>NC_141699.1:498576954-499810954 GCF_964263255.1 Lissotriton vulgaris
TCCTCTAGAGGTTAGATGGCCTATCCCCAGTGTTCGTGACAGCAGAGAAGTAGCAGTGTAGTGGGTGCCTCGTTTTTCATTGCCCACTAGCGTCAAACCTACCACTGTGCTGAAGTAGAAAATAACCAAATCCTCGCCCCAAAAAACGAATCAATAGACACATTTGCGAGACACATTCATCTTACACTACGCCTCCCGGGGCAGCAGGCAAACCTGCTGTAAACCAACAACTAAATTGCCATACATAACACACCAGAGTAATCACACAAAAGGATCAAAGAATTTCAACTAGTCAATTAAAGTATTCAATTTCATTAAAAACATGGTACAGCATAGAAAAGACCCCTAAAGAGCTAGAGGCACTTAATTGCATTGGGAGCAGTGACGATAGAAGAGAAAGTCTGGTTGGCTCCTGGTGTTGTGCTCTTGCTGTGATTTCATTGAACATTATGTTGTGCTCCATTTTTCCCTGGGTTTGTGGGATTTGTGTTGTGTTATGGTTTTTGCTGTAAGGGTGCTGGGGGGAAGGAGAGGAGCTAGAAATGCATAATCTGCACCTTTGACATAGGTTCCTGTATACAAGTAAGTGCAACATATACAAAAGGACTCAAATCTTGCCTTTACTCGTAGGCAAATATCCATACCTTGGTACTGTAATCTGGCAGCCAAAGTGTATGTGCTGGAGTTGTATGGGCATAGTTGTCCAGTGGACCTAATAAACATGAAAACCTGTTCTTGAACCCAAGCATTATGTACTGGGTGTCCAGCTATAGGAATTCCTCACCCCTACCACTTCACCTAAATATGTTGGCAATACATACGCTATTATACATTTGAACAGGGTTCATCAAACAGTGATATTTCCCTGGGAGGGAACATGACCCTTGCCCCTTGCCATGAATCACCGCCACCATACCAACCAGTTTATGATTAAAAGTATGTTTATGATTAAAATAAATGTACAGCTATTATCAAAAATGGAGGGAGCGTGCCCCTTCTCATGATGTACTCACACAAAGGCAGTATTTAGTAAATGCATACAATTTGGAGCAAATAGCTGGGTGCTGCTGCCTCAGGTCTCCTACTTTAATAAACGGTTGGATCCAGGACATATTATATTTTCTCTGTTCCACCAATGTGACAAAATGATGGCACTTTTGTATTTACTTCTTCCAATGATTCTGTTTCAAAGGCCTACCCCAGCAGAGCACCCCTGAATTTCTTTCATTTACACATCCAAGGCTGTTTAACTGCAGATATCTGTATTTGCATCTCTGTAGCTGAATGTGCTGCTGTAGCTGCATTGTGCAGGGCTCTTCCTTTTCAGCATCTCTTCCTGTCCAGCACACAGTTTTTACTAAGATGCCAGATTTCCCAGGCCCATGCGTGACTTGTTGGCCCAGTCCAGTTTTTTGTTGTTGGTATTCTGGGACTTGTAGTGTAAGTTAACTGAGCATAAAACCAGGACTAAGAGTTCCACAAATCTAGGAAGAGGATGGACTGGACTTGCTGGCCATGCAAGGACCTCGGAAACATGGCAGCACTGCATTTAAAGCTCAAGTAGGTCAGAAACAATGAGAGCTGGACACCCTGCTAGGACACCCGGTGTCCCATCTAGCAGCTTCAATTCTTCCCTCTTGATTATACAGTGAGGGGGTCAAAAATGGAGTCTACCACAGTGCCTCCCTGGCCACAAGTCACAGTTCCAGGGGGCGGAACACAGTCCTGTATCCAGCCCAAGCTCCATCGTGGTCGACCTGCATTTGTGACTTGGACCTGATTTGATTTACCCCAACTAGATAACTGCAGTTGGCATTGGCACTTTTGGCTTCTTAGTGCTTGATTTTCACAAAACCTTTAAAATTGCATATCCCTGGTTCTACTAATTGGATGTTTGCCATTTTGCTCTCAAATACATTATTAAATTGTAACCTAATTGCCTAAAATTGGTATGGGATTTTCATAAATACTTTACACATTATCTCTAAGTTAATCATGACTGCCTTTGTGCCAAGCTACCAGAGGGTTAAGCACAGGTTAATTTAGTGACTTTTTGTTGTTCATCCTGACAAGGATTGTAGCTGATGCTTGAACAGCTTTTCATCCCCTCAACAACTAACATCCACATTTCTCACATCAATGAAGAAAAAAAAATAACATTGGGTTCTGTAGCAGCGTGCTGCTTGTCATGAAGTGCGTCAATGCCTTATCGTGGGTGGCAGATGCAATAAAATATAATATTATTCCTCCTGGTCTACACTAATACCATAACAGTCGGTGGTCAGGAAGTAAATTGTAGATCATGCAAGCTGCATATTAATTCCCTTATACCCCTTGACACTCTTGCACCAAAAGGTAAAGCTGCTACTGGTCATGTCCATCACCCAGCATTGTACCAACCAATAGCCATTAAACCACCCATCACCAATTCAACAGGCATATAATAATTCAATAGATCTTAATTTAGCCCACCACTGCAGGTCCCATCAGCCTACATACTATGACCTCTTTTTGACGTCTCACAATATCTCATACATGATTGTCATTAACAAAGTTGATCACAGCAAATTTATTTTTACTAGCCAACTTTATTGCAATTTGTACAGCAAGTACATTCATCATCATATAGAATGAAAGCTGTGCATGGTGTAACACATCGAGGCATGTCGTCATTTTGGCAGGCGAAATCAGCTACATTACATTGGTAAACCATGGAATGAACACTATTTACCCCACACCATTTCGTGTTTGTGGGGGCATCCACTGGCAGCATAAATAGGCTTTGCCTGTTGCACACACCAGTCTACCCCACCTGAGCCCACACAAGATCGAGGGGGCTGCTTTCATGTACGTGCCATATTACTCTTTGCCTCTAGGCAGGCATCTCCAATGAAAGTTTGCTCAGTCATATGGCCCCCCAACTCATCCACCAGCCCCAACAGCACATTATGCAGAGCAATTCATGGGGTTGCCCAGAATTGCAGAGAGCTCCTGACCTACCCCTTCCAAAAAGGAAGGCAGTGCTGGGCAGTCCCATACCATGTAGAAGAAATCTGCAGCTGGGAGCCGCATTGCATACAAACAGTATGGGCATTGGGTGACATTCGGTGCAGGAAGGGAGGGGAGAGATAGATCCTATGAAGGTAGTCTTTTTGAATCGTGAGCATACAGGAGGAGATTGCCAGCTCACTGGGTGCAAGGCAATCCTCCATCCAGTCATTTTCCTTGAGGTCTCCCACTCAGTTCACCCATTTCTGTCTGAGCAGATCGAAACTGTCCAGGGCATGAATAGCCAAGGAGCAATAAACCAAAGAGATGGCTCCTTTTCCTAGGTGCCTTAGGAAGATCTTAGCTTCAAGTAGACTATATTCAGGGATCCGTGTGTTTGACATTCTCTGCAACCACACATTCCACCAGAGTTGAAGAAATAAAAAAAAACTGTGAATTGACTAGTGCGTACAGATACTTCAGATCTTGAAAGGACATTACATTTTCCCCTTTGTATATCACCTAAATAAGGGATGCCAATTCAGTCCCACTGAGCAAAGCCATCCAGAGTAGAAAGATGTAGGAGCCATGTACCCTGTCATAGAGGAGTCAGCTCAGTCAAAATGCGGTCCCATCAGATGAGACATAAAGCCGTCTTCCAGCAGACAAGGGATACTCAGGTGCAGGAAGGCAATTTCAGGGGTAACTGCTTATCCGTAGAGAAGGCCAAGAGACCATCAAACCCAAATTGCAGCTCCAGATGATAGGCAGGGTCATCCCAGCCCCCGGTGAACCAATCATTGACTGGTACCAAGTGCACTGCCAAGTAATATATGTATATATCAGACATTCCAAGGCCACCTTCAAAGAGGGACTTAAGGTGGCTTTTCATGCAACACCTAGGACACCCACCAGCCCACACAAGGTTAATAAGTTTAGAAGTCATGGAGTGGAACCACCTACAGGGGATAGGGTAAGGAAAGTGTCCTAGAACATATAGATATTGGGGGTGACACACCATTTTAAACAACATGATGTACCCCATGGGATTAAGGGGTAGGCTGGCCCAGTGATGTAGGTCGGATCAAGAGCCTGAGTGAGGCCCTGGAAGTTTAGAGTTCACACCAAGTATGGGAGGTGGGACACGCGAATTCCCATGAATTTAAAGGAATTTCGCCAGCTAGAGATATCAGGACACCAATACCACCCCGCGTGTCCCCTCATCTCCACCAAATTAGATTTGCTATCATTGATTTGGAGGACAGATGCATCAGCGCAGAGATAGAAGGTTGCCAAGCACTGGGGTCTGGAAGTCCGAGGAGCCCTGACGAACAGAAAAATTTAGTCAGAATATAACGCTATGCGGTCCTCAAGTCCATCCTCCCACTTCCACCCTGTACCTGGGCATTGCACCAAATGAGACATGCCAGGGGCTCCGTCAAGAGTAAACAATAAGGGAGAAAGTGGGCAACCCTGGCCATACCCTGCTGGATAGGAAGGGATGCAGCTAGAAAATAGTTTGCTTGGACCTGGGCTGTCTGATCACAGTTAAGAAGATGGACCATCTTGCGGAATACAGCTCCCAGGCCTGCCCATTGGATGATCACATTTAGGAAGTCCCAGAAGACCATGTCGAAAGCCTAAGAGAAATCTATGAAGAGGAGGGCTAGAGTGCCACCCAAATCCTACATCTGGGAATGCGCCGCCTGTACTCTATGAATGCAATGGTAAGTGCTCTGACCTGGCATGAACCTCCATTTGTCCGGGTGAATGAGATAAGGAAGAGCATGGGTCAGGCAGGTTGCCAAGGCCTTGGCATGAATCTTAATGTCAGCATTGATGAGTGAGATGGGGTGGTTGGAAGAGCATTGATTCCCGGGAAGGCCCTCAATAGGAAGAACAACAATAGTGGTGCAGTCCAGTTCCGGAGAAAAGGATCCTCTCTGTATTGCAGCAGTGTAAAAAATGTAGCAAGTGAGGGGTTTGAATGTCTCAGAATTGCTTGTAGAACTCAATGGGTAACCATCGGAGCACGCTGTGTTCCCAGATTGCAGTGCTGGTATAGCAGCGTCTATCTCATCCATGGTGAAGGGCAGATCTAAATCCAGGGAAAAGCAGTCGGGGACAGATGTCATTGGAATACCACATAAAATGGGTCTCTCTGTCTTTGGTAAGGGCAGCGGGCCGAGTGTAGAGCTTGATAAAAGTCTGCATAGATTTGACCAATATCGGGAAGCACCTCCCGAAAGCAGCCAGAGGAGTCCTGTATAGGGGGTACCACTCTGTCAGAGATGCCAAAGACTTATCACTCGATTAATACACTCTTTGGGTTGAGGCCCTCCAGCATTGTTTTACTTCTTCAAGGGAGAATAATCTCAGGTCAGTCCGCTACGGCCAAGAGGTGTTGAGTCTCCTCTGTGCCACAGCAGCGCCTTCCAGTCTCCAGTTGAAGTATCCAACCTTCGATGTCAGTTATCTGTGTGAGCTGGTGGGCCTCACTGCGCCACACACAGCTGTTCAGGTGACCCCTAGAGAGGGCTTGCTGGATATCCATAGCAGAATCCCCGAAGACACAGAGCCTACATTGATTTGAAAGGTCTGCCTGCAACTCCTTCATTACAAATGTGATGCACTCAGGAGCCTTCAGGTGACTGGGATTAAATATCCAAGTGGGACGGAGGGTGTGGGGCCAAGGACCCCATTCCATCAGAAGGGGTGCATGATTAGAAATACTGCGTGGAAGGGTTTAAACAACCTGGAGACAAAGGAGGTATGCAGCAGGCAACCACAGTAAATCAATCCGTTATTCCTTATTATAAGCCGCAGTCGGATATGTGTAGGGCCGCACTACAGGGTGCCAGGAGTGCCATGCCCATCACAGTTGATTTAGTCAAAATATCTCCCTCCTACCGATGCCCACTCAGGATCATGGACTTTAAACAAAGTATCTAAGAATGGATCCCCCAGTACAGCTAAGTGGACTGTAATCATAAGAAACACCATATAGCGACCTGCAAAGCTGGCAGCCTACACGAAGCCATAATCTGTGTGTCTGTCTCTCACACTTCATCATCCATAACACTGGTAAGCACTGTGCCCCAAAACACAATAACCACACCTCAGAGGACATCATGCACAACATGGAATCATTTCCCACACAGGATCAAAACAAAGACAACACTCTTCCAACCATACATCCAATGTGGTGTAGTGTGCTACCCAGGTAGGTAAGTGCTTCAGTGCTCCAAATTGGGGTAGAAAGTGCTATTTAAATGTTACAATACACATACAATACAATGCTATTTCTGGTTTGTTTTTCCCAACCTCATTCAGTAATTGTTATAACACCATTCCCCGCCATAGGTTGAAAATCGTGCTCTTTATAACTCGAGTACAAGTGTTGGTGGAAGCCACGTTGCTACATGTCCTCATTCACTGCGAGGGTACATGTAGATAACAGTGTATTGAGAGCAGGCAAAATATCTTGATGAGTGAACGATACATTCCGCTATTTTTTTGCCGTGTTGTTTATTTCTTTCACCCATTCATACTCGAGAATCACACTTTGTACATTTACTAATGTTTTGCACAAGGAATATTCACAGTCACCTTCAACAACGGTTTCTTATTTCAGTATTTGTACACAACAAGGTTATTCTTTTTTTTATAACTGATATGTTTGATGTTGATTTATTATTGCAGCTTTTAGTCGACTGTACTTTTAAATATCCTAAAATTTACCAAAGGAACATAGCATTATCTATGCAATGTTCTTCTTTTCAGTACAAATTAATGACAGATGTAATCATTTTTAAATGAAAAAGAAAATGTACTGATTACAGTTTGAACAGTGCCAAATAGATATTTAAAAGCAAAACATAACAGAGAACATTAGGAACAGTGACTCTGGCATTTATCAAGCTGATGTATGAAATATTCTGTCATGTAGGAGTAATATATTATTTGTATGAAATGTAATAAATGACGCATTCTCTTTCTGCTGAGCAACTACAAACTTTCTGAAATGATGAGGAAAGAACAAATAATGATGCACCTAATATGCAGGGCAGAACAGAACAATCGTGGAAGTTTCGGGATATGAGAGGCCTAAAATACAAAATAAGCCTTTTATGGCGGGAATGCAAAAGAAGGGCATGCAAGCAGCAGAAAGAGCTTGGAAATATGATTTTAGTATCTACATTTGACCCATTTCCAAAATAAGCGAAAATATATAGCAAAACATAATGCAAATGTACAAAGTACCAGACGCAAGAAATGTGCTAAATATGACACAAAAGCGGTAACATGTGGACTGTATAGTGGTACTTCAATAGAGCCGGTCAAGCGTCAGCAAAAGGTAACAAAGTGCTTACCACAGTTGTCATATAACATACATATATAGGAAGACCCTCCAGTATAAAACTTTACAGACTTGACTTTAGATAAGCCACCTAAATAGGTGACACTTAAATGTCTCTTTCTTCATTGAAGGGTATTCTGGATTTAGCAGCGAGACTTGTCACCAAAACAAAAAAAATTATCGTATAATGTCGATTTTACGAGATCCACATTGGATTTTTATTCAAATGACAATTAAATTCAATCCGTCCAACCTTTTTCTTTTAACAGAATTTTGTCATTTAACATGCGTCGCCATTGCCTTCATTTCACCATGTCGTTAAACAATAACAGTGCAAGTGGCATTGTAATCCGGCAGCAGAGGCACATCGTGCTCAAATGCAAAGCATATCAGAAGTAGAGAGGATGTGTGTATGATATACCACTATGCCTAGCAAACATTTCTAGGTAGTACACTGCTCTCACAGAAACAGAGTTAGGATCATCAGGTGCAATCTCTCACGGAACCAACAATTCACTCTTCAGCTAGCTGAAGTACACACTCCCCCTACCTCCACACCTCCCCCCTGCGATGTCTCACCTCTCCCTCCCTTTCCCAAAGTAAGTCAGTGGATTATATTTTAGGTAAGCTATATCTACCAAGTAATGAATACAGTAGGGGCAGAAAGAAGAGTCAAACCCCGGGCATTAGGCCCTTCACTAGAGGTTTCGATCTCAGTGGATGCCCAAGTCAGAGCCATCCACATTGGTCTTGCTAGAGCATTTTCTTATTCCTATTTTATCTCATTTCTCTGCATCTCATTTCTTACAGCGGGAGTGCTCAATATTTTCTTAATTCACTCCAACCGCACTGGGACCTCAGTGAATGCTCATGCTCATGTAGTTCAAGATCTCCGAACTTCTGAATCATTCTCTAGTCTATATAAACCTCCCAATGAATCTCCTTTTTTAAGACAATAGGATGAGTGATTCTAGAAATTCCCAACTATCTCCATAAACCTGGACAAAATCAAACCTTATGCACAATTTCAATAAAGAAACATAGACACAAATAAAAGTCTCAACCGAGTTTAAAGTTATAATATTATGGCATTAAAGACTCTAAATTCATCAGTATAGGGAATTTCTTTAGCATTTCAGTTACAAATATAATGGTTTTTGTAACAGCACTCAACATTAGTGCAAATTAAGTTCAAATCCTCTTGCAGAGGTACAAAGTGCATCTACACATACAACAGTAGGATAGTTCATCAACTAAATAAATTGACTACGTTGATCCAGGAAAAGATGATTTAAAGACTCTATGGGCATTGGCCATAAGCTAAAATAAAAAAATCAAGTTTAGGTTCGGCAAGAAAGGTTCTGAGCTATCTGCTACCAAATGTAGCATTGAAGCCAAAATACAAGGAAATAACTTGAATCCTCAAAGATCAGTCAACACAGAAAATAGGTAAAATGCAATGAAGCATTTCACTAGTCCATAAAGAACAAAGTACATACAAAATAAATTGAGTGCTTTCTCAAAGTAAAATCATTAGAGTGCGATGCACAAAGGAAACAATTGAGTTTGTTTCCGAAGGAAAATAAATTGAGTGCAGTGCCCCTCTCCTGGGGATCTTCTTTTATTAGTTCTTGAAAGAATGTCCATGTCATGTGTGTGTGACACTACCATCGAAAGATCATCATCAATAAATTCATGATGCACTTTAAGTCATTTAGAGAATAGCCACATCGGTAAAGTTTCCCATGTATGCCATGACAATGGAAGGATTCACAAGTATACATTAGCTGTTTAAAAAGAAACACAATAGCAACATACAGTGTCGTAGGCAATACTCTTCCATTATGTAGAGAATATAGAATGCATATCTTGAAAATATAACATGCAACCTTATTCATAGTCACTAAGTCATTGTTAATATTCAGGGCAAAAGTTGACACCGAGCATGTCCTAGCATGACTTCTCTTTTACTTCATTTACTGCATTTGCAAACACCATTTAGGGGCATAAGTATGAACTGAATTTTTAGTCGCAAATGCTGTGAATCACAAAAAAGCAGCATTTGCGACTAAAAATTCGGAAAACGGGATGTATTAGAAAAATTGCATCGCAAAATTAAGGAATCGCAAAATTTGCGACTCTTTAATTTTGCGTAAGCATTTAAGGAATTGCAAATTGCGGTTCCTTAAATGCTATGCAACAAGCACTCAAGTTTTGCGATTTCTCCTTAAGAAATCGCTAATTACCACCAACTTCAAGTTGGTGGTAATTTGCGATTTCTTTCATAAATGCACTTTTTGGCATTTGTGGAGGTGCCATGTGGCGCACATACATGCCCTTAAGACATGTATGTGCGCCATATGCGTAAACATGTTCATTTTAGAGGTGCATCAGGGGTTTCTTATGACACCCTTGCACCTTTGAAATTATTCTCAATTTGCGATTCTCAAATTGTGAATCGCAAATTGAGAATGACTTCCCATTCATTCCTATGGGCCTCCTGGTCAATAGAAATGAATGGAAAGTATTCCTTAATTATGATTTTGCAATTTGCTAATCGCAATTAAGGAATACTAAGAAATCGCAAAAAAAATGCAATTTTTTTTACATACATCAGTTATGCAATCTCAAGTAGCAATTCTCAAAAAATCGCTATTTGAGAATCACAAACAGGGATTTTCATACATATGCCCCAAAGTAATATAAACTCATCATTTTCATAAATCAGTATTAATATTGTGTTTATTATCATCATATTGTTTACATATGCTCAAGTATGTTAAATTACTGTACATTTTTTTAATTCTACGAAAACTCATGGTTCTCTATTTTCAAGATAAAATCGTTTTAACATTTTCATAATCTATATCACTTCTAATATCATTCCCTAAAATGTCAAGCTTCTAACTCATTATTTAGTTGCAATACCACTTAATTTTCTATCCCATGTTACATTCCCATAGTACTCTTCATGACACTAGGCCATGTCTTCTTTTTTACGATAGTATATGTAAATGTATAAATTTGCATGAATACTTATCTCTTGTCTTTTAAAGCACTCCTTTACGATGCTTCTACTACTCTCAATTCTCTTTTCATGAAAGCTTTCTATCTAATGCGTGCACAACGTGTATTTCTCAAATTCGTGTTTTCATAGTTTTTGTTTGTGTACACGTTTTAGGTCTCGCCTATGCAGCGCGTGTTCAAATAAAAGGTACAGGCTTACACATGAATAGATACTGACTAACATGGACAGGTAGAAACTACATTGTCAGCAGAGTGGGAGGGAAGATAGAACTGCTTGCATCAGTTAAAATAGCCTAACAGTTACATCCTAAAACATGGTACTTTCTAGCAACTACAGGCCTTTCTGAGCTCATACATTGCTTAGAATAGAAGAAGTTAACTAAACCTGATGACTCAAGCAGAAAAGAAAGGCAGGCAACAGTGAAGATGGCAGAATCACATGGCTAACAAAATGGGTGCCACAACTAAAATAGCTTGAGCTCATGCTAAGGCACTTATCTGCGATTTCCACTGATGGCCCTTTTAGCATTAGCTGAAGACATCGCTATGCAGTAGAAGGAGCATGGAAGTTATCAAGACTATTCTATCAACCTTAATGGACTAATCTTTTGGTCACTTACTAGCCGGGCATTTACATTCTGTACATTTCGTTTAGCATATCTTGGTATACCTTCTAGTGTTTTTCTTTAGGAGGGCTAGAGTACCAATGATATGCTCAGGGAGGGCGGAGTAGTATTTATCAAAGTGTGCACAAAATATTTTTCTTGCTGAACAAACAGTATTCCAAATACGAATATTAAAATAAATACACATATTGTCACAAAACAATCTTTGTTTTGAGGGACGACCAAAGGGGTACATTGCTAACAAAAAGTACTTGGGAAAATGAAGCCAGTGTACAACCAGTCAGAGGAGAGTCTTCTCCCTGTGTCTGTCTGAGTCTCACAGGAAGGCTCTTATCGTCCATCAAGTGTTCTCTTCTCCCAGGGTGGAGCTGCACAACTTGCAACCCAGAAAAACAATTATGGCCCAGGCTAAGGACAATCGCCCTCCAGGGCAAATAAACTCAATGATCCTGTCAAGCAGTGCACCAGTATTCTTCATTCTAATCTAATAGGCACCAGAGACACAGCACCTGTACCCTAAACTCAAGTCCTTCCCTAATTTCTGTGTTGCACCGCTGGCGCACTGCTCTTTCGTCGGTCGCAGATTGTACCTTGTGTGCTAAGGCACCTCCTTATCAACAAACAAAGGTGCAGACTTGCTTTTACTTGGGGACCGGAACTTAGAGGCCTGATATACAGAACCCTCTGTATCCGAAGCAACCCTTGTTTCAGAGGGGGTCACCTAAGGCAAAACCTCCTTGCTCTTGTTATCGGTCCTTGCCTCTCTCAATTAGGCATAAAAAACTGGAACAAAGCAAAGGATCAGCTCTCCGTCCTGTTTGTGACCCCGTCTTTTACCCAATATTTATCCGACAGTGGTAGGGGTACACGCTTCTTCCGGTATTCCACCTTCACCTCTGTCCTAGTTGCCAGCAACACCTGTGCTGGTTCCCTTCACCTCAGCTCCAAGCTGGATTTGTGCTGCATCCCCAGGCTGGATCTGATGTCCGGGCCCCTCTGGCAATGGTTGTAGGGCAGCAGATATCTATTAGTGAACAGAACCAAAATCTTTAGACACAACATACAAATAATCAAAAGAGGATATTCTATTTAAAAAAACGCCCCTATATTATTTTTCTGAAGAACCTAAAAAAAGAAATTTTAAAACAACTATTTTTTTTAACTATCTTGTATTTAATATGTCATAGACATCATAATACAGCTTCTACTTTGTGAGCCTTCACTATTGTGCAAAACTGCAGACACCTCTAAAATTATTTTCCTTACATAAGAACAACCATGTTTTTCCCTTTATTTCCTAGCATTGTGAACCATATGTATCATAATGTTCACGAACTGGACCATGTAATATCATATTCAGGGGAGAAACCTATTCACCAGCTCTAGCAAGGGCTGTCAGCTTGATTATATGGACTAACTAATCAGAGACTCGTGATGCCCATGTGACTTATGTAGTGCTGTAATAACATCAACAACAATGGTGTTGCCACCTGGGAATTTGGAACAAAAACCCCCAACATGTAGTTCCCTTTAAAAGTCAAAATAAGGGAACATCAGTCTATTCTACCCATTCTTTCATCCTTATCTAATTCCAATTTTATCAGTTTACAGACAGGATGGGCAGTAACATGGCGTATTTATTTATTAATTTTGTTAATCCTAACAATTTGTTCAAACAGTATTACTTAACAGCTAATTAGACGTGCACTGGTGAGGTGCTTTGTCTCTGTTTATGCATTCAAGACCATATTCACAGCATCCTGTGAAATAAATGACTAAAGCGAGCCCAACCAGTTGTCCCATAGCCGTTCCTAGACAGCTTAGACAGGCCTGAGAAAGAGAGAGAGAACACAAAACAAACAAAACCCCCCAAAAATACAGTGTGTTACTTAATTGTGCTTACCCTTAATTTGCCCAGGAGCTACCCCCCTTCTACAGTAGATAACCTAAGCAGGTGACCTCCGGTCGACAATATTTCCCCCCTTTGGCAGCTGGGCACAAACAGACTTGTAAGAGGTCAATAACTAGGGGAATCCATATCAAGGAGGCCATATCCAATAATATTGGACTGCACCACTTTGTAAATGCTGGTGTACAAGCACATTGAGCTAACTAGAAAACATTAGTCCAATAACCAACTACCAACCAATTTCTTTAGCTATTGTCCTGTCTAACAGGATGACGCATAAATACAAACTTAATTTCATTGCCTTATATTAGCCCTGGCACAGTAATCTTAAGTTAAAAAACATTATTCTGTATGCATGGCAGAGCTGCTAGGAGCTGCATGCTCTAGCCCCCTCTTTCGGAATGTCTTCCAAGGTTGGAAGTGCCAGAGCAAGCCTATCAGAAAGAATCCCTTCTGTGTGAGTATTTTGCTTTCAGCTGTGCTAGTCTGCTAAATACAAAACTTGGCCTCTGACCCTTAAACCTGTTATCCCTCATCTGAGCAAAGCCATTTCCATTTGGCCATTACAATTCAAAGTAACTCTTCCAGAAGCATAACTAAAGGCATCCCTGCTCTGTGCCTGCGTGCTAATATTTTAAAGGTAGGATGTAACTTTTACTTTTAATTTTTTTTGTTATTCTTGTGCACTGTGCGTTCTAACACCTACAGAACTGGCTCACATTTTTTTCTCAAAACCCCATAATGTGCTCAAAACTATTGTGTATTAAGGCGTGCAATGCAACTCTCATGTCTCTAGAGCTACTCTTTTTATATATTTTTAATTGTATTTGAGACTGCAGCCATTAGGCCATACTCAGAATTCATATTTTGAGTTTGTCACTAACATACAGTAATATTGTCATTGCTAGAGAAAACAATACTCACCTATTTAATTTAATTTTGATGCACAATATATTTAACCATTTAAACATTGAAATTTTAATGCACAATTTGCACAGGGTACTTTTCTTCATTGCTAAATATTATTACATTTTCACAGTGATGTTATTAGATATTATAAAGATCATGATAATGCAAAAGCGATTTTAGTGCAAGGACTTAATAATTTATTTCATGTAGTCATTTCTTGAATAATGATCACTAACCCTTTTGTTGTATCTACATATGAAAAGCAAGCCTCATTCCTTTCCTTTTGTCTTTGAATGCATTTATTTATAACACTTACAATACTTCTTTTGCAGCTAAGCACAGACGCTTTACTGAAACGTACAAAGTTTGTTCAACTTTTTTTAAAAAGCAGTAATTATTTACCATCAGATCCACAGATGTGCTTCTTAAGAAAGCAACAAGAAAGAAAGTCCTTACTTTTATCTTTTATCTTTTATCCACAATAATGAAGCTGTATTTATAACTTTCAAAATGAGTAGTCTTTAATGCACGTGCTTTCATGCCATTTTGTACTAACTTAAAACCTAGTTGCCACAGCGTTTATTTGTAGCTTGTGCCTGGGTGAAGCCAGTGTTATTTATTCAGCTTTGCTTTATGACTGGTAGGCGTTAGCTTCTACACTTTTTCAGGAGAGAAGGCCTTGTGCTCTAGGACTGATAAATCCTGTCTGACAGTTAATGGCACTGACCCCCTTATATTGCCATCTGTTTCCAAATATGACAGCAATGTGCTGTATTCTAATGTCCCCACAGAAACCCCAAAAAGTTGATAAACCACTCATTACCTCCCTCTGCTCTGACAGACTGCTTCCTTCGGACAGACAACTTGAGCAGTTAAAAGCTCTTTTTCTGGTGCTGGGAATGAGGCTTAGTTCATTCTAAAGACCAGGCATTCCAAGCCAGCCAAAATTCATTGTTGGCAGTGTGGTAAAAGAAGACACTTTTATTTTAGCAATAACCAATTACTCATATAATGTGAATGCCTTTTAATATTTAATATGATGAATTTAAGGATAGTGCTGTAACATTTTGCACAGCTGATAGGCAGTACTAACAAGATGTTGGGCATCTATTTTTAATTTTGTTAAGGCCTAGTTGTATAAAACACAAAAATTAGTTTTTCTCTGTTAGGCCTACTTTTCCCTATTGAGTGCCTTTTTTGTAGGTAAAGTTAGTTTTAACATTATATAGCTCTTACTATACCTAAAGGTCTCAAAGCACGTTATTTGTTGCGAGATAACATTTTCACTTTTTATATGGAATGCTAGGCAATTCTGCTTAGAGTTTTAATTCTAATGTTTTACCATTGTGGCAATATAATAATTGAATGTTCACACATCTATACTTTGTTACTGCTTTTACTTTCCATAGTAGCGTGCAGTTACTTAACATATTTTATATAATTCATTCTTTGAAATTTAAAGTGTAATTCCTCCAATGGCATCTGCAGAACACAATGACGACAACAAACCAAATTGAGCTCATTACAGACATTTTAAAGAAGGGGCCACACACACTTATAACACACAACACAGTTTGCAAAGGCAAGCCACAAAGAGCACAGTCGCTACTCACTCAAACAAGTACTTCACAAGCATTACCACCGGTGTCAGTCAACAAACCTCAAAGACACTCAAACACACAATCAACCCACAAATCAACACTGGGACAAAGACAAGAGGCAGCCCACAGACTGTACTCAAACCAAACGAATTGCAAATACCCAATCAAACATATCTTGTCAACTCTTTCTCTGAAACAGATACTGCTCAACATACTGAATCTTCTTAAAATCAAATGACCCATTTACTGGCCATCGTAGATCAGGATCCTTTTTCTTATATTTGTTCCATAGTGTGCTATATATTTATGAAAGAAATGCCATATTTAATATACATAAACCTATTAAGTGTCCCCTCTAGGGGAGCCAGCTGACTACTTTCTAGATCCATATTGGTACCTCCAAGACAGTAACACATTCTACGAAGTGTGCTATGAGCAGACATGCCAAAAATATTGTAATAAAATATGATATTATAATCAAATAGTATTTATCCCAAGTATAAAAAGTAGAGACAAAAATCTCCTCATTACCCGCCTTTGTTTATTGCAATAAACAAACCAACCCAGAATCTTGGCCAAGCAATCCAAAATCAAGAGTGCCACTTCAGTGACCTTACCAAAGTAGACAGGCTCTAGCCCCAGACCTTTTCCAGGATAAGCCGAATTAGCAGTTGGTCTGGAAGAGTGTTCACAAACACGCTGTGTCTTTACTAAATCAAAAGGCAAGTATATTGAAGAGGAGAAGTGGAGAAGTGTGGCTCAATGGTTAGAGTGGCAGACCCTGATGCAGAAGTCTAGCCCAGGACCAGGGTTCAATTCCCTGCCTCAGTGGGTCTTGGGCTCAAAATTCCACGGACCTGATAATTCTCACCTCGGTGCCTATTCCAATCATGGAGTCCCACTCTGCAACTTTGGGCAATAGCTTGCTTAATCTCCAGAACGGCCCCCACAACGCTAAGGATGCCTGGCCTTCACCTTGGGGGTGCCCAGGAGTGGATGCCTCACAGGGATCCACAGTGGTATTCATACAAGCGCCTTGAGACCCTTGCGGGTGAGTAGTGCGCTATACAAGTATTAATTTACATTTACACCCAAAACAAGATCGAGTAAAACCCCCAAGCCTTTGCAAGAAGAGACCAATTTACCAAGTGGCCTGGCTGAACACTCAAGAGAGCTCCGTATCTCTACTAACAAATTTTACTAAATGACAAAAGTCTCCAGCCTCCACCAGCCAAGCTCTGGGTTGACCTAATGATCACTGCAATACTAATGGCAAAAGAGATCTCAGTTGGGACTGGCCACCACCCGGATGGTCAGATTAGGAAAAACGTAAAACATGTTAGTCTGCAAAGACAAAGGGTCTCCTTGTGCAGTTTACTTCCTCAGTAGATTCTTGTCTTCCATCAAGACCGCTGGATGGCTGCGTCTCTGATGAGCCCCACGAGTCGGGCGCCAGTTTGTGGAAAATAGCCTTTTTAGGGGCTTACACACTTGTGCAGGGGTTCACCCTTATCTGTCCACTGGCCCTTAAACTAACAAAATAGATATAGGCACGGAAGCTGGAATATCAAATAACACGTTTATTAATCACTCATGAGTGGATTACATCAATACAACACCCTTGAGCACTGTATGAGATAGCACAAGGAATACAGAAACCAGGGGCCTTTTATACAATACTTTGTTACACACTAAGCATGGAGACTCAAATAGAAGGTACAGGCCTAAACAGGAATAGATACTGACTAACATGGACAGGTGGAAACAACTTTGTCAGCAGAGTGGTAGGGGAGATAGAACTGCTTGCATCAGTTGAAATAGCCTGACAATTACATTCTAAAACAGGTACAGTCTATCAACTACAGGCCTTTCTGAGCGCATACATTGCTCTGGCTTAGAATAGAAGGAGTAACTAAAGCTGATGACTCAAGCAGAATAGAAAGACCGGCAACAGTGAAGATGGCAGAATCACATGGCTAACAAAATGGGTGGCAAAACCAAAATGGCTTCAGCTCATGCTAAGGCAATTATCCACGATTTCCACAGTACATTCCTACCTTTTCCCCTGTGCTGGTGCCCTTTTGGCAGCCTAGCGCCAACGAAGGTAGTATTGCACCCTTTCACCCATGGTTCAATTGTAGTTACGCTGTAAGGAGGATTGTTTTAGTGCAGGAAGGGGCACCTTATGGGCCAGAAACAATCACCTGAGACTTTTTCCTCTTTCTACTTGTGATGCAGAATGCAGTACACAGAAAAAAAGGAAAAAAACAAGGAGAAATAAGAATATTTTCCCTCATTATGCCTCATCTGGGGAGATGTAGGTTTTCACACACTCCCAGGTCTAACACTTCTTGCAAATCTGGGAATCAGTCAACATCCATGGATGCTGGGTGGGAACACCCATGCAATGTCCATGGACATGCTTCCCTGGCGCAGAGTAATCCAACGCAGTGATTTGTGCTGCATTGTATTACTTGAGATTTATGAAGCCATTCAGTGTCATGCAAGGCGCCCTTGCGCATCTTCATAAATCAAATTTGTAATTGGCGTCGCTCTTGCACCATGTTGCATGGTACAAGAACAATTCAGAGGGACTCATAAATATGCCCTCTAGTTTCTGTGAGCAGTGTTTTAGATACATGGTGTATTACACACCCAAAAATGACCTCTTACCTAAAGTTACACAAATCATCAATCTATCACACTCTAAATGCATTAACAACTCAAATTTAACCAATACACACTCTGCATTCACTCATGCAACAGACAGTCAGATGCTGCAACATTTTAACAATGCCGATTGATGCATATGTTATTTCTCATTCTAAGGGCCATATCATGAACAGGTGCAAAGTCTCAGAGATGAGTATCATTTTTTACATTTACCATGTGTAAAGTTTAAATATACTGCTCAGAATTTTTCCGAGTTTTTGCATGAAATGTAGACAGCACTAGTCAGAAACTGTGAAAAGGGAGTGCCTTCATCTGTTTTCTACTTGTGCTGTCTAAGGTTCATGCATACAAACTAAGACATTCCAAGTTATTTGCATACATGTTCGATCTAAAGGCTTTTCCAGTGCATTTTTTTGCATTTGCCCTGTCTGATGTTGGCCACCAGTCATTTCTTTTTTTTTTTAACGTTTTTGCAAAACTTTATTGTATGGCAATGTGCTGAACCCTCATCAATCAAAAAAAAAAGTTAAACGGGCAAAAAAGTTGTTTTGGTCTAAAAATAAACACACATTACCATAGTATACCCTGGCACAGAAGGGAACTACAACATTGTGTGTGATTATGTCCCATGTGAAAGGGCATAATTCCAACTCGTAGTGAAGTCAACAAATGGCTAAGTACAAATATCACGTACATCCCATCCAGCAGTAGGGACTGGGAAGTATTGTGACGGAGACCAACATAAAATAATATAGCCATTGGGAGATATAAACATTGCAGATGGACACTCAGGGTTCTTTGGGAGACAACAATTGTGGACTGCTGCAGTGGCGATCATAGAGCTTCAGCCCTGTTAAACCTGTCATCCTTAAAGTTGTCTTCCCCCAACATTTTGCCTGCTTACCTCCACTGCATCTTTTAGTTGGCCATAGGACTCTGAGCACTTTACCACTGCTAACTAATGCTAACGTGCATGTGCTTCTCCCCAAAACATAATGACATTGGCATATACCCAGGGCCTGCATTCCGTCTAAAAAACCATGAACACAGGTAGGGTGGGTGTGACAGAGGACTCATCTGCATTCAGATAACCTTGCTGTGGAGGAAGGGTGGGGGAGGGACCTCCCACTTACATCTGAATGGGCTGTGCCCTGTTCCGACACAAAGGACTGATTACCCCCATAGATAGCCTGGCAGATAGGGCTGGGATGAAAGGGGGCCTGTTCATTTCAAGGAGCTGCCTTGAAGTCACCCCCTAGTTCAAAGGCACATTTGGGTATAAGTACTGGGACTCCAACACCACCAAGTCAGTACGCTACTGGACCTGGGAAGAACTCTGCTGCAGTAAAGACTGCTGTGCTGTAAGGATTGCCACTTTGTCTTGACTGACTGTTCTGTGGAACTGTTTCTGTGCTTTGCTGCGCTGCCCTGCTGACTGCTGATCTCTGCTCTGCTGAGGACAAGGACTGGACCCATATCACTTGAACCCAGAGTGACTTCAAGGACCTGCTGGCTTGCCTCCTTTTTTCTGAAGACTTCCTATAATCCTGCTGGTGCTGCTGGACTCTGCCATCCGTGAGTTCTACCCTTCCCTGAGGTTCCAGCTCCAGTCCTGGGCCTTAGAAGTGCGTTCTCCAGCTGCTTTTCTACAAAACACACGCATTGTCACTACTCCGCCGGTCAGAACAGACGCATTGCCTTTCGACAAAGAGGCTGTTCGACAACACAGGTTCTACGGCCTGCACTCCCCGATGACGATGCTGTGCGGGACTTGATGACAATGCATTGCCTGTATTTCAATGGAACTTGATGAAGAGCCAGTAAGTGTAAGCCGACTGCATGGAAAAGATTTTCACTTCGTGCCTCAGCAATGACGCTTTGCTCCATCTAAGGTACTGTTTCAGCTGGACTTGGGTGAGTCTCATAGACAGCCTGCCCTCCATTGTGATCAGCCTGAATTTGGATTCATCTTGGTCTCTTGTAACCTCAAGTAAACTTTTAGCGCTATTGACTTCTAAGCACTGGTTTTGCATGTATTCTTTAACAATTAATATCTTGGCTACTACTGATTGAAATGCTGTCATTTTATCTGGTTTTACTCAGATAAATATGCTTTATTTTCTGTACCTGGGTGGAGTCTTTTTGTGGTGTATTCATTGTGTTACTGTGTGTGTGTGTGTGTTGCACAAATACCTTACACATTGCCTCTTAAGTTAAACCTGCGTGCTCTGTGCCAAACTGCTAGAGGATGAGTACTGGTTTATTTAAAGTGTGTATCTAGCTTAGTCTGACTAGGATTGTGGTCCTTATTTAGACAGGATGCAAACCTCGGACAACTAGAAACCCAATTTAAAACATTAGTGGCAGCAGTGGGATAGGACTTGTGTTTGTGCAATACCATATAGTAATTCAGTGTTTCCCTACAACTCTATACGCAAGACCAATTTGAGTCTTTTTCAGTTCTCCCTGTTTGGCCTTTTTGATTTTTCAGCTAAATTATGCCTCTCACAAGAAAATCTGCACCTGCACCTGTAGTATTTGAGTTTGACCTGGACATATTAGAATGCTACACTGTACAGCAGCTAAAAGGTTTCTGCAAGGACATTATTACAGCTGCAGAAAACTTTGAGGGCCAGGGCAGAGACCCAGTAGAGGAGCAGGTGATTACTGAGGAGGAGGGTGATCTGATTCTGGAGTTTGAAATGGCTCAAGAACTGCCTGGGGAAGGGGCCAACAACTTGCCAGGAGAAGTAGTGGCTAACAGAACAGGTAGCAGTGTCTTCTCAAGAAGAGATGGCATACAGGAGGGAAGAAGACAAACCTAAACTGGAGCTTGCCAGGAAAGAACAAGCACTGTAGGCCGGTTATGAAGGAGAGGAAGATGTTCCATGAGCTAAAAGTCAGAGAGCTGGATATAAGAGCCCTGCAAGCAGGTTCTAACAATAGCAATGGTGGTAGCATACCTACAGTGGCCAGGGTGGGTCTAAAGTCAGGACCTGACAGGATTTGGTGCCGAATAGTGTGGGGAAAGATGACATAGGCAAATGATTTTCAGCCTATGAAGTAGCTCTGGGGTGGTAGTTTGTGGAGATATATCCCCACGGTGGGGAGGGACACACTTCTTATGCTAGAGGTAGAGGATCAGATGCACCACACTGCAATGAAGGCCATCCTCTTCACAAACATGGGTGGATTTCTTGGATTATGCCAGCAAGGCACTGAATGTTTGGGTGAGGGCTGTAGAATTGATGATTATTCAGGGCTGTATAACTCGATTTTGCAGGATCACATGCTTTATATTTGTTTTTCAGAGCTGCACCAATACCTAACTGATAGCAACATAGCTTACCCCAGGAAACTTGCATCTGGGTCAGAACCAGAGTGCCCAAGAAAGCACATGGGAGGACTCCCAAAAGGGTGTTCAGGGTTCCCACCAGAAGAAGGAAGGTGAGATAAAAAGATAGAGTTCTTTAAATCCCCCAAAACAACTCATAGGGAAAAGGGTCTGGATCACATTCCTAATCTGGCCACCAGAATAAAACTTACCCTGACAATGGACAGAGGCCCAAGCACATCAAGTGCTACGAGTATGGACGCTACAAGGGGGATCCCATGTGTACAAAAAGAGCACCACCTCCCACTGGAGGAAAGAATCCAGGGGTGGCTAGTGTAGTGTGGGTAGAGGAGTTTGTCCCAGTTATTGTGGGGGGGCTTTAGTGGGGTTACTCTAGTATTCCTGAGTGACAGTGAGATGGTTTCTAAGATCTGCGTGACCTCAAAAACTACTAAGTATAGGCAATGGGTCAACATCAATAGGAAAAGTTCTGAGGCTCTGAGGGATACAAGCGCCTACATGACTATGGTAAGGAGTCAGCTGGTGTCCCCAGAGCAGGTAATTCCTAATGCATTCCACCAAGTTGTGGTGGCTGACAACAGAGGTCACTGTCGAGTGACCTTTTCCATTTGACTGGGGGATGGTTACAGGTCTTCTGAGAGTTGCAGTGAGTCCTACCATGCCTATGAACTGTTTGATGGGTAATGGCCTTGAGCACACTGTCTGGAAAGAAGTGGAGCTCAAGGCTCATGTGGAGATGTTGGGGTTACTTGATTGGATATGTGCAACAAGGTCTATGGTTATGAGAGTCAAAATGGGCTGGAGGCTGGAGCAATAGCCTAGCCAACTGCTAAGAAGGACAGACATAAAGGGCATGGAAAACCAGCCACTAAGTGTCTTCCTAGTGAGGTGGACGAGGCACCATCTGAAGCCCAATGAGGAGAGCACTGCTTCCCTTGGTGACCTGCCTACACTTGCTAGATGGCATGTAGAAGGGGGACCCAATAGGGAGGAATCATTTAGGGCATAGAGGGAGCACCCATCCCTTGAGGGCATGAGGAAACTGACCTAAGACCAAACAGCAGGTGATGTCTCTGGGAGTTCTCACATTTACTGGGAAGACAACCTCCTGTACAGTGAGCCTAAGGCTCCTGTGCATGGGACAGCACAGGCCCTGGTGGTCCCCAAATGCTGCAGGCCCATCCTAGTGGTGCTGGGCCACAAGATTCCCCAGGAAGGACACTTGGCCCAATACAAGAACCTTGCAAGACTTGTCACATATTTCATTTGCTCCAAGATCAGAACATCCTCAGATGCATTATGCAGGACTTAGGCAACCTGCCAGGGTTTTGGGAAGACTGGCAATGGTTTAAGGGGGCTTTAAGACTTTGCCCTGTCATGGACACATGCTTTGAGAGGGTGAGCTTCAACATTGTAGGGCATATGGACCCCCAAACTGTTTAGGGAAACATGTTCTTACTGGTTCTAGTGGCTTATGCCACTTGGTACACAGAGGCAATCCCTTTCAGGACCATGACTACACCTGCAGTGGCAAAGCCCCTGGTGGGGGTTTCCCCAAGGACGTTGTGTCTGACAAGGGAACAAACTTCATGTCTACTAATATGTAGTTCATGTTGTAGGAATGTGGAGTAAGTTACAAGTTCTCTACTCCTTACCATCCACAAACCAATGGGCTTGTTGAGAGCTTCAACAAGACCCTGAAATGCATGATTAGAGGCCTGACTGAGGCCTTGAGGACGAAGTGGGACATACTCTTTCCATGCATGTTATTTGCCTACAGAGAGGTACCACAGAAAGAAGTGGGCTTCAGCCCCTGTTACCTTCTCTGTGGGCACTCTGTTAGAGGACCTCTGAGTCTGGTGAAGAAAGGGTGGAAAGGCTGGAAGCAAGCTCCCAGAAAGACTTCCCAGGATGTAGTGAGCTACATGTTGGCCTTTTGAACCCTGATGGCTAACGTAGAGGCCAGTCAGGCCGTGATGAAAGAGTGGTATGACCAAACTGTTCCCACTCCTTCAGTACTATTAGACTGGACCCTATCAATTCATTGAAAAGAAGGGCAAGACTACCTATATGGTGGACCATCAGAACCTCAGGCAACCCCACCAGGTGCTTCACATCAATTGCCTCAAACCCCACTTTGAGTGGTCTGAGCTCACCATGCTGTTGGTGACAGATAGAGAAGGGACTCCAAGGAGAAGGCTGGGTCTTAGGAAGGAGTGATCATTTCCCCGATTCTTTCAGCAGAGTACCTATAAGTGTTAGGGCAGTACTCTTCTCTTTTCTCCCTTACACCTGGGACTACCCACCTGTGTACCCATGACATGGATACAGGGGACAACCTGTCTGTTAAGAATAATCTTACAGGCTGTTGAAAAAGGTGAGGACCAGCATCAAGAGTGAAATCTCTAAGATGTTGGAATTGGGGGTGACAGAACCCTCCAGTAGCCCATGGACCAGTCCTGTGGTTCTAGTACTAAACGCTGCCCCAGCGGACACCACACCTGAGGTTCTATGTTGATTATAGAGGGATCAATTCTGTGACAAAGACTAATGCTCATCCCATTCCCAGGGCAGAAAAGCTGATGGCCCGGATGGGCGCTGCCAAGCACTTAAGTACTTTTGATCTTACATCAGGGTACTTGCAGATCACCCTTACAGAAGGTGCCAAGGAGAGGTCAGCCTTCTCCACTCCAGAGGGCCACTATCAGTTCATAGTAGTGTCCTGTGTGCTAAAAAATGCCACAGTCACACTCCAGGGATTGATGAACCAGGTGCTTGCTGGTATGGAGGCCTTCTTAGAAGCCTAGCTGTCTTCAGTAGCAGTTGGAAGGACCACCTACTTCACCTGCAGGGAGTGTTTTAGTCTCTGCAACAGGCATGCCTGACTATCAAGGCCTGTAAGTTCCAGATAGTGCAAGAGTCTGTGGTGTATTTGGGACATCCGGTGGGCTGGGGTAAGGTGGAGCCCCTCCAGGCCAAGATAGAGACTGCCATGGTCTGGGAGCCCCCCAAAACTCAGACTGAGGTAGGAACATTCTTCGACCTCACTGGGTACTGCAGGGCATGTGCCAACGGATATGGCACCATTGTTGCCCCCTTGACAGAGCTGACATCTAATAAGCAGCCCAGAAATGTGATTTGAACAGAGGTAGGCAAAACTGCATTTGACTCCCTGAAGCATTCCATATGCACAGCCACTGTGCTCAAGGTACCTGGCTTCTCCAAGGAGTTTATCATTCAAACAGTTGCCGCAGAACATGGCATAGGGGCAGTGTTATCACATCTAAAGGAGGAGGGTCTGGACCAAGCGGTATCCTTCATCACCAGAGGTTACAACATAAAGAACAGAAGTGGATTACTAGTGAGATGAACAAGTTAGTTACCTTCGGTAAAGCTTTTTCTGGTGGATACAGTATCTGCCTGTGGATTCCTCACCTTGTGAATATCCCCTGCACCAGCAGCATTCGGAAATTTTCGTAGCTCTCCACTCCGACGAGGACGACGTCACAATCGCATGGCTCCGCTTGCGGCTCCGCTGATGTCACAGGAGCCATAAGAGAGCCTCGTCGGCATGATGACATCAGTTCCGCCCTTTTTTCCATGACTTCGAGACATACGGGCGGACCGACAACAAATATACAGTATACACAGAACATAGTATTCAAACTAACACAAATAGTGTGGAATCAATGCAGGAAAGCAAATAGAATAACACACTTTCTTTGAAAGTAACAGATATACATTAAAACATTGTCACTATTGCAGGTATTCAAGGATGGACAACGGGGAGGCGGGTGGGTCAGTGAGGAATCCACAGGCAGATAATGTATTCACCAGAAAAAGGGTTACCGAAGGTAAGTAACTTGTTCTTCTGATGGATACATCTGCTAGTGGATTTCTCACCTTGTGAATAGAATCCCACAGCAGTTCCCACTCCCAGAGGGTGTTCACCCTTCTATAACAAAAAGTCCTGTAGGACGGAACGAGCAAAGTGTCCGTCCCTCCTCACTTCGGAATCTAAGCAGTAATGCTTTGCGAAAGTGTGGAGGAAGGCCCAGGTTGCCTCTCTACAAATGTCCTCCACAGGAACATTGCTTGACAAGGCAGAAGCAGAAAACTTTGCTCTGGTAGAATGAGCTCTAATACCCTCAGGGGGTTCCTTACCAGCCAAAGCGTAACAGAGCTTGATGAAGAAGATAATACACCTGGAAAGAGTGCGCTTGTGTACCGCTCTGCCCTTCCTGTGGCCAACGAAGTCCATGAAGAGCTGGTCATCTATACGATAGTCTTTAGTCCTATTGAGGTAAAAACTCACTGCCCTCTTAGGCTCTAGACTGTGAAGCCACTCCTCCTCCTTGGAAGAGTGATGGGGGGGAGAGAAGGTAGGAAAGGTAATGGACTGCCCCAGATGGAAGGGAGTTACCACCTTAGGCAGAAAAGCAGCCCTGATCCTGAGTACCAACCTATCAGCATGAATGGTGAAGAATGGGGGTTTCGCACTAAGAGCTTGAAGCTCACTTACCCTCCTTGCCAAGGTAATGGCATCAAGAAATACTCTTTTAAAAGACAATAGTCTCAAGGGACACTTGTGTAAGGGCTCAAAGGGAGAACCATTCAAGTAGGTTAAGACAAGATTTAAGTCCCATTGAGGCACAATAAATGGAGTGGGAGTAAATTTGTTGGTAAGTCCCTTAATGAACCTTAACACAATGGGTGATTTACACAAGGACGGTTGAACCGCCAAGCAAAGGAACGCCGACAAAGCCGATAAATAGCCCTTCACAGTAGCCACAACAAAGCCCTGCTGGGCTAGAGAGAGCAAACTGAAGGATGTTGGATAAACGAGCCCTCAAAGGATCAATAGACTTCTCTCCACACCATTTGACAAATTTGGACCACCTGTAGGAATAGATAGACTTGGTGGAGTGTCGTCTGCCCGATAAAATAACATCCACCATATCAGGCGGGAGAGAGAAAGAGTTCAGGTTGCCCCGTTCAATCTCCAGGCATGAAGGTGCAAGCTCTGGAGGTGGGGGTGTAGAACCTGCCCCTGTGACTACGAGAGGAGGTCTGCCCTGAGAGAGAGACGGAGCGGAGGGTGTGATGAGAGATTGAGTAGATCTGTGTACCACACCCTCTTGGCCAATCCGGGGCGATCAATATGACTTGGGCCCGGTCTTGGCGAAACTTCCTCAGAACCCAAGGGTATGGGAAGAAACGCGTAAAGGAGTTGTGAGCCCAAACTCAACTGAAACCTGTCCCCCAAAGCTCCCTGCATCGGAAACTGGCGACTGCAGAATGACTGGCAGTGAGCATTCTTGTGAGTGGCAAACAGGTCCAACCGAGTAGTTCCCCACGTCTGAAAGACATGACGAACCACCTCCGGATGGAGCCTCCACTCGTGGTTGGCAAAGAACTGCCGACTGAGACTGTCTGCACGTACATTCAGAACTCCGGCCAGATGATTTGCCATCAGACTAATCTGGTGGTCCTGAACCCAGGATCAAAGTTGAAGAGCCTCTCTGCAAAGATGATGCGACCCTACTCCTCCCTGCTTGTTGACATACCACATCGCAGTAGTATTGTCCATTAGGACCTGAACTGACTGACCGCGAAGGGAAGGGAGGAAAGCCTTGAGTGCCAAACGTATCGCCCGCAATTCCAGAAGGTTGATGTGAAGCAACCTTTCCTCTGGAGACCAAAGACCCTTGATCTCCAGATCTCCTAGATGAGCACCCCACCCTAGAGTGGATGCATCCGTTATCACTGTGGCCACCGATGTTGGAAGATGGAAGAGATCCTGACTGACTCCTTGAGATCTCCGTTGTGCTGATACCTCTGCCTGTGGAGACACCACTGGAGTGCCCTCATGTGCCAGCGTGCATGGTTGACCAACAGAATGTTGGAAGCAAAGAGACCGAGCAGACGAAGGACCTTCAGAACGAACTGGAATGACTGCTACATTAAAAAACAAGGGAATCATTTCCTGTAAGTTCGAGAATCCTTTGTGGAGGTGGGAATGCTCGACACACAGTAGTGTCCAGTACTGACCCTATGAACAGGTTGCACTGAGAGGGCGCCAGGTGAGACTTGGGAACATTTATCGAGAAACCCAATTTGTACAACAGCTGAGTTGTAACCTGCAGATGATGATGCACCTTCTCTGGTGACTCTGCTTTCAGCAGCCAGTCATCCAGATAGGGGAAAACTGGAATCCCGACCCCCTGAAATGGGCTGCCACCACTGCCCTCACCTTGGTGAAGACTCGAGGTGCAGTAGTAAGTCCTAACGGGAGAACCTCAAAATGATAATGTTGCGACTGGATGTATGTCGTTACAACGCATACTTTTACTCCGCATACCATTACAACGCGGTATTTACAACGCATACCGCTACAACGCATAGCGCTTTGGGGTGCTGGATAGTGGTAAGTATAATTTACTATTCTAACTCCAGTCCCCGTGGACCCTAGGGAAGGTGTTGGATAGTAAATTAAACTTACCTCTTATCCTAGAGTGCCCCCCAGCGCCATGCGTTGTAACGGTATGCGTTGTAATGCCTGCGTTGTAGTGGTAGTGCGGAGTAAAAAATGCGTTGTAACAGGTGCATACCGTTGCGACTCTACCGTCAAACGGAGATACTTCCTGTGTGACTTCAGGATTGGGATATGAAAATATGCATCCAGCAAGTCGATCAACACCATCCAGTCCTCCTGCTGCAGTGCCTGAAGAACCTGCGCAATGGTGAGCATCATGAACTTCTCCTGCTTCAGAAAAAGATTCAAGATCCTTAAATCCAGGATTGGACGTAACCTGCCATCCTTTTTGGGAATCAGGAAATACCGGGAATAGCATCCCTGACCCCTTTCCTACTCAGGAACCACCTCTATCGCACCTTTCTTCAGTAACGTAAGGACTTCCTCCTGCAGAAGAAGAAGGTGTTCCTCTGAACATGCCCCTTGACAAGGAGGGTAGTTTGGAGGGAATTCCCGAAAGGGAAGAGCATACCCATTTTCCACAAGATTTAGAACCCAAAGGTCCGTAGTGACCGATTCCCAAACTTGTAGAAAATGGGTAAGCTGACCCCCACAGGACTCACATGATCCAGAATGGTGGTTCTGGGGCTGCGTTGCTGTGGCAAGAGGTGGGGAGGTAGAGGAAGAGGAGGAGGAGGGCTGACGACCTCATGGACTTCCTCTGTTTCTGCCTCTGTATGACGTATACAGAGTATTTTGCTCCTGCTGCTGCTGAGGCTGCTTGTAGGTCTGAAAGGATGACCTTCCAAAAGCTCTGTTTCTCCTGTAACTGTAGCCTCTAGGCTGCGCCTGCAGGCTCAAGGAGTTAGCGGTGGCTTTGCTGTCTTTCAACCTTTGTAAGGCCGTATCTGCTTTTTTACCAAACAGCCCAGAACCATCAAAAGGGAGGTCAAGAAGAGTCGCCTGAACATCCGGAGAGAACTACGATGACCTGAGCCAAGCACTTCTCCTTGTGGCAACCGAAGAACCCATTATTCTAGCTACAGAGTCAGCAGTGTCCAGACCACTCTGTATCACCTGGCGTGCAGCTGCCTGAGTGTCCGCTAAGACTTCATTAACATTTTTTCTGTCCTCATCAGATAATTTAGGAGCAAGCTGTTTCACAGAATCCATAAGGGCATGCATGTAACGGCCCAAAAGATAGGTGGCGTTTGTAGATTTCAAGGGCATACTAGCCGATGAAAAGACCTTTTTAGCCGATTAATCAAGATTCTTTGAACCTCTGTCTCCAGGGACTTGAGGAAAAGCCCCAGATTATTTCTTAGAACAAGCAGCTTGAACCACCAGGCTTTCAGGAGAAGGATGGGAAGTTAGAAAATCCGGGTCTCCTGGGGCCACACTGTACCTTCCTTAAGCCAGATTCCATAACTGGTTCTGTGAAAGCATCATTAAAGGGTGATAAAGGCTTTATCACAGTGGATGGTGAATGGAGAAATTCAGTCAAGATATTAGATTTATGCTCAGTTGTTGGAAGCTGAAGGTCTAGAAGGTCTGCCGCCTTCCTAATAACAGTGTGGTAAGGAGCCACATTCTAAGAAGGAGCATCAGCAGATGGAGAAAGTTCCCACTCTGGGTATGTATCCAATCCACTCGCCTCCTTCAAACCTTCAAATAAGTCTTCTGACTCTTCCAGCTCACCTTCCTCCATTTCTATTTCTGCCCGTTAGCACTGCTCCTTCAAAACTCTCTGTGCCTCTTGCCTTGCCTTATCCTCGGCACCGGCGTCAGCGTCGCTAGACACGACTCCGACGGATACAGTACCGGCGTCGAACTTGGATCCGGTGGCACAGCCTGAGTCAAGCGAGGTCGGGCTGACTGCGGCAGAGATGAAGGATAAGGCATCGACGTCCTCGGCGCCGGAAATGCCAGGACGGAGCCGCTGGAAGAAATGGCATGAAAGGAGACTGAGCGTAAGCTTGAGATACTCCCAGATTAAACGCCATCGGACCCATGGGACCCAAAAAGGTGCTCCGGAGGGGTACATAGCTCTTGAAAAGACTCCATACACTGCATTCAAGTAATGTGATGGATCAGTACACAGGCCAGGAAAAGGTGGATAGGATCCCGGGACATTCTAAGGCTGAGGTACTGGAGTCGAGCCAGCCGGCGCAGACGGTGGAGCCAATGGGACCTCTGTTTCATCAGGAACCTGTGCTTCATCAACAGGAACCGGAGACTGAGCCGGCGTCGGAGATTGCACTGGAGAAGCTACCAGCAAAGCCGTATGAACAGGAGTACCTTGACCTGAGCCTGAAGACGAAGGAGGGACGAAGTCCTTACGATGTCGAGGTTCAGGTGACGTCGTCTTTGGAGCCAAATCCTTGTCTGAACGGCGCCGAGAGCTATGTCTCTTCTTCTTCTTGTGCTTCTTTGACTTTGAAGCATGCCCCGACGTCGACTTCGACCTCAACCTCAACCTCTTTTTTCTTTTCACATCTTTGCCATACATAACTTGGCTTCTCTCTCCTTTAAAGCCTTAGGGTTCATCTTGCGACAGCAAGAACCATCGACATCGTTATCCGATGAAATGCACCAAACACATTCCTCGTGGGGGTCTGTGATCGACATATGTCCCCCACATTCTCGACAAGGCTTGAAACCTGACTTCCGCGAAGACATCTTGAAAAAGATACAAATGAAGCAAGCCAGAAACACAAAGTAACTAGAAAAATACAGAGAGTCCCAGAAAACCGCCAGCGTCGATGGCGCAGAAAAAAAGGAGCTGACGTCATCACGCCGACGAGGCTCTCTTATGGCTCCGGTGACATCAGCAGAGCCGCGAGCGGAGCCATGCAATTGTGACATCGTCCTTGAGGGCGTGGAGAGCTACAAAAAATGTCAGAATGCTGCTTGCGCAGGGGATATTCACAAGGTGAGGAATCCACTTGCAGATGTATCCACCAGAAAAGCTTTTACTGTGATCTGGGCATGGAAGAATTTGATGCCATACATGTTTGGCCCTAACCTCCTGCTCCATACTGACCAAAAGCTCTTCAGGTGGTTTATGCAAATGAGGGTTGAGAATCCAATTGTTGTGGTGGTCCATTTCCCCACAGGGTATGGACTTCAGGGCAGAACATAGACCAGGAGTAGACCATGCCAATGCTTACGGTCTGTTTGGGTTTTTCCACCTTAGAGATGAGAACTTCCTAGAGTTAAGAGTAGAACTCCACACTTTCAGAGAGGGAACATGTGTTAGACCTATTATCCTTAAGCTGGCCTTCCCCCAACTTTTTGCCTGCTTACCTCCACTTGTTCCTGTATCTATTTGTTGTACTTGGTGCATGCGCTTCTCACCTAAGACATGGTGACATTGGTATGTACCTGATTGGCATACTTAGTTTACCTGTAAGTCCCTTGTAAAGTGGTATATACCCTGGGCCTGTAAACCAAATGTTACTATTGGGCCTGCAGCACTGGCTGTGCCACCAGCACAAGTAGGCTTTCAACCCTGCCCCAGGCCTGCCATTGCAGGGCCTGTGTGTGCAGTTTACTGCCACTACGACTTGGAATTTAAAATCCACTTGCCAAGCCTCAAACTCCCCTTTTAATACACATAGGTAACCCCAAAGGTATGCCCTCTCTATACATATGGGCAGGGTTCTGGGTAAATAAAAGGTAGCAAGCTTTGTGGAAAAGGGACGTGCACGCCTTTTTATTCAAAACTTTTACCGTGCTGGCATGGAAATCACTCCCCTCCTGGAGTGTATGTGTTAGAACTAACTAGTTGCACACCTATGAGCCCATAGGTGTGTCTTCCATGGCACCAGTATAAATTTTTCTTACAGCTTTTTACCAGTTAGTTAAAACATAACAGAACGTGTGAATTAAGCAGTTTTGATTGCGAATTGTTACATTGTACATTTTTTCGTTCATTTGTAGATGTTCCCTGATGAAGGTGTTTGTATTCACCGAAATGCATTGGAACAAACAGGATTGTTGCTACACGTTATGAACTAAAGATAAAACTTGAAATATAATTTATTTTGAACAATATAAACTTTCGTTTGAAGTCTTCTTTGGATTATAACTTCAGCTGTAAGAAAACAGCAATTGATACTGGTGCCATGGGAGACACACCTATGGGCTCATAGGTGTGAAACTAGTTAGTAAATAAAAGGTAGGACATGTACTCTTAAGTTCTACATGTTCTGGTAGTGACAAACACCTACATTAGTTTTTCACTACTGTGAGGACAACTCCTTTCATAGACTAGACTAAAACACCTTTGATATGTAATTCCTGATTAAAAAAGGGGTAGCTAACTCATGTTTCATATCGTTGGAACAGTAATGATAAATCCTCTTTAGTGGTAATGTTGGATTTGACATTTTAAAAGTGGCATATCAAATTTAGCAGACATTTTTCTGCTCTTAACTTGCTATGTGTGCCTTCCCTCTAAGCAGCCACAAACACAGGAAGAGTGGGTGTGACAGACAACTCATCTGCAAACTAATAACATTCCTGGGCAGGGAGGGAGAGAGGGAGCTCACACTTACTTCTGAATGGACTGTGCCTAATCCCCCCACAAAGGACTGAAAACACCCACAGATAGCCAGCTAGAAAAGGCTGGGATGAAGGGGGATCTGTGCACTTCAAGGAGCAGCTTTGAAATCACCCCCACACTTCAAAGCCACACTCGGATATAAGTACTGGGGCTCTGACCCTACCAAGTCATTACACTACTGGACCTGGGAAAAACTCTGCTAGAGTAAAGACTGCTGTGCTGTAAGGATTGCCAATTTGCCTCTACTGACTGTTCTGAGGAGCTGCTTCTCTGCTTTGCTGAGCTGCCCGGCTGTCTGCTAATTTCTGCCCTGCTGAGGACAAGGACTGGGCCCATCTCACTTGAACCCTGGTTTGCCTCCTGTTTTCTGAAGTCTCAGGGACACTAAAAACATCCTACAATCCTTCTGGTGCTGCTGGACCCTGCCATCTGTGAGTCCCACCATTACCTGGGATGCACCACCAGTGCTTGGCCTAAGAATTTGAGTATGCAGCTTATTTTCTACTGAACAGATGCATCACCAACATTGCGCCAATCGTAACTAATGCATCACCCTTCGATGCTGATGCTGTTCGATGACAGTGGTTCTACAGCCTGTGTAGCCAGACGCCAACGCGTTGCCAGTATTTCAAAAGAATTCGAAATTATATAGTGACTTGACTTTGTGAAAAAGATCAGCACATCGTGCTCTCAGCTTCAATGCTTTGCTTCATCCCAGGTCCTGTTTCAGCTGAACTTATGTGAGTCTCATAGCCAGCCTACCCTCCATAGTGGTCAGACTGAACTTTGGCTCTACCCCAGTCCCTTGCGGCCTCAAATAACCTTTTAGTGCTATTGAGTTCTAAGCACTGTTTTTGAATTTATTCTTTGGGATTAATATCTCAACTTCTACAGGTAGGATTTTGTTGTTTAATCAGAATCTCTATTCTTTATTTTTCTAAATGTTCTTTGTGGTGTGTTCATTTTGTTATTGTGTGTTTTTGTTTTATGGATATATTTTCCCATTGCCTCCTAAGTTAAGCCTGCCTGCTCTGTGCCAAACTACCAAAGGATGAGCACATGTTAATTTTAATTGTATATTTAGCATACCCTGGCTAGGATTGTAGTCCCTATTTGGACAGGGTATTATGTGATTTTATATGATAAAGTATGAACTGTGGTTTATAGATCAAATGGTCTAAATAAACGTTATTTTTGACTTGACTTGGCTAGTTCCTATTTGGACAGGGTGCAAACCTCTGCTAACTAGAGACCCAATTTCTAACAAGCACCATTAAAATATCTCCAGAAGGGGGCCCAAATGTCTTTAGAGCTGGAATTAGGGTGTATAGTGTCAGGGTATAGTTCGAACATTTCTGTGCAGTAGTGTGCATCATGAAGTCATGGTCTGCACATTGGTGCACTTCTTTATACTATAGCAATTCACCTTTTATCTAGTGCAAGCAAGATGGAGGCAAGTCACAGTTGTTCAATAGGTATGTCCAAAGTGCCCCCCAATAATGCCGTTTATGGAGAGGGTTCTAGGGGAATTGCTAGAAACCTGCCCAGGGAGTCAAATAAGTATTGCTAGTACATTACAACTGTGGTACATGCTCATGTCATATGTAAAAAAAATCAACTGATACAGTTCCACAATGGTTACATGTCCTACAATAATCTGCTCTGACTTTGGCAATACGTTCCGGGGTGTGATATGTATTGGTGCAAGCATTTAAAATATATTAATTTGTATCCGTATTGGAGAGGACTAGCTTTCACTTTAGCACAACAGTATGCCCATGCCTTATCAATGAGCCTGTATCCAAGGGAGCCCACCCATTTTCTGCTATAGCATCGGTGAGTGTATAAGATGTGCTTGACATGTAGTTAGAATCTAGGGAAGCAAGAAAGTGACCTAATTCAGCATGACCTATGTATGTCATAAGACATTAAGGGGCAGATTTATGTTGCCTGACGCATCTCTGCAAATCAGCAGAGATGCCTCAGGAAAGATATGGCACGCAAGTTTATCCTTGTGCCACCCATGATGTGCCGCATTTACAATGCGGTGCACCATGTCGCAAGAAAAAACAGATGCGTGTAGTCTTTACGGCATGAAGTTGCAGCAGTGCTGAAGTTATGTTACGTACGGCATGCAACTCCAGCACTTTTCCAACTTGCCCTATCTGTAACATGGTGCGTCAAGCCTTACTTGTGCTTCAAGCAGGCGCAGGGTTTTGGCACATCAGCGTTGGTAAAGTGACTCCGTGAAATCTTGTAGATTTCGCCGAGTCACTTTTCAGGGGTGTTCCTGCGATGGAACGCCCCCCCCATGCGTGGAAACGTCCACATGAAACCTGACGCAGGTTTCATGTGGCGCAGGGCCTTACACCATGACGCATCTCCAGAGATGCGTCACGATGTGAGGTTTTGCGCCACCGCTGCGTCACAAAAGTGCTGCAATGGCGGCGCAAAAGTGGTGCAAGTCACACATAAATTTGACCCATTGTTATTTTATTAATTAGTTTGTAACACATAAATCTACCCCTACATTTCCTGGGGTTCGTCAGGGAATGTAGGAAACCCTGCTTTAATTGGGGAGCGAAGTCTAAGGTAACAAAAAGTCACTAGCAGGGTTGAGCCTGGGCGGGCGCAAAAGCTACTTCATGTAATAAAGATGCCATTCTCAAAGATCTCTTCCAGCATTGACAGCCCCATACTTCTCAGCAGAGTCTTAACCAACTTTTCATTTGTAGGTGGGAATCAAACGATTATCTGCGTAAGGTAACAGTGGAAAGTTTGGGCGCTCAAGTTCCATTCCTTTCGCTGGCTCCCACCATGCCCGGCACATTGCTGCAAGGACATCTACATCATTTTGCACCATGCATGGGGATGCGCTAACATGCCCCAGTAAAGATTGCATCCTAGTTATTCCGCATTCTGTTCCTACTTGAATTGGCACCGTCTGGGACAGAGTGCTGTATTTCAAATAATGACCTAACAGTATGTATAGACGTTTTGTAATTACAACACCCAGTCTGTAATGAGCTAGTTAACACCTCCCACCAAACTTGTGTCTGTCCCCCCACCAAATCAGCCGGAGCAAGGGCTGTAAAGAAATAAAGTGGCAATGCAATGAGGATATTAGCGAATAGGTACAGAAACCTTGGTGATTTTATCATAATAATTAGAGATAATCTTCCTATCAATAAGAGCGAGAGCCACATCCATTGGTCTGTTTGCATTGTGATCCGCTAAAGGGCTGTGCTAAAATGACTGCAGATGAAGTCACCAAAGTTTTGGGATGCCCACAGTCATGGACATCATTTGGGAGCAGTCAGGGAATGCAGCTGTGACCTCTAGCTTTCTCCCTTCTACTCCCAACACTTCCTTTGCAACCCCTTGCCTCAGAGGAGGCAAAAGAATTGCCCCTCTGAGGTCAGGGGTCGCAACGGGAGTGCAAGGAGTAGCAGGGAGCATTGTTGGAAGTCACAACAGCAACCCCTAACTACTTGCCAATTATCCCCATGTTCACACTCTCAGATAGCGTACACCATCTGGTCTCACTGTAGTGGGTACTCCATGACAGGTATTGTGTGGAACACTATGGGCCCGATTCACAGAATGAACTTAAGACTCAATCCTAAATTTACTACTATTTTGGTATTCACAGAATGCACTTACTACTTTTGGCATTCACAAAATGCACTTACTACTTTTGGCATTCACAGAATGAACTTACTACTTTTGGTATTCACAGAAGTTAGGATTTTGTCTTAAGTTTGTCTTAAGACAGACTTAAGACAGACTTAAGACAAACTTAAGACAGACTTAAGACAAAATCCTAACTTCTGTGAATACCAAAAGTAGTAAGTTCATTCTGTGAATACCAAAAGTAGTAAGTGCATTCTGTGAATGCCAAAAGTAGTAAGTGTATTCTGTGAATACCAAAATAGTAGTAAGTTTAGGATTGAGTCTTAAGTTCATTCTGTGAATCGGGCCCAAAGAGGGGAAAAATCTCAGATTTAGGCCAGTTTATCTGTAACCCAGTGCATCCCCTGAACCAACTCGCGTACTATGGGAGAACTGTCCTCCTCCGGGTGTTGCACATGGAGAATCACATCATCTGCATACAACAACATTATTTCCGATGCATAGCCAGTGATGTGAGAGTACAGTTCCCTTATATAGGAGGCAGTGATTCTATTGCAAGGGCAAAAAATAAAGGAGAGGGGGGACAGCCTGTATGCATGCCTCTGCTGATATAACAAGCATTTGCAATGCAATAGGTCTCGCAGCATTAAAGTTTGAGTTACTGGCATTGTAAATGACAATGCTTTGCATAAATTCTTTTTTTTTAATTTGCTATTGGTATAAAAACATTGTTTGTGAATGGTTAGCTGTTGCTTATGCTAAGTAAAGTTGGCAGTAATATAGAGTGCTAGTCTTGCTTGTTATACGCAAGCTGATTTAAAACGCTCTGATACCTGTTTAGTGGTGGGGAATGGGTATTAGAGATTGATGTTGTAATTTTGATTAGGATATTAGAGTGTGCACATACGCCAAAGTTTGGAGAAATTGTGAGCTGTGCCAGCTTCCAGTAAAGCTCACTTTTGCACATAAAACAAAATCAATCAGCAGTGTTACTTCTCCCAAAGGACTGTGTTGCGCCTGCTCCCTCTTGCCGTGATATGCATGTATATGGGCTATGATGTTAATTGGCACGTATAGCAAGGTATGTTGTGAAAAAGGCCATTTCATTTAAAAGGAATATGGACAAACTTGCAGAGGATTGTTCACAGTTTTTTTAAATTATATTAAAGATTACACAGATCAAACCACATGAAGGTAGATGGCCATGACTCAGTGAGAAATCCCAGAACCCTTTGGAAAAGTAGCCTGGACTTCAAAATCATCCACAAGGCCTTTCAAACGGTATACGCCTGCTATACATGCAGACAACATACAGGCAAGCTGGCAGGCTGTCCAGTGATTCATAAACACATCTGTATGGACTTAGTTACATTGTTCATGTTCACTCCCTCCATACCCCCAAAACCCTCGGACCCACACCCATCCCCTAGCGGCAGCCCCCACCAACCACGCCTGCGCCATTAACACAGAGAGCATATGTTCCCAGAAGAGAGCAGTGGGTCACCTGGTTGGTGCCCCTGAGCTCGCGCCGCTCCACTGCGGCTCTAATGGCTGATGTAACCGGGGCCGACAGCTCGACACAGGCGAGGACTCCATGCCGTGCCCCCAGCAGAGGTGACAGACACGCCGCCCCCGGAGAGGGCAGCCTCGCCGACAGGTCTTTTCAATTTGACATCAAGGTTGTTCGAGGGACGCCGAGGTCTTTCAATAACGCAGTGCGCATGGCTGAGCGCGCGCCTTCGCACAGCCGCTCATCCGGGCTTCTCAAGAAGGGCTCGCGCCCGGAGTACAGATCTGTGAGGAGACTGCAGGTCTCAAGTTATGGAGCTCAGCGGCTTTCATCCTCACAAAGGCGATAACATAAGTAATTTTCAATGACGTACCTTCTATCGTCCAAACAGACAATTAAGTGTGTGATGATCTCTATAGAAATAGATTACAACGACTTTATAAAGGGAAATTATTTTTATAATAGTGGAGGCTTCTTTGGTGTCACGTTAGCTCACTACAACAAGAGGGGCAACTGGGACCCAGGCCCGCTGACAATAAACATGGGCTCTCCCATCACAATGCAGAACGAGCGACGGGGGTGACGGGGGCGGCGGCGGTGTGTCTGTATGTGTGCGCTCGTGTGTGTGCGTGCGTGTAGATGCGCTCGAGTGTGTGTGTGTCTGTGTGCGCGTGCGTGTGAGAAAGCAGGGGGAGGCTGGGGAGGTGGTCTTAGTGGCGCGAGCAACCGATGCAGCACCTGCCCCAGCCACTGACACAGATCCCTCCCGGCTCGTGCACCAACTGACACAGTACCCCCAAGGATCACGTCGGCTCCTCTGCTCAATCCAGCAGCCGGCGTGCGCAAGCCACGCCCCCTTCTGCGTTTACCAATGCCGATATCATTCTTACACTGACGGAGCAAGTCACGTGAACTGTTCATGAGGCGCGCGTCGTGATCTGATTCTGCCACTACGGTAGAAGCTCACACGCGCGACTTCTCCCATTCACAATGCTGTGCGCGTGGCCAGCTCTTGTCTCCACTCGTTGTCGGCTTGTCTCCACTCGTTGTCGCGCGCTTCTAGCCGAGACCTAAAAAACTGCTCATGAATATGATTCACACAGACTTTCGCTTTTGGAAGAGTGTATATTAGCTGCTTTAAGGACACAAAGAAATTTCCCATCCCTAGGCTGCAAGGCATTTCCATCATACAGGGCCACTCAATGGAATCAAAAGCTTTTTTCAACATCAAGCAAGAGTGCAACCTCTGGAAGCAGGGGATCTACCCTACAGATATAGCCATTTATGTTCACAGCTTAAAAGCTGTAGAGCATTGAGGCGTAAATCCAGACTGATAAAGTAACACCAAAAATAGCATCAGGGTCTGGAGACCCAGTGCAAGTATTTTTACCAAAGATTTTATAGTCTATATTTAAAAGCGATAATGGTCTGTACAAGGAGCACTCCGTGGGGACTTTATGAGGTTTCAGCATTACCATTATGACAGCCTCCATAGTGGAATGCAGTAGGCTTCCCTTTATAATCACTGCATTGTAGATCTCTAAGAGACTCGGGTAAGAAAGTCTATATATACTTTATAAAAAACAGCAAGGAGACCATTGCCTCCTGGTGCTTTGCCACTGTACAGACTCCTGATTGCCTGCTAATGTTATGGGGGAGTTTAATATTTCCCTCATGTTGTCATCCCACCGAGCCAGTATCACCTGATCTAAGTACTCAGATAGTGCAGACCTCTCCTTGCTGGTTATCAAGGTGTATAGGCGCTCATAGTATTGACTAAATGCATTTAGTATAAGGGACAGGTCAGATATGACCCCATTTGGTGCCACAATTGCGAGTGGTAATTGTGTTGAAATCCAGTTTCTCACCAAGTGAGCCAGGCAAATGTTTTGCCTGGTCTGTTACCCTAACCGAACTTCCTCATTTGTGTCCCCTGTCCCAGGTACAGAACTTCACAATCAACTTCATCTCTGTAGTCTGTCAGTGTTTCCTGGACCTGAGCTAAAGTCACTCCATCATTGTAGACAGAGTAACTAACTTCCAGCTGACAGAGTTCTCATTCAAGTTGGGAGAGATGATTTGGAATCAATTTAAGGCCACCCACACTCTTAGAAATACATATGCCATGATTACCATGAATGTAAGCTTTAAAAACATGCCAGTGTGGCAATGCAATGCAATGCCTCATTGTTCATTTAGGCGGAAATATTCCAGTGTGACTTCCCTCACTTCGTACTGGAACATGTTGTCATGTAACTCAGTTCCCTGGAGTTGCCTGGTAAGAAATGAGAGTGGGGGATTAGGATGTGATATTACAAACACAGAAGTAGGTCTGCATTTTGTTTCACCGTGTTTAATCACATATCTAGTCGGAATGACATATCATGTACAGAAGAATAACAGGTATGCTCAACTAGTGTTGGGTGGACCTCTCTCCATGCATCAGCTGGATCAAATAGTTGCATAATGTGTGCAAGGGATTGAGAAGCTTTTAAAGCAGGTCGCTCCACTTCAGGTGATCTGTCAAGTATGGTGAGAACATGAGGTTCAAATCCCCTTCCCATACCTTCGGCCATTGCCTATAGTTAGTGCACAGTAGGGGGTCATCAGAAAAGTCTGCGTCATTGATTGCATGATGTTGGTTAACCTGTACAGCTCCACCGTCTAATGTGACCACCACCACAGACACCCTGCCCACAAGTCTGAAATGTGTTCTACCAGTATAAAATTGATTGTCTTTCAGATAAGGGTAATTACCCCATGTGAGTAGGTCAAATAAGAGGAAAAATAACAGTGTGAGGCCCAGTACGGAGCAAAGGTTGGATGGCTCATACGAGAAGAGTCGGTCTCTGTTGATGCCGGAGTCCCACTCCCGCACCATTGTCACCAAATGCGAGACCCAGGACTCCTCACTCAATGTTAGGGCAAGTAAGGATACCGTTTGAGATAGCCCTGCTCACACCTTTAGTAGCTTGGCATGAGCAGCCAGGCCTATCTCCAAGGCACAAGTGTAAAGTATGTGCAACCACTTTCACAGCAACCCACTGGTGACACCACAAATGGACTCCACACAAGTTTGATAAAAATTAGTATAAACTTTATATAAAAAGATATACGATCAGACCACATGATAAGAAAGCCAACATATAACAAAGGGTAATATTCGTTCCGGCTGGCCGGTAGGTTTAAATCTCAACCACCGCTTTCAAAATGCTATGCTGGTCGCAATGCTAGAATCACACATGTTGAAATGGACAAACAGTAGTGCGCTGCGTAGCAATACAATCCTGCGCTGGGCAAAGGAGAAATAATACAATGCGTAACGATACACCCGGTACCTTGCAACGGGAGAAATAATGCAATGCGTACCACTGCAATTATATACTGCGCAATGAAGGAATAATGCAATGCATCACACCCCAATCACATACTTTGAAATGAAGAAATAATGCAATGTGCACTGCTACAATCATGTACTTTGCAATGAAGAAATAATGCAATGCAGGCCGCTACAATCCTGTACTTTGAAATGGAGAAATAATGCAATGTGTAGTGCTACAATCGTGTACTTTGTTATGCAGAAATAATGTCAGGCACCATAAGACAGTCTGGCAGTTCGTAAGCAGCAATATTGGCAATGTGTATTACAATAGTCAGCCTCGCCGATCACAGTTGCCCCCCACACGTATCAACAATGACATAGTACAGCTTCTCACTCTAGCCCCAGTACGGCCACTCCTTTGGTCAGTACGGGCCCCAATCTGAGCCGAAGCGAAGGGTCATGTCGTAATAAGGACTCAGAGGACGAGAGAGTGTCCCTCTGAGCCCACACCCTGCCCAGGTTGTGATCTACAATACCAGGGAGTGCAATCCCACTCTCCTCGCCTCCTTCAGCGAACTGGGCTTTCCGTGCAGAACTCTCTCAATGGGCCTCAGCGACGCTGCCTGGCAGCTCAGCTCCTCCGGGGCTGCCGATGCAGGCAGTGACTGTTAGGAAGCTCTTGAGTGGCAGCAGGGCACACGTACCCCAGGCCTCTGAGATTGTGTTACTCTGGGTACACATTTACCACAGCACCCTCCGGGTCTCCTCTAGTATGAAGCCACACACACAACGCTGATGGGACTTTACGTCGACTCAGAGTGCACGTTTACCTGGCACTCCTTCCTGAGGTTTCAGTTGGCACCAAGACACGCACACCTCACTGCAGAGACTCACTTTCTTCCTGTGCACCCGATGATCAGCCGATCACCTACATAGGTCCAGGTTGCACCAAAGCACACACACTGCTTCACTGAGACTTACTCCAAATCTGGTGCCCCGATATCTAAGCAGTCTTCACCAATGCATTCAGCCGCACCCCGACACGCTCACCATGTCCGAGCCCCACTTCTCCTTTGGTGCACTCGATGACCAGGCACTCTTCACCAGCACCTCTGGTGCACCCCGACATGCACCCTGTGCGTCCGAGACTCACTACACTTCCTATGCACATGTTGACCATGCGCTCATCACCAAAGCATCATGTGCACCACGACACACACCCTGCGTGTCCGAGACTCCCTTCACCTCCGATGCACACGCTGATCAGGTGCTCTTCACCAGTGCCTGCGGTGCACCACAACACGCACCCTGCATGTCTGAGTCTCACTTCACCTCTAATGCATACGCTGACCAGGCGCTCTTAACCAACGCCTGCGGTGCACCACAACAAGCACACAGCGCGTCCGAGTCTCACTTCTCCTCTGTGTGTCCAAGAACACAGGGCACACCTTCTGAGGGTCTCAAGCTGCCACAGCACGCACCCACCGCATTGTTTGAAACTTCTCTGGAAACTTTTTTGTTCATGTGTTTTCCAAACAGGGGGCCAGCTCACCTCGGGCCCTTGGGGTAACAAGACACTGCACTAAGCACAGTCTTCTTCAAGTAGGGGGACCCAGCACACAAAGCACAGTCCCAACGGCCTCTTCCTTGGTTAAAACAGCAAACTGCAGACCAGCCCCAGATCATGAAGCAAGGGTCAGTCCTTTCCTGTAGTCTCTTTAGTTGTTCCTTCCTTAGCAGAGGTTCCTCTTGACCACAAAATTGTTCCAAGCCTTTTTAGTCTCAATCCATTTCTATTCCAACGTTCAGGGGTCTCTGCTCCCAAAGTTTGTTTTTTTAAACTCAGTTTATTGACATTTTCAAGTAATATTTGTAATTCCGCTGTCTTGCAAGGTAGCACAAATAGTAGCGAAACATACAACCATTCTGTGATTGACCGTTACGTTATTACATTGATGAACAAAGCATTATTGCATCAGCAGTTACACTTGTGGCACTATAGATTTTTACACAAGGTATTATCATCTCTTAGGCATTCTGTGAACTATTCATAGCTATTTGGTGCAAGTATTGGCGTAAAGGCTCTCAAATATCTCTAGGGTTTGACATTGTGAGCAGCTCCTCCGCAAATAGTGTAATATTTTCTTTGCAGTACACCATAGCCTTAACCCAACTCTCAGTCTTTGGGGCCATGATACTTTCCCAGTGAAGAGCTACTTGGCGCTTGGCCATCAGCAGTGCTACACACACAAATTTACGCACTGTTCCCTTTAAGTTGGGCACGTAGCACAACAAACAAACTCGAGGTGTACATTGCAGTAATACCCCGGTCATGTCCTGTATGTGTTGCAACACTCCTTCCCAGAAGAGAACCACCTGTATGCACTCCCACGCCAGATGCATAAAGTCCGCCGCAGGCAGACCACAGTGATTGCAGTTGCTTGTCTATCTTAGTCCGCGCTTATGTAGTTTAACGGGGGTCTGATAGATCTTATGTATATACTTAAAATGTATAATACGCAAATTTGCGTTGGGCGTGAGGGCACTGTTAAATTTGCAAATATGTTCCTATTCCTTTTCTAGTAGTGGCGGTGTTAAGCTAGCATTTCAGTGGGCCAGACTTTTATCCGGTGTAGTGGCTCTCTCGTCCCGTACTTCCCTATATAGTTTGGTGACAAGTTTACGCCTTGAAGGAGCAACCAGGAGCAGTTGCAGAGCTCACAGTGTTGGGGGTTCCACTGGATATGTGATGTAGTGAGTTTTAATAGCCTGCTTTAATCTGTGTATGGTAAAATTAAACAGTAATGAAGGGTTGGAGATGTAGTGTAGGCCTTCTGCTGTGATAAAGTGACCATCAGGGTAAATATCTTGCATAGAGATTAAGCCCACATCTCTCAGCGCCCTCAGTGGACCCTCCCTCTCTCTATGCCGTTGCCGAATAATGCAGGCCAGTGGCTCGAGCACCAGCGTGAACAACAGTGGTGAGAGAGGACACCCCTGGTGAGTGCCTCTATGGATAGGAAATGGTGGTGTTATCAAGCCTCCAACACTCAACATTGCTGAGGGGGCTGTGTATAAAAGGCACACCCAACCAAGAAACAGCAGTAGAAACCCCATAAGTTGCAAGATGTGGAACATGTAATTCCACTCTAAACGAATCAATCAAACACCTTTGCAGGACCACAGCGGCATGCAGATCGGGATTCAAGACATGGAACATTGCAAATGTAGTCCTTAAGTTGTGAGATGTGGAGCCTTGATAAACTCTGACTGGTCCAGAAGGACCAATGTGGGCATCAGAGGCTGCAGTCGGGTAGCCAGTATTTTTGCCAATATCTTGGCATCCAGATTAATTAATGACAACGGCCGATACGATTCGCATTATACTGGATCCTTATCCTTTTTAAACAAAGTAATAATTAGTGCCTGGCGGAGGAATGGAGGCAAAACCCCAGACTTGTGTGCCTCCGCATACATTTCTAGCAGATGAGGTGCGATTAACTCACTATACTCTTTATAAAATCCGGCTGTAAGCCCATCTGGCCTGGCACTTTTTTGTTGGGAAGCGAGCAAATCGCCGCTTTTACATCTGTCTCGTCAATCGGTTGACTTAAGTAATCACGATGATGGTCCGCTAGCCATGCGTATGCTATGTCAGACAGGTAGGTGTCCAAGTCCAGGTTATTTGCAGCCCCCCATGATGTGTAAAGATCAGCATAGAATGGGAGGAATTGATCCACTGTCTCCAGTGGAGCATAGTCCTCCATCCCCGAGGATCTGTGATTTTAGTAATGTGGTGATGGTCTGCCCGGTGCTTGATTTTGTTGGCTAGGATGCCGCTTAAAGTCCAACCTCCCCATATGTTCGCGCTACATGTCTGCTAGAGAGATAATGAGTCTCAGATTATGACAGTATATTATATTCCAATACTAAGTTGTGAATGCATGTTAGTGTTTCCAGACTGGGTGTGGTCGTATATTGGCGTTCCAAATCTGTCAATATTCATTCAGTCTTTGCGAGTTGGTCTCGAAGGTGTTTTAAAATACCGGCTGTAGTGCTAATGCAGAACCCCCTTATCGTCACCTTGAAAGCCTCCCATAGTGTAGACACATTGTCCACTGTGCCCGTGTTGAGGTCAAAATATTGTTCTATGGCTTTTCGTATAGTGTCAGTGTGTCAAGGGTTTAAAAGGGCATCCGATCGAAACCGCCTTGTAAATGGGTGATGAACATTAGCTGGAATTCTAAGGGCGAGTTGCAATGGATTATGGTCGGATAGTGTACGCAGGAGGACCTTAATATCAGTGACCCATTCATTTGCCCCATCGCTAAGGAGACAATAGTCCAGTCATGACCAGCTGTTTTGCGCCGGAGTAGCATGTGTACCCTCCCCTGTTGTACCATTGCACAGCCTCCACACGTCTATGAGGCCAAATTCGATAATGGAAATATTAAATACTGTGAGCTATTTTGGGTGTGCATAGCCCTTGTGAATTTGATTTATCTAGGTGAGGGTCCAGGTAAGTATTGAAGTCACCTAACCACACAATAGCCTCCTCAGACGTATGATGCTATACAAACAGGTAAAAGTTTCTGGTTCATCTACTATGGGACCATATACGTTGATAAAGGTGAGAAGGGAGACCCCTAGTTTACCAAACGCTATGGCACAAAATCCCTCGTTGTCTGTGTAAGTGTTGATGGGTGTAAAGGGAAGCCCATGCTTAAGTGGAGTAATAACCCCTCTGCTGTATGATCAATACGACAAGGCCAGTTTATACCCCGCCCACCAATGAATGATCTTAGTCTCTGAGATCGCTGTCAGGTGCGTTTCCTGGAGGAACGTGGTCTGAATATCATGGCAATCCAGATAGGCAAACATTTGCCTGATTTTTTGGGGGATGTTGAGCCAGCGTACATTCCACGTCAAACAGTTATATTCCTCACCCATAGCCATCAAAAAACGCAATTTCCATGGAATGCAAAACATTGTTACGATTATCGAGGAGTGCAAACCATTTGTGCCACTGCTGACATATCGGTACAATCACAGAGATGAACCCAAACATGGAACAAAGCAATCCACCCTCCCCCATCCACATCAGCAGACCCCAATTGCCAAAGCCATCCCTTGTTGACCCTGAAACCCTCTCAGCCCCTCCCCCGAAATAATCCCTCGAAGAAACAAGAAGTTGTTCTGGTACACACAGGGTGGCAGGAGCTGCCAGCCGTGAACCCCAGTGACCACGTCAACCGGGGGGTTGCCTATCTAACCCCATAAAGGGAAATAAAGGTTAATACAATCAGCACTACCTGCTATATTCCAACAGTACGGAATCTAAGGTACAACCCATGTGTTTGCCTAGAGACCTAAACTGTACAGTTGTACATTGTGTCCTCTTGTCTGTCAATCATTCATTAACCCATAAACTCATGTCTATCACTTAGCTGTGTCCACATAGAGCACTGATTGGAAGAATCAGTACATGTAACTGCAGTACCATGAGCTGGCCAGGACTGGCCACCGCTCACTCACTGTCAGAGGTGCCCCCCTGTTCGCCATGTTTGCCTCTGGGTGATCCTCTTTGTGTAGGCTGTGAGCTTTTAAGTTGGAGGTATTTGACGGTATTTGAGCACTTCTGTAGGTTTCTTATAAATTGTGTTTTTACCACTAACAGTTACCCACAACCGGGCTGGGTAGATCATTGCATAGGGAATGTTCAGTTCTCGTAATTTCTTTTTTACCACCACGAGCTTCTTCCGCACTACTTGAACTTGTGTGAAGTCCGGGTAAATAGAAATGTCCATGGCTTCATATTTTAGGCAGCCCAGTTCTCTGGCTTTACGTAGTGCCTCATCCCGGTCTCTAAATTCAATACTCTTGCAATGATCAGGCGTGGTTGTGCTCCCAGTGGAGGTGGTGGCGCTAGAGATCTATGGGCCCTCTCATTGATAAAAATGGTTGAGAATGTTTCTTTTCCTAGCAATGTGGTTAGTAGAGTCTCAATATAGCACTCCATGTTACCCATATTCGTTGATTGTGCAATCCCCATGAGGCGCAGGTTGTTGCGGTGAGACTTCACTTCTAAGTCTTCTAACTTTTCTTTCAGTGTTGTTAACACTTTGTCTATTTTTTCCTGTTTGGTCTCGAGTTGGTAATGTGCATCCTCCGGTCAGAGATCCGCGCTCCACCATGTCTATTCTTTCTGTGTGTCTGTCCAGTCTTTCAGGTATACAATCTACATGGTAGGTTAGGGTGTCTATCTTTCCGTCTATATTTGATAGTGTTGACTGAATTGTCGAAACATAGACTGGAAGTCCACGGCAGTATCCGAGCCCACCGCTGCCGCCTGGGCAGCAGGTTGGTCGTTTTCATGGTCGGCGGACTTTTTTGTCTGTTCAAAATGCTGCTTAGATTGGTTCGTCTCTCGTTTCCCCATTTTTGCCACGCCGTGGTTGCACAGTATTGTCACCAAATCTTCGCCAAGTGGAGGTCAGGGCTCAGCAGCTGCAGCTGTTGGGCTGGAGATGCGAGATCAATAGTGCCCAGTATTGCACTCAGCCATGGCTCCGTCTGCATGTCCCCACCCTCCAAAATCATGGGTGGGCCACCTCAGGGGGACATAAACATCATGTTAACGGTTCCGATGTACCGTGTGGGGCCCCAAGCCGCAGTGTATAGTGAGTGGGTCACTCCAACTGAAATTGCAACACTACGGGATGATGCCAGCACAGTGACACGTAGTGTGGGGTTCCGTGGCATAACATGCATGTGGGTGGGGGTTATTCGTGGATCACAGTGTGGGTGCGATAGGCAAGGCAGTTGTATTAAGAGTTGTTAGGGCCTGGCATTGAGACAGTGACTATTTTTCAATTGCCCATTCTGATATTGATCGACGTCGCACTCTGTAGATCGTGCACCCCAGATCACATGGTTCTCAGGCCATGCAGTCTTCAGAAAGGCCCGTTTACTATGCAACCCACTAGCTTTTCCTAGCGTGAGGCCTCATGTAGCTCAGTGCCGAGCAGCAAGTCAAACCCCTCGTGTCCGCCACACCAGCCCCTACCTCCTCTCCAAGCGATTGCCAGGAGCGAAGCACTGCTGCCCCTTCTTTCAGTGTGCGCTCTGTGCTGTGCGTATTTTAGTGAGAAGCCATCTCGCAGCAGTGGGTACCATCTCCGGTCACAGTTCTTGGGGCGCCGTGCGATGATGCAGCCCTCGGTTATCTGCCCCCGCCGGGTCCAGCCCGTTTAGTTGCGGTCGCACTACAAGTCGCCATCACATTGGTCCCTGATGGTGTCGGAGTTCTGCAGTTCCTGCTGCCACACCGTTCCAGAACCACCGGCGACAGCGTCCAGGCAATCAGCATTCACTGCGGCGGTCCAATGTAGACAAGAGGCGACCCGCCCAGTGTTCGCTAGTTAGTCACTGCTTCACCTCAATCTGTGGTGCCTGCGAAACGGTTCAATTAGTCCACAAATGCGTCTGTTGAGTAGGCCACACCGCAGTGCTCCGTGTGATTACCTACTTTGAGATGAATTTGGCAGCAAGAGTAGAATCCACAGAATGCTGCTGGTTTCCAATTTAAGTATTTGTAGTTTTTAGTGCGTGTTGCAGGTTTTGCATGCAGGATTTTTGCAGGATCGAGAAGCGATCAAAGGAGCTCGCTTACAGTGTGGCCATCTTCGGGCTTGGCTAGCTCCCCCCAACCCTCCGCTCTCATAGTTATACCCCTAAATGTCTTTGAAGTTCGTTGTGCTCAGGGGTCCCTGACCCCTGACTAAATCAGTTCTGGGTGTCTCCCTCCCAGTGTCACCTTTCTCCCTTTGATACTGGGGGTCTGGATCCTTAATCACTCGGCAGGAGACGGGTCAATTGTTTTATAGCAGCAACCCAGGCCTCTTCACCTCCCGGGGCTTCTCCTCTGTCTACTCTCCAGATGCAGGTCAGCCTGGTGCCATCTCAACCCCTCCCTGGGTCAAGACCTCCCCCAGCTCCTCTCACCTCTCAGATCCAGACAGTCAAACCACATTCAGCAGAGACACACAGAAATGCTTAAAGCACAAAACTCAGCCACTTTCTAAAAGAGTGGTTTCTGAACACAGAGTGACAAAACCCCTTTCATCGAAAGATGTGCTTTGACACTGTGAGTTCATACATACTAAACTTCAACTCTCCATTTTAAACTTATGGGAAACTAGGCTAACAAACACAATACCTAGCAGGATGGCCTTTCACCAGTGAAAAACGAAATAGTGTGTTTTTCACTGTCAGGACATAGCACACACCTCAGTATATGTCCTCTCTTTTACTTACACTCCACCCTGCCCACCCTGCCCAGAGGTTACCCGGAGACTACCACAGAGGTGCCCACGGTGTATGTAAAAGGGAAAATAATGCCTGACAAGTGGTTGCACTTGTCAACACAACATGCTAACTTAGCAAACTGCGCACAGGCCTGAGTTCCCTTCTCTGCACACCTTTGCAAATCTAGCCCTGGCACACACAGAGCACATCACTAGGGATGTTACTAGTAAGGCAAACATACCAATCATGGCCAACCAATTACCATTACACTTTACACAGGGAACACTTGTACTTTGACACTGATCAGCAGTGGCAAAGTACCCAAATCATCTAAATTGGCAACTCTATGTCAGGCAAACGGTCTAGGGAGAAAGCAAAATGTTTAGGGAACTTTAGCCAAAAGGGCCAAGTCTTACAGTCTCCTTCAGCATAGCTATATCAATCTTGTGTCTCTCTAAATAAGAAGCTTTGCAAGCATTATTCAGCCCCTGAATATTCCATATCAATAAGTTAACCATCCGGAATTGTGTCCAGGTCTATGGTGCCAGATAGCTGTCTAGCCATGTCTTGTAAATACCAGAGAATATGGTGGTCTATGAATGTACTGCACATTATCACCATTGGATGTGACACTATAGACAAACAACAATACTATCAACATTTCAACAACACTTACCCTCTGCCCCCCACCAGCTCCAAATGTTATCAAAATCCCCCTACCCTCCAACTTGGGGGCAAAATTGAGCATTGCATGCAAGGGAGGGTGGCGCACGGCAGCGCCTAGAGCTACTGCCATGGCATTTCTCTATTAGTTGCAAATCGTTCTACCTAATGTTGTGTACAGCAGCTAAATAGTGATGTTATACTAATAGACACCATTCAAAGTCAGACAAATATAGAATACACCACAATTTTACACTTTAGGACAAATAAACAGTTATACAATGGGACCATGGAATGAGAGGCAACACCCTGTGACGAGTGCATTGCGCTAGTGTTCAACCACATGTGTGCAAGAGACATCTAGTCATTGTCACAAAGGGTGGAGGGTCACCATATTCACTCCCCCCAAAGGGAGGCTGGCTTGGCAGACCCTAAGGGACCTGACCTGTGCGGATATATATTGTTATATGAACTGTAGGGCTGAGTCAGGTTGAAAAGAGAAGCGCAGTTTACCCTATTCAAGACTCAGCTTGTAAGGGAACAGCATGGAGTATTTCACAGCCCTGTGTCTGAGGATCTTTTTGACTTATTGGAAGCAGCATCTAGCTTTCTGAACTGCTGGGGTGAAATCTGGGTAAATAACTATTTTGGAGCCCTCATACTGAAGATCTGAGGTGTCTCTGTTGAGTCATAGTATGAGGTCTCTGTCTGTGTAGTTAAGCAGCCTTGCAATAATTGGCTGTGGATATTGACAAGACTTTGGCGTTGGGAAACCAGGGTGCAATGTGCTCTTTCGACAATAAAAACAGTGGAGACTCTGTGGCACCCAAACCATGTATCCAGAAGACCATTGGCAAAGCCTTCCATATTGGAGTTTGTAACAGCCTCTGGAATCCCTATGGTCTGGAGGTTATTGCAGCGGGATCTCATTTCCAAATTTAAAATTTTCACTTTGATAGGTTTTAGTTACTTCATAGCTAGGGTCAGTCAATGACTTTTACCCTTTTGTGTAGATTCTAAATCTGAGATGCGGGTTTCTGCTTGACTTAACCGAGAATCGTGCTTGTCGTTGGGTTCCTGAAATCTGGTCAGTCTAGATGTTAAAGATTTAAACAAAGGAGGGACTGGAGTAGGACAATATTTTACGGGGTCCAGTGTACTGGTCCATAAACTAGTAGCACAAAGAGGGTACAAAGTTCCCCGGGAAGAGTGACGGAAGAGAGGTGTGTGTGCTAGTAAGAGGGGGGAATCCCCTTGTTGGAACTAAAACCCTCACACACCCAGCAAGCTAGGTGTCATGCTTCATCATATGGGTTCTGCTCCTCGTCAGACTGGCGCTGCAATGTCTGACGGGCTCCCGAAACCGGGGCTCTTTATCTGAGATCTTTTGTTCCGGCCTTATGGTGTATGCGTGTGAGAGGGCGGAGAAGTGTGGTCGTGACGTGAAAGTGAAGCTAGAAAAGGTGGGTCAGTCCACAACCTAATTTATTCTCGTGGTAGACTCCCTTGGTTAAAAAGGGGTGAGAGGGGAGGTAAATGCCCTGGAACTATCCAAGCAAATTAGCTACTACCCTCAAATTTGGTCGACATGTTTCTTGCCTGATGGCAATTCTTCAAGACCTCAGTAGATAGTACCACACAGTGAAAGAGTTATAATAATGATAGATAAAACTTGCAATGAGGTATACAACCTTCTATGGTCGGTAATACCGTAGTGCAGGCCGATTGGTCCTGCTGCAGTATTGTGACCTGTAGAAATGAAATTAAAACAGTTCACGAGATAGCAGCGTCCCTCTTACTAGCACACACACACCTCTCTTCCATCACTCTTCCCGGGGAACTTTGTACCCTCTTTGTGCTACTAGATGTTAAAAATGTCAATTTTATCCTTGATGGACCGGAGGCTGTCCTGCCATTGGCCTCCTTCGGCGGGGTAGTAGCAAACTGGTCCTCCTGTGTTTTTTGATTGTCTTTTCTCAGAGTCCAACTTGGGTTGACTGGTGTCAGATTTGACCATGTCATTGGGAGCAGGACAGCCACACCTATGTACAATAGGCAGGGCTCAGTTGTTATGATAAAATGATGGGGCGAGGATTAACTATGCACTCAAGATAGCAAGCTTCTCACATTAGTAGTGGCAATCTTTGATCAGTGAAAAACCCCTGATAACCCAGAGAAGAGCGGGGAAGGCAGACACTAAAGGGCACCCCAATCAACATAGTGCAATATGCATCTACACAGGAAACTAGTATGTAAGGAGGAATGTCCACTGTGGCCTTAAGAGGGAGACTACAAGCACCTGAACCTAAAGTGGAATCTAGTTCCTTATAGGGAGCAACAATAAGTGCCCTAGTATGTGACCAGGGTGAGCTGCCCAGTCTGTTGGTGTCCAATCTGCTTCAGCGAATCTAGTGGGGAGTAGCAAGTGCCCAACAGCAGGGACCACAGGGAGGACAAAACAGAAGATGGGGCAGTGGCTTGACAGCTGTACCAGGTCCTGACAGACCCCAGCTTTGAGGCCTCTGGAGGGTATAAAATCAGCATGAGGTGGAGGAAGACAAGAGGCCACTCCCCATGGCAGTGGAGTTGCCCAGGCCCCTCACCAGCGGAGAGCACTTTGGAGAGTCCAGCGGCTCTCAAAGCAGATGAACCTCAAGCACACATTGGACCACCCCTCACTCACCTCAGCAGTCTAGCCACGGCTGCACCTGAGGCTCCGGAAGACCACAACAATCTGGTCCGATTCACAAAACGCTCCACAGGCAGTGCCCCCAGTTAAGCGGGGTCATCATCTAAAGGCAAGAAGGGCCCAGGCAAATAGCTCCCCGCACAGGAGCAAGTGAGGGAGGCAGGCAGACATTGGCTGGCAGAATGTCACCAGAGAAGGTCGTAGCTCAGTAAACAATTCAGCCTGCATCACGCTCACTCCCCCTGCACCCTCAATCTGCCCCAATCTATCCCAAACCAAAGGTGCTCATCCTCTCAAGAGGCCACCCATCGTCAACACTCAAGCAGTGGTACCACAGTTGAAACTCGCACCAGACTCGGTGTAGATGCAAGTATTTACATCAAGGCTGCCAGAGCTCTCAGTTAAAGTGGCCATCTTCTTTGCCGGCTCTATGGTGCCCCCCAGAAAGAGGATAACATAATACAGAGCAGTTTAAAATGGACACATTTTGGTATGCTGTGAAATAGCAGTAGAAGAAAAGAAAAACACTGCAAGAGGAATTTACAACAGCATTGGTAGGAGATGGGATCTGATAAAGTTCAAATATGCCGTTTATTTATATCGGAAGCATCCCCACATCACGAAAATCACATCAGGTACTTAACGTCTACATTAAAGTAATTATAAAGTAGAAATACCTTCACTGCCACTGAAGGGGACTGTGTGCAATTTGCTCTTTCACTAGTAGCACATCCACACAGTCACTCAAAGTGAGGTTAAACAGTGGCTTAAGTAGGCGGACCTAATGCTCCATACTATATGCTGCAGTGGACGGAAGCAAAATGTGAATGAGACAGCAGCAGACCAAAGTATGTAAAAAGGTGCTTAAAAGCCCCTATATGTAAGTATACTATACATATTTTAGTAAAATCAAAAGATCTAGGCTAATGCCAGACCTAAAAAGATGCTTGGCTCTACACACAGCTGAATACATGCTGATGATACCTCCTGCATGCAGGATCTACTGTGTGTGGTGCCTGAGTACTCATATCTGCATCCTCGGATTGGACTCTTATGCTTTCATGAAAAATAAAACGTTTACACTTTGAATGATTTCCAAGCCTGGTCATTCCTTTGAAAGATGTTCATGTGATTAACAATAGGTGAAAATGACATTGGATTTGCTTGTGCTGAGTGAGTGTTGAGGGGGTGTCATTGGTAGGAGTACTTGATCATTGGCCTAGCTTAGCAGAAACTGCAGGGTCTACCCATAGAGCAATCTTTGTAATACCGATTTTCCAGTACACACTATTGGTACAATGGTATTTGGGCAAAATATTGAGTTATAAATATCGGGAGACAGAAATAATGAAAAGAAATACTGTGATACAAAAATATTGTGATGCAGAAATATCGGTATCAAGAATATCATTTCTTTAGTAAGTAACATCATTGTTAAGAATATCATTGTTGTTAATATTGTTTTAATAATGTACTTTAAAAAATATAATTTTTTAATTATCTTAATAACACATAAAATGAATATAAGAACTAAAACACATTATTGTCAGTAGAATTGTTAGTAATATTTGAAAAGATAGGGCCTTATTTAGATATTGGCAAAATTGGCCCTGCTGTCACTTTTTCAATTGTTTCACTGCCTGCCTACTTGGCGGTCCGCTCGCTCTATTTAAATGTTAGGGGGTCCATGGACAAAATACTGCCAGAGTGCAGCCAACTCTGCCAAGAATTTTCATCTTAGTCAAAGGCATCATAGGCAGAAGCAACTGGTGGTGGGATTCCAGCCAAGATTACCCCCTGGCCAATCACAATGTGCCTTTCCGTAGAGGAAACTGTGACAGGAATACTACTTTGAGTTAGTGGAATCAAAGGAAATGAGGTAGAAACATACCTTTTTTTCTGTTTCCCACTTCCCTTTCCTTTTTGAACCCCATTGTCAGGTTCTCCCTTTGCTGCTACTACATGACAACAATGCTAATCAACTTTGTTGTCTCTGTGATCAAAACCCCCTTTGTTCCACTACTCTGCAAACACACCTCTTGGCACCCTACTGGTTGGGGAATGTAGTCCACTTTACTCCTGAGGTCCCCTGGGGGTCAACAAGCCCTCCTGGTACCTTCTGTAAGTCCTACAGGGCGGGCCTCCTGAGAGCTCGTTGGTGGCTTCACCTCCTTTCTCCGCCACTCTGCTAACGTGACTACTACTTAAAAACCAAAGGTTACAGGGACTTGTAGTTAGGAATTAGCATTTAAAAAACCTTAGAAATTCACACACAAACCAAATGTTACAGGAACATTATGGTTAGGGGCACATATTACACGCACAAAACCAGAAAAATTCACCAATTATAGTTAGCTAAGTTAACTATAACTGAGGCCCAACAATGCACTGCTTATGACCTCACATATTACATCACTCATGACATGTCATCAGTGATGTCATCAGTGATGTCACTGACCAGCTCAAATGACATTCCTGATGACATTAGTGATGACATCATCCACAGCATCACTGATGTGCCCACTCACACCCTTATAGAATCTTTTATACATCCACTGCCACTCCCACACAATTATACACAAACCCACTCACAGAGGCCTGCATTACTTACACATCCACTCGCTGATTCATAGCTCTACGCACAAATCCACTCGCTCACCCATACTGCCACTCATATACCCACTCACTCACTAATACAGCCACCGACATTTTCACTCATACACCCATACTTGAACTCACATGGTGAGTGAGTCACCATAAAACTACTCAAACACCTACACACTCACCCGTACAGTCAATCACACAGCCACTTAATCACCCAGTGTCAGGACTAGGACGGATTGCGGTCTAGGGCCAGCCCCATCCTGTAGGCACATACGCCTGTTCCTGTGCGATCAACCCTTATGTGGTAAAAGCCATAGAGTAGTCTGGAGGATTGTGGTGGCGTTAACGTTTAAAGAGGCAAACCATACCTTGTTGAATTTTAATCTGTGGTCTCCATTATGTACATATCCTTTTTTGTGCATGTTCATGTGTCCTAGTATGTTTGTTCTCTTTACTAACTTTTAACCAACTCAGGATGCGTGAGAGTTGGTATCTCACGCGAGATGCGTGAGATTTGGCATGAGCGTGCCTACGATGACGACACCGGCCGCGCCCAGTTCCCTGTGCTCACTATTCGGCGTTCTTGGAGAAGAAGGAGGTTAGTCAAGGAGCTCTGATCTTCAGTTGGTTTTGGGGCTCTTAGAAAGCAGTGGTGGTGAGTCCTCTAGCGCCAGCTTGTTCGCAGGAGTCTTTTGCACGATCAGAGACGTAGGCAAATTCTGGAGCAGTCAGATTCTCCAGGTCGACTCTTGCTACGATGGCTGCCTTTCCGCCGGGCTTCCTTTATAGTCATTCAGCGCAGACATCGCTTCGTGCGTAGAGTAGGTCGTACTCTACAGGTAGGACCTGACCAGCTTATACCTTTTGCTTACCTGAGCACCTATCAGTCCAGAGAGGGCTGTGTTTGTTAAAGCGTATTTTGGCTTGAGGACCAGAGTGTTTACTTAAGTTTTCACAGATGTTTTATAGTGCTAAGTTTTATATCCAAATAACCTGAGAAAGCAGAAACCAATTTCTGAACCACATGTATCTAATACTAAACTGAGTGGATTTTGTGCATGTTATACGACAATAGAAATCTTGGTTAGTTTAAGTCTAATGCTACTTTAGCCATTTAGTAAGAAGAATCTGCTGATACTAGAGTTAAGTGTTGGGCAGCATTATTCAGAAAAGAGTATAATTCTATTCACTCAAAGTGATACAAAGCCTCATTAATGTGGTCAATATTGTTCAAGAATGTATAGACACATTCTAAGTGGCGTTATCACGCAAAAGGCAAATTGCATTATTGTTTGTTATTTGTAGCTAACTTTTCCTTTGCAGTTCTCCTTCCCAGCTGTTCTCTTCCTAATTCCCTTTCCCCCCGCTTGATCACTTCAATACTCTGTGTAAGTAATACAGTCAGAGTTGAAGGTATCGAGAGGTGGGCCCTTGTATCATCGCATCCAGACTCCGAGGAAGGCTTCGTCTGACAGAATAGTGAGCCCATGAATTTTATTCCTCCCGGTCTGGGTACGTTGATAGAATGGCTACCTTGGACGATTTAATGAAAGTGATAGTTCAAATGCAAACTGATTTAACAGAAGCTAGGAATGGTACAACAATTCTTTCTGACAAGGTAGATCGTTTACAACGGCTAAACACTGCCCTTCCTCAAGAAGCACCGAGTGGAGAATCTAAGCCTCCAACCAATATTGCTGTGACTATTCCACCTCAGATCCCTTTGGCACCCCTGAACGCTTTTCCGGAGACCCCTCTAAAGTGCAGATATTTTTAACCCAAATAGAACTACATTTTACTTGTAGACCAGCTGCCTTTCCTGATCCCCAATCTAGGATTGCCTTTTTAATTTCTTATCTGTCAGGGGACGCCGCTAATTGGGCAGTCCCGTTTGTTTGACAAGAGAGTACTTTGTTATACAACTGGCGGCGTTTTGTTGAAGAATTTGAGAAAATATTTGATAGACGAACAGTGACTTTATCTGCAGACCGTGAATTGTTACAATTACGACAAGGAAATAGAGACCTCATTACTTATTTGTCACACTTCAATAGGTTGATTGCTGAAACCTCTTGGCCAGAAGAAAAGATAGCTGCTCTCTTTTATCACGGTTTAAAGGACTATCTTAAAGATGTTCTAGCGCAAATTGATCCTCAACCAGTTTCTTGTTCAGAGCTAATCAATCTAACTTTGCGTCTGGACCATAGACTGTCCGAAAGTAGAACGGACAAGAAAAAGAATGATAGACCTGGTTGGAAGGATGACAACAAACCCAGAGCGCAATTCAGTAATTCAGAAGCAACAGTTGAACTAATGGAAATTGGGACTCTTAGACAATCATTCTCCAAAGACAAAAAAGAAAGTAGGCGTAAAAACAGTCAATTTCTCTATTGTGGGAAAAAGGGAAATTTTGTCAAAGACTGTTCTTTAAAACCTAAAGGAAAGCCTATGCATGTCAATAAGACGTTAGCAGGAACAACAACAGAGCTGCATTTGTGAAACTCTTGTGCCCAAGATGTTTAGTAGGGGACCTCTTGGAAACCTTCGCTTTCCCTTCCATAAATTCATGTGTATCTAACTACAAGGCCCATTTTCGACTCGCAGTACAAATACAATTACCTACAGAAACCCATCAGATGGAAGTGTTAATAGATTCAGGCGCAACTGGGAACTTTGTGGACTTAGACACAGCACAACGATTGCGAATACTTTGTGAGAAAAAAAGAGACGCCAGAAATCGTACAAGCTGTAGACGGCAAGGTATTATCTGGAGGCCCTGTTACCATGCAAACCTCTAAAATTCTCATGGTCTGTATTGATGCACAAGAACAAAAGCATAAGGAGGAGGTTCGGTTTTATGTCATTCAAGCTCCACAATATGGCTTTATTTTAGGAATGCCTTGGCTTTGTTTACATAATCCTATCGTTGATTGGCAAAAAAGAGAACTGGTTTTTCATTCCCAATTTTGTCACTCGTCATGTTTGAAGGCGGTAACACCAACATCGAGTCAAATTGCAACAGCGGAGGAAAAACAAACAGTACTCCCAAAGGCTTATGAACAATACCAAGAAGTCTTTAATGAAGTCAAAGCAGCAACCCTCCCTCCACATCGACGTATGATTGTCAAATCGATCTTGTACCTGGTTCCTGTGTACCCTATTGTCGTATATACGCATTGTCTGAAAAGGAAAAACAACATTTAAGCCAATATCTAGATCAATACTTGGAGAATGGCTTTATTCGCCCTTCCAAATCACCAGCAGCCTCTCCATTGTTTTTTTATACCAAAAACAAATGGGGAATTATGGGCCTATATTGACTACAGAGCACTGAACAAAATCACAGTCAAGAATAAATATCCACTTCCGTTAATTCCTGTTCTTTTGGACCAGGTAAAAACAGCAGTGATTTACACCAAACTTGATCTTCGGGGTGCGTACTATTTGGTTCGCATCCGCAATGGTGACGAATAGAAGACCCCATTCAAAACAAGATACGGTCTATTTGAATATATGGTCATGCCCTTTGGGCTCTGTAACGCGCCAGCTGCGTTTCAGTTTTTCTTAAAGGACGTGTTGCGAGAGTACCTAGACCTATTCGTTATTGTCTATTTAGACAATATACTTATTTATTCTGATTCTATAGCTAGTCATGAAGGTCACATGAAAAAGGTACTGAGAACATTACAAAATCATAACCTGTAGTGTAAATTATCAAAGTGTGATTTTCATGTCTTTGAAGTCGAATTTTTGGGAGTTTTGCTCACACCAACAGGCATGAAAATGACTGACAGAAAAAAACAAGCTGTAGCAGAGTGGCCGATTCCAAAAACAGTTTGTGATGTCCAATGTTTTTTAGGGTTTGAAATTTGTTATCGCCGTTTCATAGAGCGATTCTCTGCAGTTGTTGCTCCAATCACACGACTGTTAAGAAAAAAGGAAAAATTTGACTGGACCCCAGAAGCTAATAACGCATTCAATAGCTTAAAACGTGCCTTTACAGCAGCAGCTTGCGTTATTGTTTGTTATTTGTAGCTAACTTTTCGTTTGCAGTTCTCCTTCCCAGCTGTTCCTTTCCTAATTCCCTTACCCCCGCTTGATCACTTCAATACTCTGTGTAAGTAATACATTCAGAGTTGAAGATATCGAGAGGTGGGCCCTTTTATCATCGCATCCAGACTCCGAGGCAGGCTTCGTCTGACACCCAGTTTTACACACATCCACTTATTTAATCATACTCATACATATAGTAATGAGTACTCACTCACCTATACAGTCACTGACAAAAACACACAATCATCCATATAGCCACTCTCACATTCCTCCTCTCTCAAATACAGTCACTCATAAACCCCATCACCCACCTATACTGCCTTTCATATGCCCATTTAGTCACTCATACTGACACATGCACTCAGTCACCAACACATCCATATACACACTCGCTCACCCATATGGCTTCTCACACATGCACTCAGTACCCCATAAATCCACTGACTCACCAACTCACTCATCCATACAGGCAGTCACAGACCTCCTCACCTACACACATAGATACCAAGATAACCATAGAGGTAGTCAGACAACCAAGAAATCACTCATATAGCCATTCACGTACCAACTAGCACACTCATACATCCACGTAGACATCAACTGACAGACAGATACACACATTTACGCAACGATTCACTCACCCATACATTACCTGAGACACCTAATCACTCACTTATACATTCAGTTGCACACCTACTGAGTCGTCCATACAGACTCTCATACACCATTGACTCACCAATACTCCTTCATATATATATATATATATATATATATATATATATATATATATATATATATATATATATATATATATATATATATATATATATATATATATATATAAACACTCAACATTTTAAAAACACTCACCATCACTGAGTTCATGAGTGATGTCAGTTGAGAAGGTCAGTGACATCACTGATGACATGTCATGAGTGATGTAAAATATATGAGGTCAGAAGCAGTGCATTGCTATAGTTAACACAGTTAACTAGAACCGCTGAATTTCGCTGGTATTGTCCTAGTAAAATCTGTCCCTAACTATAATGTCCCTGTAACCTTTTGTTTTTGCACTACAATTCAATACAATTTCATAGATACACCAGAAACCAAAGATGTAATTCAGGAAATCATTGTAAATCCTTATTTTAGTCAATGTTCTTAATTTGTTCCTTTCATATGCACCAATGTTAGAGTGGAATCTTTAATCACACAGTCATGTGAGTTCGTATAATTGCATAGTGCTCTCATGCCACACTTACAGTTGTGCTGCTGTGAACAGATGGTGGCTACAAGGGATTTTGTTTCACAGTTGGTTCAGAAAAACTTTAAGAAGTTTAAATCATAGGCTCATGAAATAATAAGGCCAGATGTATCCACAGGATTATTTAGATATTAATTGCACAATTTCTTTAGAAAGAGTATATTTAATCTCTTAACTGATTAGGTAAAGGAAAAGAGTAGAAGCACACAGCCAAAAGAAGTTATGTTTAAAATCAATTGTATTTGAATAAATCACAAAGAAGAAATCATGAGGACAAATAATAGAACAAAACTTTAAATCAAGGTCATGAAAAGCAGCGTGTTAATATTCACTTATCAGTTCATAACATTTCATCAGCTCCTAAAAGAATTTTAAATGAAGAAAACCAAACACAATATATGTATAAAGGAGTCCTTCAGTGCATAAAAGCTGGGGAGTTGATAACTTGGGTCGACGTTTGGGTCTTTTCTCTTGAGTTTTATAAGACCATCTTCAAGACTTAGTATTTCATCAAGTAAAAAAAGTGGTGGTGAGTCCTCTAGCGCCAGCTTGTTCGCAGGAGTCTTTTGCACGATCAGAGACGTAGGCAAATTCTGGAGCAGTCAGATTCTCCAGGTCGACTCTTGCTACGATGGCTGACATTCCGCCAGGCTTCCTTTATAGTCATTCAGCGCAGACATCGCTTCGTGCGTAGAGTAGGTCGTACTCTACAGGTAGGACCTGACCAGCTTATACCTTTTGCTTACCTGAGCACCTATCAGTCCAGAGAGGGCTGTGTTTGTTAAAGCGTATTTTGGCTTGAGGACCAGAGTGTTTACTTAAGTTTTCACAGATGTTTTATAGTGCTAAGTTTTATATCCAAATAACCTGAGAAAGCAGAAACCAATTTCTGAACCACATGTATCTGATGCTAAACTGAGTGTATTTTGTGCATGTTATACGACAATAGAAATCTTGGTTAGTTTAAGTCTAATGCTACTTTAGCCATTTAGTAAGAAGAATCTGCTGATACTAGAGTTAAGTGTTGGGCAGCATTATTCAGAAAAGAGTATAATTCTATTCACTCAAAGTGATACAAAGCCTCATTAATGTGGTCAATATTGTTCAAGAATGTATAGACACATTCTGAGTGGCGTTATCACGCAAAAGGCAAATTGCATTATTGTTTGTTATTTGTAGCTAACTTTTCCTTTGCAGTTCTCCTTCCCAGCTGTTCTCTTCCTAATTCCCTTTCCCCCCGCTTGATCACTTCAATACTCTGTGTAAGTAATACAGTCAGAGTTGAAGGTATCGAGAGGTGGGCCCTTGTATCATCGCATCCAGACTCCGAGGAAGGCTTCGTCTGACAGAATAGTGAGCCCATGAATTTTATTCTATATTTTTGATACACGAAAGAGAGCCTCGAATCGGTAATCTCGCACTTCCTCGTAGTCTCCAGTTGATAAGTGGCTGAGTGAAATCTACAAGATTTCACTCAGTCACTTTTAGGCCCATGCTGCGTCAAAACCCTGCGCCTGCCTGAAGCAGGCGTAAGGATTGACGCAGCATTAACTAGATAGGGCCCCCAGAGCATTGCTGGAGCTGCGTCTCAACTCCAGCAATGCGTCACTTTTACGGCACAGATGCGTCACGCATCTGTGCCATTTTTGCACCATGGTGCGCCGCATTGTAAATGCGGAGCATCCATGATGGCGGAGTTGTGGCGCAAAATAACTGGCACATCCCTGCTGATTTGCAGGGATGCGCCAGGTATTGTAAATATGCCCCAATATGTTTGGCACAATATTTTGTTACACCATATTATTGACGTCGATAGTGTGTCAGTGATCCTGTGCTCTTTAAACCATATTACACAACGGTGTGCAGATGCCCTGCTCGAAGTCAACCGTGTGGACAGTTTTTTTTCCTAAGCTTGTCATATTATATTCCTAATAGATAATAAAAGAAAGTTTAAAAGATAATTATGCCTTCGTGTACACTGGAAGATTCCATTTTGAGTAAACATCCTTTGGAATGCTGAAGGATAGAAACAAAGGGATGATTTATGTTTTGCTGCACAAAGGGCAGTTCTGTGGGGTCCAGCAATCACAAATTGAAGTTATTTCTGAACTGAAACGGTCTCATGTGTTTTAAAGAGTGGTTACTGTAGTTAAGCACTTCCCATGGAACGCGGGCAGGGCCTTGATTAAATCTATTGAAGACACAAATAAACACGAGGTCCCTGCCCTGAATAGCAAAACAAAAAAAATATCATTTCATATGCTATTTTTGGCCACAAGTTAGAACGAACTTCACCACTTTTGGCAAAGCAAAGTGGGAATAGCCATATGTCGAATTGTTATAAATAGCCCACACAATAGCAATGCATTTTAAAGCACTAATGATCTTTAAATAACAATAAGTAAAGTAATGAGAATCACCACAAAGGTGTACTGCCTAGCAAGACACAAGAAAGGAAAATGTTGTGGTCTAAGGACTTGCAATAGCTTTTGAGTATCAGCATTTGAAGCGCACTAACTGCAAGGTTTTTTCACAAAAGTATGTCAGACAGATAGTATAATTATTCCATGCTATGCTATCTAAGCCGTTTGCTACTTTTGAACGATTGCAAAGAGAATGGGCTTATGTGCTTTAATTAAAATTATAAACCTGCAGTGATATACGTCATGGGTGCATGTGTTAATTTGATTATTGATATGGAGTGCCTTGATGTGATAACTCGTATCTTGTAGTTTGTGGCAAACCAAAAGTTCCTGTTGTAATTTTGTGTTTTTTTAATATAGAGGTTACAGTGAGCATGAGCAGGATGAGGTTATTTTATAAAAAGAAAAATAAGTAGAAAAAAAGATTATATGGAAAGATTCAGTCACAGCAGATCATTTCAGTTCATATGGCCCTGTTTTAAGATTTAAGGCAGCTGTGGTTGTCTGAACAATATTGCTCACTGCACAATGTGGCACAGTCGTTATTAATGTTATGTTACTTTTTTATATAACGAGCAATTCTTTCCAAAGATTGGTGGAGCATTCACACATATGTATGGCTTGTTCAATATACATTTTGTGGGCCACAATGTAATACCCTAATGAATTTTGTGAGTCCTGCACTGAATTCTTCATGTAAGCTTTTCAGTGTAAAAGAACCTTGTGATCAATTGGGTCTCTAGTTGGCAGAGGTGTGCACCCTGTCCAAGTAGGGACCACAATCCTAATGAGGGAAATTCAGATAAAACACCTAAATTAACCTGTGCTCACCCTCTAGTAGCTTGGCACAGAGCAGTCGTGCTGAACTTAAGAGGTAATGTGTACGGTATTTGAGCAGCACTTCAAATAGTGAAATAGTAAAAACACCAAAAAAGGCTCCACACCAGTTTAGAAAATAGATTATGTTTTTGCAAATAAATCAGGACCAAAAAGACAAAAATCCAATAAGTAGAAGTCGACATGTGAATCTTAAAAGAATAGATGGTTGAATAGCCCTCAGAAGCAAAAACAAATGCCTATAGGAATAACCTGGTCGCACTGGATCCTTTCGTTCTAGCCCTGACTCAATACAGGAGGAAATCAACCCTTTGTTTGGGGACAGGACACCTCCTATTCAGGTGTAAATGCCAGCTCCTCCCTCAAATCCTGCCTAGGATGAGCCATCAGGATAAAGATGTGCACTCAGACACCCCTAACCTTCCTTTGTGTGCGGCGGTCTACAGGGAATGCACAAAGTCATGCTGTCAACGGCCCCAGATGTGTATTGGAGACAAATCTCTGTGTGCCTGCAGCCTAAGAGGAGAGAAATGTCCACTTTAAAAAAAGTGGCATTTCTAAAAAAGTAATGTTAAATACAACCTTGCCTGCAAAAGAGGATTTATCATTACCATTCTAATTATATCAAACATGACAGAGCTACTCCTTCTCAATCAGGAATTGTATCCTAAAAGGATAATAAGGAATTCACAATGCTAACCTAAGAGAAGAGTAGGCATCACAGTAGTGAAAACCAAATTTAAGTGTTTTTCATTATCAGGATGTACAAAACTTAAAAATACATGTCCTTCCTTTTACTCACACAGCACCCTGCCCTTTGGGATACCTAGGGCCTACCTTAGGGGTGACCTATGTGTAATAAAAGGGGAGCTTAAGGTTTGCCAAAGGATTTTAAATGCCAAGTCAACATGGCAGTAAAACAGCACCCACAGACTCTGCAATGGCAGGCCTGAGACATGTTTAAAAATCTACTTGTGTGGGTGGCACAATCAGTGCTGCAGGCCTACTAGTAGCATTAATTTGTAGGCCCAGGGCACAGGTAGTCCACTTTGCTAGGGACTTACCGATAAATTAAATATCCTAATTTTGCATAACCCATTGTTGATATGTTTAGAGGAGAAGCTCATGCACTTTAGCACTGGTCAGTGATCAGAGTCTGAAGGCCATCAAAAGGAATAAGGCAAATTGGAGATTATCAGGTAAAATGTTTTGGGTAAGACCACGGTTAGGCTGCCAGGGCTAACAATTCCCATGATTACTATAAGAAAGAATAGAAGATTCATGTCCCACTCTGCAACTGTGGCACTCAACTAGTAATCACAAAAGTGTCAAGAGCTGAAGGGTCAGCCCAGGTGGAAAGTCGCTTTCTGTGTCTAGGGATGGAGGTGGGTAGCTGGGAACTGGAATTGTCCAAAGGCACCTATTTGACAAGTTGGTCAATATAGAAGTACCTATTTACCCTTTTGTGCTCTAAAAAATGTAAGATTTGTAAAGAACAGTTATGTGGTCTTACCAGGAGAACAAGGTTAAAGAGCAGCTGCAATTGCTTCCATTAAAATATGCTGCATCCTTTCTTCATTACAAGCAAGGACTGTAGTATGCAGATTCAAAGCACATTTGCCCAGTTCACAAAACAATAGTAACACTGCACTAAAAAAAGTATTTCAAGTACTAGTATAAATTAAGGTCCTTGTGTACATTCCTTATCCTTTCCATGAGCATAGATAGAAAGCTTCATGTTTTGCAGGGTTCTTGGCAAATTTGTGCGAAAAAATCATGTGAATTTGTCAGGCATAAACATTTTCCTAATAGGAAATTGTATGAACAATACAGTTCTACATTGAGAGTGCCGATATTCAATTGCTCTTTTTATGTATGCTCATTGACACAATGTTGAAAAAAACAATATCATGATACAAAAATGTTGTGTCAAAAAAAATGTATTTCAAAAATATAATTCCCTACACGTATAATGGTAAGTACAAAAAAAACGATATTGTTTCACACTAATATCATTGAAAAAACATACAAAAATATAGACTTTGAACAAATATTACAATATTTAGAATTTACTATTTTAAAACCATATATAACACTAAAAACATGTAATTTAAATACATTTAAATAAAATGTATTACTATATGTACATGCATGCTTATATAAGCACCAAGCAAAGTTGACACTATGAAGGATGCCCTGCCTTTTGGATCTGGGCTCGGAGGCCGGCATCACCGCTGCTATGTTCCAAAAGCCAGAGACCACTAAATCCAGGGACAAAACAAGCACACCAGTTGGCAAGTAGCTTGCAGAGAGTTCTCACATTTACATAATGTGTTTCTACCCCCATTAGGTCTTAATCATATGCATCATTTGATGTTAGTTGTTCCTCTTTTAAATCCATAAGCCAGGAACACTGAAGATGGACTAAGAGTAACTATAATCATACTCGTGTATTTTTACTGTAGTGGTTCATAATTTCAGGTACCATAGTCATTAGTAGACATACTTAGTGTGAAATATCCATAGTATTAACCATAAGTTGGCTCCAAGACAAATTGTCACTTTTTAATACTTTTAATTCGATTCTCAAAAAACATTACCCATAAGGCATCATAATTATAGGTTGAACTCGCATTTTCTCCATCATACATCTTCAGCACTTTTACTTTACTCAGAGTTTCACAGTTTATAGCACTGCTTTCACTTCACCAAATCATTAATCTTCAAATGCCTCCAATAAATCAGTTTCATGTAGGACAAAGCAGTAGTGTAGCATACGAAAAACACCAGTGCCATTCAGCCAAAACACATGTCTGTCACAAATTGATTTACATTTTTCCAAATTCACTCTACAAAATGTATTTGTCCTTAAAAATCCTGGCATGCACAGTGGACATTCCCTCTGTAAGTCCTAGCAGACGCGAATTGTTTCCAAAGTCAAAATAGATTGAGCAGGCCTACCGTCTATTTAACAGTGGCCTCACCTCAAACATGTGTTCCTGTCTCGATTTGGCAGCTTACGGGCATCCTATTAAATCAACATCAAAATGAACTTGATGCTATGAAGGATACCCTGCCTTAAGGGTCAGGTCTCGGAGGCGGGCGTCACTGCTGCTATATTCCAAAAGCCAATGACCCTTAAATCCAGTGGCAAAATGAGCCCATCAGCTGGTAAGTAGAATCACAACTTTGTTTACTTGCAGAGTTCTCGAATGTGCGTAACATGGTTAGACCCCCTCTAGGTCCTAATAATATGCCTCTTTTAAATCCATATGCCATGAACACTGAAGATGGACTATGCATAACTATAATCATGCTAATGTATTTTTACTCACAAGGGATCAGGAAAGCTCTCAGCTGACCTCTTCATTTAATATACAAAAAACTTTCCGGCCCGGGGACCATTCCTCGACACATAAAATGTCGGCTGCAACTTTTCTGTGAGGATGAGCTCAGCCAATCAGGACTTTGCTTTGGTGAGTGAATACACAGATCCCCAGTGGGAGGGTCTGGGAAGGGGGTGTCCCTATGTATTCAAACATTTTTTATGTTAATATCACTAAAACTACTGAACATATTTACACCAAATCACGAAGAACATGATCTGTGGAGTAAAATCTACCTTTCTGACAAATTTGGTGTAATTCTGTCCAGCAGTTTGGGCGTTAGTCGCGTACGAAACTCCTATAGGAATTAACATTGGGAAAATGTGTTGTGGGCCCCCCCCCTTTTTTCTTAGTCCACAATTGCCGGGACCCCCCAAAACTTTCCAGACAGAAGCTTATGTGTCAATTTTTGTGGACAATTTGTGATGATTCTTCAACTGGTGTCAAGGATATAGGCAACTAAAATCAGCTTTTTAATAGAAATCAAGTTCTAACTATGGCTACCTACTGGAGACCACAAGTAGTCAGATTGAGAGTGAATGTGAGCGTGAGTATTTGTGAGAGGGTTTGTGAGAGAGTGTGTGTGTATATATAATCCCCTCAATCCTTCAAAGATCGTAGCGGACACCAATTTTACTGCTTGCAATTATTTTATTACATGTAAGTAGATGCTGTTATGAGGCATTTCAGCCAGTCCTGGCCTTGATCACATACGTGCTAAGTTTTGTAAGACAAGCTTATATACATCACATGATGTATAAACATGGACAACACACTATGCAAATCATCGCAAAAGTGCAAATTCAATTTGAGACAATGTTGTGCAAAACAGCCAATTTAAATAGAGATTCAAAAACATACTAAAAGTATTTTAAAAATAGGAAAGTGTGGCTCAACGGTTAGAGGCGGCAGACCCGGAGGCAGAGGTCGGCCCGGGACCAGGGTTCAATTCCCGACAATGCCGGGTGCAGGACCAATGTCAGCGGGCCCGATAAATCTCGCCTTGGTGCCACTCTAACCATGGGGTCCCACGCTGCAACTCTAGGCAATAGCTTGCTTAATCTCCACTCCGACCCCATCACCGCCGGGTATACCTGGCTGCACCTTGGGGATGCACAGTAAAGGGACCATCTCACAGGGAAAGCCAGGACGGGTTCCCCAGTGGTACAGCGCTGGGACGCCCCAGGCTAACCATGCTCTCTATAAATCTAACAGTCAAATCAGCATAAATAACATTATTACCATGACCAAAAAGACATTTCTTTGCCTCTCCTCCTATTTGCATTTCGAATTAGATCATAAAAAGATGGGTTTAAAACCAATTAATTTCTAGTACATCTAATGAGAAAACATCAATTTTACATCCATAACTTATTATGAAGCCATTGCTGAGATACATTATCAGAAAATAGCAGTTATCCATTGTCTCTCAGTGGCATTACTCATAATATTTATAAATCCATCATTATGTTAGTTGGTTACATTCCTGGATAAATCCTTTCACACCTAAATTGTTTGAGTCCTTCTCACATATAGATATAACCACCATCTCTTTGACCAATTATCAACTGAAACATCACTGGCTATTCACAACAGTAAATACTCTAGCGATATATGAGACTATTAATTTATAAAAACCCATAATATTAGATACAATCAAAATCAAAACAAAGTCAATGAGAACATTCAAATACTCAGATCACATATAAAGATATTAGAATAAACCACAAATGTTATGTAAAACCACCATCTTATTGACCAATTATCAACTGAAACGTTACTGTTTATTCACAACAGTATTATACTAGCAATATATCAAACTAATAATTTATAAAAACCCATAATGTTTGTTTTCATTTTGATTGTATCTAAGTCAATAAAAAAATTAAAATACTCAGATCACATATAAAGATATTAGTATAAACCACAAATGTTATGTACAAATGCCTTAATCAAGTGACTAAATGTACCCACATCGAGCGACTATTATATATAAAAAACTGTATAGAGAAAAGAAGCACCTGAAACTTTAAATTATATATATATATATATATATATATATATATATATATATATATATATATATATATATATATATATATATATATATATATATATATATATCCAAACAGACAGCTGCTTCTGCTGCAACGCTGGGACCCATGGACAAGTGACGTACACTCCGGCGAAGCAACCGGAAAATCAATATCAATCAACGAAATTCCAATATCGTACGCTCTCAGGAATCAAAAACGCAGTCCAGCAGTGAAGTAGAACCTTGGTTTATTCACACAACGCGTTTCGGCGACTTGCCTTGATCACGTGTGACAACGAATGTGAAAAAAGTGTGCCATTTACAATCTCGATACATCAAAACAGAAGTAGGACTATGTACAAATAAACATTGCGCGTCAGACATATTGGAATGGTTAACTGTAGCATGTACGCATACAAATTGCTGGCATTTGAAAATCTTATAACTTATATTCAGTTAATAAAAGTACATATGCGGCAATAATTCATAATACCACATGATCCCACGTGTCTTGGGAATTCATAGAGAAAATTCCTGCATATTGTGCTAAGCCAAAGTAAGACTCTACACAAACAAACACAACCTGTCGGCCATATTGAAGTGATCAAGTTCCCCATAGGCAGCATACAGTATTACTGGCACATTGATCATATTATTTCTCGTATTGATAAAGAACTGCATATGCGCGGCAATGATATCATCCCATACAATCCAGCACAGTATTGACAAGTGTCCATATGCCTCCAAAAATAAACATTAGTAATAGGGACTACGTGCAAAAATATATACAACGTTGGTCCTATTCGAGTGATGATATATAAGTTAGATCACACACTGTAAAACAATACATTACGCGTGATAAGAGACCCATAAGTCAAAGAGAACTCACAAAGACACATATGATCTCGGTGCTTTGGAGGATACAGCAGTAAAGGCGAGATAGAAAGATCCATAAACAATTAACCCACCAGGTTAGAGCCTGCTCATGTAAGGTGCTCAGGTGTATCATGCATCTCAACAGTAGTCTGCAAGGTAGTATTACCCTGCGTATGTCCTGTATACTAAATCAAGGGGGATTCAAAACAGGAATTCTTGATGACCAGTGTCCGTATGAGTAGTGTATACCAGTATAAACACCAGTATCCTAGTCTGATGCTCATAATCCAACTCAGCATAGTCCTATTGCTGACAATAACAAAAGTGCAGAACAGGTGCGAAAACAATAACTGACCGTGAGAAAGTGCCTAAAAGAAGAAGTGCAAACCGGAACAAGTGCCAGTGACAGTGGTGCCCAATTCAGGAATCCATTCATCTGGGAAGCCCTGCCTGTACACCTGTAGATCAAATACACAAAAGGTAAAAAATACAATTAAAATACTGCATTAGAATTTTGCTAGCACACAATCGAACATGTTGGAGAGAAGCAAGCAGTTAGGCAACATCAATTACAGTCCTGCGTATAGGGCATTAATACAGTAAGGGAGAGGTAGAGTACAATCATAGTCACGAACTATCATGCATCACTACGAGTCTACTCTAAGATGTATTTCTAGCTCCTCATCCCAGTTCAGGCCACCCGGGTATTTACTTTGGAAGTTAATGATGTGTCTTGACTCATGTTGTCTCAAGGACAACAATCTGTCACCTCCTCTGGGTTTGACCTGAACCTGTTCAATGAGCATGTAGCTCAACAAGTTGGCATCTGAGTAATGTTTCTCCCTAAAGTGTCGTGCCACCGGATATTTAGGATCATAGTTGGTTATGGCCCTACGATGCTCCAACATTCTTTTTTTGGCACTACACTTGGTACTTCCTATGTACCATAGGTGACATGGACATTCTATAGCGTACACAATATAGCTGGTGCTACAGGTCAGGAATTGGGTTATTTTTCTTTTGGGGATGTAGAAGTTGAGTCTGCCGTTCAGGTAGGCTGGTCCGGTGTTATGGAGTGCCTTGTGTGCGTGGGTGAGGAGCTTGAAGGTGATCCTCTTGACTACGGGGATCCAGTGTAGGTCTCTCAGGTGGGGGGTGATGTGGCTGTGGCGAGGGACATTGAGGATCAGTCAGGCGGAGGTGTTTTGGATGCGTTGTAGTCGTTGCAGGTGTTTGGCAGGGATTCCTCTGTAGAGTACGTTGCCTGCTGTGACAAGGGTCTGTGTTACAGTTCTTCTTGTTTCAGTAGGGATCCATTTGGAGATCCTGTGGAGCATGCGGAGGGTGTTGTAGCAGGATGAGGAGACGGCGTTGACCTGCTTCGACATGGAGAGGGAGGAGTCGAGAATTATTCCGAGGTTGCATGCGTGGTCAGTGGATGTTGGTGCTGTTCCCAGCATGGTCGGCCACCAGGAGTCATCCCAGGCTGAGGGGGTCGGTCCGAGGATGAGGACCTCTGTCTTGTCGGTGTTCAGTTTCAGTCAGCTGCTCCTCATCCATTCGGCTATGGCCTTCTTTCCCTCATGGAGGTTGGTTTTGGTGGTGTGTGGGTCCTTGGTGAGGGAGAGGATGAGCTGGGTGTCGTCGGCATAGGAGATGATGTTGAGGTCATGCTGGTGGGCCTCTTGTGTGAGGGGGGCCATGTAGACATTGAACAGCGTTGGGCTGAAGGATGAGCCCTGGGGTACGCCGCATATGATGTCGGTGGCTTCGGATCGGAAGGGTGGGACGCGGACGCACTGAGTCCTGCCGTGGAGGAAGGACGTGGTCCGTCGAGGGCCTTCTCTTGGATTCCGGCTTCTTGCAAGCATGTCTTTAGTGTGCGGTGGCAGGCTGTGTCGATGCAGGTGGTGTTTGTCGGGTGGGTGGGGGCTGACGTTGTCGGGGTGGTTTAGGTGTTGAAGCTGTTGTGGATGTCAATGATCTTGCGGTGGAAGAAGGTGGCATGCGAATTGCACAGTTTTTGTGAGGGAGTGATGTCTTTGGTGTTGGCGCTGGGGTTGGAGAGTTCCTTCACAATGCTGAAGATCTCCTTGCTGTTGTGTGCATTGTTCTCCAGGATGGTTTTGAAGGTTGATCCCTTGGCTAGTCTGATGAGGTGGTGATGTCTATGGGTGGCGTTCTTGTTTGCTGTGTGGCTGTCCAGTGTTTGTTCATGAAGCCATTTCTTCTCCAGTTTCTGGCATGCTCGTTTGGAGGTCTGGAGCTTTTCAGTGAACCAGGTGGCTTTCTTGCTGGCGCGGCTGTTGGAGTGTTTTTTGAGCGGGCGATGGTGTTGGCGCAGTCGTTGATCCACTGTTTGAGGTTGCGGGCGGCGGTGTCTGCGTAGGTGGGGTCGGTAGGAGGGTTCTGGGCAAGGGTGATGGTCAGCTGGTCTTCGGTGACTTTACTCCAGCAGCGGTGGGGCAGCTGTTGGGTGCGGTGGTGCGTGGTGGGTTTCTTGAAGGTGAAGTGGACGCAGTGGTGGTCAGTCCAGTGGAGTGGGACCCATGGTTAGCGTAGGCACCTAGGTGAGAATTATCAAGTCCGCGGACATTGACCCAAGACCCTGCCGCGTCGGGAATTGAACGCTGGTCCCCGGCCGACTTCTGCTTCAGGGTCTGCTGCTTCTAACCAGTGAGCCACACTTCTCAATGGCATCAATAGAAATGCTAAGCTTCTCATTAGTTTTTCATGACATCTTTGTTAATAATATTTGGTATATGGTTACTTAAGCATCTTAAATTCACTATTTGATTAATCCTACAGTTTCAACCTAGTCAAACACACTTATACCATGCTGGTACTTCAATTATTCTCAGTCTCAATCTTGTTGCTCTAGAGGTGTGCAAAGTGCTCATTTGTTTTAATAGTCAAGATAGATCAGTAGTGTGCAAGACAAGAACTTTTTTTACTTGCATCAGTAAATATTAGGGTTAATACCCCACTGAAGCTCTACTCTTTTCTCCATTAGAACCTTTACTATTCTTGACTACGAAGCCTTCTATCGATTTATCCTCTCTCAGTCTGGACTTCTGAAGGAACACCACACGGTAAGGCTTTATTCTTTTTACCAAGTAACCACTCCTCCTAAGACGCCCAATCCTGTGTATGTTCCAAGTCATGATTCTCATATTGGGAGAGGATTCTTACCTCTGTAGCCAACTAGGCCAGTTGTCCTGCTTCCATGTGTTGGGAATCTGCACCAGGGGGCAAATCTATTTCCCTAGTCCCAATCTGGGATCCCCCTCTGCTCTGTCCAGCTGTAGTTTTCAAAAACACACCCTCAGATTCTTAGGATACAACCAACCGACTGGCTGGCCCCTATCTTTGGGATAGGATATAGTCTGCTCACACTGACTGGGGGCCAGCCCACCATGCCTACTTTGGTTTAAATCCTTCCTCCTTGCTGAGTCAAAAGCCTTAGAAATCTCTCCAATGGGAGCCCTGACTTTAAACCAGCCTTGGCTAAGTCTACATCTGCTTTCACTACCAAAAGAGCGATGCAGGGAGAAATAAAATCAACTTTTGATAGTTCCCTTCCTTGATCCCTGACCTGGAATCCTCCATAGAGGCTAGATCACCTGAGGATATACCAGAGAGCAGTGGATGTGATGGCATATGCTCAGAATTTTGTAGAGATTCAGGGAGATGCAATTTATTTGCTTTTTTCTCCAGCAAATTATATCCAGCATTAACAGATGAGATCCAGAAGGCTCAAGTATAGGTGATTTCTCTTGCTTAATGGTGACTGCTTTGTAAATTCTTTTGTGTTCTGATGAATTGGTCTTCTTTCCCCCCGACAGGCATTGGGAAACATTTGTGTGCAGTAGTGCAAGCTATTATTGGCTGGGGAGTTACCATTTTGTGTTTTGCTATAGCCCGGATGGGGATATCTAGAGCTCATGTAGCACCACTGGGCGATGGATGAGAACTACAGTCCTACTTTAGCCTGAGACCCTTTTGTTGTAGGGGCTCTATCATTAACTTTGTTCTTCCATTCTTTCCTCTGCCCACCTTTAGCTCTACTAGTCTAGCTACTCTTTTTATTCCTCTAAACCTCTGGGACAGATAGTAACTTGAGGAGAACTTTGGGGAGGGGCAAAGATATGCTGCTTTTACCTGACTAACATGAGGTATTTTGAAATGTTAACTGAGCCCCTACATGTTTGATGTGCTTGGCCTCTGTCCCAGAGCTTCCCCAAGGTGAGGTAACTTCGTTTCCATTCCCTCCCTTACCGCAAGCAAGCTCATATTAGGTTTGAGTAACTCGGGCAGAATATCTTTTAGATGTTTTGATTGAACCACTTGCCTTGAGCTAACAGCCACTAGTGTCTCTAGAATGCCCTGCAGTATGATTTGTATAAGCAGCATTACATCCAACAGGGATGATAAACCATATGGCTGCATATCCATTGACCCTCCCAGAGAGTCTGGAGTTGCATTAGTCACACAGGGCAATGAGTCCTTCTGAAGCAGTGATCCACTCTGGTCCCTGGAAGTCATATTGTGTTGAGACCTGAAAGCTCTGGACCATTCAACTACCACAGAAGTAGGACAAGGAGAGGACACAAATCTAGAGCTCCTGCCCATGGTGGTCAAAATATAAACCTCCAGAAAATATTCTTGCTGGTCATTATTATTTACAAGAGCTGCTCTATCTTCTCCTAAATATAGGGCCCTGGGGTCCAACTGACCACACTTGGTGAAAAAAAGAGAGCTAATGTTTAAGTGTTCATTAACAGAGTTCCTTATTAAGGTAAGCAGGGGCAAGGGGTGGGGGGCTTTTTAGTTTAATGCTGGTGGACCCTTGGATATATAAGAGATGAGTCAATTGGCCCTCTGATTTTTTGCCCACTGCCTTCCTCCTCTTACCAGGTTTCTCCTGCTGTTTGCCATTAGAGGGATTTGCTTGGAGGGTCAAAAGGAAAAGTACTGATGGTGAGGTGCATGATGCAAGCTTCATAAAGAATTCAAAGTTCCCAAAAGGCCACATAAAATAGCCACTGGGGCCTATGAAATAGGAAGACAACTAGGGAGATCACTTACCTCTTTCCTTGTCATTCCGAGTGTCCACCGTGGCCGCTGCCACCACAAAACACCTCACTCTGTCAGGTGCTTATTGAGAGGTAAGCAAGACACGAAAAAAGGCTGTTTCCTACCAGATAAGGAACATCAGACTCTTGGTGAGCTGAGTGAGCAGAGGTTGGGTGCTTATGTGACCCCCTCAACAATAGGCAGCTGGCGTGACAGCAACCGGCGGCGTTGGGGTGAAGCAATGCACCCATGAAAGAGAACACAGTAGTGAGTAGGCCTTGCTGGCATGAGGGTACCTGATTGATAATTGATGGCGTGGCACACAGCTGATGTTTGTTTTAAGTTTTCATGTAATTTTTAAATGATTTTGCTTGAGTTTTGGGTGCTCCAACAAGTGATGTAACCGTCCATGTACGTCGCGATTAGTTACTGGTTGAGTGTGTTACAAGAAGAGAAAACGCATCCTTGGGACTGGGCACACACATCAGGTTCGTCATAAGAAGACAGACTCCGTTGTTTAGTTATGACAATCAATTGTTTATTCAAAGATTTATCATATTCTTTAGTTGTGGAGGTTCATAGATTCATATTTTCCAATGTTTTAGTTCGACCACAAGAAAATCATTGCTGGTGATTTAAAAAATGCTCCGATGCATTTCGGGCAGAAAGTGCCCTTTGTCAAGGAGCTCTGTGAACACAATAAAACGCTTTTACAATTCAGAACATAACTCGGATGAAATTGCATTCAGATTGGTTGCATTTACCTCAGTGTACGAAAACATGCGTGGGAGATATGTGTGGGTTGGGAGATATCTGTATACCTTATAAACCAGTGCGGATGGCTAAAACAAAAAAGGGGGTTGTTCCATTGGTCGTGAGGGGCCAAAAGGTCAAGGAGAGCACTTACATGCCAGGGTCATAGAAGGTGATATGTCTCTGGAAGGACAGGGTAAAAATGCGTATTAGATGCGGTTACACCCGGAGTTAACAGATAACGCGGGTCTATGTCGGAGCTCCGACTTACTTGAGTCTGTGAGAAGGGTCGATTCAGGGTTCCACGGCGGAGTCGCACGTAGCTCGCGGAATGTTTGGCGGAGTGGGAAAGAGTTGGTTATGAATCGGTTCGCGAAGTGGCGGTCACGTGATTTTTGGTCCAGAGACACATCGCCTTCTATGACCCTGGCATGTAAGTGCTCTCCTTGACCTTTTGGACCCTCACAACCAATGGAACCCCCCCTTTTTTGTTTTAGCCATCCGCACTGGTTTATAAGGTATACAGATATCTCCCAACCCACACATATCTCCCAAGCATGTTTTCGTACACTGAGGTAAATGCAACCAATCTGAATGCAATTTCATCCGAGTTATGTTCTGAATTGTAAAAGCATTTTATTGTGTTCACAGAGCTCCTTGACAAAGGGCACTTTCTGCCCGAAATGCATCGGAGCATTTTTTGAAATCACCAGCAATGATTTTCTTGTGGTCGAACTAAAACATTGGAAAATATGAATCTATGAACCTCCACAACTAAAGAATATGATAAATCTTTGAATAAACAATTGATTGTCATAACTAAACAACGGAGTCTGTCTTCTTATGACGAACCTGATGTGTGTGCCCAGTCCCAAGGATGCGTTTACACTTCTTGTAACGCACTCAACCAGTAACTTGCTGGCATGAGCACAGCAGAGGTGGTGGAAACTATGGAGTAGGGGGCCTACTGGTGTATATCACATTTATGTACAGGAGTTCTTGGACAGATTTTATTCACTAGTCTGTTGTGCTGTCATTTACATTACATTTTTTCCAGCCACTGCAGGCACACATCAAAGGGCAGTGGGTTAGCACAGTTCATCCACTGACTGATTTCACTTTGAGTAACAGCATGCTACCCTTTCACAAGAATTGCGTAAACAGGTAATTGCCAACTTCACCTTATTTTTCACCTCGCAATTGAGGAAAACAGACCAAAATTACTATATAGTCTGTTTGGTATGACTACTTGATACCTTTAACTTTTTATTTCATTATTTTCAAATATTTTTTGTTTGAAAAAGACACAAAATTACATTACACATTTTCAACATAAATTCACTACACAAACAATAACATTCCACATTACATATGTAAACACCACAAAAATCCACATTACATATATAGACACCGCAATATTATGAAATAAAAAGTTAAAAGTATCAAGTAGTCATACCAAACAGACTATATAGTAATTTTGGTCTGTTTTCCTCAATTGCGAGGTGAAAAATAAGGTGAAGTTGGCAATTACCTGTTTACGCAATTTATTGATGGTCCAGCCGACTTCATGCCCCAGGACCTAACTCCTTAGTGTAAGAAAAGGCCCTTTCACAAGAAAGCATACAAGAAAGGGACGGATGGAATGCCTGAATTATTCTCAGGTAGTGGTAATTATTAGGAACGCATCCCAATCTATATTTATTCTGCACAACAAGGATCCTCAGTTTGGGCCAAGCCATATGCAATTTAGGGGCATATTACCAAGAAGCTCTTTAAAATTATCGTCATTTTAGCGACAGGAAACTGCAGCTAAAATGGCAATATTGGGCTTGCTGATATGCTTTATAGAATTTCAGTAGAAGCCCAGGTTAGATGTCCTGCACATCTAACCTAGGCTTCTATTGGAATTCTATAATGCATATTAGCAAGCCCATTATAGCTGCTTTAGCGGCAGTTTCCTGCTGCTAAAGCAGCAATAATTTTAACGAGGTTCTTGCTAATATGCCCCTTAGTCTTTACCCTGCTCTAATGGGATCACTGACAGAGTATCAGGAGCAAAAATATTGTGTTCACAGAATATCATGTCAAAAATATAGGGGACCAAAATATTGAGAAGGTAAGTGCAAATAGGTAAGTATAGATTTTATATTCTTAACTCCACATCTATGTACCTTAAAGATAGACAGGTACATATACATGGAATTATATATAGTAAAACATACCTATAGAATTTTACCTTCACAATATTTGTGTCCTCTATCTCATGACACAATATTTTGTACCACAATATTTTTGTTTCAATATCCTGTCTAAACCCCCTAAAATGGGAGGGTTCCAGCACAAATTGCTAAGCCAGGTACTCCCTGAATATGAGCAAGCTAAGACCATTTTAGCCCCAATTAGGGGGTCATTGGCCAGGTATAGCTTTCACAAGGAGCACATCCACCCACAGAGTAGCCCTCTCCAGTGTTAGAAACTACTTTGGTAATGTGTGCTTTCCTGAAACCCCAAAATAATTTTGCCTTTAGCCAATGATTTTTTAGATTCATGGCCTAGCTGCATCCCCAACAATAAGGTTTTTCACAAAACAAGAATTGCCATGGCCAAAAGGCTGGTTGTTAATGCTAGACCAATTGACTTTTCAATGCAAGTTTCACCTGTTTCTATTTCGCTTTCAGTTTAGACTCTTTTTTAATTTGGCATCCTAAACATTATCACTCCTAAGTAGCTACCTATTTGCCTGAATACAAAGCCACAACAGTTCACCAAACATTATAACCCATCATTCCCCACTATGTGACACCTCTCCTCAATACAAGATGTATTTCACCAGAGCACACAATTATGTCACCTAACCATCCTTCACTACAACATATCTAAACATACTGCTTCACACTAATATACATCATATGATATGACCCAACAACAAGAAACATCATTCCATAAGATGCCAGTTATAAGACAGCACAATATGTGTTAGATAAGACAATCACCCATACCTCACACCACATCTTTGGGCAGTATCTTAAACTGCTTCTGAGCCCTCTTGGTGAAGGGCCCATTGTCCAGAGAACCTTTAGTGTATAGTTATTTAACGTACCCTTTCCACTTGTTTCCAGCTACCCCATTCTCCTTTGTTGGACCTTGAGTATCAAGCTGGTTGATGTATCTCCATAGTTTACCTTGCTGAAAGAAAAGAACCATTCTAAACACTCTGAGCCATTTCCCTTCAATGACTTTTCTTTTGCACCCCCCTTGCTTTCTTTTTATATGCTGCCCTCAGTATTAAAGGACTGATTGGTAATTCATTCTGGGAGAGTAGTGTGGACAAGGAGGGTAATGGGGAAGATTGTAGCCGCCTGCAGACAGCAACTTGTGCTACCTAAATATGGTTGGATTGAAGTTCTCCATTCAAAGTTGCATCCTCCTCTTGCTGAACCACCTAAGTGGCAGGGAAGTCGCAAACATTGAACCCGACCAAACTAGATAAGCAGATATTACATGACCTTGAACTTTTTAATATTAGAGCATTAAACAGAAGATTCATTGGAGATAATCCACTGGTCACCACTTTTCATTCAACAAGAACTAACTCAATACTGGATTATACCTTCATTTCATTATCCTTATTTCAACGAATGAGCTCATTTTCATATAGTGGGAAAAAGCTGATAGCGATCATTGTCCCCAAGAAATTGTTCTCAACATCATGAAACCTAAATACGAGCTATCCTTGGTGCCTAAAGAGTCAGTCCACACAATCAATTATAAAAGGGTTAAATACTCAGTAGCAAATTATGGAAGCATATTAGAAAAGGCCAGACAGCTTTTCCATACTAGAGTTGTGCTCCAGCGAAATTGAGAAATGGGAATATTTCATTGCTACTATGGCAACCTACTCTACAAGACCCAAGCAACATGACCAACTGGGCCCTAGTAGCATGAAAAACTTCTCACGAGAACATAAAGAAAAGATCAAGGGGATAAAAATGTCAATCTATCAAACAATGAGATAACTACGGTACAACCCTATGGACATTGTAAAACATAATCTGCTTCGGAAATCGAAAGTATTGCTGAACAAAACAAAATGGGAAGCCAATAGACTTATGGAGGAAAATATGTGGGCAAAACTATATGCGGATTGTAAACAAAGTGATGGAGCAAGATTCTGGAAAATCATTAAACTTTTTATAAGACCTATGCATGAAGGAATCTCTTCTAATATCACAGAAGAAAAGTAGGCAAGCCACCTCAGAAGTCATTTTAATCAAGGAAAAGATTCTTACTTGAAGACAGAAATTGTTAATGTGAAAAAAACTTCGGTCAACAAAAACCCACTGTCATTGCATAGAAACACAGGTAAACGAGAAAGTCACGCACTAAGGAGTGTCAAGTTTACAAAAAAATATCAGGCGCCAAATCAAAAAGGGAAGAAAAGAGGGAGCACCAGGTCCAAACAGAATTCCGCCCATCCTCTATAAACAAGAGGAAACAGAATGGGCTGCTGCGCTTGAGCCATTAATCTTGGAAATAAGGCACTTTAATATATTACCTAGCTCTTGGAAGGGCTCAATCATCTCACCCATATTTAAATCCGGGGATAGGTCTCTTCCTAAAAACTATCAACTAATTGCCCTTATGGATAATGAGGCCAAATATTTCGCAGGAACACTCTTGGAAGAACTGTTTGCAGTGCCACCTACATATAGATTTACCAATTCGGTAAAGTTACCGAATCGGTATTTTACAGAATCGGTAAATTTACCGACTCTGTAAATTTACCGATTCTGTAAAATTTAGGCCCCCTACATCACAATCACCAAATACCGGTCGGTAACGGCCGAAATTGGCGATTACCGACCAGTATTTGGTGACCTACATCTGGCCCCTAATATCTTAACAATGGGTATGCTAATAGATAAGGCTGAAACAATCAAAATGCTGATTCACTTTTGTTTTATTGATTACAAGGCTGCCTTTGATCATATAAACTGGAATACATATGGTCCAAATTAAAAAGATGGGGGATACCAGGACCATTGTTAGACCTGCTGATCAACCTCCATACAGAGACGTGGATCCAGATAAAGTTAGGAGACGGTTCACTCCTGTCAAGACTCATAGAAACCAACAAGGATCTTAAACAGGGCTGTGTCCTAGCTCCCATTCTATTTAACTTGTTCTTAGGGGATTTAATACCTACCCTAAATAGCTGTAACTCCCATGCAGCAAAATTAGGAAGGCTACTATTACCGTGTCTCCTCTATGCCAACGATATAGTCCTAATCAGCCACACAAAAGTTGGGCTTCAACAACTCGTGAATGCAACACAGGGATATTCGGACGCAAATGATCTGACAATAAATCTAGAAAAAACACAGACAATGGCAATTACTAAGAAACGGAACAAGTCATACACCTGGTTTTGGAACAAAACTCGTATCGAGAATACGTCAGTATACAAATATCTAGGTGTAAAAATTGATAACAGTGGCCTGTTTACTGTATAGAAAACTAGCATCAGGGGTAAAGGTATCGCCTCATCAATCGCTCGGAAAGCACTAAATAATAAACTCACAGCCGTCTATTTTGCCTCTGACACAAGTATTACGAGCTAAATTGTTGCCAACAATAATGTACAGGAGTGAAGTACTGAGAGACAGAGATGCTAAGATTCTGGACAATACAGTCACAGCTGCGTAGAGTATTATATTTAGCCTGTCCAAACAAACTTCACTGGCCCAAATCAGGCTTGAGTTTGGCGTCCAGAAACAGACCCTGGCAAGACAGGGCGCGTATATAGTAGTTTGGGACAAAACGCGAAAAACCAAACAAGGAACCTTAAATGACCATTTATGGAACGAGCTAGAACAACATCCAGCCTCACCACCTGCAAAGTACCTCCAAAGGAGCCTGTTGAATCTTGGTTTACAACAGCTTTGGGACACCCCGACAAGCCATACCATGCTGAAAAGATTGGTCAGGAAAGCAATTAAGTATCTCTCATGGATTGAAGATAAGGCAGCATTCGCAAAAAGGTCACACTGCTGGATGATCCAGAACTCCTATACCACACAGGTATTGCAGAACTATCTTGACTTGGGTTATTCAAAAATAACCAAAATGAAATTCTATAAGTACAGGCTGGGTCTGTTACCCTGTATCCGGCACCTCCCACACTGGTTAAAGGAAAAGGCGGGCTTCTTCTGTCGCTTATGTGGTTCAGTGCCGGAGGATATGCCGCATTTGCTGTGCTCCTGTGACAAACTGTTGGAAGATCGAAAGCTCCTGCTAAAATGCCATTTTAACCAACGAGGAATTCGTTCACGAAGACAGGCAGTTCTTGCCTGCCTCGCACCCCACGATCCTCAGTTGAACTTTAGATTCGTGAGGTTTATGATGGCAGTGGAAAAGAAAAGGCCAAAAGCTGACTCTTAATTGCTTTTTAGACACTCTTTGCATCTCACGAACCTCACCTGATCTGCGAACTTGTGAAGTTTAGTACGGCACTAGATAAGAAATCATTATGACGTGTTCTTAATTGTCTTTTAGATATTTTTGGTATTTCATGATTCTCAGTAGAACAGTAGTCTTGTGAATGTCATGAAGGTTGAGCGAATTAATTTGCCAAAACCTGTTCTTACCTGTTTTTTAGATAATTTTACTATTTTTTTACTGTTAATTAAAACATGCGATTTTATGACTTTATTTAGGAAGGAAAATTTGTAAGTGGTGATATACTGTTTATTCTTTTGTACAGGGAGGTAATTTAAAGTTTGTTGATATTTTGTTTATTTTAAACCTTGTATTGCAATGGTTTTAAGTAACTATGCAAATAAACTACTACTACTACTACTACCTAAGTGGCAGTATGTGTGAAAAGAATTATTCTGTTCATGTTTCGAGCATATATTGCAATTGCCTGGAAATGTAGGACACTTGCAAAAAAGATGAAGGAATTAGATACATCCTGTTCTGCTCCTAGTTGAATGAGTTTCTTACCTTTGGTAACAATGTATCTGGTAGAAACGCAGGCTAGCCGCAGGTTCCTTAACTTAGAATATTCCCCAAGCGTCAGACTAGATCCGGAAAAAACGTTGCCCCCAGCAGTACCTCTGTTTGCCGGGGGGCAGCTCCGTCCTGACGTCGTCCACGGAAGTAACGTCAATGGAGCCATATAGGCCCCCCCCGGCGTGCTGACGTCAGTTTTCTTGTAGGAAACTTTTTTGTGCCACAACGCGGAGCCACTACAAAAACAGTGAGAGTATAGTAATAGTGTGCGACAAAGAGAACAAAAGTCTGTAAAACAAGAAGAACAAGAGACCATAAAGTGAGGAGAGCCCGCATTATGTGAAAAGGGTACTCAACACTTGAAGGAACCATGCGAAAAGAGCATGCAAGATCTGAAGGAAGGGAAGTGTATGAAACATCCCCCTTACCAGAAACAGCCCTGCCCAGACAAAGAGCCACGCCCCTCCGAAGACGCAAAGGCATCAGAAATGAAGGGCATGACAAATGAAGAACAGTGCACAACCACAGAAGGGCTCTGCATGAAAGACAACCAGTAATCACATGGCAGAACTGCAAGCAGAAGAAGAGCAGAACATTTGTCATGGCGAGAACACCAAAAGTGGGTAAGCATGTGCACCACACTCTCCACAATGACCTATGAAGAGAATCATAGACAAATAAACCCTCAACCCAAGATTATGAGCATACACAAAAGGGGGGGTACAAGGGAATGGAGGGGGAACAACAGGCAGAGGGAGGTTGGAAGGAACATAGGAACTCCATGCCAGAAAACTCCTGGGTGGGGGATTAGCAAAAGCATGCAACCTATCCACCCAAACAGAGAAAGGGTGGAGAGCCAATGCTCTAGAACAGAGCGACAGACCCTGCCCAGAGGCAAGTGAGCCAGAGCACCTCTCAAGAAGGCCAAGGCCACCTGTGAGGAGGCCAGTGGGAGAACTCCACCTGAAAGGCCGTCGCAGAATGGGGAGGATGGGTGGGCCTTAAGGAATCTGCGGCTAGACTGTGTCTCTACCAGATACATCGTTACCAAAGGTAAGTAACTCGTTCATCTGATAGAGACATCTAGCCGCAGACTCCATAACTTAGAATAGATAACAAAGCCATACCCAATTGGAGGGGGGTCTGCGACGGAAAACACACCAAGTTCCAAGAGAAGGAATCCGTCAATAACTTTGACCAAAACATGGTGGGGACAGCAAATGCCCGCACAGCAGACACCAGACTCCTGAAGCTCCGCATGAAAGCTATGAGAAAGGGAGGCAAAGACACCACAATCCTGCAGAGGACAGATGAGAAGACAGCCGTCCAGGCAGAATAAAAGAAGGAAAGACATGTAATCAATAAGCCCAGTGTATGATGTATGAATGTGTAAAAACTTCTGGAAAAAAGTGCAAGGTAACACAAGAGCCCACGGATGCGCAATAAACACCGCTGCAAGGAGGGACGAGACAGTATTGCAGTGTCAGAGCAGACAAACGAAGCACACATGACAGAGGATGCCAAGAAAGGAAGATGAGGAAACAACATCGTCATTCCTAGAAATACAGAACCGTGGCCACCAGAAGAAACAGGTATGCGGATGACATGATAAACACAAGGAGACAGTGAGTACCATGATCCCCAAACCACGCCTAAGTAAAATCCCCAGGACTGAGGTATAAGGAAGTCAAGCCGTCCACCGTACCAAACAGCGAAGGAGAACCGGGAAAAAAAAACGGTGAGTGACACAGAGGTCTAGCGCTCACATGAGAGAGAGAGAGAGAGAGAGAGAGAGAGAGAGAGAGAGAGAAAGAAGTGGGGTAAGGACCCCCAACACCGAACACGTGAAGCTCAGTAAACATGCATGCAGTAAGTAAACATGCATGCAGTAAGTGTCCCTTAAAGCAAAGGGAAGAACCCAGGAAGCATGCCTCAGGGAAAGAAACTCCACCGCAGGTGCCAACAGCACTAGTACGGAGTGGGTCACAGCAATGGCAAGACACCCAAAAGCGACCACATCCAGTCAAAGAGGAATTAACCCTAGCCTCCCGTGAGACAAATGTGGATACCAACTACACACTTCACGAGGAAGAGTAAAAAATACATAGACAGAAGGGTGACATAAAAAAAGCAATAACACTGGCAGTGTGGATAGAGAACCACATCCAGCAAAAGATCTGGAGTGGAACATAGACCGCTAGACCGCAGCGAGTCCTAAACAGCAGCAGCAGCCCAGCGTCTGAAGCTGCTAAGCCTCAGTGGGGCAATTAAAAAATGGACCAAAGTACCTGCCCGGGTAGAGCTAATAGAAAGTGAAAACTAGGCAACGCACAACATTGACGTAACTAGTCGACATTCCACTGACTATAGACAAAAAACTCCACTGGCTGCGACCCAAGAGAGAAGAAACAAACACATCCCCACACCAGGGATGGAACAGAATGTACCAAGACAGAGGTGCAAGGAACACCGTTTACACTCTGTGACAGTGAACACAACAGGCGTGTATACAGAATGCGTACAAAGTGTTCCGGAACAGAACAGAACGACACACCCCGTGGGGCATGGGCCAACAGGCAGAAAGAGCACAGTGAAGCCAAAAGTTGAAACTGTGCCGAAACCTGTGATTGAACCAGGGACCTTTAGATCTTCCATCTAACGCTCTCCCAACTGAGCTATTTCGGCCTATTGACAACACGCCATGGATAGCCAGACAAAGCAGAAGGCAGAAGAGGGCTACGGTCCAACCCATAGAGGACAACACTAAACCAGTGAGGCTTAGCAGCAGGGGCGTCACACCAGTAAAAAGAGAGGGGTGAACCAGGAAACCTGCAGCAGAGACAGAAAAGAAACAGGCTGCAGAAGACTCCAAGGAAGCCTTTGAAACTCCCTGTGGCAGTAGCTATACAATAGCCAACAAGTACCCCACATAGGGTAAGGCACATCCCTACACGCAAGGGACATCTCTTGAGACAAGCTCTGAAGCAGAGGACTCACAAAGTAAATACAAAAACAACTGGCCAGCTGCAGCAAAAGAAAAGAAAGACGGCAAACAGCCGCACACTCTGGGTAATGACGACTTGAACCCAAAGAACTGCATGTACCAAACAAAGCAGTGACGAGACTGCAACCAAATACAAAGTCCACTCCAGGAATAGAAAACATAGAACTCATGGAAAATCTGACAGGAGATGTTGAACGGCTGAGTCTGCATGTCCGTCGAACAAGGAGGCCCCATCAAAGGGCAGATTCCTAAGATTTTCCTGGACATTGGCAGGAAAATATCCATCACGAAGCCAGGCATGGCGATGCAGAGCAACGGACCGGGCCATAGCACGACCCACCGAATCTGCGGTGTCCATGGCCAATATGACGATAAAATGCACCATTTCCCGGCCGTCACGAATCAACTGATCCAGCTCAGACCGAGGACCCTCCGGAAGAGAGGGGAGCATGCGCTCGACCGAAACCCAAAGAGCAGCAGTGGCCTGTGCAAACATGCAAGACAAGTTCAGGAATCAAAGGCCTGCACTGGTGGAAGCAAACACATGGCGGCCACATGACGGCCACATGACTCCAACCAGCGAGTTCCCCAAGAGGAATGGAGCAACGGAGGAGGGGCAGAAGCCATCAAGACCGTAGCTGCCTGAATCACTAGCCCCTGAGCCCTAGGATGGAGGGACAAACAGACAGGATCATCTGGAGCTGGGCGATACGCAATAGGACCATCCACTGGGTCTCCCAAAGAGGGCCTCACCCAAGCCCGCAGAAGAGTGTTGTATAACAACTCACCAAAAGGCAAGAAGGGATCCATGTCCACGCTACCCTGGTGGAGGAACTCCAGCAAGGGATCAGAGGGCAAACAGACGGAGGGGGGTTGCAGATGTAAGATGTCTGTAGCCCTGCAAACTGCCCTCGCAAACCCCACACTAGCCACCAAGGCCATTCAAGGTGGCTACAACAGGTCATCCAAGCCCTATGGCATCCAAGGCCCTGCCAGTACAGGGGGGACTGGTCCGGAGCACAGCAAAACAATTCAGGGGTTAGAGAACCCACAGGAGCCTCCTCAGTATCTCCCTCCCGACCCTTCACCAACCGAGGAATGATTGTTGAGGGTACCAGTGTCGAACGGCATCGAGACGGCATCAGATCAACGTCGAGAGCCCCCGAAGAAGTCTCATCTGTCTGACGGGGGACCGGCTTTGACACAACCACCGACATCGAACAGCATTGAGACAGCGTCAACTCGATGGTGAGAGCCACTGAAAGAGCGTCGCCCACCTGGTGCCGGACCAGTATCGACACGAACTCCACCGAGGTGGAAACCTGCGGCGAGGAATGGAGTCTACTGAGGGGCGAGAGCTGCGCTGCAGCCGCAACCGTCGTCGATGCAGGGAGCGGCAAAGGGCTTTACGAAGACGACCTGGAAGGCTTGGATGTGCGAGGATGAAGCCCAGATGATGCAGCAACTCCGAAATCGGAGTCAGGGTGCTCGATTGGCACCGAGGGCGAACCCACCGGCGAAGTCCTGATCTGAGCCCCTACCCCCTCTAGGGGGCACGAAGGCACGCCAGGGAGAGGGGGTGACCGAAAGATAGATATTAAGGCCCGAGAATAAGCCTCCATCTGGGCCCTAGTCACCCCAGCACCAGGAAGTGGTGGGTAGGTGGGGGTTGACTCCGCAGGACCCGCTGCCGTGTGAGGCTGGCGACCGCCGCAACTTCTTTTTCTTATGCTTACCTGCAGCAGGAGAACGACATCTGCAGGAACAACTGCGTGAACTGTCCCGAAACTATCCCCCAGCACGAGAAGTAGACCGGTGACGTGGGGGCTCTGAACATGACATCCCGGCGGTCAGCAACTTCATGTGACGTTCTTGCAAGGACTTCGGCTTCAGCTGGCATCAGGCGTCGCACTCCTTGGAGTCGTGGTGCTCGCTCAAGCACCACATACAGATGGCATGTGGATCCGTCACCGACATCTGCCACAAGCAGGAGTCACACGTTTTGAAGTTCGAAGGCTTCACACACTGTTCCCAGATGCCAAAAGGCATTGAGAAGGCCTGGCAATCAAAAACAGGCCGGATTTAACCCCTTCTCCGGATCCGCGTTGCGATGTGGAAAAGAAGAAAACTGACATCAGCACACGGGGTCGGGCCCTATATGGCTCTATTGAAGGCACTTCCGTGGATGATGTGTGGACGGAGCCGGACGGTTCCACTCCCCGGCGTGCAGAGGCACTGCTGGAGAAAGTTTTTTTTCCGGCTCCAGTCTGACGCCTGGGAAATATTCTATGTTAAGGAATCTGCGGCTAGATGTCTCTATCAGATACTTCTGACAACATACATAACAGTCACACTCATAATTACTGCATAAAATATATATATATATACTTGAGCACCAATGCAGGGAAAGTAAGCAATAAAAGGAACATTTGCATGAAACAGTGGGCAGTATGACTACCTGAGCCACAAGGGTAAAGAAACCAAAGAAACTGTTAAAGCTGTGGCTAATTGCGGCTACATAAAGTGAATAGAAACAATCCTCTAAGCAAAGGTGCAGTTTAAGTTAAGTCGAATACATATATAAGCTAGGTGTTGACACATAAAGAGCCCCATAGTGATCAACTTCTTCCCTGAGTGACCCAGCTGTAAAGATATCTGGATCCCTAGTCATGAATGTTGCCTATGGGTGAACATGAATCATGTGTATTGGCCATGACCTTAACCTGTTTCATAGTAATATGGTCAGATAGACCAAGACGGCTCTCAAAGTACTGCCCTCATGAAGGTAAAGAGCTATTGCCCTAACCTGAAGTTGAATAACCAAGTTTGATGATGGTAGCATACCCATTTTGTGTTCAGTATAATGTGTAGTGAGAAGAGACAATTGTATCTGTGTCACTGTGGTGGGGTCTACTGGCTCACTCATGCAAAGTTATGTGTACTTAACTCACCCTTGACCTGCATGGATTGTGTTTAGTGCTGGACAGCAGGTGAAACTTGTGTGGTTGCGCTGGATGAATATGTGTGTGCTATATAACATGGAAGCCTTGGCGTTTCATTTTGAAAGCACAGGGTTTAGAGGAGCTATGGAGATGAGGACTACAACCCCTGACAGATGTGTATTTCAATCATTTCTAAGGGCTGGGACACACAAACTCGAGAGAAGAGCTGGGCATCCTCAGTACACATCAACGGTCTCAACACTATGTATGAACGTATGAACGACTAAGTGACAATAATAATCCCTTTATATGGAGCAACTTCATTGCTCACCACCTCAAGTTGAGTGGCTTTATTTTGACAACACTTGCCCCTTTTTTTGTAGGGATGAAGAAATAACTTTGGAACTACACATACATGGGACATACATGGGACACATGTCTGGTAGGGTGGTAAATAACCACTGATCCAATTCTCTTCTGCTGAATATATTTAATGCTGAAACACTTTGTTCACTAATATAATTCCTTGTTTTTGCAGTAGCACATATCACGTTTTGGTCCTGAGGAAAGCCGGGTCACTGATCCATACGGCTGAAACATGTTGACCCCACCTTTAGCCATAAGATAGTCATAATTACTCTAAACTATCAGGCGGTTTTTATTATATGGCATTAGGACAATTCCTAATAAACATAATTTTTGCCCTTCTAGTCATTTTTATCACACTAGCACTTATCACTTGCACTGCACTCCACCGGTCGTCACATACCTGGAACAAACATAGTTGCTGAGTTGTTTAGAGAGTAGGAGGTCCAGTACTTTTGTACATTAGCCTTTGTACCATCTTGGCTATAGGTGACCTCTCTCTCCTGGTTTTCCAGATGACTAAGTTCCGCCAAATGGGTGGGCTGATGGAAACCATACTCAAGCCTGGGATTGGACAGGTTATGTAAAATTGGTGAACTGTAGTTGCTCCAATATAGGTGGTCTTTTTGCCACACACTATAGACCGTTTCTCTTCCTCTTAGTCAATCAGACTCACATTTAGGGGTATGGAGTTTAACTGGCCTCTAAATATTGCCCCTAGACCCTCCCCCACCTTTCTTGTTGTCAGTATCCTGTATACAGCCTACACACGTGCACAACAGTAAACATGCCTGCGGCAGTTTTAAACTATAATTTTGACCTGTGAAAATAAACCTTTTTGCAAGACCTTTTATTTAAATATAATTAAGTCACGCATAAGTTGGCTTTATTGCTTATAAAGGCAAAGTGAACAGTATTTAAAATGGTAGATGGTGCAAGTTTTTGGAAAACTATAAACCACTTCATAAAATCTATGCATGACGAGTGTCTTCTAATTTTACTGAAGAAGTATGGGCTAGCCACCTTAGTAAGCTTTTCAATCAAGATATGGATTTCAAATTGGGGACAAAAACTGGCAATTTGATAAGTTCTGTTAAAAATAAAGTACAGTCATTCCAGAGGGGCGCCAGCAATCCAGAAGGTAATATATTAAACACAAATTATGAATTCTCAAGTACAACAAACATCACTAAGTGCCAAATTAAACAAACATTACCAATGCAATGGTCTCAGCCTTGTTAAAGTTAGAGCTATTGGCATTGCTCATGACATTATTTTTATTTATGTTTTTCTTTTTAAAACATAAATAAATGGCATTGTCATTTACAATGCCAATAGCTTAATCACTTGCAAATGCGAGACCTATTGCATTTGCACCCACACAGAGTCATTCACATAGAGCCACCCACACACGCACAGAGCCACCTACACAGAGCCACCCACACACACACAGAGCCACGTGCACCCACACACACACACAGAGCCACACGCACCCACACACACACAGAGCCACACGCATCCACACACACAGAGCCACACACACAGAGAGCCACACACACACAGAGAGCCACACACAGACGTCTCAGCCCAGTAACACCCACTCACCCACACACAGAGCTACACGCACCCACACACAGAGAGCCACACACACAGAGACCCACACACACAGAGAGCCACACACACAGAGAGCCACACACACACCTCTCTGCCCAGTAACGCCCACGCACCCACACACACACACAGAGCCACACGCACCCACACACACTGAGCCACACACACACACACAGAGCCACACACACAGAGAGCCACACACACACACCTCTCTGCCCAGTAACGCCCTAGGGAACAGAGGCACGAAAAAACGGATCACAAGCAGGGCACGGAGGCACGAAAAACTGGATCACAAGCAGGGCACAGAGGCATAAAAACCGGATCACAAGCAGGGCACAGAGGCACAAACAGGAAACAGAGGAACAAGCAGGGAACAGAGGCACAAGCAGGGAACAGAGACACAAGCAGGGAACAGAGGCACAGACAGGGAACAGAGGCAGGAACAGGGAACAGAGGCACGAACAGGGATCACAAGCAGGGAACAGGGATCACATGCAGGGAACAGGGATCACAAGCAGGGAACAGAGGCACAAAAACCGGATCACAAGCAGGAAACAGAGGCACAAGCAGGGAACAGAGGCACAAGGAGGGAACAGAGCCACAAACAGGGCACAGAGGCACGAAAAGGGCACAGAGGCACAAAAACCGGATCACAAGCAGGGCAGGGAATAGAGGCACAAGCAGGGAACAGAGGCACAAAAACCGATCACAAGCAGGGCACAGAGGCACAAGCATGGCATAGAGGCACGAAAACCGGATCACAAGCAGGGCACAGAGACACAAAAAACGGATCGCAAGCAGGAAACAGAGGCACGAACAGGAAACAGAGGCACAAACAGGAAACGGAGGCACGAACAGGACACAGAGGCACGAACAGGAAACAGAGGCACAAGCAGGGAACAGAGGCACGAAAACTGGATCACAAGCAGGGAACAGACGCACAAAAACCGGATCACAAGCAGGGAACAGAGGCACAAAAACCGGATCACAAGCAGGGAACAGAGGCACAAGCAGGGAACAGAGGCACAAAACTGGATCACAAGCAGGGAACAGAGGCACAAAAACCGGATCACAAGCAGGGAACAGAGGCCCAAGCAGGGAACAGAGGCACAAAAAACCAGATCAGATGCAGGGAACAGAGGCACAAGCAGGGAACAGAGGCACAAGCAGGGAACAGAGGCACGAAAACTGGACCACGAACAGGGTACAAAGGCACAAAAACTGGACCACAAGCAGAGCACAGAGGCATGTAAACCGGACCACAAGCAGGGCACAGATGTACGAAAACCGGACCACAAGCAGGGCACAGAGTCACGAAAACTGGATCACAAGCAGGGCACAGAGGCACAAAAACCTGATCAAGCAGGGAACAGAGGCACAAGTAGAGAACAGAGGCACAAGCAGGGAACAGAGGCACAAGCAGGGAACAGAGGCACAGAGGCACGAAAACCAGACAACGAACAGGGCACAGAGGCACAAAAACCGGACCACGAACAGGGCGCAGAGGCACAAAAACTGGGCCACGAACAGGGCACAGAGGCACAAAAACCAGACCACGAACAGGGCACAGAGGCACAACAAGCACAACAAACGAGGGGGCAGGGGCAGTAGAGCAAGCACAACGTAAAAGGAGGGCAGGAGAGCAAGCACAATGAACGAGGGGGCAGGGGAGCAAGCACAGCGAGGGGGCAGACGCACAACTAGGGGAAAGAACACTGGCACAATCAGGGAAGAGAGGCAAGAAAAGCGAGCACTCACCGGAGGACTCAGCAGCTTCTCGGCTGTCAGGCAGAAATGGCTTCAGGAAAGCAAAACCGTTTTCGCATTTGGGGGCGTGGTTTTCTTTCTCTCCTCTTCCCATTGGATGTAATGTAAAATTCCAGGCAATTGGAAAAGGAGAGAAAGAAAAGAGAAAGAACGTCAAAAACATTCCCCCGAATCGGCTCTTGAACTGAGTATTGCCCCTCTCCTCCAATGGCTGGCCTCCGTTTAGGAAGCCAGCCAATGGAGAAGAGGGACGGGTTCAAGCCCCCATACTGGTAAACATAAAATCTCGGCTGCGCGACACTGCTGCGCAGTGTACGCTAGTTCAAGACCTAAAAAGGATGAAGGGAAGGGGCACCAGGCCTGAACGGAATTCCGCCCATCTTCTATAAACAAGATGAGAATGAATGGGCAACAGCACTCGAGCCTTTATTTCTGGAAATAAGACACTTTAACAGATTGTCAAGCTCCTGGAAGTGCGCAATCATCTCTCCAATTTTTAAGTCTGTGGACAAGTCTCTCCCACAACATTATCGATTGGTTGCCCTAAGTTGGCTTTATTGCTTATAAAGGCAGAGTGAACAGTATTCGAATCAGGTTCGAGTTCGACAGGGACATACAACATCCTGTGTTGCTAGTCAAATCACTTAACCTCCCTGTGCCTAACAAAATACATGTGTCCCTCTGTAACACAACTGGTGCTCATGCAAAGCACTCTGATCCCCAAAAGCTATTTTCACTATAGCAAAAGCTAAATTCGGCTTTGTAGAAGCTGCAGGATTAATTTAAGGATCCACTATTTTAGTTATCCAAAATCCCACATAAAGGTAAAATGTACTGTTATCAAGCTATTACGCAACAGATATTCTTACAAAGTAACACTGTTTCTGCCTAAATAATCTGGAGGCCTTTCTGTAGGCATTTAACTCTCACCAGGTAGTTGGATTGCTCTCCTGTAGTGAGGTGTGAATTGCTCCCAAGGCATTGGGAGTAAGGAGGAGCTGTGTCCTGTAACATTATTTACCTTATATGGATTCTCCCCTGTCACAGGCAGATGTAGCTGACATCTGGGTCTGACCCCTCTATTGCCCTTCTAGCCAATGTCAAGCTGGCTCTAATTCCAGTGAGAGGTGAAGCTGCCCAGATGTGGTTTAGAGTGACTGCATACGAGGGGCTGTTTATTTCATTGGCCACAGCTCTGGATGAGCACATTAGCTCTTCACAAGGGAGGAGGGATTCTGCCATATTGGACTGTCTCAGAATGCAGTGCAAGTGGGCATTTTAGGATTGGCCATAAGTGCTTGACATCTAGATCTTTCCACCCACATGTATTTACCTTTCCACAAAGGAGAGACAGTGAGCAAGACCCTAGACTTGGAAGGTGATGAGAGCACAATCACGGCCAGCTTGAAGGAGAAGCTCCCTGTTATTGTGTTGTTCCTACTAATCCGAAGAACCTGCACGTTTGTTGGACAAGATAAACTTTGGGTGAGGTACCTAGACTGATGCCAGGCAGCCCACATGGTATGTTGGCCTAGAGACAAGGTATCTCACAGTGCCACCATAAGCCCCCTTACCTTAACAGGGAGCAAATGGTTTCTAGCAACCACTAAACATGACAACCCTGATCCCTCAGGAATAGTGAAAACAGATCAAAACATTTTGCCCTGGCACTCATGCGTACTTGTGCTCAGAAAAATATGCAGAGAATACACATTGGGACGTTTTCAATATATTTATTGAACCAACATTATTCTTGTATAGAATATATGTGCTGCGATATTCAGTAGGCAGAAGCAGATGAAGGTGATTACAAGCAACAAAATAGTAAATAGTAGATACGGTTGTACCATGGAGCTGAAACAGTGTATATATGCAGGCATACAAACAAGGCAGCAATTAGGTGTACTCCTACTATGCGAACTCTACTTAGAGTGTACCTAGAGTGTGTGTAGCTGTGGAGCCAGAAATCCCTCAAGGACAATCCAGCCCTATTACTTGATGGGAGAGAATGGATGGCTTCTTGTGAGGGGTGTCCAGTTCATGCCCAAGATAATGTTGGACCGCTGCATGGTGAAGTCTCAGCATGCAGGGACCCTTGGTATCAGCTAAAGTGCCTCCCCTGCCAATCTATTGAGATGCTCTTTATTAATAATAGAAAGCAGCCTTGCAATGTACGTATAGATTAGTGACGTTATGGATATGTAGATAGCCTTGTTGCCCCGTGGATGAAGATAGAACATTTGTAAATATTGCGTAGAAGGGTCTTGTACATAATATTCGAGGCAATCAAATCCAACATTTTCGTACACGCATATATGTGCTAAATGTCACGGCAGAAATTCTATTCTGAAAAATAGGACAATGTAAGTAATAAGCTGCATTGCAACATGGCTCTAACCTGGGCAGAAAATACTCTTGTCCTTCAAAGCTAGAATAAGGACTTTCCCTGCGGCTGACTCTCCATGACTAGATAGTTTGCTCAAAGGGCAGTGGCGCTGGCCCACTTTTATCCCCTGAGGACCAATTGAGTGACGATCTGGACTTCACTGCCACCCCAAGTACCATGCAAGGCTGTCAAGAAGCTCTAGACTTTGATACCAGCCAGCAGAGCACCCTCCTGCCCACACTTCCAGAGGAACGTAAAATGCGTATATTAGACATGGGGTTGAGTGAAATGTCAAAGAGAAAGAATTACCAATACACCAATATGGTTGTTCAATCAGTTGTATTGAAAAATTGATTTGTAGTAAAAAGTTTCATACATAACGCAAAATTATTTACAGTTGTGTAAAAGTGTCCCAAGTGAGAGTAAGAACCAAAACATTAGAATGACATATGTGAAACAAATACGTGAGGTCATTGAACCTAATAGAGAACTGACAGATGCAGTTCTTCGCCAGCTAAAGAAATCACCCTGGAAACGCAGTCACTGCCCAACAGCACCCGCTTTTTGGAAATCATGTGCTTGCTTCACATCGGAATACAGCTTCTAACAAGGAAAGTACAGCCATTGTGCCCCGACTTAGATCCGCTATACCCACGCCCTCATTAGGGAACCCGGCTGGGTTGCCTAGTGAGGACTTTTATTTCACCATACCACAGTTTGCACATACCTCAACAGTATTCTAGCGCATCTGGCCAATTAGATGTCCCACATCTTATGTCCTGAAGAGACCCTATACCCATGCTAGGGTCAAAACGCCGTCGACAATTAAGAAAAGGGAAGCTTTGGAATATAGCACCCTATGATTGTATAGATGTTATGTATTTTGATGAAAGAAATTGGTCGCTTTTATGAACAACAAATGATTGGAACCTTGCACGTATTTGTTTCACGTGTCATTCTAATGTTTTGGTTCTTACTCTCACTTGGGACACTTTTACACAACTATAAATAATTTTGCGTTATGTATGAAACTTTTTACTACAATTCAATTTTTCAATACAACTGATTGAACAACTATATTGGTGTATTGGTAATTCTTTCTCTTTGACATCTCACTCAACCCCTGGTCTAAATACGTATTTTACGTTCTTTTTTAATTCATCATCTAGTATCTATTCCACAGGAACCGCTGTCCTTCTTAAAATAATTCAATACCCTGTTTCCGTTGTGAGTAGGGTCCCCTTGTTTTTCCTTTTCCACACTCCCAGAGGGGCATCACATATTGCTCACACAAGCAGGAGAGGAGCACCAGGAGAGAGAAGACTGTGAGGAGCAGGTTTTATTTGCTTGCTGCACCAAAGTGCACCCTTTAGAAGCCAGGAGGCTCCAGATGGCTAGAGCTTGCCACGAGAAGCAATCTGAGGCAATTATCCCCAAAATGGGCCCAATGCTGACCGAGTTATGCATCCTTGAACATTTTCTCATTTAAACATGCCAGCATGAAAAACAACATGTGTTGGGATCCACCGTAAATTCCTTTAATTACTCCTGGGGTGGGCTAGTGCCCGGGGCAGGTATATCTCTATTTTTGGTTTTTCACAGGGAGGGAATGTGCCTTCAGGCCTGCTCCCATATCTTCTATTGAACCCGCTGTAGGGGAAGGAGAAATGACGTTGCCAGCTCCTGTGCAGCACAGGAGCTGCATGTGGGGAGGTGGGGTAACAGGGGCCTTTGAGATCCGCAAGGGGCCACCATCTTGGATGTACGGATATGGTGTCCCGGGTGGGACCAGGGCACTCCCATTATAAAAGAAAAAGTGCAACTGAGAAAACTATGAGAAAACTGCTTAGGCTTTATTCTAAACATGTTTTGGCCCCCATGATACCCTAAAAAGTGGAATGGCCCTACCAACCTTATGTCTACCAGATCATAGGATGCATGACTAGGGGAGACTGTTTAGTTACTTTAAAGCATTTCTGGTGCTGGAGCTTGCTGCTCTTCAGCATGTGCGAGCAGGAATGTCTAGTGGTTGGTCCTAAGGCTAAGTTGTGGCCTGAAAGAATGACTCTAATTCACTTTTGAATACATTTTTTTCAAAATGCTTTATGGAAGATACTTTGTTATTATATTTTATACATGATGAATTTATTTTAACATGGTTAATGAATTTAAAAGTTGAAGTTCAAGTTTATTAAGATGCTGGGTAAAAAAAACACATTACCCATAAAAAAGAACACATTAAAACAACAAAGATATTAGGTTTAAAAGTTTGGCCTATCAATTACAAAAGTGGCAATATTTAAATCAATAGTTTAAACAGACTATCTTTAAATGCGATAATAATATGATGACCCCTTGTCAAAGTCAATAGCCTTGCCTAATAAATTAAGGTGTTGACCCCTTAACAAAGGTACTAGGCTTGCTTTATATATTGATGCCGTGGCCAGTTAGCAAAGCAAATAGGATGACCTTATATACAGTTGTAGTGAACCCTTGACAAAGCCAATAGGCCTGTTTTATGAAAATAACACATCGTTATATTTAGATGTTGCATTTGGTAATGATGGGGAGTACTGTGATTATGGGGGTCATGACCCACTAGGGGTCAAATTAGATTTTAGAATTTCACCAAGGTATTTTTATGTACCTGATACGGTAGCATACTTTGGTGTTGTGAATCTGCTGAATGGGAGTAATTTGGGGGTTAAGAGACATCTCCTTGTCCGCGCTGAAAAGGACCAGGGGCGCGTAGACCAACGCTCGACCTTCCTGTAGTCAGGGACTGCAAGTCCCCGGAGGCCACGGCTGCCCTCACCTGTACCTGCTAGTGAGCCCCGCCCTCCGCCACAGCCGCGCTTAAACACCTCTCCGCACCCGCTTTGCGGGTGCCGCAGCGCACTTTGGTGTTGTGGATCTGCTGAATGGGAGCACTTTGGGGGTCAAGAGACATCTCCTTGGCCGCGCTGAAGAGGACCTGGGGCGCGTAGACCAACGCTCGACCTTCCTGCAGTCAGAGACTGCAAGTCCCAGGAGGCCACGGCTGCCCTCACCTGTACTTGCTAGTGAGCCCGCCCTTCGCCACAGCTATTATATAATCAGTTACTCCCTCCGCTGCGCAGGAGAAGCCCGGGACAAGGGCGGGACCGTCTGTGGCCGTCAGAGGCCGGACGAGGCTGGGCTGGGCCACCCCCTTAACATCCTGCCACGTTACGTGGGAACTATTTTAAAAGTACTTTTAAATCCATAACATATTGGACAATTGATTTAATTATTCAATATTTTTTTTGTAGTAGGTCTTTTTGATCCAAATATTTTAATTTTGTTCTTAGATTTTCTTGAATATTTTTGGGACACAAGTATTAGGCATAGTGCACTGTGGGACCTATTAACACAATTGTTGTAATGAGTGATAAGGGTAAAATGTCTAAGTCCGCTTCCTCTCTCCGCATTACTAGGCTTCAGGCTGCCACAACACAACCTCTCCCAAGTCTTACTGCCATTGATAAGATGTTACAGAAGACTATTGGGGTTGTGGCCTCCGCAATAGAGAATACGGAGAGGCGATTATCTATCACTCCAGCTATCCCCCCTCTTCAGGCTGTTGGGGATTTTTCGGCTGGTACGATTAACCCCCCCTGACTTTAGCTCTTCTATTATATGCTCTTTTGCAGAGCTGCCGTGTGCGCAAATCGCACAAGATGTAATAGACATCCCAGAGGTTTCTAATTTCCCTCCACATTCTGTAGCTAGAAAAGCTCCTAAATCTTGTTTAAGAAGTAAGAAAATTAAAAATAAAAAACTAGTTAAAAGATCCACAACTGTATCTGATGGTGTGGAGGTTGCCGCTGGTCCTCCTCTGCACAATTTCGGGACTCCTGTTTGGGTCACACATCTCTTATCTGATTTGGAAGCTCATATTGATCAGATCATCTGCAGGGAAGATCTCCTGGGAATAGAGGAGGAAGATTCTAGACGGTCTATACCGGCCCTGACGTTAGAACAAATTAGAAAATAGTCCCCGAGGGCAATTCAGATCAATGCCCTGACCCTGGAACATAACTTGAGAGAGCTAAATGGCAGGACCATCTCCGATCCAGATGGGGCAAATACCTTCAATAGGCTACAAAGAGGGGTGGGGTCGCACACTACTCACACACCGGCGGAAGTTGCCCCTAAGGACTCTGGTCATTGTAGTAGAGTGTTTGCGATGCATCATCTTCCGATCTTGCTATCTTCGCTGTCTTTTTGTAACTTAAAGCTCCCTTGAGCAGCGGGCTGACGAGCCTGGGATCCCGCACCTACGCGCCGGAGTGGTACTATACCTGGCAGATATTGGCAGCCATCGGCGACCCCAGAACACTGCCTATCCCTGCTGACGAGGGTTGAAAACCCGAAACACGTGTCCAGGGATGGCGAAGACAGCGAAGATAGCAAGATCGAAAGATGATGCATCGCGAACACTCTACTACAATGACCATAGTCCTTAGGGGCAACTTCCGCCGGTGTGTGAGTAGTGTGCGACCCCACCCCTTTTTGTAACTTAAAGCTCCCTTGAGCAGCGGGCTGACGAGCCTGGGATCCCGCACCTACGCGCTGGAGTGGTACTATACCTGGCAGATATTGGCAGCCATCGGCGACCCCAGAACACTGCCTATCCCTGCTGACGAGGGTTGAAAACCCGAAACACGTGTCCAGGGATGGCGAAGACAGCGAAGATAGCAAGATCGAAAGATGATGCATCGCGAACACTCTACTACAATGACCATAGTCCTTAGGGGCAACTTCCGCCGGTGTGTGAGTAGTGTGCGACCCCACCCCTTTTTGTAACTTAAAGCTCCCTTGAGCAGCGGGCTGACGAGCCTGGGATCCCGCACCTACGCGCCGGAGTGGTACTATACCTGGCAGATATTGGCAGCCATCGGCGACCCCAGAACACTGCCAATCCCTGCTGACGAGGGTTGAAAACCCGAAACACGTGTCCAGGGATGGCGAAGACAGCGAAGATAGCAAGATCGAAAGATGATGCATCGCGAACACTCTACTACAATGACCATAGTCCTTAGGGGCAACTTCCGCCGGTGTGTGAGTAGTGTGCGACCCCACCCCTTTTTGTAACTTAAAGCTCCCTTGAGCAGCGGGCTGACGAGCCTGGGATCCCGCACCTACGCGCCGGAGTGGTACTATACCTGGCAGATATTGGCAGCCATCGGCGACCCCAGAACACTGCCTATCCCTGCTGACGAGGGTTGAAAACCCGAAACACGTGTCCAGGGATGGCGAAGACAGCGAAGATAGCAAGATCGAAAGATGATGCATCGCGAACACTCTACTACAATGACCATAGTCCTTAGGGGCAACTTCCGCCGGTGTGTGAGTAGTGTGCGACCCCACCCCTTTTTGTAGCTTAAAGCTCCCTTGATCAGCGGGCTGACGAGCCTGGGATCCCGCACCTACGCGCCGGAGTGGTACTATACCTGGCAGATATTGGCAGCCATCGGCGACCATAGAACACTGCCTATCCCTGCTGACGAGGGTTGAAAACCCGAAACACATGTCCAGGGATGGCGAAGACAGCGAAGATAGCAAGATCGAAAGATGATGCATCGCGAACACTCTACTACAATGACCATAGTCCTTAGGGGCAACTTCTGCCGGTGTGTGAGTAGTGTGCGACCCCACCCCTTTTTGTAACTCAAAGCTCCCTTGAGCAGCGGGCTGACGAGCCTGGGATCCCGCACCTAAGCGCCGGAGTGGTACTATACCTGGCAGATATTGGCAGCCATCGGCGACCCCAGAACACTGCCTATCCCTGCTGATGAGGGTTGAAAACCCGAAACACAAAGTCCAGGGATGGCGAAGACAGCGAAGATAGCAAGATCGAAAGATGATGCATCGCAAACACTCTACTACAATGACCATAGTCCTTAGGGGCAACTTCCGCCGGTGTGTGAGAAGTGTGCGACCCCACCCCTTTTTGTAACTTAAAGCTCCCTTGAGCAGCGGGCTGACGAGCCTGGGATCCCGCACCTACGCGCCGGAGTGGTACTATACCTGGCAGATATTGGCAGCAATCGGCGACCCCAGAACACTGCCTATCCCTGCTGACGAGGGTTGAAAACCAGAAACACGTGTCCAGGGATGGCGAAGACAGCGAAGATAGCAAGATCGAAAGATGATGCATCGCGAACACTCTACTACAATGACCATAGTCCTTAGGGGCAACTTCCGCCAGTGTGTGAGTAGTGTGCGACCCCACCCCTTTTTGTAACTTAAAGCTCCCTTGAGCTGCGGGCTGACGAGCCTTGGATCCCGCACCTACGCGCCGGAGTGGTACTATACCTGGCAGATATTGGCAGCCATCGGCGACCCCAGAACACTGCCTATCCCTGCTGACGAGGGTTGAAAACCCGAAACACGTGTCCAGGGATGGCGAAGACAGCGAAGATAGCAAGATCGAAAGATGATGCATCGCGAACACTCTACTACAATGACCATAGTCCTTAGGGGCAACTTCCGCCGGTGTGTGAGTAGTGTGCGACCCCACCCCTTTTTGTAACTTAAAGCTCCCTTGAGCAGTGGGCTGACGAGCCTGGGATCCCGCACCTACGTGCCGGAGTGGTACTATACCTGGCAGATATTGGCAGCCATCGGCGACCCCAGAACACTGCCTATCCCTGCTGACGAGGGTTGAAAACCCGAAACACGTGTCCAGGGATGGCGAAGACAGCGAAGATAGCAAGATCGAAAGATGATGCATCGCGAACACTCTACTACAATGACCATAGTCCTTAGGGGCAACTTCCGCCGGTGTGTGAGTAGTGTGCGACCCCACCCCTTTTTGTACCTTCAATAGGCTTAATGGCCCATCAAGAATAGATTATATTTTACTAGACATTAACCTGTGGAGAGATTTAATTGATATGGAGGTAATACCATCTCAGGATATTGCCCATAACCCCTTGTGTATGAAGTTAAGGTGGGGAACAAAAAATGAAATCAGAACTATAGCCCCTCTTATGCAAACTAAGGAGGTTGTTCCTTTTAATTCCAACCACCAGCTGAAATTGGATAGGGTGCAATTCCAAGAAGGGAACCTAAGCAAGATTACTGAGCACTTAGCAGAGATGATTGCTGACCCAGAGCATCTGGCTCCTGAAAATGCAAGTTCTCAGGGCCTTTCCTTCCCTTTAGTTTGCAAAAACGCAATAGAGAAAGTGGGCCAATATTTTATCATACAGGGGAGTAGTGACCATACTCAGGTAAAATCAAGTAACCCCTGGTATACGGCTCAATGTAGGGATAAAAGGAAGGCGCTAACTGCAGCTTTGCTTAAAAAGAACCCTTCACTAGTTAGAGCGGCTAGGAAGGACTATGCTAGGTCTTTAGTGCTATCTAAACGCGAATGAGAAGAACAACATTGGCAGGATCTTAAATCCGCATCCCAGAGGAAGAACTCCTCCTTATTCTGGGATTTAATCAACAAAGCCAGGAGAGGCGGATCAGAGCCCATCACTAATCACATAACGGAACAACAATGGCACTCACATTTTTACAATCTGTATTGTGGTGTAGCTGAGCCATGTCTTCCATCTCTAATACTTGATGGTGATGATAGAGTACCTATGAATCCCGAAGACCCCTTTTCCATTACCGAGGTAAAAACGGCCATTAAACATCTGATCCCGGTAAAGGCGGCAGCTCCTGATGGGCTCCCTGGGAACCTCCTCCTAAATGACCCTGCAACCTGGGCAAACCTCATCTCCTTAATAATGAACCTGATTTCAATGGCCACCCAGTCCCGGATTCTTGGAAGGGGGCTGAGGTGGTAACACAGTGTAAAAAGGGGGTGAGAGATGACCCTGCCAACTACAGACCGATCAGTCTGATAGACGTGGTCCAGAAAGTGGTTGGCATGGTCATTATCTCTAGGTAGGGTCTTGCATAGAAGAGGAGAACATCCTTTCCCATTTACAAGCGGGATTTAGACAGAAGGTGGGCACGATTCTTTGATATTTATTGGAAGACCGTGACCATCGGAAAGGGCAGCTTGCATTTATATTGTTTATAGATCTTAAAACAGCCTTTGATCTAGTGCCACGCTCTAGAATATGGAACGTATTACAAAAGATGGGTCTCCCCATTACCCTCCTTGAATTTATCAAGAAGTTACATGAGGAGAATTATGCAAGGATTAGATGGGGTTCTCAAGGCCAGCTGACAGAGAGGGTGGCCGTGAGGAGGGGAGTCCGCCAGGGATGTGTAATGGCGCCGACTTTGTTCTCTCTCTTTGTGAATGGGGTGGTGGACCATCTGAGGGAGGACCCAGCCGACGCCCCAACCCTGGCGGGGGAAAAAACACCTACCCTGCTCTTTGAGGACGACACCCTCCTGATCTCTAAAACCCCCTCTGGCCTTCAAAAGCTGCTGGATCGCTTCAGCTCATTTTGCGAAGATAGAGGTCTTACCATCAATACTTCCAAGACAAAGCTTATGGCCTTTTCTCCTTCAATAAGATTTAAGAATAATGTCTCCCTTTATGGTACCCCTTTGGAGTTGGTAGACTCATTCGACCATTTTAAACTACCTCCTTTGTGCAAAATGGCCGGGGCCATAAAACTGTAGCAATAAATCCCCTCCGGTACCTTTGACTTCCACGAGGCTCCTCAGCTTAACTCCCCCACACAAGACCACCAAAAATAGAGATAAGACTCCCTCCCAGCAAGCTATGAGCAGTGCTTGCTCAAATATTTGATATTTATTAGCATTTGTAAAGCGCTACTTTCGCTCCGGAGGGAGCATCTTGGCGCTGAGCACACAGAAGATCAACTGTGGGGAGCAAGGATCAGATAGCTGCGAGGACCGATGAGTCAGACTGAGAATAAATCCAAGTCTTCAGGAGTTTCCTGAAAAGGCTTTCTGAGGGGGCATGCCTGAGGTTGGGGGGAAGACGATTCCATGCCTCAGCAGCCAGGAATGAAAAGGTCTTTCCGCCTTTGGTTTTTAGTTTTATTCGGGGTTCAGTGATTAGATTAGCACCTGATGACCTCAAGCAGCGGGTTGGAATATAACGCTGGAAGCGCTTAATCAGGTAGGATGGACCTGTGCTCCTGGTGGATCTAAAGACAGTGACTAGAAGCTTGAATAAGATTCTCTTATGGAGGGGCAGCCAGTGAAGGGTGTTGAGAGCTGCAGAGGCCGAGGACCTACGGGGGAGTTTCAGGACAAGCCTGGCTGCTGCGTGTTGAACACTTTGTAATTTTTAAAGGGAAGATTTCTTGATGCCTGCTAGGAGGCCGTTACAGTAATCCAGCCGGGAGAGGATAAGCGCCACCGCGACTGATTTCCTGGCTGAAATAGGCAAAAAATTGAAAAATTTCTTTAGTTGCCTGATCAGGCTAAAACAGCGCCCTGCGGTAATGCGCACATGCTCATCGAAGCTGAGGGATGCGTCAAATTGAACTCCAAGATTGCGGGCTGAAGAGACCGCGCTCGGTGGTGCTTCGGAGTTATGGGGCCACCAGTCTTTGGGGGAAAAGAGTGTGCCTTTACCAAGGGGTATTATTTCGGTTTTGGCGCTGTTGCATTTAAGATGATTCAGGTTGAGCCAGGAAAAGGCTTGTGAAAGGCAGTTTTGAAATCTAAGGGCAGCATCCGGGAGTCTTTTGTCAATGGTGACGACAAGCTGGGTGTCGTCAGCGTAGGATGTCACAAGGATCCCATGGGACTCGATCAATGTGAGAAGGGGGGCCATATATATATTGAAAAAGAGAGGGCTCAGGATGGAACCCTGGGGCACACCTGAGATGGTAGGTCGTTCGCCAGAAAGAAAGGGGCCTAAGGAAACCGTTTGAGAGCGGTTGGACAAGAATGATGTTATCCAAGCAAGAGCGGAACCCTAGACACCAATCTCACGCATTCTATTGATTAGAATGACATGTGAGATGGTGTCGAAGGCCGCGGTTAAGTCGAGCAGGATGAGGACAGCCTGCCTGCCCTCATCCTGCAAGAACTTGATGGTGTCAGATAACTCAATCAAAGCGGTTTCTGTAGAATGGCCAGGGCGAAAGCCGGATTGCTGTGGGTGCAGGGTGCGTTTGTCTTCCACAAAATTTTTTAATTCCTCATGAACTAATTGCTCGGTAATTTTACCTAGCGCTGGGAGAAAGTGAAATTGCCCTTCCCTGGGCTCAAAGTAATAGCAGCAGACAGAGGACTAATATTTCTATCTCCCCTATCGGTTTGGCCATCTTAGTCTGTCTATCTTTGGGCGACCATCATGGACTAGTCATTTCTACCATCGGACCTAAGGCCTTTTAGACTACTCTTATCGGCTGCACAATTTACACAGCTTGGTGTTTTCACGTCGGATTATGATAGAGTGTCTGCCTTTTACAGTGGTATTATATTACTATATTCCTAATTGTATCCAACACATTCCACTTTTTCTGCACCTGTAATGCACCGATTGCTACCTCATATATTTTTGCCTTTTACAGTGGTATTATATTTTTATATTCCTTATATTTATATTCCTAATTGTATCTTGCACGTCCCACTTTTTCGTCACCTGTAATGCACCGATTGCTACCTCATATATTGTTTGCTGCTCACTAGTGTCACTTGTTTCATATAACTTTTGTTTGCAATTGTATTTTGCTACTGACTCATGTACCTCACATATTTTTGACTACTCACTATTGTCACTTTCGATTCAGGTATTTTACTGTCTGCATAGGTATTTTATTCCAGTATATTGTCAGTATTATACTTCTACTTTATTCTGCACTTGTTTGTAACCCACATCGAATTCACTTTTATTCCTCTAATGTACCGACTAATATCTCATATAGACTTGTCACATTGATGTAACCTGCACCCATTACACTGTTCTTTCCCGTATACACTGATTACTACCTCATATATTTTATATATTTTAGTTGCTCATTGGTGTCACCCCTGTTCCATGTAACTTATTGTCTGCATTTGTATTCTGCTCCCATATATCATTATTGTGCACCCTACATTTGTGCAACCTGCACCCATCTCAAGTTTTATTCCTGTATGCACCGATTACTACCTCATACACCTTGGCCGCTCACTAGTGTCACTTCTGTTCCATGCAACTGGCTATTATTGTCTGCATTTGTATTCTGCTCCCGTATAGCAGTATTGTGCACCCTACATTTGTACAACCTGCACCCATTTCAAGCCTTCTTCCTGTATGCAACGATTACTACCTCATATACTTTGGCTGCTCACTAGTGTCACTTTTGGTCCATGCAACTGGCTATGACTGTGCACCCTCCCACACCTACCTATACCGTCATCCCAACTTGGAACCCATTGGCAAGCACACATATACAATCAACTACCCACCCACACTCACCAAAAAAGCCGCTAAACGCTTTAAACACAACTTCCTGAGGTCCCACCCTGAAACTCCTTTTGCAGACACCTACTTCTCACCAGTCAATGGTTCACTGAACATTGATATCATCTTCCACACCACACGCAGAGCCCAATGGAGAAAATTGTTCCTCACCTTACTCACCGTCTCCACCTCCAGGAAATCCGCGCATGGCCTAACACTCTCCATCACACCATCCCAACTCTTCCCGGGCAGAACCACCATCACTATCTACAATAACGGGATTGTCCTAATTCAATCCACAGACAGGAATCTGGAACTACTAGACAACCTGTTCCCCATGTTCAAACAACACCTCTCCAATCATTGAACCCCCACTCATAGCACCTTCAGTCCTATCACCCTTGACTTCACAGCCCCCAACCACAACCCTTCTAACCTAGCTCAACCCCAAAACGACACGCACCTTTCCTCTACCCCCGGCACCTTAGACATTCACCCACCTAATGTAGCTACCCCACACTCTTCAATCACAGACATAGATCTCACGCCCACATACACCAGCGGCACCCCCTCCCCCCACCAACACCTTGACCTCCACTCATACCACTCCCATTCCTGTCACCCCTGACACCACAGCCCCAAACCACAACCATTCTAACCTAGCTCAGCCCCAAACCGACATGCACCTCTCCTCTACCCCCGGCACCTTAGTCATTCACCCACCTGCTGTAGCTACCCCACACCCCTCAATCACAGACATAGATCTCTCCCCCTCATACACCAACCTCACCCCTTCCCCCCATACACCAGCCCTCATTCCCATTCCTTTCACCCCTGACACCACAGCTCCCACCCGCAACCCGCCTAACCTAGATCAGCACCAGATCGACACGCACAAAGACAAACCCCACCCTTTATCCCCCCATTCTCAGCCCCCACTTCCACCCATTAACTAATCACACAGAACACACCACCTCCATTAACTTAACTCCACCCCCTCAAAAAAGAACCATCTACAATCCCACTTCCCCCTCCATTCTCACCCCCCACTACCCAACATACACCCCCATCACCACTAACATACGCCCATCCTCCACCCTGCACTCTCCGCCTACCACCAATACTCTCATCCATACCACCAACCTCCCCCCTATGTCATCCACGCCCAACCCTCCCATCCCCACCTCCAACACATATCCCACACTGGACTACATTATGGCCTCCCTCCTCCAGCTCAAAGAAGACATTCACATCATCAAACAACAACTACTCTACACACACTCCAGTCACCCCTCACCCAACACCCTCCTCCAGCTCAAAGAAGACATTCACATCATCAAACAATTACTCGGCACACACCCCAGACACCCCTCACCCGCCTCCACCATCACCACCCCTCCCAACTGGTCCTCCACCCGGGCGGCTGACTCTCTCACTCAACACCCCCCGCACTGGACCACAATCCCTGTTCACAATTGCGAAAACCGCCCCCATCGCTCCTGCAACCCTCTCTCGGACCTCGACACAATCACCCTCCTCCGCTCCTACGACCCAGCTCCCCATAGCAACACACCCGACACTCTCCTCGCCATTCCTATGATTCACTCAAATCCCCTTAGACCCCCACACTGAACAACAGAATCGCTATCCTTAGTAACCTGAGTAAAGCCCCCCTCTCTCTAGAACCCCCTTCCACCCTCGACACACCCCGTCTCAAATGCACCCTCCTCAACTGCAGATCGGCCTCTAGACACTCCTCCGCAATCGCTGATCTCATCTTAACATTGGATCTTGACTTAATCATCATGACTGAAACGTGGCTAACTGAATCTTCTACACCTATAATGGACATACTGGTTCCTCCAATTACCACATCACTAGACTTGACAGGTCTGGCAATAAAAAAGGTGGTGGAATCGCATGTATTTACAGGAGCAACCTCTCTGTCCTGAAAAGTAACCTCCCCTTCCCTACCCTCCCCAACCTCCTGTGAATACATCTGCCTCGATATTATCAGTGAGGGCAACCGATATACTCTCTTCACGGTATTTACCACCCACCCGGCGACAACCTTACCTTCTCCCAACAAATCATGGATATGATCTCAACCAATTCTGGGCGACAACTCACACAAATATACCTTGGTGACTTCAACCTCCACTGGAACTATCACAATGACCCGGTGGTAAATGGTCTGAAAAATTTCCTCAACGCCCTTGACCTCACTCAAATATGCAACAGTCCGACTTAAGGCCTCTATCCAACTCGAATCTATCCAACCCTGTGGCTGGTCAGATCATCATATTATCACATTCTTCATCAATGAAAAAGTTAAATTTAACCCTGTTCAATCCTCCAAGCCCAAAGTCTGGAAAAGAGACATGAAAAAACTCAACTCAAACTCTCTACCCCCCAACAGCTGCAACCTATTACTTCCTCCTACTGGCGTTACGGACGTCCAATCCTTGACTGATCACTATCTCAACACTATGACCTCAATAATTAATGAAGCCGCACCTTGGCAGCTAAAAAGAGCCTCCGCAAAAATTTCCAATCCTTGGGACGACGGGAGTCTCAATGACGATAGACGTGCCGTGCGAATGGCAGAACGCACCTGGAGATCAGCTCCCTCTGCACTGAACCTAAAAACCCTGAAGAAAAAGAGAAATGCCTACTTCAGGAAAATAAAACGCTCAAAATCAGACTTCTTCAGCCTTCAGCTCGACCAAGCCAAAAATCGTCCGAGAAAGCTGTTTGAGCTAATCAAAACACAATCCAAGGAACAACCCCAACCTCTCAGCACTATGTGCGAAGCACCCTCCTGCGAAGACTTTGCCTCTTTCTTTATCCAAAAAACCGACAACATAAAGAACGATCTCCTCATTGACGCAAGCCTCTACTCCAAACCCCACTGCATAGCACCCACTGAACCAAAAAACAATGCTACCTGGTCATCCTTTGTCACCTACTCGGAAGAAGAAATTGGCAGACTCCTCAGCACTTTGAAACCATCCAATCACCCCACGGACCCCCTTCCTGCTAACGCTGTCAAAGACCTTACCCCGTCGCTCCTTCCACTCTGGACTAAAATCATTAACAGTTCACTTCAACAAGGGACCATTCCCGACTCCCTCAAAGTTGGACAAGTCACACCTTTACTAAAGAAACCTACAGCCGACCCCTCTGACCTAAACAATTACCGTCCCATTACCAATATTCCGACTCTTGCCAAACTGTTGGAAAAATGCGCACAAATACAATTGACTAAACACATTAATCAGTTTGATCTCCTCAACTCTCATCAATCAGGCTTCCGAGCAGATCACAGTACAGAAACTGCTATGACTCACATAATTGACGACGCCCTTCAAATCCTAGATCAAAACGATACCTGCCTCCTCATCCTTCTTGATCTCTCCTCTGCATTTGACACCGTCAAACATGAGAATTTACTCGAACTATTAAACACAAGAATGGGTCTATCTGGAATTGTGCTCAAGTGGTTCACGTCCTTTCTACACAACAGGTCGCAGAAATTCAAGAGTAACAACTTGATGTCCTCGCCAATACCTGTATCGTTAGGCGTCCCACAAGGATCCTCCCTATCCCCAACTTTGTTCAACCTAGTTATGGAACCTCTCACCACCTTGCTACAAGAATCCAATGTACACTTCCACATGTACGCCGATGACACCCAACTTTATCTCAAATTACAATCACCCAAAGACATCTTGCTCTTGAATTCAACGATCAGAAGCACCCAATCCTGGCTGGCCGCTAATCGGGAAACATCCTAAACCACGATGATTTAACCACGACTCACCTGAACAACGAGGAGAGAATAACGAAGACTGCTGAACAACGTCGGCCGGACCAACGAAAGGCTGAACCACGAAGTATAACGTATCCTGTATAACGTCACTTGTCAGAATTAAGGGAAGATTAGGGGGGTAGTGGGGGTCCCCCCCCTCCAAAAAAAAGGATACATTAAAAAATAATAATAATAATGGTATGCGTTGTCAAAGCATACTAACATAGAACATTTAGATCAGTTTTTTTTTTTAACAAAGTGGTTTACGCAAGAAGAATTGCAAGTACAATAGTGCCATCTAATGGCCAAACACGAGATGTTTAATTTCGTGGTTTAGGAAGTCGTGCTAAAAAAGGTAGTGGTTAAAAATAGATCGTGGTTAGGCTTTCGTGGTTAAGGCAGTCGTGGTTTAGGCAGTAGTTGTTTAGACATACAACCCGCTAATCATCTCAAACTCAATGCTCTTAAAACAGAGTTCCTTCTGATCTCACCTCCCGTGAAGATCACTACCGCACAAATTTGGCTTAAACACCTAACGGCACTCAATGTTCAACCCACCATCGTGGACTCAGCAAAATCTTTAGGCATAACACTTTACACCAATCTCAACATGCAGGAACACATCAACAAAGCAACTAAGGGAGCAAACTACCAGTTCAGCACCCTAAGGAAACTTAAACCCTTCCTTCCAGCCAAAGACTTCCAAACTGCAATACAATCACTAGTCATACCTCGAATAGAATACGGCAGCATCGCCCTCTGCGGTCTCCCCCTAGCTACTACGGCACCCATAAGAGCTTCTCTAAACGCCGCAGCGAGACTCATCACTGGATCAAAAAAAACACTCACACATTTCCCCTGACTTCAAATCCTTGAACTGGCTGCCTTTTGAAGCCAGAATACATCTGAAAATCGCTTGCTTGACGCACAAGGCTGTCCACCTGAGCTCACCTGGATACCTCGCTCAGAAGCTGACGATTTCTGGAGGCTCCAGAAACACTAGAGGCACAAACAATCTTTTGCTAAAGCCTAGAAGATTCCGCAAGGAAAAACCTATAAACGCTCTTTCTCAGGAATGGCACCCAGAATTTGGAACTCACTCCCTCCTGAAACCAGGCTCATCTCCTCTACCATACTTTTTAAGAAAGAAGTAAAAGCTATCCTCATGGCTAAATGCACTTGAATTACTACTGGGGATTAACTTCAAAGACTCGATACCGAGCTGTACTACTTGTTCGAAACCTTTGCATTTTTGTATGAACTGTGATATTGACTTACCTGATTGTTTATGCTACCACTTTTGCATTTTTGTATGACTTGTGATATTGACTTACCTGATTGTTTATGCTACCACTTTTGCATTTTTGTATGACTTGTGATATTGACTTACCTGATTGTTTATGCTACCACTTATTTGTACTTTTATCATTATTGATGTATCTGTTTGTCTATGCTCCCTCATATACCTCCCCCACCCCAATGGTTATTCACTCACATGCTCGTACCCCTCCTCTGTAAAGCGCTCTGATATCTGCAAAGATCTTGTTCACGCTATATAAAACTTTCAAAATTAAAAAATAAATAAAATTTGGGGGTAAGGGTTAATAGTCAGAGGAATTGGAAAGATCATTTTGCCAAAATGCTTTTAAATCACAAACGAGTATCTGGAGCGATCCCGCGGGAGCAGCGAGAGTCTACGAGCAAACCTCTAGCCCCGGCTCTCTCTGTGTACGAAGGCCAAGCTCTGCCTTTGGCACTCTATGGATCAGAGATGTGGGGGTTCGAGAATACAACCGACCTAGTGAGATCGGAAAACAAGTTCTTGCGAGAATTGGTGTCACTCCCCACTTCTACTCCGGTAAAACCATTACGACAAGATATGGGTAGGCGGTCACTAAAAGATATAGTTTGACTGCGCCCGCTACTTTTCTGGGTACGTTTTAGGAGGACCCCAGAACTCTCAAACTATGCAGCTGTTTTGGATGAACTAATCTCACTTAACTTGGGTAACAAGATTAAGTGGTTGAATAATCTTAGACAGCTGGTTTTAAAACTAGGTTTGAATGAAATATGGGCCAGCCACACAACACCCCCAAAGCAAGTAATGAAGAAACTATAGTGGGATTGGGTACAGGAGGAGGACATATGTAGAGGGAAAGGGGGTACTCTTACAGAGCGGTTCTTAGAGTTAAAACCTGTAAGGAAACTCGAACCGTTCCTTGATTTTATACAAAAAACCCTGGATAGATCACTCTATTTAAAACTAAGGTTCGGGACCCTCCCGGTGAATGAAATTACTGCTGGGTGGAATATTTCAAGTTCTCCATTAAAATCTTGTCCCGGGTGAGCAGCCCCTAAGGAGTCTGTGGCTCACCTCCTGTTTTGCATGTCCAGCATATAGAGGTGCAAGAAAGTTATGGTTAAAACCAATATGCAAGGAGCTAGGCCTTTGGTGTCACAAGATGGCCTTGCAGGTTTTTATTACTGATACGTCCTCCTTAGTTATGATCTGCGGAGTAGCAAAATTCTTGGGCAGTGCCTGGCAGACTCGCAGGCGTAGGATAAAGCAAACCCCCCAATAGATGATTTTAAATGGACTTTGGTACCCTGTTTTTATGTGGTTATGTACTTCTGTTTTAATTGTATATACTATTTCCTTTAAAAAAAAGTATATTTTAGTTTTTTTTCAACTCATAGTTGTATGTTCGATTGGATTGATGGTTCTTTTTGTACTATAAAGGATATGTATACTTTTATGATAAAATGTTATCGAATAAAGTTCTACTACATTCATATGTACCTGATGTAAATATTTGTACATTAATGCATAGTATTTAGTAGTGTGTGCATGTAATGAATGTAGTTATCCTTTTTCCAAGAAAGAGCACTAACTGGGTTTGATAAGGCTGTAAAGGAAGGAGGACTATGGGCTTCTGTTGTGTGATACTGCTATAATGTCTTCTGGAGTAGGCATTGTGGAATAATTATGCTGTGCATAGTCACACTGCAAGCTCTGGGTGACTGTGGAGTACAGGCAAAGGAGGAGTTCTACCATGATGGCCTGATGAGGTGATGAGGAAGAAAACCCAATTAGGGCATACTTGGACCTAGCCAGAATTTCCAGCCCAGAACCCTTACAGTAAAGTTACTGCTGAGACAGGAGGAAGTCTCATTACAGCAGGAGGGTCCATTTAGGCTAAAGGCATATTTTACCAGAGGGCTCTAGCTGTTGTTGTAGGTGGCCACAAGAAGCCAAACCCTGCCAACACTGCTATAAACTGTCCAGCAGGGACCGTGATATACAAATCTATAACTACAACTTATGAGAAGATCTTTAAACCTGCAGCTGGTGCACTGGTGGTGGGGGAAACTCGGCACCACTGAAACATCTGTGATATCCTTTTGATTTCAAGTTGGTCTCCCCTAGGGACAGGTGTGTGACCTTACTCTTGTAATCATTCGCATTAAAATGATGATATACCAACCAGGTCCCAAGGGGACTAGAATGAAAATATCTTTACCCAGGTAATAACAATTGGGACTCTACCTGTTGGGGTCTCCCGAGGCTCTATAATCACAACCTGCACCCCTGCTGTCAGGTGAAAGAAGAGTGGAATACGGTGAGAGGAACTAGTTAACACCACCACCCGACAATGAAAAAAAAAGTTGCATGGTTAGGGAGCAGGCAGGACTATGTGACTCAAAAGAGCTCATTGGGCAGTGCCACTGCTACTGAGGTTGGTGAGAGAGCCTAGTGAACTGTGCCCTAATTTAAAGGGCAAACCATTAGTTAAACATTTAAAAGTCAGTGAGACAGCTCAATAAAAGAAAAGAAAAAGAGTAAAGCATTTAAATCTGCTCCCTGGTTGCTAGAAAACCAGGGATGCAGCTTACATCCATTGGTGCTAGGAAGTCACAGATGCACACATCAAACAGCAGCTCGTGGGCTTGAGCAAGAGTCTAGCATCAACAAAATGAAGACTGGCTATAAAGCTTTTCTTCTCTTTGGGTTGATGGCATATGTTAATGGGGGCAAGTGCATTTTCCTTTTAGGTTTGCTAAAGAGGAAATATGGTCTCTTCACAGGAACCTTAATGTGTTATGTTGAGTTTTTTGGTCTGCCTTGAATATAAATTAGATTAGTACAAATGAACAAGTTACTTACCTTCGGTAATGCTTTTTCTGGTGGATACAGTATCTGCCTGTGGATTCCTCACCTTATGAATATCCCCTGAGCCAGCATTCCTCAGAAATTTTTCTTAGCTCTCCGTGCTGACGAGGTCGTCACAATGTCATGGCTCCGCACGCGGCTCCGCATGACATCACTGGTGCCTAATGAGGACCACGTCAGCGTGATGACGTCAGGCCCACCCATTTTTTCTGTGCCACCGAGGCAAAATGGGTGGGCCCACCATAGAGACAATGCATACATAGTACACAGTATTCACACAAATACACACAGTGTAAAATGAAATAGGGAATGAAAAGAAGTAACATTTCCTATAAACCTAACAAGGTCAAACAGAGGCTAATGTTATGTTATGTTATGTTATGGAAATTTGTATAGCGCACGGCTGCCCCAGCCAAGGGGCGTCCCGGCGCTGCGAACAGACCAAATGCAGAGTGAAGGTGCACAGATAGAAGACAGATTATTGGAAAAGATGGGTTTTGATGGCCTTTCTAAAGGCTAAGAGGTCTTGCATCCCCCGTATGGTTTCAGGCAAACTGTTCCATAGCTTGGCAGCAAGGAAACTGAAGGATCGGCCACCAACTCTGGCCAGTCTAGTGCGGGTAATGGTCGCTAGATGTTGTCCCTCTGAATATAAATATAAATATAAATTATAATATGAAACAACCATATTAATCAATACCTCTTTTAAGGTATAAAAGGGTGGACAACTGGGAGGCAGGTGGGTCATTGAGGAATCCAGAGGCAGATACTGTATCCACCAGAAAAAGCGTTACCGAAGGTAAGTAACTTGTTCTTCTGATGGATACATCTGCCTGTGGATTCCTCACCTTATGAAAAGAATCCCACAGCAGTCCAACCCCCGGAGAGGGTGTCCACCCTTCTATACCAAAAAGTCTTGCAAAACAGTGCGTGCAAAATGGCCATCCCTCCTCTCTTCGGAATCCAAGCAGTAATGCTTCACAAAAGTGTGGAGGGAGGCCCAAGTTGCTGCTTTACAGATATCCAATACAGGAACACCCCTGGAAAAAGCAGAAGTAGACGATTTAGCCCCTGGTGGAATGAGCTCTAATGCCTACAGGAGTCTTCTTACCAGCCAGGGAGTAGCATATCTTGATGACACAAGATTATTCATCTGGAAAAAGTATGCTTGTGCACAGCCTTTCCGTTCATACGACCAGCATATCCAACAAAGAGTTGATCATTTTGACGAAAGTCCTTAGTTCTATCCAAATAGAAGCTAATCGCCCTCTTTGGATCCAAACGATGAAGCCTCTCCTCCTGCTTGGAAGGGTAAGGGGGGAGGATAGAAATTAGGGAGGGTAATAGACTGACCTAGATGGAAAGGAGTTACCACCTTAGGCAGAAAAGCAGCCCTGGACGTGAGTACCATCCTTTCAGCATGTCATGTATGCTCAAAAAAGGAGGCTTTGAACTCAAAGCCTGAAGCTCACTCACCCTCCTAGCCAAGGTGATAGCCAGTAGAAAGACTGTTTTGAATGTCAAAAGTCTCAAAGGACAACTGTGCATAGAGTCAAACGTGGAACCCATTAAAAAATGTTAACACCAGATTTAAATCCCACTGGGGTATAATAGAAGGCGTGGGCAGAAACATGATAGTAAGCCCCTTAATGAACCTTCAGCCTTATCTTTTTCAGCATCCAACAGTCTTATCAGGCGAACAAAGAAACGCCGACAAAGCCGACAAATGTCATTTAACAGTGGGCACAGCACAACCCTGCCGAGCCAAACAAAGTGAAAAACAAAGAACATCAGAAAGATGTGTCTTCAGAGGATCAAAAGATTTCTCTCCACACCATCTAACAAATTTCGCCCACCTATAGGAGTAGAAAGACTTGGTGGAGTGTTGCCTGGCCGATAAAATAACATCCACCGCGTCAGGCGGGAGAGAAAAATATTTCAGGTTGCCCCGTTCAATCTCCAGGCATGAAGGTGCAGGCTCTGGAGGTAGGGGTGTAGAACCTGCCCGTCCATCTGAGAGAGGAGATCTGCCCTGAGAGGGAGACTGAATGGAGGGTTCAATGAGAGGTGAAGTTGGTCCATGTACCACACCCTTCTTGGCCAATCCAGGGCGATCAATATAACTTGGCCCGGTCTTGGCGAATCTTCCTCAGAACCTGAGGAATCAAGGGTATGGGAGGAAAAGTGTAAAGGAGTTGTGAGCTCCAACTCAACTGAAACAAGTCCCCCAACGCTCCCTGCCTCGGAAACTGCAGAATGACGGGCTGAGTACGTTCGAGAATGGCAAACAGGTTCACCAGAGGAGTTCGCCACGTCTAAAAGATGTGTTGAAATACCTCCAAATGAAGCCTCCATTCGTGGTTGGCGAAGAACTGTCAACTGAGACTGTCCGCACGTACGTTCAGCACTCCAGCCTGATGATTTGGTATCAAGTAAATCTGATTGTCCTGAACCCAGGACCAAGAGATGCAATGCCTCTCTGCAAAGATGGTACAACCCTACTCCTCCCTGCTTGTTGACATACCACATCGTGGCAGTGTTGTCCGTCAGGACTTGAACCAAAGGACTACGAAGTGAGGGAGAAAGGCCTTGAGCGCCAAACGTATCATCCGCAATTCCAGAAGATTGGTCTCCAGAAAAGAGATTGTTTCATATCAAAGACCTTGAATCTCCAGGTCCCCCATAGGAGCACCCCACCCTAGGGTAGAGGCATCTGTTATCACTGTGGCCACCGATGGAGGAAGATGGAAGGGTTTTCCTTGAGACAGATTGCCCTCCACGCTCCACTAAGACAGATCCGCTGCAGCTTCTCTGGAGATCCTGACAGACTCCCCGAGATCCCCTTTGTGCTGATAACACTGCCTGCAGAGACACCACTGGAGTGCCCTCATGTGCCAGCATCCATGATTGACCAACAGAATGCAGAAAGCGAACAGACCGAACAGGCGAAGGACCTCCAGAACTGGAACAACTGCTCCATTGTAAAACAAGGGAATCATTTCCTGAATATCGAGAATCCTTTGTGGAGGAGGGAAAGCTCGACACACAGTGGTATCCAGTACCGCCCCTATGAACAAGTTGCGCTGAGAAGGCACCAGGTGAGACTTGGGTACATTTATCGAAAAACCCAATTTGTACAACAGCTGGGTTGTAACCTGCAAATGACGACGCACCATCCCTGGAGACTCTGCCTTCAACAGCCAGTCGTCTAGGTAGGGGAAAACTGGAATCTCCGACCTCCAGTGATGGGATGTGGAAATACGCATCCTGCAAGTCGATGGACACCATCCAGTCCTCTTGTTGCAGCGCTTGAAGAACCTGCAATAGGGTGAGCATCATGAACCTCTCCTGTTTGAGAAACAGATTCAAGATTCCGAGGTCCAGGACTGGACGTAATCTTACATCCTTCTTGGGGATTAGAAAATACCGGGAGTAGCAACCCTGACTCCTCTACTGCTCCGGAACCATCTCTATCACACCTTTTTGCAACAGGGTAAGAACCTCCTTCTGAAGGAGAAGCAATTGGTCCTCCATGCAAGACCCCTGACAAGGAGTGAAAGGAGGAGGGAATTCCCTGATGAGAAGAGCGTACCTATATTCTACAAGAATTAAAAACCCAAAAGTCTGACGTTATTAATTTCCAATCCTGTAGAAAATGAGTAAGACGACCTCCCACAGGACCCACATGATCCAGGATGGTGGATCTAGGGCAGCTTTCCTGCATTACCGGAAGGGGTTTGTGAGGTAGAGCAGGAGGAGGAGGATGAAGAGGGCTGCCGTATGGATCCACGAAGGCGACCTCTGCCTTCACCCCTGTAGGATTTATACAAAGGGTTCGGTTGTTGCTGTTGCTGCTGCAGCTAACGGGAACAAAAGGAAGATTTCCCAAAACCACAGTATCTTCTGAAGCCATAGCCTCTTGCCTGAGACTGCAAACCTAAGGATTTCACCATGGCCCTACTGTCCTTAAATCTCTGCAAAGCAGAGTCAGCCTTTTCCCCAAAAAGCTTAGAGCCGCCAAAGGGAAGATCCAAAAGAGCCGTATGCACATCCGGAGAAAATCCAGAAGACCTCAACCATGCATGTCTCCTAGTAGCAACAGATGAACCCATCACCCTTGCCACTGAATCTGCAGTGTCCAAGCCTGACTGGATAACTTGGCGAGCATCAGCCTGAGAGTCTGCCAACACTTCACTTAAATTACCCCTGTCTTCTTCAGATAATTTAGGAAGAATCTGCTTGGCAGAGTCCATAAGGGCATGAATGTATCTACCAAACAAACAGGTAGCGTTGGTGGATTTCAAAGCTATACTTGCTGATGAGAAGACTTTCTACCAGATTGCTCAAGCTTCTTGGAATCCCTGTCAGCCGGAGCTTGAGGAAAGGAACTCACAGACTGGTGGTGCAGGCTTCATGTTCAAAGCAAACTCTGAGGTGAGGGATGGGAAGAAAGAAACTCAGGGTCCCCTGGAGCAGGCCTATACCTCCTGGACACAGATCTAGAAACTGTAGGAGCAGAAAGAGAATTGCGCAAACCTCAAGTATAGGTTCTGTCAGGGCATCATTGAAGGGAAACAGAGGCTCAACCACAGAGGACAGTGAATGAAGCACCTCTGTAAGAAGAATAGGCTGGTATTCAGCCATAGGGAGCTGTAAATCAAAAAGTTCAGCTGCCTTCTTGATCACATGATAAGGTGAGACTTCCTTTGAAGGAGAAGATTTCTGAGACGCGAAATCCCCTTCCGTAGAAGTGTCTAGTCCACTTGCCTCACACAAGTCTTCAAATAAGTCCTCAGACTCATACATTTGACCTTCCTCTCTATCACCAGCCTGGTATTTCTCTTCCTCAATGAACCTCTGTGCTTCTCTCCTTGAGAGAATTTTCGGCTGCAGCATCGGTGGAGCCATATGCGGCGTCAACGGCTCCGGGAGTGGCGTCAAAGGCGGACCCATAACAGCAACCTTTGTCGAATGAATCCGTGAAGAAGGCACGCCAGATGGAGCTGGGGACAGCCCATACGGCGGCGACATCCTCTGCGCTGAAATTTGCCCTGACGGCACCATCACCATATAGGACACAAAGGTGGCCGAAGGGTAATGTTGAGGCATGCCCAAATTAAATGCCAATGGACCCATGAGACCCGAAGGTGAACCAGAGTGGCATGAGGCCCTGGCAAACACGCTATACATCGCATTAAAAAAATGTGATGGATCCGAACCTGGAGCCGGGAATGAAGGATACAGCGCCGGCTCGACATCCGATCAAGGAACCTCCAGAGTCGGAACCCCTGGGGTCACAGGGTGAGCATCAGGAACGTTAGGCCTCTCATCATAGACTGTATTCCATGAACCATCCGGAGCCGAAGAGACTCTCGAAGCCGGACACTGCACCGGAGTACCCATATATGGTGAACGGGCCGGAGTCACCTGCGGAGACTCTGATGGTTAAGGTGAGACAAAGTCCTTAATACGATGCAGAGGAGCCGGAGAAGGTGACTTCGAATCTCGAGGCTTCGGCGAATGGCATCGAGACCCATGTCTCTTCTTCTTGTGTCTTCTCTTTGAGCCATGTGAAGTCAACGACCTCAACTTCGAACGCTTTCAAACCCTTTTCTACTTTCTTACTTTAGACATGTACAGCTTGGCTTCTCTTTCCTTCAAGGCCTTCGAGTTCATTTTCCTGCAGGAAGAACAGCCCTCGGCGTTATGATCTGCTGATAAACACCAAAGACAGTCATCATGCGGATCAGTGAGTGACATATGACCTGCACACTACTTACAGGGCTTGAAACCCGACTTCCCCTGAACAGACATGGCAAAACACAATCAGTAACACACTAGAAGCAAAGTTTCAGGCAAAAAGTATGGAGAGTCCCAGAAAATCCGTTAGCGTCAACAACACGGAAAAAAGGGAACTGATGTCATCACGCCGACATGGTCCTCCTAAGGCTCCAGTGACGTCATACAGAGCCGCGTGCGGAGCCATGGCATTGTGACGACCTCGTCGGCGCTGAGAGCTAAGAAAATTTTCAAAGGAATGCTGGTGCAGATGATATTCATAAGGTGAAGAATCCACAGGCAGATATATCCATCAGAAAGAGATTTCAAGTTATACTAAAACTGGTAGATTTATATTTTGTTGGTGAAATCTATCAAATCATATTCCTTGGAATTGTGCAACACGAAATGAAGCCAAAGGCACTAACACTTAGGATCGTGAAAGGCCAGATGTTAATGCAGTATGCTTTGTATGGGGGAACTGCTGGTTTACTTGGTTAGGGCTTGTAGACATGGAATTTGCCAGATGGTACGTTGCAGACAACAGAAACAGATAATATCCTTAGAAAGAAATGCTGAAAGGGGTACTTGGGCCCCTGTTTGAAGGTCCTACTTAGCCCCAGGTCACCACAGGTAAAAGCCCATCATTAATACCATTGGTACTGAGTAACTTTGGCTTGCCCTGGAACCCCTCAAACTGAGTATCTCACAGTATGATGGAGTCGGGCAATAGAAACCACCATTATTACAATGTTTGGAGCTTAGAGATGGATATGGGCCTTATTTACAGTTTGGTGTAGTGTGTGCCTGGCCATACGTTGGTAGAAGTCCTGTATTCCTAAAACCTGCGGTTTGTCGTCTCCTTTAGAGATGAGGGATGACTAGGTTTCCAACTGTGAATTTTCAGCTGGTTATGCCATGACAAACCTTTAGCTGGTGGCCCATCCACAACAGGCCAGAGCGGCTGACTCCAGAACGAGGGCTCATGAATCCATCCCTGGCACCAGGTTAGCTCAGCATCATGTCATTCTGGGCAATAGCCCACTTAAACTCCCAGACGTGGGTCCTGGGCTCTCTGTGTCACTAGAATCAAGCATCCTAGGACCGGTTTCAGGGTTTCACCCCTCTTCAGCCAGGATAGCTTGTTTCTGGTCCAGGGAGGACCTGGCTTGGCAGTTCAGGTTGGACTGTTCCCATGAGGCACAGGGTCAAGACTGATTTGCATATGGTCAGGTCTAAACTGGGGTGGCATGGTGAGCAGAAGAATGATGGATTTAACCCAGATCTCTTGACTGGGAGTGAATGTTTTGATTTGTTCTGCATTTCATCCATCAATTGTGTGCCTTTTGCTTTCTCGCCCTAAGTGCACCAGGTGTGCCCAGACGTGGGCCCTGGGTTCACTGCGTCACTGGAATCCAGCTATCCTGGCTGATGAGGGGTCAAACCCCAAAACGGGTCCTATGATGCTTGTTTCCAGTCCAGGGAGGACCTGGCTTGGCAGTTCGGACTGGACTGTACCCATGAGGCACAGGGTCAAGACTGATTTGCGTACGGCCAGGTCTAACCTGGGGTGGCATAATGAGCAAAAGAATGATGGATTTAACCCAGATTTCTTGATTGGGGGTGAATGTTTTGATTTGTTCTGCATTCCGTCTATCAATTGAGTGTCTTTTGCATGGTTCAATCCCCAGAACCAGGTCAGCTCAGCTTCATGTGATTCTGGGCAATAGCTCACGTATATCAATCCCTCAAGGGTTTCCAAGCATTGGGATCCGTCGGGGAGTTTGTTTGCGCTTTACAAATATGAACTATTTAATTAATCTCGGAAGGCCCACTCTATTTGAAGCATTCCTTTTGCCATATATTTTACACGCCCAGAACGTCAGTAAATAATCAAACACAGGTAAATAGTGGCATATGGAAGAATTATACCCACTCCTCCACTGCAGAATGAGATATGGGACACTCAGGGGGGCCACTCTTCACCCAGAAATGCATTGGCCTTCATTATAATGTGGTGCCTCTGATGATTTGGGAGTGGCCTGAAGAGTTCCGTCCCCCCCCCCCCCCCCCCCCCATGCGCCATTGTAGCTGTAGGGGCCTGCGTTATGCCTCTGCAGGGAAAATATACTTGTTTGTCAGGAGCGATTCTATTTAGTTTACAGAAAGAATCCACAACTTTTGGGGTTTCTGCCTGTAAAGCAAAAACAATGACACGCGTGCTGCCATGGTAGAGTGGTCCATCCGGCATTACATTTTGCATTGTATGATACAACCATGCACGCCTAAAAGTGATCCTAACCTTGAGTGTGTGTTTAACAAAGACAATTATTGTGTAAAGGCATGCGTGCTAAAGGCATGATGGCTAAAGGCATGCGTGGTAAAGTGCACCCCAATCCATCCGCCCTGCGCCTTATACTTCAGCCCTCCAATCCACTGCACCCCTTAAAACTACCCCTGTCTCGTCACCCTGAGCCATAACACTTGCCCCCGCCAACAAACTCGCCGACCCTAGCACCCCCCCCCCCCACCCTGAGGCCTAAAATCGACCCCACACCTGAAAACTGCACTCCCTCCCCCTCCCCCTCCCCAGCCATAAAGCACTGGCCCCGCCCTTAAAAGTACCCTGAGCCCTAAAACTGTCCCCCAACCCCATCCCACTTACTACGCTTCCCAGAGCTACCTCTTCCGATCAGTCATGTTCAACCCTCCAACCCTCCCACCCCGCACATCTAGCCTTCTTACTACCTTAACCACGCATATGTGTAGTTAAGGCATATGCGTGGTTAAGGCGGAAGCGTGGTTTAGGCAAGCGTTGTTCCGCTTGCGTGGAAACAGCCTGAGGCAGGCATGCTGTGTGCTCTTCTATGACACCCAAAACACTTGTGTAAAAAAAAAAGCACTTTCATTAACACCACTATGGCGGTAGTTTGGTTGAGCCGTTATTGACGGAACGCTCTACTGTGGGGTGCATGTGCACAGGGCATTATCATTAAAATAACCAGTCAATAGAAGGCAAGGCCCATCTGTACACAATCTGTAGAAATAGGTTCTAAGACCAAATACACAAATTTTAATCACGAGCCTTACTTCAACACTCAAACCCAAAACCAGCGAAAAACCTATAGTTGCTGAAAAATCTTAAACCGGGTTAACACAGAATGTCACTTATGCAGATTGTTTAAGAGAAAGTATTGTTTCCAGGCGCCGTATTTCCTTAATAGATTATGTCAAGGCGAGCACTATACGTGTGTTTCTTCAATCATTGAAATATGAGGTGTTAAATGCTTTTAGAAGAGTTGGCATTCCAACCAGTGCTTATATTAGTGGGTAAACTTTAAATTCCATCTCTGTGAAAAAAAGAGTTCTGTTTACATTTAGGCTTTGAAGGCAAGAACATGGAAAATCCAACATGCCTATGAGGCTGGTAGCCTGAAGTGCTTAATTTGGGTCGAAAATGTATTCTGAACTGCCTTCTAAACCCTCAACTAAAATATTTATTTTTACATTTCAAATAGATCGGAAAATGTTATGTGTATCTGTTAACAATGCTGTGATAGAAAGAAAGTATTTGAGTGCATATTTACGTCTTCTGGCGCATCTCTGCAAATCAGCAGGGATGCGCCAGAACAGATGCGTCACGTAACCCCCCCTTTTGCCACCACAGATGCGTTAAATTTACAATGTGGCGCACCATGGTGCAAGGGGGGGCAGATGCGTGACGCATCTTGAGGCGCACGGGCGGCGCATTGCTGGAGTCGTGTCGCAAGCGCGACGCAACTGCTGCAATGCACAGGGGCCCCCCTATACTCAACATGGTGCCACACTCCCTTAGGTCTACGTTCAGTCTCGCAGTATGAGACATTTCACAACATTCGTGATTTCTAATATGTCACTAGAGATGGGCTGTGGGGACCTTGGTTTGGCAGAGGGGTACACATCACACGTTAGTTAGGTTCAATGTGTAGAGCGATTGGCTTGGGCACCGTAAAGTTTTACTTACTGTGTTCTATTTCTACACCATAGAGCGGGGCCTCCTACTCCCGAGCGGTTGCCGGGTGAGGTGAGGTCTTCACCCACACAAGGCTGGGTGAGTATCACTTAGAGGAAATGCCTCTAGGGGATCTAGCTAATATGCTTTTTTCTTAAATATGCGGAATATAATGTATTCATGCAGGTGTGTTCCTTTATACGGTCTCTCTGTATCCAGGTGGTTGTGTATGTGTAATTCAATGTTGTTATACAATCATCTTTTTGTTTGTTGACAGGAAGAAGATTATCTTCTCCCACCAGTGGACGCCTAAAACGTTTCAATTTCTGGTAGATATGTATCAGTTATGTACCCAACACATCGCTTGTGGTTTTAGTTGCAGTAGCTTCTTTGTATTTATGGTCCTGAAGAAAGCCGGGACAATGTCCCATAGGCTGAAACATGTCGACCGTCCTGCACAGCGCCATAGGGTAGACTTTCCACCAGGCGTTTTTAATTTTTGACACCAAAGTTTCTGTATGCACACTTTGTCAGAACTAGGGTAGTCAATTTTATTTCACCCTTATCACTCGAGCACTGCACTTTACTATGTCCACTTTATGGCAAACTAATGACTAGACTATTGACATCCAATCCACTGCGGCACTATATGGCCATTTGTGGTGTGGGATGATCAATGACTCCCAAGTGACGTACACTCCACCAACAAGGGTGGTCTGATGGGATTCTTTCAAGTCATTTGCTGCCAATAACTACCAACGGCATTGATGCACACATGCATTCTATTTGTTTCTTAGTCACTGTTACAGTTACACACCATCGTTTGACCTGGTCTGCTTCGTTGTATGTTTCATAGTCTTAGTAGGGGTGATAGCAGACAGGTCGGTAATCATGCCCCTTGACCCTCCACACACATTTTATTGTTAGTATCTAGAGCAACTTTCCAGTTGCGGGTCCATTGAAAATAGGTGGAATCCTTGTTTATTCGCACCTTGATAGCTCACCTAGCTGAATTGTGTGTGTCCCTTCTTCTGCCTACCTCCTCCCCTCCATATCCCTCCCTCAATGACATTGGAAGACAACAACTTCTTGTTCCCATGCCATTTAGATTGCGAATATAATGACCCTTTAGTCAAGTCGCTTTTAAGCATTGAGTAATTGGCGCCATTGCATATATGTTTTAGACCATTGATGGATTATATTTCAAAATACAGTCATCGGCGTATTCTGGTCTTGTTCTTTTATGAGTGTGTGAATTTAACTGAAATAGCATGCTGATTGCATAACTGCACCCATAATACAATGATTATGAAATCTCCATCGAACTCAGGGTGGATATCTCTATGATGTGAGCACATATTACATCTAATAGTTGTACCTTTGTCAATATTAAGCAAGGTAGCTGCTCTTAGGCACAACTGCAGCTTCTCCTATCGGGGGATAAACGCTGCGCATTTACAGCATTTGTATATTCACTCTAAGATGAATGCACACAGACCGCCGGGCGCATGCTCCAGAGAACAGTGTCTTTCGCACTGGTCATGCACCCTGGCGCTCTGCAATAGATCGAATAACAACGCAGGGCATACCTCTCCTAGGGGATTTATTATTGAATCTACACTTGGTTTTCACAAAATATTCTTCTCTTTTATCCACTGCGCAGTGTAATGTGGATATTAACAGGTATGCATATCGGCGCCTCACTACCGCCTGCGCATGCGCGAGGGAGCAGTGTCTCCTATCGCGTTTTTCCCTTCTTTCTCTTGGTATACGTTACTGCCAGGAAGTTATTTAAATGATCAGAGCGTCCCCCTCGATACCTCCTCTTCCGCTTGTCTTACACTTTGGGGCAACGACGGACAGGTGAGTATCTGAATGCTCTGTCTTTTGGGCGAACTTAGAGCAGACAGCTGCTCCAAGCTTTTAAGACTTAAGTTGGTTTTAATAGTTCCAGCTCTTTGTATGGTTGGGTAGTCTTAGGGGACTTACATGACCCATATCCAACTACACTGTAGAAGCCCTTACTTTTGGGTAGTCTATTTAGTCACCTCTGGACTACTTTCAAACTTCTATCTGACCATTAGTATATGTTTGGGTTGTAGTAGTTATATGTAAAAATTGTTCTTAGACACTCCCTTAGGTCTACGTTCAGTCTCGCAGTATGAGACATTTCACAACATTCGTGATTTCTAATATGTCACTAGAGATGGGCTGTGGGGACCTTGGTTTGGCAGAGGGGTACACATCACACGTTAGTTAGGTCCAATGTGTAGAGCGATTGGCTTGGGCACCGTAAAGTTTTACTTACTGTGTTCTATTTCTACACCATAGAGCGGGGCCTCCTACTCCCGAGCGGTTGCCGGGTGAGGTGAGGTCTTCACCCACACAAGGCTGGGTGAGTATCACTTAGAGGAAATGCCTCTAGGGGATCTAGCTAATATGCTTTTTTCTTATATATGCGGAATATAATGTATTCATGCAGGTGTGTTCCTTTATACGGTCTCTCTGTATCCAGGTGGTTGTGTATGTGTAATTCAATGTTGTTATACAATCATCTTTTTGTTTGTTGACAGGAAGAAGATTATCTTCTCCCACCAGTGGACGCCTAAAACGTTTCAATTTCTGGTAGATATGTATCAGTTATGTACCCAACACATCGCTTGTGGTTTTAGTTGCAGTAGCTTCTTTGTATTTATGGTCCTGAAGAAAGCCGGGACAATGTCCCATAGGCTGAAACATGTCGACCGTCCTGCACAGCGCCATAGGGTAGACTTTCCACCAGGCGTTTTTAATTTTTGACACCAAAGTTTCTGTATGCACACTTTGTCAGAACTAGGGTAGTCAATTTTATTTCACCCTTATCACTCGAGCACTGCACTTTACTATGTCCACTTTATGGCAAACTAATGACTAGACTATTGACATCCAATCCACTGCGGCACTATATGGCCATTTGTGGTGTGGGATGATCAATGACTCCCAAGTGACGTACACTCCACCAACAAGGGTGGTCTGATGGGATTCTTTCAAGTCATTTGCTGCCAATAACTACCAACGGCATTGATGCACACATGCATTCTATTTGTTTCTTAGTCACTGTTACAGTTACACACCATCGTTTGACCTGGTCTGCTTCGTTGTATGTTTCATAGTCTTAGTAGGGGTGATAGCAGACAGGTCGGTAATCATGCCCCTTGACCCTCCACACACATTTTTTTGTTAGCCTCACTCCTTACGCCTGCTTCAAGCAGGCGTAAGGATTTGACGCAGCAGTGTCGTAAAACTGACTCAGTGAAATCTTGTAGATTTCACTGCATCAGTTTTACGTGGCTTTCCTGCGAGGAAACGTCCACACTGCGACAGAATGCCCACATGAAACCTGACGCAGGTTTCATGTGGCGCAGGGCTTTACAACGTGACGCATCTGCCTAGATGCGTCACGTTGTAAATAAGTCGCAACATGGTGCATGGTTTTCGCCGCCGCTGCGTCACAAAAGTGACGCAACGGTGGCATAAAAATGTTGCAAGGGGCTTGTAAATCTGCCCCTTGGTTTCACAACAGAAAGAGTATCACGGGGCTTAAGATATTTTTTAAACAACTCCTGAAACTTTGTAGAGATAGTTTGCGCTAGAATCTGTTATGTTACTAATGTTTGTTGCCTTCAGTCTGAAACCCCAAAAATTCTTACCATTACCTCATGATCTGTTTGTCAATGTATAGAGTCGTGCACAATTGTCAATACCTGTCTATAGGGTTGGTGGAGGTAAATTCCAGACTTGAAAGTGCTAGCGATACTAGAACACAGTCAAATTGTTTTATCCTAAACTACGAGCTGCCTTAAGGTCATACAAGCTCATTCCTTTGTCTGCTCTTCTAAAATTAGAAATTACTTCCTCTGCTGAATAATCTTCCCAGGAAATTGCTATATTTCCCATCCAAACATCATATTTGCAGACATACCCATGTGCAACTCATTAAAGACATGGGAATATAAACTAAGTAGGTCAGTGACCTCTAGATTCTGGTCTTTAGATAACATGATGAAAACACTGGGATGGCCGGCACCCTTCACGAGCGGGATTCATATGACACACTCATTGGAGCTTTGGATAACACACATTTAAGAAAACAGAGTGAAATCAAGTAGTATGTAGTGGGAGTACATTGGCTAAGGAAGATCCAGATATTAAACATTCCTGAAAGCATTGAATTAGCAAAAAATGGTGTTAACTAAATTTGGTAATAGTAACGTTTTAGTTACAGGACTTAGAAACTGCACAACAGTGTTGTAATGCATTCCAAGTAATGATGATGGCAAGGATGATTATTAGTATCCTTATTTTTGCTTCTATTTACTTTTATTTTCATACCAAATATAACTTAAATAAAAGTGCAAAACAGCACCAAGCTCATATTTCAGGTTAATAGAGGCTTGTTGATTTTCAAGAAAATTTCCCAAAAAAGCATAGATGCATATACCACCTTGTTGAAATGTGCACATGTTACATAGAAAGTGAATAAAACATTGTATGTGTGCTTGGTCTTCAACTCTGCAAGCAACATACAATGTAAAAAACGCAGCCTGAACAACACTGCACCAATAGTAGTACAGAAATACAAAATGACAGGCTAAACACTGTCAGAGAGCAGCAATGTTTCACTGTAAAACGTGCTTTATAGCATGGAAACCAGTTTACTTCCTAAAATAATAGTGAAATACTATAATATATGAGGAATGTTTTTATTCATTTCAGATATGTATGTCTCTTGCAGCTCCATTAATTTACTGCTGTCAAAGCCATATTGTCCATATTTCATGATGTATCCACCCAGCTTTCATCAATGACCTTGAAGTTCTCTTTCTACACATAAAGGTTGAGAGGCAACTTGAAAACAAAATGAGTAACAGCACATTCCTAATTTAATCACAAAAATAAAGATGAATCAAGAGGTTTGTTCGCTGATGTGTGTTTTATTCTAAGTCTTTTTGACCATAAGGAAATGCATCCACACAGCCAACGAGTTTCCCCCAGTTATGGGCTTCTTCAGGGCTGTAAACATATAAAAATATGATTAACATCAACAGTTTATCCTAATATATTCTGACATTACATAAAAACAGTACACTGTGATACATACATTCAAAAAAAGTGCACCAAAAATGAAATGGTGGATCATTACAACACAAAATTCCATTGTACAATGTATTTTCAAATTCCACTTAGGTTACGCTTAACGCACGTTAAATGATTTTACATAGTTTTAGTGGCTTTTCTAAATCATTATTCTTTACAAAGACTTGTTTTTTCATCCTTTGTTTCTTTTATTCAGCAATTTCAAGTACTGACGACAGAGACCATGGATCCAGCACAACCCGCCCGCAACAACGCGACCGCACCAAAGACCCTGCAATGCATCCTCATCAACGTCCTTCCCCCACAAACATGCCGCCAAAATCTGGGACTTCCTTGACAGCACCACTACGGACATCGCATTCCTCACCTAAACCTAGCCTAACACCACCTCGGGACCTGGCATCCCCATTCCTCAAGGATATAAGATCTCCCGGAAGGACCGCCCCACCTGCCTTGGAGGGGGAGGGGGAAGAGGGGAGGTGGGGGGGGGGGGAATTGCCATCGTCCACAAATCCACCCTCCGACTGAGCACACTTTCAGACTAACCCACAGACCGTATTGAACACCTACACTTCAAGATATAGGCCAGGCCTACCCCAATCCTCCAGGGAACCCTCACCTACCGACCCCCCCAGATCCCGCGGACCAATCGCCAACTCCATCACGGACAGCATCACCCTACAGGCCAGCGCGTCCACCAACTACACCTTGCTGGGAGACCTCACTTTCACTTCGACAACCAACAAGACCCTAAAACCACAACCCTCCTAGACAACCTCCACAACATAGGACTCTGCCAGATCATGACTGAGCCGACGCACTCAGCAGGACACACCCTCGACACAAACTTCACCACAGGAAACTCCATCACTTTCAGCCACACCACCAAACTCCAGTGGACATACCATCGCTGCATCCATTTCACCTTCAGGACACCCGCCATCCACAGAACCCAGCACCTACTCTTACACAGAAATTGGACTAAAATCACCGACGACCAGCTCACCACCTCACTCAGCAACTTCATCCCAACCATCATGGACAAAGACGACCCCAACACCACATCCCGAACCTTGCACAGATGGAGTTCCGACTGAACCAACACCATAGTCCCCCTCAAGAAGAAGAACGACACACACACCAGGAATGCCAGCTGGTTCACCACCGAACACTGAGAGTCCAGACGCACATGCCGCCACCTTCGGACCAAGTGGAAATTACCAACACCAAGAGCAATGGTATCAGCCATCCCAAGATCGGATGAGCGGCCAACAGTCGCCTTTTTTAGGGGACACCCAATGGAGACCACCGACCACCCAGAGGCAGAGGCAGAGGTGGATCCTGGAACAATCGCCCCGCCCGGGGACAGAACCAACAGAACTGGGACGGAGGGAGGCAACAAGGTCAGAACACGAAGCAGGTGAGATTCCAACAAGAAGACCACGGGAGAGGAGCACCAGGAGGAAAACCTATAGATGGTAACTGGCGTTATCCCCAGAAGAGCCAGCCCCATAATCAATCTATCTAGCCACAGGCTAACTGCCGAAGAAACTAGTGTACTCAGTAAGGGGCTATCATTTTTACCTACATCCCACGCCAACAGATTCAATATTAAGGCCGAACTCACCAGATTCTTCAGAAAGATACGACTGAAGAACTTCTTTCACAGCCGACCCTCAACAGCTAAGACAGCTTTCACGAACCTACGACCTCCATCAACATTTATGCCTACTATGAGGTCAGTCTCTCATAGAATTTTGACATATGAGAGTGTGGTGCTCAGGGACGTCTTAAGAACCTGTGAAGACAGACCCTATGTGAAACACAACATCACTGCAGGAGAGCGTACAGCACTGAACCTACTTAAGAACAATGAATCACTGGTGATCAAACCAGCCGACAAGGGCGGAGCACTAGTATTGTTGAATGTCGTAGACTACAAGGCCGAAATCTACTCCCAACTGAGGGATGGGGTTAGCTACAGACAGGTAGCCCTGGACCCCACAAAGGAGATCAGATTGGAGATCCTGGCTATCACCAAGAAAGCAAGCGAAATGGGCTTCCTCACTAAGAAGGAATTTGACTATCTCAACGTAGACCAACCCAGGGTCACAAAAATGTATGTACTGCCCAAAGTACACAAAAATCCATTGAAACCACCTGGACGTCCAATTATATCAGAATGCGGATCCCTCCTTGAGCCACTATGCAAATATGTGGATGTATTTCTGAAACCACTCGCCGAAGCAACACCCACGTACCTCAGGGATACGATGCAAGTGATTAATCTGGTGGATCAGATGCCTTTTAACAAAAACGATTCAGAAAAGGGGGTGGTGATGGACAGAGTATCTGAATTAAACAGAACACTCGTACCCAGTCAACAGATCAGGGCTTGATCCATCACCATTTTTTAGCTCACTGCACCATCCCAGCTCAGAACCTGGCTACATGCAAATTAGTCTGTCCCTGGCCCAGGGCATCATGGGAACAGGGCAGACCAAACGACCAAGCCAATTCTTATACTGGAAAGGAAACAAGCTTCCGGGGACCGGTTTCTGGCACTACAGCCGTCTTCGGCCCGGCTTGCTTGAATCCTGATGGTGCAGTGAGCAAGGGACTCACATCTGAGTATACCCTTCCATGCTTATGTTGGACAAAACGATTCAGAAAAGGTGGTGGTGATGGACAGAGTATCTGAATTAAACAGAACACTCGTACCCAGTCAACAGATCAGGGCTTGATCCATCACCGATTTTTAGCTCACTGCACCATCCCAGCTCAGAACCTGGCTACATGCAAATTAGTCTGTCCCTGGCCCAGTGCATCATGGGAACAGGGCAGACCAAACTACCAAGCCAATTCTTATACTGGAAAGGAAAAAGCTTCCGGGGACCGGTTTCTGGCATTACAGCCGTCTTCGGCCCGGCTTGCTTGAATCCTGATGGTGCAGTGAGCAAGGGACTCACATCTGAGTATACCCATCCACGCTTATGGTGGACAAAACGATTCAGAAAAGGGGGTGGTGATGGACAGAGTATCTGAATTAAACAGAACACTCGTACCCAGTCAACAGATCAGGGCTTGATCCATCACTGTTTTTTAGCTCACTGCACCATCCCAGCTCAGAACCTGGCTACATGCAAATTAGTCTGTCCCTGGGCCAGTCCATCATGGGAACAGGGCAGACCAAACTACCAAGCCAATTCATATACTGGAAAGGAAACATGCTTCCGGGGACCGGTTTCTGGCATTACAGCCGTCTTCGGCCCGGCTTGCTTGAATCCTGATGGTGCAGTGAGCAAGGGACTCACATCTGAGTATACCCTTCCACGCTTATGGTGGACAAAATGATTCAGAAAAGGGGGTGGTGATGGACAGAGTATCGGAATTAAACAGAACACTCATACCCAGTCAACAGATCAGGGCTTGATCCATCACCGTTTTCTAGCTCACTTCACCATTCCAGCTCAGAACCTGGCTACATGCAAATTAGTCTGTCCCCTGCCCAGTGCATCATGGGAACAGGGCAGACCAAAATACCAAGCCAATTCTTATACTGGAAAGGAAACAAGCTTCCGGGGACCGGTTTCTGGCATTACAGCCGTCTTCGGACCGGCTTGCTTGAATCCTGATGGTGCAGTGAGCAAGGGACTCACATCTGAGTACACCCTTCCATGTTTATGGTGGACAAAACGATTCAGAAAAGGGGGTGGTGATGGACAGAGTATCTGAATTAAACAGAACACTCGTACCCAGTCAACAGATCAGGGCTTGATCCATCACTGTTTTTTAGCTCACTGCACCATCCCAGCTCATAACCTGGCCACATGCAAATTAGTCTGTCCCTGGCCCAGTGCATCATGGGAACAGGGCAGACCAAACTACCAAGCCCATTCTTATACTGGAAAGGAAACAAGCTTCCGGGGACCAGTTTCTGGCATTGCAGCCGTCTTCGGCCCGGCTTGCTTGAATCCTGATGGTGCAGTGAGCAAGGGACTCACATCTGAGTATACCCTTCCACGCTTATGGTGGACAAAACGATTCAGAAAAGGGGGTGGTGATGGACAGAGTATCTGAATTAAACAGAACACTCGTACCCAGTCAACAGATCAGGGCTTGATCCATCACCGTTTTTTAGCTCACTGCACCATCCCAGCTCAGAACCTGGCTACATGAAAATTAGTCTGTCCCTGGCCCAGTTCATCATAGGAACAGGGCAGACCAAACTACCAAGCCAATTCTTATACTGGAAAGGAAACAAGCTTCCGGGGACCGGTTTCTGGCATTACAGCTGTCTTCGGCCCGGCTTGCTTGAATCCTAATGGTGCAGTGAGCAATGGACTCACATCTGAGTATACCCTTCCACGCTTATGGTGGACAAAACGATTCAGAAAAGGGGGTGGTGATGGACAGAGTATCTGAATTAAACAGAACACTTGTACCCAGTCAACAGATCAGGGCTTGATCCATCACCGTTTTTTAGCTCACTGCACCATCCCAGCTCAGAACCTGGCTACATGCAAATTAGTCTGTCCCTGGCCCAGTGCATCATGGGAACAGGGCAGACCAAACTACCAAGCCAATTCTTATACTGGAAAGGAAACAAGCTTTCGGGGACCGGTTTCTGGCATTACAGCCGTCTTCGGCACCGCTTGCTTGAATCCTGATGGTGCAGTGAGCAAGGGACTCACATCTGAGTATACCCTTCCATGCTTATGGTGGACAAAACGATTCAGAAAAGGGGGTGGTGATGGACAGAGTATCTGAATTAAACAGAACACTCGTACCCAGTCAACAGATCAGGGCATGATCCATCACCGTTTTTTAGCTCACTGCACCATCCCAGCTCAGAACCTGGCTACATGCATATTAGTCTGTCCCTGGCACAGTGCATCATGGGAACAGGGTAGACCAAACTACCAAGCCAATTCTTATACTGGAAAGGAAACAAGCTTCCGGGGACCGGTTTCTGGCATTACAGCCGTCTTCGGCCCGGCTTGCTTGAATCCTGATAGTGCAGTGAGCAAGGGACTCACATCTGAGTATACCCTTCCACGCTTATGGTGGACAAAACGATTCAGAAAAGGGGGTGGTGATGGACAGAGTATCTGAATTAAACAGAACACTCGTACCCAGTCAACAGATCAGGGCTTGATCCATCACCGTTTTTTAGCTCACTGCACCATCCCAGCTCAGAACCTGGCAACATGCAAATTAGTCTGTCTGAGGTTCCGTGACTATTTGAACCCGTGTTTTCAATATTGTCGGAAATACATAATATTGGTATCAGCGAACCGCAAATGATCCATTTAGCATATCCTGGTGTTTTCGCTATGCAACGAGCAAGAGTACTACTGTTATGAACACATTTCTGATCTACCCACGGCATCCATCTTAGATCATGGCAGCCATTTTGTGTTTCTTGCCCTCACATACGCAATAACCTCTGATCACTTCATTTCGATTAAGGAAACGTAGCCTTAGCCGGAGATTCACCTCTTTCATGACACGTGCACCCTAAACCAGATCACGCTGTAGCTACATGACTCGACAAAGGCTGCCTCCTCTGCCCGAGGCCAGCCCACCTGAACTGGTTCTCGTGTCCATTGTCCCGATCATGATTAGGTGGCCGAAGCCGGTAGCCTTGCCCATTTACGACCCACAAACATCTCTTATCCCGCTTTTCTATCTTCCACACCTGGCTCCGTTTCTTTCTTTCTGAATCTTTATTAGGGGGAGGTAACGAAATTTACGATGAGGCGGTCCGGCTCTTGAATGCAATATTGACAAGGGATTGTGATGAACTAGTGGGAACCCCTCTTCGTAGATGTCTTGTATCAGATTTTATCAACGGTTCCTGTGTACGCCAAATATTTATTGTTTGTGACACAAAGGTTTTGGGAATGTACCAACATGTGAAGAATTCGCCTGAAGGCCAAAATGTAGTATATAAGGAGCAACCCTCTTTGTACAATTTGAACAGGCTCCTAGTTACTGCCCATGCGTAGTTTCTGTGACTTCTGTGTCCCTGCAGTAATAAACCTTTGGTCTTTGACGCCACCATCGAGAAGCCCGTGTTTCTGTTCATTTGCGCACCAAGGCAGGTGGAACTCCGGGGTCTTTGGGTGTTGTTCCCTGACACCTCTGGACGGAACCAAAAAGTCCAGAACTCCAATTGGCGCCCAACGTGGGGCGACGTCATTCGGTACCGGTCCAAAAGCCTGAAGAGTTCGAGAAGCTTCGTGTGAAGATTCCTGAGGGAGGCGCCCCACTTCATCGATCCCGGCATATCGCAAAAGTGGCCCGAAGTTCTCTTCCACGAGGGTTCCCGTTCAGGACGGCTGCAGTGGGCCGTTGCCTTGACCGTCGCCCTGTCTTGGACCCGAGGTGCAGTCCTTAGTACAGCGAAACGTGACGGGTTTCTCCTTGGTGACGTCTTCAGTGCCTCAGTTAAGTATTTAGTGGTTGCTAGTTGGTTACTTCGTAAGGGTTGTTATAATCCTTTTTGGTTCTTGGTTTGGTTCGGTTTCGTAAGATTATCACTGGTTGTTCTGGTCACGATAATCTATTTGGTTTAGTTTGGGTATCGATACATCAGTTCGTTTTGGTAGGCCTTAAAAGTTCTTGGTTCAAGTGCACATATCTGTTTTGTGTTTTGTTTGTTTTGTGTTCCGGACTGAAAAATGGTAAGTCGGAGAAATTGTATGTTGTCTTGCTTTGGTTGCAACAGTGACTCACGATTGGAGGACTCATGTCTGGTTCCTCCGATTGGGACTCCCCTATATGACTTATATTGTAAACATGGTGTGGGTCCTATATCCTATAATGAGGTGTGGGTCCGCTACACCGAGAAAGACGGTGTCCTTAGTTGGCCACTGCATGGTAGTTTCGAACCCGAAATTCTTGATAATTTAGAAGCGAAATTGTTTAGGAAGAAAGCCCGGCCGGCAATGTTTGATTCTTTCCATTACTGGCGAAAAGAATCCAAACAGAGAGAAATGAAGAGATTAAAGAAAGAACAGAAAGAGAAAGAAGAGTTGACTCTAGAGCAAGCAACTAAACAGTTGCAAGATAACGAGTGTGAGAAGGCCATAGAGGTGGCCATTAGAGAGCATAATTTAGCGATCGACAAGTGCTACCCTGCCTTGCCATCGAAAACAGCTAAGATACTAGAGGACCCCGAAAACGATCCCCTGTTGTCTTATCTGTTACGGTCACCTCCACCGTATGCACAAGGTGCTACGGCTCCACTTGTACCAAATGTTCAATTGCCGGTTGCTGGACAACCTGGTATTGCTGCCCCTCAGAATCAAGTTCCTGTACCTCCTGTGGTTAATGTGAATGTTCCTACGGCTCCTCCTCCTCCTGGATTACCGACTTCTATACCTGTATCTGTCTCGCTTACACCTACTGCTTCACAAACTATTTTTCTCGATACTCCTACTGCCTCGCTATCTGTTCCTACTTCCACTGTGTTTTCTACGTCTGCGAGTGTGTTAACTCCACTTTCTGTTCGTCGAAGAATCACTGATTCTGTGTCTAATATGCTGTCTCCTTTCTATAAAACTTTAATTAAGACTCCTACTTCCGACTCTGTTCAGAGACGTAGTCAGCATCCAAGCATTGAGGAACGGGGAATTTTAGATTCCACGGCTCTCAGATGGATATCGAAGAGTAGGAGATATAGTACGAAGGATGTGTTAGATACATTTATGCAGTGGGAGGAACCAACGCAACGGTACGTCTTTGATGAGATGTGCTCGTTGTTACGTGAGGAAATAGAGGAAGATGATATTGAATCGAATTTAGAAGACTTAATTAAAGTTCAGAAAGAGTTTGCTGCTGGTATGATAGTAGGTGAAAATATAGAAGAAGCGATGGAACTGATTTTAAGTTTTAGGAATGATCCATCTCTTCGTTCACCGAGAGATTTAGAGAAAGGTAAGACGAAGCTGAGTCGCCAATATCCAATGAGGGAGGTTCCTCCGATTTGGCGCGATGATGTGCAAGCTGATGCTATTAATGGTATTGCTGCCGCTCCGGCGCAATTCCAGAGAGTGTGGATACACATTCCGTGGAAGCGAGCCGAAGTGCTAGCAGTGAAACAGGCCTTACCAGATCCGCGTAAGAATCCTGCTGGATATTACAAGGAATTAACACAGACGGTTGAGGCTTGTATAATGAACCTAGCAGACATTGATATGTTATTTGGAAATGTAGTTCCGCAACCAGTGTGGGCTAAAATTCGTAGGGAAGATCATCAAGTTGCTTTAGGTGGGCATTGGGCAGCTATCACTGCAGCGGATGGTCAGCAAACGGGTGGTGCAAAACCCGAACCCCTAATTGCTAATCTTCCGGGTAGGATAATTGACTTAATGAAGACTCTGATGCCCGCATTGCGTGTTAATTGGGACAAGTTATCCGCATGCAAGCAAAAGAAAGACGAAAGTGTCTCCGACTTCTTCACGAGGTTCGAAGAGACTTTTGTAGATCATAGTGGTCAGGATATGAGCACTGAAGGAGGACAGAGACTGTTTGTTGATAAATTTGTGCATAATTTGTTACCTGAGTTATGCAATAAATTAAAGGATTCAGAGAGTGCGTGGGCTGTTTCTACAACTGCGCAAATACTTGCAACTGCACAATATTACGAAAATAGGGATAAAGAGGAAAAAGAGAAATCAGACAAGAAAACGAAAGATTTAAAGACTAAAGTTCTTTTGCAACAGGCGTATCCGCCTCGCACAAATCAGACTAATATGCAACAGGGTTCGTATCAAAGGACAGATTATAGTTCACCGAGGCCTCAATATCAGTGGAACCAGTGTGCGTACTGTAAGAAGGAGGGTCATTACAAGAATGAATGTCCGGTCTTAGCGCAAAATAATGCAGCAGCAGCTCAGAGAGGTCGTGGTGGTTTTGTGCAGAATTCTAGAGGTCGAGGGCGAGGTGCTATGCCTCCACAGACGAATGATCGTCCTTCCAATCACTTTGATCAAAGAAATGGACAATCAGCCCAGCAAAATAGATCTCAACAATATCTTGTTGAAGACTATTGTGAAGTGGATGAGGGATTTCAGCAAAATGGGTACTAGGACAGCCATGGACAGAGAGAGGGAGTAGTATCAGTTCCAGTAGATCAGAGTGGGCCTTATGTCGCAGTAGCAACATCAGGTGTAGTCGAACCGTTTCTGTTGGATACTGGTGCCGCAAAAAGTTCTATCATTCATGCGAAACTCCCTGGTGCACCTTTGTCTGGCTCAACAAATGTTTCTGTAGGTTTTTCAGGCGCCCCTGTTTACAACCCTATATCTGGCCCTTTGTCTATTTCTGTTGGACCGTGTCAATTGAAAGCACCTTTGATTTTGACGACGGGTTGTAATGAAAACCTGCTTGGTTTAGACTTGTTAAAACGACTATATGCGACATTGTACTGTTCTCCGGAAGGGGTACAGCTTACATTGGGTAAAAGAATCACCTCTCCGATGTACTTGTCAATGGATGCACTCCCACCAGAGCTGCGTTCACTCCCTGATTCTCTTTGGGCGACTGGTCCTAATGATGTAGGCCTTTTAGAAATACCACCATATGTAGTTACTTTGAAAGCCAATATAAAGTTTCCAAGAATTCCGCAATACAAAATATCTAGTGAAGGTGAGCGTGCACTTTTATTAATTGTGCAAGATTTGATTAAGAAAGGTGTGGTTGAAGAAACTAGAGGAAATGTTTGTAATAGTCCTGTATTACCGATTTTGAAACGAACTGATCCCACAAAGCCTCCAGTATATAGGTTTGTCATCGACCTCAGAGAAGTTAATAAGATTGTGGTCCCACAGTTTCCTGTGGTTCCAGACATTACTGCCTTGTTAACATTGATACCTGCTACAGCTACTTGGTTCTCAGTCATCGACTTGAAGAATGCCTTTTTCAGCATTCCGATAGCCGAGGAAAGCAGAGATATTTTTGGCTTCTGTCTAGGAAGTCGCAGTTTCAGATTTAAACGCGCTCCACAAGGCTACTGTGAGAGTCCATCTATTTACAGTCAAGCATTAAAGAGCCAGTTAGACTCCTTTGTCCTTCCTCCAGGTTCTGCTCTAGTGCAGTATGTAGATGATCTTCTAGTGGCTGCTGATGACAAGGAAACTTGCAAAGCAGCTACAGTTTCGTTATTACATCACTTGTCTAATTTGAATCACAAGGTATCACCTTCTAAGATGCAATACTGCTGCCAAGAAGTGACCTACCTAGGTCATCTCTTGTCAAAGGAGGGAAGAAAGTTGACCCCAGAGAGAATAAAAGCAATTACGCAAATGAGTGTTCCACGCACACAGAGAGAAGTACGTGCCTTTTTAGGTATTACCTCTTACTGTAGGCAGTGGATCCCGAATTTTTCTCTCTTAGCGAAGCCGTTGGTAGCTTTGACTGGGAAAAATGTTCCGAGTCCGGTGCCATGGTCTGATGAATGTCAAAAGAGTTTTTCTGAGTTACGAAAAGCATTGTGTTCAGCTCCTGTATTGGGTACACCTGATTACAGTAAGCCATTCACGCTCTACGTTCACGAGAGAGAAGGTTGCGCGTTGAGTGTTCTGACACAGAAATTTGGTGATAAACAACGCCCTTGTGCGTATTTTTCATCAACATTGGATCCGGTAGCTAGAGCGTTACCTAGTTGTTTGAGAGCTACAGCGGCAGCTGCGGCTTCCATTCGACAATCTGCTGGTTTGGTGATGAACAACATGCTAGTGGTCATGGTTCCTCATGCAGTGGATACACTCATGAACCGAACGAAGACACAACACCTTACTAGTGCGAGACTATCTGGTTACGAGCTGACATTACTAGCGAGTCATATTCAGATTAAAAGATGTAATGTATTGAATCCAGCAACATTGTTGCCGGCTAATCAAGAGTCGAGTGATTCCGAGCCACATGATTGTTGTTTTAAAACGGAGGAAGAGACAAAAGGACGAATTGACTTGAAGGATACTCCATTATCAGATCCAGATGGTACGCTGTATGTGGATGGATCGTGTTTTAAACTAGAGAATGGTGATGTGACTGCTGCTTACGCAGTAACGACTTTGAAAACGATTGTGGAGACTGCAAGAGTGAGTCAGAATTCTGCCCAAGCTGCAGAATTAATAGCTTTAACGAGAGCGTGTGTTTTAGCTAAGGGAAAGAGAGTGAATGTTTTTACAGATAGTCAGTACGCATTTGGCGTGGCCCATAGTTTTGGCCGTTTGTGGAGAGAAAGAGGTTTCATTACGTCCCATGGGACTAAGATTCAACATGGTCAGCTAGTTAACGACTTGTTGGAATCTCTAACCTTGCCGACTGAAGTTGCGATTGTGAAGTGCAGTGCTCATAAAGCAATCACGGATGATGTTGGTCGTGGAAATGCTTTTGCTGATGAAATCGCTAAACAGACAGCTAGAGACATAATGAGCAGAATGTATGTTGCTACGTCTGCAAGATGGATTGCTGAATCTGGAATGTGTGAGGATACAATGGAAAGTGTGAAAGAGATTCAGAAAGAAGCAACTGAGGAAGAGAAACGTGTATGGAGAGAGAGTACGGGCAAGTTAGATTCAAATGGGTGTTGGATTGATTTGACAGAACAGCAGCGTTGGATGTTGCCTAATGCGTATGTGCTTGCAGTGGTGACGATGGCGCATGGAGTAGCACATATCAGTTCTAAAGGAATCTGTAAGATGTTGGCACCGGTCTGGAAGAATGATGGGATCAGTAAGTGTGCAGAGAGAGTGGTGAAAAATTGTATGGTATGCCTGATGCATAATCCTGGCAAGGGAACTCCAACTCCTGCTGGTCACTTCGCTCCTCCTTCCTGCCCCTTTGAAGTGATTCAGTTAGATTTCATTCACATGGATCGCTGTAATAATTTGAAATATGTCCTGGTGGTAGTCTGTGCTTTTTCCAGGTGGATCGAAGCATACCCATTAAAGGACAATACTGCCCTATCAACTGCCAAGATCCTTCTCAAAGAATATTTCCCTAGATTTGGAATGCCACGGATTGTATGGTCAGATAACGGAAGTGAGTTTATAGGGAAAGTTATGCAGAGTGTGTGTGCCGGTCTAGGTCTGAAACAAAAGTTCCACAGTGCGAACCATCCCCAATCAGCTGGTTTAGTGGAGGGTTACAATGGCACCCTCAAGCTGAAATTAGCTAAAATACAGGCATCCACAGGTTTAGACTGGCAAGACGCACTTCCTTTGGCTTTGTTATCAACGAGAGCAACTGTACATTCTAGAGTGGGGCTTAGCCCTTACGAGATAGTCTTTGGCCGCCCGGCAAATATCTGGGGTGTGCCAAGGCCTAAGGAATTTTGCTCTCTAGAATATCCCATGTTGATAGACTATCTATACGACTTGACTGCTAAATTGAGTCTTATTCATCAACAGGTTTTCGATGCTTTACCAAAGCCTCCGGAGAGTCCAGGGCATCAGCTGAAACCAGGAGACCTAGTAGTCATCAGGAACTTCACGAGGACGAAGAACCTTCAGCCGAGATTCGTCGGCCCCTTCCAAGTCCTGCTTGCAACAAGAACAGTGGTTCGCGTAGCTGGACGCAAGCATTGGGTGCACGCATCCCATGTTAAGCGTGTCCCTTTGCCGCTTCCTTACGACGACTGGGTGAAGAAGGGAATTGGTTCCTCCGAATTTGAAAGCACGACAAAATTCATCCCTTTCAGCGATGCCGAATTAATCACTGACACTCCAAGCTCCGACTCTCCTTCAGAAAAGACTCCTTTGAACACTGAACATTTGTCTCCTGCATCAGAAGAAACTCTGCCATCTACGAATTTGAACACTGCCACAGTTACCAGTGAAACGCTATTTGCCGATCAAACAGTACCTGCGAAGCAAAGATATAATTTACGAAACCGTAAAATGGACAAATAAAGCAGGCAACTGCATATTGTGATATTTTGAAATTTTGAACTTTTGCATTCAGCCAGGAAGTTTGCTATTGTTTTATTATCTGGGTAGCCGTAGGGTTGTGGCTGTGTGCCTAGTTGAATCTGCAGGGGTCTGACACAAGGTCGATCTTTCTGTTGGTTCTGGGAACTCCCAGGGCTGATAGAGGCATTTTCATCTACGTACACATCATCAGTGGTCGCGAGCGGATTGTAGAAGATGGAGCTTCCTGCGCTGCAACGAGAAAATGTGATTTACGTTCGCAGAAACAGACTTTACAGAATTCTTCATAGCAAATGCTTTTTGACGCAATGTGCCATTACATTTCTAATTGTTTTGATAACATTGGTGGGTGGAATCGTTTTTGGTATAAATTTGATTTATGTGCCAGTAACTACAGTACCTCCCCTTAATCCTGTTACTTCTACTGTTTCCTCTATACACTCTTTTCATTCGTTTCCCGAACATGAGCAAGCCCGACGCTCAGAATTCATTAACAACACTTTTGTACAGCTCTTGCATCAACACCAACTGGTAGTTAACACTACAGACTGCTGGGTGTGTGGCTTGATACCCCACACTATGGATAAAGGCATTCCCTATCTGGTTTTGCCTTTTAGCTACAATGGATCATTTCAGGCCCTTCAAACTATCTTTGCTTATGCCCTTGAAACCTATCCTCCGCGCCCCCCACGTTCCACAAAATATAACTCTGCCAACAAAGCTTTAGTCCAGGGAATTATTGACATGATCAAGGACGTCAATAATACTCCATCATACCCTAGAGACGAACTGCGAGTGTATTTAACTTGGAATACTTCAGAGTATCGCCTTAGTTTAGGAGAAAGCAAGCGTAAAAGCTCAACTCCAATCTGGGTCGTACCTCACCGAGGTCAGGTCTGTTTGCAAGGTAATGGGAGAAATCCAAGAGCTCAGCTAGGGAGGAGTGAGTGCGTTGAGACTTATGTGTTTCCGGCTAACTCTTCCCCTGCCTTCCTTACTGCTAGGGGTACCTACTTCATCTGTCGAGACCGAGCATATACATGGTTGCCTGCCGACTTTTCAGGTTCATGTTATATTGCTCGATTGTTGCCTCCAACATATACTGCTTCATCTGACTACCACAGAACCAGAGTAGCGAGAGGTGTCTTCAGCAAGGAAGATACCGCTGGTCAGGAAGCTGGAGACTTCTTCAAAGGCTTCCTTCCGTTCTGGGGGCCTATGGCCAATAGTAGAAACATACGTCAGCTAACACGGGTAGTTGAATCTACTATTACCGAAACTGCTGGTGCCCTTAGCAATTTGACAGCTGAGCTTCAGGCGGATAGACTCATGACGTTGCAGAACCGTATGGTTCTAGACGTTATACTTGCAGATCGAGGTGGGGTATGTAGAATGATCCAATCGAGCTGCTGTGTCTTTATTCCTAATAATGCTCCAACAGTCTATGAGGCGATCTCTAAGCTACACAAGATTTCCGACTCTATACACGTAGACAAGGGAAACTGGTCCTTCATGGAGTGGTTTTGGACTCTGATCTCAGCGTGGGGATGGAAGGTTCTAATGGTCATCAGTGTCATCTTGGTATTCCTATTCTCATGCTGCCTGATTATCCAGTGTGGTCCTGCTCTGTGTAGCCTTTGTGCTGCAACCTGTTTTAGGAAACCACCTGCGTTTGGAGAAAAGGCACGAGAAAGGATGATGATACAACAACATGTCACTGACCTGATGAGTATAGAACTAGATTCTGACATAGATTGAGTAATTGCCTATGTAAGGGCAAAAGGAGGGTCTGAGGTTCCGTGACGATTTGAACCCGTGTTTTCAATATTGTCGGAAATACATAATATTGGTATCAGCGAACCGCAAATGATCCATTTAGCATATCCTGGTGTTTTCGCTATGCAACGAGCAAGAGTACTCCTGTTATGAACACATTTCTGATCTACCCACGGCATCCATCTTAGATCATGGCAGCCATTTTGTGTTTCTTGCCCTCACATACGCAATAACCTCTGATCACTTCATTTCGATTAAGGACACGTAGCCTTAGCCGGAGATTCACCTCTTTCATGACACGTGCACCCTAAACCAGATCACGCTGTAGCTACATGACTCGACAAAGGCTGCCTCCTCTGCCCGAGGCCAGCCCACCTGAACTGGTTCTCGTGTCCATTGTCCCGATCATGATTAGGTGGCCGAAGCCGGTAGCCTTGCCCATTTACGACCCACAAACATCTCTTATCCCGCTTTTCTATCTTCCACACCTGGCTCCCTTTCTTTCTTTCTGAATCTTTATTAGGGGGAGGTAACGAAATTTACGATGAGGCGGTCCGGCTCTTGAATGCAATATTGACAAGGGATTGTGATGAACTAGTGGGAACCCCTCTTCGTAGATGTCTTGTATCAGATTTTATCAACGGTTCCTGTGTACGCCAAATATTTATTGTTTGTGACACAAAGGTTTTGGGAATGTACCAACATGTGAAGAATTCGCCTGAAGGCCAAAATGTAGTATATAAGGAGCAACCCTCTTTGTACAATTTGAACAGGCTCCTAGTTACTGCCCATGCGTAGTTTCTGTGACTTCTGTGTCCCTGCAGTAATAAACCTTTGGTCTTTGACGCCACCATCGAGAAGCCCGTGTTTCTGTTCATTTGCGCACCAAGGCAGGTGGAACTCCGGGGTCTTTGGGTGTTGTTCCCTGACACCTCTGGACGGAACCAAAAAGTCCAGAACTCCATGTCCCTGGCCCAGTGCATCATGGGAACAGGGCAGACCAAACTACCAAGCCAATTCTTATACTGGAAAGGAAACAAGCTTCCGGGGACCGGTTTCTGGCATTACAGCCGTCTTCGGCCCGGCTTGCTTGAATCCTGATGGTGCAGTGAGCAAGGGACTCACATCTGAGTTTACCCTTCCACGCTTATGGTGGACAAAACGATTCAGAAAAGGGGGTGGTGATGGACTGAGTATCTGAATTAAACAGAAAACTCGTACCCAGTCAACAGATCAGGGCTTGATCCATCACCGTTTTTTAGCTCACTGCACCATCCCAGCTCAGAACCTGGCTACATGCAAATTAGTCTGTCCCTGGCCCAGTGCATCATGGGAACAGGGCAGACCAAACTACCAAGCCAATTCTTATACTGGAAAGGAAACAAGCTTTCGGGGACCGGTTTCTGGCATTACAGCCGTCTTCCGCCCGGCTTGCTTGAATCCTGATGGTGCAGTGAGCAAGGGACTCACATCTGAGTATACCCTTCCACGCTTATGGTGGACAAAACGATTCAGAAAAGGGGGTGGTGATGGACAGAGTATCTGAATTAAACAGAACACTTGTACCCAGTCAACAGATCAGGGCTTGATCCATCCCCGTTTTTTAGCTCACTGCACCATCCCAGCTCAGAACCTGGCTACATGCAAATTAGTCTGTCTCTGACCCAGTGCATCATGGGAACAGGGCAGACCAAACTACCAAGCCAATTCTTATACTGGAAAGGAAACAAGTTTCCGGGGACCGGTTTCTGGCATTACAGCCGTCTTCGGCCCGGCTTGCTTGAATCCTGATGGTGCAGTGAGCGAGGGACTCACATCTGAGTATACCCTTCCACGCTTATGGTGAACAAAACGATTCAGAAAAGGGTGTGGTGATGGACAGAGTATCTGAATTAAACAGAACACTCATACCCAGTCAACAGATCAGGGCTTGATCCATCACCGTTTTTTAGCTCACTGCACCATCCCAGCTCAGAACCTGGCTACATGCAAATTAGTCTGTCCCTGGCCCAGTGCATCATGGGAACAGGGCAGACCAAACTACCCAGCCAATTCTTATACTGGAAAGGAAACAAGCTTCTGGGGACCGGTTTCTGGCATTACAGCCGTCTTCGGCCCGGCTTGCTTGAATCCTGATGGTGCAGTGAGCAAGGGACTCTCATCTGAGTATACCCTTCCACGCTTATGATCGACAAAACGATTCAGAAATGGGGGTGGTGATGGACAGAGTATCTGAATTAAACAGAACACTCGTACCCAGTCAACAGATCAGGGCTTGATCCATCACCGTTTTTAAGCTCACTGCACCATCCCAGCTCAGAACCTGGCTACATGCAAATTAGTCTGTCCCTGGCCCAGTGCATCATGGGAACAGGGCAGACCAAACTACCAAGCCAATTCTTATACTGGAAAGGAAACAAGCTTCCGGGGACCGGTTTCTGGCATTACAGCCATCTTCGGACCGGCTTGCTTGAATCCTGATGGTGCAGTGAGCAAGGGACTCACATCTGAGTATACCCTTCCACGCTTATGGTGGACAAAACAATTCAGAAAAGAGGGTGGTGATGGACAGAGTATCTGAATTAAACGGAACACTTGTACCCAGTCAACAGATCAGGGCTTGATCCATCACCGTTTTTTAGCTCACTGCACCATCCCAGCTCAGAACCTGGCTACATGCAAATTAGTCTGTCCCTGGCCCAGTGCATCATGGGAACATGGCAGACCAAACTACCAAGCCAATTCTTATACTGGAAAGGAAACAAGCTTTCGGGGACCGGTTTCTGGCATTACAGCTGTCTTCGGCCCGGCTTGCTTGAATCCTGTTGGTGCAGTGAGCAAGGAACTCACATCTGAGTATACCCTTCCACGCTTATGGTGGACAAAACGATACAGAAAAGGGGGTGGTGATGGACAGAGTATCTGAATTAAACAGAACACTCGTACCCAGTCAACAGATCAGGGCTTGATCCATCACCGTTTTTTAGCTCACTGCACCATCCCAGCTCAGAACCTGGCTACATGCAAATTAGTCTGTCCCTGGCCCAGTGCATCATGGGAACAGGGCAGACCAAACTACCAAGCCAATTCTTATACTGGAAAGGAAACAAGCTTCCGGGGACCGGTTTCAGGCATTACAGCCGTCTTCGGTTCGGCTTGCTTGAATCCTGATGGTGCAGTGAGCAAGGGACTCACATCTGAGTATACCCTTCCACGCTTATGGTGGACAAAACGATTCAGAAAAGGGGGTGGTGATGGACTGAGTATCTGAATTAAACAGAACACTCGTACCCAGTCAACAGATCAGGGCTTGATCCATCACCGTTTTTTAGCTCACTGCACCATCCCAGCTCAGAACCTGGCTACATGCAAGTTAGTCTGTCCCTGGCCCAGTGCATCATGGGAACAGGGCAGACCAAACTACCAAGCCAATTCTTATACTGGAAAGGAAACAAGCTTCCGGGGACCGGTTTCTGGCATTACAGCCGTCTTCGGCCCGGCTTGCTTGAATCCTCAAGACATGAGTCCCTTGCTCACTGCACCATCAGGATGGTGCAGTGAGCTAAAAAACGGTGATGGATCAAGCCCTGATCTGTTGACTGGGTAGGAGTGTTCTGCTTAATTCAGATACTCTGTCCATCACCACCCCCTTTTCTGAATCGTTTTAACAAAAACAGCCAACTCCTGGTGACGATGGATATCGTCTCTTTATACACAAGTATTCCACAAAGACCAGCCTTGGAATGTATGAGAAGAGCACTACAAAGGCGGGAACAACCGGCAGGGGTCCCCACAGAATTCATCATTGACCTTTCGGAAATTGCAATGACAAAAACTGTTTTGTATTTCAAAACAAATTCTATATTCAAAGCAATGGAGTGGCAATGGGCGCTGCCTTCGCTCCCGGATCTGGCGATTCTATACATGTCTGAATATGAACAACAGTGCATTTTATCAGGACATAACCCTTACCACAACCAGATCTCAAGATGGCACAGGTACATAGATGACGTCTTTACAATATGTCTAATTAAAGAGAGGGACCCAAAACCCCAAAGGGGTAGGGTTCCAAAAGACAATCTGTCAGAGAATAAACTCCCCTTTGGACCAATTATAAGAAGTCTTTACAATATGGACAGGTGACAAGCTGGACCTGAATGCCTTTATGGAATGGTTGAACACACAATCTGACGATATCAAGTTCACAATGCACATGGCTAAGGAATCCATTGACTTTTTGGATGTCAGCATGAGGGAAAAGGATGGAAAACTATATACTACACTATACAGGAAACCAGCTGAGAGGAACACCCTCTTGAGATATACGAGTCATCACAGGAGAGGCCTCCGTGACAACTTGCCCTTCGGACAATTTCTCTGCATCCGGAGAAATTGCTCCCTGAAGGAGGACTTTTTCAAAGAATCCGATGATCTAATGACTCGCCTTATGGACAGAGGTTACCCCAAGAGACTTCTGAGAAGATCTAGAAAAAGAGCTTGGTACCAGGACAGGTCAATCCTACTGATGCCAAAAGAACGTGCCTCAACTCAGGAACGGATGATATGCGCGACGACACATTGCACCAAAAGCAATGAAATCAAAAATATCATTAACAAACATTGGGGCTTGATTGCTGATGTTATCGACACCCCTGAACCACTGATGCATGCCTTCAAAAAGGCGAAAAACATACGGGATTATGTGGTCCGTTCCCTGTTGGACACACCACAGGCACCGACCATTCAAGGACTTTGGAACCTACCGGAAGTAGTAGGTAATTTCAGATGTACCACCTGCAAAGCATGTCCCACATGTTGGGAAAAGTGACTCATAATACCCTCACCGTAGACCTCAGGTCCCTCACAAACTGTAACACCAGTGGAGTTATTTACGCTATTCTCTGTCCATGTGAGCTCATGTATATTGGACAAACGAGGCAAAAAATTAAGAACCGGATTTTTCAACATTGTAGCAGGATCCGATGTCAAATGACAGGTGCACCAGTAGTTGAACACTATATGGACAAGAAGCACACCCCAGAAGCTATGAAATTTTAGCTCTTAGATTAGACCCCCTCTTACCTGAACTAATTGGCCCAGAACAATCAGGTTTCATTAAAGGTCGTCTTTCGTCCGATAATTTCGGTGTTTTGTTTGATATTTTAAGTAAGGCTCCTTCACTTTCCTATCCATTGGCCGCCATTTCCCTTGACGCAGAAAAGGCATTCGATAGAATACGATGGGACTTCATGTTACAAGCTCTTTGTTGGATTGGTTTTTCGTCTAAATTTATTTCTCTTATTTCTCTACTTTACTCCTGCCCTCATGCATCAATTTTTGCAAACGGTATAGTATCGGATTATTTTCCCCTTCAAAGAGGCGTACGACAGGGTTGCCCCTTATCCCCTCTTTTGATTGTTTTAGCTCTAGATCCCTTTTTGTCAAAAATCAGACTCGATGAAAACATTTCTGGTTTCCATTTTGGTTCCCAACAACAAGTTAAATTATCAGTTTATGCCGACGACATTTTGTTATATTGTTCTGACCCACAATCCACCCTACCTTTCTTTTTGAATCAAGTTTCCTCCTTTTCTAGTGTCTCCGGTTATCGTCTTAATATTGACAAATGTGAAATTTTACCCCTAAATCCTCTTTGTCAAAAGCATCTCTTTGATGCTTCTGGATTCTCCTGGCAACCATCTAAGATTAAATACCTTGGTGTTTGGTTTGCTCCACGTCTCTCGGATACTCTTAAGTATAATTTCGATTCTCTTTCTACAAAATTAAATAGGGCAATCGTCCGCTGGAACCATCTCTTCCTTTCTTGGTGGGGTCGTCTCGACTCCATCAAAATGATGTTAGCATCTCTGGTGCTCTATTCCATTTCCATGATCCCCATTCATGTTCCAGACTATTACTTCAAATCAATAGACTCTATTCTACTCAAGTTTTTGTGGAAAGGTAAAAAACCTCGAATAGCTCTTGCTGCTTTGAAAAAAGATAAATCACTAGGAGGAGTTAAATTTCCTAATTTTAAAACTTATCATAACGCCTTTTCATTAAAACAAGCTTTACGCTGGCTCTCTTCTGACCTCCCCTTTTACTGTAGTGTAGTTCCTATTTTCCCTATAGGCCCTGCGCATTGGAATAACATAAACAGCAGTGTAGACGTAGGAGTGCGGTCTTCTAGGTCTCTACTGACTATGTTAGACTTAATTTAGGTTTGCGCCAGCTAGCTCAGAGGTCACTGGAAACTTTCTTGACTGAATAGGAAGTGATCAGCTTCCCTGGCTCAGACAAGAAGGGATTCAGCTTCCGACAACCGCATTAACATGACAACTTTGCTCCTCAGAATAAGAGTCAATCTCTAGAGTCGTGTGAAACAATAGACAGCTATTTCACTCAGTCAGTTGTGCAGATTTTACGTTCACCAGGATGCAGAGAATAGAGAGACGGGCGTTTTCAATAAAAGATATTATTTATTGAGCAGTCTTCCTTCTCATGCAAGAGAAAGGAATTGCCACAATTGCAAAACTTGTTATTATGAAAAGTGCTTACAGTAAAAGGAGTATTACAAAATAATACTGTAAAAGCCTTTATATGGTTTCTTAGCCATAAGATAGCTAAAATGAATAAAATATATGCATTCATATATACATTGGCTAACGACCTCAACTGGTGCTTCTAACTACGCCTACCCCGGTGTACCTGACCTAAGCCTAATACATGGGAGGGAGTAAGTAAGTAGCTTAAGTTAAGTTGGTTTTGCCAAGAGTTTGCTTCAAGAATTCTCTCTAAGGGTTTAGTCAGCACCGTACCTCTGGAATAGAATGCAGGAGGTCTGGTATCTCCTCTCAGGACCCGATATCCCAGTTACCCGCAAGGGTAGGCTGGAAACGCCGGAGCTGGATTTTCTCGGCAGGAGAAAAGACAGCGTCTTTCTCAGCGCGTCAAGGAGGAGGAGGGGCAGCGTCCGTGGGCTTCTCGCATCTTCTGGGCTCTGCAAGGGACAGCTGTTCTGCTCCAGTATTCTCCACCACCATGTGCTTGCTTAAGGCAACGTTGGTATATTTGTACCTGAAAGGTGCCGAGTTTGACGTAAGGTTTTGGACATAAGACGACAATAAAGATGTCACTAAGAACTGGTCGTTCTTACAGTGCTCGCAGGAGTTCTATTACTAATCAAAACAAACCAAGCGGGGCTTTCCCAGGTTGCTGGGGGGTTTGAGATGTTGAAAGAACTTGGTGTGTTATCTAGGAATCTAAGGAAGTGGCTTCTGCTATGTCATGGACTGTCATGAGCTGCAGAGACGAGTTACTGAAATATGGCTCTGATCGTTTATGCCATTATAGGGATATGTATTGATTATAGCCGTATAGGGGCATGAGGTCACAATATTGATCGGGGTCCTAGATAGAACACAACACCCAGTCCACGAATTTATGTCCATCAAATTACTAAAACTAAAGCAATAAGAAGCAAGTTTATTATTACCCACCCCAAAATACATTTTGCATTTGAAATGGTGTACTTAAAATACATTGAAATTAATTGGTACTGTACGTTTTCAAGCATAGTAATCATTCAAAAATATTGCATATGTAATTATTTGAACGATTCTGCAAAGATTTACACATGAAAAAGTCTCTAAATACAGAAAAGAAGGGCGAGACTATTTCATCACATATTAAATACTATTGCATTAAAAATGTGCTAGATGCTAAGGTAAAATTTTGTCTCTAGATCTACTAAAAATAGAAGCTCTGTTCTTTATGAATAGTTCTACTTTAAGCAAAGGATGTGTGCCAGGAAAAAAGGTAACTATTTTGGAAAAATTAATTTCATGGTGAGCGGGGAAAAAAATAGTTCAAAACGTTTTTCAGTAGCTTTTGTTGTTCAAAGCTGAAGGCCGAATTCATAGTTCATGGGAACGCTGTGTGCCGGATTGTTTTCCCAAAAAGTTATTGTTTCTGTTCAGGAGAGAACATCATTTCAGACAGGCTCGCAAAGAATTGGTCTATATATTCAGGTGACAGTTCAACCAAGTTCGATAATGCTGTAACTTGGCAGTTGTGAGAATGATTGCTATCATCGATTTCAGGATCAGCAATGCTCACAGAAGGTCGTACCTGGGTGATGCTGCTTTCATTTCTTGCTTCACTGCCACCACCTAGTCGTAGTGCAGGAGTCTCAACGAATGCCGTCATCAGAATTGGTAACCGCTGGGGACAACACGATGTGTGAGCCGTTACTGGACTTAGCAAAGTATCGGCATCCATTGGTATTGCTGATGGTAGTGCAAGACAGGTGTCTAACACGCATTCCTCTCCGCATAGCATACATCGAAGCACAGGTAAGATGCCGGTCTGCCATATAGGTCTGAATGAAAGAAACCAGGTCATATTCAGATCTCGTAGCCGAGCTATCCCAAGGACTCTAGTTATGCGGTCCCGGTAGCGTATTGCTAGGATCGTTTCTTCCATCCGTGCTGGAGTCATGTCTGCGTTTTGGTTTGCCATATCGGAGCAGGAGAGTTAAAAATAAAATACCTGCTACAAGTCCTAAAAGTAGTGGTACGCCACCAAAAATCGAATGTACAAAATTTGGAAAGATACCCAGGACCGCTTCAAATGGTGTTAACAGTCCCAAAAAAACTGTCTTAAATACATTCGAGATACCACTGGCATTCGACATATTTAGTATTTGGCTGAGCATTTCTTTGAAATGCACCGGGCAATTGGTTGATAAAAGTGCATGTATCTCTGCCGCCGTCCTTGCAACGTGGAGATCATACGTCTCTTTTGATGACGTGATGGGCACTGTTGTCTGAAAAAGTACCGACTTCATATCAATTCGTATAGAAGAGATTTTCAAATTAGGCCAAATCGGAGTCACTGAGTCTCCAGGGCCGTTTGGATACAATGCTTGCATATAGCAAGTGACCATGGAACTCACACTTAAGAGATATGCTTTCCCTGGCACCAAGCCACAACAGCTGTGATCTGTTATTAGAACGTAACTCCCGTTAGAAAGTTGCCTAACGAATGGCTCTATTTGTGCTGCAGGTGTGCCATGCTGGTGGCATGAAAGGTTGCTTGAAGTACCCTCACAGGCCCCATGTAAGTTAATACCTTGGCACAAAAGTATACCGCTTAGTGAATGTTTACACTCATTACCACTAAGACATACATTTTTGTTGTTGTCACTATAACATGTGTGTGTATAAGGTAATTTCCATGATGACTTAATGTATCCTTTACCCAACTTTTCATACTGGCCTGCCGGTATATACTCAAGGCAATTTTTAAATTGGAAAGTTGTTATCGGAATTTTGAAAATCCTGTGTATTATCCATTCAATGACAGGTCTTTCTGACATTGTCAATGGTAATCTCTCAAGCTTTTCGATGCTCAGGATTGTATAGTCTGCTCCTTTCTGTGCCAAACTGATTTGTTTATCAGTAAGGTTAAAGATGGAAAACAATGACGTTGTGTTGATTAGACGCCATGGCACATAGCCCGAACGAAGATTTTGCAACGTCCATCCTAGCTGTACAATAGAACGTAATTGGGACTGGCCATGTTGTAACATTAGCAAGTCCTGGTCTATTATATCAATAGCAGATGATACAATACTGTCCAGTGAATATATTCTGGAGGACAGAGTCATTAACCCATTGTCCACAACAGAAAGTGATTTTTCCAAATTAATACGATCAATTTCTCGTATTGTCTCTGCTGTTTCAATTTGAGTTTCTTTCCAAGCCTCGTTGTATGCCGCATATATGCTGGCCGCTTTGAAACGTTTTTGACGCTGTTTGCGTGGTCCCATAATGAAATCGCACAAGTCAGCACCATCTTTAAGTAAAGACAAGTGTTGCTTAATTTGTGCCAGTGTGGATGCTTGTAGCCATTCAAGGCAGAGTTTCCCTACACTGTATGTTGTTACTATCCCTGGATGTTGTCTCTGGGAGTATCTAGGGTCTGGTCTGGACATTTTCAACCCCTGTATTTTGTTCAGGAATCTATCTTGACAGTTATTCGTGTCTGTAGGCCAGATTAACCACTTTTTCCAATCAGGATGTGTTCTGTTTTCATTTAAAATTTGGGATACGTCTATTTCAATATCTGTGGTTGCATTATCAGGTATTGGCTTTGGAATAAACAGTTTGTTAAGGTCTTTAATCTTAGCTAGGCCAAGACAGGTTGTTTGTTGAATTGTGTCATTCAAGAACAATATTTGTTCTGGGATCATGCAGGCTCGAAATAAAGCTTCTAGGCCTTGTACCTGCCAATCTTTTGTACCCCTGATGGTTTTTGTTTCAATGTTATTTTTCCAGAAATCAAAACCAAATTTAATCATTTTTTCATAAAATGCTTCTGAATATATCAATTTAGTATTTGTCAGCATGGTTTTCGTACCTGTTTTATCCAACAGTTTATAATAAAATGTTTCTGCATTACTTGTGTTAAACCCTGAGAAGTATTGGAATTTCTCATGAAATGTTTTTGAACTGCTTTTAGGTGGAGTAACACAATGTTCCCATTGGTTATATTTAAAAACATTTCTAGGTTGGGCAGATTTATGTAAATAGTGGTCTGCGTAATGTGAAAAACAGTACATCTGTTCATAATTAGGTGAACCTTGTAAATAATCATGTTCTGTAAATTTTGCTGACAGCACCAAATCTGACATCATATCATTTATACTTTTAAATTCCCAATCATCAGAGAATGTACTCGATTTTACAAAGTCACTTAATGAAACCTTGAACTGGTGAGGATATTTCAAGATCTCGACCAGGCCATATATTTCATAGTCTGTCTTGTCCCAAACTACCCCGCCGGGTATTGGAATGGCTGTTTCATTTACTGATGATAGTTCTCTTTTCTTGACGTGAGATGATCTGTGAGGTTTCAGAACTAAGTTGATGTTCTGACTTGCTGTGTCCATTGAACTGTATTTTCCCTCAATGAATTTTCCCAAACAAAGTACCATGATGAGCCAAAGTAGGAGGAAAAATACACCCAGCCCAATCCAAAATTATAACCATGAAGAAATAAGATAACTCTTTTTGAGTTGGTTAAAGAGTTCTGTTGCTTTTTCCTTAAAAGTCTTTGTTTCTGCCGTCACTTCAAGGTCGCTTTGATCATTAGAAAAGTTATCGAAATTGATGAAGTAGCAAGATGCAGTTCTGTCAATTGTTGGAATTGTTTTCTCAATTTGGCTTTTCAATCGCACATTCTGATGCTACATCGTGTAGACTGGTATTTCATGACGAACTGTTTCAATCTGTGTTTCAAGAGGGACAAGTTCCATTTCTGCATAGTCCTTTTTTATTCACTGCAGGTTTATCAAATGTGATTAGTCTTTCAGTTTGAACCTCTTGGATACTTGCAAATTTGGGTATTCTGTTACCTCTTGGGAGTCCACTGGGCCTTCTATTGATTATAGGCCACATGATTGTGGTTTTCCCAGGTCGATTGATATAACTCTGTTCTCCTTTTTACCACCAAGGGGCGGTAGTACTACTGATCTTGTTCCGTTGATTGCTAAGACAGGTACTGCTTTTTTGTAAGAAGGCCCAAATTCCTTCTTCACCGCTATTTTCTCTCTGACCAGATCCCCAATCTTTGGAATCCAGACAGGTCTTGCGGGGACAGGTGGTGTGTCTTCAGTGGTGATTGGCTGTTTTTTTACCTTTATGTTGCTCAGGGCTTTTCTTGTTTCATTTAAGTCCTGTAAAACAGCCAAACGATCTTTGAAGTCAAAGTCTTTATTCTTATCTTCTACCACTAAATCAAGACTATCCAAGTCCTGAACATGCATTCTAGTTCCGAACAATAGTTCGTACGGGCTGAAACCTTTTAGAGAATTTCTTGGCAGGTTGTTAAGACTACGTTGGACACTTATTAAATGTTTGACCCACCCATCACCCGAACCTAATACCTTTGCTGTTATAGATTGCTTTATGTCTCGGTTTTTTCTTTCCACTACGCTATTTCCCTCAGGATGAAATGGACAAGAGAATCGCAATCCAATGCCCATGCTGGTCATGGCCTCCGTATAAGCTTGAGAGCTAAAAGCAGGACCCTGGTCAGAATGAAGCATGGCAATTGCGTATGTGCCGATAAAGACTCGCAAATCTTTTATAACAGTTTTGGCGTCAGCCGAGCGCTGGGGCCACATTTTTAAAGTGAATGTAGTCTTAAACAATTAATAGGACGCTGGATTGCATGTGTAGATAGCTCTATGCTACCATCATACATGGCCATGGCATCACTCCGCTTGACTCGTTACTGCGGTCTCTGTCGCAGTCTGGGCAGTTTTTTACAAATTTATAATGGTGCAGGCTCATCCCCAGCCACCAGTATACTGCTTGTAATTCGGTCAGAGATTCCTTCATCTGTTTGTGCCTTGGACCTTCACCCATGTGTGCGTCTGCTATTAATCACTTTCTCCGATTCGTGTTTGGAATGACCCTATCCCCCACTCCAGGGATTCGAGCAAAAGGAATGGAGTTTGCATGAATTATGTATGTATAATTGAGTGGATAGTTCACAGGTAATGCTGCACAGTTGCCTTTTGAAGACGTTTTTACTGCCAGCATGGTTTCCCCGTCTATGTATTTTTCTGAACGCCTTTTTGTGACTACGGAAGCCGGTTTACTTGCTTCCGCTATGGCTGTATTAGCCAATGAATTCCCTGCAACGTGAACGCCATCACGTCGTTGAGTGTGTATCACGTGAGTCTTTTGTAGTTCTTTCTATAAATGAACTACTTGTTCCCAAAGCATCTTATGCTTGATTGTGGCACCTGTGTCATCTTTGTAATCATTTTGAACCCAGCTCTACAAATCATTATTGTAGGAGTTGACGCAAAAATGCGAATCGTACACGATTAGTGTCGGGAATTCACGTTCGGCATTTTCAAGCGCCATCTTTAAAGATCTGATTTCAGCTCGCTGAGCCGAACATTTTCTCAGTGATTCAGTTTTTGTTATTTTCGGTCTGAATTTACCGCAGAGCCAGCGACCTTTAACAATCGCGCAGGCTGCATCGTAGGATTTATCTTCTACATTGTAATGCTGTACAAATCTGTCTGTATAGATTATACAGGAGTACTGTTCCAGAGGAAGAATTTCGACTGGCAGAGGATATTCTTTTTCATATTTTAAATCATTCAATTTTTTCATGTGCGGGGCGAAATAGTATTTCACGTCTTCTGCAGCAAGAGAATTTTCCCACTGTATCCATTTCGGATCCAATGACACTGTAGGCAGGTTTACTGGGCTGAATAGTGCCTCGAAGGCGGATTCTGCTGTGAGAACAGTGATCCTTTTGCCTTGTGCTAGTGCTCGTTCTTTCGCTATAGCAGTTTGTACTGCCTTTACAGTATTTTCTGTGAGACTGAATGTTTTTTCTGCTTGTGTGTACAAATGTGATTTGTAAGCTATTGGTACCGTTTCTCCCTCATTAGAGGTCAGGTACGTGAATCTGCATCTTCCTGGGATGACTCGGTTTACAAGGTTGCGTGTACTGTCACATGTTTCTAATTTTGTTTTCACTAACATGTCTGTTTGCAGTGATCTCAAAATTTCCGTGCGCTTTTGAGTCCAGTTGATTGGTTTAAAATCAGGTTTAATTAATTCGTAGAGAGGTTTAATCCTCTCCGCGTAGTTTAGAATGTAAGTTCTTCCGAAATTCAGGAAGCCTAGAATCGATTGTAAGTTCTTCAGCGTTTTTGGTGCTTGGAGTACAGCGCACTTCTCTAAGAAGTTGTCCGCTAGGCTTTTTCCTTCACTTGATAATTCGTATCCTAAGAAATAAGACTGTTAGATGGGCAATTCTCCACTTTTTAAAGTTGAATTTGTAACCCTCTGCTGCGAACCCAAGTATTATGGTGTTCACCCTTTTCAAGTGAGTATCCAAGTCGTCGTCTGTGAGATAGATGTCATCGACATAAGATAATGTCTCATCATCATAGATTTGTAGTAACTCTGTTACTCTGGCTGAGAATAGTCCTGGGCTGTCCTTGAATCCCTGTGGGAGCCTACAGAAATTTTTCTGTGACCCCATTATTGAGAAAGCGGTTAAGTACCTACTTTCTGGTGCAATGTTTTGGCAAAAGAACCCATTAGATATGTCTAATGTTGTTTTGTATTTTTTGCGAACTATGTTATTCATTAGTGCAGCACTATGCAAATTTTGTACTGCAAATGTTTTGCAACATGAGTTAAGGTTTCTGTAGTCCAAGACTAGACGATACGAATCGTCCGGTTTGGACACAGGAAACAAAGGATTGTTCATTTGAGAGGTGCATGTTTCAATTACCCCTTGGTATTCAAGTTGATCTAAAATCTCCCTGACCTGTTTTTTAGCTTCTTGCTTAATTGGGTACTGCCTTTTTGCAGTCGGTTGACTTTTTAACTGGATTTTTTGAGGAGGAGAGTCCTCATCCCATCCTACAGGATTTTTATATAATGCTGGTGCCTGTGCTACTGCCCATTTCCTTGCATATATATATTTAGTGTGAATTGGAATGTGATTTGAGAAGGCAGGCATAATCATTTCTTCGCCATGAGGGCACTCCCTGACAAACTCTGGGGCCAATCTTTCTTGGCTAACAGGATATCATAGCCTTTTGAGAGGTTATCCCAAAATAGACCCCTTATTCTTCTAGTCTTATCTCCCTCTATACGCAGTGTTATTTTGTATATCTTATGAGGTTCGCTAACCCTGCTGTCTGCAGTTTCTACTTGAATGTATTCATTTGTGTCCACTGTCTCCAGATGACTCATCAGGATCTTGCGAGCTATGGTGATTTCTGCTGCACTGTCTAGCATTGTCTGTGCCCACTCTCCGTTTTTCAGCTGTGTCCTCAGTATTCTCGGCATGTTCGATTACTCTAATACTGGCTACCTTCTTCCTTGGGAATTGTAATTTTTTACTTTGAGCAGGTTCCTTGTCTTTGGACTTGGTGTGCTCTTCCCTTGGGTCTGACCGTCCTCTTCTTTCCGATTTCTGCGAAAAAGATCGAGAGGGACGTGTATCAATACTTTGATATCTATCAGGCTTTTTCAAGTTATCCCTATTTCTAAGGTTATATCTTTTCTCAGAGTGCTCCCTCTGGGGAGACTGGTGTTCTCGAGTCGGAGTTCTTTCCCTCCGTCGAGGAGACCTTCCTCTGGACTGGAAAACTTTTTCTTTGGGAGTGGATTGTTTATTTCCATTCCAGCTCTTTTTAGGAGTGTTCAGATTATTTTTAATAAATCATTTTTCAGGATTTTCGAGTAGTTGGGGTTTTACTGGTTTCCCACCCAAACTATCTCTACCTCATTCTTCATAGCATTTTTCTATAATTCTGGCAAGCTCAATTGGTTGATCTGTTATATCTGTTTCTTTCAATTTCTGGCGGATCGCCACAGATGCTGCTTCTCCTTTTATGTTGGCTAGTAATATAGCCGAGACCTGTTTGAAGTCTTTCAGTAATTTCATACCAAGAGTTAAATCTGGTTCTGGACCGTATTCATTCTGAATTTGTTTTAGCACATCCGGTATTACCGCCATGGACGGAACACCATGTGTTTTTGTGTAAATGGAAGCAAAGACTGTACCCCAAGTGTCACAGTCCTCCACATGTGGTGCGACCCCCATTGGAAGGCAGATAGTCAGAATTCTGTGTTTCTCAATAGGGGTAGTATTCGGAAATACTGCCTCTATTTGAGTAATTTTCTGTGCTAACCAGAAAGGAATGTGTTCCCGTTTTGCGGGAATTTTTCCAAGACATGATTGTATGTTTTGTGGTGTAATTTTATTTGTGTTCCCCTGATGAGGGGTCAGCTGTGGAACATTAACAGCTGTTTGGACTGTTGCAGTCCGCATTACATATTGGACTAACTGTCTATGTATTTTAATCAGTAATTTTAGCTGTGCTAAAAGTTCTTCGCTTGACATTTTTTCAATGTCTGGATGTGGTGTGTAGCTGGCTAGAACCGGCCATGCTGCTCCTGGTCTACCTAGTGGACCGAGCCTGGTGATGTGATCATTATGTTTTAGGGCGCCTTTAAACCAGAGCAGGTGCTCTTGGTATTTTAATGGGATTTCAATCTCCTCGGAAGGAGCTTACTCTTCCGGTGGTTCCTCTATTTTGTAATAGTGAAACTCGTGTGTTGTAGCATTTGCCGCTGGAAAGTTTATCCAAGAATAGAATACTTCTGTCTGCCGATATTCGTGTGCCTCTCTCACGAAAATGACTGTACCACCTCGTGATGTCAGTCCGTTTTCTATAAGTTTTAAAGTTATAGATGTTCTTATGTTTGCTGGGATGATAATCGCACCCGGTTCATTAATCCCTGTAACATCGAAACCCGGTTGATTCGCGTCTACCGCGACTTCATTGGTTCCGTTGTTATTGCCATTTTCTGACATTGTATTAATGAAGGTTTGCAGTGCAGGTTTTCAAGGAAACAAAGATTAGGTGCACAATATTTTGGAACACTGTATCCTTCAACGTTGACTAAACCAGAAACTTTACATAGGAATCTCTTCCTACTAAGTTCTGGCGGATTTTCACCTTTCACCCACTCCAGACGTCTATTGGAGTATTTACGTGAGAAAGGGTCTGTGTGAAAAAGCACGACTGAGTTACTCTAACGTCTTGCGTTAGTTTTATCGCCTTACCAAACGTTGGGCTCCATGTAGTGTAGTTCCTATTTTCCCTATAGGCCCTGCGCATTGGAATAACATAAACAGCAGTGTAGACGTAGGAGTGCGGTCTTCTAGGTCTCTACTGACTATGTTAGACTTAATTTAGGTTTGCGCCAGCTAGCTCAGAGGTCACTGGAAACTTTCTTGACTGAATTGGAAGTGATGGGATTCAGATTCTGACAACCGCATTAACATGACAACTTTGCTCCTCAGAATAAGAGTCAATCTCTAGAGTCGTGTGAAACAATAGACAGCTATTTCACTCAGTCAGTAGTGCAGATTTTACTTTCACCAGGATGCAGAGAATAGAGAGATGGGTGCCCTCGCTATAGCAGAGAGTAAGTTGCTAAAATCCTTTATTTCTATTCCACTGAGCACACCCTCTGTACCAGTGCTGTTGGACACGGGCTGTAAAAACATTAAAGACCAAGCCCAGCTCCGCCCGCTCTTACTATGGACACGAATCTGGAGGGGTGAGGAGCTACAATCCTATGCTGACGGCCTGGGGGAAATAATGAGTATGGGGGGTTGGGCTAAGATAAGATGGTTAAGGGAAACAAAAAATCTTTTGGAAAAGATCGGACTAGGGGACTGTTGGTCATCACGTTCAGCCCCTCCAAAAGAAGTTGTCAAGGCGCTTTTCTGGAAATGGACTGCAGAGCGCCTAATTACAAACTCGAACCACTGCAAGTCCACTGCTGCTTTTTTACAAACTAAGGATACTGTGGCTTTTGAACCCTACCTGGACTTGATTACCCTCCCCTTTGACCGAGCCCTTTATTTTAAATTTAGAGTTGGATCCCTCCCGCTGGGGGCTGTGGTATCAAAATGGTCATTAGCGGCCCGCACTTCCCCCAATTGTGCTTGTTGCCCGAATAGGGTTGAGTCCATCGCGCATGTCCTATTTGAGTGCCCGGATTATGCAAGGCCTAGGTCTTTTTGGTTAAAACCTCTTTGCCGGAATATGGGCACACGATGCCACCTAGAAGCCTTGCGTATTCTAACTACGGACACTTCCCCCTCTATTGTGTGTGGAACAGCTAAATTTTTAAAACAGTTTTGGCTTATTCGTTGTAAGAGATTGTCAGTAGCGGTTTAATTCCCTTTTTAGTTAAATTATTTATGGGCACTATGTCTTTTTATCTTTTTTAACGAATTCATATACTGACTTCTTATAGCTATGTTTTTTATTGTGTGTATTGTTATGATTGTATTGTAAATGTGCTTATAAGATATCTCTGCATATTGAATAAAAGCTTATGACTGACTGACTGAGAGATGGGCGTTTTCAATAAAAGATATTATTTATTGAGCAGTCTTCCTTTTCATGCAAGAGAAATGAATTGCCACAATTGCAAAACTTGTTATTATGAAAAGTGCGTACAGTATAAGGAGTATTACGAAATAATACTGTAAAAGCATTGATATGGTTTCTTAGCCATAAGATAGTTAAAATGAATAAAATATATACATTCATATATACATTGGCTAACGACCTCAACTGGTGCTTCTAACTACGCCTACCCCGGTGTACCTGACCTAAGCCTAATACATGGGAGGGAGTAAGTAAGTAGCTTAAGTTAAGTTGGTTTTGCCAAGAGTTTGTTTCAAGAATTCTCTCTAAGGGTTTAGTCAGCACCGTACCTCTGGAATAGAATGCAGGAGGTCTGGTATCTCCTCTCAGGACCCGATATCCCAGTTACACGCAAGGGTAGGCTGGAAACGCCGGAGCTGGATTTTCTCGGCAGGAGAAAAGACAGCGTCTTTCTCAGCGAGTCAAGGAGGAGGAGGGGCTGCGTCTGTGGGCTTCTCACATCTGCTGGGCTCTGCAAGGGACAGCTGTTCTGCTCCAGTATTCACCACCACCATGTGCTTGCTTAAGGCAACGTTGGTATATTTATACCTGAAAGGTGCCGAGTTTGAAGTAAGTTTTTGGACATAAGATGTCAATAAAGATGTCACCAAGAACTGGTCGTTCTTACAGTGCTCGCAGGAGTTCAATAATAATCAAAACAAAGCAAGCGGGGCTTTCCCAGGTTGCTGGGGGGTTTTAGATGTCGAAAGAACTCGGTGTGTTTTCTAGGAATCTAAGGAAGTGGCTTCTGCTGTGTCATGGACTGTCATGAGCTGCAGAGACGAGTTACTGAAATATGGCTCTGATCGTTTATGCCATTATAGGGATATGTATTGATTATAGCCGTATAGGGGCATGAGGTCACAATATTGATCGGGGTCCTAGATAGAACACAACATTACCCTCCTCTTTGGCTTAAATTAGAATCTTCCTTGCTTTTTCCGTTTGATTTTTGCGAGGTTCTCTCTTTCTCTTCTAATGTGACTTCTCTTCGCTCTCCCATCATTTCTCATTCTCGTACTCTTCTTCAGCCATACTTACCATCCTCTTACCCCTCTACTTCCTCCACTCATGTCCAACCTATTTGGCATAATAAGCACCTTAAAATTCGTAATCGCTCTTTATATTGGAAAACCTGGCACTCTCATGGCCTAAAATGGATCTCTCAACTTCTCTCGGGCAATCGACCACTCCCCTTTCAGGATCTCCAGAAGTAATTCTCCTTACCCTCCTCTTCTCGTTCACAATATATCTCACTTCTTCCTAGTCTTACCCAATACCTACATTCACTCCCTACTACAAATTCTATCCCTACTGCATGTCTTCCTGTATCTGTTGGGCTCGATCACTCACCCTCTGCTTCTTTTCTCTATAAATCAATTCAATTTTTCACTGATAGAATCAAATCCAAAGTTGAGTTGGCTTGGGAAAAAGATTTTCAGTTTCCTTTTTCCATTGTCAAAATTTTTCTTGGTTCTCTTTCCCCCTTTTTTGCCGATTCCCCACACCACTATAAATTAATTGACCTTTTAATAGCTATTGCCTTACATCATATTACCTCTCATTGGAAGCAAGCCAATGACGTCACATTTTGTGCTTGGTGGAATGCAGTATGTTTTTACCACTGTCTAGATACTAATTTTGTCTCCCCCATTTCCCTTGCAATCAAGCGTGATCTTTTATGGCTACCCCTTACTAATTATTTATCGAGTGTTGCTACAATCCCACCTACCTCCCAAGTTCGCACTGATGAAGTTCAAAAGCCACCGTGATTTTTCTCTTAATTGCACTTACTCTTTTTCATACCATCTACATGTTTTATTTTACAGGTTATGACTTCATTTACGTCTTTTCTGTAACATTATTGCTTAATATGTTTTTACATTTCGTTTCAACAACCATATATACTTTTATGTAAGAGATACTTCTTGTTTTTTAACTTTTGCCTGTTTCTTCATTTTCTGTCTTTGCTTCTTTATACTTCAATAAACTCAAACATAAAAAAAGAAGCTATGAAATGGGTGATACTTGAAAAAATCACACTGGGCCCCAGAGGAGGCAACTTGAATTCCTTTATGAACACTAGGGAGTGTAAATGGATGCACACGTTCAATACCATAACGAAAGGTCTGAATGAAATTGATGCCAACTTTGCACAGTTGGCAGGACTTGATCCCGAGTAAATCACAGCTCAACCCTATTTGACATACACTACTAATGTAACTAGCACCATAGGGACATGATGAAACTAATCTAACTTTGCTGATATTAACTAATGTTTGTACAGTACATTGAGAAATTCACTAACCGTTTGTTTATCATATGCACAATATTTGTGCTAACATTCTTAAAGGGATTACTTTGAGCATGATATCGTGTTGGTCCATACACTTGTGCGTATTTACTCCAACGCGGTTTTAATGTGATAATGCCTGTATACAACCTAGCCTGTGTAAGGACTAGCTGCCCATCCCGATGAGAAACGTTCACAGCATGTTTTGCCTTTGTCCTAAATCTGTGGAGTATGAACTTGCTATCAGAGGAGAGTCATTCATTGGTCTATGGTTTAAACTGAATGCAATATATAAACATTGTTTTGATTGTATCAGCTTGATGAACACGTCTTTGACTGTATTAGTTGATGAATAAGTGCTTCACAGCCTCTTTAACGGGATAGTAGTGCAGGAATAATTATTGTTTTTGATTGTATTAACTGATGAATAACTGCTTTGCAGCCTCTCTAACGGGTTAACATCACAGAAAAATGAATGAACATATGTCTATTTCTTATATCAAGCCGTAATAGGCCATCACTCTAAATAGGCTTTTCTCAGACGTCCCCCAGACCGTACAGCATCTTTCCATACGATCCCTTGAGATAGTTGCAGGGGATTGGCCCAGACCTGCCGAGCCTCCAAAACTAGCATCGAGCTGCGGCACCGCGAGTTAGCCCTGATTCATCCAGGAATACTGCACCCTGACGGCAGATTAGACGCCGAGTCGGACCAGATAGGAGACCCTTGGGGATCCGCTCCCTACTCCCCCATAAGATCCGCGAAGTCTCTGTGGAATTTCCACGTTCCGATTCATCACTAGTTTCTGTCCCTAAATGAGTATATGCGGAATTCGCTGCCCCATTGTTTTGCTACGTGGTACAATTTCGGTTCATGCATTAGGCTGACTGTGGGCACAATGTTAATTAAGTTTTAGAACAGTATATGACCAGCACCGTCGTAATGAGTCTTTCACGCCTTCATCGAGCGGACTTTGCACTTTTAATATAACACGGATATGGTGCCATTTGGCACGATGTAAATTAATTATCTAAACCATAAATGATTGATACCGCCATAATGGGCTATTACCGTCTTTTACAGAGCGGATGCTGAACCGTTAAATGTTCAATTAACAACGCCGATATGGTGTCTCCACCTAGCGCGTTTTTGTCCTTTTGAGCAATAATGATGGCCACTTCTATACAAAGCCATTTCATATGGCCATAAGACCGTATTAGCTTGCTCCAGTTTAGCGGACCTTTACCACATCACCTGAATATGAGTTCTGTCTGAGCCCCTCACAATGTGACGAACTTGTACGGCTTTAGAGTCCGTTTCCATGCTCTTACTATGCTCATTCTTTGATTATTCAGAATGGTGCTTTCCCGCACTGAAAAAAGAAATTGTCTTACATTGGACTTCCTCCAGTGACAATAACGGAGATGTATACATGATCACAGGAGCTTTGCCCAAGTAAGTCTCCCGCCCGGTCTTCCGCATTAACGGGTACTCGGCCTAGCTGCAAGTGCTTTTCATTGAGATTTGTTCCTCACTTTTTCTTTAGATTCCTCTGGAGCCCACGCAGGCCCACGCAGTGAAGGTTCAGACTCCGACCGTTCACATGCAGGTATTCCCTTACCTATAATCTTCACGATGAATTCTGTTCACCACAAGCATCTAATGCTAGACTTTATGTTCTAGGTGCTCACATTTTATCTATCCTGACGAAGACCCCAGCATGAGGCAACAATAACCCTTACACACATACAGGGGTCGAAACGTAGACTACACCAAACCAACACGCTATAGGACTCAACACAATGGAATTGTCTAGCCTATGTGTGATGTGATTCGGGAACATGTGCACTAGTTTTAGTGTAAAGGCCTACTGACTCTAATGTTATGTTATTATTGTCGCACTACTTTTACCCAGTCCCCCACAAACCCTATCACACCCCCTCCTTCCTTGACTGAGAGCACCATCGTTGTAATGATTTAAAAATTACGCATTCAACTATGAAGAGTAAATGTTTATTTGGCGATGCAGTAATTATATCCTACACGATTGTAAGAATAAATACAATCAAATCTTGAATATTGCAAGCTTTATTGTTCACGATGTTTATCAATGAATAATGATATGTATTTGTGGTGAACTTTTGTATGAAGTAATACAGATTATCTTTGAATAATTGCGCAAACTCGGACCACTTTCCTTGTGCTTTGCCACCTTCAAAAGGCCTGGAGTTACTCCAAATCCTTAGAATCCCACAACAACTTCAGAGCCATCACTAACGCCCACCCCAACTCATCAGAAACCCAAGAAAGAAAGCGATCCAAGACAGAATCTCCACACACGCGGGCACTGTGAGAAGTTGGCCTGGCATATTGCTGTTGACTATGCTAGTGAGCACCTTGCACCAGTCCAAATGAACACGTTTCGGTAACGCTTTTTCTGGTGGATACACCTTGTGAATATCCCCTGCGTCAGCAACATTTGGAAAATTCTTTTGTAGCTCGTCTTGTGGACGACATAACAGAAGCACGGCATTGCGTGCCGCTCCGCTGACATCACTGAATCCATAAAAGGACCCAGTTGGCATGATGACATCAGTTCCACCCTTTTTTCTGTGCCCTCGAGGCACACGGACAGACCGACAACAGTATATATACACAGTGTACACAGTACAAAATAATCAAGGTAACCCACACAGTGTGAAGACAATGCAGTAGAGCAAAAAGAAATAAGACATTGCTTTAAAAACAACATGCACAAAAGCAATAGCAATTATTATAGGAATACAAGGGTGGACAACGGGGAGGCGGTGGGTCAGTGAGGTATCCACAGGCAGATACTGTATCCACCAGAAAAAGCGTTACCGAAGGTAAGTAACTTGTTCTTCTGATGGATACATCTACCAGTAGATTCCTCACCCTGTGAATAGATTCCCACAGCAGTCCCACTCCCGGAGGAGGGTGTCCACCCTTCTATACCAAGAAGTCCTGAAGGACGGAACGAGCTAAGTGTCCGTCCCTCCTCACCTCTGCATCTAAACAAAAATGCTTTGCGAAAGTGTGGAGGGAGGCCCAGGTTGTCGCCCTGCAAATGTCCTCCACAGGAACACCTCCAGACAAAGCAGATGTAGATGTAGATGACTTTGCCCTAGTAGAATGAGCTCTCAAACCTTCCGGAAGTTCCTTACCAGCCAGGGAGTAGCATATATTGATACACAAGACAATCCATCTAGACAGCGTGTGCTTGTGCACCACTTTGCCTTTCCTGCAGCCAACGAAACCCACGAAGAGTTGGTCATCAACTCGGAACTCCCTGGTTCGGTCAAGGTAGAAGCTCACCACCCTCTTAGGGTCCAGACAGTGAAGTCTCTCCTCCTCCTTGGAAGGGTGAGGGGGAGGATAGAAGGTAGGGAGGGTAATGGACTGCCCAAGATGGAAGGGGAGTTACCACCTAAGGCACAAAAGCAGCCCTGGTCCTGAGTACCATTCTTTCAGCATGAATAGTCATGAACGGTCCGTTTTGAACTTAGAGCTTGAAGCTCACTTACCCTCCTTGAAGAGGTAATCGCAATCAGAAAGACCGTGTTAAAAGATAACAACCTCAAGGGACACCTGTGCAAGGGTTCGAAAGGTGAACCCATTAAGAAAGTAAGGACAAGATTCAAGTCCCATGAGGCACAATAAAAGGAGTGGGAGGAAATGTATTCGTAAGACCCTTTAAGAACCTTAAAACAACAGGTGACTTAAATAAGGATGGCTGGTCCGGCAGGCAAAGGAATGCAGACAAAGCCGAAAGATAACTTTTCACTGTCGCTACAGCAAATCCTTGCTGAGCCAAAGAGAGTGCAAACTGAAGAATGTCGGACAGGCGAGCCTTCAAGGGGTCAATGGACTTCTCTCCACACCATGGGACAAACCTGGACCACCTATAAGAATAGATAGACTTGATGGAGTGCCGCCTAGCTGATAAAATACCATCCACCATGTCAGGTGGGAGAGAAAAAGAATTCAGGTTGCCCCGTTCAATCTCCAGGCATGAAGGTGTAAGCTCTGGAGGTGGGGGTGTAGAACCTACCCCTGCGACTGCGAGAGGAGGTCTGCCCTGAGAGGGAGACAGAGCGGCGGGCACGAGGAGAGGTGGAGAAGATCTGTATACCACACCCTTCTTGGTCAATCCGGGGAGATCAATATGACTTGGGCCCGGTCTTGGCGAATCTTCCTCAGAACCCAAGGAATCAAGGGTATGGGAGGAAACGCATTAAGGAGTTGTGAGCCCAAACTCAACTGAAACGCGTCCCAGAAAGCTCCCTGCATTGGATACTGGAGACTGCAGAATGACGGGCAGTGAGAGTTCTCGTGAGTGGCGAACAAGTCCACCCGAGGGGTTCCCCACGTCCGAAAGATGTGACAAACTACCTCTGGATGAAGCCTCCACTTGTGGTCGGCTGAGAACTACCGACTGAGACTGTCTGCACGTATGTTCAGAACTCCAGCCAAATGATTTGCCATCAGACAAATCTGATGGTCCTGAACCAATGACCAGAGACGCAAAGCCTCTCTGCAAAGGCAATGCGATCCCACTCCTCCCTGTTTGTTGACATACCACATTGCGGTAGCGTTGTCTGTCAGGACTTTAACCGACTGACCGCGAAGGGAAGTGAGAAAGGCCTTGAGCTCTTAACGTATCGCCCGCAATTCTAGAAGGTTAATGTGAAGCAACCTTTCCTCTGGAGACCAAAGAACCTTGATCTTCAGGTCCTCAATATGAGCACCCCATCCTAAGGTGGATGCATCCATTATCACTGTGGCCACCAATGGAGGTAGATGAAAGGGCTTTCCATGAGACAGATTGCATTCCACGCTCCACCAAGATAGATCCGCCGCAGCTTCTCTGGAGATCCGCACTGACTCCCTGAGATCTCTGTTGTGCTGATACCACTGCCTGCGGAGACACCACTGGAGTGCCCTCATGTGCCAGCATGCATGGTTGACCAACAGAATACAGAAAGCCAGCAGACGAAGGACCTTCAGGACACGAACAACCACTTAATTGTAAAATAAAGGAATCATTTCCTGTATGTCAAGAATCCTTTCTGGAGGAGGGAATGCCCAAAACACAGTGGTATCCAGTACCGCACCTATGAACAGGTTGCGCTGAGAGGGCACCAGGTGAGATTTGGGCGCGTTTATCAAGAAAACCAACCTGTACAACAACTGAGTTGTAATCTGCAGATGATGGAACACATTCTCTGGTGACTGTGCTTTGATCAGCCAGTCGTCCAGATAAGGGAATACTGGTATCCCGACCTTCTGAGATGGGCTGCCAGTAGTAAGACCAAACGAGGTGCAGTAGTAAGACCAAATGGAAAAACCGCAAACTGGTAATGTTGTGATCCTACCGTAAAACGGAGATACTTCCTGTGCGACCTCAGGATTGCAATGTGAAAATACGCATCCTGCAAGTCGATCGACAACATCCAGTCCTCTTGCAGCAGCGCCTGAAGAACCTGCGCAAGGGGGAGTATCTTAAACTTCTCATGCTTCAGAAAGAGGTTCAAAACCCTGAGGTCCAGGATTGGACGAAGTCTGCCATACTTTTTGGGGATCAGGAAATACCGGAAGTAGCATCCCTGACCCCTTTCCTGTTCCGTAACCACCTCTATCACACCTTTTCTCAGTAACTCCAGGATTTCCTCCTGCAGGAGACGTAGGTGGTCCTCTAAGCAAAATCCTTGGCAAGGAGGGTAATTTGGAGGGAACTACCGAAAGGGAAGAGCATACCCAATCTCTACAAGATTGAGAACCCAAAAGGTCTGATATGACCGATTCCCAATCCTGCAGAAAATGAGTAAGCCGACCCCCCACAGGACGAACATGATCCATAATGGTGGAACTAGGGCTGCTTTGCAGTGGCAGGAGGGGGTTGGGAAGAGGGAGAGGAGGAGGAGGAAGAGGAGGCCTGACGACCTCGACCACGGGTCCTGTTTCTGCCCCTGTAAGATTTGTACAGGGAATTCTGCTGCTGTGGTTGCTTGTAAGAGTGAAAGGAAGACCTTCCAAATCCTCTGAATCTCTTATTTTAAGATCCTCTGGTTTGTAGGCCTAGAGACCTAGCCATTACCTTACTGTCTTTGAACCTTTCCAAGGCCACATCAGCTTTCTTGCCAAACAGACCCGATCCATCAAAAGGAAGATCTATCAAAGCCACCTGTACATCAAGAGAAAACTCAGAAGATTTCAGCCAAGCAGCCCTCCTAGTGGCAACAGATGAACCAATGACCCTTGCCACAGAGTCTGCCGTATCCAAACCGCTTTGGATTACCTGGCAATGCAGCAGCCTGCGTATCTGCTAAAACCTCACTGAAGTTCTGCCTATCCTCTACAGGAATTTTTGGAACCAACTGCTTCGCGGAGCCCATAGGAACGTGAATTTAACGCCCCAGAAGGCATGTCGCATTCATAGATCTTAAAGCCATGCTGGCCGATGAGAAAACCTTTTTTGCCGATTGGTCCAATTTCATTGACTCCCTATCACTTGGTACCTGAGGAAAGGCTCCGCTAGATTTCTTGGAGCAGGCTGCTTGAACTACCAGACTCTCAGGAGATGGATGTGAAGACAAAAAGTCTGGATCTCCAGGAGCAAACCTATACCTCCTTGCAACAGTCCTCGATATCACAGGCGAAGAAAAGGGTTCATGCCACACCTCCAAAACTGGCTCAGTAATAGCCTCGCTAAATGGCAGCATTGGATCTACAACTGAAGAAGGGAAATGAAGCACCTCTGTTAAGATGTTAGATTTAAAGTCTGCAGTAGGCAAATTCAATCCAAGTACTCAGCCGCTTTTCTAATGACCGTGTGATACGGTACAACATCCTTTGATGGGGCATCAGGAGTTGAAGAAAGTTCCCATTCCGGAGATAATTCCAGACCACTTGCCTCTTTAAGCTCTTCAAGTAAGTCCTCAGTCTCTTGTAATTCTCCCACCTCCATTTCCTCTGCCTCTTTTCGATACCTTTGCTTCTCCAATAGTCTTTGAGCCTCACACCTAGACCTCATCCTCGGGATTGGCATCGATGTAGCTGGTGCCGGCGTCGTGCTCGGATTCGGAGGCATAGTCTGGAACGTACAAGGTTTTGACGGAACCGGAGCCGGAGAAGATGGTATCGGCGTTGATGACCTCGGTGCCGGGAAGTTCCAGGAAGGCGTCGCCGGCATAAAAGGCAAGAACGGTGCCTGTGCATAAGCCTGCGGAACACCTAGATTATAGGCCATTGGACCCATGGGACCAAAAGGTGTTACAGAGGGGTACATGGCTCTTGAGAAGACGCCATTCATCGCATTCAAATAATGTGTCAGGTCTTGCCCCGGACCTGGAAAGGGTGGGAATGGACCACCGTTCCCTCTAGGGCACGTGCGCACCTCCCCTTACATCACCGCGCACCGCCTCGCGTGGAGCGCCCACACAGGATGTCGTGCGAGAGAGTCATGCCGCCGGCCGCTTTGAAGAAGTCAGCGGCGGGAACATGACGAGTGTAGGTAAGAAGGCGGGGGGGCTGGTGGCTATGTGGGAGCGCGGGCAGACTTTGGCCTTTTGTTTAAGTATTGCTGTAATTCAGAGCCCCTTTACGGGCTCTGATTAACAGCAATACTTAAACAAAAGGCCACAGTCTGCCCCGCGCTTTACTAAAAAAAGCGTAGTCAAACACAGCGCGTACTTTAGCACACGCTGTGTTTGGAAACGGTCTCTACGCTTTTGTTAGTAAAGGGCGGGCAGACTGTGGCCTTGTGTTTAAGTATTTCTGTTAATCGGAGGCCGTGAAGGGGCTCTGATTAACAGCAATACTTAAACAAAAGGCCGCCGCGGCTGGGGGAACGAGCGTAACAGAAGGCAAAAGGGGTACAAAAACAAGGAAAAAAACGAGTGGCACAGATGGCAGAAAGGCACAAAATACGAGTGGCACAGAGGGCAGAAAGGCACAAAATATGAGTGGAACAGAGGGCAGAAGGGCACAAAAAACGAGTGGAACAGAGGGCAGAAGGGCAAAACAAACGAGGGGAAAACAAAGTGGAACAGAGGGCAGAAGGGCACAAAAACGAGTGGAACAGAGGGCAGTAGGGCACAAAAAACGAGTGAAACAGAGGGCGTAAAGGCACAAAAAACGAGTGGAACAGAGTGCAGAAAGGCACAAAAAGCGAGTGGAACAGAGAGCAGAAAGGAACAACAAACGAGGGGAAAACGAAGTGGAACAGAAGGGCACAAAATACGAGTGGAACAGAGGGCAGAAGGGCACAAAAAATGAGTGGAACAGAGGACAGCAGGGCACAAAAAACGAGGGAAAAACGAATGGAACAGAAGGCAAAAGGGGCACAAAATGAGTGGCACAGAGGGCAGACAGGCACAAAAAACTAATGGCACAGAGGCAAAATACAAAATACAGAAATATAGGGGCAGCTAAGAACAGAAGGCAGAACGGGCAGAGAGGCAGGGGGCAACGAGGGTAACAGAAGGGAAAACTGGGCAGAGACACAGGCAGCGAGGGGTACAGAAGAAAAGACCGGGCAGAGAGAGCACAGGGACAGCGAGGGGAACAGAGGGAAGAGAAAGGGGCACGGACCACGTACAGACAGCGGGAAAGACAGACAACAGCAGTCAGAGACACAACAATGAAAATACAAGCAATACAATAAATTTGCAAAATCCCCTTAAGACCCTTATTTTGACTCTGTATGTATGAAAATGCACCATCTTTTCACTTTTTAAAGTAAACGTTTTGAGTGCCTTTTGGCGCCGCAGACACGCACAGTTTGGTTCCTGGCGCACATAGCCATGGTTGCAGCGCACAGAGACACTCCACTGCCGCACACAGAGGAAAAAAACTTAGAGGGAACATTGGTATGGACCCATAGGCTGCTCCTGTCGTGGTACAATAGGAGTGGGGACAACCGGAACCGAGGGTGGATCCATCGGCGTCGAAGACCCTTCAGGTAATGGAGCTTAAACCTCCTCTCGAGATGGAGAATGCGACGGCGCCGGAGAAGGATTTGAAGCCGAGGCCGGGGAATACTCTGGAGAAGCCTCAGGAGAAGGCTCACCTTGCGACTCTGGATTCGATGGAACAGGAGAAGGAGAGATACAGTCCTTCTGATGTCGATGCCTCAGAGACTTTGACTTTGGATCTGACTTTTTTCCAGAGTGACGTCGCGACCCATGCTTCTTCTTCTTGTGCATCATCTTAGATCGAGAAGCATGTCCCGAAGTCGACCACGGAGCAGACCTCTATCTCGAACGGGATCTCGAACGTCTCCTACCTCTCTTCTCCTTCATTTTCGCTACAAGTAGCTTCGCCTCTCTCTCTCGAAGCGCCTTAGGGTTCATTTTCTTACAGCTGGAGCATCCTTGGACGTCGTGGTCAGATGAAAGGCACCAAACGCAGTCCTCGTGCGGATCCGTGATCAACATCAACTTCCCGCATGCCCCACAAGGCTTGAACCCTGATTTCCTCTATGACAGGTCAAAAGGAAACAAGTTTTAACTCAAAACAAGTAACAGTAACAAAGTAACACACAAGCTACTGTTGATCCCAAGAAAAAACCGTTAGCGTCGACGATGCGGAAAAAAGGGACTGATGTCATCACGCCGACAGGGTCCTTTTATGGATTCAGTGACGTCAGCGGAGCCGCACGCGATGCCGTGCTTCTGGGACGTCGTCCACGTCGGCGTGACGAGCTACGAAATAATTTTCCGAATGTTACTGATGCAGGGGATATTCACAAGGTGAGGAATCCATTGGTAGATGTATCCATCAGAAGACCCCTTATTGATTGTAGGTTAAAGACAACCTTTTAGAAAGCTATCCTAGTGGTAGCTGTGGAGAGGAGCCTTGAAGGAATGTAAAGTAGCTTGTTTTACCAGTCTATAATCTCATGAATGACCAAATTAAAGGAGAACCATACCAGGTCTATATATATATAATATATGTATTTATTCTAAACACATCCCTCCAGTCTCTTTGTGAGGCTAGAGGCAAAAGTACATTCAGTAAAATAAATTAGCACACAGTAAATTAGCACAATATACATTGAGCCCCAGGGGCGTGCCATACCATATATTAGGAAAGTGGTATAAGAACCACAACTAACATAGATACAAGGCCTAGGGCCTTTTAAACCGCTGGGGCCACCAGGAACCACCCAAGATAGTGACAGAGGGGGCCCACGGGGGACGCGTGCACTGTCTAAACACAGCTGTGAATCACCATTAACTTTTATGGGGAATGTCACGGTTGGAAAATTACAGATTAAGGACACTTATAAGAGGACTTGGAGCAAACCCCTTTAGAACTAGGAGGTTCCCGAGTCAACACCCGCGGGAGCACCAGAGTACTCGAGTTACCTCACCCCGGGAAGTCGGGTGCATGGGTGTCTTTTTGTGTCGGGTTTCGTTATCGATTTCAAAGGAGAGCTACTGCAAAATGCTGCTGGCGTCCAAGTGGAAAGTGTCCGGGTGGATAGGAGATGTGAAGAACTTGAAATCCGAGGGGACAGAGTCTGGGTCACTTTCCAGTGACCAGGGAGGCGATAAGAAGATGCCCACCGATGTCGGGTGATTTCAGGTGCAGAAGGTAAAGAGGTGTCGACAACAACCAGGAGCTGGATTCGTGATGTCCCATAAAGGATGTTGAGTGCTGCGGTATCGGTATCCGGATTGGACCCAACAAGCCTTGGAAATAGCAACCCACCCAGAAAGTAAAGATTGGCTTTGGTGCAGACCAGCAAGGTCTGAGGGACTCCCCCTTTGGAGGGGAGCTAGGGCAGGTCTGGAGCAACCAGGGAAGCTCAAGAAGTAAAAGAGTTACTTTCGTTGGGACCCATCAGTCGACGGACCATGGATCACGAAGGAGCCTCAAGCGGAAATGCTAGAAGCGGATCCACGGAACACTTGTGGAGTGTAGGCCCACAATCTTCAGTACAGCTGGTGCTCGGGGCTTGGACTATAAGTAGTCCAATGCACAGCTTTGGGAAGGCTCGGAAAGTTGATGAACTAGGAAATGTGAACGATGTCCAGGAGTTCCAGTTCCACATTGCTCGTGAGGGCTGCAGGTCTCAGCTTTGCTGGTACCTTGTGTTGGCCTCGGAGAAGTCTGGAAGTCTGTGTCCTGAGTCACAAATCCATCGGGATCCGGCGGGAGCCTTGGAAATGCAGACCGGCAAGATACTTCTTTGGTGCCTGTTTGAACTGGGGAGTCACTCCTTGACCCCACGGGAGATTCTTCCATCTTCTATTCAATGTAGAATGTCGAAGTTCCAGGATATATGTTGCAGAGTTTCACCAGGTGTAATCTGAAGTCCTAAGGACTAGGTTCCCATACTTATACTAAGTTAGGAGATTGGACATACTCTTGCGACCCACCTATGGGAGAATCCAGGGAGGGGGGTGGTTACACCCCTTTCCCATTGTCCAGTTTCACACCAGCGCCGGGGCTGAGTGCCCCTGCAACAGGTTTGAACCGGGGTATGCACAGGGACACCAAGTGTCCCCGCAGAACTGTCTGGAAAGCATTCTATGAATACACCCACCCAGCCCCAATACACTAAAGCCTGTCTGGGAGGTGGTTACACAATTCCTGTGACAGGAAACCTATTGTAAAGGCCTCCTCTGCCATAGTTTCATCCAGCAGCAGGACGTCAGACCCGTGTCTGTGGCATCCATTTTGTGATGCCAGGGCTCGTTTAAACTATTACCGGTCAGGTAGGTGTGTACATATCTTCTCCCTCTAGAAGGGTAGAATTCTACTTCCATCACAAGAACTGGCGGGGGGTAGGATTCCAAAGTGTTTGACACCAAACACGAGATGTTTCCATGCAGCCATTCCAAAGTTAGCATTTACCGTGAGGGTATAATGCACTTGAGAGTATATGGTCTGGCTGCATCACAGAGAATAGAATCTGTAAGCTGCGGAGGGGTCCTGCTCATGCATGGGTACCCTCTCACACAAAACCAAGCACCCTGCCTTCAGGATTGATAAGGCCTGCCATAGGAGTGACTTATAGGTTTGTATGTGTCAGTGATTAAAGGTAGATATAGGTAACCTATATCTTAGTAAGGGGTGCATGCACCACCTTACCCAGGCTGAAGTAGCAGTCCTGTGGTGCCATTTTGGAAGGCTTCCCAGGGGTGGCATAATACATGCTCCAGCCCCTGGTAGGCCTCTGGTACCTAAAGTACCATATACTAGGGACTCGTAAGGGTAACTAAGTAATCATTCTGGAGTGTACCTAAATACATGCAATAGGTTTAGAGAGGAAGCAACCAGGCTGGGGTCCTGAATAGCAGGGCCCCAGCCAGACTATAGTAAAAAAAAACAGTGAAACACCAGCAAAAGGTGGGGGTAACCATAGTAAGCAGATCCTACTCTCCTACACGCACAACCGCAAAGAACTCTTCAGCATCATCCAGAAGTTTGCCCAACCCATCAGCGAGTCTACAGACTTCCTTCACTCACAAGACCTCTGCGACAAACTCAGCACCTTCTTCCACCACAAAAATCAAGAAGATTTATGACAATTTCGAAGAAGACAGCCAACGCACAGAACCCTCAGCCACCACCCGACACCTTACAACCAATGATTGTCTTCATTGTGTCTTCGGTGGTGAGGGCTGTCCAACTGTCAAAGTTAATCCACTCTAAGACCCCCAGGGACCACTGCCCAACCACATCTTCAATAGAGCCACCAACACCATCGCTCCCATGCTTCTCTACACCATCGATCGCTCCCTTGCGAATGTCTCCTTCTCCTATGACTGGAAGCACTCTGAGATCAACCCACTCCTGAAGAAACGTTCACTGACCTCAAGAACTACAGACCCATCTCCCTGCTCCTGTTCCCAGTGAAAGTCATCAAGAAATAAAGCCATCAACAACCAACACGCCACCTTCATCGAAGAGCACAACATCCTTGACTCCTCCCAATCCGGCTTCAGAAGGAACAACAGCACGGAAACCGCCCTCCTCGCCACAACAGACAACATCCACTCCCTCCTGGACAGAGGAGAGACAGTACCCCTCATCATCCTAGACCTTTCAGCAGCCTTCGACACAGTCTCTCACCGCACCCTAACATGCAGACTTCACGACACAGGGATCTGGGACAAGGTCCTCGACTGGAATCGCTCATTCCTCTCTGGTAGAATGCAGTGGGTCAGACTCCCTCCCTTCCTCTCAGACCCCACACCAATCACCTGTGGAGTCCCCCAAGGATCCTCCCTCAGCCCCGTGTTGTTGAATGAATGAATGAATGTTCCCCGTGTTGTTGAATGAATGAATGAATGTTCAACATCTACAGGGCTCCACTCGCCCCAATCGTCAGAGCCCACGGACTCAACATTGTTTCATACTTAGATGACACCCACTCTTCTAAACACAACTTTCAAGAAGGCATGGACGCAGTCGCCCAATGGAGACAGCAACTCTTCATCTGACTCAACACAGACAAACAGACATACTCATCATGGGCCCACACCCTGACGCCTGGAACGACACCTGGTGGCCCCCTGCCCTCGGAAGCCAGCCCACCCCCACGAACCACGCACTCAACCTCAGAATCATCCTGGACTCTGAAATCAAAATGGACTGCCAGATCAACTCTGTTGCATCCTCCTGCTGCCACACCCTCCACCTCCTACGCAAGACCTTTAAATGGATCCCCCTCCAACACAGAAAGACCATCACACATGCCCTTGTTACCAGCAGACTTGACTATGGCAACACACTATGCCGGAATCAACAAAAAACTCACCCGCAAACTTCAAAACGGATCACTGATGCAATATCGATGTCAAAAATATCTATATACAAAAATATCCCAACAAAAATTATCGATGTAAAAATGTAGATAGTCAAAATATCGACTTTTTTAAATAGTTAAAAGTAATTTAAAATTAATAAAATAATAAATATAACTAACTTAAAAATACTTAAAATACTTAATTAACATTGAAACTAATAGATAAATAATATAATGTAAACAAATTTAATACATATATCTATATATATATGTATGTATATATATATATATATATATTCAATGAAAAAACCATAGGTTATAGGCCATATATAGTTAGGAATTAGCATTTACAAAACCTTATTTTACTCGCATAAAACCATTGAAATTCCATATATAGTTAGCTAACTATAAGCGCTAACTATATATCGCGCACCCGCAATCCACTGCTGATGATGTCACATATTACATCATTCATGACATGGTCAGTGACATCACTGATGACATCACTGATGACATCTCAAATGACATGACTGATGACAACATCCAGTGACTGTATGTTTCTGTAAAGTTAAAATATCTCTTACATATTGAAGAATGAGTGGATGTATAAGTGTCTGGATGAAGGATTTAGTAGGTGCATGACTGACTGTATGAGTGAGCTATTAAATGTGTCTCACTGAGTGCATGGGTTAGTGACTAAACTGTCTTAATTTGTGCATCATTATGTCTGTTGTTCTGTAAACTGTTGCATGTGTTGATAAGTAGCTATATGAGTAACTATATGGGTTATTGATTGGTTGCCCAAGTATTTGTATGGGAGACTGTGTGTGTTTGTGGGTGGCTGGGAGGTGTATGACTCTGTGCATAGATGTGTGAGCAGTTGATTCACTAGATGTATGGTTTCAAAAGTGCATGTGGAAACAACTGTATGGGCGGTTGACTGTGTGCATGAGTGTATTGGTGAGTGAATGGATATCTCAGTGCTACATGTCAAAGTAAGTACATATGTAAAGCACAGTACATGTGAGAGTTGACATATATAAATAACTGTGCATAAGAGCCAGTGAATGTGTGAGTGGCTGTATGGATCATTGTGAACTTGTATCAGGGATTGTATAAGAGAGTAAATATGTGTTAGTATATGTTTGAATAAGTAAAGTTTGTCTAACTGTATAGTTGAGGAAATGGAGGTGTGATTGATTCTTTGCATGACTGACTAGGTGTGTGAGTAACTCCATGGATGAGTGACAGTCTGTGAGTGTCTGTTTACACTGATTGTATCTAAGGTTATATTAGAGTCTGAAGAGGTTCATCGTATTATCACATGAATGATATCATCAGTGATATGATCAGTAATGTCAAATGAGATGTCATCAGTGATGTTATCAGTGATATCATTTGAGATGTCATCAGTGATGTCATCAGTGATGTCACTGACCATGTCATGAATGATGTAATATGTGACATCATCAGCAGTGGATTGCGGGTGCGCGATATATAGTTAGCGCTTATAGTTAGCTAACTATATATGGAATTTCAATGGTTTTATGCGAGTAAAATAAGGTTTTGTAAATGCTAATTCCTAACTATATATGGCCTATAACCTATGGTTTTTTCATTGAATTTTCAAGGTTTTGTAAATGCAAATTCCTAACTATATATCCACTATAACCTATGGTTTTTTCTGTGAATTTCATTGGTTTTTTAATAGCAAATATGAAAAGCTTTAAAATGTCAAGTACGTGATAGATAAAAACATTTTCGTATTTATGCACGCTGATGTGCTTTGAACGCTGCCCCCCCCCCCCCCTCCCCTCTTTTGCCTTTGTTAGTACTCTCTCTTTGCAGATACAGAAGGGCAGTTAACGCAGGCCTTTACCCCCGTTGTAATCCGTCGTACCTCCTTGTCTCTCCATTTGATTGATTGTTGTCCAAGCATTTACTGTTTTAGAATTGGTTCTCTTTGGATCATTCTCTATTTACAAACAAGCACAAAGTCGCAATACTCGGTTTAGTCTTTGCAGATAGTGAAAAATCGTGTAAAAAAATAAAAGTAATCGAGCAAAATCAGTAGGCCACTAATTGGATCTCTTTTTGACCTCGCTAAAATAGAAATATTAGGAACAACCCTTCTTGAGAAATACGAAAATAGTGAGATGAACTGAGCTCCACACCATGAGGGCTGCAAGACAGCTCGGCTCCATCACCCATCCCGCACAAAATAATGACAAACCCTATGCAAATATTAAAAATATAGACAACACACCAGCAAAGAAATAGGGTAAAACATTTTATTAAAAAACTATTTACATAACGTTGGTTTATAAGATGATGTCAGTAGTGGACCGATGTGTGAATAGATCGAAAACAGCACAAGGCTCCAAGATCCGGATAGCAAGCTCCTGGATGTTGGGTGCCATAGTTTAGAGTTCTGAATTTCAGCCTTTTTCAATGCCTGTGCTTTGTTGAATCAAAATGGCGGTTTGACACAAAGCTGACTCAAGCGTTGTTACTGATGCTATGCAGACCAAAACTGGTTTTCAGTTTGTACATTTTTCTAGATTTTTCAATCCAAGTTTGGTTGACTTTGTAGAACGATGGCTTCAGATTTTCAACATACGGTGTGGTGGCGCTGACTGGGAGGGGGCGCTTCGCTCCTGCCCCCTCCCCAAGTAAGATTTTCATACGTGAAAGTACGTTAATGGTTTTGGTCCCCGAGATGCTTCGATGTCACTACCATTCTCAAATAGCATAAGTTCTGGATGTTGGGTGCCATAGTTAAGAGTTCTGAGCAGCGCTTGTAACACTGTCTGAAGCTTATTTCCTCCTACTGCAGCTTCACTATTCTCAAAGTAAGTGAGTGTCGTTTGTGGACCTGACTGCATTAGAAAACAATATGATATGTTACCTTCCTAAACAGCTTGACGGAGGCCCCTGAGGGGCGCTGTGATGGCCATGGACTCGGAGAAGACGCTTGGCTCCGACACCCTCCCCAAGTCTTATAGCACTGGTGTAGCCTGAGATCGCCCCCGACATAGGCGGCCGGCTCCCGGGGTCCGGCGGTACTTTTTGCCTTTTGATGACTCTTCAATTCTGGACCTTGTCCCACAATCCGTTTGACCTGAAGACAAGCTGTAGTGAGGCGCCCCTTTATCGTTTTAGTTGCCATTCCGCCCGCTTTTGCTACACTGTGCCTCTTCCGCCATTCAGCTGTTTTCCGCCCGCTCTTGCGACTACAGCGTCTCGCTCACCATGTAGTTGAGATGCGCCCGCTCTAGCGGTGCAGCGATAGGCGGCTGCCACAGGACTCTCAAAATGGCGGCCGGCTCTTCGGTTTTGGGCCTGGTCCACTAAAATGGCCCTGGGACACCTTGGAACTCGGACGCTTGTCTGCTAGGGCTTGGATCCCATTCTCGAAAAGCGTCCCCTCAGCCGTGAAGATTCTACAAAAGTCATGGGGGCCTCCGACTCCCGCAGGCTTCTGGTGGGGAGCGGCTGCCATGATTGCTCGTGGAATGGCCACGACGGAGCTACGAGATGGTAGTGGTCTCATGCTGACGCCAGCTTTAGTCTGAAACATCCAGAAACACTGTAGACTACCAATTCGATCAGTTCCGGTAGCGCCCCAACATGACCCGGAAGAGAAGAACTTGCCCTCCCCTCTTTGACTGATGGTTCTTGTTGCCTGTCCCCTCTGTTGTCATTTAACAGAACTTTTTGGACTACTGAAAGGGGTTGTGTTCTGAACGCTGGTTGGTGGAGACATTTAGACTATATTCTTGACCTACGTTGTCGCGTAATGCGTTTTATGACACGCCGCGTTAGCGCACCCGGAAGTGATCCGAGGCGCGGCGCGCAGCGCGTAACGTAAGCATAACAGGTCATGTGACTTGTTAATAAAACTTTTCATTGGTTCATTTTACTTTTGTTAATTTAATGATGAAAAGCTTGGTCATATGACCTAAAAATTACGCTTTTTATTATTTTCGAACAATATTTTTTTTTCAAACATATGTTATAATATTCCAGGCTAATGTACTTTCCCGGAAAATTTACAACTGTCTGGCAAGTAAAATATATTCCTTTTTCGAGAAAAAGGGCGTTTCTTCCTTCCATGACGGAGCCGTTGAGTAAAAGAGATTCGGCCTGCTGTCTTAGTCGCCGATGCGCCTGATTATCAGATTCTTATCGATCACTTTATGTTGCAGACATGAAAAACACAACTGCCCTTGACCATTTATCTTTACTGCGTTCCTACATATTATACCTTTTATCCGTCATGTAATTGGACTGCTTTATTTCACTTGCCTTTTACTGATTCGAAAACAGTCACTAAAAGTAAAAACTTTACAAATGAAAATACTACTACCGTGTTTTGTTTTAAAAACCTTTATTGTGAAAATGTCAGTATACAAATACGGGCCTATAACCACGTGGGCCGGCCACGGAGCAAACTCAAATCGTATATGATGAGGAGACATTTACACTGTAGAAGAACGTAACGAGCGGGCCATTAGGTGACAAGAACAAAGGTGTCTAACAGTTGCGGAATCGGTGGACGTACATTTTGTAATTAAAATACGACAGGGCCACTTACAATAACATTTTCTAGATATACATTTGCGGGCAAAGAGTTACGAGTCCCATTTATACCGGCGCCATTTTGGGCGAGGCCGGGCAGGTCCAAGATATAGTCAAAATGTCTCCACCAACCATCGGCCAGACCAGAACCCCTTTCGGCCCTTTATGCTACAAGATGGTGTCTTCCATTCAGAAAATATTGGTGGCAGCATTTTGAAAGGAAACAGAAACAGCCGTTCTCCTAGTGAGTTTCACATTGTTACATTTAGGAAGAATGTTGAAGAGTAGTATGTGGAAAATCTGAAGCCATTTTTCTACAAACTCTCAATCAGACTTGGATGGAAAAAAAAACCTGAAGAATGTACAAACTGAAAACCAATTTTTGTCTGTATAGCACCAACAGTAACGCTTGAGTCAGCTTTGTGTCAAGCCGCCATTTTCATTCAATCAATAGCGTCCCCCTGCACACATTCAGGGACCTGGTCGTGTCTTTAGATGAAACGCATTGTAGGAAAAGAAGCAGAAAGGAAAAGGAAAAAAGTTCCGCCGGACCTAGTGAAGCTGCAGCAGGTGCAAATAAGCTTCAGACAGTCTTACAAGCACTGCTCAGAACTCTCAACTGAGGCACTCAACATCCAGGACTTGCCATTCGGATCTTAGCGCCTTGTATTTTTGTTTTGTTCTTGATGGAGGGGAAACAACAAAAAACAGGCATTGAAAACGGCTCAACTGGAGCAAAAAAAAAATTACTTCTTGGGTGCATTAGGGCATTTATGATTTTCGAATGCCGTATTCATCATGTTGATGCTCATGTTGCCATAGGACAGCATAGCACCACAGTGTATACAAGTTAACTTCATATGTTCAGATGAGGCAGGTGGCATATTTAGCATTCACCTTCTTTGATCCAGGAGGGATGGAGAAAAACTGCCAGATGAAACTTGAAACTTGGCCATCCAGATCTCGGCGCGTTCGACTCACTGTACCGCAACAGTGACCGCAACTCAGCTGGACACGCCGTCTTTCGGCGCAGCATTGTAGGATGGCCACACCAGTGCGGCAATTTGCTAGACACCACCTCGGTGCCATCCGGATCTCGGCGCGTTCGAGTCACTGTACCGCAACAGTGACCACAATTCAGCTGGACACGCCGTCTTTCGGCGCAGCATTGTAGGATGGCCACACCAGTGCGGCAATTTGCTGGACACCACCTCGGTGCCATCCGGATCTCGGTGCGTTCGAGTCACTGTACCGCAACAGTGACCGCAACTCAGCTGGACACGCCGTCTTTCGGCGCAGCATTGTAGGATGGCCACACCAGTGCGGCAATTTGCTGGACACCACCTCGGTGCCATCCGGATCTCGACGCGTTGTGCTGCCTTCGGCCTATTCGCACATCGGTCCGCTACTGACAGTGACCGCAACTCAGCTGGACACGCCGTCTTTCGGCGCAGCATTGTAGGATGGCCACACCAGTGCGGCAATTTGCTGGACACCACATCGGTGCCATCCGCATCTCGACGCGTTGTGCTGCCTTCGGCCTATTCGCACATCGGTCCGCTACTGACAGTGACCGCAACTCAGCTGGACACGCCGTCTTTCGGCGCAGCATTGTAGGATGGCCACACCAGTGCGGCAATTTGCTGGACACCACCTCGGTGCCATCCGGATCTCGACGCGTTGTGCTGCCTTCGGCCTATTCGCACATCGGTCCGCTACTGACGCCGCCTCACGTGCCAACGGATTTTCTACGCTTTTTGTAGCCCTATGCCGCAGAACAGGTCATGTGACTTGTTTATAAAACTTTTCATTTGTTCATTTTACTTTTGGTTTCCTAAAGATGGAAGGCTTGGTCATATGACCTAAAAATAACACTTTTCATTGGTTTAGAACATTTTTTTTCCCAAACGATGAAAGCCCCACCTTGTTTCTGGATCATTCAGACTGAAGCTGGCGTCAGCATGAGAGCACCACCATCTCGTGGCTCCGTCGTGGTCATTCCGCGAGCAATCATGGCAGCCGCTCCCCACCGGAAGCCTGCGGGAGTCGGGGGCCCCCAAGACTTTTATACAATCTTCACGGCTGAGGGGACGCTTTTCGAGAATGGAGCCCAAGCCCTAGCAGGCAAGCGTCCGACTTCCAAGGTGTCCCAGGGCCATTTCAGTGGACCAGGCCCAAAACCGAAGAGCCGTCCGCCATTTTGACAGCCATGTGGCAGCCGCCTATCGCTGCACTGCAAGAGTGGGAGCAACTCCACAACATGGTGAGCGAGACGCTGTGGCCGCAAGAGCGAGCGCAACTCAGCTAGATGGCCGCCACCTGGGGAGGCCCGTTCACGCCGCCTCCCCCCCCCCCCCCCCCCGGGCCGCCGCACGCCAATTTTCGGAGCAGCATTGTAGGATACCAAAACCAGTGCGGCAGTTTACTGGACATCACCTGGGTGCCTGTCGTACATGTTGTGTCAGCCATGTGACACTGGACACAGACCGCTACTGACGAGGCCTCCCCCCGCACCACCCGGGACGCCCCACGCTGTTTTTCTGTGCTGCATTGTAGGATCCCTAAACCAGTGCGGCACCCAGGCGACATCACCTGGGTGCCGTCCAGAACTCTGCACGTTGTGCTGCCTTGGGACTATTCGCACAACAGACCGCTACTGACGAGGCCTCCCCCCGCCCCACCCGGGACACCCCACGCCAATTTTCGGAGCAGCATTGTAGGATCCCTAAACCAGTGCGGCACCCAGGCGACATCACCTGGGTGCCGTCCAGAACTCTGCACGTTGTGCTGCCTTGGGACTATTCGCACAAAAGACAGCTTCTAACCATTGTTGCTTTTTGTGTTAATAAATGTTTAAATGTTTTTAGTTTTTGTTCTGTTCATTATCGTTAAAAGTTAATAAAGTTTTATAACCTTACTTTGTTGGAGTGTTATCTATTTTTTGAAAAACGGGTGAATGGGGCCTTGAATCGGGTTATTGTCATGTGTGGGCTTTGGAAGTGTGCTGCTGCAGGATCGGACATTTCAAACTCAAATGCACGTTCTTTTTCTTACCTTTCCGAAGCATGGAGCGCAATAGCAAGCAGAGAAAGGGTGATGCACGTGTTGAACACTACCTGACCTGGCAAGTTGCTGGCAGTGCCCCCCCGCCCGCTCCTGAAAGAGGGCACACACACACCGCCGCCCCGAGTACTTCAGAAATCTTTAAAAGACCATGCGCTTGTTCATGAGGCTTAAATGGTTTATCACCTCTTCTAGAACCCCTACATCGACCCTCTGACGTTTCATGGAAAAATTACCATGTAACACAATACCAAGCCCTATCAGCTGAAACCCCCAAGGAATCGTGGGGCATATTAGCAAGGGGGTTTATCTCCGCTTTTTTGGCTTTAAAAACCATGAAAGCGGAGATAAAATTATTTCCCTATTATCAAGCTGTCGCTAACACCAGTTAGTGACACCTAAAAGGAGATAGCGACCATCTTGGGCCCGGCTTTGCATGTCAGTGATACTTATCACTAATGACATGCAAAGTGGCGTGCCAAGATGTTAGCGACTGGAAACAGTCCCTAACATCGCTACCTTCTATTACCAACTTTTGGAGATATTCGCACTAAGCGCGAATATCTCCAAAAGCTAACACCTGCCCTGAGCAGGTCTTAGCCATGTTATCCAATGGGAGGTGGATAACATGGCTAAGAGCATTAGGTCGATAATACATGAATATCGCTGACTTTTCTGTGATAATAGCAAGGTTTATCTGCGATAAAAATCGCCGATGTGCGGCGATAATTTTTGTCTCTAAACAAGTTATAGACAAAAATTATCGCTAGTTGTTAGTAATATGCCCCCGGGTTTTTGCTTGCAGAAATCGGGAGGCGGGAGACTAGCACTGAAATCAGTACTCACACGCCTGAATCAGGAGAATTAGCATGTCTGAATTCTCTACAGCTGGGGCCATAAACTACATCCGCAGGGGTAGGTGATAGCCTGGGACCAGCCTAGCATCTAAAATGGCTACCGTGCACGACAAAATTGTGGCATTCGAAAAAAGGCAAGATGGCGCAGCCGCTGGAAGAGATATATCAACATATATCAGCCTCCTCAGCCACCCTCAGGAAACATAGGGGATTAGGATATGTCTCCCGCACCCCCTTATACCTAGTACTTTAATTAACGAAGCACAAAATGGCGAATTCCCGTTTCGCTACCAGTTTGCGGCCCAGTTCGCGGCCCGTGAAGCGCTTCTACCGTGAAAAATCATTTTTTTTTTATTTTCCCCACGGGACCCTTTAATAACCCCAACAACATTCCTAGGGGGTCAAGAGGGGGATACCTTGCCCCCTTTCATTAAATTCCCCCTTAGTTTTTCACCTTTTCTTCTCTCTCGATCCTACCGAGAGACAAGATGGCGGCCGCTCCGGACTGTCACGCAGCAAAAAAAAAAAAAAAGCTCACGCACAGCCGCTGGAAGAGATGTATCAACATATATCAGCCTCCTCACCCACCCTCAGGAAACATAGGGGATTAGGATACGTCTCCCGTACCCACTTATAACTAGTAATTTAATTTACGAAGCACAAAATGGCGAATTCCCGTTTCGCTACCAGTTCGCGGCCGCGCTTCTACCGTGAAAAATCATTTTTTTTTTATTTTCCCCACGGGACCCTTTAATAACCCCAACAACATTCCTAGGAGGTCAAGAGGGGGATACCTTGCCCCCTTTCATTAAATTCCCCCTTCGTTTTCCACCTCTTCTTCTCTCTCGATCCTACCGAGAGACAAGATGGCGTCCGCTCCGGACTGTTTAGAATGTTGACAGACACCGGAGAGCCAATCAGCTTTCTGCGCGCAAAGTTCCGATAAGCGAAAAGTAAGCGGACCGGATCGCTGCCCAGAGCGCTGTTACAGATATATATCTTGGTTTGAACATTAATTTCTCAAAAACTACTGGAGCACATATATTGAGACCTAGCAAAGGCACATCGGGCTAACAGTCCCTACAATTTTGCCAAGTTTCGTGCAAATCCATTCAGCCGTTCGAGCTAAAAGTGAGTCCAACCGCCCTATGGAAAACTCAATGCAAAAAACGCGTTTTGGGACCCCCCTTTTTTCTCAGCCCCCCCTTGACGAAACCCCACCAAATTTTCAGGAGCTGCTCAGAAACAAAATGTGCCATTTTCCTGAAAATTTCAGCCGATTCCATCCACAAACGCCAAAGTTATTAGACATAGAATTTTCAAAAGTCCCATAGGGAATTTATCCTAACTATATATACCTACTGGCGAACGCCAGTAGGTAATATATATATATATATATATATATATATGACCAAGCTCCGTCCGCGGAGCGAAACGCGTCAGGGAGGGCACTTGCTCTGACACTTACAGAATAAACTTCTGCACTGCTGACACTTTTATCGGTGTAATGGCGTTCATGATTTAGAACTGAATCATTTGTGGAGAGGAGGTCTGCGCCCGTTCATGACCGCATAGAGAGGTGCTCGGGATTCTTTTGATATATATATATATATATATATATATATATATATATATATATATAGATATATATACATAGTATAGTATTAATAATAAAATATACAATATATTTACCATAGGATATCGAGAGGGTTAAATTTACTATTACCACTCCAGTGAGTGCAACAGTAGGTTAAGCGTTGGATAGCGTAGAGGTTAAAATTACTATTCCCACTCTAATGAGTGCTACAGTAGGGAAAGCGTTGGATAGCAGGAGAGTCAAAGTTACTATTCCCACTCCAATGAGTGCAAAAGTAGGGAACGCATTGGATAGCGTAGGGATAACAATTACTATTCCCACTCCACAGAGTGCAACAGTAGGGAAAGCGTTGGATAGCGTAGGCATAAAAAATACTATTCCCACTCCAGTGAGTGCAACAGTAGGGAAAATGTTGGATAGCGGTAGGGTAAAAAATTACTATTCCCACTCCGGAGAGTGCAGCCGTAGGGAAAGCATTGGATAGCGGGAGGGTAAAAATTACTATTCCCACTCCAGTGAGTGCAACAGTAGGGGAAGCGTTGGATAGCGTAGAGGTTAAAATTACTATTCCCTCTCCAATAAGTGCTACAGTAGGGAAAGCGTTGGATAGCGGGAGAGTAAACATTACTATTCCCACTCCATTGAGTGCAACAGTAGGGAGCACGTTGATAGCGTAGTGGTAAAAATTACTATTCCCACTCCAGAGAGTGCAACAGTAGGGAAAACCTTGGATAACGTAGGGGTGAAAATTACTATTCCCACTCCAGTGAGTGCAACAGTAGGGAAAACTTTGGATAGCGTAGGGGTAAAAATTACTATTCCCACTCCAGTGAGTGCAACAGTAGTGAAAGCGCTAGATAGCATAGGGGTAAAAATTACTATTCCCACTCCAGTGAGTGCAACAGTAGGGAAACCCTTGGATACCGTAGGGGTGAAAATTACTATTCCCACTCCAGTGAGTGCAACAGTAGGGGAAACGTTGGATAGCGTAGGGGTAAAAATTACTATTCCCACTCCAGTGAGTGCAACAGTAGGGAAAGCGCTGGATAGCGTAGGGGTTAAAATTACTATTCCCACTCCAGAGAGTGCAATAGTAGGGAAAGCATTGGATAGAGTAGTGATAAAAATTACTATTCCCACTCCAATGAGTGCAACAGTAGGGAAAACTTTGGATACCGTAGGGGTGAAAATTACTATTCCCACTCCAGTGAGTACAACAGTAGGGAAAACATTGGATAGCGTAGGGGTAAAAATTATTATTCCCACTCCAGTGAGTGCAACAGTAGGGAAAGCGCTGGATAGCGTAGGTGTTAAAATTACTATTCCCACTCCAGAGAGTGCAACAGTAGGGAAAGCATTGGATAGCGTAGGGATAAAAATTACTATTCCCACTCCAATGAGTGCAACAGTAGGGATGGCGTTGGATAGCGTAGGGGTAAAAAATTACTATTCCCACTCCAGAGAGTGCAACAGTAGGGAACGTAAACACTTCATATATGAATGAAAATTTATTACATATTAATACCAATTAAATGTTTAAAAAATAATAATTATTTTGTTATAATAAATTAATTAATTTCAACAAAAATAACCAATAAATAAATTAAAAAATGTAATTATTTATAATTAAATTACTTCCCACCCTATTCCCCTATAAACCCACAACCCACTACTGAAAAGAAATAAATATAATTAACATAATTAACATTTATTCAATTCATTAAAATTAATTACCAATTATATTTTTATTACTTACAAATTATTAATTAATTAACAATGAAAGACCAATTGTATTTAATTAATTACCAATTAATCAATTAATAAAAATTAATTACCAATTACATTTTAATTAATTACCAATTAATAAGTAATTCAAAATCAATTCAAAATAAATACCAATAAATAAATTAACATATTTAATTAGTTTTAATTAAATTACTTCCCACCATATTCCCCTATAAACTCACAACCCGTGACAGAAAATAAATTAATAAATTAACATAATTATCAATTAACCAATTGATTAAAATTAATTACCAATTTAATTCTAATTATTTACCAATTATTAATTAATAACCAATTAATTAAACATGAATACCAATAAATAAATTAACATATTTAATTAATTATAATTAAATTACTTCCCACCCTATTCCCCTATAAACTTACAACCCGCTACAAAAAATAAATTAATATAATTATCATAATTATCAATTAATCAATTAATTAAAATGAATTATCAATTACATTTTAATTAATTACCAATAAATAAATAATTAACAATTAATTCAAAATAAATACCAATAAATAAATTAACATATTTAATTAATTATAATTAAATTACTTCCCACACTATTCCCCTATAAACCCACAAGCGGCTACTGATTTATATTACGCAAAAATAAAATACCATAAGATTAATTAATTAACATAATTTATAAAATAAATATACACTTTTCACACATATAGTAACATAAAAAACACTTTAAAAAATGTATATTAACTTACTTACCTCTAATTCGATATTTTTGTAGTCTATACTCTGTCCAGTCGATATTGTGTCCATTTTATATTTTTGAATCGATATTAATGTAATTTGAAATAAAAAACTCGATATTTTGACTGTATACCCTTCAAAACATCCAAAAAGCCACCACTAGACTAATCGTCAATCTGCCATGACACTGCCAAATCACCCAGCACCTGTACACACTACACTGGCTCCCCATCGAGTCAAGAATCACCTTCAAGATTCTCACTGACGCACACAAAGGCCTCCTCAACACCGGACCGGCATACCTGAATAGCCGACTCACATTCCATGCACCCCACAGGACCCTACGATCAGTCCAGCTCTCCCATGCCTTGGTCCCTCGCACCAGGAAGTCCAGTTCAGGAGGCCAGTCATTCTCCTTACTCGCGGCCAGAACCTGAAAAGCCCTCCTGCTCCACCTCAGACAGATGACATCACTCCCTAACTTCATGAGGGACCTTAAGACATGGCCCTTAGATAGACCTCCTTCTTGATGGACAGGACCCTGCAACTCCCTCTCTTCTCCTCAGCACCTTGAGACACTTATGGGTGAGTAGTCGTGCTCAACAAACCCATGATTGATTGTGTCAGGTACGCTCCACAGGATCCGGATGATGATCATACAGCCCACCTCCAAACGTCACAAACCCTCTGATTATATGTCAACAGAGGATTTGGGCCATTAGGTGAGGGGTAAATACAAAATAATAAACAGGGAAGGAAAGGGAGGGGTCTGCGGGGAAAGGGAATATCTGAAACGACAAAATGCACAGAGATAAGAACACTGTTCCTTTCTACGATATGAACTCTCATATAGTTTCCTTATAATCTGAATACCTGTGGATAAAAACAGGAGTTCTGGAAATGTATCTCTGTTATCCCTCTTTGTCTGTACACTCGTCCTATATGAAACATAAATACAGTGAGACCAATATTCATATGCACAACTGTGACATTCAACCTAGTATACTATTCCTCTCATACCTTCTACACGTAACTTCAATATATCAATAAGGGGTTCCTGGGAGAGTTTCCCACTAATCACACTGAAGAGGAGGACTGAGGAGAACCAAAGAGAGGCAGCACAGAAGATAGAAACGCAGAACACGGCAATGCGTGGGAAGCAAGAACCACAGCATTCCGCTCTGCAGGATCCAATAGAAGAACAATCAGTCTGTTTTCCACAGATAGGAAACAAAAGAATCCAAAAGAAAAAACGATGGTTGTTCAATAGTATTATCACTGGCTAATACTATCAGGACACAACACCTCAAGTAGTCCTTAATGTCCCTCACGGAAACGCGTAGCTGAGACTGCCACAGCGCTCCGTTTGTACTTGAATCAAGAAATGAACACACTCGTAGAGAAACAAGCAGCTTGTACTGGTGTCACGTAGCTGCGACCACCACCATGCAACACCTATGCCTCCGTAGACAGGAAGTATCAAAACAGCACAGTTAAGAAACCAAGTCCAGAACAATACGGCAACGTGTGGCAGGACACCACTACGCTCCGCATTAGAAGGGAAATCAAGATAGCAAATATGCGTGCAGTTCCTTCACTGCACGCGATGTCAAGACGGCAACGCATGGCGGCCACCACCGCGCTCCGCTCAATGCCGGTCATAAGATACGGGATTCCGCTCCTACCTTGTAAACAGTGGTATCCAAATCAGGAGGTTCCCCAGAACACCAACACGGAGGAGCGAGAGACGACTTCTCTCTCGCGCTGAACCCAAAACGCCGGAATAACACGCTACAGGATCTGTGTCATTCTCCCTGAAGTAGCCTCAGCCGAGGCTTCTGGGAAATGTAGTTTTCCATGCTATCTTTGGGATTTACGAAGCAGTCCACCCAGGGTTTCATGCAGGCGCCTAGACAGACCCTGACAGTATGTCCCCCTTCTCAGCGCCTACTAGGACCAGGCCGCAGGGGGAACCTACGATGGAAAGATCGTATGGCCTCAGGAGCGTGGATGTTGGTCACAGGTTCCCAAGAGTCATCCTCAGCTGAATACCCTTTCCACGACACCAGGTACCACAACACACCCCTACGAAACTTTTAATCCTTGATGCTTCGCACCACATATTCGAAGCCTCCGTCAAACATCACAGGGGGAGGGGCCCTACGCCTGGCCGAGAATGCCGGCTTCAACAGGTTACAATGAAATACCGGATGTATGAGAAGAGAACCAGGCAGTTTCAGTTTGTAGGATACGGGGTTGATCTGTTTCACCACCGTGTAGGGCCCAATGAATCTGGGGTGAAAAATGCTGCGAAGCTTGAATCTGATGTTTTTTGTTGAAAGCCATACCTTATCCCCCACTGCATAAGGTGGCCCTTGTCTCCTGTGTCTATCCTCGTATTTCTTATACTCCCTCTTGGCTTCTATCAAATGAGTCCTAATTGTCTTGTGGATGGCCTGAACCTTACGCATCTGACCCAGTACAGTAAGCTGATTGGATACGACATCAGGAATGGTAATGGGTAGGATTTTAGCGTCGTACCCATATGTAGCACAAAATGGAGTCACCCCCAAGGAACAGTGCCAAGCGTTGTTGTACGCTACTTCAGCCAGCCACAATAGTGAAACCCACGAATCCTGAGCTTCTGCAGCGTAACACCGAAAATACTTCTTCAGGGTTTGATTCAACCTTTCCGTTTGTCCATCTGTTTGTGGATGGAAACTGGTTGAGAGAGAGGAACGAATGCCCAGGGCCTGACACCAAAACTTCCAAAACCTGGCTATGAACTGAGGTCCTCTATCGGAGACGATGACTTCAGGTACTCCATGAAGCCTGATAACATGGGTCAACAGTAGTTGCGCTGTCTGACTTGCCGTGGGCAGGTTTACGCAGGGAATAAAATGGCCCAATTTGGATAGACAATCGACTACCACTAGGATAGCGGTTTTCCCTTGATCCGGGGGTAAACCGGTAACAAAGTCCAAGCTTATAGTCTGCCAGAGTCTTTTGGGAGTGGGTAAAGGGAGTAACAACCCTTTCTTTTTCCCTGTCTCGTTTTTTGCCATGGCACATTCACTGCACGATCTTACCCAAGCGACCACGTCTTTCTTGACAGTGTCCCACCAAAAGTATCTCTGTAATAACTGCGTAGTCTTGCACACTCCTTGATGTCCTGCCAACTGAGAATCATGACACCATTCGAAAGCAGTCTTTCTCATGGCATCGTCCGGAAGAAATAACTTGTTGTTTTGGAAAGGAAGCCCTTTCTTTAACGTGCGACCACTACCCTGAGTTGCCCACACAATCCAGTTCCCCGGAGTCTTGGCCTGACTTATGCGATCCAAGAACGAGTCGGCCTGTAACACACACACCACCTTTTTAGGATCCACAATGGCCTCAAGTCTAGGTAGTTCTGTGGAAGTCTCCCCCTGTTGTTGACGAGATAGGGTATCTGCCTTCTTGTTGTCAGCCCCAGGACGGAAAGTGATAATAAAGTCATATTCCGAGAAAAACAGCATCCACCTCATTTGTCTCTGAGAGAGGTTGCGGGCGGTTTTCATGTACTGTAAGTTTCGGTGGTCTGAGAATACAGTGACTGGAAAAGCCGCCCCCCACAAGTGCTGGCGCCATTCTTGGAAGGCTTTTTTAATCACAAGCAGTTCTTTTTCCGCTATCGTGTAATTCTTCTCTGCCAGACTAAGCTTCTTCGATAGATAGGCCACAGGATGTAATTGTCCCGTAAGATGATTTCTTTGAGACAAGATAGCCCCTATAGCCTCGTCCGATGCATCCGCTTCGACAATGAAAGGGTATTCTGGTTTAGGGTGTGCCAAGATGGGAGCTGATGTAAAGGCAGTTTTGAGAGACTGAAAAGCTCCATCAGCAACCTCACTCCACTGAAAAGGTACCCCTTTTCTCAACAACCTGGACAAAGGGGCTGCCACCTGAGAAAACTGTGCTATAAACCTACGGTAATAGTTGGAGAACCCTAAAAAGCTTTGTACTTCCTTAACACTTTTAGGAACAGGCCATTCTTGCACCGCCTTCACCTTTCGTTCAGACATCTGCAACCCAGAAGTATTCAGTACCACCCCCAAGAACTCTACTTCAGGCCCACTGAACTCACATTTGGAAAGCTTGCAAAACAGTCTGTTGTCCCCCAACTTCTGCAATACTTGAGTGACATGAACATGGTGCTGTTTGGAGTTGTCGGAATAGATAAGAATGTCGTCTATGTAGACAACCGCACACACATCCATAAACTCCTTTAGGACGTCATTAAGAAAATACTGGAATGCCGCAGGGGCGTTACACAGCCCAAACGGCATGACAGTATACTCGTAAAGGCCATAACGTGTCTTAAAGGCCGTCTTCCACTCGTCGCCCTCCCTAACCCGGACCAGGTGGTAGGCTCCCCTTAAATCAAGACGAGTGTAGATTCAAGCATCCTTTACCTGATCAAGTAAGACTGTTATTAAGGGTAAAGGGTATCTATTTCCTACTGTGTTTTTATTTAACACTCTGTAGTCGACACACACCCTCAACTCCCCGTTTGCTTTTTTGATAAAAAACAAGGGGGAGGCAGCGGGGGATCTGGAGGGTCGGATAAACCCAATGGCCACGTAATGGTCAACATATTCCCTCAAATGCGCGGTTTCAGGGACCGACAAGGCATACACCCTGCAGGAAGGAAGCGTTGCCCCGTCCACCAGATCTATCCGGCAATCATAGGGTCTATGAGGAGGCAGTTGTTCAGCCATTCTTTCACTAAAGACATCCTCATACCCCCTATATTGTGAGGGCAACACCACCATTTTTTCTGCAGCTGTGGCCACTACTAACAGCAGATAAGACACTGCAGCCTTCTCTGTACTTGATACAATCACATGTTCTCTACACTCCTCGGAAGCAAACCGAACCTCCTTCGTTTTCCAATCAATCGTCGGATTGTGGTGGCTTAACCAGGGCATTCCCAGTATAACCTTATATTGAGGTGCCTCAATGATATTCAACTTTAATTCCTCTCTATGGAGACCTTCCGGTATTTTCACAGACAACACAAGAGTGTCGGTTTGTTCAGTAATCTTTCCTAATTTTAACGGTTTCCTGTCCACAGCAAGTACTTCTTCAGGGAACTCCCTTGGCACTCTCTCCAGGGATAGAGCGGATACCAGCCCACTATCAATGAAGTTCCCAGTGGCTCCAGAGTCAATCATGACGCTCACCTGGTGGGTATGCAGCTGACTCTCCAAGCCCATGGGAAGGAGTATGTGTGTCTCGGTTTCCAACAGTGTGAGTACCGTTAAGGAAGTAATTTGGTAAGGCGGGGAACCCTTTTCTACTTCAGCCTTCACCTGCCTGCTTTTCTCCGGAGTTCCCATCGATGTGATGGCCAGTTTTTTACTCCGATTCCACCCACCACTTATCTTAGGCTTAGTAGGACACTCCCTAACATAGTGGCCTTTCTTCCCGCAGTAAAGGCACAGACCCTGTACTCGACGATGTTCCTTTTCTTCCTTGGTCAGCGGGGCCTTGACTGCCCCTATCTCCATAGGTTCAGCCCCCTGTTCTGTAGTCATCACTGCTCTCCTTGGTGTAGAATCGGACCCAAAGGTCCCTCGTTCCCATCGCCTTCTGTCGCTCCCTCTATCACTTATCCGACCATCCAGACGTAAGGTCAGGTTTATCATGTCGGCACAGGTGACTGGCTGGGGATCAATCTGTGCTATAACATCCTTAAGACTATCCCTCAACCCTTGATAAAAAAGGGACATCCTTTTTTCTTCTGGCCAAGATGTTTCAGCTACCAAACGATTGAAATCTGTTAAGTAGGATATCAGGTCCCTCTTCCCCTGTCTAAGAGATAACAATTCCCTGTCCGCGCTAAAAGAGGTGGCTCGGCGATCGAACACCCGCTGGAACTCAGCCCTAAACGCCGTCCAGTTATTCAGCACAGGGTCATCGTTACGCACCAAAGGCACAGCCCAATTAGCCGCATCTCCTATCAAATAGGAGATAGCGAACGCCACTCTAGAATGATTGGTCAGGAAGGAGGCCGGCTTGCATGAAAAGTGCATCATGATTTGTGTCATGAATACTTGGGTTTTAGAAGGATCCCCTGAATATCTCTCTGGGCTAGCAAGAGGGATAGGAGGCGGAACAGTAACCTGGATTTGTGAGGGAGAGGCATCAAATGGGTTCCTACTTAATCTGTCCACCTTTTCCTTTAAGGCGGTGGCCTCTGCCTTGGAGGCAACGAGCTCTTGTTACACCAGTACCAAGGCCTGAAGCACATCCTCTAATGTAGCCATATGACCCCCACCCGGATCGGGTGCAGCTAAATTCGTGGGCGTGTTATTCTGTCAGGTACGCTCCACAGGATCCGGATGATGATCATACAGCCCACCTCCAAACGTCACAAACCCTCTGATTATATGTCAACAGAGGATTTGAGCAATTAGGTGAGGGGTAAATACAAAATAATAAACAGGGAAGGAAAGGGAGGGGTCTGCGGGGAAAGGGAATATCTGAAACGACAAAATGCACAGAGATAAGAACACTGTTCCTTTCTACGATATGAACTCTCATATAGTTTCCTTATAATCTGAATACCTGTGGGTAAAAACAGGAGTTCTGGAAATGTATCTCTGTTATCCCTCTTTGTCTGTACACTCGTCCTATATGAAACATAAATACAGTGAGACCAATATTCATATGCACAACTGTGACATTCAACCTAGTGTACTATTCCTCTCATACCTTCTACACGTACCTTCAATATATCAATAAGGGGTTCCTGGGAGAGTTTCCCACTAATCACACTGAAGAGGAGGACTGAGGAGAACCAAAGAGAGGCAGCACAGAAGATAGAAACGCAGAACACGGCAATGCGTGGGAAGCAAGAACCACAGCATTCTGCTCTGCAGGATCCAATAGAAGAACAATCAGTCTGTTTTCCACAGATAGGAAACAAAAGAATCCAAAAGAAAAAACGATGGTTGTTCAATAGTATTATCACTGGCTAATACTATCAGGACACAACACCTCAAGTAGTCCTTAATGTCCCTCACGGAAACGCGTAGCTGAGACCGCCACAGCGCTCTGTTTGTACTTGAATCAAGATATGAACACACTCGTAGAGAAACAAGCAGCTTGTACTGGTGTCACGTAGCTGCGACCACCACCGTGCACCACCTATGCCTCCGTAGACAGGAAGTATCAAAACAGCACAGTTAAGAAACCAAGTCCAGAACAATACGGCAACGTGTGGCAGGACACCACTACGCTCCGCATTAGAAGGGAAATCAAGATAGCAAATATGTGTGCAGTTCCTTCACTGCACGCGATGTCAAGACGGCAACGCGTGGCGGCCACCACCGCGCTCCGCTCAATGCCGGTCATAAGAAACGGGATTCCGCTCCTACCTTGTAAACAGTGGTATCCAAATTAGGAGGTTCCCCAGAACACCAACACGGAGGAGCGAGAGACGACTTCTCTCTCGCCCTGAACCCAAAACGCCGGAATAACACGCAACAGGATGCGTGTCATTCTCCCTGAAGTAGCCTCAGCCGAGGCTTCTGGGAAATGTAGTTTTCCATGCTATCTTCGGGATTTATGAAGCAGTCCACCCAGGGTTTCATGCAGGCGCCTAGACAGACCCTGACAGATTGATTGATTGTGGGTGAATGCAATATGACTCATTTTCTCGAAGGTCTAAGCATGTTGTTATTCCATACAACTTACTTAGAGAGAATTCCTAAAACCCTATTCATGAAATGATAGTGGCAATATGAATACTGAGGGAGTAAGCGGATTGGAAAGGGTCGAGAATACTCCTAAATTCTTTCAATAAGTGCTACCAAAATTTAGACTCCACATTTTCTTTCACTTATAAAAATTGCCATGTCGTTTGCTCACGATGTTTCAGCAGTCACAGTCATGAGGATGGAGATGCTCAGGGATTGAGAAGTTTTGCAGATGTTGGGCCATCATGTGGAGGCCGCAGTCGAGCAGGTGGGGCAGGAGGAGACCGACAGGGCCACTTGGAGGAGGGTTCAGGCTCTCGGGAACGGAGCTGTGGTCAGATTGGGTTGAGAGGATCCCTGTAGGTCGTGTAGGCCATCCAGCTGCAGTGCTTTCTTCTGGCAGGGCAGAGTCACATCGACACGAATGACGATCCTCAACTACTGCGGTCTTTGTACAGGCGGACGCTATGGACTAGGTCCCCTAGCCCAAAGGGAGGTTCTTGGAGATTGTTTGAAGGGTGGGAGGTCTCCGGGGTTTCTGGGAGGCATGGCAGGATTTCTGAAAGGACAGCACCTACAGTTACAAGTAGTGGGATTCTTGCTGGGTTGTGTCGACAGCGGTTCAGTTCCTGGTCGATAACAGCCTTCTTTCGGCTTCTTCTTTTGGTCCATAGAATCTGAGGAACGAGGTTCAGGAGAGCCCTTAAATACCAAATGTAAGGGTGTTACGGAGCTTGGGGGGCATTAAGGGTGTTACGGAGCTTGGGGGGTAGTAGCCAATGGCTACTGTCCCATAGGGTGATTACATCCCATGGGTGCCCCCTCCAATCAAGATGGAGAATTGCTATGAGGGATTCACCTCAGCCTCTGCCAATCCTAGGGGTATGGCAGGCTGAGGGGAGGTCACTCCTACTCAGCTTACTATTTTTCCCGCATGTCCCACCGCCAAAAGTGATGCCTGGACAGGGGGGTGGGAATCTTCACTCATTTGAGCTGCAAAATCACCACATCACAAGGTGAGAGCCCTTGACGCTCACCGCCAAGTGTTGCTGTTCCTGCCTGGGGTTAGTGTGAGCACCTTCACCCTGAGCATGCTTTGTTCCTTATCCCTGAGAGCACAAAGGCTCTCACCCCATGAGGTCAGAAACCTGTCTGGTGGTGGCTGACAGTCAGCCAATACACTAGAAGTTGGTCGTTTTTCAGGGGGCATCTCTAAGACGCCCTTCTGAATTTTATATTAAATACAACACTGGCATTAGTGTGGGTTTATTATGCTGAGGAGTTTGGTACCAAACTTCCCAGTTTTCAGCAAAGCCATTGTGAAGCTGTGAAGTTCGTAATAACACTCCCATCCCATGTATTCACAATGGCTTCACTGCACTTACAATGTCTGTGAAGGCCGAGACACTGTAGGGGCATATTGCTTATGCATCTATGTTCTCACCTGTGGAATGGTGCACTCTGCCTTAGGGCTGTAAGGCCTGATTGAGGGGTGACTGACTTACCCATGCCACATGCAGTGTTGGGTGCATGGCACACAAGTGTGCCATGTTGATTTTTCAGTTTGATCTTCACCAAAACACACAGCCTGTTGTGGCAGTGACAGGGTGTTAAAGTGAGGGGTCTCTGAGGGTGGTATAATACATGCTGCAGCCCTCAGAGGCCCTCTTTGCTCACAGTGCCCTTGGTGCCAGGGGTACCTTTTACAAGGGACTTACAAATATTTACAAGATTTCAGTGGCACAACTCTGGGTTGCATGTAATTCTTTGTTAAGTTTGTTGTTTTGTGGTTCTATTTCAATAGAATTTATCACCATAGGTGAATTTTGTAACCAGGCCCATCAGTTCTATGTTGAACCAATGTTTATACCAGGCAATGGGTGCATATGTTTCTTTTGCTTCAACAAACCTATAGAAAACTCAATGTCTGTACTAGTCAGTCAATTAAATGTGGTTCCATTGTACTGGTTGTTCGGTGCAAAGGTTGGTGCAAACCTTTCCCTGCGCCAGTGGCAATATATTGGTTCTTGTCCATATAAGTAAGAAGTCCCTTCAATCAATACAACACGTTGAGGTACTGCCACAACATTCTCAACTTACCGGGCAGCGAAACACTAAAGTGTTCTGAGAATTCTAGAGAGAACAAGACACATATGCATGGGATTTATAGAAAAGAAGGATATAGATACCTGGAATTCTTTCAGAACGATTCTCTTGGAATCATTTGTCTAACCAATTCCTGCTCTCCCCATACCATTTTCAATTTCAGACAGGATACAGGTTGTGAGATTTCGCAAGTAGCAGTAACACTCAATTGTTTGAGTTCATCTGTACACTGACACTAAGAAAAAACTTTTTGCAAATGTGTGGTAAGATTGAAATTGTATATGCTGGTACATCTGTGGTGTGTATTAATAGGGTACTCTGAAATGATACAACATTGGGTACATTAACTATGGACTTTCACTACAGTATCCCTACTATCCAATAGTGTCAGATTTTCACACACATTTATAATATTGGGCCCAGCGAAATTGATTGACAATTTTAGGCTTCTGAACAAATAAGTCAACTGTGATAACTGGCGGCCCGGGTTTTAATATTAGCAGCTTTTGCTTTCATAATAAATCAATCAATCAATCAATCAGTACTTGTAGAGCACGCTACTTACCCGTGAGCGTCTCAAGGCGCTGAGGGGAGGGGGGTACTGCTACTGCTCAAAGAGCCAGGTCTTGAGGAGTCTTCTGAAGGCGAGTAGGTCTTGGGTCTGCCGTATTTCGGTAGGGAGGGTGTTCCAGGTCTTGGCGACGAGGTAGGAGAAGGATCTTCTGCAGGAGGTCGTTTGTTGGATGCGAGGGACAGCGGCGAGAGCGAGGCTGGCAGAGCGGAGCTGGCGGGTGAGGGTGTAGAAGCGGAGTCTGGTGTTAAGGTAGGCCCGTACGGCATTGTGGAGTTCTTTGTGTGCGTGGGTGAGGAGCTTGAATGTGATCCTCTTGTCGACGGGGAGCCAGTGTAGGTCTCTCAGGTGGGGGGTGATGTGTCTGCGGCAGGGGACGTTGACTATCAGTCAAGCGGAGGCGTTTTGGATGCATTGTAGTCCTCGTAGGTGTTTGGCTGGGATTCCTGCGTAGACTGCGTTGCCGTAGTCCAGTCTGCTGCTGATGAGGGCCTGTGTCACTGTTCTTCTTGTTTCGGTCAGGATCCATTTGTAGATTCTGCGGAGGGTGTTGTAGCAGGAGGAGGAGACGTTGTTGACCTGCTTAGCCATGGCGAGGGAGGAGTCGAGGATGAATCCTAGATTGCGTGCATTGTCGGTGGGTGTTGGTGCTGTTCCCAGTGTGGTCGGCCATCAGGAATCATCCCAGGCTGAGGGGATGGGTCCGAGGAGGAGTACCTCCATCTTGTCCGAGTTCAGCTTCATACGGTTGCTCCTCATCCAGTCGGCGATGACCTTCATTCCCTCGTGGAGGTTGGTTTTGGCGGTGTGTGGGTCCTTGGTGAGGGAGAGGATGAGCTGGTTGTCGTCAGCATAGGAGATGATTTTGAGGTCCTGATGGCGGGCCACTTGTGCGAGGGGGGCCATGTAGATGTTGAACAGCGTTGGGCTGAGGGATGAGCCCTGGGGGATGCCACAGATGATGTAGGTAGCTTCGGATCGGAAGGGTGGGAGGCAGACGCTCTGGGTTCTGCAGGAAAGGAAGGACGTGGTCCAGTCAAGGGCCATTTCTTGGATTCCGGCTTCTCGGAGGTGTGTCTTTAGATTGCGATGGCAGACCGTGTCGAAGGTGGCCGACAGGTTCAGAAGGATGAGGGCTGATGTTTTGTCGTTGTCTAGTTGGTGCCTGATGTCGTCTGTGGCTGCGTTGAGGGCCGTCTCGGTGCTGTGGTTTTGTCTGAATCTGGACTGGGACGGGTCTAAGATGTTGTTGTCTTCCAGGTGGCGGGCCAGTTGCCTGTTGACGATTTTCTCGATGACCTTTGCCAGGAGCAGGGAGATAGCCGGAAGTTCTTGAGGTTCTTGGGGTCCGCCTTGGGCTTCTTGAGGAGGGCGTTGATTTCGGCGTGCTTCCAGCTTTCCGGGAATGTGGCTGTTTCGAAGGAGATGTTGATGACCTTCCGTAGTTGAGGTGCGATAGCTGCATCTGCTTTGTTGAATATGTGGTGTGGGCACGGGTCTGACGGAGATCCTTAGTGGATGGAGTTCATGACCTTACGTGTCTCGTCATCGTTGGACCAGGAGGTCAGGTGGATGGTGCTGGTGGTGTTCACAGGGGAGGTGGGGTCTGGCGTAGTTGGGGCAGTTGTGGTGTTAAAGCTGTCGTGGATGTCAGCGATTATGCGGTGGAGGAAGATGGCTAGTGAGTAACACAATTTATGTGAGGGCAGGATGTCGTTGGCGTGGGCGTTGGAGAGTTCCTTTATGATGCTGAAGAGTTCTTTGCTGTCATGTGCGTTGTTGTCCAAGCGGTCTTTAAAGGAGGATCTCTTGGCTAATCTGATGAGGTGGTGGTGTCTGCGGTGGCATCCTTGTGGGCTGCGTGGTTGTCCGGTGTGCATTCGTGGAGCCATTTTTTCTCCAGTTTCCGGCATGCACGTTTGGAGGTCTGGACCTAGTCGGTGAACCAGGTGGCTCTCTTGCTGGTGTGGCTGTTGGAGGGTTTCTTGAGTGGGGTGAGAGTGTTGGCGCAGTCGTCGATCCACTGTCTGAGGTTGCGGGCTGCGGCGTCTGCGTTGGTGGGGTCGGTGGGTGGGTTCTGGACGAGGGTGGTGATCAGCCAGTCTTCGGTGACTTTGCTCCAGCAGCGGCGAGGCAGCTGTTAGGTTCGGTGGTGCGTCGTTAGTTTCTTGAAGGTGAAGTGAATGCAGCGGTGGTAGGTCCAGTGGAGTTCGGTGGTGTGGTCGAAGGCGATGTGGGTGCCTGTGGATAAGACTGGGTCTAGCGTGTGGCCAGACGCGTGGGTGTGTGCGGTGACGAGTTGTTTGAGGCCGAGGTTGTCAAGGTTGTCGATCAGGATGGCAGAGTTGGCGGCGTCATTGTTCTCGAGGTGGAAGTTCAGGTCCCAGAGGAGGATGTAGTCCGTGGAGGCGAGCGCGTGTGTGCTGGCAAGGTCGGCAATGGAGTCGCTGAACTGAGCCCGGGGTCCAGGGGTCTGTAGATGAGTGTTCCTCTGAGGGTGGTGTTGGGGTCAGTGTGAACCCGGAAGTGCAGGTGTTCGGCGCTGTTGAGGATGTCATCTGCGTGGGTGGCGACCTTGAGGGTGAACTTGTGGACGATGGCTATTCCTCCTCCGATCCCTGCTGGTGATCTTGTAGCTGTCCAGGATGGCTATGGCTATGTCCGGCGCCGAGGAGTCGTTCCACCAGGTCTTGGTCAGGAAGGCCACGTCTGGGGCGGAGGTGTCGAGCAGATCCCAGAGCTCGACACCGTGTTTGCGTGCGGAGCGGGTGTTGAAGAGTATGCAGCGGAGGTGGTTGGGTCCAGTCCTTGGAAGTTTGGTGGTTCTGTCGCAGGTGAAGCTGCAGGTGTGGCAGGAAAAGGGTCTGTGGGTCCGTTTCAGGGTGATCTGGAAGCAGGTGTGGTTTCGGCTGGTGTTGAGTGTGTGGAGGCTGCTGGCGTCGTAGTGGAGTATGGTGTTGTGGCATTCACAGGGTCCAGGGGTTCTGGCACTGGCCACAGTCCAGGCGTGGACGGGGGCAGACAGGCGGGCCTTCGGCACGCCCGCTTCGGCATCCGCTGTGCAGCTGCCGCCAGTTAAGGGGAGCTGGGAGGGAGGAGCAGCTGGGAGGCGGGAGGCAGGGGAAAGCGAATGGGCGCGGGGGCAGGGCCGCAGGGCAGCAGCAGCGGGAAAGTGAGCAGTGGGCATGGGGGGGGGGAAGGAAAAATAGCACCGAGGGATGGGCAGAAAGAGACCAGGGATGCAGAGCGCAAGAGCAGGTGGAGCTGCAGCGAGGGGGGGGGAGCGACCTACCTGGACCTACAAGGGTCCACTCACAATGAGATGTGGTCGAATGCATATCGAATACAGACCACCACGACTAATTAAATTAGAAACTACTATTTACTTACAGTTTATTTAACACATCAACCTTGTTAAGATGAATATGCAGTGGATGTGTATTATTATGTTGCACTAAGTGTTTAAATGTATATTGTATCTATCTGTGTGTCTGTTATCATGCCAAATATATTCGAATGGTTTCCTAGACGTTGTAAAAACTTTCTTTGTTTCAGGTCCCATTCACTGTGTTCTCAAGGAGAAAAATGTATTTAAATATATAAATCCAGAAAGACAGGGAGTGTTCCGCTGGGGAAATTGTAGCAGTGATGTGCAAGGCAGACCCACACCTGTATTAGTAGAGAACAATATGGTGGAGGAGGAGGGTGTGTGATGAGCTGGGACATTTAGAGGACTTGGACAATTGACAAGTGACATAAGAGATTATTTGACTGCTCAGTGGTAATTTAAATATCCAATCTGGTGCATGCTCGTGGCTGAAGCCCTGAAGTTCATATTGTGAACGTAACGCTTAATTTGTACCATACATTAAGAGAAGGGTAATGGCAATCAGGTGAAATAACATTGTTGTAGGAACAATATTATCACTAGTGTGCTACAACGAACAATCCACAGGCGTCCAGTCTCCCTTTCCTATAGGGGGCGGGGATGCCATGTTAGCAGAAACAAACCAGAACAGACTGAGCAATTACGGATAGCAGGGGTCCTAACCTTACCGTCTGCAGCCAGTGGGCAAGATTTATTTTACCCAGATGAGACAATAATTGGCACAAATGATAGCCAATTCCACCATCAAAGCCAGTAGTTTTGCTGCAATCACCGCCTTCCAGAACCAGTATACCAGCAGTAGTGCCCTGAGACTGTGTGTGCTGGGACCCATGCGGTTCTGGTGGATTTAATAGCGGAATTATATAAATTGCTGGGATGTGTTAAGGTGTGGCTATTAATGGTTATTTCTCGTCATACAATCACACTCTAGTCTGTGTGACATCATCAGAGAGCATTTTCCAGAGCTTACTATGTGGTGTATTCATTTGCATGCTCCCAGGTAGGGGAGGATGCGACAACTGGAGAACGAGATCTATCTCCATGAGAATTTGCACTGCTTCAGCCCAAATATGGCACTCAAATAAGTTGAAGGCCCTGCAGAGGCATTTAGGCTATTTAATGGAGAGAAAATAAAAATGTTTGTCATTAGACCTGCTGTATTCCAGTAACCCACTTTTAAATCAATGCTAATTACAGGATTTAACTACTGGCCCCGATGTATGGGCACCATAAAGTGCACCAGACAACCAATTCTATTTCAAACACTCATCCCCCACTATGGGAGGGGGGAGATCTATGTTCCAAATTGCTATGATGCACCACAAGTCTCCCACCATTGACAACAGCGAGCCACCAGAGTTCTACATTTTCATCAGAAAAAAAGGGAACATCTCAAAGTTTGATTACCCGAGTAATCATATCAATGTTTGCAAATGTTTTCCCAGATTACAGGTATCACATCAATCCATGTACACTGGAGGGAGTCATTATTATGCATGAATTTACAAAAATGTTAGACAAACAAAACCCTTGTGTTTGTCCCTGATGGCGAGTGGACTATAGAGGCAAAGGAAATTTCACTACTTTAGACCCAACTTCAAATTACTAACGTATGAGAAGCAAGATAGTAAAAAATGAGCAATTCAGAATCATAATCATAATCAAACAATCTCTCTATGGACTGGTGGTAATGATTCCTTTCCCTTCCTGCAGATAATTTGATGTTGTCCTTTGTAGCTTTGACTTCTCTTTTGGGACCATACCACAAGGTCCAGCCTCTGGGTTGAGAGAAGAAGGCTGTGAAATGATAAATGGTGGAGCTGCTACATCAATGTCACTTTTGTCTAAAGAAGTAGTGGAAGATGGGACCATTTTCACAGAATGATCCACAGTATCCCATAAAACATAAGTGTCCCGATTAGTAGAATTATTTGTAGCAGCCATCATAGCAGAGTCCCCTACAAATTGAAAGGCAAAGATTTTAGGGCCTTTTTTTTATTATCCGTTTTTCTTTTCTAATGCTCTATTGTTATCTTTGACTTTTTCTTTAGACTGATCAAACTCCTATGTATTGACCAGGCATGTTCTGGTCCAGTCTTTAGGCCTGAAGATGGAGAATGCCCCTGGCCCAGAACAAAATGCCTTTACTGATAAACAGGGTACAACCAGATTCACTGAGCATAAGTTAAAAAAGTTTTTCATTGAAAAGATAGGGCTTTCTGACATTCTGCTGTTTTTTGATAGGTCCCAACATTTTCTTAAATGGGGGTTTACCAGCTTGTGTCCCATAATAAATTTTTGCAATGGTTGAACGAAGCCATCTACCACCAAGCTTAAAGAGGGACCGGCTTGTAGACCATGATCAATAAGCTCCAACTTCTGACATAGTACTTACAGCAGGCTAAAAGTGAGCAGATTTTGGCATAACAATCTCCCTTTTGGCCTATTAACACTTTCTGATTCGCGGACAATGCATCTTGGGTGTGATCCACAATAATTACAGCTTTTTCTAAGAGGACTAAGATAGAAGATAACATTCATTCCAGACACTTAAGAGATTCAGAGACTTGCACATATTGGCCCGAGAGATTACAAGGCAAATTTCCAAGCAGCTGAAGATCAGGAGTGGCTGACAACTATAAGGCTGCTGGTGAATACCCCATTGGTGTACTACTGAAAAACTTTAAACCAGTTGCACAAGTTACTTACCTTCGGAAATGATATATCTGTAAGAAACATTAGTTAGTGATTGATGCCTGGGGGTAATTATAAGGTAAGGAATCTGACTGGATCCTGAAAGTTTTCGTCAGCAGTTCCTCTGCACGTCAGAAGGTGGAGTCGTGCGGCTCGGCATCTGTCGTTGTCGTCGTGGTCACCGACATGATGTCGCAGCAGCTACTTAGACGCCAGCCTCGCGCGCGGACGTTAGTTCTGTAAATTACTTTCCTCGCCAGGAACACAGAGCCATGCAAGATACTGACCACTGGTGCATTGAAACTAGGACCCTGAAAGGGATGACCTTAACCCTAGAAATCAGTTCGCAGAACAGGGAGGTTGGTTGGGGTGGTAAGGAATCTATCACTAACTAATGTCTCTTACAGATATATCGTTACACAAGTAAGTAAGTTGTGCATCTGAAAGAGACACGTTAGTGATATATTCCTTACCTTAGAATAGATACCCCAGCAATACCAACCCTGGTGGTGGGTCTGCGAACAAGACCAGACCAGAAAGTAATGGAGAACAGAACAGCCCAAGAAGCCGTCTCTCCGGACTGAACTGTCAAGGCCATAATGCTTGTAAACGTGTGCAGCGAGGCCTACGTAGCTGCCCGACGATTGTCCTGCAAGAGAACACCGCGTCCCAAGGCAATAGTGGCTGCAGTTGCCTGGATAAATGGGCACGCAGCCCCACAGGAGGCTCCTTCTTAGCCAATGAGTAACATGCTTTGATGCACACAGCGACCCACCGAGAGATGGTCTGTTTGTGCATGGCAGGACCTTTTTTGGCGCCCAAGTAGCCAACAAAAAGTTAGTCATCCACCCAGAACTGTTTTGTGCGCTTCACATAAAACGAGAGTGCACATTTTGGGTCCAGACGGTGGAGCCTCCCTTTCTCTTTTGAAGGATGCAGAGGCGTAAAGAAGGTGGGCATAGTGATGGTCTGCCCGATGTGAAAGGGCGTGATAACCTTTGGCAAAAAAGAAAGACATGTCCTTAAAACCACTGTCCGGATGAACAGAGAGAAAAGGAGGTTTAGAAGAAAGAGCCTGGAGCTCACTCACTCTTCTGGCAGAGTTGATAGCTATCAGGAAAGCCATCTTTAGAGTGCAGACGTAAGGGACAGTAATTGAGTGGTTCAAAGGGAGCGCACATCAGATAGGCAAAGACAAGATTTAATTCCCATTGAGGCATTATTAAAGGCACAGGAGGAAAAGTGTGTGTAATGCCTTTCAGGAAGCAATTTACAACCGGGGACTTTAAAATAGAAGGCTGACATGGAAGCCGTAGAAAGGCAGAAATGGCCAAGAGACAACCCTTGATAGTGCCCAGAGCAGTGCGCTTCTGTGCCAAAGAGAGTAGGAACAGAATGACCTCGGAAAGCGGGGCAGAAAGGGGATCCACAGACTTTACTGTGCACCATGCCACAAATTTTTTCCACCTGCAGGCGTATACCATCTTAGTGGAGGGACGTCTGGCTGCCAGAATAATAATTTTCAACCTTCTTTCCGAAGTCTGTGATGTCAACTGTCACTGCTCAATTGCCACGGATGGAGGTGGAGGCTGGACAGGTTTGGGTGGAGGACCGTCCCCTGCTGCTGCAACAGAAGATCCTCCCGAAGAGGCAGTTGGATCGGGGGATCAATCGCCATGCTGAGTAGCTCGGGATACCAGAATGTTCGTGCCCAATCCGGTGCCACAAAGTTGACTTGGGCCAGGTCACCCAAAATCTTCTTCAGCACTCTGGGCAGAAGTGGTATAAGCGGAAAGGCGTACATCAGACCGCAGCTCCACTCCTGACGAAAAGCGTTGTTGAGCGAGTGTTGCCTTGGAAATTCCAACACGCAGAACTGATGACATTGCGAGTTCTCTTCGGTGGCAAATAGATCTAACAAAGAATCTTCCCACTGCAGAAAGAGACCTTGCGCAACGTCCGAATTCAGACACCATTCGTGATCCATCATGCACCAGCGACTGAGTTCAACCACCCTGGCATTCAGAGAACCTGCCAGGTGTTGAACCACCAAGGTAATGCCTTGATGTTCCAGCCATGTCCAGACGTGCAGAGCCTCCTGACATAGGGTCCAGTTCCCCACCCCACCCTGTTTATTGCAATACCACATGGCGGTGGTGTTGTCCGTGAACACCTGCACTACACTTCCCCGGACAGAGGGAAGGAATATTTTCAGTGCAAGTTGGATCGCCCAAAGCTCCAAATGGTTGATATGGAGCCGGGACTCCACAGGAGACCAGATGCCTCGGATCTCCACCTCTCCCATGTGGCCGCCCCATCCCATGATGGACGTATCTGTCACTACTGTGTGCTCCAGTTGGGGAAGGGAGGGGGATCTGCCACTGACCCAATCGCAATTCGTAAGCCACCACTACAATTGTCGTGCAGTGCCCTCCGAGATCTGGGCGTGATCGGACAGGTTGCCCTGATGCTGTGCCCACTTGAACTTCAGGTACCACTGCATAGCCCGCATATGCCATTGGCATGTTTCACTAGTAGGATGCAGGAGACCATTAGACCCAGGAACCGAAGGCTCATCCTGACTGAAACCCGCGATAGAGGCTGAAAGATTGGAATCATATCCTAAACCCGAAACAGAGTCAAATCCAGAACTGCTCCGATTGAAGAGGAGCTTCTGAGAGGGACTCAGGTGCGACTTCGGCACATTGATAGAGAACACCACCATGCAGGTGGTCAGCCGTAGTCTGGAGGTGGGAGACGACTGCCTGGGGCGAGCCCGCCTTCATTAACCAGTCCTTGAGATAGGGGAAGACTGGAACCCCTGATCTGCACAGATGAGCGGCGACCACTGCCATCACTGCCATCACTTCCTTGAACACCCGAGGGGCACTGGTAAGGCCGAAGGGGAGCGCAGCAAACTGAACGTGATCTAGGCCTACAGTGAACTGCAGGTAAAGCCGGTGGGTCGGCAGGACTGAGATATGAAAATATGTGTCCTGCAAGTCCAACACTACCATCCAGTCTCGAGGGCAGCCAAGACCTGATCCAGAGTCAACATCCTGAACTTCTCCTTCCAAATGGTCCAAGATGGGACGGAGGCTCCTTTTCTCCTTCCTGGAGACCAGAAAGTAGTGGGAATAACAACCACTTCCTACTTTCGGCGCAGGAACGTGTTCGATGGCGCCCTTGACCAAGTGGGCAGTGACTTTCTGCTGGAGAAGCTCAAAATGGTCCCCCAACATGCGTTGGTACTGAGGTGGCATGACTGGAGGGGCAGTCTCGAAGGGGAGGGAGGTAGCCCCTGTGGACCATTTGCAGCACCCACCTGCCCGAGATAATGGAACACCAGTGGGAAATGGCCAATCCTGCCTCCCACTAGCGTGGTGTGTGACCCAAAGGTCGGACCAGGAAGGCTTTGAGGTGGATGTTGCAGGAGCAGAGGTGGACTAACCAGCACGCTGGCCCCGTCCCTCCTCGGCGGGAACCATGTCCGCACTGAGGCTGGTTCTGCGCAGGCTTCTGGCTGAACGTACATGTTGGGGTGCCCCTACGTGGCCACAAATGGAACAAAAAGCAGACGTGACCGGGCGTGTGGTGGAGAGACCTAAGGACTTGGCCCTAGCCCGGGAGACCTTAAAAAGCTCCTGCCCACTATATGATGGTCCTCACCTGTTTGGCGATAAGGCAAAGGGCATATCCATTAGAGAACTTTGTACATCCCCTGAAAGAACCAGTGGACCACAACCAGGGATGGCGAAGGAGGGCCACTGTTGTGGAAATCGCCCTACCCAGTGAGTCCGCGGTGTCCTGTCCACACCTGATGGTGAACTTGCTGCACCTTTCTTCTCAGCAACAACTTGGGAAAGCACTGTCCAAACCTGCTCCGGACACTGAAGCAGCACCTGTGCAACCGTGTCCCACACAGCGTGGGAATAGCGGCCCAAGAGGCATGCAGTGTTCACCAACTGCAGCCCTAAGCTGGCAGATGAAAACAGTTTCTTGCTGAACTGTTCCAGCTTCGTGGATTCCTTATCGGGCGGAGCAGTCAGGAATGCGCTTTGAGAAGTGGAGGCCTGGATGACCAGGCTCTCCCGGGTTGGGTGGGTGGACAGAAAAGCAGGGCACCCGGGGCACCTGGCCACATTCCTATCCACGGGGACCCCCGTGGCTGGTCTAGACCAGGTTCCCATCATGATGTCAGTTAGGTCCTCATTGAATGGCAGCAGGGGCACCAAAGGGCTTGCCGCTGGCTGAAGCACTTCAGTGTGGAGATTAGTCTTAAGGGTCACTGTAGGCAGGTCAAGGGCCTCAGCTGCTCTATGGAGCACCACAATGTATGTAGCACTCTCCTCCATAGCCACAGCAAGAGGAGAAAGAAAACCAGGGTCAGAGGAGAGGTCAAGGCCAACAGCATCCTCTAGCTCTTCCGTCCATTACTGTTCCGACCTGCACTGATGTGTGAGAGGGTCCTCAGATCCCTCCCAGTCGTCCCCTTCCTCCAGTGCCCATGGAACAGGTTGCAGAGGTTGGGGAGGAACAGGGGAATACAATTTGTCAAACAGCACCGGGAACGGTGCCGGGCGGTGCTGATCCAGCTCCGTGTCCCAATTAGGGTCCCAACTAGGGGAAAAATTGTCTGGAAAACTGGGCAAAGGTGGTGGCGGAATGAATGGAACCCACTGCAGCGCTGGAATTGGAGCCACGGGCGATGCCGAGGCCGGTGCTGCCAGCGGAAGTCCCTGCAGTACCGGGCCGCCGGCAGCAGAGCCGGCTGCAAGGGAGGGCCCTCAACTGGGACCACAGGGCCCGAAGGCATGCCGGCGGGAGCCCAAGGCCTGAAGAGGAGGTCCATGGCTGCAAGAAAATCTTACACCTGGGCAGGAGTTGCCGATGGACCCGGATAAGGTGGGTAGGCCACAGGACTCTCAGGCTCAGAAGGAGCTGCAGTGTGGTAGCCCTGGCACACTGTTCCGCATCCAGAGATCGACGGGGGACATCCAAGAGCAGAAATGCTTATTCGAATTCTTCTTATGACTTCTCTTACCCATTTCCAAGTGTGAAGACTTCGACCCCGAGGAGCGATGATTATGGCTCCGCAATCGGGCCCTCGATCGACCCCTGGACCTAGAACAGTGCGGAGATGACTGCCGGGTCTCCAGTAGCTTACAGGACCACTCCCGTATGGCCTTCGGAGCCATGGCCAGGCAGTCAGAACATGACTGGGGGTCATGCTTGCGCTCCAGACAGTAGAGACAGATGCCATGGGGGGGTCTGCCACCGACATCGTACAGCGACAGGCCCAGCAGGATTTAAACTTAGGCATCCCTACGTAGCACCAGGAGTCAAGAACTCAAAAAAAGGTAGACAAAAGTATAGTCAAAAAGTGACTAGGGTACGTGCTCTAACCTGATCTGCGCTCGCTGGTGTGGAAAAAGAAAGAACGGACGTTAGCGTGCATGGGTGGCGCCTAAGTAGTCCCCGTGACATCCTCTCGGCGCCCACGACACCAGCGACGGATGCGGAGCCTCACAATGCCACCTTGCAACGCAAAGGGGTACTGCTGACGAAAACTTTCTGGATCCAGTCTGACGCCTGGGAATATTTTAAGGTAAGGAATCTATCACTAACGTTTTCCTTTCAGACATATCGTTACTGAAGGTAAGTAACTTGTGCATCTGAAAGAAACACGTTAGTGATAGATTCCTTAACTTAGAATAGATACCCCAGCAATATCAACCCCGGTGGTGAGTCTGCAAAACAAGGTCACTCCAGAAAGTCCCGGAGAACAGAACGTCCAAAGAACCAGTCTCTCTGGACTAGGCTGTCCAGGCAGTAGTGCTTCGTAAAACTGTGCACGGAAGCCCACGTACCTGCCCGACAGATGTCTTGTAAGGGGATACCACGTTCCAATGCAGTGGTGGCAGTAATCACCCTTATAGAATGGGCGAGCAGCCCCACAGGAGGCTCCTTCTTTGCCAGAGAATAACATGCTTTAATAGACAAGACGACCCACCGGGAGATAGTCCACTTGGGTACGGCCCGACCTTTCTTGGCACCAACGTAGCCAACAAAGAGCTGGTCATCCACCTGGAACTGTTGAGTGCTCTCATTTTACTCGAGTCGCACACATTTTGGGTCCAGACGCTGGAGCCTCTCCGCATTCTTCTAGAGAGGAAGAGGCGGAAAGAAGGTGGGCAAGGTGATTGCCTTTCACATCGGGCAGACCGTGACAACCTTTGGCAGAAAGGATGGACGCATTCTGAGCACAACCTTGTCCGGATGGAGAGACAGAAAAGGAGGTTTGCAAGAAAGAGCCTGGAGCTCACTCACTCTCCTAGCAGAGGTGATGGCAACCAGGAAAGTAGTCTTCAGAATTAAGAGATGAAGAGGACAGTTGTGCAGAGGCTCAAAGTCCCACTGCGCATTAAGAAGGGAATTGCACGGAAAAGATGAGTAATGCCTTTGAGGAATCTATTTACAACAGGGGACTTGTAAGAAGAGGGCTGATCAAGCAGCCTGAGAAAAGCAGAAATAGCAGAAAGGTAGCCCTTGATAGTGCCCGGAGCAGAGCCCTGCTGGGCCAAAGAAAGAAGGAACAGTAGGACTTGTAAAAGAGGGACAGAAAGGGGATTTACAGCCTTTGCTGTGCACCATGCCACAAATGTGTTCCACCTACAGGCGTATACCAACATAGTGGAGGGAGGCCAAGCTACCAGAAAGTCATCAGACTTCAGGAGGCAAGTTGAAAGTAATCAACTGCTGCTGCTCAATCACCATGCAAAGAGGTGGAGGCTGGAAAGGTTCGGGTGGAGCACCGTCCCCTGCTGCTGCAACAGAAGATCCTCCCAAAGAGGAAGTCCGATCGGGGTATTAAAGGTCATACTGAGTAGCACGGGATACCAAACTCTTCGAGCCCCGTCCGGAGCCACAAGAATGACTTGGGCCTAGCCGCGCCTGATCTTCAGAACTCTTAGCAGAAGTGGTATAGGCAGAAAGGCATACACCAGACCGCAACTCCACTCGTGACGAAAAGTGTTGCCTAGCGAGTGCCGCCGCCTTGGAAATTCCAATGTGCAAAACTGCTGACATTGCGCATTCTCTTCAGTGGCGAATAGATCGAACCAAGTCTCTCCTCACTGTCGAAAGAGACCTTGCGCCACGTCCGAGTGAAGATGCCATTCGTGATCCATCATGCACCTGCGGCTGAGCCCGTCCACCCTGGCATTCAGTGAACCTGGCATGTGTTGAACCACCAGGGACAGTCCCTGATGTTCCAGTCATGTCCAGAGATAAAGAGCCTCTTGACATAGGGTCCATGACTCCACCCCTTCCTGTATGTTGCAATACCACCATGAACACCTGCACTACTCTCCCTTTGACAGAAGGAAGAAATGCCTTCTGTACAAGATGTATCACCCGAAGCTCCAGAAGGTTGATGTGGATCCAGGACTCCACGGGAAACCAGAGGCATCTGATATCTGCCTCTACCATGTGGCCGCCCCACTCCAGAAGTGATGCATCTGTCAACACTGTGACCCAATTCTGGTTTGTTAGCCACCACTGCAATTGATGAGCAGTGCCCTCTGAGATCTGGACCCAATCACAAAGATTCCCCAGATGACCACTGGAACTTTAGGTCCTACTGCAGAGCCTGCATATGCCACCTGGCATAATCCACCAGCAGGATGCAGGAGGCATTGAGGCCCATTAACCTTAGGGTCATTCTGGCCGAAACACGGAATAGAGGCTGAAAGATTGAAATCATGGCATGAATATCCCAGGCTCGCTGCTCAGGAGGATAAGCCCAAATGTGCGCTGTGTCCAGACTGTTCTGATAAAAAGGAGCTTCTGAGAGGGAATCGGGGGTGACTTCTGCATTCGCTGGGGTTCACTATCAATGTGCCAGAGGTCGGCTGTAGTCTGGAGGTGGGAGATGACAGCCTGTGGCGAGCCCGCCTTCTACAGACAGTCATCGAGATAGGGAAAGACTAGAACCCCTGATCTGACCTACATCGGGGGCAGGAACTTGCACAATGGCTCCCTTGAACAAGAGAGCCATACCTTCCTGTTGGAGAAGGGCCAAGTGATCCTCCAACATGCAATGGAATTGAGGTGCCATGGATAGAGAAGTAGCCTTGAAGGAGAGTGAGTAGCCCCTTCGAACTATCTGCAAAACCCACCTATCCGATGTGATGTTGAGCCTGGTGGGGAGGTGATGGTGAATCCTGCCGCCCACTGGTGATTGGTGGTCCTGAAAGGTCAGACTTGGAGGGCTTGGAGGCTGCTGCCGAGAGGGCGCTGTTGGACTGAACTGCCCACTGGCCCTCAGACCCACAACGGTGGGTCCCACATGTGCAGAGGCTGGACAGCTTGTGCAGGCCTGTGGCTCAGGATGGAACGTAGTGGGGCACCCCTTCTGTGGCCACGAAAGGGGTGAAAAGCAGACTGCATGCATGGGGCGAGAGAACAGAGGCTCAAGGACCTGTCCATAGCCCTTGAGTCAAAGTGCACGAGTGCGTTGTCTGCTTTGTCGCCAAACAAACGACATCAAAGGGGATGTTTAAAAGTGTAGCTTGGAGATCACCCGAAAAGCCAGTGGACCTCAGCCAGGCACAGCATTGCAGGGCTAGTGATGTTGAAATCGTCCTGACCTGTGAGTCGGCGTTATCCAGCCCCCGTCTTATGGTGAACTTGGCTGCATCTCTCCCTTCAGCAACTGCATGAAAGACTAAGGCCTGAGCCTCCTCAGGGAACTGTGGCAGCACCTGCGCAACCGTGTCCCACACAGAATGGGAGGAATGGCCCAAGAGACATGCAGTGTTCACGACCGCATTCCTAAGATGGAGGAAGAAAACATTTTTTCCCAAGGTGGTCCAGCTTGTTGGATTCCCTATCAGGTGGTGCAGTAGGGAAGGCGCCTTTGGAAGTCAAGGCTTGAACCACCAAGCTCTCAGGGGTGGGGGGTTATGAGAGGAAAATGGGGTCGCCCGAGGCCGGGCAGTGGCATCGGGCAATCATCATATCCACAGGAGCCTCTGTGTTGGGCTTGGAACACGTGCCCAAAACTATGTCAGTGAGGGCCTCATTGAATAGCAGCAGGGGCTCCGAAGATCCGCTGCTCGCGAAGCACCTCAGTTAGGGGTTGGTCCTGACGTCCACCATAGGAAGCTCAAGGTATGTGACCTCAGCCATCCTAGACAACACCACTTCATAAGATGCACCTTACTGCGTAGCCATGGTAGGGGGATAGCATGTCATTGTCTGGGGAGGTGTCGTGACCTCTGGCCTCACCCAAATCCTCTCTCCAATCCGATTCCTCTAACTGGTCTGCCAGAGGGTCTACAGACCCCTCCCACCAGGGGAGAATAGTGGTACAAAATAACTGTTCGGAGCCGGTCGACATCAGAAGTGCTCCATGTCCACATTGAGGGGGAGGTTGGGTTGACGTCTGCTGGGGGCACAACCAGCATCTGAGGTGGCAGAGGTGGCACCACTGGATTCGGCCCTGGAGGTGTCACAAGGTTGACTGGCACCGACATGGACCCAGGCCTGGATCTCTGGGGGCCCTGCGGTGCCAGAGTTGAAGGCCTAGAGCCCCCAGCTGAGTTCACAGGGCCTGAAGGCACGCTGGGGCAGTTGGGCTGTCCAAAGTTTGAGTGGAGGGCTTCGTAAAATCTCCAGATTTTAGCAGGGGTCGCCCAGCATCCCGCAAAGTGAAGGAGGCTTGGGGACTACCCAACAGGCTCCGCGGGCGGAGCTGGATGACTCCCTTCCACAATCCATGTCACGTCGGCCAACGGACGGGGAGAAAAGCGAAGAGCGATAATGCTTCTTTGCCTTCTTTTTGTGCTTTGACTTATCGTCGAAGTCTTCGTGTGAGTGGTGGGGATGGCTCCATGCTCGGTACCACCAACTTCCTCTTGACCGGGACCTCAATCGGTATGGGGTGGACTGACGGATCTCGAGAGGCTTTTGGGACTGCTCTCACAATGACTTCGGGTTCCAGCCTGGCAGTCAAAGCACAAATTTGGGTCGTGGTCACGCTCCAAAAACCAAATGCACACGAGGAGCAGGTCCGTAACCAACATAAATTTGCGACAGGAGTCGCAAGCCTTGAAGCCAGTTTAAGGATGGGACATTTTTCCATGCACCAGGAGTCAAACAACTGGAAAAGAACTTGCAAAAAGAGGTCAAAAGTGACTCGAGTTACCGCTCTCTCCGGTTCTGCACTGGCTGAATCTGAGTAGAAAGCAGTACATCCATAATAATGCTTGTGAGATCATATTCATAACATAAGCATATGTACATAGAGACATTATGCAATAATATATATAGATAGATGTGTATATATATATATATATTCACTGAAAAAACCATAGGTTTTAGGCCATATATAGTTAGGGATTAGCATTTACAAAACCTTAATTTACTCGCACAAAACCATAGAAATTCGCATATATAGTTAGATGCAATAACTATATATCGCGCACCCGCAATCCACTGCTGATGATGTCACATATTACATCATTCATGACATGGTCAGTGACATCACTGATGACATCACTGACGACATCTCAAATGACATCACTGATGACATCACTGACAACTCAAATGACATCACTGATGACAACTCAAATGATGTCACTGACAACATCACTGATGACATCAATCATGTGATAATACGATCAACCTCTTCAGACTCTAATATAACCTTAGATACACTCAGAGTAAACAGACACTCACAGACTGTCACTCATCCATGGAGTTACTCACACACCTAGTCAGTCATGCACTGAATCAATCACACCTCCATTTCATCAACTATACAGTTATACACACCTTACTTATTCAAACATATACTAACACATATTTACTCTCTTATACAATTCCTGATACAAGTTTTCAATGATCCATTCAGCCACTCACACATTCACTGTCTCTTATACACAGTAATTTATATATGTGAACTCTCACATGTACTGTGTTTTATATATGTACTTACTTTGACATGTAGCACTGAGATATCCATTCACTCACCAATACACTCGTACACAGTCAACCACCTATACAGCTGTTTCCACATGCAGTTTTGAACCCATAGATCTAGTGAATCAACTGTTCACACATGTATGCACAGAGTCACACACCTCCCAGCCACCCCCACACACACACTCACTCTCCCATACAAATACTTGGGCAACCAATCAATAACCCATATAGTTACTCATATAGCTACTGATCAACACATGCAGCAGTTCATAGAACAACACATATAATGATGCACAAATTAAGACAGTTTAGTCACTAACCCATGCACTCAGTGAGACACATTTAATCACTCTCTCATACAGTCAGTCATGCACCTACTAAATCCTTCATCCAGACACTTATACATCCACTCATTCTTCAATATGCAAGACATATTTTAACTTTACAGAAACATACAGTCACTGGATGATGTCATCAGTGATGTCATCAGTGATGTCACTGACCATGTCATGAATGATGTAATATGTGACATCATCAGCAGTGGATTGCGGGTGCGCGATATATAGTTATTGCATCTAACTATATATGCGAATTTCTATGGTTTTGTGCGAGTAAATTAAGGTTTTGTAAATGCTAATCCCTAACTATATATGGCCTAAAACCTATGGTTTTTTCAGTGAATTTCAATGGTTTTTTAATAGCAAATATATATAGCTGTAACATATATTCTTATTCTAATTCACAAATATATTTTATATATTTTTTTTTAAGCAAAGGACCCAGATGCATTTACAGTTTATCACTAACAATGTTCCAGGCTAATGTATTTTCACGGGAAATTAACATCTGTCCTGCAAGTAAAATATTCCTATTTCGTGAAAAAGGGCGTTTCTTCGACCCATGAGGGAGCCGTTGAGCAAAAGAGACTCGACCTGCTGTCTTAGTCGCTGATAGGCCTGATTATCGGATTTTTATCGATCACTTTATGTTGCAACTGTGGAAAACAAAACAGCCCTTGCCCATTTATTTTTACAGCACCTTGCGTATTATACCCTACCCCCAAACAGTATTTTGCCTGTTACCATAGTAGTAGTTTATGGAACACTTACGTCAGCACATAGGTTAAAATTTCACCACAATACGTTGCTAATGAGTGAGCTTCAGCATTATACTTCAAACTATAAATATCATTTCTATTGATGACTGCTACCCCCACAAAAAACAGACGTATGTACTTTTTTAATTAACTTTTATTAAAACAATAACTGGAACTATAACTAAAATATAACACTACAATAAATAACTAGAACTATAAGTAACAAAACAATATAATAAACGACATATAATATGGAGTCCAAAATAAGTATTGTAGTTAATCTGCAAAACAAAAAGAAAATTAGTGTTTAAATTTAGATTGAAGTGACTAAATGAGATCAAACATCACAAGTCAAAGTAAAACTTGACAATATTTATATTTTTTTAAATCTTCGCAGTGTGCCTGAAACGCTTCCACTGGCATTGTACATGCAGACTTTGGTCCACCCTCTTTATCAATTTTTGCAGTTTGAGATATAACGTCCTACATGTGTTATTCATCTCCTACTTTCTCCTTTCAAATTCTCTTGTAAAGACCTTAACAACAAATAAAGGGAACATTTGCTGCATATTTTTAATAAAGCATTTGACACAATGCATAGTAACACCGTATTTATTGAATGTTTTGAAATTAATTTTCACAAGTCTTAAAAAAGGTGAATGCAAGAAAAGTTACTTGCCGCATATGCAAGACTGCTTTCAAGAGGAGACCCCAATAAAAAGGACTTGTGTGGAAATGCAAGTATGCTGAAGCAGTTGCAGACTAAGAATCCGGTGAACTTTGCAAGGGAAGAGTTAAGGAGATTGAGAGCGGCTCCTTCTGCTTCATGAGAAGGCCCGAGTACCAGTGGAGCAACACCGTCAACCTCTAGAGCACAGCCTAATATTTGTCTCCAATTTGAAACCCTTTAAGAGAAAAAGTAAGAAGGTTGGGAGCTTTGTATGCCATCCTAATATCTAATTATCCATAGTTTACAGAGATCCGCCCTGTATCAGACTCATATGTACAAGTGTATATTGTAGATTATCTGCCACCGAAAACCTCTCAAATACCTATATCCGTTACTTTTTAACTTCGTTGAGTAGTCATATTGTGAGTATTTACCTTAAAGTTGTTAATTTTTTATTGATTATTGCTCTTTGAGATATTCCCTGTCTACAAACAGAGAAGAATAGGAATATTCTGTCTCCCTTTGCAGATAGTGAAGGATAGGTAATGCAGACTTTTGTCCCCCGTTGTAATCCGTCATACCTGTTTTTCTCCCCACTGATTGATTGATTGGCTGGACATTTATTGTTCAAGGAATAGTTCTCTCGAGGTATTCTCTGTTTGTTAATAACGTGGAATAGAAATATTCTGTCTAGTCTTTGCAAGTAGTGAAGGGTGGGTAATGCGGACCTTAGTCCCCCGTTGTAATCTGTCATACCCATCTACTCCCCACTGATTGAGAAACTAGTTCCACCCGGACCATTTATTAGAGGTACATCATCTGGCTCAACCGGAGAGTACCCCTAATAAAGAAAACATATGTAAAAAACGAAGTAATCTCTGTATCCTGTTAAACAGAAACTTTAGCATGAAACACACTTGAAAAGGAAGGGAAAGAAATCAAACAAAATCAGTAGGCCACTGATGAGTTTTTGACTTTGCTAGAAATAAGAAACATGAAAGTAATGAAAAAAGCCAAGCTTGACGTTACGGCAGCCACGAGGTAGCTAGGCTCCGCCACCCCCCCCACTGCTCCAAGCATGTCTGTCCCACCGCCCGCCACGCCCATTAACGGTAACATGAAATAGATACAAATCAGCAGATACCTACCCCCATTCCGGAAACTCCCGAAGTGCAACAGGGCCACGGTTACGCCCATCCGGAAGATGAGGCCTCGACACGTGCAGGGTGGGGCTCAGCTAACCGCCATCAGCCGTGGCGTGGATGGGTCGAAATGTACTGGTCTCCCGATTCCCTTCTTCTGCCGCCTTGCAGGCCACGGGGGGGGGATGTCTTGCCTCTGCCTCCAACCCCCCCCCTTCTTATCGCCTGGTCCGGACATCACGGATATCAACGCCAGGTGTCGGCGTGGAGTGCGCTGGGAGGGAGAGGCGGCGCGAACAAGCCTCTCCCACCCCCCAGGTGGGGGTCCCTCAGCTGCACCCCCAACGCTCCACTCACCCAACAAAAGGGTTGTCGCGTAAGGTGCACCAGGAGAGGAGCCGAGGCAGACGGTATCTTCTTCTTTCTTCAATAATGGCTGCGACAACACTGGGGGGGGATGTCTTGCACATGCCACCGACACCCCCCCTCTTATCGCCTGGTCCGGACATCACGGATATCAACGCCAGGTGGCGGCGTGGGGTGCGCTGGGAGGGAGAGGCGGCGCGAACGAGCCTCTCCCACCCCCCCAGGTGGGGGCCCCTCAGCTGCACCCCCAACGCTCCACTCACCCAACAAAAGGGTTCCTCCACTCTTGCGATGCAGCGGCGCTGCACTCACCCGACAAAAGGTATCGTCCACTATTGCGAGGCAATGATGCTCCGCTCACCCAGCGGGGGTCTCCTTTACTTTTGCGGTACAACGACGCTTTTCAGTTCAGCTAGAAAATGAGTCCTGTGTCCAGAAACGTTCTCCTCAACTTTGAAGATTCTATAAGAGCCACGGGGGCCCCCGATGGGAAATAACTGCCATGATCACCCACGGAACGACCACGACGTAGCCGAGGGACGTCGGCGCGCTCATGCCGGCGCCGGCCTCAGTCTTGAAATGATCAAAATCCTGCAAGACTACCAACTTGATCAGTTCCGGTGGGACACCAGTATGACCCGGTAGGAGAGATTGTTTCCTCCCACCCCACTTTCACTGATGGTTCATGTCGCCAGTCCCCTCTGCTAACCTTCAACGAAAACTTTTGGACTGCCGAAAGAGGTCCCGGTCCAACCACGAGTTGGTGGAGACATTTTGACTATACTTGGACCTTCCTGACCTCACCCAAAATGGCGCCGGTACAAATGAAGCTCTCAACTCCTTGTTGTGCCCCGATTGCTCCGCCTTGATATCATGAGATAGGTATGCAGTTTTTAGCACATGAATTGATATGAGATAAGACTGATTACACGTTCGAACAATGAATATTAAGTTCTAATGCATCATTGATTACAGTATTTATTATTGAAGGTTGGAATTGTCGACACTAATGGTACTTGCTCACAATGAATTATCGATATGATTTTGTTGCACTTGTCACACTTTTTACTATGAAATCAACGACCACTGACTCTGTTATGTTTTCCACAAATAAATACCCCCCCCCCATTTACAGTTCCAGCCTGCTCCGTGGCTGGCCCACGGGTTGTAGGCCCGTATTTGGGCACCAACATTTTTATTAAAGGTTTTTGAAAAAGCAAACGTAGTTGTAACGCGTAGATTGGTAAGTTTCGAAGAAAAGGCCACTGTTTCCGATTTTTTTTTTTTTTTAAAAAGCAGGTGAAATCAAGCAGCTCAATTAGTTAAGGGTTAAAAAGTATAGTACGCAGAAACATTGAAAATATGAATGGTCCAGGTTTGTTGTATGTGTTTTTCATTTTTGTACAGCATAAAGCAATCGATAAAGATCCTGGTATTTACCCTCTACTTTATATGCTACCTGTATCAGGGAAGTTGTTTTAAATGCCCCTAAGCCACCCCGAAGGAATGTCACCTGGCCCCCCTAGTTCGAACGAAAACGACCCCGTACCACTAAAGGTTATCTCTCTTCCTCAAAAATGACAAAAATTACTTTCTAGGACGTTTTGGACATTGATGATTTCATATGATCTATTTATTAAAGTAATACTCATCTCTCCGCATGAAATTAATTTTCAACATGCTACACAAGTCAATCTCATCTGCCCAAAGTTCTTTTGCAGATTTGGGACCGTTTCCCTTGCCTCTGACTCACTTATTGCTAAGTCATTGATGGATGTTTTTGCCGAAAGGGGATTATCCACCAAATCTCGAAGTTGTGCTTTAGAATAATTAAAAGGGGGCCACCTCTCCATGTGCCGATGCATATAGCTATATTTTTTTTCGGTCCCTCTCTCGAGTTTTTTTTTTGCAGATGAGGCAGGTAACGAACCTGGCATTAACTTTCTTTTCATGAGAAGGAAAAGAAAAAAAATGCCAGATAAAATTCACTTTCACATGGGACGTTCTTGGCATTTCTTTCAGAAACTTTTACATCACTGTGTCATTTCTTTGTCTATCCTGGTTAAAGCAATGTCATATAAATAGTTGTTTAAAAAGTTTTTTTTTAACGTGTTTACTTTGTTGGAGCGTTGTATATATTTATAAGTTATTAAAGTGTTATAATCCTACTACTTTGTTGGAGTGCTATATATTTTTAATGTGACTCATAATTGTGAAGACTTTGATGTACAAAAAGGCATCCCTGGAATCTTCCGCTTCAGGCTAGGTCCCACACACCCTTACAGTGAGAATCCCCAATCACAATACAGGATCGTTATCAGATAGTAGGAACGCGTGTGGTGTGACGGATCTCATGAGGTGGCGACCTTAATCTACTGTAACTCCTTTGAACAGGGGTGATTGTTTACAGTTGGGGCCATAAACTACATCCGCAGGGCTAGGTGATAGCCTGGGACCGGCCTGGACAATCAGACACAGAGGAAGAGGAGTGTCAGAGGGTGCGGTAGTGAATAGGGTGAAAGGGAGGTGTCGGGCAGGCACAGGGTGTGATACTCAGGGAAGAGCAGCGCAGATGGGGGGAATTTATGGCCCATGCATGAGAGAGAGAGCACGGGTGACCAGTGCGTGGGGGAGATGCTTGCGAGGGTGGGGAGCCATGCTGAGGATCTGCGGCGTACAGAGAGTGGGTCTGGTCAAGGCATCTAAAATGGCTGCCGTACACAACAAAAGTGTGGCATTGGAAAAAAAGCAAGATGGCGCAGACAATGTTTATCAATGCGGATTAATTTATAACAATTATTTTTAACAATATATTTACTCGCAGTGTCAAAATGGCGATCAACACTTCCTAATTTCCTTCGAATCGAACGTTAACAGAAGTCAAGCGGCAAAAAAAAAAAAAAAGGCTCACGCGCAACCGCTGGAAGACAAGTATCAACATATATGAGCCTCCTCAACCACCCTCAGAAAACATAGGGGGTCAGGATACGTCTCCCATACCCCCTTATACCCAAAACTCACATTGATTTTCCTCCATCTAGTAATTTAATTAAATCGAAACACAAAATGGCGAATTCACGTTTCGCTACCAGTTTGCGACCCGGTTCGCGAACCGAGAAGCGCTTCTACCGCGAAAAATAAAAAAAAAATGTATTTGCCCCACGGGACCCTTTAATAACCCCAACATCATTCCTAGGGGTTCAAGAGGGGTCTACCTTGCCCCCTTTCATTAAATTCCCCCTTCGTTTTTAAGAATTAAGCAGACCCCTCTTACCCAGTGCAAAGATCAGGGCTTGATCCATCACCGTTATTTATCTCACTGCACCATCCCAGCTCAGAACCTGGCTATATGCAAATCAGTCTGTCCCTGGCCCAGTGCATCATGGGAACAGGGCAGACTAAACTACCAAGCCAATTCTTCACCAGAAAGAAGACAAGCTACCGGGGACCGGTTTCTGGCATTTCAGCCTTCTTCGGCCCGGCTTGCTTGAATCCTGATGGTGCAGTGAGAAAGGGACTCACCACCCCTTGTTGTTAAATATTTTGTCCACCCTAAGCGTGGAAGGGTATACTCAGATGTGAGTCCCTTGCTCATTGCACCATCAGGATTCAAGCAAGCCGGGCCGACGACGGCTGAAATGCCAGAAACCGGTCCCCGGAAGCTTGTTTCCTTCCCAGTGTAAGAATTGGCTTGGTAGTTTGGTTTGCCCTGTTCCCATCATGCACTGGGACAGGAACAGACTAATTTGCATATAGCCAGTTTCTGAACTGGGATGGTGCAGTGAGCTAAAAAACGGTGTTAGATCTAGCCCTGATCTCTTGACTGGGTGAGAGTATTCTGCTTAAATCAGAAACTCTGTCCATCACCACCCCTTGTTGTTAAATGTAGGTAATCAAACAACACAACCAATAGACAAACAATGTGGAAGTAGTCTTGATGGAAGTTTTTCTTCAATTCAGATTTTATTCACCACGCCCAGCCAACACGTGTTTCGTCAGGGCTAGTAGCCCACGACTTCATCAGGGCTCCTGCGGGCAGCGGTTCCAAAGCTATTGCTAGGTGACCTCAGCCGCTTCTAATTCCAACCCGGCTACCGGGTACTGTGGAGGTTCTCGCTGATTCATCTCAGCCGTCTCAGCTTTCCAGCGTCTCCGCCTGTAAATGACTTCCGAATTTACATGCGGAGACGCTGGAAAGCAGTACGGCTTAACCTGCAGCTCACATGGATACTCCTATGGTGTGTCGCATCTTTGGTATTAACCATCACAAGGAAGGTCATCTTCATCCATCAGAATACTACGCTATTAAAAATAAAGAAATAATATTTTTATTTCTTAATTGAAAATAAAACTTTAAAACTAACAGACACTGTGTGGTTTTTGTTTACGAGTGAGTGAGCGGAAAGGTTTGAACTTCTGCACTTGGCAGTCATGTTTCAGTGACTCAGATAGGCCGGGACTCGGAGGTAGACTTCTTCTGTTCTTCTGGGTCGTAAAATCATTGGTCAGACATTCTAGATAGTCGGTCAGGGGATTGGGGGTTCAACTTCTGTTCAGACTGAGGTATGTCGAAAGTCGAACTGCACCTATCATCTTGTCCATACTTCTTTGTGTGCAGAATAGTCCCTGAAACACTAGCGGTATGGGATGTGCTCCTCTCAAATAAAAAGGCAACTGCTACCTTTTACTTGGTGTAAACAATGACATTTTGTTGTTGGAAATTGTCAAAGCACTTACATTAAGAAGACTGGAATAGAAAGCAAGGGCAACCCAGAGGACTGCACTCAGTGCCTAGAGCTATTGCTGTATCAGAGTTTAGTTTCACACCGTTTGCCGATTTGGCAAGCTTAGCTACCTACACAGACCGACTCATAATTGTAAATAGTAGTAGCACAGAGATTGATGGTAGAGGCAGGACAAGAATGTAGAAAGTAGTCTACATTAAAAGAAGATCAAAGACTATTTTGTAAAACATAGAATTATTAGGAACCAGTTTGTAATGAATAGGAGCTGTAAAAGTTAGGGAAGTATAAGTATTAATATAACAATAGAACAACTTACTGGGGCCAGCAGAAGAGCCTGCAAGGTACTGCTCCTGACCACCTTCTGCCACCGGAGTCTATGTCGCCGCTGGCACCTTGCCCCTGTGAGGTCCTGGTGATCATGAAATAAAGAAACACAACATGGATGATTGTTTTTTTGATTTCTTTGTACTCAATTTAAAATTATGTCGGGGAAACAAATTAACATCAATTGCATCTGATCTGGTCAACTAGGAGGATAGTAGTACAGTATTGCAGAATTCGCAGACCGTCTAATAGGAAAGTTATGTAATTCACTAACTACATCAACAACTAAAAGGTTCTACTATGACTGCCATCACTCAGCAGCACGAGACGTCGCGTGACAGACACAGTCCTTCATCATGATTGCAGACCACTAACAAATGTCCTATAACAAGTATTAAATAATATACTCAACGTATCAATTTACCACTATCCACTATCTCTTCAAAGTGACAGCAGCAGGAGTACAAAGAAGGATTAGACTTGAGTTTACTGTCTCTAGCAAATGACTAAAAAGTTGCAAACAAGTAAGCATAGTAGCAACGCCAATAACCAGGCGAGCACCTGCAATGACAGAAGCTATTTAAACATTAATTTACCTGCAATGTAATCGAATCAGCAGCATTCGTACTCTTCAGGAAAAAATAGATTAGCAATATAACAGAGCAGAAGGAAAAAAAGTAGTTATTAAATAGCTACTTACCAAGGCTAGTGATCTCCACACCGAGCAGGTCGAGCATATCAAGCTCCCGGTCCAAGATGTCACTCCACCAGTGCGTTACTTGCTGGTAGGTGGGCCGGACCCCAGACTCCTTATACATGCACCTTCTCCCGCAGCTGGCGATGCTCCCGGAGGCCATAACCGGAAGCAATCCGCCCACCTGCTGCCATGGTCTTAGGGAGGTGGACTTGTACAAAAACCATCAAGGTAGGCACCTCCACCTCAGAGAAGATCTCCCTGGCCTGGACTTCCTCCCCCCTCAAACGCCCGCAAGGGAGCCGGGTACGGGGTGCTGGGCCCTTCTCCTTGCCCTTGTTGCCTCCCTTAGCCATGGTCCTTGGCACAAGAAGAAGGAAAGAAGAATAGGTGTGAAAAAATAAGAGAGAGAGCAAAAGAAATAAAGTGGGCAATAAAGTAACAAAAAGTTTAAAAAAACACAAAATATAGATGTAGGAAATTGAACAGAGAAATAATAAGCAAAAAAAAACCAAAAAAAAGTTCAGCAAAACATAGGATTACAAAGATGTAAGATTGATAGAAAGGTAGCATGCCCAAAACCATAGCAGTGAATGAAAAACAATATGGCCGTGCCCATAGAGGACCGCGTGGGTAAGTTCGAGCGATATTTCCCCCGCGAGCACGCAAAAATGCCCACGAACACATAATCGCGCCGCATACGATGCGCGCATACAACTAGCGCCCGGAAACGGAAACACGTCACGCCAACAAGATGGCCGCGCCCATACATGACCACATGGGCAACCTCTGGGTTGGTGCGCTGCAAGCGGTTCGCAAATAAGCAAAAAACCGCGCGAACACATACAAAAAAAGAAATCAGCAAATTTGCACGAATTTGTGAATTGCAAGTTCGATTTCGCACGAATTCGCGCCCCGCGAATCTCGCGAAATGGCAGAAAAACAAATTTTGGAAATCTGAAAGCACTTAGCAGGTGCAAAAGTTCAAGCTAATTTGTAACCATTCCCTGTAGTGCTTCCTGAGGGGCCCCTCCAGAGTTCAGTTGCCTACTTGCAACTATTCTCTGACCCTGCTCTGACCCTCAAAGCAGGGTCAGAGAATAGTTACAAGTATGGCACAATGCTCCTGTAAAAAAAATAACTGCAACAGAAAGCTCTTACAGCTAAGGAAGCAGGTGCCAGACTTGAAGCGCAAATTCAGTGACACATTAACCAGCCCCAAATTAATTCATCTCAGTTGAGGGTGGGCAGGTGTGCTTTCCCCCATAATCTACAGTGGTGAACAGGAGGGTGGTAGTGGTGAACCAGAAGGTGACAGTGGTGAACCAGAGGGTGGCAGTGGTGAGTGCTAAACCTGAGGGTGGCAGGGGTGAACCAGAGGGTGCTGTGATGAACCAGAGGGTGGCTGTGATGAACCAGAGGGTGGCAGTGGTAAACCAGAGGGTGGCATTGATAAACCAGAGGGGGACAGTGATGATCCAGAGGGTGGCAATGGCAAACCAGAGGGTGGCAGTGATGAACCAGAGGGTGACAGTGGTGAACCAGAGGGGGACAGTGATGATCCAGAGGGTGGCACTGGTGAACTACAGGGTGCTGTGATGAACCAGAGAGTGGCAGTGATGAACCAGAGGGTGGCAGAGGTGAACCAGAGGGTGGCAGTGATGAACCAGAGGGGGACAGTGATGATCCAGAGGGTGGCAGTGGCAAACCAGAGGGTAGCAGTGATGAACCAGAGGGTGAAAGTGGTGAACCAGAGGGGGGCAGTGATGATCCAGAGGGTGGCACTGGTGAACCAGAGGGTGCTGTGGTGAACCAGAGGCTGGCAGTGATGAACTAGAGGGTGGCAGTGGTGAAACAGAGGGTGGCAGTTATGAACCAGAGGGGGACAGTGATGATCCAGAGGGTGGCAGTGGCAAACCAGAGGGTGGAAGTGATGAACCAGAGGGTGGCAGTGATGAACCAGAGGGTGACAGTGGTGAACCAGAGGGGGACAGTGATGATCCAGAGGGTGGCACTGGTGGACCAGAGGGTGCTGTGATGAACTAGAGGGTGGCAGTGGTGAACCAGAGGGTGGCAGTGGTGAACCAGAGGGTGGCAGTGGTGAACCAGAGGGTAGCAGTGATGAACCAGAGGGGGACAGTGATGATCCAGAGGGTGGGAGTGGCAAACCAGAGGGTGGCAGTGATGAACCAGAGGGTGGCAGTGGCAAACCAGAGGGTGGCAGTGATGAAACAGAAGGTGGCAGTGATGATCCAGAGGGTGGCAGTGGCGAACCAGATGGTGCTGTGTGTGAGAAGTTGGCCTGGTATATGATGATCACTATTCTAGTGAGCGCCTTGCACCAGTCCAAATGACCCTTATGGTGATTGGTTGTAAGTCAACCTTATAGACCAGCTGTCCTAGTGGTAGCATGGACAAAAGAAGTCTTAGGCTAAACTCAAGAGGGCATGTGAAGCCAGTTGTTTTACCATATGCAATCCTTTAAATACCAAATGAAAGGACAGCACACAAATTATATATTATAAAATATATGTATTTGTTTCTAGAATAATCCCCTTTATGAGCACAGGAGCACAAACGTTAAACAAAGAACACAGTATAACATATAATAAGATGCACAATTATGGATAGGCCGGGTGGCCACTCAGACCATATATTAAGAAAGTGGTATAAGTACCACGTCACGAACAATGAACAGGCCTAGGGCCTAGGCAATCGCTGGGCCTACACTGGACTAATGAAGGTTAGGACATTGGAGGCCCACAGGATGCGGGTGCAGTGTCTATAGGGAACAGCGTTTACCATACAAGTCAATGGTGCGTAAAAATCAGAAAGTTATAGGTTTAGGAGTCTTCCGACTTGACTCAAACTTAGCCATTAAAAAGTAGGACACTAGAGGTGTAAGCCACTATAGTAGCACCGGTGTAATCTTGTTACCTCACCCACAGGTACCGGGTGCATAGGTGCTAAAGTGCGTCGGGTTTCTTCGTGGAGTTCTATGGAGCCTGGAGGTAAAGATGCTGCAGGCGGCCAGGAGAGAAGAGTCCGGTTGGATCGAAGGGTGGATCGAAGATGTCGATGGCAGTGATCAACCAGAGGGTGGCAGTGATGAACCAGAGGGTGCTGTGATAAACCAGAGGGGGATAGTGATGATCCAGAGGGTGACAGTGGCAAACCAGAGGGTGGCAGTGATGAACCAGAGGGTGGCAGGGATGAACCAGAGGATGGCAGTGATCAACCAGAGGGTGGTTGTGATGATCCAGAGGGTGGCAGTGGTGAACCAGAGGAGGGCAGTAATGAACCAGAAGTTGGCAGTGATGAACCAGAGGGTGGCAGTGGTGAACCACAAGGTGATGAACCAGAGGATAGCAGTGATGAACCAGAGGGTGGCAGTGCTGAACCAGAGGGTGGCAGTGATGATCCAGAGGGTGACAGTGGCAAACCAGAGGGTGGCATTGGTGAACCAGAGGGTGGCAGTGATGAACCGGAGGGTGGCCAAGATGAACAGGGTCGCAAACAGGCTGGACATGTGGAAACAACATTGTCGCGACCGTTGCAACCACACAAGTAAGTACGCGTTCCTGAACATGTACAAAACCCTCACGAATTGTCAAAAACAGCAAATCCGCAAATTTGCATGAATTCGTGAATTTTGCAAATTGCGAGTTTGCTTTCGCCCATACTTGGTTGTGAGCAGGGTATCCAGTTCACAGAAGAAAGACTGGAGTGGGATCACAGGAAGATTTGCAAAGTGATACAGCAGTCTGGGCACCATTATCATTAAGGCTTTGGCCACCCGACCAATGGGTGCCAGGGGTAGTGTCTTCCAGAAACTCACCGCCGATCGTAGGCCCGCCAGTGCTTTATGGTGGTTACCTTCGTAGAGTTCTGCCAGGGAATGAAAGAGCCGCACTCCCAGATATCTGGGGGTCGCTTTGCTCCATTTTAAGGTCTGGGTGCCTATCCCTATGTCTTGTGGTGCCAGGTGAGGGCCGAGTGGGTAGATCGTTGACTTTTCCCAGTTGACTTTGAGAACTGAGGTGTCTCCGAATTCCTGCAGGGCTGCCCATATCGAGGTGAGATCTCCCGCTACTTCCCGTACGTAAATCAGCAGATCATCCGCGTATAATTATACACAGTGCATCGTTTTCCACAATCCGGATACCCCATGTCACCCCCTCTCGCCGCAGCCGTATGGCCAGGGGCTCCACTGCCAAAGCGAAGAGGAGGGGGAAAGGGGACACCCCTGCCTTGTCCCTCTCTCCACCAGGAAGGGAGCGGAGATGAGTTTGTTATGTTATATGCTGTTTTGTAATGCGCACAATTACTAACGGAGTATCCTGGTGCGGTAACCCGCTGGGGAACCCGTCCTGGCTTTCCCTGTGGGATGGTCCCTCCTGGAAGTCCCCAGTGGAGCCAAGCATCCCCGGCGTTGATGGGGCCGTTGTGGAGATTAGCCAAGCTAATGCCCAGAGTTGCCGAGTGGGACCCCTGGTTAGAGTAGGCACCAAGGTGAGAATTATCGAGTCAGCTGACCCTGGCCCATGACCCTACCGCATCAGGAATTGAACCCTGGTCCTGGGCCGACTCCTGCTTCCGGGTCTGCCACCTCTATCCAGTGAGCCACACCACTCCTCCCTGGTGGTGAGACCCCCTATTACAAAAGCTTTGTATATGCCATCAATATGGGGCCAATATTCAGCTTCCGAAGTACTGCAAACACATGGGGCCATGTCAGAGTTTCAAACGCCTTCTCGAGATCGAAAACCAGGCATGCCACGTGAGGGAATCTGTCCTGTACCCTGTCTTGGATATGAAACAGCCTTCGCAAATTATGCGAGGTGTTGAGTCTGGGCACGAAGCCGCATTGGTCTGGGGGCACCAGGTTGGGGATAATTTGGCTATAGCGGTCGGCCAATGTCTTTCCCAGGATTTTACAATCTGCATTCAGGAGTGTGATTGGCCTGTACGAAGAAGGGAGTGTGGGGTCCCTATGGGGTTTCGGAAACGTTACCACCAGCGATTCACGGAATGACTCTGGCTTCCTCATATGTGGCGCTAGGTGGGGCACTATCTGGGCCGCGAATGAGCTATAGTATTCTAATGGGAACCCGTCCATTACAGGCGCTTTCTTCCTCCCGACCTGATGGCGTGCTTTATATCTGAGGGTGTGATCTTGCTGCCTAGGTCTTTCGCATCTGCTGGGGAGATTGTGGGCAGTGTCGATGTGCCCATAAATTGTGTCAGCTCACATGGTGTCACCGGTGCTGGGTTGCGGTACACGCCTGTGTAGTAGTTACGAAATATGCGCAGGATGTCAAGTTGGGAGTGTTGGAGACGCCCTGTCTCGTCTGCCAGCTCTGTGATGGGATGCGATGTCGTGTCCTGTTTGATCACCCATGCCAATAATGCTCCTGTTCTATTGCCCTCCCTGTGTTTGAGTGTGGCATACGCGCGGAAGTTGTATTTGTGTAAGTCTTGCATTGCTTCCGCGTGCGAGAGTTTCGCCGCTGCAAGACTGTGGCCCTCCCCTGATCCATACCCCGGGACAAATCCGCTAACGTGGTCTCTGCTCTGATTAGTGCCTGTTCCAGTGTTCTCCGCACCCCACCACCTGTTGGATACCGTGTCCCCGGGCGCTTACCTTATATGCGTCCCACTCTACTGCTCCAGAGGAGGTTGGGAAAGCATTGTGTATGAAATGCTCCCGGATATATTCCCTGTGTATTCGGTGAAAGGCTTGATCGGTGAGGCACTCCTGGGGAAGTTTCCATGTTGGGACTGGGGGGTGGGGTATTCTCAATCTAAGGGTCACTATGTGTGCGTCATGATCCGATACTATCCGCCCCAAATAGTCAGTGTATTGTACTTTGGGTAGGAGGTCTGTGGAACATAGGAACCTGTCAAGTCTCACTCGTAGGTTATGGGGGATGGAGTAAAAGGAGTATAATCTGGCGTCTGGGTTCTGTGTCCTCCAGGCGTCTGCCAATGCCCAATGATCCACCATTTACGGAAGCGTTCAGTTTGTTTGTGCACCGGGGAATGTGTTGTAGGAGGGTGTGACCTATCTAGGTGTAAATCTAGTACACAATTGTAGTCTCCACCCAGGAGCCAAGGTATTGTTGTATGGTGGGCTAGCACTGTGGTCAGCTTGTCCCAGTATTGGTCTTGCTCTGTATTGGGGGCGTACACAAAACCCAATAGTATCGGTTGACCCTCTAGCAGGCCGGTTATGATTACATACCGCCCTTCTTTGTCTACTAATCAAGTTTGCTCCTTAACCCCTTCCCTGCTGGCCCGTTTCCGCCCCTGTGCGGTAAACAAATGAACAGGGGCGGGCCATGACGAACCCCAGCCGTCATCAGCACACGAGCACCGTAGTGCATGACGGCTGGGGTTCGTCATCAGCATGGAAGGGGTTAAACGGCACCCTAGGTCTGATCCATATAAGTCTACGTCTAGCGAAGGCGGAGTATGCCGTGGCACAAACTATGCCCCGCTATTTTTTGTTCTGTCAGGTGTGTCTCCTGTAGGAGGCCACCTGTGCCTGTTGCCTCTTAATATAGGCATAGACCGAATACCTCTTAGTGGCCGTGTGCATACCTCTGACGTTTAATGTCATGAATTTCAAGTCTGTGTTCGGCGTTTTATGTGCCATGTGTCACCTTTCCAGTCCGTGGTCCCCTGAGTGTTCGTTCCCTCACATCCGGCCCACCCCATTGGTCCTTCTCCGCCCCACCTCCCTGGGGATGTCTGCTGCGATCATTCTCTTCTCCCCTAGCCTGCCCCAGGATATCTAAGAGACCAAGGATATAAAGGGGGAGAAACTGTAACTCTGGGGAACATTCCCAACTTGGGAGACCTATTGCTCTGGGCAATACATCCAAACTGGTTATCATTGGTAGTCTTTAGTTTGTTATTGCAGGGTGGTGGCTGGTCATCTCCCCGGCTACTGCCGGCACTGTGACAGATTCATACGAACTTCGGAAATGTACCCTCGTACATCGCATTTGTTCTTGGTCGTTGGCACTGATTTGGAGCGACACTGTTCAGTGCAGCCACTGCAGCGAGTCCTAACAGTTGTCATTCTGCATCTGGACACTTTGGTGGTATTGCATTTGCGTATTAGTCCGTCTTGGGGTGAGCCTTTCTCACTGTGAGTCCTGGGCCTTTATGTAGCTTTCATATCAGCGTGTCTGCTGTTTGGGCCTCACTATTGGAGGCGACATTGAGCCTTCTCGAGAAGCAGATGCGTCACTGCCCTCGTCTTCAGAACTGAATAGGTGGGGGCCTCCTTCCACATCTGAGCCCCCCGTGGGGTCAATGGTGGCCACCGCCTGTATCGCCTTCCTGTGCTCTGCGATGATTTGCGTGTGGTCCGGGGAACCAGTTCCAGTCTGGCTAGATCTGACACTGAGATGTGTAAGGGTGACTCTACGGCTCTGCCGCCTAGGCCGTCTCGCTGGTTGTCTGGTATGCGTGTCCGCTGTGTTCGGGCGGGGCGATGCATGCTGCTCTACCCAGGCATCTGCATCTTTTGGGTCCGTGAAGAAGTGCGTAGTGCCGTCGTGGATGACTTTGAGCTTGGCTGGGAACAGGAGGGCGTATTGTATGTTCTTTTGGCGAAGTGTGCGCTTTATCGCCTGGAAGGTGGCCCTCTGTTGTTGCACGGCTCGGGAATAGACGGGGAACAGCATCACCTGTTTATCCTCCACTTGCAGCCATCCGTGTTCTCTGGCAACAAGGAGAATAGTTTCTCTGTCCTAATAGTGCAGGAGTTTCATCAGGAATGGTCGAGGGGGCAGGCCTGGCTTGGGTCTATGCGCTGGGACTCGGTGCGCTCGTTCAATGGAGAAGTAGGGGTCAAATCCTTGGCGGGTGGGAAGGTTGCGATCCAGGCCGTGATGTATTTGATTGGGTCGCCCCCTTGCGCCCTTCCGGTAGATTCATAACTTGGATGTTGCTCCTCCGGGAGCGTCCTTCCAAATCGTCCGTTTTATATTCCAGAGCCTTGATCCGGGATTGCAACTCTTTGATAGCGTGATGGTGTTGTTGCACTTGCAGTTGAATTGTTTGCATAGTCTTCTCACTGTGAGTGACCTTGTCCGTTAGCTTCCTATGGTCGTCCCGGAGAATCTTGAGATCAGTGGCTAGAGTGTCAAATTTATTTTCCATCACCACTCTGGAGTGCTCTACGGCAGCGCAGACTTGGTCCAGTTTTCTAGAGATGGAGTCTTCTCTGGTGGGTTCTTCTTGTGATTCGGTCGGTACTGGTGGCTGAGGCGTCATCTGTTGTTGTTCTGCGGTGTGGGTTGTCCCAACCGTCCGTTGATGACCCATGATGGAGGGCTTTGGGTACTCCCCTCAGGCCCTCGCGGCTGATGGCGGTCAGGCGTTGTCCGGCGTCCGTGACTATCCACTGAGTTGCCATGTCAGTCACTTGTGCCTGGTGCAGGACTGGCTAGTAATGGCGAACCGAGGCGCCGCCACCCTGCGAGTTGGTATATCCTGTTCTTGGGAGGGGGCATGGACGTGCGACGGAATGGCGAGGTCACGGTCGCGGCCCTGTATCATGAGGGTGACCAACGCTGATGGGCCTTTCACTGCGCCAGGGTGACGCTGACGACAAACTGCATCTGACAGTAATCTCAGGGGCCTGTCCAGTTCAGGTTCTGTTGCTGCCCCGTAGGGGAGGCCCCCGCACTGTCTTGTCGATCCTATGTATGGGGGCCGCAAGGGTCTCACAGTCTCTGCGCTTCTGCCCTCAGTCGCTGCGCCTTCCTCCACCCCCTCCTGCTCTTCGGGTTACCGGCGGGTGGAAACGAGGGGTGCCGCGGGTTTGGGCCTGTGTGCTGCGCCTGAAACAGGGTGCTGACCTGTGTATTCTTCATCCCCTGGTGAAGAATAGGGGTACGACACCGTCAGGCCTTGCGGTATGGTGATATAGTGGCGTTCGTCCGTCCCCACCGCCGCCCCCAACCTCACCGGGCCTGCTCTCCACACACGACCTCAGGAGTGGTCTTGACTACCGCGGGACGCCCCGGGGCTCATCTGGTGAGGTCTCTCCTCCACTCAACCAGAGCTTGCAGTGTTGCTGATGTGCTCTCTTCCCGCTCCTCAGGGGGTGTTGCGCCGCTGCTGGGTCGTATTCCAGCTCTCACCACGGTTGGCATAGGCAGCAGCCGGGGACGTGTGGTAAATCCCCCGCTCTTTATTCACTGCGGGTGCCCCCCTCCATGGCCCAGTCCACTGCGCGCCCTTTCAGCGCCTCCGGACGCACTCAAGGCCGCACCAGCAAAGATGGGACCCGGCGGGAGTGGGCTCCCCACCGCTGTCGCGGCCTGCCACAGTGCAGCAGAGCCCCCCTTTGATCACTGAGTGTCTGCCGTCTACTGGCTGCCGGACGAGGGTCGCCTCCGCCTCACCTGGGGTCCGCTGGCTCACCGCTGTCGTTGGTGGTCCCTGTCCGCCGGGACCAATCCGCCCGTCCTGGCCTGCAGTGGGCGCCGCTGCTCTATCTCGAGGCCGCCATTTTAGGGGACCTGACTCGGGGATCACATGCGGGGCACGCTGTAGCTCGTGCACCGGGGTCTCAGGCACAGCGGCACAATCCTGAGGTCTTCCAGTCTAGGATAATGCTCATGCTGCTGCTTTGGGATGCGAGGGCGCTACATGGGTGGCAGATTATGCGGGCCGGCGGCCGGAGTATTAGGGAGAGTGATCTGCCATCTTGGCTGGCTAGGCCACGCCCCCATTTATTTTTTCCCCTTTATAAGAATTTGTTTATCCTTAATTACACTGGCTTCAGCAAAAAGGCAAATTTACTGGAAAAGAAAACCCAGTTTGTGCCTCCTTGGTATAGATCTCTTTTCTGAACCCCCCCCCCCACCGGGGCCTACCCTACGACATTGTGTAAGGTTTCTCAAATCCGGGGAGTGTTTTGGATGAGCTCAAAGGACCCCGAAATCTGTAACCATTGGTTGTTGAGCTCCTCTTGCAGGGTCTCATTCTGAGACGGCAGTTGGGGACTAAAGGAATGCAGCAAGAAAGCATCCCCAGAAATGATTTGAACTGCCGGACTGAAACGCACCTTTTTGATCACAGTAGCTGGGCAAGTCTGCAAATTTTTAGTTGCCGTTCATTTGAGACAAAGGCTTGTGTCAGCCGAGTTTCTATGGTTGCTCCCAAGAACGTTGTTCTTTGCGATGGGACAAGATGAGACTTGTCGAAATTGATGGAGAGGCCAAGTGATTGGAAAAGGGACAAACATCTCTGAATGTGGGTGTTTGCGACTGAAAGAATTTGCCTTGATACAGCAGTCGTCTAGATATGGAAAAATTTGAATTCCTTCCAGACAAAGGTGTGCGGCCAGAGGTGCTAGAACCTTGGTAAAAATACTGGGGCGGAACGTAGTCTGAAAGGAAGGACTTTGAACTGGAAGTCCCTGCCAGCCACTCTGAATCGCCAGAACTTTCTGTGTCTGGGTAGAATTGGTACATGGAAATACGCGTCTTGGAGGTCGAGGGTGGCCATGTGATCCCCCTCAGTGAGGAGTTGAAGGATTTTTTTGAAGTAACATCTAATTCATTTGGGAAAAAGTTTCGTGAGATGAGCAGGAGGTGGGCCTTTGGGAGGAGAAATTTGAGGAATCCTTACAAACTCTAGAACATGGCTTCAGGCCACAATGTCCAGGACCCACTTGTCTGATGTTATAGTGGACCAATTAGAGTAAAATTGTGAGATTCTTCCTCCAACTTTTAAAGGGGTAGGCGGAAGAACAGGTGGCAGTAGTCACTGTTTTTTAGACCTATCACGTCCGCGGTAGGAATACTTTCTCCTGTTTTGTGAATAAGAGTTATTTGGTTGTTTGTAGGATTGTTGGCGTTAAGAAGAGTAACTTTGGTTACTTTGATAGAATTGGTACTGTCTTTGTTGATTATAACCTCCTCGACCAGAGAAGGATCCACGGCCCTTAGCACCACGAAAAGACGGCTTCCTAAACTGGAGAGTACTGAGAGATCTTGCTGTCTCTGTATCTTTTTTAATGGCCTGGAGGGCCTCGTCCACATTTTGACCAAAAAGAGATTCGCCATGAAACGACATATCAATTATTTTTGCCTGAACCTCCTGGCGAAATGATGTGGACTTCAACCAGCCTTGCCGCCGTAGGACTGCAGCACCTGCTAGTTGCCGAAAACCTGTAGACGCAACATCCATAGCGGTATCTATAATCTCAGCAAAGATACGTTCCCCCTCCTGCAGGATCTTTAGTGCTTCTGATTTAGATGGCTCAGGCAACATGTTGATGTAGGGAGAAATGTCCGACCACATCTGTCTGTCGCATCGGCCTAAGATGGCCAATGAGTTAGCAGCACGGACGGTGGTCACTGCAATGGTCGAAACCTTTTTACCAATAGCGTCCAAGCGTCTGCCATCCTGATCCGGAGGAACTGCAATCAGAGAGGAGGGGTTTCTTGCTTGTTGTCGTGCTGCTTGGGCGATAACAGAATCAGCTTTTGGCTGACCTATGAAGCATGCTGGCAAATTGTCTGGTGCCTTGCATTTCTTGTCGAGGCAGGGCAGGACCGCAAGAACACAAGCAGGAGCTTTCATGACCTTTAGACCTTTCTGCCAAATGAAGTCAATGATTGGGATAGTCTGTACTTGTTTCCTCGGTTGATCTTTAAAGTCATACAGGAAACAATCATGCTTCTTGTTTCCATAGGAAGGAGGAACCTTTGTGTTGTCCTTTCCATAAGAAGATGAAAACCTCTGATGTCAACTGGAGGAGAATCGATTGGAGCTGGAGTAGAAGACAGAGTTTGGATCTGGTAATCATCCCACTCCGTAAGAAGCCATCTGTCATCCAATTCTCCTTCCTCCTTATCGTCATCCGTGGTGTGAGCATCATGAGAATGATGAGAAGGTACTGGAAAAGTTGGTCTGGGTGACCTCAATACAGAAGAGGAAGATTGAGGAACAGGTGTAGGTGGTTCAGAAGAAGCTGATTCAGATGGAGAGAAACAACAATAATAATCCTCCGACATGAATTGTAGATTATTTAGCAGATCCAAAGGCATTTGGGCCTTAGGGATAGTATCTGGAGCTGGACAAACAGTCTTTGGGGAAGGATTATCATCGTGATCCTCCTCCTGATATTTAATGAATAACTCTGAAGGGCTTCTGGCAGTGCAAAACCTATCGTCCTCATCGGATTCCTCATCATCCTCTCCATAATCCAGCAACTGTTCAGGTAACTCCAAAGGAACCTTAGTAGGGGAAATATCAAGTGGAGAGAGGGCCTCCAATGAAGATCCACGTCTTTCTAGCAAGGAAGGTGCTGTTGTGAATGGAGGCAACTGCACAGACATCATAGACATCATGAACTACTAGGTGGGAGGAAGCAGTGGTACTTCCCCTACAGAAAAAGCCCCACATTAGTGCATAAAAACTAGACAATCTCAGACCCATCTCCTTACTGCTTTAATTTTCTAAAGTGGCTGACTGAGCATATAGAGAAAAACAACCTTCTACACCCCTCGCAGTCTGGTTTCCGCGCCCTGCACTCCACTGAGTCGGCCTGCTTTATTCCATCGAAACCATACGGAGGCATGTGGATGCTGGACAAACAGCAGCGTTTATCCTGCTGGAATTAAGCGCCGCATTTGACACGGTCGCTCACCACACACTCCTTCAGGCTTTGAGGAGCGCTGGTGTTATGAATAGGACGCTCAAGTGGCTGGAATCTTTCCAAACCGAGCGCTCTTTCCAGGTTATGCAGGTGGAGTCCTACTCCAGAAACATCAAGATGAGGCAGGGGGTGCCACAGGGCTCGACTTTGAGCCTGACTCTCTTCAATCTGTATGTGGACCCCCTTGCGGACATTGCTGACAGATTTGGGATTAGGACTCTGTCCTACGCTGATGGCACCCAATTGGTGGTCTCGCTGACCCAAGCCCAACCTGACGCCGACTCCAACTTCAGATTTTGCTTACAAAATCTGGCTAGCTGGATGACAAGCAATTGTCTGAGGCTTAACAGCTCCAAGACGGAGGTATTGGTGTTTGGGAGGGCCCCTTCTGTCTGGTTCTCTCCTTGGTGGCCCCAGGTGCTGGGCCCCACTCCTACACCATGCAAACATGCTAAATATCTTGGAGTTTTGGTCGACAATCAACTGTCATTGAACTATCATACCCAACGGGTGGCAGGTGCCTGCTTTGGCATCATGCGTAATTTATGGAAAACCTTGGACATCATCCCCACGGCCTCTAGAAGGATCATTGTACAGGCGTTGGTAATTTCGCGTCTGGACTATTGCAATCTTGAATACTTAGGTACTAGCGACAGGTGTATGCGCAGATTGCAGGGTGTCCAGAATGCGGCAGCAAGGCTTGTTCTGATGCGGCCCAGAAGATCATCAGCAAAGGCAGCCCTGTCTTGTCTGCACTGGCTCCCTATCAGGGAAAGAGTGAAATTTAAAGGCATGTGCGTGATCCATTGCATCCTGCGAAATAAGGGCCATGTTTACTTGCATGATTTACTATGCATGTATGATCCAATTAGGAAGCTTAGATCCAGCGGAAGTGGATTTGTGTGTGTCCCTAGAATCAAGAGGGCCAGGATGGGCGCCGCTCTTTCCGCTACATGGTGGCTAAATTATGGAACACCCTTCCTCAAAGCCTTTGTCTGGAGAAATCCGAATTTCTCTTCCGGAAGGGTCTGAAGACCCACTTATTTCCAAGGGCATAATCAGTGCTGTGTTGTCTGCGGACTTAGCTTCTCTGGTTTCTGTTACCTAGCGCTGGGACACACTGGGTCAGTGTAACCAGGTGCTCTACAAACTCCCGTAACATAACATAACATAACATAGAAGATGAGGTGGGAGTAGAGGCTGACCAAACCTGCAATGCTGTGCATGAAGAGAACTGTAGCGTCAACGAGGGAGCCGTCGACAAAGTCGTCGTTGATGAAGCTGGTGCCAATGAAGTAATCGTTGATGAGGCGCCCGTCGATGATGAGGTGGTCATCAATGATGAGGCGGCCTTTAACGACAAGGCAGCCGTCGACGAGACGGCCGTCGACGAGGCAATCGTCGACGAGATCCTTCTAAACTTCTTCCTCGAAGGGACATTGTCGATGAGATTGGTTTCATGAAGACGGATACCAGCGTTGACAGCGAGGATGCAGACGCCATGATCATTTGAGGTCTTGGCGACATGAAATTAACAGTCGACGTGGTCGTAGCATCGACGGTAGGCTTCGTCAACAAAGATGTCGTTGTCGAGATCGTTGACGAGGGAACCAGTTTCTGAGGTTAATCCTTCTCAGAAATTTGTTTTGAAGCTAGAGACTTCGCAGTTTTTCTCGGGGCGTAGTAGGCAGAGGTTTACTATTTGAAGGTGGAGGATCCTTTTTTGAAGTGGAAGGCAGTTCAGCACTCCTAGAGGCGTGCTGTTGTTTCGACACCTTAGCCCCTAGGAGAAGATAAATCCTCCTCAGCAACCCTCTTCCTAGAGGACAAAGTCGTACCAGAGGCAATACTCCCAACTTCGAATAAGGGATTGTCTTGATCTTTAATCTTCTGTAGCCACAGAAGTAGATGTCCCTCTCTGTCACTGCAAGTCTTTTGAGGTAAGGTTCTGCAGATCTTGCAGTCTCTCACCTGGTGATCAGGATACAAGCAATGAATGCACTTCTTGTGGGGGTCCTCAGAAAACAGCCGGACCTTTCCACAAGATTTACAATGTCGAAAGAGAAATTTCTTTGAAGAAGACATCATGAAATGAAGAATTCCTGAAGAAAATTGAAAAGTACTGAGCAGAGCTCAGGGAGACTACCTTCACAAAACGTGCGATAGAAAATCTGAGAGCCTGAGTCTCTGAGGAGAACATTCTGGAGGGTGCTGTCGCCTGATTAGCTGTAGTTTGGGCTACATATAATGACTTGGACGACTCATAAATGTGGAAGTTTTTTCCTTTTAGTTTCTAGCTACTTTGCTCCCTGCTTCTATGTTACCTATGGTATGGTTATCCTGTGCATATTTATTGCTTTTTTATGTACCGTGGGACTCCCACTCCGATGATGGGGAATGATTCAGGCATGTGAATCTATGAAAGATACCCCAATACTGGAGAAGGCCAGGTAACAAGGCACTTGCTTCTCTGGATTCTCTGGATCGGGGGCAATGGTGCGTCAACCTCTTGGCAAGAAAGAGGGCTTGTTGCTGGCACCGGCGTCGTGCAACACCATGTGGAGGTCGCAGCAATGTCTGAGGTGGGGCAATAACCTCTTGAGAAAGCTTGGACGTCGACACCAGAGTCGATGGATGCCGGGCTGGAGGGGACTGTACCTGGATGCCATCCAACATTGATCCCACAACAAAAGATGCATGTTTGGGCAGGCCGGGCGTTGAGCCGGGTATCAGAGCTGGGCGCCGGTGCAGAAAACCACTCAGGGCTATGCGAAGACTGATGGGATGGGTTGGACGGGTGACTGGGAGGACCCACTGGGCTGCGTCTCGTCAGGGTAATAACATCACCGGACCCAGAGTTGATGCACACAGCCGGAGCCGAGGAAGAATCTGGCAGCGAGGACCCAACATAAGTGCCCTCCACCTGTTTTTGACCTGAAGGCGCTCCGGGGAGAGGTGGAGATCCAAAGTACGACTGGAGTGCAATAGAATAAGCCTCCATTTGGGCATGTGATGCGCCGACCCCCGGAAAGGGAGGGTACAGAGGGAAAGGTTGCTGGATGCCTTTACCTGGCATAGAGCGAGAGGAGCGTGCACCAGCAGTATGCGAATGGGAGGAAGACCTCCGTGTTTGCGCTTACCTGCCTTTGAACGATGTTAGCTGGAACGAGCCCATACCTGAGAGGGAGAGCGCTGGCACAAAGGTGCTGGACCGGACAGCCGTGTGGCCAGCACTTTCATACAGCGCTCTTTCAGGGGCTTGGTCTTTTTCCTCTGAGAGGCGTCATACTCTTTTGAGTCATCAGCACGCTAGTGGACGATGTTGGGGCTGAGTCATGCAGTGCCACTCCCAGGCGTGCAGAGGCGCTGCTGCGAAAGTTTTCCAGATCCAGTCTGACACCTGGAGATATTCTAAGTTAAGGAATCTGCGGCTAGACATCTCTATCAGATATTTAAATTGTGTGATTAATGCACAGCATTTTATAGACCAGAGGCATGAAATTCCTGTCTAAAGGCTTTTATATCTGCAAAACACCATGCCAACTTGAGATAGACATAAAACAGAAATACAACAATTTCTTTCACATCCTTTACTTAAAATGATGTTGGGAGTATTAGTTGAGAGGGGTGAGTACCTAGGGCGAAATATAACCACAATTTGCGTCAGGGTGAACCACTAAAGTAACCTGGGCTTACTCCCTAACAGCAGTGGCACAAAGTAGACAGGCTTAACTTAGAGGCAATGTGTAAACAACTACTGTTTTGGTGCTGCTTGAATAGAGTCAGAACACAATACAAGAACACTCCTGAACCAATTTTAAAAAAGAGCTAGCTTATTTTAGTATATACAATGACACTAAAAGGCAAACACAATTAGGGAAACCATAGTTTTGAACCTTATACAACAATCATTGCTTTGAATTTTTAATGGTCAATGCTTTTTAGCACTGCCATCTAGTAGAGCTTTACTGGTACTGAGGTGCAATTTAAAGCCTTCTGTTATTGACCTGGCTTCCGACCCATACTCCGACACAGTTGAATGTTTTACATCGGAACTTATTCTCTGAAATGGAAGTCAACAATTCTCATAGGGGCAAGGCAGCAAGCTGTGGCAGAGAAAAGCTCCATGCCATCTGATAGTGTCTGGATGAGGTCTCGATAAAGCCGGTAACTTTTGATGGGAAAGGTCATAAAAATATAATGGAATTATATTTTTCAATCTTAGTGTAAACCTGTCTTCAGTGCAAGGTGTTTCTGAAACAGCTTGTTTAGGTTCCAATATTGGCTGTCTTGCAGAATTCATTCTTTTTCCCCACAGACTCTTAAGTGAATTGGTATAAAAATGATGGGAAACTGCTTGAGAACCTAAGCATTAGTGATGTCACCAGTGGGCCAGATGGACTTTGTAGCTGTGCGACAAGCATAGAATTTAACTCTTTCTCAACATCTCTTTTATGAGAAGTAATTTGCAGAGTTGGCCATGAAAGTCTGAACATCACAAAGGTTTTTTCAAACACAAATAAGCTAAATGGATACTAAAAATGTAAGTTATAAATGTTTTCACTTCCTCTGTTACAAGTCTCTTGTACTTGCTTCTGTTCACCGTCTTATTTTATTCTATTGAATTTCTCACTTCCAGTAATCATATGTACTCCACATTCTTTTACATAGTTACAAATATTAATATAATGTTGTCAAAGTCTTCTTTATAATTCCATCTTTTGTCAAAATTGTATACTCTTCATTGATACATCCACATACTCTGTATTGTTGTTCATTGCCATACTCACACATACTAGAAGCTTTTGTAGGGCCCAAGCCATCAAACTGAAGCAGAAAGTTCATAGGATGAGGAAAATAAAAAAAACAAATAACACCCCCAGATAAAGCCCAATATTCGATATGCTGTATTAGCCTCCTTGTTAATAATAAAGTTACTCTAGGTTGTATTAAATCTATAAATAATTATATTGCAGCAAGGGCAGTCAAACAGGTCTTGTTCAATAATGCCCATTCTGCCCCACACTTTTCTGATGGGCATGCACGTCCTATTAGTGTTTTCTAGCTTGAATCATTTCCCCATCTTGTTTCTCAGTTGGCAATTTGCCAGTATCCACCTATGCTTTCTATTTAATGGAGGAAGCCCGGGTGTGGCTAAGGTAAAATCACTGATCTAACACTCATGTAAGGAACGCCTGGCCTTCTCGGCGTGATCCTACATAATCTTGTCTGGTAGAACTCTAAGAGGTGCAGTTACCTGCCCTGCTGACTGACTGACAGGGGGCTGTGGTGATGCCATCAAACCCCAGTGGGAGCTGTGATTACATCTCCTGACTGGATTTCCCATTAACCAAGTGGTGGCTCCGACACTAGAGGATAGGTAACATGTAGGGCCAAGGAATATGCAGCCCAGGTGTCTGTGTCTGTCAGCCTGAGGGTGGTCTTCCCCCAAAATGTTTGCCTGATTTCCTCCATTTTTTCTGTAGTACAAGTTACTTACCTTCGATAACGGTGTATCTGGTAGAGACAATTCTAGCCACAGATTCCTTAACGCAGATTCCTCAACATAGAATTATCCCCAGGCGTGAGACTGGATCTGGAAAACTTTTTGCCATAGCATCTCAGTGCGCCTGGGGATTGCACCACGTGACTCCGCCCTGATGTTGTTCGCGTACGTGACTTCAGCGAGGTCACGTAAGTCCCACCCTGGCGCACTGACATCAGTTTTCTTCGGAGAACTTTTCCGCGCCACAACGCAGAGCCATCACGAACAAAACTGTGAGAGTATGGGAACAATGTGCAAAAAAGTCAGAGAAATAGAAAAGAAAGAAGCAAATGGTGAGGAACAGCACCAGAAGGGATAGAGCCAGGCACTGTGTCACTTAAAGTCATGGAAAGAAAAGAGTAGAGCACTGCTCCTTGGAGCAACCCTTCAAAGCGAAGGCAATATCCTCCCTGGAAGCAAAAAGACCCTTGAAAAATGTTGTGGCAGATGACAGAAAGACTGCACCCCCAATCCATATCAGTGAGGGGCAACAAGTCCGGAACAGAGGAGTAAAGAAAATCCACCAAGAGTGTTACATCCCCTATAAAGGGGAAAAGGGCCGGGGCACAGCCAAGAGACCCAAACCCTGAAGACTGCAGAGGAGTAAGAAACCCCAAGCAATGAAAAAGAGAGAAAGTTACGAGTAGGCCCCACACTGGAATAACCAGGATGTAGGGATGCAGAAGTACACATAAACCCACTATCCAAGCACCAAAAAGTAAGGAGTGGAACAAAAAAACCAGAAAAAAGCCTTCTGCCAGGGAGGAAGTCAAAGAGGTACTCGCAGAAGACAAAGCCACCCGGAGGGAGGCGAGAACAAAAGACCAAGCTGAAGGTCCTCGCAAAATGTGGAGGAAGGGCAGGCAGTGAAGGAATCTGTGGCTAGAATCGTCTCTGTCAGATGTACAAGTTACTTACCTTCGGTAATGGTGTATGTTGGACCTGCGATGGGCAAGCCCAGCACAAAGGGAGGTAGCTTGGCTCAAGTGACAAGGCAAGTGAAGGCTTTAGTGTTAAGCCGGCTCTGACCCAATAATAACTCCCTGCGCAGTCAAACCAAAAAGAAGGACACCACACCACTGCTGTAGAAAAATACGATTCCGTTATGTAAAAGTTCTCTGTTGTGAATAGGGTTCAGTTGGGAAAGCACATTCACATTTCTTTAGTCACAAATCTCTGGGATTCAGTTACTGAAATAAATACTGTAAATAGATCTTCAGGAATAAATAGCAAGATAAATAGAATAAATATCAGGAATAAATATCACAAATAAATATCACTTTTATATAGCAGAATAAATACTGGTTCATTTAACTAAATAATCACATGTTCATTCTGGTATCGCTGCCACCAATTAAATGCTTTAGGAAGATTACACTTGCAATACGTTTCAGCTTGGAAAGATATCTCTTACAGTTCACGTTGGTTTCAAGGATAACGAGTACGGGCTTCCCTAGGCACAAAATAAGCTTTAGACTCTTTAGGTTTCACTCAGGTAGTAATGCGCGTGTATCTAAAATGCAAGGAAACACAGTGAATACAGCATTTGCACTCCGCTGCCACCGGGATGAGATCTCTGCTTGCCGGTGGAATCTATGCGTGCCTACAGGCTTTGACACCGCTAGCACACAGGCGGCACCAGTTCAAAGTCTTTAGACTGACGAACGGGCTGCCGGAGGGGCCACACAACCTTCGCGCTCAGTCAAATGAATGCCGGTTCACAGTTCCTTCACAACGCTGCACCCCCACCTGAAGAAACGGGCCCTCCTTGCATCGGCTGCAGTCGGTAAGCGATTCATTCAGAGCACAGCACTTCTCACGCCAGCGACAGGGTTTTCAGGGGCTCCACGGTCCTCCCTCCGACTTCCTCATATGGGGTGGATCCCACCCGCAGCTACAGCTTCCGGCTCACTGGGGAAGGGGCAGAGACGCTAGTCTCGCCCAATGAAGGCCGGCCTTTGCGCGCCCCGGCACACCACCTCACCTTCAGTCCGCACAGGAAGCGCTCTACGGCGGTGGGGCTCGGAGACGTCCGAGCTCCCCCCTGGAGGCGCCTGTCACAAAATGGGCACTTCTGAAGATCGCGGTCGCGGCGAACTTGCTCTCGCCTCGCGACAAGCAGTATCAGTCACGATATCACCACCAGGGGGGGGGGGGCGGGGAGGCACTACAAGTATAGCCACAGTCTTTGGGGCAATGAGGTACTTGCTGGGCAGGCGCTGTAGGCGCAAGGTCACCACTCACGCAGCTGACTGGAACGCCAGTCAGAAACAACGCCAGCAACCTTTGCTACTCTACTGCCTACACTACCAGCCACCTCAGGGTGTCAACAGGGCAGGTGTCAATCTGGTGTCAAGTCTGGAATCTCCTTCTTCTTTTTGTTCTTTCTAAAATGGCTGCCAGGGACTGGGCCTTTTATAGCCAGTGCCCTGGGGTGCGGGCACGAGCCAGAAGGTTCTAGAACCTTCTCTGGCTGTGACAATGCCTTGGCACTTTTGAGGTATATCTTGGTCACTAACAGCCACCGTACTGTGGCTCTAGAGCAGCCATTTTGTGTATCTGAGGAAAACAAAGGGATTCCTATCAGGAATGTGCGTCAATCAAAGGGTGCCAAAACCTCAAAAGGCCAGAGTTCAGGGAGGCTCCAATGGGAGTCACTCACATGAGGGAAAATGGTGTCCACCATTTTAGGGCCACTCATACAGGTTGACAACCCCAGTTTGTAATGCCACAGGTTCCGCCAGGCACCTTGTAAATAGGTGCCAAAAACCTTGTGAGCGACTGGGCGTCAAGGAACATCTAGCCCCATGAAACAGCACATAAAAAGTCCTGGCAGACAAAGAAAAACGACAAATTTTGGGAGGTACGGGGGAACAAAAGAAATCATAGTGGTGAGGGGACTCTCAGAAGCAGACGGGTCTAACACCCGTCCCCCCCAGCTGAAAGTGGGGAGAGCTACCCAACCCCTTGGGAGTTCTCAATACTAAGGCAGAAATACCAGGAGAGACCGTCTGCATTGGCGTGGTCAACTCCGGGCCGGTGTTCCACCCGAAAGTCCATTCCCTGTAGGGAGATAGACCACCTCAACAGTTTGGGGTTTTCCCCCTTCATTTGCATGAGCCAACGAAGGGGTCGGTGGTCTGTCTGAACAAGGAAGTGTGAACCAAACAAGTATGGTCGCAGCTTCTTCAGTGCCCAGACCACCGCAAAGGCTTCCCGCTCGATGGTACTCCACCTCTGTTCCCGGGGAAGCAGTCTCCCTGACAGAAAGACCACGGGTTGATCCAGACCCTCTTCATTGAGTTGCGATAGCACCGCCCCAATGCCAATGTCGGATGCATCTGTCTGGACAATGAATTCCTTTGTGAAATCTGGAGTCTTCAGGACTGGAGCTTTACACAATGCTTGTTTCAGAGTGTCGAAGGCTCGCTGACAAGCCTCCGTCCAGATGACTCTCCTGGGTTGCTTCTTGGCCGTGAGTTCTGTAAGGGGTGCCACGATAGTGCCATACCCCTTCACTCGCCACTCAGCGGAGACAGGCAAATCCTCCAACGGAACCATGTCCTCCTCCACGGACTCCGGGTCCACCTCCACAGGTGGCCTATCCTTCTCACGGGGCACGGACATCGAGGCAGGCTCTTCCTGTCCTCGAGATGCTCCCTCATCAGCAGCTGGGTGGGCCATTGTTCCAGGCTCCAACCCACGCGACTTTTCCTCCCGAGCAGCCGCAGACCTGGTACTCACACAGGCCCAATCAGGTGTACCCAGCATCTCAAAATGAGTCCGGTATTCCACCTCCTTCCAAGCATTGTGCTCCATATCATTACCCAGCAGACAAATCGACTGGCACAGCGGGGCTTATGGCAACTCGAAGTGAACCTGCAACACCTCCCCACTCAAAAGGAACCTCGGCCACAAAATAGTGGCCCATTCTGCCGTCATCCATTGCAGCTGGATGAAGTACGCCTGGAATCACCTGCTCTGAGGACACCAGATGACTCCTTACCATAGTCATACTGGCTCCTGTATCTCTCAGAGCTTCCCCTCTATGGCCATTGATGGTGACCCATTGCCCATACTTGGCAGTATTTGAGGGCACCTGGATCTTTGGAACCATCTCCCGATCACCCAGGGACACTAAGGTGACACCCACCCACTCCCTCCCTTTAACTAAGGGCATCTCCTCCCCGAGCGCTACACTAGCGACTCCCGGGGCCTTTCCCCCAGTCGGAGGGGGTGGTCTCTTTGGGCATTTCACGTCTCCCTTATAATGTCCAACACCACCGCACTCAAAGCAATGGACAACCCTTGGCTGCTGACTCTGGCCAGGATTAGGGTTCTTCTGCGGGTTAGCCTTAGAATTAGAAAATAAACTTTTCCCCTTAAAGTTATTTTGGGGGCCTTTGGAGAACTCCTGTTTCTTGTTATCTCCCCCCTCTTTCTTCCGGGGAGCGTCCTGTCCGGACTTCTGAGAATCTCCTCCCGTCCCCTTCATGGACACTCGGGTACTTGCCCAAATGTCCGCCTCCTCAGCAAGCTTACGGGGGCAAGTAAGTTTGCTGTCTACCAGGTGTTGCCTCAGTTCGGGAAGACATTTCTCGAGTAGATGTTCCTTGAGTATTAGGTCGTACAACCCTCGATAGTCCTCCATCTCGCTACCTTGGACCCACCCATCCAGGGCTTTCTTGGCATAATCCAGGAAGTCAACCCAATTCTGTGAGCTCAGTTTGTGGCTGCCCCTAAACCTTTGCCGGTATTTCTCTGGGGTCAACCCAAACTTCCTGATGAGCGCTACCTTCATGGCGGGGTAATCTACCTGCTCCTCCCGGTCTAGGGCCAATGGGGCATCCCTACCTGTCGGAGGCATGTACCTGTACATTCCACCACCCCAATGCTTCTCATGTATCCCATGGGCTCTTAAGGAGTCCTCATAGGCTGCCAGCCACTTGGCTATGTTGTCTCCAGCGGTATAACTGGCAACCACGTCCTTTGGTAAATGGGGCCTGGGCTCCCTGGCAAATTCCTTTGACTCAACACCCTCCGGAGTGATGTTATGGGCCTTGAGGTCGAGTTCTCGTAGCTTGAACTAGTGTTCCATCCTCCTCCCTTCCATCTCCAGCTTGGCCAACTCCCACCTTAACTGTCTTTCCTCTCTCCTGTCGGCTAACTCGGTCTCTGACAACCCTCTCAATGACACGCTGCTGTCCTCCCGTGAGGCTACCTTGGGGCTGATTGACATTTCACCCACCCCCGGGGGACATTCCGCAGTCCCCTCAATGACAGTACCTCTGTCTGACTCCTCCTCCTCCACCGTTCCCTACGTGTGCGCTGCCACCCAGGCCCGCAGACTAGTACGGAGCTCCTCCCTTTTGGCCCCTCGCCTAACGAACACTCCCCTTTCCTGACAGAAATACTTGAGCTGTGCCACAGTATAGGTCTCCAGCTCTGAAATTTCGAATTCCATCTTGTCAGTGAAAAGTGTGGACAACCACCCCGAAGTAGGTTACAAGGATAGGAAACTCTGAGGGTCACCTCCACCCACCTCCAGAAAAGAATTTAGAAAAAGCAAAATGTTGGATTAGAGGGCCGCTGGGAGAACACTCCGGGTGTGTACCTGTGGTGCACACTGAATTATTATGGGGTACAAAACAAGCACGGCTCGTAATCCCACCCGCTGAGCACCAATTTTATGTTGGACCTGCGATGGGCAAGCCCAGCACAAAGGGGGGTAGCTTGGCTCAAGTGACAAGGCAAGTGAAGGCTTTAGTGTTAAGCCGGCTCTGACCCAATAATAACTCCCTGCGCAGTCACACCAAAAAGAAAGACACCACACCACTGCTGTAGAAAAATACGATTCCTTTATGTAAAAGTTCTCTGTTGTAAATAGGGTTCAGTTGGGAAAGCACATTCACATTTCTTTAGTCACAAATCTCAGGGATTCAGTTACTGAAATAAATACTGTAATTAGATCTTCAGGAATAAATAGAAAGATAAATAGAATAAATATCAGGAATAAATATCACAAATAAATATCACTTTTATTAGCAGAATAGATACTGGTTCATTTAAATAAATAATCACATGTTCATTCTGGTATTGCTGCCACCAATTAAATGCTTTAAGAAGATTGCACTTGCAATACGTTTCAGCTTGGAAAGATAACTCTTACAGTTCACGTTGGTTTCAAGGATAACGAGTACGGGCTTCCCTAGGCACAAAATAAGCTTTAGACTCTTTAGGGTTCACTCAGGGAGTAATGCGCGTGTATCTAAAAGGCAAGGAAACAGTGAATACAGCATTTGCACTCCACTGCCACCCGGATGAGATCTCTGCTTGCCGGTGGAATCTATGCGCGCCTACAGGCTTTGACACCGCTAGCACATAGGCGGCACCAGTTCAAAGTCTTTAGACTGACAAACGGGCTGCCGGAGGGGTCACACAACCTTTGCGTTCAGTCAAATGAATGCCGGTTCACAGTTCCTTCACCCCCACCTGAAGAAACGGGCCCACCTCGCATCGGCTGCAATCGGTAAGCGATTCAGTCAGGGCACAGCACTTCTCACGCCAGAGCCAGGGTTTTCAGGGGCTCCACGGTCCTCCCTCCGACTTCCTCATACGGGGTGGATCCTGCCCACAGCTACAGCTTCCGGCTCACTGGGGAAGGGGCAGAGACGCTAGTCTCGCCCAATGAAGGCCGGCCTTTCCCCGCCCCGGCGCACCACCTCACCTTCAGTCCGCGCAGGAAGCGCTCTACGGCGGTGGGGCTCGGAGACGTCCGAGCTCCCCCCTAGAGGCGCCTGTCGCGAAGGGGGTACTTCTGAAGATCGCGGTCGCGGTGAACTTGCTCTCGCCTCGCGACACGCAGTATCAGTCACAATATCACCACCGGGGGGGCGGGGAGGCACTACAAGTATGGCCACAGTCTTTGGGGCAATGAGGCACTTGATGGGCAGGCGCTGTAGGCGCAAGGTCACCACTCACGCAGCTGACTGGAACGCCAGTCAGAAACAATGCCAGCAACCTTTGCTACTCTACTGCCTACGCTACCAGCCACCTCAGGGGGTCAACAGGGCAGGTGTCAATCTGGTGTCAAGTCTAGAATCTCCTTCTTTTCTTCTTTCTAAAATGGCTGCCAGGGAATGGGCCTTTTATAGCCAGTGCCCTGGGGTGCTGGCACGAGCCAGAAGGTTCTAGAACCTTCTCTGGCTGTGACAATGCCTTGGCACTTTTGAGGTATATCTTGGTCACTAGCAGCCACCGTACTGTGGCTCAAGAGCAGCCATTTTGTGTATCTGAGGAAAACAAAGGGATTTCTATCAGGAATGTGCGTCAAACAAAGGGCGCCAAAACCTCAAAAGGCCAGAGTTCAGGGAGGCTCCAATGGGAGTCACTCACATGAGGGAAAAGGGTGTCCACCATTTTAGGGCCACTCATACAGGTTGACAACCCCAGTTTGTAATGCCACAGGTTCCGCCAGGCCCTTGTAAATAGGTGCCAAAAATCTTGTGAGCAACTGGGCGTCAAGGAACATCTAGCCCCATGAAACAGCACATAAAAAGTCCTGGCAGACAAAGAAAAACGACAAATGTTGGGAGGTACGGGGGAACAAAAGAAATCATAGTGGTGAGGGGACTCTCAGAAGCAGACGGGTCTAACAGTGTATCTGTTAGAGACTACTAGCTGCAGATTCCTTAACATAGAATAGATACCCTAGCCATACCCAGAGGGGAGGAGGGCCTGCAAGAGAACCTCATCAGCTTGGAAGAAACACAGGGCCCCAGCAGGGGATGTGTCATGGGAACAGGAAGGACAGCCCAGCTCCCTCCAAGCAGAAGTAAGCAAGAACAAGGTGAAGGGAAGGCCAGGATCCCTGAGCATACCCAAGGTACAAAGGGCATCCGCCAGAAAATCCTGGAAGGACACACAGCACCAAAAGAATACCAAGGAAGAAAAGAACTACCCAAACTGCAAGGAGGAGAGGTGGAAACGGAGGCAGAGCCTGTCACATAAGAACACAAACTCAGCGAAGGGGACAGCTGAACCTCATTAGCCAGAGGCAGCAGAAAAGGCAGGAACGGCCCCACAGTCGAGAAGCACAGGCATGATAAAGTGACATACGTGCAAAGCTCCAGCAGAACAAGGGGCAGGAGCACAAGGGAACATGCAAAGGCCCATGGAGGAGGACCATAACAATCAGGCGTGCACAGGTGTGAGCAGGAGTGCGCAGGCGGCAGCTGGCAAATACCATAAAGTAGTGCGCCAAGAACAAGCCCAGCGCAGGATGAAGGCAAAGGCAAGGGAATCCCAGAACAAGCACAGACCGATCCAGAGACCCAACCTGACCCACAAACAGAAGTGGGACCAGCCAGAAGATAAAGAGGAGAAATACGTAGGATGGACCTAAGGCCGTCAACCAGAACACAAGACAATACCAGGAGTATCCTAGCTGAGCATGGGCGAATTTTGCGAATCTGGCGTTCGCGAATTTGCGTATTTGCGAACTCGCAATCCGCAAAATCCGCGAATTCTCGCGAATTTGCGGATTTTTTTGTTTTTATAGTGTTCGCAAGGGTTTCTGCCAGTTCGCGAGGATTTTGTACCAGTTCGCAATTGCGAACTTACTTGTCGGCACGCAACGGTCGCGACTATGTTGTTTCTACGTCTGGTTCATCATCACAGAATCACAGCACCCTCTGTTTCAACACTGCCACCCTCTGTTTCACCCATGCCACCCTCTGGTACATCAATGCCACCCTCTGGTTCATTATCATCACTGTAGATTATGGGGGGAAAAAGCGAGCACACCTGCCCTGCTTCAACTGACATGAATTAATTTGGGGTTGATTTATTAATGTGTCACTGTTTTAAAATTCCAGTCTGGCACCTGCTTCCTTATCTGTAATTTGCTTTCTGTTGCAGTGCAATTATTTTTTTTCCAGGACCTTTGTGGCCTACTTGTAGCTATTCTATGATCCGGCTGTGAGGTTCAGAGCAGGGTCATATAATTGTTGCAACTAGCAACTGAACTCTGGAGGGGACCCAGTCAGGAAGCACTACAGGGAATGGTTACTAATGATGAATTTGAACTTTTGCACCTGCTGAGTGCTTTCAGTTTAGCAAAACTCGTTTTTCTGCAGAACAGCAAATGTAATGCCCCAAACAAACTTACTTGTGAAAGTTGATTTCTAATCCAAAAGTGATCCAAAGAAAGTCAAAAGGCCTCAAATCCAAAAAAGGGCAGGCAAATGTCAACCTGAGGAGTTATTCTGATAAAAATCATCATTTTCAGAAGGTCTATGCTGCTTGCTAGTGGATTTCTTGTGCAGAATTGCAAATTTTGTAATTTCGCGAGTGCAAGATTGTTGCTGCCCGCCGCACCTACATGTTCGCAATTGCGAACTTACGCCGCACGCCGCAAAATTGTATCACCAAGAAAAAAAAATCCACTGCGTGCGAATTTGCGGATTTTCGGTAAATTCGCGAGCGTTCGCGGATCGCGAATTTACTGAAAATCCGCAAAATCCGCGAGCGGAACGGATTTTCCGCCCATGCTTAAACCTAGCCCCTCTAGAACACAAGGTAGAGGATCAGGCCGAGACATCAGTCAACAAGGTGGAAACACCACAACACGATGTCGTAGACTCCATGCCAAAGTCAGTCAGACGATGTAGTGGATACTAAGTCGGACAGAACCTGGAGCAGCACAAGCTGCGCTAAGACAGAAGAAAAAAAAGACCACACTATGCGGTATACAGCGACCCCTGGAAAGGCGAGGAACCCAAGAAGGTGTCCACACCCGCCCAGCTTAAGACAGATCTACACACTAGCTACAAGTACCCCACCTAGGGTATGACACGTTCCAAAACGAAATATGGGAACAACTCCTAGGGAAAAAACCTACAGCAGAGGACAAAAACAAAGAACCTGTGGGCAACACCACAGTAGGCTTATCAATCAGCCAAAAACACACAGATGGCCCAACCCGAGTATCTATACAGCTTCACTAACAGCCAAAAATACACCAGAAAGCCAAAGGGCTGTACCAGCAGCCAACAGTACAGAGGGGCCAACTCAAGGACCCTGAAGAAATTTCAGGACACACAGAACACACAGATGGGCCAACCGAAACAGTAGGCCCAAAGAAAAAGGTGGGATAAATGCCTCCCATAGGGCAACTGAGGAACAACAAGCCAAAGCTTACGGAGGGGGAGGAGGATGGAGCCCTGCAAGGAGCTGTTGATGGCGCAGTCCGTGTGGGTGTTAAATAAAAGAATCCCATCAAAAGGCTGGTCAACAAGATGCTCTCTAACATTCTCCGGAAAAACGCCATCCCGCAACCAACCATGACGGCAGAGAACCACAGAACTTGCCAAAGCGTGGCCGAGAGAATCAGAAACATCTAAGGCCGAACAGAAGATAAATGCAGCTAACTCCGAACCATCCAACACATGGTGCCGCAGATCAGCGCAGACACCTTCTTGTGAGGAGCGAGACAGAAGTGATTCCGCGGAATCCCATAGGCTGGAGGTAGCCCTGGCCAGTGATGAGCACTCGCAAAGCAGCACTAGTGGAAGCAAAGATGTTACGCCCCCAGGAGTCCAGCCACCGGGCCACCCGTGACGGAGGGAGCAACACTGAAGGCAAGGAAGGAAAAGCAGTCTGCAGGAGAGGGCCTTGAGTAGAAGGGTGGAAAGAAAGGCAGACTGGATTGTGCGGAGCAGGACAGTGGTGGTGGAGGAGCAGCTGAGGCACTGTATCTTCCGTGGCAGGACGCCCCAGGCCCCCAGAAGAGAGTTGTGTAGCGATACTTCAAATGGAAGTAGCAGCTCCCGTCCACCAGAGCCCTGGTGGAGAAATTCCAGCAAATGGTCCGTAGGGAATGGAGTGACCGGATCGCCCATCTTAATAATGCCAGCGGCTGTGGAAATGGCCCAGACAAAGGCTACACTCTCCTCCGTAGGGCGTTCCAGGGGAGAGAGCAATTCCTCCGTGGGCGAAGGCTGCAAACTAAGCCGCCCTCCCCGAGTCCAGCTGGAGGAAGAAACAGCCAGCCCCTGTAGGATGGAAGATCCAAGGACGAGTGTGGGACCTGAGAGGTCTCCGGAGAAGGTGGAGAAGCTGTTCGGACAACCAATAATGAGTTGGGAAAGAGAGGGTCCAGGGGCTGTGGCCACGGAGACTACCTAGAGCCCTCCCTGGAAGACGCCGGGGAAAAGCAACAACGCGGCAACCAGGCTCCGGTGAAGAGGAGACAAGGCGAGGGCAAACCCCCAGACACGAGTCGACGACCCGATGCAGGGACAGTGCCATGAAGTCCGCCATAGGCACCTGTGTGTCCTCGATCTGCACCGAAGTGGCCATCAGACGTGCCATGTCGACTACCACCACTTGCTTCCTAGGAAAAGTGGGCGGGGTCGGAGCCAGAAACGCTAATGAACGGCAGCAAAAAGGTGCAGGTTTGAGATCCGACGAGGCAGCCGCCTGTGAGAGGACCGAGAGGGACTCAGGGAGGCACCTGGATCCATACCACCGCCCGCGGCGCCGCCAGGAAGGAAAGCAGTCGGCAACAGAAAGGCGTCGGCTTGGCCTCCGGTAAGGCAGCTGCCTGCCCAGAGGAACGAGGGGGATTCGGGGAAGAAACCGCAAGTCCCGATGACTTCCTGCGACACCACAAGGAATCCCGCAGGGATTTGCAGCATGGCAGGGTCGCCGTGGTTTGAAGAGGGGGACCCCGTGGGGCCACATCTCAATGACATCACAAGAACCTGAAGCCAAACTCGTAGGTGCCGGGTCGAATCCATCAGCGACACCGCGGAAGGACCTGCGCATGGCAAGGGATCTGCCTCCATCTCAGGAAGAGGAGGGGGGCCAAATGAAGTCTGCAGAGCCATAACGTAGGCATTAATTTGGGCCCTAGTCACCCCGACACCAGGATCCGGTGGATAGTGAGCCGCTGGGCAGTTATGCACGTCTCAATGGGAATCCGTGCCCTCAGAAGAATGAGAGCAAGGCCTCGGAGACAAGCTGCAGGACTTACCAGCAGGCGAGTGATGCCCGTGTTGCCTCGGTGCAGGATGATGCCTCAGTCGGAATCAGAGTCTTCTGGCTTCCGTGGTAGGGGACGGATGCTGTGACGAGACCGATCTGGACAAGCGGGCCGAAAGCAATTTCATCCGGTGTTCCCGCCGAGACTTCGGCTTGAGATGCTGACAAGCGTTGCAGTCCGTAGAGTCATGGTGCTCACCCAAACACCACATACAATAGGGAGCAGTACACCTCTTGAAACCCGAAGGCATTTACACACTGTTCCTCAATGCAAAGCATTAGAAGAAGGCCTGAAAACAGGTCAAGGGAATACAATTCGGATCCGTGTTGCACGCCGAAAAGAAGGAAACGGATGTCACCGAACTGGGGTGGGACTTATGTGACCTCGCTGATGTCACGTACACGGACGTCAGGGAGGAGTCAAGTGATGCCGTCCCCGGGTGCGCAGAGATGCTGTGGCAAAAGGTTTTCCGTATCCCGTCTCACGCCTGGGGATAATTCTACGTTATGGAATATGTGTTAAGGAATCTGCGGCTAGTAGTCTCTATCAGATGTAAATATTTGGTGACCATAGAGACTTTACCACCGCTAACCAGTGCTAAAGTTTACAAAGTGATTGTGCTCCCTCCCCTAAATATGGTAAAATTTGCTTACACCTAATTGGCATATTTAATTACTTATAAGTCCCTTGTACAGTGCAATACTATATGCCCAGGGCCTGTAAAGTAAATGCTACTTGTGGGCCTGCAGCACCTTTATTACCACCTACTTATGTACCCCCTTAATACATGACCCAGTACTGCCATTGTAGCCTGAATACATTTTTAAACTGCAGATTCAAATAGCCAAGGGTGTAGTATTGCCAAGCCTTAAACTTCCTTTTTATTGCACATATGTCACCCCTGTGGTAGGTGTTAGGTAGCAGATAGAGTAAGGTGCATTTTACTTAAAATGTTGGACATGTACTTTTAAGTTTTACCTGTCCTGGTAGTGAAAGACTCCTACATTTGGTTTTCACTATTGTAAGGCCGACTTGTCCCATACGATAACATTGGGCTACCTTATTACATTTAATAAATGCTAACTTTTATTTGGGGCCAGAGGTGCATATCATGTTTGGTATCTAGGAGATTACCAATAAATAGGATTTTTATTACAATGTCAGATTTTAAATTACAATTTTGAAAATGTCACTCTTGCAAAAAGAACAGTAGATGGACGGAATGCTGTGCTGGGGGTCAATGTTTGACATTGTCCAGCATTCTGTCCATCAATTGTTCTTTTTACATTTGTCACCCAAAGTGACATAGGGATGTCCAGGTTTATGTCCCATGATCACAATGCCACTGGATTAAAGCTATCCTTGCTGAGGAGGGTTGATTTCTGGAAACCAGTCCTAGGAGCAAGGGAGGAGCAGATTTGGCAGTTCGGGCTGGACTGTTCCAATAAGAAGCAGGGTCAAGAATTATTTGCATATGTCTAGGTCCAAATTGGAGTGGCGTGGTGAGCAAAAAACCTATGGATTTAGGCCCAGATCTCTGTACTGGGGTGAGTGTTTGACACTGTTCCATTGATGGGCAGAATGCTGTTCTTTTTGAACTTTCAGAAAGTTAGCCTCTTCCTGTCCTTAGCCTTTTGGTGCCTGCTGCCTGTCCTAGGTCATATGACTGAATGTAACTGGCAGTTAGACTTTGTGATTTCCTCCCAGGCAGTCACACAATATGGGAATTAGTTGTGGCTCAATGGACCATCTGCTAGCAAGATGGGGGCTGAACTTAGCACAGCCCCACCTGCAACTGATTAGACTGTGTCCTGCCTTCACATGAAGAATTGTCACCACTGCATGTTTCCTGCAGCCAGCTTGGAGCCAGGGCAGGGGAGTGAGGAAATTCCTAGCACTTCATAGAGAAACCTCCAGAATCTTCCCCTGAACTTTAAAGAAAGCGCCAGGTACAAAAATAGGGCCGTCAGACCCATTCTTCAGTTCACTTTCTGGACCTGCTATAGGGATATCAGGTTACCAACTTAGCACAGCGTTGTTACCCTGTACAGGAACTAAAAGTGATTTACTCTTATTAACCCGGCGACCTGAGGCATCCGGTTTCCAATAAGCTGGAAGCCGACACTAAGGGGTCAGTGAAAAACAGCAGGTTTTCATCCGCATATAAGGCAATTCTAACTTTCATTGGGTCCCTCCATCTCCATCTCCACAATTAGGCATCACAGCAAATCACTCTGGCCAATGGTTCTATAGCTAGTGTGAAAAGGAGAGGGGTGAGAGGGTATTGCTGCCTAGTTCCACATCTAATCAGTAATTCCCAGGATAGCACACTAATGATAAGGAGCTGTGCCAAGGGCCGAGAGTAATGGATACCAGACAGCCGCCTAAACTTTGCACCAAAACCCATGTGTGTAACACCTCATCAATATATCCCCAATCCACAGTATTGCATGCCTTTTCAAAACAACAAGCATTGAAGCTGTAGCTCCCCCTTTTTCCATGGCTATTGGCCAGGGCTGCATGCACTCGACCAATACAATGCCTTGTGCTTTTGTTGGGCATGAAGCCACATTGATCAGGGTGGGCCAAGGACCGGTAGTAATCGGTGTGCCAGAATCTTGGCTTAGATCTTGACCTCAGCCTTAATCAGGGATATTGGGTTGTAGGAGGCATAACCTGTTTGGTCTGACTAAGGAAAAAGCACAATAATGGCTTGGTCAAGATCTGGGGGAAATGGATCCTCTATCACCAGCCTCCCTGTAGAGCATAGCACATGTGAGGCAACAATGTCATGAAGCTTGAGGTAATATTCTAGGTGGAAGACGTCTGGATCAGTGGTCTTTCCAGGCTTCAGGTCACAAATGGATGAGCGGACTTCGACCCATAGTATAGTATTGGAGTCTACCATTGCTGAGGATGAAGTGAGATGGGGAGTGGAATATCAGACAAAAGAGGTTGTGTAAGTTTGCAAGGGGGCCACAACCACTGAGCATAACGGTCCTCACAATAGTTTATGAACGTGTTTGCTGACTACTCTGCAGCATTTGCAATCCAGGAAAAGACAAAGGAAGCAGAATCTTTGATGAAAATGCTATCAAGGGTTGTACTGCCTTTGTCTCCGGGTTCATAGTCCCATTGGAGGGATGCATGCTAGCATTGTTGGGCTTCATGGAAGGCCAGTTGCCATATGAACACCTGATCAATTTCTAGCTGCCGGCTTGGAGATTCAGTGGAATTATACACAAGTGCTTACTTCAAAGAAAGTAAATGAGATTCAATGCCCACTAGCTGCCAGCAGCAATCCCTTTTTGATTGTTTGAGAATGGTCCTTGCCACCCACAAATTGTAGCCTTGCTCTCCACCCGAAGGTACTCACCCTCTGAACTTTACCCTTGTTAATGCAGCAGTAGTCCCACAGTTCCTCTACCAAAAGGCAGAGAAAGCCATCATCCATGAGGAACCCAGCGTTAAGATGTCATATAGGATGACAGCAATGCCTGGGTGCCCCTAGCCAGATCAAGAGAGGAGAATGGTCAGAAATTGCTTGTGGCAACACATAGATAGCCGAGGTACAAGAGACAACTGTGGCAGGGAAGAATATGTGATCAATTTGTGATGGGGATTTTGTAGACGCACAAAGAAGCATGTGCGTCCAAGGAATGCAATATCTACCAAACATCACACAGACCCAAGGTTCACCCAAGATATCAGCATCCTAGATAGTTCACAATGGCCATGTGACGGAGGACAGGTAGCGTCAACTGCAGTGTCGGGAACATTATTAAAGTCTCGGCCTGATTAGCAATGTCCCATAGGGCAGCACTGAAACAACCACAGTAAGGTCATGAAAAATCGGTTTGTGTAGTGGTGATGGAGTATAAACACTTAAGGTATTGTAAGTTTTCCCTTCTAGGGTTCCAACCACCCTCAACATATTGACCCTGGGTGTCATAGAAAACATGGATACTTGTCAGGGGGATATTTTTGTGAATTAAACCCACCGCCTCTCAAGAACCCTGACCCAAACTGGAGTGATAGGATTGGTCTTATCAAAACCTGTGCTGGAAGGTGGGTGTCAAGCAGCAATGCCACACTTCGTTGGTTTCGCTTGAGGAATTTAAGGGGCTCTGTGCATTTGATGGCAAGCTGCAATAAAATTTCTGGGGCATATTTTCAAGGGGGTTTATCTCCGCTTTTTTGGCTTTAAAAGCCAAGAAAGCTGAGATAAAATGATCTCCCTATTACCTAGCTGTCGCTAACAGCAGTTAGCGACAGCTAGTAGGAGATAGCGACCATCTTGGGCCCCGCTTTGCATGTTAGTGATATTTATCACTAATGACATGCAAAGTGGGCGTGCCAAGATGTTAGCGACTTGAAACAGTCGCTAACATCGCTATCTCCTGTTACCAACTTTTGGAGATATTGACGCTAAGCGCGGATATCTCCAAAAGCTAACACCTGCCCCTGAGCAGTTCTTAGCCATGTTATCCAATGGTAGGTGGATAACATGGCTAAGAGCATTGACTCAGTAAAGCATGAATATCACTGACTTTTCAGCGATATTCATGCATTTCGGATGATTTTTATCGCTTAGGAGATAAACCTTGATAATAGCAAGGTTCCTAAGCGATGAATATCGCCGCAGCTCGGCGATAAAAATATCGCCGCTAAACCAACATAGCGATAATTATCGCTAGATGTTGGTAATATGCCCCTCTTTCCCCTTTGGCCCTTTATCCTATTTTAACTCACCACTTATGATTTTTTGTTGCACTGCACTTTGTCCCATTCCCATCTTGATCACATGGTCTAGGAGTGACTGAGGGTCGGAACCCAACTCTGCCTATGGGAATGGGATTCTGTCTCAATGATCTAGAGACACACCTTCGCGAGTTTGATGGGAATCCAAGAGGCACTTATGGGTTGCACCCACTCTCACTTTTGGTCCTGTATTCTGTGCTAAATGTTCTACTCTGATAATTAGACTACTCTGTCTTTTGGTTTTTGATGCACCTAGGTAGGCATGCTTGACCATTGTTTGAGGTTTTTTGATATCTTCCGTTCTAGACCACTGGGTTTCTTTGTTATGAGTATCAAATGATTTATATGGTTTTTGTGTAGTTTTGGTGTAGTCCTGAAAAATCATTTTGTAGGTGGATTAGAAGTGATGTTTGCCTTGTCAATGCGCATGTCATAGAAAGCTTTGCTGTCTCGAAAATTAAGATTCTTGGCAATGATGGGGTGTGGCAGTGCTACAGGAGGGGGGGTATGTGCCAGGGCTTTGTGAGCTCACTAAACAACCAACCAATGTAACAATATCTCCTCAGGGATCAAGGATTTGAAGTGATTACACAAAAAACACATTTTCAAAACTATTGCTTGAGTACATTAAGACTATGAATGTCAATGACTGTTACGTTTGTGTAAAACTACCTGCATCAGTGTTAGAAGGAGTGGCCTATCACCAGCTTCCTCTTACATATGGAGTGACCTGTAGTGTAATTGCAAGCTTGTTTTATCAGACTGGGAAATTGGAATATCACTATTCCAATGTAGATGAAATTTTTGCAAAACTGAAAATTGATAGTGCACTGAATAAAAAGAAACCTGCAAAAGAGATGGGAGAGTATTTCTTGGAATTAGACGAACTGACACATGAGTATGCATTCAATAATAATTTAACATGTAAAATGAGAGTTGAGGAAAAAACATTCTTAAATATGGTTGAGGAAAGAAGGATTGCTTACAAACGAAGTGAGAAAATAAAGCATGCCAAATCTAAATATTGGACATTTAATGATGAGAATCTTGATGATAAGAATGTAAATGTGGCTATAAACATAGATATTCCAATGTTATGGAAATTTTGTATTAGAAGAGACAATACTATGTATGATAATTATTTTGTGGGTGCAAGTCAATGCAAAGACACCTATATAATTATAGGGGGTTGGGGATTTAAAGGAGGAAATAATCCTCTTTTTCCGGGTGTTTATTTTATCTGTGGGATTAAAGCTTACTATATGTTACCTGAACATTGGTACAGGACCTGTTATGTGGGCTTGGTCATTCCTAAAATTTTCCATGTAGATAGAGGTACTAATGGAAAGCATGAGATAGGCAAAGTCTTAAGTCATAAAAGAAGATAGACTATGTTACAAATAATAGGTGATGTTTTTGGAGCACTAATACCACCAGTGGGAATTTCGTTTAATGCAAATAGAATCCGAAAATTGTCCACGATAGTTGATCGTTTGTCAACAGACACAGCAGGATGTTTCTTGATGGTTGATACTGAAATGGTTGCATTGAGAGCTATGGTAATGCAAAATCGACTTGCCCGATGATATAATTTTAGCAAAAGAGGGATGAGTCTGTGGAATATTGAAAGTGCAACATTGTTGTACTTATATTCCAGATAAAAGTCAAAATATTGAGAAGTATATTACAAACATTACAGATTTAAATAAAGAAATTGAACCACTGGAGGTTGAAGGTGTTCTTGAAAAATTAGGTAGAAGTTTTACAGCAATTAAGCATTGGTTCCAGGAAATAGGTAGTTTAATTCTAGGTAAAATACTAATTCCAATAACAATTTTACTGATAGTGATTTTCCTAATAAGATTATGCTGTATCTGCAAAGGTATGAGCGATTTCAGAAAGGCAATAAAGAAGACAATTCAAGAATGAAATGCAAGGGAATGAGAAAAGAATGAAATAAAAATGGAAGAAATTAGAGAAAAGATTTTTAAAGCATCAAAGGAGAAGGTTACTAGAGTATAGATTATACTAATATGAAGATTTCGAAACATGTTCTGCTAAATTTTCCAAAATTTTGAAAGATGTTTGATGATAGGATCACCAGATGAGGGAGTTGATGGAGAGAGGTGGTAAAAGCAAAATTTTGTGTACCCCTCGTGAAATCAATGTTCCATAATGCTAACTTTTACTAATGGTGTGTTGTGGTAAATTAATCAATAGAATAAGCTGCACACATAAATATACAGGGGAATAGTAATTTTGCCTGCATGGAGCAATATAATTAACTAATATGTATTGTAATTGTGATGTGAACTAATGCATAGCTTAAATATGAATAAACGTAGTTTAAATGTGCTTATTGTATACGTTTTGTGCCAGAAAATCGTCAGATATGTGAGTATTAAATGCATTTATGTGGCTTACCTGCTAGGTAATAACTAATGGGGAAACATTAGTATGGTGGGAGGTAAATAGAAGGGCTTCAGTTCCATATTTAACATGAATTTGTGTTTGTTTCTATGATAGTTCCAAAAGTGGCCTTTGAGGCCTAAAGAAACATGGCTGCTCGGGTAAACTGCGAGCAAGTGCTGGACTGCGCATGCTTGCCCAAAGCCTGCAAGCATAAATGAATTGCCTCTGCTCGGCTGGGAGGTTCAAGGCTACCTTGCCCTGGAAGCCAGGATGGTTGCCAAAACATGAACAGTCGAGTGTTCTAAACGTGGGAAAGTAGTGCGACGTTGCAAGTCAAGGAAGTGACCAGGTCAAAGACTGTCCTAAACAATGCAGCATTATGATTTTGCTGATTCACCGTGAATATGATGTTGTAATGGTGAGGAGATGCTCACCCACCCCAAATTGTCCAATCAGAACCCGAATTGGTGATGTTAGATACTTTTTAGATAGATTAAGTTAGGAAATTAGTGTATAAAAACCCCATATTTTGCTTAGAGGGGGTCGCTCTTTTCGATTTCCTCTCGAAGTGCTGCCGGACTTCTAATCGAATCCTGGATGTAAGAATTGTTTAATTTTGCTTGTTATCTTTGCAGGATAGAAGGATAAGATGAGGGTTTAGTTAGGGATGTTAGGAGAGAATGAGTTTGGAACTATCTGTCCTTTGCTAAACTTTACATTGATTTCTGAATAAATGTCTATTTTCCGAGCTTTAAATAAAATTATCATTTTGAAATAAAGTTAAAGATTTTTACTGAATAAAGAATTAATAAATGCCTAAATGTCAGACATACTAAAAGTTTGCTTTAAATAAAAATTAGATAAATGGAGAATTAAAGCTGGTCTTGTATTTTCCTACGCCTGATTTTCTTTCTAGCAGATCCATTGCCACTATGGTGGTGTGTCTGAATAAAACGGTGTTTAATGAAAACCATGGTAAATCGTTCTAAAATATAGGTGTAAATAATAAATAGTTAATTAGATCCAGACACCCCACCAATGTTATGGTAGGACTCCTGGTTCTTTCACCAAATCCTTGAAGTCGAGTTAAATGAACAAAGAAAGTGTGCAGTGTAATAAGCCCCACTGTTGAATGAATGTGTGTTCTGAGGTTTCAGGGAAATGGCAATGTTGATTTAGAATGTATTTTTGGAGTCCCACTGTAGCAAGTGCAGTGTACCTGGTACATTTAACTTATTATAGTGCCGCCGTCAAGTGGTGTCTATATGGCAGTGCCTACTGCGTTACTAACACCCGTTATGCCAAATTATTTCTAATGCATTCCTATGAAGGATTTGTAGATCTAGGCCTCTGTGCTTACCGTTGTATAAACCTTGCGGCCAAACACTTCAGCCAGTTGGATTGACAGCTTCATTTCAACAATTCTTCTACACGTCCAAGTAGACAGCAGTGTCTAAGTGTAAGAGAGAAAGAGAAATGATGTCACAGAGAGTGAGAGAGAGAAAGAGAGTGAAAACAACATTAAAACTGTGTCACAGAGTCTGGAGTTGAGATTTTTTCTTGAAAAGTCAGACGTAGATTTACTAGCTCCTCGCATCACTTTACCCATGTTAAAAGTGACTCAAAAGTGGCATAATAAGGTTGTGGATCTGTTTGTCAGACTGTTGTAACCTATCTGTTGTCACTGCTCAGAGGTAATTATAGATTTTACAGAGAAGCTGCTGTACAGTATGCACTCTGGGCCATAATATCAAGCCTGGGCGACAAAATTATCGCCACTTTATCGGCAGGAAAGTGTCGCTAAAGTGGCGATAATGGGTTTGATAATGTGCTCTATGGAATTCAAATTGAAGCTCACGTCTGATGTCCATCACTTGTAACATGAGCTTCGATTGGAATTCCTTAGAGCATATTATTAAACCCATTATCGCCACTTTAGCGGCATTTCCTGCTGATATAGTGGCGATAATTTTGTCCCCCAGGCTTGATAATCTGGCCCTCTCTCATTTCACAAATAAAGCTAACACTACAGTTTTGTACCTGGTATATTTCTGTTGTTATAGTGCCGCATTCAAGTGGTGTCTATATGGAAGTGCCTACTGCGTTACTGACGTCCGTTATGGCGACTTATTTCTAATGCATTGCTTTGTAGATCTAGGCTGCTGTGCTTACCTTGTATAAGGAGTGCGGCCACCGAAGTTAACGATTCGACTTGAACTCTGCTTCTATATGTCAAAGTATATTAATTACGTTGCAGATAATTCCATTGCTGTTGCTCAATTGGCCGTGGTTGCTTCTGAACGATGTTTGGTAAAGGAAACAAAAGGACATTTTGATTAGTCATTGTAAACTGAGTTGCTTAACTGCTATCAAAGTGAATTTTAATGTGGGTTCCTAATATTCCGTAGTTACGACTGTTGCAGCTCCAGCAAACAAAGGAAGATCAATAAGTTAATAGAGGCGTGGAATGGCCTCGTGACGCAGAAAAAAAAATACTATCATGGACGCACAATTAATAATAATAGAGGCCTAAGCACATGGCGTAGTACAGAAATACGACTCAGAAATTTATGCACGCACAATTTTTAAGATTAGAGGTGTATAGGACCTCGTGACTTATGAAGAAGTATTTCAATTATGTAAGTACAATTTAAAACCATTGAGAGGTGGGAGAGTCATATGAAGGATAAAAAAATAGCTTTATGCATATACAATTTACAATGGAGGCTGGTGTTGTGACCTCTTCTCTTACCTTTGCTTCTGTCGTCTTATGTCGTGTCTTGAAAGGCTGCTGTTTCGCTGAGTCTGGGATGTTTTTGACAGTTTGTCTGTCACCACAGCAGAGGCAAGCAAAAGAGAGCGTGCTCACGTCAGTGCCCGCATTATATGGGAACCGCGGGCCGTCATTGGTAGCGTTTTCGCGACCTGCAAGAATGATGGTCCTGGGGGACATGCCATTGGGTAATGTATTGGTTTCCAGGTTAAATGATAGCAAGTATGCTAGGTGGTGGCATGTGGGTAGTGTGGGCGGGCGTGCACCGCGCATGTGCAAGTATGAGTGTGTGCACTAACAATTAACAACAGAGAGAGATGGGGGCAGTGAATGAATTCTTTTTATTGTTTGGTTACTCAAAACCATTACATTAAAACAAGATACAAGGTTACAAAATTACATATCTTGTTTTAATGTAATGGTTTTGAGTAACCAAACAATAAAAATAATTCATTCATTCATTCATTCATTCATTCAGATGGAGGCAGTGTTATAATGTACCCAGAGGCAGTCCCAGAATCGGATCTGCAATGAGTCAGCACTCCTAATCATTCTCCTTAGCACGCCCTGAGCTCTTATTTGTCACTGAGAGGGTGATCGCACCATAGTTTGTACTGCTTATCATACTCAGCGTGCAACCGCGCATACGGTACGAATATGCTTTGACGTTACGCATCGCATTAACGATTATTTTTTTTAATACTTGTAATAATCATATATTACTTTTAAAAAGAATTACACAAATCGCGGTAGAACATCATGCATACTCGTATTGAAAGAGCTGTGCAACCGTATAATAAGCGTACGCAAAGCCATGTGACTTTAAAAGTAGAGATTTGATTGATTCATAACTTTTCCTATTGCGACTGTTGAAAGTTCCGTCCCATTATAATTATTCGACTTTGACGTTCTAAGAAGAAGCATTTGTTCTGAGATTCTTCTCAAATAGAAGGAAGATACCAATAATAAGAGCAATGGAGTCATCTTCCAGCAGTTCTTCAGAGGGAGATTTCATTCCTGAAGAACGTTCAAAGAAGAGGAAAAAAGCTCTAATTTGGAAGTTTTTCACTTTTCCAGAAGGTCAAACAAAGGTTAATGCTCCAAAAGTAACCTGTAAAATTTGCAAAACAACTCTTTCAAGGGGTGATCCATGTAAAAAATACTCCTCTGGCACAGAAAATATGGTGCGACCCGTGAAGAATTTGCACCCCAAGAACTTTGCTCGAGCTGCAAGATGGAGGTTGCACGAGAACCCACCTGCTGCTACATCAAGCACATCAACTGCGGCAGCAGCATTTTCAGCAAGCAGTCCACACCCACATATTGATTCTGACTTTGCTAAAGTTAAAATTCTATGCATTTATTGCGATAAACTTTTGTGTTAGGGGAAACAGTCTATAGACTTGATGAAACGCAGGATGCAGGTTCTTTGCTGTCCTCGACATTAGTTGTTCTTTTTTTCGTTCTTTTGTTCCGCTTGGAATTTGTTGAGAAAACACAAAAAAATACAAAACAAAAAAAACTGTTTTTTTACTATATTTCTATGTTAGTGTGTAAAGGTTTGTCAGAATGAATGTGTAGTTCATAAATGAATGAATGAATATGTTACTAGTGTATGGAGAATGTGAAAGTGCAGAACTGTAAGGAACTGCTACAGCATAAATCTATAAGGTGTTTATCTATAGTATACTGTAGTATGTCCGAAGCACTTGAATGTATCATATGTACATAAATATGTTACAAGTCTATGGGCTCCATTAGGATGTCTGGCGGATCGCCACCGTCATGGTGGCGGTGGCGATCCGCCCGACCGAAATGACCGCCCGACACCCTTTTCCCCCCGCCACATTACAATGGCGGGGGGGGACCACAACGGAGGGAAACATCGCCCATCACTTTTCCGCCCCGGTCGCATTGCGGATGGGGCGTAAATTGATTAATATGGTGGCGGTGTCTATGAGACACTACCAGCCATATTACAATGGCAAGTGTGCAATGCCTTTCCGCGGCGGCAATGCCGCCACGGAAAGGCAGGCGGTGTTCACTCTGGGGGCCCCCGGAGTGAAGGCCAAAGGGGGGTGGCACACGGGGGGTACCTGTGGTACCCCCCTGCATTTGCATGAACAAAGCGGCAGGCACCGCGAGATGCCTGCCGCTTTGATTACGTAAATGCTGCTAAGCATTTTTAGTATTGTTGCGGGCAGAGCAGAGAGCTCCGCCTGCCACAATACTATAAATACAGGTTGTGCCCGCCACTGTGGTGGGCACATCCTAATGTTGTGTGCGGGACCCCTGCCCTTAGGGCGGGCGGTTCCGATTTCCGATAGGATGGCGGGCGGGCAAAGCCCGCCCGCCATCCTAATGGGGCCCTATGTTTCAATTTGCGCTGCTGGTGAAAGTGCCTGGGTGAATTTGTATGTGTTAGGGGTGAATTTACAATCCCCTTGTGCCTCTTTTACCCAGCCGTTGCGTCACTTTTGGGACACAGCGGTGGTGCAAAAGATGTGCCATGGTGTGTGCTATTAACAATGTGACGCATCTGGAGGGTGTATTACATTGTAAAGCGCTGCGCCAGAAGAGGTGTTCTTGTGCAGAAGGGGCTTCATCAAGGCCGCCTAAAAGTGACTGAGTGAAATGTATAACATTTTATTCAGTGACTTTTGAACTTATGCTGCATCAAAACCTTGCACATATTTGAAGCAGGTGTAAGGATTGATACAGCATTGTGAGCATAGGGCCCCAAGAGAATTGCTGGAGTTGTGTTATACTTGCAACCGACGTCAAGCAATAATTCATCCCAAAATTACTTTGCAATTTAGTTTTGTTATTCTTTTATGATGAGAATATAAAATATAATCTAAAAAAAAATATATATATATATATATATATATATATATATATATATATATATATATATATATATATATATATATATATATATATATATATATATATATATATATATATATACCATTAAATCAATGGGGTATTACCCATCAAATCAAAGCACCTGGGTATAAATTGGTTTGCGAAACAATGGTCCTTGACTATTGATCATAGAACAAGCTTTACATGAAAAAAAATTTTGAATTTTGAAAATGCGAATTAAATCAGCATACTTAGACTCAAGCTAGATGAGGGAGATCTACATCTTTTCTGAATTAGCTCTACATTAGATGAAAGAGAGCGAACATCCTGACATACTAGCAATTACAATAACCTATTACCACACTCTGAGAATATACTTCTGAAGAATTTACATATTTATTTACAATTTTTATAAAACAATAGTAATCAAGAAAACGGCGCAAGGACTATTAAGTATAGTCAGTGAAAGAGTAAAGGGTGCTCGAGTGTTTAGAGAAGGAGCAAAAGAAATTGAGTGCACAGTTTTGATATTTACAGTAGAAACACAAGCGGGCAACCTTCCGCTAATGCTGTGTGCCTGTCCACACACTTGGTTGGGGGGGGGTGGGGGGGACGTATTGGGTACAGGCACAGTGGTTATAAAAGCGTCGACGTTTCGACCCTGATGCTCATGGGTTGTTCGGACCTCGGCGGCGGGTCTTCCTCAGGACAAGGGTGGGAGGGGGGGGGGCTGGGGGTGGAAAGCTGGCTTGGCCGTGGTCCAATAAATGGTCTGGATCGGGTACCAATAATGCCGGTCAACTGAGGGTTCAATTCAAGCTTGCAGGGTATGAATCACCTACTGTCTTGGGAATTGATACACCAAGTGGGTCAATCTGTTCTTGTTTCCAGTACCCAGGGATGGTTTATAATAGGGCAGTCCTACCGGTGCCCCCACGGGCAATCCGGTGGTTAGGGGACGATATCGCGTTTGCAGCCGACTAAGAACGCGGAAGCAGCAGCCGACTAAGAACGCTGTTCGCTGCCGGTGGAAGCAACTGCCCCCCGCGCTAGACGCCGTCCCTACTAGACGCTGCCTGGGCCAGGAATCACATAAACGCAGGTGATTAAACTATTGACACAAACTATTGACACCAACGAACAGAGGCGATATCGTCCCCTAACCACCGGATTGCCCGTGGGGGCACCGGTAGGACTGCCCTATTATAAACTATCCCTGGGTACTGGAAACAAGAACAGATTGACCCACTTGGTGTATCAATTCCCAAGACAGTAGGTGATTCATACCCTGCAAGCTTGAATTGAACCCTCAGTTGACCGGCATTATTGGTACCCGATCCAGACCATTTATTGGACCACGGCCAAGCCAGCTTTCCACCCCCAGCCCCCCCCCCCTCCCACCCTTGTCCTGAGGAAGACCCGCCGCCGAGGTCCGAACAACCCATGAGCATCAGGGTCGAAACGTCGACGCTTTTATAACCACTGTGCCTGTACCCAATACGTCCCCCCCCAACCCCCCCCCCCCAACCAAGTGTGTGGACAGGCACAACGCAATAGCGGAAGGTTGCCCGCTTGTGTTTCTACTGTAAATATCAAAACTGTGCACTCAATTTCTTTTGCTCCTTCTCTAAACACTCGAGCACCCTTTACTCTTTCACTGACTATACTTAATAGTCCTTGCGCCGTTTTCTTGATTACTATTGTTTTATAAAAATTGTAAATAAATATGTAAATTCTTCAGAAGTATATTCTCAGAGTGTGGTAATAGGTTATTGTAATTGCTAGTATGTCAGGATGTTCGCTCTCTTTCATCTAATGTAGAGCTAATTCAGAAAAGATGTAGATCTCCCTCATCTAGCTTGAGTCTAAGTATGCTGATTTAATTCGCATTTTCAAAATGCAAATTTTTTTTTCATGTAAAGCTTGTTCTATGATCAATAGTCAAGGACCATTGTTTCGCAAACCTATATATATATATATACATATTTATATTAAAAATATTAGAAATTAGTATAAAAGAAAGATATAATAATTAATACATTTATAAATTATCATTTACAAATCCTTTGAAATTCACTGAAAAAACCATAGGTTTCACACATGTTATAGTAAGGAATTAGCATTTAAAAAACCTTGTAAATTCATTGAAAAAACCATAGGTTTCACACACGTTATAGTTAGGAATTAGCATTTAAAAAAACATGAAAATTCATTGAAAAACCATAGGTTTCACACATTATAGTTAGCTGAACGTTTCTCTCATACAAAACCTTTGAAATTCCTCCGTTATAGTTAGCTCAGCTAACTATAACTTGCGCGCCCTCAATGCACTGCTGATGACGTCACATATTACATCACTCATGACATGGTCAGTGACATCACTCATGACATCACTGATGGCATCTCAAATTACATCCCTGATGACATCATCCTTGTGGCACACCTCCTCTTACTGTAATATAACCTTTGATACACACATTCAAAAAGAGAAACAAAGATTTTCAAAAAAATGGAGATACCCTTTCCAGTTAGAACAACATCAAACATCCATTTACTTGCATATACAGCTATACACACACCACTACACTTACATCTACAGAAACGTACACATACTTACTCTCTTAAACAATCACTTCTATAAACACATACTTATTTATACAGGACCTCTTCCAATCTCTCACTCACACTCTCACATATACTCACTTATATACATCAATACTCACATATACTAGTTTAAAACATATGTAGTTACTCATGAGGATACTATTGAGGCAGTCATTCACTCACTAATACACCCATATACATACTCATCCACCCATGCAGTCCTGCACACATGCTGTCTTCAAAACACATACAAACAGTGAGTCAGTCATTCATAGATCTGTGCGCTAAGTAATACCCACCCCAAAAAACCATACAGACACTCATTCTGATACTCAAAAAACCAACTATTAACCCATATAGACACTCATGTAGCTACTCACCAACCCATGAGGCCACTTATAGACAAAGTGAGACACTGATACATATATTTACATATTTAAACATTACTCGCTAAGACATGTATTCACTAAGATACACATAAGTCAGTTATACAATCAATTTTACAAAAAAACCCCATCCATTTAGACATTTATTTACCCATTTATTCTTTCATCGACCTTTAGATATACATATATAAAAAATATTTATTTTTCAGAAAGACACACATTCACTGGATGATGTCATCAGTGATGTAATTTGAGATGTCATCAGTGATGTCATGAGTGATGTCACTGACCATGTCATGAGTGATGTAGTATGTGACGTCATCAGCAGTGCATTGCGGGCGCGCGAGTTATAGTTAGCTGAACTAACTATAACGGGGGAATTTCAATGGTTTTGAATGAGTGAAATGTCCAGCTAACTATAACATTTGTGAAACCTATATTTTTTTCTGTGAATTTCTAAGGTTTTTTAAATGCTAATTCCTAACTATAACATGTGTGAAACCTATGGTTTTTTCAGTGAATATATATATATATATACTAGTCAACCCAGAACATGCAACTTAGATTACCTCAAGTAAGGTGGATAAAAAGAGCACTCTTTTGTTATAGTCTTACAGCAGTCCAAAAAAAGGAGTAAATAAAGACACGTGCAAGTTTGAAATGTTTATTTCTAATGCCGTAATCTCATGCGCAGAACCTCAGATAATACAACCAAACATATTATCAGAAACAAGGTTATCAGCATTGTTACTATTCCATAAAATACAAAGGGAGAAAGCATCTTATATTGCTAACGGGAAACAGGTTTAAAATATACCTACATTTCACCCTCCCTACCAGGATAGTTTATAACTACAGAAGGTCTCATAGGATTAGATGGACGGCCCCATACCTCTGGTACTCAGCAGTAGTGGATAACATGGAGTTCTGCACAAACTGTCAGGATACGAATGTGTGTAATTATGCCTCCACAATACATTATTAAACGCGCCAGTATCAGACGTGGCCACAGCTGCATATGTGTTATAGGTTGAACGTGCAAGAATCATTTGAATAACAGACACAATGTCTGGGCAGCACTCACCTTGCTGCAGTCTTCGCCGTGAGGGAAACGTCTTCCACATCCCAGGTGCCTTCCAGCTAGCTGCAGTACCAGCCGTGAGGGCAACGGCTCCTGCAATCTCGGTGCTCCCCACGACTGCACTACAACTTCCAGGTGCCCCGGAGGTCAGGGTGCACTTGTGATGCCACTGCGGCGCCCTGAGGCGCTTGAAAAGATCGGAGTACCAGGAGCTGCGGGGGAAACGTCTGGGCAGCACTCACCTTGCTGCAGTCTACGCCGTGAGGGAAACGGCTTCCACATCCCAGGTGCCTTCCAGCTAGCCGCAGTACCAGCCGTGAGGGCTATGGCCCCTGCAATCTCGGTGCTCCCCACGCCGGCACTACAACTCCCAGGTGCCCCAATGGTCAGGGCGCACCTGTGACGCCATCGCAGCGTCCGGAGGCGCTTGAAAAGATAGGAGCGCCGGGAGCTGCGGGAGGAACGTCTGGGCAGCACTCACCTTGCTGCAGTCTTCGCCATGAGGGAAACGACTTCCACATCCCAGGTGCCTTCCAGCTAGCTGCAGTACCAGCTGTGAGGGCAACGGCTCCTGCATTCTCGATGCTCCCCATGCCGACACTACAACTCCCGAGGGTCAGGGCGCACCTGTGATGCCACCGCAGAGCCCAGAGGCTCTTGAAAAGATCGGAACGCCGGAAGCTGCGGGGGAAACGTCTGGGCAGCACTCACCTTACTGCAGCATGCTTGGAAATGCTTTTAATATGGTAACAACCAAGATAGAAAACACTGAAAGAAGAATGTCCATGGGTTTATCAGTATCCCACATAGACTCTCAGAATAATTCAGGAAATGATGGGGATATAAATCCCTTGCCTTTATCACCTAATATAATAGTTGTCAAATCTGTCCCCCCTGACAATTTATCAGCTGCCCCGGATATGGACAGAAATGTAATTACCATTCCTGATACCCAACAGGATATTGAAGTCTCTGAAGCTACTACTAGTTCCACTATCTTGGACGTCAACAGTAAGAACGTAGGAGAGAAAAGGAAGAGAGGGCCTTCAAAACAACTGGTTAAAAAGAGGAAACAACCCCCTCGAAACAAAGGTCAACCTACCCCACAGAGTATGTGGTCCCGAGATAAAACTGTATCCAGCGGGGTGTCACCTAATGAGACTGTGCAGCCAGCTGACAGTATTGTAGACTTGGACTTAGGTACAACGGTAGTAGGGTCTAACTCTACCCATACACAGACTGAATCTACTATCACAAAAGGTATTCACGATAGGAACTTAATTGACACGATAGTGGACTCAACTTTTAACCAATTGAAAAGTCTAATGGTCAAACAGTTTAATCTTATTTTTAAACGTCAGGATAGGTTAGAAAGCCTGGTGAAAAAAGAAGATGCCAAAAGGAAAGGGGCCACTATAATTTACCAAATCAGGGGTGAACGGCTTTTGAAGGATATTGAGGCTGCAAACAGAAGCACTACTAAGGGAAGGGATGACAGCAGTATACTGGGCACTAAGATCATAGGCGAAAAATGTGATACACAGAGTAACCAGCCTCTTTCTAATGATTCTATTAGTACTGCTGCGGGCGTTTTGTTGCAGCAATCGATGCCTGCAGCTGTCAGGTCTTCTGGCCCAACTTGTCCGCCCACAGGAGTTCCATCTACTATGCCAGCATCAGCCACAAAAGTCAGTAAATGATTCAAATAATAGGCCCACCCCTGTTATACGGCTTAAAAAACAGGCCGAGGCCGTTCTTAACTTGCCGCCAGAAGCCTGTCCTTATGTCATAATTTTAACGGGTGTTCCACCCTTGAAAGAGGAGCAAAGTGAGTCCTGGGAACAGCATAAAAATAAAAGCATTGACTGGTTGTTTAGGCATAAAGGGGTAGGGATGGAGATCTCTAACGAAATCCTAATGGTACTAAGGGTGGGATGGGTTGGTCCTACTTCTAAGAACATCCCTGGCGACTGTATAGTCTTGAATTTTAGACACCCATCCCTAGTGAATCATATATTAAGAAGTAATACATTCACTCTAATTTTCCAACTGTCATAACTCTGTTACCTTTGGGATTTTTTTATAGACCGCCCCAGAGACCATTAGAGCCAGTCACACCAATATATCCGCTTTATAACGGGTTTAGTGTTGTATCGGACCTGGAGAGCCAGGACTGACCATCAATAGGACTTCCAAATGCCGAAAAAAGGCTCTTGAATAGTGGAATGGTCAATCAGTTTGTGAATAAACAAAGTTCCACTAGTACCCCTGATACAGTATGTTTGGAAGAACTATTACCATCCCATCTCCCAACAAAAGGTCATGGATCCGCAGAACACAATTTGAACATACTTAGTTGGAACACTGCGGGCTTAAAGTAAAAAATGGAACTGACAGAATGGGTTGATTGGATTAGCAATTTTGATATTTTAATGTTTCAGGAAACATGGTGTACTAGTGGCTTGCTCCTGGAGGGATTCCTCTGTTATAATAATATTGTACCTAATCCTGTAACAGGTCGCCCTAGTGGGGGCCTATCCACATGGATAAAGATTACCACAGGAAGTTAAATTAAACCCTTGGAGACTAACGATAGTAACTTCCAGGCCATAATCTATTCCAACGGAATGTTGTTATGTTTAATACATTTTTATAATATTTATTTTTCTTCACAACCCAATAAGAATTCTATACATTTGTTTGATTTTATAGATAAAATTGTAGTTGATCAAAGGAATGGCTTTGGATGGTAACTGCTTGGGTGTCAATTTTAATGCGCATTTGTACAAAAGAATAGCCAACTCAGCAGCTGCATCCGTTCGGGCACTTCCTTGTAAAAGAGGGAAAGAACTCCTCAATCACCTAGCTACTAGGGACCTAGTTAATGTTATGTAAAAAGCTGGGTGCTTGAAGGATAGCGGCCCATTGCCTACCTTTAGAGGACGCGGCTGTTGACTATGTTTTTATATCTTCATCCCTTGTGAACTGTCTAGTGAAGGCCGATGTCTTAAGCACTGCCAATAGTGACCACAATCCAATCCTGACAACTTTTAAATCCATTAACAAAATAAAAAGGCGGAAGGAAATAGGAGCAAGGAATCTGATTGTTTAAACTGATAAAATTAAAGTAATTTGGAAGGTCATAGATAATAAGGCCCTCTTAGTGCGCATCATAAAAACTTATCCCTCACTTGCGGAAATTTGCTTGTCATGTAGATGCTCAGGCCCAGAGATCATTCAAGCTTTTTCTGGGCTATGCGTGGGAATTAAACAAGAAATTTCTAAACCCATCAATAACCTGAATAAAACTCCTAGCTGGTGTAATGGCATATGTTCACGGGACAATCGTGAATTGCGGGCAGCACTTGTTGCTGAACCAAGGGATTGGCCTTTGGTAAGAATTTTGAGAATACGCTATAAGAAAGCTACAAAAACTCAGAGAGAGGAGCTACTAAAAGAGCGGTGGGATTCTTTGGCCCGCACCGCAGCTCTTAAAGATGTTACTGGGTTTTGGGATGAGGTAAAATCAATGAGGTCTTTGGGTACTAATACCACCCCGATTAGCTGTAATATAGCCAGTAAAATGTGGGAAGACCATTTCTCAAGCATATATTCACCCCAACAAAAGATTGTTGATAATAATTACCCAGTTAAGGCAGTTAACATCTCTGTAATTGAAGTTGAAGACGCCATAAACCAAAGTGGAGGAAATAAAGCGCTAGGACCTGATGGTTTATTAATTTATCTGATAAAAACAGAGCTAGATTTCTGGTCCCCCTTGCTATGTAACGTTTTTAATAATTTATCCCATAACAGTATCCCAAAAACTTGGTCTAATAGCATCATTGTCCCTATCTTCAAGATGGGCGATAGACTTAATCCTAGCTGCTACCACCCTATATCGTTGATTGACAATACCTTGAAGATTTTAGGAAGAGTGATTTTTAATAAGATCAGGATCTGGGCAGAGGATAATCAGATTTTACATCCTTGTCAGTTGGGATTTAGGAGCAACGTGGGAACTGTAGAACAGTGCTTGAACTTAAGTCTCATATTGGGCAAATATACCATCGCCAAAAAAGCTCCTTTGTATTTGGGCTTCATGGACTTGAGTTCGGCCTTCGATTTTGTTAACCGTTCACGTTTGTGGGAGATTCCTTTAAACTATGGGTTGGATAAGGTACTTGTATATTTTTTGGCACATTTACACAGAGACCTGAAAGCCCGGGTCAGGATAAATAATGAAGGCGAGGTCTCCGACGATATTTTAATTGGTAGGGGAGTTAGACAAGGATGTGTCTTGGCCTCCCTACTTTTTATTCTTTTTATAAATGAATTAAATAATTCCCTGTCTAAATTATCCAGTGATGAGTGAGAGATCTTAAAAAGCACTAGCACTTTTCCCTATCTGGGATTAATTTACTTAGATTCAGGATCTTGGCTCCTCATGTAATCCATTGGAAAAATAAATTCGGTAAGGCTATAAATTCTATCATTAGCCTCCGGCAACCAAAACGGGCAGAGGTTGTAATACCGTTACTACAGATTTATAGAACACAATGTATACTGACGGCAACTTATGGTGCTGAGGTGTGGGGGTATACAAACGGTAGTAGTATACAAACTGAAGAAAATAGATTCTGTAGAAAAGTATTAGGGGCCATCATTTCTGCACCTACCTATGTATGCCATAAGTAATTGAACCTTCTTTACATCGAGGACTTCATCAGATCGAGGCCGGCCTTATTCTGGCTAATGATCTGTCGGAATCCTGCTGCATTTTTAACACAAGAAATTATCATGGATTGCATTAAGTGTGACAGGGGCAGTCACATACCCTGGCTTAGAGCAGTAAAGGCAAGCCTAGCTAGTGTGGAGATGGAGCATACTTTCCTTTCCCCTTTAGTCACTGAAGGTATCAACTACAAGTCAGTGAGAGGGGCATTGTATAACTTGTACCGGAAGGAAAGAGAAGAGATGGAGCTCCATAAGCCATCAATAATTAGATATACCCCTCTCCTTGTGTCACCAGGCAGGAATAATAATATGCCACAGGAAAATCTCAGAAAAAACATTGGGATATGGAATAGAAGCTTGCTATTCTGTCTTTGGGATGGGAGTATAAAATATTCTCTCTCCTTCCCCTTAGGTTTTAATAAAAGTTTAGAGAGCCTGGCTTGCCCGTGTGACACTAGATGTAAGCAAACTTTGTTACACTTTTTGTTTTTCTGTAGATATTATGCTAGATATACCAAACAGTATTTAATTCCTTATTTTAAAGCGCAGGGTATTGCTGATTTAATTTGGCATTTCTGGATATACAGTTGTTAAGTAGTGATGAAATGATTCTAAGAGCTAGCTCCTTCCTCCAATCTGCAATACACTCACGAAATTCTATGAATATGCCATAGTTAAAATGGATCATTGGTGTACACATCTGCTGTTTTGCACATAGCTCACAAGGTTTACATAATGCGGATTTGCACATAGATATTATGGTATCACTGTTTATTTACTTCAGTACTATAAATATTTGCATTTTAGTATTCATACACAATTGTTGTTTGCAAATAGTCTAATGTTTACATACCTTTGTTTTGTGCATAGCTATTGTTAGAAGCATTGTTCATAGTGTGTCAGTTTTAAAAGATTATCCTCTTTATTCTTTGTACAAAGGGTTTTTATTGCTGCTATTGAAATCCTTTTTCCAATCCATTTTAAAATGTTTATGTGATTATATAGCTATGCTTATTGCTAGTGATGAATTGTACTTTTCTGGATGTTTTTATATCCGAATAAAGACCATTTGACTTGACTTGACAGTATCCAAGATAACCTTGATGTTACATGATCTCACTATACACACTAAACTAGCGAGGCAGTCTAGAAATGTAGAATAACAAATTATTCCCATGTGAAACAAAATACTCAGCCTTCTCTAAACAATATCACAAGTGCGTGTCATGTGCAAAACAGAGCAGGAAAGTAAAAATGGTGTTTAACCTTCTAATAAACTCATGCTAACTTAACATGGTGTGAGTGCAAGGCTCAGCCCATGACACCCTCCCTCGATCGAAGCACGTGATAAAAACGTGGGCGAATTAGGAACCCATAGTCCAAGCCTGAAAAGCAGAGTCAAGTTCAAATTTGCATAAAAAATTATTCGCTGTTTGATAGAAAACAGTAACTAAATAATAAAGAATAGGTGAAAAAATCAAAGAGTCTTAATCCAACAGCATATAAACACAGTCTGTAGCAACAGCCTCCAAGAGGAAGTCATTGTTCTCATCTGAAAACATTTCAGCCATCCAATTCAATAGTGAGAATGAACATTCATGTTCCTCAACGACCGGTGCCTCTATCACCATCAGAGGAAAACTCAGGTCATCTTCAATATAACTGCGTGCCAAGAAGTCATGCGCAGCTGCAATAACATTCCAAAGTCCCATTATTCCATGTATCGCTGCTAAGGCCATAATCCCACCGCCAGAACAGATCAAGTCATGAACCACTAAGGGGCTCATCAGGTGGTCATAATCTGCGTTGGGAGACACCGTACTGCAGAGACACAAATCCAGGGCCCAGTCGAAATCGCAGCTCAGGCAATCGAAGACAGGTTAAACGCATGTGAAAAAGGAAAATCAAAACGATAATCCATAAACTGCACTCAATGTAGCCAGAGGCAGAGCTCCGTAATAACTAAGCATTCGGTTGCGGAGCAGCAACAGCCAGGACATATTGTTGTGTGCTGCAGGATGTGCATCCATATTTAAGTAAACAAATTAATAAAAGCACACTGGCAACTAATGTGAGTATTGAGCGGAATTCACCAAAGATGCTGGAAAACATTGAATTAAAAAATGTCGAGAAGACACCAAATATACTTTGAAAAGAAGTCACAAGGCCACTGCTTTTAACTTTAAAAAAGTAAGGTAACCCCGTAATGCAGGACGCATTAAAAATACTCTGAATTTACTCCCCAAAATACAGAGGCACGTCTCTATTTAATAAATCATACACTTCTGTCGCGTTGTTTGCTACATGAAGGACAAATGTTTCTCTAGCAGATGTAAGATCGACCTCTTTTTGAGATAATAGCGCTCTTATACAGCTCATTTGGTTGACTCTTCTTTCAAGGTTGGAATCGACGGCCAGATGGAAACATCCAGCTTCCCATGCATAGGAGTAAACACAACTTTTTTATAGCAAACCACACGCTCAGTAACCATAATTATGTAACCGAGGCCTACTAACATTGCACAGCAATCTGCATTATTTCAAATTAAATAACTCACGTTTCCAGTAAACTGAACGTTGGTATGATAGCAGGTGTTGGAGTGCCTTTCAAAACTCAGGCCAAATTAGGAACATCTTGATTACAAAAGCCATGCAATTTCATACGTCTACAAATTAAGGAGTGATCTGGTGCTATTGTGCAATCCTCGCCATTCACATAGACTTCTTTTCCCTCCCTCAAGCACCTATGTGTAAATAATAATAACCAAGCTTCATGCAGATAAGCGTTGCCTAAAGATCCATATCTGCCTATAGCACAGTATTTCATGCTAACCTCAAACCTCAACATGCTAAAAAGTAACGTTATGATACCTTGGGTAAACCACCCAGCTGAATGGGATCTCCAATGAGTGACCACTTCTAACCATTCTCTTAGCGCGCCCTGTGCTCTGATTTGACAGTGAGAGAGTAATCGCACCATAGTTTGTACTGCTAATCATTCTCAGCATACGCTACGAATACGCTTCCACGTTACACGTCACATCAAAGCTTCCGTGTGACGTCATGTACGGCACCCCGTACGCAAAGATGCAAGGGTTTTTAATTGTTTAAAAACATATTTATGTATTTATTGAACATACCAACAGAAGACATTATCTAGGATAATTATGAAAACATTTTTTTTAAGTTCCAATAATCCTATAATACTTTTAAAAGCAATTACACAAATCACTGTGAAACGTCATGCGTACTCGCATCGTGAGAGCACCGTAATCACAGCGTAAGCGTATGCAAAGCCATGTGACTTTAAAAGAAGAGATTTGATTGGTTCATAACACTTCCTCTTACATCTGTTAAAACTTCCGGCCCATTTTAATAATTCTACTCTGACTTTCTAAGAAGAAGCATCTCTTCTGAGAATCTTGTCAAATAGAACAAAGTTTCCCATAATAACAGCAATGGACTCATCTTCCAGCCATTCTTCAGAGGAATATTTCATTCTTAAAGAACCTCCAAAGAAGAGGAAAGAAGCTCTAATTTGGCAGTTTTTTACTTTTCCAGATGTACAAATAAAGGTTAATGCTCCAAAAGTAACCTGTAAAATGTTCCAAACTCTTTCAAGGGGTGATCCATCTCGAAAATACTCCTTTGGCACAGCAAATATGGAGCGACACGCGAAGAACTTACACCCCAACAACATTGCTTGAGCTGCAACACAGAGGTTGAAGGACAACCCACCTGCTGCTGCACCAAGCACATCAACTGCTGCACCAGCATTTTCAGCAATCAGTCCACACCCATAAATTCATCCTGATTTTGCTCAAGTTAAAATTCTATACATTCATTGCAATAAACTTTTGTGTTATGGGAAACAGTCTATTGACCTGATAAAACGCAGGAAGCAGGAGCATCGCTGTCCTCGACATTACTTCTTTTTTCCATTCTTTTGTTCCTGTTGGACACTTACAAGCCCATTATAGAAAAAAATTGCCCGTGGGATTTGGCCTCCCCCGGGAGCTAGCTAAGAATAAAACAAACTTCTAGTTTTTCTTTTTCCTTTTCTACTGCGAAATAGTACAATACGCGGACAAAGCGTTTTTTAAAAAAAAAAATGTAAATAAATGTTTGCGCCTAAAGATCCATGTGGGACTCCCTGAGCAGGCCTAGAGGGTCAACATGTTTCTACCCTGCCTCCTTTCGTTATTTTTCAACTTGGCTTTACTGTTTTCTTGTGACTCTGTGCTACCGAGACACAAGAAGGCTGCCAACACTTCCTGGTTTGGAGTGTTGACCTTTTGGTGAATTGTGTGCTTTACAGAAGCATTTGACTTATGACTTATGTCTTATGACAGACACTTGACATCCAATCAGCATGCAGCTCATGCTCGTAATTGTACGAATTTCAGTACGTGTGCTGTACTTCGTCTCTAGATATTGCTATGAATTTTGATTTTTTCAGGAACTACTGAACGGATTCACACCATTTAACAAAAAGCACAATCTGCGAACAGAGCTGGGGAAAACACGTTTTAGGACTCCCCTTTTTTCTCGGCCCCCACTTGACGAATCACCCCCAAACTTTCAGGGAAGGAGCAGAGCGAAGCACGCCATTTTCTTGGAGAAATTCGCAAACATTCGTCTTCCAGCACCAAAGTTATTCCAAAAAGAATGTTGTGGATTTCCTATGGAAACTAGGTCCTAACTATAACTGCATATATATATAAACTTGACGAAGCCCCAAGGCGAAACGCGTCGTTGCTGTTGGTTTCTTCATTAAACACCTGTGGTAACCTCCCCTGCGTGTGCTACTTTCCTTTGGAGTCATTTTCCTGGGAGTTTTGGAGCGCTAATAAAAAAACGGGTACACCCCCGTTTTCGTGTGCACCCACTCGTGTGTGCAATTGGTTGGTGTCTGTGAGCTATTATATATATATATATATATATATATATATATATATATATATATATATATATATATATATATATATATATATATATATATATATATATATATATATATATATTTTTTTTTTTTTTTTAGGCATGAGGCATGGAAAGATGCCAACAGCGAATGGACCGAAAAGATCCTTAGGTGGACCAGATATATAGACGACCTGTTCCTTATCTGGCACGGTGATCGTCTATCTGCGGAAAAATATATTGCCATCTTAAATACCAACAATCTCAACCTGAAATGTACTAGCACCATTAGTGCCAGTAGTATTAATTACTTAGATCTGGAAATATTTGTGTAGAATAACATCTTACAAACCCGCCTGTACAGAAAACCTACGGCGGGTAATGCAGTACTGCATGCTAGCTCAAACCACCCCAAAAGTTTGGTGAAGAATGTGCCATATGGCGAATTTCTCCGCCTAAAGAGAAATTGTTCTTTAGAACGAGATTATATGCAGGCGACTATTGAGGCACAAGAGAGGTTTGAGAGAAGGGGGTATAATAGAAACATCTTGAAACAGGCCAGTGTGAAAGCCTCTGGTATTAACAGGAGGGATCTCCTAACACCTAAATCAAAAGCAGAGGTACCTGATGAGGTTAGAATGATTACTGAGTTCAATACCAAGTCAGGAGAAATTGTGAACATTTTCAAAAAACACTGGCATATTCTCACCGCTGATACAATCCTTAAAAAGAATCTGCCACAGAGACCACTAATTACATACAAAAGATGTCCATCTCTGGCAGATCATCTGGTCCACAGTCACTTCAAAACAATGACCCAACCCATCAAATTATCGAAGTCAACTTGCTTTTTTCCTTGTCTTAAATGTAAGGCATGCAGATTCAGCAGTAAAATGTCAGAGTACCCAAACCGCACAGGTGATAAGAAACCCAATATAAAAATCAAACAGTTGCTCAATTGCAACTCAGAATACACCATCTACTGTCTCACCTGCCCCTGCAAGCTGTGATACATTGGCAGTACCATAAAACCTGCAAAACTAAGAATCCTAGAGCATATGCGGGCAATTACCAATAAGGACAAAACATACCCTGTTGCCCGCCACTTTGCCGAACACCACCAAAGTAACTGGGAGAAACTTAGTTTCTATTGTATTGATCAGGCACCTAAATTAGAGCGGGGTGGAGACAGAGACAAGTCCCTACGCATCCTTGAGTCAAAGCATATCATCAGTCTTAAAACCATGACTCCGTGGGGACTAAATAATAATGAAGAACTTTGGGTTCACCTCTGAAACATGTACAGAAACTGACACATCTGAAAGTAATAAGTCAATTTTTTGCTGATCTGTATGTCATTACGAATATGTTTGTGCTGCTAATGTAACTGCCCATTCAGGGCTAAATAATCAACATCATGCTGAATAGGAAACTATTTCTCCTAACAATTCTGCACTCTAATGGTTAAAAGTCTATAAGAGACACTGTAAATATAAATTTCATATGAATTTATTGAATAACAGAATTGTTTGCTTTAATCAATTTTACTGTGTTTAAGAACTGTTAAATAATTGATTTACGTTACTTGTTTTTAATGAGCACTATGCACTTTACCTTTAGTCACCATTGATAGCCACGTATTTCGATGTAATTGTCACATTACAAGATGGCTCCCATCTTTTGGTATGCCAGTAGCCCTTTCTTTATTTCTATGACAATGGTCAACTGGCTAATGGCTTAAAATGGCGACATGTATTTTGCACGAAGGTAACACTGACGAAGCCTGCAAAGGCGAAATGCGTCTGTTGGGGTGAGGGGGGTTTGGTGTTAATAAATCTTTAATTTGGATACCAGTGTGCCAGCCATTCTTTCCGAACTCGTGGATGAAAGTAGGAACGTGTAGCAATATATATATATATTAAGGAGTGCTTAAACAACCCCATTTCAAAACTATTAGGCACTTGCCATTAGTTTTAGCCACAAATTTGCTTGGGTCCATGTTCATATATATATATTCAAAGAACTTTGTTTCTTTTCCCATCTGAAGTGTTTTCAGAAAAACGAACATGGACCCAAGCAGGTAATTTGTAGAGTTTTTAATTTGTGCGCAACACAATCTCCAGCAGGATAGACATCCAAAGAGGTACGTAGGCAGGTTTCAAGGTTCCATCGTGTATTTTATTCACCCATATTGATACAGACAAGTGTCCGCCTCAGACGCCCTTCGATCGCCTCCATGATCTTGTTCACCTGACGCCCTGAGACCGGACCACCATTTTAAATAGTGTATAACCAATCATACAGACGAAAATGACGGTGATGTGCAATAAACATAGAAAACATGTGTTATCAAAAGAGGAGCACTGAATTGAAAAACAGACTGTTTCAAAACGGGTAAATTCAATTAATATATTTTAAAAGTGTTTATATAATACATGGCGTCAGCAAGTCCCTATGATTGAAAATGGCAGCATAATAGTAGTGCACATATGAATATTACAAGACACATTTGTGGCTAAAACTAATGGCAAGTGCCTAATAGTTTTGAAATGTGGTTGTTTAAGCACTCCTTAATCTAAGCTTATCTTTGAGTTATTTTTGTCTTAGGTTTCAAAAGGGGTGTGCTGGGTGTGGAGGAGGAGCCACCCTCCACAAAGTTTAAGTGAAAGGAACACTAGTGACTGACGTCATTAAACCCTGCCCGCACTACTGATGGCAGAGATCTATCTGCCTATGTACTCTATGAACTTTTCAAATGCTTGTATATTATTTCAAGAGTTTTAATGGTAACCACTCATTTTATGATTTCAAATATTTATTTATTTATTTATTTTTAATTTTTTTTGTTGTCCTCATTAGCCAAAAAGTCGATCCAACTATGCTCTTGTCCTCTCAGACACAAGGACCGACCCCCCCCGTAGCCCCCCGGAGCCCAATGCTGAGCTCCAGGTGGCCCGAGAGTCAGCCTCAATGTCACCAACAGAGCTTGGAGAGACATACTCCCTTCAGACCAGTTCGGCCAGATGTCCCGTAGCTGTACGATACCACCCTTTAGGACAGAGAGATTTTAGGCCTAATCATCAGACCCGGGGAAAAAAAAAAACCCGTGTTGCCTAACTATCCCTCGTCCAATCGATCAAAAGGTCCCAAAATGTAAGAGATCGAGGGCTGCATGTTCTCGATAAGTCCAGCTTTGATGTTGCATAAAGTGAAGACAGCCACTCTGCATGTGTTGGGGGATTTATGTTAACCCAATTTTTACAAATTTCTCTTCTTGCCAGTAAGATGGCATAAAACAGAAAATCTCTCTCTAATCCCTTAATATTGTGGTTTAATCCGAAAATAATTAAAGACCATGTGCACGGAATAGTGATACCAAGAATAGATTCGAGTGTTGTTCTGACTTCATGCCAAAAAGTGGCAATATTCGGACACTCACAAAACATATGAAGGTCTGAGGCTGCTGGTAAGGAACACTTACAGCAGCACTTCCCTGTTTGAAATTTCGACAGCCTTTTAGGGGAGTAATACGCTCTGTGGAGTGTAAAGAAGTGGTTGCGCCTCAACCATGCTGGCTTAATGATTTTATAAAGGAGGGTGAAAGATTCCTCCCAAATAACCTCTCTATCTGGTTCTCCCTCCGCACCCCAAAGTTTTTCCGGGAGGTTAAAATCAGGCTCTCCATCCTCTATAATATGCCAATAGAAGAGTGCAACTTCCTTTTTTCCCGCAGGTTTTTCAACTAGGATATTTTCTAAAGGACTCTCCTCTCCCATCATTCCTTTTTTCTTAATTTGAGTCCGAAACTAGCTTCCTATTTGTAGATACACTATCCAGGAGAGTGATGATGTTACTTTTAGCTTGAAGATATCCCAGTCAATGATTGATCTTTCTATCAGCATATCTCCCCACTAGGAATAACCTAGCCCGTGTTTCCCGAGAATCCCAAATTTTGATGAAAGCCTGGTCCTTCCTCCCACTTAACATCTATGGGAGAACCAGCTGATAAAAATGAGTATTCTCCCGAAATTCACTTTTATTTTCAATTCCATTCCGCTAGTTTTTGACACCAAACAGCTTGCAAAATGTCAACAGAATAATAATTCTTTCATTTGGGGATATAAATCCAGCAGATTAGCTTGGAAAAAATTGAGAAGTAGAAGAGAAAAAGGAGGGCTTGCATTGCCAGACCTGGAATATTACGCTTGGGCATTTCATCTGACCCATTCTAGGATGTTACTTAAGCTCCCCTGGGAAAATGCAAATGGGCTTATGTACAAGGCAATGCTATTGGGTTCGGACCTACCGGTTAATGGCTTCCTCTTCAAGTTCGGCCACCAGAAGTTTTTCAAAAAAATCAGGCTAACAACACTATTGAGCATCTTGAAAGAATGGTCTCAAATAAAATCTAAGGCCGGGATAGGATACTTATCTGAACATGCACCAATTTGGGACCTACCTGGACTAGCATCACAAGAAGTCAATAAAGTCAAAAGAGTCCTGTTAGACGCAGGGATCACAAAGTGGGGAGAAATATTTAAACATTGTATATGTACATTCAAGATGAACATTCAATGATTCTTAAACCTGTTCTAGACATTAAGTTGTCTGTCTAAACAAAAAATATATATGACAATAAACAAATAATCCAATCCCAATGCATTTCGGGAGAGTTTCCCTTCATCAGGGGCACTGAAAAACACAAAGTAATATTCATATATAAACATGTATATAAACCGTCATTCAGCACTTACGATATAAACACAATAGGTTCCTAGTTCATTGAGAACCGTTAATTGAAAAAAAGCTTCACATTTTTCATTGATAATCTGATACACTAAAGAAATAATGTGACCCACAGAAAATAAGATAACCCACAGAAAATGAGAAGATGTAGCATCAAACATGTATGTGAGCAAAAAGAAAACATTGCGGCTCAAAAATGGACATGGCTGCTGTTTAAACTAATAAAGGACCAGATTCTAAATATTCCATGGACAAAAACTGCTGTCAAGAAACAATAAACTAGATGTTTTACAGAAATCCTTACCACGCAATCTGCTGGAAGAAGCTTATTCTGGCGTTTGAAATCAAAAGCTGCACCTTATTTCAGAAGGTTTCTAAAAGTTAAACACATGTGGGAAATCGTAGTTTGTGTTTAGAATCCCGAATTTTGAAATAGTTAATTAGAAATAGCAAAAGTGGCGGATTGCATACCTTGCAGTTTAAAGAACAACGAGTCACTATGATGAACGCGGGTTTAAAATCACTCTGTCGGCGACGGAGTTGAACTGACTGTGAATTGAAGACAAAAAGTTAAGGATATAACCACCCGAATATCCGTGGTGAAATTGAAAAATAAGTGAGGCATTTCATAATTTGACATTGTTTTTGTTGTAGATAACATTTTGGTTTGTTTTCAGGTGTCTCTTGTTGTATTGTCTTATGAACATACATGTGTTTTATGTGAATAGACAATCAAAGGGATTTATCTGGGTGAATGCTTCATTTTTCTTTTAATATGTTAGATCACAATATAGGGATATAACTTGTTTTGAATGGATTATTGTTTATTATTTGTTGTTTTGTAGTGTCTCGTGCCGTCTGTTGATGTGTTTTCATATAGTTGGTTTTCAGCCCTGATGAGATCCAAGTGGCTATTGAACAAAACGTGTTGTCTGGACTGTTTGTGTGAATAATAAAAAAAGACGATGGAAAAAATTAACAATTTTTGATTTGACTACTTCACCTGGTACACCTCCATATGCTCCATTTATTCATTGCATATGACTATTGAGGAGTATCCCTTGGAGGAGAAATCCAATTACACTGTTCTAGAAATGCTTGCCACATCCTCAAATCTTCTTTCACCCCTGCTGACAGTCTCACCATGTGGTGCGGCACACTCCTCCAAGCCCAATCTGCTGCAAAATATTCTCATGCCTGTATCACTCAGGACACAAATTTCAGATGTCCTAAGAGTACCTGTACCTTCTTCTTCACCAACATGTTTTTCAGCAGTGTTATCATTGCCTGTCTCTTGTCTCCATGCAACCCTGCTTCTCTCTTTACGGGGTCCATCTTGTTTCCCAGATATTACATCACCATTGTAAGCCCTACCATTTTCTTGTCAGCAAGAGTCACACTCACATCCTCCAACAGCTCTTGTATATCAGCCAGTATCTGCTAAAAGTCTTTTGAGCTCAGGGAGCCCACAAAAAAGAAGTCATACAAATAATGTGCCACTGTCGCGTGTCTCACTACAAATGTGAATAATGACTGTAGAAAAGTACTGAACTGCTCAATCAATCTGCATGAGATGAATCATTGTCCATGGGCTGCTCTATCTACATACCATTGCCCTTCAAACTGTATGCCCAACAGTTCACACTCTAAGGAGTGGACCGGTAAGAGCTGCAATTTCAACATAATGTCACTCATCTCCAAGTGTCCATTTTGCCTACTACATTCACCAAGTCGATGGATATTTCCACTGATGAGTATGTCACTGAGAACATCTTCTCCACTACATAATCATTCACCAAGTAGCCTTCTCACCTCGAAAATGTTGGATCAGCTGAAACTGCCTTTGTTCTTACTTTGGTGCCACCCCTATCGGAGACACAATCACATTCTCCACTGGCCAGGTCTTATTGACATGCCATTCCACCTTCCCTGATCTCCATCCAAAGTTATTCCCTCATCCCCTGCATTTGATCCTTCACAGATTTCAGGTTCTCTGCTCACCTCCTCTCACATGGCCTCTTGTAACCCATTCAAAATCACCTCTCAATTAAGCCTGGGGAGAGTTCGCAGAGTTCCATGTAAGTGCAAAAAATATCTCTGCTGCACTACTCTGAGCTCCACTAGCGGCAATGTGTTGGATAAAAGTTGTTTGTGGTGATTCATTGCCGGGTGTTTGTCTACAATCATCACAAACCGCACCATGCACAGCGCATGTAGCTCTAAGCGGTTGCTGCCTCCTTTCTGTCCCTGGAGTCGTTTTTTAGGTCTCGCCTAACGTATGCAGTGCATGCGCTGCTCGCCTTGGCGAGATTATTCTTGTGGCTTTCGTTAGCGAAGGTAGACAAACCATGTGCACGCACGGACAGTCGATGTGCAAGCGCATGGCGTTTCCTCTCTGGCGTCTCCTCTTAAGGGGGACAGGAGATGTGCACTCCGTATGGGGGCACATCTCCTAACCCTGCATGACCACAGTGCGTGCATGGCACGCTATCCTTTTCCTAAGGCTGGTTTGACATCTGTATGAACTGGAATCAAAGCCATTTCTCCCTTTGGCGGCTTACTATTTCAAAGTGTACTTTTGAAACTCCCCTCCACAAGCTGCAGTGCTTCGAAGCTGCCCTGTTGAAGTGAGTGCTATACAAAGAAAAAAATTAAATGAATGCTCCAACTTATTCATAAATATGGTTTTGCTCCTTGGCAGTGGTACATGATGACCATTCTACAGAATTGGGGAGTCTCACAACGCATGAAGTAGCTTCCATACAGACAACACAATTGTGTCCTTCCACACCTAACATTTAAAGCATCATTAGGTATACTTGCTTTGATATAATATTAGAGTTCACGTGGAAACATTATTGGCCCAAAAATCATTTTAAAACAAACACATCAAAATGAAGTTTACCAAGATATCGACAACACATAACTTTCCTCATAAGAGACTTTTGATCTCTTCTTAATGGAAAAAAGCCTGGCTAATAAACTCACTTCAAAGATTTTTTTGGTAAATTAGCCATTCCAACAACTCCATTTGTATCATGTTTAGAAGAAGGGTACTTGAAATTCGCATTAGAACCAGGGCGAAATTATTGTAGGGCAATATGCAATACCAATATTCTGGTGGCCTAAGCTTTGGAATCTGTTTTTATGTAATATGTTTTGCAATCTATAAGTAATGTTGAGACTTTTCCTCTTTTTTTTTTTAAAGCAAGTAAATGATCGTTCAGACTGTTAACTGGCAGACCCAGAGTCCCCTTTGTTTACTTTGTTTATGTGCCCCATCGTTTTCCGCACAAACTGGCAATATCACAAGTGATAATTGGTGCTCAATAGAGATGTGCTGTTTTCTAGCAAGTTCTAAAAACATTTTCCTAACATCATTAAAACAGGATGAGATGTTGGTGATTTTGCCTCTCACCTTCTAAAATGGGTGTGAAAATCCTGATTTTAGAGACAACTCGCGAGAGAAAAACTTTTCGCATCCCTAGTTGTCACATCCTACCCAGAGTACGTGTTTTTAGTTCTTCCAGGGGTATGCACCTTACCTTCTCTACAATGTCAAATTGCATTTTTCACATGCTTTACACTCACAGGTTTTCTAAAAATCACGGCCGCAAGGGAGGTGTAATTTCGACGCCATGCTGGCTGGTGTGTGTCTGGCAGGAGTGGGATGTAGTATTCCTGCCTTGTATTGTTGGATTTCCCTGCCCGTGGAGGTCTGCAGCCTAGCCCCAGACCTTCAGCTTGACTCACAACGCTATACCTGGTATCAAAATATATGTAGCAAGATTTGTGCACTTTTTGGGTCCCAGTATTTATAGTGCCCACACCGTCATCCACTCCCCCTGCATTATATGCACTTGCCCATATACAGATTACACAGGACACATTGTTATGGTAGAGAACTGCTGCATGTTTTATTTTCATACAACAGAAAGTATGACGTTTTAGTGGGTTATCTTACGGGCAATCCAGGGCAGGCAGCCCCTTGCTGCCCTGCCCGCCTTAAGAGCCAGCCGGCACGGTGGGTCGATGCCCGGACAGTGCTGCCTTTTGCTGATCCCCTTATGGATCATGTGATCATGTCTTACACTCCCGCCCCCCCTTTCGGGGCAGAGCGTGGTATGGCACACCCCCGGTTGGTAAGGCCCCCCAACCGCCCGAAGTACTAACGGGGCGCCATCGTGGTTTTCGTGGAACCTCCCTGCGGCTCCAGGTTTTTGGCTCAGGCACCCTTACTGTGCCAGGCAGAGGTACCCTTACTGTATGCGTCTGCCGCAGAGGTACCCTTACTGTACCAGTCTGCCTCCAGATCGCCCTGTAACTCCGCCACAGCTCTGGCGGAGGCTACCGTCGATGACAGAGCCCCCCACCCCAGAGTTCCCCACTTACATCTCGCAGCTTCTAGTGTCTTCCGCACGTCAAGGAAAACATATCCTTCCTGCTTCGCTACCTTGACCCGACAATTTCCTAGCTATGTTCACGGTTCACGGTATCCTTGGCGCCCCTAACAATGGGGTCACACAGGAATGGGGAATAATGCAAGGTGTGGGTGTCCCACCTAAGGCGTTGCACATTTCGTGGGGTGCCAACCTACAGATGGCCGGACCCCATTCCCTGGATAATTTAGTGATAGGGCTAGCTCTTGGTTACTTCTGCTCGCAAACCTACCCTGTCTGTGTAACATCCTTATCTCCAGCCGAGCTGTCTCCCTATGTATATGCGTTGGTTGCTCTTTTGGGATCTACTCAGCCACTGTATGCTTATTGCATGCTACTTGGTTGCATCAATTTAATACGCCACCAAAATAGTGCACACTCCCCCGAGATCAGAGTGATTATACTATCGCACCAGTCGCGTTACAGAGGTATGCACAGCTGGGTGCTAGCCGCCCCCATCCATGTTTGCCCAGTTCTCAACTGCCCTGTGAACATTTCCATCCATTTAGTGACATTTAAGAATGGACTTCTTTACTGGCAATAAGGCAATGAGGATGCAGGGGACCCCTTACATAATCACTCCCATTTGGCCAGCCAGAACTCCAAGAAGGCCTTGGTTCAAGGCAGCCTTTGTGGGATAACCCACTCCTGGAGTGTGCCTCCCTGCAACTCTTGACCTTGTACCCTGTGTTCCCCCCCTCATCCTGGAGGGATTCTTTAGATCAAGGCAAAAACTCCTATATGCTAGTTGGTAGGATCACTTACTAATTTCAGTACTATTAGCGATCTGCTGTTGTGTACCACACACAAACCCATCCCCATCCCTGCATATTGGATGCAAACACATTTGGAAATTGGGAGGGTATGCCCATGGGCTGTCAATACTCTTGGAAACAAAGAGAGAGAAAGGAGTTGCGTCCGTGGTAGCCGGACGGGGAATACTCCTGATTCCCTGGTCAAGGTATCAAAAGAACAAATGGAGGAGTATTACCCGATGAGGGTAAATGAAGGCTTTTGTCCAAACTAAGGAAACACTGTTCCTTTGTTAGTAAACCCCTCACTCACCACCTGGTGGTAACTTGCTTCATCATCGGGGCCCACCCAAGTGGCCTAGCGTCACTTGGGTGTGCTTCAACACCTGAGTTACAGTGGAGCAGGTAGTGAAGTGTGGGATGCGAACAAAAAAGTGTGAGTGTTAAAATTGTCCTGGTTAATGCTTTTATACAGTTTTTAATAAAAAAGTAACTGGACAATATTAAAAATGTGGGCGAGATAATAGTAGGGAAGTTACGGCCTACATATCTCAGTTTATGTGTTGGTCGACATGTTTCTACCATATGGGGAAATCCCCGGTATTCCTCAGGACCAAAACAAGGAAGTGGGTGGTGTGCGCCCCCTAAAAGACGCACCCAGTCCTAATTCCTTGGTCATCCAGAAGACTGTCAATACTCTTGCCAGCGTGGGGCCTTCGCAGTGCCTCTGACGTCACTAATTATGCTTCCATTATGTGTTTCCGGATGTGCGTCCTGGGTTCTAGGCCGGAAAAATACGGCGAACATGAAAGAAACAATGGAGGGAATGCCGCCGCACTTAACTTGACCCCCCAGGGCCCTCCCAGATGCGCATACCACTCGGCGCCCCATGCCGAGTGGTGTCTGCCGCTCAACATCGGGGACAACTACAAAACCCCTGCTCTCTGAGCCCTGCCAGGGTAACCTACCCATCAAGGTTGCATCGACTATAAAACGCCCGCAGACGGGCTCGGGGAAACAAGCCAGCACTCACCGTAAACCCGTCGAAGAAAATCCGACGCAAGAAAAGTGCAGCGAGGCTGGCGGTCGCAGAATGACCGATACAGCAGCCGGGCAGGGGCAGCCGGGAAGGCAGTCGATCGGCAAAGAGGACGCATGCTGGGCTGCAGGGGCCTAAGTACCCGACCCTGCCCCCAAAGCACCCTCCCCCGGATGCACCTCACTGGTGCAACCGGCCGGGGGAGGGGCAGGTGAATTGCCCGAGCCTCCCCCTCGCGAGGACTGATGGAGAGGGGGGGGCTCCGACTAGTGGGACTAAGGAGCTGCCCTGCTGATGTCCCCCTGTGGGGGACGCGGGCAGCGGCAAAAATCATCGGGACTCTGCCTGAAAACCGGTCCCGATAGCATCTGGGAAGAGGCAGCTCATTTCACGCAGTCTGCATAAGATTTAAATAGAATTTTTTTTTATATTGTACTTAGTAGGATTTTCGTGAGGACGAAATTCCATTTAAGGTTGTCACCTGGAAGCCTTTAAAGCTAAAGGATTTAGTTGCATTGGGACATCAGTATCCCGTCTAGTGCTTCCTAAACGCCAGTATGGCAGGGATATGGGTATCATCTTTCATGAAATGGCCTTTTGAGCTTTTCCAAATGAGGAACAGGGGTCAGAGATGTGGCTTGACGGCGGCCGACTTTCAAGCTGGGGAACCAGGTTCGAGTTTGGCCGGAGGCTCAAACAGCCTGTGATTCTGAGCAAATCACACTATCTACCCTTGCCTAAAATAAACAAGCATTTGCAATGCAATAGGCATTTGTGCGAAGTTTAACTATTGGCATTGTAAATTACAATGCTTTTTATTTATGTTTTGGTTTTGAGAACATAAATAAAAGGCATGGTCATTAACAATGCTAATAGCTTAAACTCTCACAAAAGCGAGACACATTGCATTGCAAATGCTGGTTTACGCTATGTTGAGAAATGTCGCCAGGAGTTTGATTTTCCATGCTTGCACTCGCCAACTTGATGTTGAGCGAGGGAAAAAATCTGCTCCATGGAATAGAGTTTTTCTTGACTTGAGATTCTAAGATTACACTGTAAAGGTACTTCCCTATTTGTGTACTGATTCTTAATAGAATTAACTGAAATTGTTTATGTTTTGCAACAAGATCTTTCAAGAGACATGTTTTTTAATATAGCGGATTTTTAAAGAAAACTCTTTTTGAATAAAACAGTGAACAATAAATATTCATGATTTTTCTATGGTGCGCTCTTGAGTTCTATTTGGTGCTGTTGGCATTAGTGATTTGAAGTAGTGTGGGTGTGACATATGTACTTAAACATTAAATCCTCACCAGTACCTCAGGATACACCATGACCCATGTTAACATATGCTGTATTGGATATCAACTCCTTATATTACCAAGCATCAGATGCCCAATGTACTAGCCCACAGGGTGGCAGTCTCACCAAAAAGGCCTCCCCCTGTTGCTGAGAAGGTCCAACCAGAACTTCCTCCCCTGGCTGTGCTGGAGGCCACATCAGCCATTCCCAAGCTCAGTCCAGTCCTGCCCATAGCTGCGTCCAAGCAAGCCACCCGAGACCATGAGGTCACTCCTCTGGTTATTGAAGCCACACCAGACTCTCCGGAGTCTAGAACAGAGACTTGACTTGGAACCCAAGCACACACAGGGAAGGCTGGTGTATTGGCACTCTTTCCACCCCTATATCCATATTACAATGCCATGGCACCATTACATTCCTCCTGGGTCAAGGGTTGATCCTGTGCTGTTCGCGGAGGTGGGGACCAGTTTAGAGAGGCCGATTCTGCTCATTTTTTTGAGAAGCGGGCTAAAGTTGGTGTCATTGGGGACCTCAAGGTTTTAGTTCAGGTCTCCCAGGAAGATGTTGTGTGTGCATTCTATAGCTAGGGGGTGTTGAAATCCGGTATGGCGTTGTAGAAGCTGGAGCAGTGGCCTGACTGTCTGTAGGCTAGGGTACCTCTGATGGATGTTTTGGCATTGGATTTGATCGAGAAGTTAAGGTGCTCCATGTCCGGTGTACTGTCATCATCCAGGGTGCTGCATTTGAGGAGTTGTTGTAGATGATGGGGATTCCTCCATCTGGTCTGTTGGGGCACTCGTGGTGGATCATCTTGTATCCGAGTGGGAGTGGCTACGGACACTGGGGTGAGCCTGGTTTCCATGATGAACATCACGTCAAAGGCAGCATTGGTGTCCCAGATTTCATAGTGTGTTTGCCGAGGGATCTGACCTGGAGTAGTGTGCATTAGTGCAGTTGTCTCTGGTGGGGTGCGTGTTGCTGGTTGGAGGTTGCAAAGTTTCTTACATCGTAAGAGAAGCGACAGTGATGGCATGTAAAAGGTCCTTTCATGGAGCGAGGTGCTGATGCACTTCTCATTTCTTGGGCTCGAGGTTACCACTCCATTTTAATTACTCCATTTTAATTAACTGTGTGGCACTCCACTCTGCTCCTCTCCATCTCTACACTGTACACCATTGAACTCTACGCCACTCAATTTCACGACACTGCAGTGTATGACATTCCACTGTATGCCTTTCTCTCCTATTCTACTGAACTATACTTTGTTCCACTGTGTATAAGTCCACTCTGTTACACTGCACACTCTAGAATTCAATACTGCACTGTCAGCTATTCATCTGTATAACACTGCACTTTATGCCAATCCACTGTAAGTCACACTTCAACAGTCCACTGTGCGCTAATACACTATACATCACTCCATTCCACAGTACAACACTACACCAATCCACTCTACTGTACTAGACTCTACTCCGTTTTCACTGAACTCCACTCCACTTTATGTTACTCTACGCTATTCCAATATATGCCACTCCACATCACTACATTCTAAGCCAATATCTCTCAATGTTATTTGCTCTACACCACTCCACTGTACGCTCATCCACTGTATGCCACTTCAAGGTCTGCCACTAAACTATGCTAGTCCACTCTACTCCACTCCATATCATATCACTTCGCTTCACTTCAGACCACTCAACAGTATGCTATTCTGAACTCCACTACACTGTAACCTACTCAACTCTATAACACACAAAAATGGTATTCCACTCTACAACACTCCAATCTATGCCACTACATGGTTGACCACTCCACTCTGATACTGCAGTTCACATTATTTCACTGTATGGCAGTACACTGTAACTCATTCCACACCAGTCCATGCCACTCCAATGTACAATGCTACACAATACATCAATACACGACAAGATTCCACTGTAGTAACTCCACTGTGAGACACTCCATTCTATGTTGTTCCACTCTATGCCACTTCACAGTAGAACATTCCACTTTAAAACTTTCTACTCTACGCCACTTCATGCTATGTCACTTCAGTCTACGCCACTGCATTGTACGTCACTATGCGCCACTCCACTCTGACAGTGCATGGTACGCTATTACACTGTACATCACTCAATTATACACCACTCCACTATGTGCCTTTCCATTCTATCCTACCACGCTCTACCCTAGTCCACTGTAAGGTACTTCATTCTATGCTACTTTATTGTACGCTCTTTCACAATATGTCACTCCAAATCACTACACTGAATGCCAGTAACTGTTAATGATATCCACTCTACACCACTCCACTGTGCCCTATTTCACTGTATGCCACTTCAGTCTATACCACTACACTGTACCCCACTACACTCTAGAACACTCTACTCTACGGTATTCCACTCTACAACAGTACGATCTGTGCCATTACACTGTACGCCACGCCACACCACTCTATTCTACTTTACGCCACTACATTCTACCTCACTCCACTTCGTATCACAATGCTCTGCACTACTCCGCTGTACGCCTCTATATTCTACAGTATTCCACTCTATGCCACAACACTTTACACCACTCCACACCATTACGAAGTACGCCACTCTATTGTATAACACTCCACTCTATGCCACCCCACTGAATGCCACCCAGCACACTTCAGTGTATGCCACTGCACTGTACACCACTCTAAACCAATGCACTACACAATTCCACTGAATGCAAGTCCACTATATGACACTAATATACACTATTCCACTGTACACCACTCAGTGGTACCCCACTATACCCTCTGCCAATATACCCCAATCCACTCTGCGCCACTCCACTCTAAAAAATGCACTGTCCACTATTGCACTGTACATTGCTTCATTGTACACTACGCCACTCCACTTTACCCTACTATACGGTACCCTATTCCTATGTATGACTCCACTATAAAACACCCCACTCTACACCACCCCACTGTATCCCGCTCCACTCTACACTGCCCCACAGTACCCCGCTCCACTTCACACCTCCCCACAGTACCCTGCTCTTCTCTACACTGCCCCAAGGTACTCTGCTCCACCCCACAGTACCCTGCCCCACCCCCACAGAACCCTGCTCGACCCTACACCGCCCCACAGTACCCTGCTCGACCCTACACCGCCCCACAGTATCCCGCTCCACCCCCACTGTACCCAGCTCTACCCCCACAGTACCCTGCTCCACCACACACTGCCCCACAATACCCTGCTCCTGCCTCACAGTACCCTGCTCCACCCCACCCTGCCCCACAGTACCCTGCTCCACCCTGCCCCACAGTACCCTGCTCCACCCCACCCCACCAGACACTGCCTCCACCCCACACTTCCCCGCAGTACCCCACTCCACCACACAGTACACTACAATACTCCACTGTATTCACTTTACACCTCTAAACTGTATGCCACACCAGTCTACCCTATTCCATTGTGCTGAGCTACACACCACTCTATTGTACTGTATACTACTCTACGCCACTCCACTGTATGCTAAAACACTCTATGTCACTCCAGTGTACACTGTTAGCCACTCCAGTGTACGCCACTCCACGCTATTCCACTGTGTGAAACTACACTACCTCATTCCACTCTATGCTAATTAACTCTAGAACACTCCACTGCATGCCACTCCACACCTCTCGACTGTATGCCACTCCATTGTATGCTATTCCATTCTAAGTCACTACACTCTACGACATCCACTGTATAATCCACTCTACAGCACATCACTATGGCAGTCCACTCTAGGATATTCTATTACATGCCACTGCACTGTGTAGAGCTCCATTCTACAACAGTGCACTCTACTCCAATGTACCCTATTAAACGCCACACCACTCTTCGCCATGCCACCACTACAGGATTATATACTCTACAGCAGTACACTTTATAATACTATCATCCACTGTACTGTACCACACTCCACTTAAAATGTAATTTGATGACTGGAAACTCCACGATTTCGAAACAAGTTTTATTAAAAATAAAAAAAAAAACATTGAGATTCAAATAAACAAAACAATGGTTAAGATTTTGTTAAAGTTAGGACAACATTTATTCTTTCTATATAAACCAAATTTAAAATATGCAAACATCAGTAATCTTCAGTTATAGTTTTACTCACCTTTAAATTTATATAACTTTTGAACTTAGAAATGTATATTTTCATGTTCCTTAACCTTTGTTTATAGCGAAAGAAAAAATAAAGTTATCCCTTTGGATTTTTTATTGCTGTAACTGTAGATGCATACAAGATGCAACAACCAAAGAATGAACCGTATACTGACAAATCTATAAAGATTTTAGAAATAAGTCCCCAAACCGAATGTAATACTTTATATTCCAATTAAATAGCAAACCTTGCAAAATATATCAAGAACACAGTTTGCAGCAGTTTTAACATTCTGGATGTCCTAGCTCATATTGCACAGTTAAGGTGAACTGAAATAAAGAGTTTGCTCTTTAGTGGTCATTACATGGCATAATATGCCATTGCCAACTGCTAAATCTCTTTTCAAAACCCTACAGGAACTGCTACCAATTTGTTTTGCAGCCCTATGTCCCAGATACCAGGGTTCAGAACGCACTCCCACTCCCACCCCTACCCCTACCCCTACAATGCCTTTTATGAAACATACAAAAATTGCAAACACTGAAATGGAGGGTTTCTTTAGGCTTCCCTCCAAAAAAAGAATTCAAAATAAAATAAAATTGCCTTTAGTAGAGAACTTATCCATTTTCTGAGGGCCTTGCAGACAGTAAATTATTCCCAGCCCCCCCTTGCTTCTTGTGCTCCCTTTACATAACTGCCTCTCATTTGACTGGGTTCTTACCAACGCCTGATAAATGAAGCAACTCTTAGGAATCGTGCACCTTTAGAGTTATGTGGGGTAATATCTTTTTTCAATTTTTCCCACTGTTAAATATTAACTTTTTGTCCTTCTTTCTGTGTATGCAATTAACATATGCTCACTTTCCAAACTCCTCTCTCCTCCATCCATCCATCCATCTCTAGAAAGTGGAGCCATCCGACTATCAGAGTGCAGCAGCGGGAGGAAGCTTCCCAAACAGCAGGCAAGGCCTACCCAGCTCTTTCCCTCATTACCTTGTCACACCCCTTATCATCCCACTCCGTCAATATACCATTTAGTCAATTCTTCTATTCTCACACTTTCTCCCAACGTACACCTTAGAAAAGTTTTCCATGTCCTTATTTTCAAGGGGGAGAGTCCCCAGTTTTCAATCTGAAATGCATTAAAAAGACCACATTTGAGAAGGATACCTATACAATTGATTGCTCACTTTTAAAGGTCATTTCTATACAATCAGTTTTTTCCCACTTTTGAAATTCATACAGCTAAGCGCTCATGAACCTAATTCGAAGTCAAAACATTTCCACATACCTCTTTTCCAGTTGGCAATATTGGTAGACATTTTTCCACTATGCAGTTAATGTCTCAATCCCCGCCAAAATCAAATTCATAATAAAAAGAACATATATTGTTTACTAACACTGTTTATTGACATTTGGTTAGGTAGTATTCTTTGATGTCCATTGGAAATTCGTAAAACAAAAATATTTGAAAGTCAAACATTTTTTTTTTTAAATAAAACAATTTATTTTCTGGTGGAAGCCCGATTCTGTGTTGGACAATGTGGTTGCTTTGTAAAGGAATTGAAAAGTTACAAGTAATGTGGCTGAAGGAGGCTGAACTACGTGTTGCTATTATACAACACACATTGTTCGATACATAATTTCAGTGCATGTATCTCTCTATCTTGTCATTCAACACTGGTTGTTTTGATGAATGTTTGTATCTGTCTGTTGCAGCAAGTTTGTCAGTGTGTGTTTCTCTACCATTCTTAGTGTATGTGCTTGTGTCGCTGCCCTGTTACAGTGTGTTTTCTACTGTTTCCATGTCCATCTGCAATGTCTTTTAATCCAGTGTGCATATCAATGCCTCCCTGTCCAAGTACATGTGTGTTTGTGTGTCTTTTTTATAGTTTGCATGACAGAGTATCCCTATTTCTGTGCCAGTGTCTCCAACTCTGCTTGTGGGGAACATGGTCTTTACGTGCCTAGCGCTTGGAAGTCTCATCCCTAGATGAAGTAACTCTCCTACCGAATAGCTTGAAAAAACATTTTTTCTAAATGGATGTTACCTCACTTAGGGCATATAGATGCATGGATGGGAGATGGCCTACAAATGAACGGTTCCTGTTGACTTGAAACTACTTTTTGTAGATGCATGCCAAACAAAATTAAATATTATGAGATGACCACAGCAGTGATCTTTGAATGATGTCACAAAGCAAAAGAAAAATAATGCAAAGACGACCACTGTAAGACCTACTCGCCTTCAAAAAACTCCTTAAGACCTGCCTCTTCGAACAGTAGCTTCTCCCCCCCCCCCCCCCCAGCACCTTGAGACCCTCACGGATAAGTAGTGCGCTTTACAAATCCCCTGATTGATTGATTAATTGATTCACTTGTGCTTGGCTGCCATTTTTGTACTTTCATATACAATTGATTGTTAAGGACAGCCATTTTGAAACAGTAAAAATAAATATGATAAAGCTCCACACAATGCTTCTTAACATGGGACAAATTAACAGAAACCAAAAGCAGTGTACAGTTGAAGCACCCTTGCCAAAATAATAATAAAACTACAGGAAGCGCCGCAGGTGAGGAAGGGAGTGCATGAGGGGCCTGGTATCAGTGTGCATCTGCCAGCCCTTGAAGAAACTAGGAAAAAATAAGTATAAAGGGGAAATTAATTTGATAATGCTGTGACATTTTTATAGTATTCTTCTTTTACAATATATAAAACTAAACATTTAATGCAAAATATATGTTCTATTTTTTTTTTACTTTAATAACGTTTAAACTTTTCCCTACACTTGCCTGCCTGAGTCGTGGAGATCTTCACCTACATGCCTCAAGTTACAAGCAGTAACTTTATTTATTTATTTATTGGCATTTGTAAAGCGCAGCATATACCCTGGGGTGTCTTGGCGCTGAATAATTTGCCGGCTGGTTGAAACTGCCTTGCTCTGATGATTATTCTATACCTGGAGTCATTTAGTAATTTATTTATTAAACAGCCAAGTTTTTAATTTTTTGCGAAATTGGAGTAGCGTGGGACATGCCCTAATGTCCTGGGGTAAAGTATTCCAAAGTTTGGAAGCCGCCACTACAAACCGTCGGTCTCCCCACATCACAGTTTTGGTTCGAGGTACCATAAGTTGGTTACTGTTGGTAGAACGCAGTTGGCGTGTGGGTTGGTACCGTCGTAGGTGGTCTTTAAGGAACTGTGGACCCTGTTTGTTTAGGACTTTATACACAATGCACTGGGATTTGAATCTGGCTCTATTCTGAATCGTCAGCCAGTGTAGTTTGGTAATGGCATTGGATAGGGGAGCAAATTTTGGAATTCCCAAAATGAGACGTGCTGCTGCGTTCTGTATAGTCTGCAGTTTTTTTAGGACTCTTGCTTGGGGGTTGATAAAGAGCCCATTGCAATAGTCTAAGGATGTCAGGACTAATGAGCTCACCAGGGTTTTAATGGCGGTGATAGGAAGATAGGGACTTATCTTTCGGATCATGCGCAGTTTATGGTGGGCAGCTGAGGCCACTTTGCTGGCATGGTCCATAAAATTAAGATGATTGTCGAAAATTATTCCTAAGTTCCTTACTTTGGTCACTGGTTTAGGGGGGGCACCAAAGGTTTGGGGCCACCACGAGGTAGGCCATTCTGGTGAGAGTTACTTCGGTTTTTTCCGAGTTTAGTTTTAGGCAATTTGCTGCCATCCATTCCCCTAGTTCTGTCAGTCCTCTCTGGAATGTTTTAGCTACTTCCTCGCCATCGCCCCTTATAGCCAGCACTAATTGTGTGTCGTCCGTGTAGGAGGTAAGGCTCATCCCATGTGCCTTGATGACATTGGCCAGGTCCGACACATATATGTTAAAGAGTGTCGGACTCAGGGATGAGCCTTGAGGTACCCCACACGGTTGTGACAATTTGGCAGATTGATAGCGGCCCTAAGAGACAGCCTGCGTTCTCTCCGAGAGAAAGGAGGCGAGGAGAGCTCTTGCCGTGGAGGAGATGCCTATTTTTCCAACACGGCCGACCAGAGTGCCATGGTCGACCGTGTCGAAAGCTGCTGAGAGATCCAGCAGTACCAACACCGCTGTTCCGCCTTGGTCTCTTATTGTTCGTATGTCTTCGGTTGCTTTGATAAGGGCAGTTTCAGTCCCATGGTATTTCCTAAATCCATACTGAGTATCATCTAGCTTCTTGTGGATTTCTATATACTCAGTTAATTGTTGGTTCATGGCCTTTTCCACCACTTTGGCCATGAACGGAAGGCTGGCAATGGGTCGGTAATTTTTTAGTTCTGACTTATCAGCTCCTGGTTTTTTCAGCAGAGGTTTGAGCAGTGTGGTTTTTAGACTAAGGGGGTATGTCCCAGAAAGCAGGATGGAGTTACAAACTTGTGTCAAGACTGGTATAATCGAATCCATCACCGGTGAAAGAGCCGATAGTGGGCAAGGATCTAGCCTGGATCCTGCTTTGATTGTTGATACAATTTGTAATACTAGATCTTCTGTCAGTGGTTGAAACTCTGTAAAAGATGGAGTCCCTGTTGGTGTTAAGTCTTCCTGACTAATATCGGTTTCGTTCGCATGCGTGATTTTTGCCAGAAATGGTTGATAAATATCATCCACCTTCTTAAAAAAGAAGTCGGCTATGGCGTCACACATGTCTTGGGTTTGGGGTGGGGTCAGGTCTGGAATATTACCCGAGAGCACTTTAGTTATATCATACAGTTTTTTGCTTGAGTTCTTCGCCTGCTCAATTTGTAGCATGTAGTACTCTTTTTTAGCCTTTGTAATCATGGCTTTATATATTGTCAGAGCCTCCTTATATTTAGTTTTGCTTGTCGGATCATAAGACTTTCTCCATTGTCTTTCCCAATATCTGTTCTGTAATTTTTGTGCTTTTAGTTCGTCCGAGTACCATGGTGCGGTAGGGGTAGTCCTATTTGTGGATATTTTCTTAGTGGGGGCTAATGAGTTCATAGCATGTCCCAACCAGTCATTGAATTGTTGTATAGCCAGGTTGGGATTAGCGGAGATTGATGGGCGAGAATCATCCAAATAGGTTTTTAGATCCTGCTGATTAACATTGTGCCAAGCTTTAAAGGTTGTGGGTTGGCGAGGGGGGATGTCTGTGATTGGTTTTTTGTCCGTAGCCAATGTGCAAAAAACTGCATAGTGGTCTGTCCAAGGTAGAGGGCGAATGTCTTTTACTTGCAGCCCTTGGGCACTTGAGAAGATGGCATCCAAAATATGTCCCGCTTGGTGAGTGGGGGAGGTAACCAGTTGATGTAACCCCAGGACTTCCATATCTGCAATGAGAGCTTGAGTGTCTTTGTTGTTGTTATCGTCTAGGTGAAAATTCAGATCACCTAATACTGTGATCGATTCTTCTAAAGCTAGAGATTCCAACTGTGTACTAATACTTGTTAAGAAGTCGGCTTTGACTCCTGGGGGCCTGTATATGAGAAGCCCTTTAAAGTTAAATTGTTGGCTAAGTTTAATGGAAAACATCATGGCCTCACATGAGGTGTCTTGTATTTGAGTCACTGTTACCTCCATGTTTTCTCTAGCTATAATGGCGATCCCTCCGCCTCTCTGTCTAGGTTTATCATTCTGTCGTGATCTATCTTGTCTATGTGCTTTATAGCCTATAGGAGTAGCAGAGACCATGTCCGGGCCAGATGATTCGTCTTTCCATGTCTCCGTGATGAAGAGTATATCTAGCTTAGAGTCTGTTATTAAGTCAGCGATTTCTTGGCTATGTTTGCATCGGGACCGTGCATTAATGAGGGCTAAGGATGCTTTATTGGATGTTGCTATTCGTTTGAAGGGATTCTTTACCCCTTGCGGCAGGGTTGTAAAAAGGCAGTGAGGACAACACAGTTGGATTTCTGTCTGCATTTTGCCAAGATTAAATGTGGCGCACTCATGGTTCCTTAGTGTTCTAAGGTTAAGGAGAACATCCTTGGGGTAGACCAAGCTTGCACCTGTCAGAATCGGGCCAGGGGTCGTGGCCCTCGGCCCGGTCCCGGCGCGGACGGGCGCAGACGGGCTTGCCTTAGGCGCGCCTTCGGCGCGCCGTCGGCGCGCCCGCTGCGCCCGCCCGCTGCGCGGGCGGGATGGTGCTGTGTTTATATACATTATTGGGCGGAGGAGGGTGGGAGGGTTCTATCGACTGCAGCGCTGACCTTCCCTCACCAAGATGGCGCCTCGGGAGGGTCAGGTGAGGTCAGGGCGCCTTCTAGCAGCGCGCTCTGCCTGGCAGCTGAACGACGACCTCTGGTGAATTAATCTCACCCACGAGGTATTGTAAAGTTAAAATTGCACTTTTTAAAATATGTTACAATTTTTAAAATCCGTCCTTTAGAATAGCGAGGAGGTGTGATAATTGTAGTTCAGATAGGTAAAGAAAGATTCCCCCGGCTTCCGCCTCAGGGGAGAGCAAATCGCAAATTACCTTACCAACCCGGTCCTGCCTTAAGTATCCTGGGAGGGCGGGAGGGTTCTATCGACTGCAGCGCTGACCTTCCCTCACCAAGATGGCGCCTCGGGAGGGTCAGGTGAGGTCAAGGCGCCTTCTAGCAGCGTGCTCTGCCTGGCAGCTGAACGGCGACCTCTGGTGAATTAATCTCACCCACGAGGTATTGTAAAGTTAAAATTGCGCTTTTTAAAATATGTTACAATTTTTAAAATCCGTCCTTTAGAATAGCGAGGAGGTTTGATAATTGTAGTTCAGATAGGTAAAGAAAGATTCCCCCGGCTTCCGCCTCAGGGGAGAGCAAATCGCAAATTACCTTACCAACCCGGTCCTGCCTTAAGTATCCTGGGAGGGCGGGAGGGTTCTATCGACTGCAGCGCTGACCTTCCCTCACCAAGATGGCGCCTCGGGAGGGTCAGGTGAGGTCAGGGTGCCTTCTAGCAGCGCGCTCTGCCTGGCAGCTGAACGGCGACCTCTGGTGAATTAATCTCACCCACGAGGTATTGTAAAGTTAAAATTGCGCTTTTTAAAATATGTTACAATTTTTAAAATCCGTCCTTTAGAATAGCGAGGAGGTGTGATAATTGTAGTTCAGATAGGTAAAGAAAGATTCCCCCGGCTTCCGCCTCAGGGGAGAGCAAATCGCAAATTACCTTACCAACCCGGTCCTGCCTTACGTATCCTGGGAGGGCGGGAGGGTTCTATCGACTGCAGCGCTGACCTTCCCTCACCAAGATGGCGCCTCGGGAGGGTCAGGTGAGGTCAGGGCGCCTTCTAGCAGCGCGCTCTGCCTGGCAGCTGAACGGCGACCTCTGGTGAATTAATCTCACCCACGAGGTATTGTAAAGTTAAAATTGCGCTTTTTAAAATATGTTACAATTTTTAAAATCCGTCCTTTAGAATAGCGAGGAGGTGTGATAATTGTAGTTCAGATAGGTAAAGAAAGATTCCCCCGGCTTCCGCCTCAGGGGAGAGCAAATTTAAACTTGTAAATTAGATGCTAGCATTTGAATTTATAGGGTGGGAACATGCAAGTGTACATTTTGTAATGTATTTATACCCGTAAATGGTGAATAACCTAAAGTACTATTATCACAAAACATTTTACGGCTTGATAATGCCTATAATCACACATTATCTCAGTGGGAACTTGAATAGGATTTCCTTTACACTGTATTAACCATGATAACCTGCACACAATGTGTTGGTAGGGGCTAGAACACCAATATGATGAGTCACACTCAGGAGGCTTGAACATGCATACAACCATATGGTTCCTGAACATCATTATCCTCACACATTACCTACATGGATACGAATATTATCTTCACACATTATCTTTGTGAGAACTTGAACATGCTTGCCTTTCCCACACCATATCTATGAGTTATTGAACATCCCAATAACCACACACTATCTCTGTGGGGACCGGAACATCCTAGCAACCACATCCCATCTCTGTGGGGACTTGAGCATCAGTGTAGATACACACTATCTCTGTGGGGACTTGAAGATCACTATATATACACATTATCATGGTGTGGACTTCGCTGTTATAATCTGCACACAGTCTGTTGGAAGGGACTTGAACATGACTATATTCACACACTATAGGGAGGCTTAATCATTCATATAATCACATACTATATGCCTGGACAATTAAAGATAATCTTACACTATCTGTGAGGGGACTTGAATATGCTTAGTTTCATACACCATCTGTATACCGTCTCGAACATGCCTAGGGTCATAAACTATCTCTTTGGGCACTAGAACATCATAATCTTCACACATTATCTGTTTGGAGATTTTAACATCATCTTCGCACTCTGTCATTGTGAGGACCTGAACATGCATACCTTCATTCACACACCATCTCTATGAGGTCTTCAACATGCTTCGGATCTCACACTAGCTCTGGGGGGACTTGAAGATCCCATGATCACACACTAGTGCTTTGGGGACTTGAACATCACTGTAATCACACTCTATTGTTTTAGGGACTACATCCATATTACTAGTACATACCATTACAGTCAGAATTTGAACATTCTTCCCATCATACACTTTTTCTGTGTATGGACTTGAACATAATTTCTTCACATTCTAGCTCTATATTGGGGGGAACATTTGGAATACAGTGGGTGTAGCAGCATTAATATATATAATATTCTGGTACATGTCTTTCTTAGCCGTTTCAGCAATAGCAATTTTAGGAACTGTTTAGTGAACAAGGTGTTACAGTATTTCTATACAAATGGTTCCGATGTGCCTTTTCCGTGAGATCTACATCAGAAACAATTCCCGATCGGCGTTTGGGTAGTACTCATGATGCTGATAATGAGCAGTCTTGTCCAAGGAAGGAACTTGCTCATTTGGAAGATCTTTGCTTCCCTCTTGAATGTTGCAGTGTTTGGAATTTTTCTAATTTTGGAGGGAGTGAATTCCAGGTTCTGGTGGCTGCTCCGGAGAAAGTTCTGTTATACGTTTTCTTCTTCTGAAAGATGGGTGGTTTCAGCAACAGCTCTCTGGCACTCCTGGCAGGTCTGCTTCCCCCTGATAGCTCAATTTTCTGGGCTAAGCACCTTGGTGTTTTGTAGTGGAGCGCTTTGTGGGTAGTACATGCCAGTTTAAGTTAAATTCTGACTTCGTAGGGAAACCAGTTTAATGCTTACAGTTGTGGGTATGTATGATCGTATTTTCTAGATCCAGTAATGAGTCTTCCGGCCGCATTGAGGCATGCTTTTAGGGGTGCTGTGGACATTTTTGATAGACCTGCTAGAGTTGTACATCCACATTCAATCCTTGAAATGACTAAGACTGGATTGCCAATTTGAGGTCTGCTGTAGAAATGAGTGGTTTCACTTTTCTGATATAGCTCAGGTGAAACCGGGCACTTTTGCCATTTCTTTGATGTGGACTTTCATGTCTAGGTTCTTATCAAGCGTGATTCCCAGTGATTTAGTTGAGTCAACTAGAGAAGGGGTGCAGTTTAGCGCTGTGATCAGTTTGGTCCATTTCATTTCTGTGCAACAGCCGCCATATAAGGGGAGGCAGAAGGGAGGAGCAGCTAGGAGGCAGGAGGTGAATGGACCATGAGGGGGGCGGGGCCACAGGGGACGCAGCGGCAGGGATTGGGAATGGGGAAGACGGCACAGGGAACAGAAGGCAAAAGGGGGCACAACAGGTACAGGGGGAAGCAAAAACCAACAGGACAAATCAGCAACAAAAAGCACAATATCAGGGCAATCACAGTACAAATAATAAAAGAATTAGTGATGAGCAGGACCTACGGCGGGCTACGAACCCAGCAGCAGCAGAGCTGGGAGCAGGGGCGCAGTTAGGTAGAGCTGCATGGTGTGGGGAGCGACCAGCCTGCTTGACCGGTTTTTAGGCACTCTGGTAGTATCCCTTGAGATAGTGAGGCATTTATTATTTTTGTCCATATTGGGGCAACAATATGGTTGATTCTTTTTAGGCATTTAGAGGGGAGGGGGTCATTGTAGTGATTATTTGGTTTGATATCGGAGAGAGTGTTGGCAATGGTATTCTGGTCATATAACTTGAAGGTTGCCCATTGTGTATTGTTTTTCAATCTATCATACTCGTTGGCAGTGGTATCATTGTTCTTTGGTGGTAGTTGGCTGGAGAGGTTGTCAGCTGCCATCCTAAGCTCTCTTTCTAGCATGTTGGCCTTGTCAGTGAAGAATGTTGAGAATTCCTCGTAGCTCAGTTGAGTTTTAGTAGTTTCTTGGGCAGATTTGGCCAACTTATTGGATTGTTGCTTTAACATCTCGAATAGGTTCCATGCACTGTTTTTGGTGTTGTCCTATTCCGATCTAAAAAAAACTTTTGGGGGGAGTGAATTATCCTTTTGTTTTACTCATTTTTTTTTATCTTTCTGAGAGTTTTAAGCTGGGGGGGATGATGGGTGCTGTCTCCATTTTCTTTCTGCAATTCTCATTTTCTACCTATCTTCATTCAGTGTCATTAAACCATTGATTCTTATCTTTCCCTGATACTCTTTTCAGTATTAGTGGCATAGTGGAGTTGACTAAATTCATCATTGATGTAGTATAGTGCTCAGTGAGTTTGTTAACGTTTAGCAAGTTGTAAGGCAGATATAGATCCTTCTCACATGTTGCTACTAGTAGCTCAATATTAGGGTCTTTGGTGTCCCGAGTCCACTTTTTAAGTTTGACAGGCTGTGTGGTCTTGTTCTCTTTTATGGTGGGTATCATGAAGGTTATGGTATGGTGATCCGACCAATCACAAGGAACAATTGAATGAATTGTAATATCCTTGCTTCTCTACATGACCCAGTCTAAGGTTGCCCCTTTCGAGTGAGTTGGCTGTGTGCAGGCTTGAGTAAGGTTTAGATCTGTAAAAAAGTCTTTAAGTGTGTTGACCTGTTTGTCATTGTTGTGGTCCCAGTGTAGATTAAAGTTGCCTAGGAATAGGTTATTAGTGTGACTGTTAGAGTTAGCCGTGATGATCTCCAATAACTGGTCTATGAAAGTAACATTATTGCCTGGTGGGTGGTACAGCGCATGTAGGTGGCACCTTTGATTATCTGCAGTTCTTATACTGAGACACAGGTTTTCACAGGATTCGAGAGGGTCGGATTGTATTTGGTAGACCACTATAACCAATCGGTGTATGCAGTCTATACTGCCACCTGTCTTTTTCAGTCTGTTTAATCTCACAATGTCATAATTAGGGGGCACCAGTAGACCCATGAAAGGGGAAGAGGATTCCGTAAGCTAAGTTTCTGTTAGGATTGTCACTTCTACTGCCTGGCTAAGAATGAGGGCAGCGATGTCTGAGGCACATTTTCCTGCAGACCGACAGTTGAGCAGTAGTCATAGTAGTCGTTTCCCTGAGCTACTAGAGTTCATCTCTTGAGTATTGGCGGTTAGCTGAACTTGTTGTAGGTTGGTAAGGTTGGGTTTCCTATTCTTAGGCCAGGATGTTCTATTTGCATTGATCACACTTATTTAATTTCCTCACCTCTACTGCTGGCTTTAGGCTCATATGACCGTGTTATGGTTATGGTTTCATCGTCTGATAAGTATTTAAGATTTCTGTCTGGTCGACTATGCCTATTTGATAATGGCATGGCTGTCTCTCTCTTTTCTTGAATATTATGCACACATTTTTGGACATGCTAGACTTTGTAGTGGGTGCTTACAGTGATTTCTAGTATGTTTTCCATAGTTTGTAGTGCGCTTAAAATTTCCTGTGACATATTGCCCCCTTGTTTTTGAAGAACTTTGATTGCTCTCGGAGTCTGAGGTGATATATTAGGAGTACGCATCTGCCTATTTCGGGTTTTGTTTGTATCCTGGTGCTTTAGGTCTTCGATTTATTCAGTGTTCCTATTTTCGTCATTAGTTTGGGTGTTTGTGCCTCCTCTATGTGTGATGTGAGATGGCTCCCTGTATCCTGAGCTCTTGATCCTACGTTAGAAGGATTTGAGTTTCGTAGGGTCATTTGTACTCTTGTTGAGTGGGGTATGAAAGGGGTGTTAGCTTCCAAATCCTTTTTTTCTGGATGGAGGTTCCCGTTGAATGGCCTACGTGTGGGCGAAGTCAAAACCTGGGGAAGAGGAATGGATTCTACCCGCTGTAATGGCATTGGGCGGTATTAGCATATGGTATAGAATTTTCTCCTGTTTCAGTATCACTCCTGTCCAATGTGCCTCATGTCAAAGTTGGGTCTCCTGGCAGCATTGTAGGTTGTGGTTCTTGAGGGTCTCTAGGTATTGTGATGTCTGTGGTGGTAGTGTTGGTGGTCAATAGAGTGGCTGCCTGTGTGGTCAGCTGTTGTTGTGTAGATAACCTTAAGTTAACTACACACTGAAGTTGAAAACAGGTTGTTGAACTTTTCTAGCTCGTTGTTGGCTGCTTGTATAAGCACAATTCGGTTCTTGTAGATAGTTATGCATAGATTCACTCTTAATCTTGGTGACAGGAAGATCATTAGATTTGTACCATGTCGGATATATATTTTCTATGCTGAGCATCTTCGTAATAACAGTGCACCATTTAGCTGTTTTTCTGGTGAAAAATATTAAGTAATTTACAATAATGCCTTTGTTTAGATTAAAGTAAGGGTCAGAGATCAGCATGTCTGGGTTTTTCCAATTAGTTTGTGTTTGAATTTGTTGGCTGCATTCTTAGATAGGTTAGTTGGGTACTTTATGAGGTAAAAGTTTATACCTGCTGATTTTAAATTGGTTCCGGACATATTTACTGAGTAGGGTTAAATAATTCCCTGGGGTGTTCCTGCAGTGGTGACCTCACTGTGATGTCTCTGGCTGTTTGCAGGTCTATTGTCATTCCTGTAGGTGTCTTTCCTCTCATTTGTTTCCTTGTGTCCAAATTTGATGTATCCCCTTGCCCCCTGATTGCTTCTGTGGTTTCTGCAATGTCTTTGCTATCTTTTAGTACCATAGATTGTGATTGTTTGAGAGTTATCCTCCTTGGGAATAGAATTTATTTAATTCTAGATCTGGTTAGGGCGTATGGAAAAAGTACTATTCCATGTAATTTCACAAACCACATTTCCATTCTTCGGAGCTTTAGCGAGTCATTCCAAGATGGCTGCCGTCTTAGTGGTCTAGGCTCATCTAATAGCTGTAAGATCCTTTTATATTTCTATGCACAGTCCTCTTTCAATTGCTATCTCCAGATTGCTACTATTTTGGAGATTGAGTTGAGGCAATAAGAGGGGGCAATCCTTTACTCAAGATGGCCGGGGTAGTAAGGTAGAAAAAGAAAGGAGGCAACACATTTGTAAAAAGGAAGGAGAATGGTTTCTGTACACTGTCTGCCTTGCATTGCATCACAACGCCTCTAGGTCAGCGGCGGCCGCCATTTTAAAGTCAAGCAGGCTGCAACCAGACTCCCCGGTTCAGCCTGTATGATTCAACCAGCTTTATCCCTGTATACCCTTATTGTTCGAGGGCCATGTGATCGTCAGCAGGCTCCCGTTGGCACCAGACCCGCAGTGAAACAACGAGGTGCTGGTCAGCAGGAGGGTGATGCATCCCGGAGGAACCCACGAGTCAGCGGGTGCGCAGCATGCTCAAGGAGGCCCCAGATGGGGAGAACATAAGCAGTCAATGAGGAAGAGCCGCTTGGAGGATTCGGACCTGCACTCAAGCAGAGCAAGTGCAGAGACCAGCAGAGGGCCACGCTTCGCTGAAGGCCCGGCTCTGCAGTAGAGTCGTACTGCTCCTGGGGGCATTAGATCATCCGGGGCGCGGCCCAGAGGTAGGGCGATGCGGCAAAGAGAACCCCACGCATCGGCGGGTGTGCGGCGAGCCCAGCGGGGCCCCAGACGAGAAGAATACATGTGGGGAACGGGGTCGACGAGTGCGATGCGCCTCAGAGGAACCCACACGTTCGGCTCATCAACTAAAGTAGACGGGACGGACCTGGGTGATCGACATTCTAAGTTGCCAAAGGCGGGTGATCAGCTGGCTCCAGCCGACAATGACATCATCATAAACACCATCAGTCATGGGCTGTGGTGATGTTGCAGGTCCCGCAGCGTTCCTGCACGTCCATAGAGGAATCTTGAAAAAATGTTGCTGCAGGCCTGGAGCGACGAGGCAGGAGAAGAGAAGGCACGATGGACGATCTTCTTGGAGGTAAGCCAATTGTTTTTTGTTCCATATGATCCGAAGTGTTGCAGAAGGCAGGCAGGTGGGTGTCAGGTGGATGGCGGGGTTTGCAGGGGGATTTAAACCGATTTGGGAAGCTGTGTTCACTATTGGTCTTTTTTGTTTTACCTCATATTTATTTGAGCTTGTGACAGATTACAGTAACATCTTGTAGGCAAAACGTATTTTTAATTATTTTATTTCATTTCGATCTGTCTTCCAAATGCCCTAGAGCGATTCCAGGTGTATTCTTAAATCACTTATTCAATTTTCACCAGCCTTTCATGGTAGCCCATTGGCCCTTAAGGCATTTATATATTGATTCATACAGTGTTTTGCCTGTTCCATACCTTTTATAGGAGTCCTGTGGCCCTAGAGGGAAACCAACTGTTTATTAATTAATGTATTCACCTTTGGCAATTTTCAATAGGGGCCCAATGGGCCCTGAAGGAACAAAAGTTGTTTTATATTAATTTATTCAAGTTTTGTCTACACCCCTCCCATGTCCCATTGGGTTCTCGTGGGTCTTGGAAGGTCCTTTGATATTTTCATTATAATTTATTAAATATTATCCTGCCCACCTTCCACCTCTCAGATTCCATGGGCCCTGAAAGCACACCAACTATATTAATTAATTTATCATATTTTGCCTGCCTCACCACTTATCTCCCATTGGGGCCAATGGGTCCTTGAAGGACACCAAGTACTTTTTATATTCATTTAATTGATTTTATAATATTGTTATGATTATGATGATGATGATGATTATGTGTGTCACATTGACGAAAATGGCAGGTCTCACTCTCTTCCTTATTTATTGCCTGCAGGTGCACGAGAGGATAACACTAACCAATATGAAGAGAAATATGTGAATTAGCTGACACTGGAGTCCCAAGAACAGTGGCGGTTTCTGAGTGAGGGAGTCGAGGTTCCGTCCCTTTTACTTTCACCCCCTCCCCAAGGTCACCCATTGCAAATGTGAAAAGCTGTCTTTATCTTTTTTCATTTAAATAAACTCACATACCTCTTGATTGTGACTGATACTGGCAATTTCATTGAGATGATTGATGAGAGTCTCATGCTATGCCAGTGATGCCGATCCATTGAACTCCTGAATGCTACCTGTGGGCGGATCCTAAATCTACAGTATTTGCCGGGCTGATGAGCTCACAGCCCTGAGGCCTGTGAGGTCATCAGCTCAGAAAAGACATTGCTTTGAGGACCGTTCTCCACCCCCTGATGACGTGGGGGTAAAGAAAGCCCCGGGCGCTTCAGGCTGAAGCCCTGAAGCATCAGTGGCTTTATGTCAATCAGGGAATGGAGAGAAAGGCACCCCACCCTTTCCCAACTCGTCAAAGGCACTTGGGTCTGCCCTGTGACGCTTCGGGAAAGGGTGGGGTAGAGGCTGCAAGCCAAGAAATCGAATCTGCGCAGTTGGTCATCAGTATTTTTTAAGATACATACGCGGACTCGAAGTGTCTGCTTTGCGCTCTTCTCTTAATTGCTGGGCCGTGTGGATTTCTTTTTTACAGCTCCAGACCAGCATCTGTGTTTGGCTGGCAGTAGCAGGCTGGAGCTGAGAAGCAGCATAGATAGTGGTGCCAAAGGTACCGGTGTTTATTGTGCATTGCTTTTTGAGAGAGAGATGCAGGTTTTTTTGTCCACATCACGTAACCTTGCCAAAAATATAGCATCCATCCGGGCTAACAGCTTGTCTGCATGGTGTTGAGGAGGCTGTTAACTGTAGTAAATAATCTCCTTTCTCGCCACATTACAATCCAACTTTTAAGTGAATATCGAGTGTTAAATGACTTCACCATTTTTCTACTGCCTTAACTTTACAAAACGTATAGCAATCCGAATGCTTGTCTTGATTGTTTCTCGCTGGGGCATCACTTACTAGATTGCCCTTTTCAGCCTGGAAGCGATCGGTGAAAGGAGACACTCGGGAAAATTAAAACATTCAGTGCGCGAAGGGCAAGGAGTGTATGTTCCATGTAAGAGGCAGGCTTTGGGTGCTTGAATGACACCAAGGTTTGTGGGGGTGGGGTGAGTATGAGGCCACTTAGAGGGTACAGAGGGTTGTTGGCACATAAAGTAAATAAGATGGTGAGCAGAGATCTGATGGCTATAAGTTTCTCTGGGGCTCAGGCTGCAGCGTCCAGTTATGAGCAGGGGTGGGGGCTCACCCCTGATTTCAACTCTCTCATAATGTCTCCTCAACACAAAGAAGTGCTTCTATTGAGGTGACCAGTGTGTTCCAGGGAAAGGTGGCCCAGTATCGTATGTGGCGCTGTTAGAAACGGGACCCTGGCCGGCCAAGACTCACGTCGAGGTCAGTCAGGGATCGCCATTTCTAAGGTCAGGGCAAGGGAGTCACACACCAAGGTAACCCCCACTCGCCCTCTAGGTAACGTGGCGCGAGCAGTCTAGGCTAAACTTGGAGGCGGTATGAGTTAAGTATTTGCGCACGCACCCCAGCAACAACACCCAAGGCCCACCACAAAGGAAAACTCCACACAAGGATATATATAAAAAATAGCCTTTGTATTATAATAAACAAAACACATTAGATAACACACAAACTTTACAATGTGCCAGGGGCACGGGCAGAATTTACAAGGGGAATTATGTACAGGACAGGGCCACATGGACCACTGTCAGGGGTAGGCACTTGTTAGAAAATAATACTGGTAGGTATACACTTATGTCGTAAACATAGAATGAGTAGCACCAAAATTATAAATGCAACATACATCCAGTAATCACTGGAACAGAGTAAAGACCTCCTACGCAACCCTAAAACACTGTAGGCAATCACACAGGTAACTAGGACCTTATCAGAAGGACCTAAGGAAGGAATACCAACACCTAAGCAATTCACTCTTAGCAAAGGGAAGGAAACCTAAACATAAAATGAAACATCAACAATCCTCTATGCAGGTCACATTTAGCAGAGTGGATAAACCTAAACAATCCTCTATGCAGGTCACATTTAGCAGAGTGGATAAACATGAAATACCTAATCAGGTCACTTTTAGAAAAGGTAAGCGGACATAAACAATTGCACATGAGGCATTAAACACAGAGGTGCAGATTAGAACATTTTTGCGCAAGAATCACATACACAGAAATTACAATGCGCGGGATGCACGTAGCACAACACTCACAAATGTCCCTCAGGCCAACTGGCCTCGAAAGGGGCGGAATGCCCTGAGTCTCAGTGTCAGGGAGGTCTGCGCAGGCAGCACAGAACACAAAGCCTAAACGTGGCAACTGTCCACTAAGTGCTGGACAGTTGTTAAACAGGACTGAGCAACGTTGGAGCCAGGAGGGCTCAAGAACAAAGTGGGCAAGGAGCCTCTCAGGGGCTCACAAAGCGAATGTGCAAATAGAGCTCAGCGCTCTAAATCAATGAAAATGCCCCCAGAGCCTCTCTCAGGGCTCTCAATCACGATGTGGGCGTTGAGCCTCGCTGGGCTCGTGGATTGACTGTGGGCAATGAGCCTCGCCGGGCTCTCAACGAACAAATGGCCCCCAGGAGCCTCGGGGCTCCAATCTCAACACTGTGGCCACGTTGGAGTCCCTCACGGGGGACTCGAAGATAGATAATGCCCCCGGAGCCTCTTGCTCCCACAAAGAAATGCCACACACGTTGGAGCGGCCCTCTGCCAATCGGGGCCGCTCGAAGAACAAAGGACCCTGTCCCCGCACTCACCGGTACCTCGCTGGTGCTGCGGGGGCAGGAACACTGCCGGATCTCCTTCTCACTCGTCCCGGGGCTCTCCCTCCGATCGGGAGCCTCGGGCAGGACACGCCGGCTGCTTCTCTGCGGCGGGGGCGGGACTTCCGGTCGGCCTCGAGGGGGCCGCGCAGCGATTGGCCGGTCGGCCAAAGACTTCCGGGTCGCCGCGGGCAGCGCGGCGGCTCGTACCAGGCAGGCAGGCGGGCTCCCAGTACCCGAGGAGTGGGCTCCCTCGAGGTATTTACAAAATCCAAGTACGGGGAAATGCCGGGTGGGCTCCGGCTTCAAAATTAAATATAAAGCGAGGTGGCACTCGCTAATGCCGCAAATCGGCGAAATAGGACGGGCAGATGCCGGGTGGGCACCGGCTGCACACAAAGCGCTCCCAAGCGCTTAGGGACTAAAGAAAGCGCTCCTAGCGCTAGAAATATCAGCAAAGCGCTATTGAGCGCTGGGGCACAAGGAAAGCGCGCCTAGCGCTATAAATCAATTAAAAGCGCTTCCAGGTACGGCAAAGCTCCAGCAGGGTCTGGAGGCAGGCAGAGGGGCAAGGCAGGGCCAGAGCCAGCACACTGGGTCTCCAGGCAGGGAGACAGCCAAGTGGCGGTCCTCTTGGCCCCTGCAGCAGCAGCAGCCCCCTCTGGCAGGATCCTGGAAGGAAACCAAAGACAGGACAAATTGTATGGGGACACAGCCCCTTCTTATACAGAAAAACCCCTTTGTCTCAGGGTGCAGGGTGGGGGAAAACCAGTCGCAGCTGGTTTTGAAGTACTCTGTTTACCTCAACCACCCTCTCTATTCACTGGCAGGGCTAGGGTCATCAGTCGCACTACAGGGGGTGGAGCCAGCATTGTCTGGGGAAAGTCCAGGCCCATCAGGGACCAGGGGCACTCCTCCCAAGTCATCAAGCATGCTAATCTCACACTCACCACCGGGCAGACCCATCCAGCCTTCCTGGAGCCAGGCTCACCAGCCAGCTCCAGCCAATCACACTGCAGACATATTTTACAGTAATATGCCAAGTCCCAGAAATGGCATTTCTAATCATGACACACACATGCCACATACACCATTGCGAAGCATTCATTCCCACGAACTCGCACATACCAAATTCGAGCATGCACTCCCCACACATCAGGAACTACTAGGGACACAGACATTCCCCATGCATCCCTATGGGAGAGCAGGCCAGCCTAACTACATGCACGCACTTTACTCTGGGACACAGAGAAAAAGTGCGCACAGACCAGAAAATCATCCACACAGATCACAGATTCAAAGCAAAAAGATTAGGGGTGAACCTGCCTTAAGGGCCAAGTCCAACAGGCGCCATCCAGCAAGCATAGGCTTTTTAGCCAGCTGCATTTTGTATGTTGGTATTTTGAAACTGTGCGATGTAAAAGAGAAACTTCAAGTCCCAAAATCCAAAGTCCGGTTGACTAAAATGTCTGGACTGGCAAAAAGATCACACATTACAGCGGGGGATAAGATTCAGCAGAAAAGCTCTGATATAAGTGATCAAATGAACACATTTCACAAATATGCTTCCAACATATTATCACATATTTATGTGCTTTTTTTTGTTTGCTTGAATATAACTGCACACTGAAACGGCTTCTTAACTTTGCATGATAACTACAAGACTAACTTTCTGGGGTTAACATACCCCAAGCTTGAGCCATTGTTTGAAGACTTGAGTGTCCATGTCACTGGAAGGCTTGATATCAACAGTCATACCATGTTTGTCAAGATCTTAAAAAAATTGTAGGACTGAGAAACTGAGCTCAAGATGACTCCGTTGTTTGACGAATTGCTTTTTCCTACAGACTCACCGTACTTCATCATAGGCCATATTTGTATAAATGGCTCTGTGGGTGATTAGCTGTGCCAACTACTGAATTTGTGTTGCATTCCCATTATTTTTGGTCAGTTTTGCCTGCATTATTCCACTCGATTGGCATTTGAAAATAGTGTATCTTTGGGTTTTTTAAAAGGCAAACAAAGTGGTGAAGTTTCATATTCACAAAAAAAAGGAGAACAATCACTTAAAGGACTGCAAAACTGTTCTGGCATATCATTATTTTACACTAAGCTCTATTGGGCCAAGAATAGGAAGTTATTGTTTGAGTGGGAACTGATGTATTCACAGTGGGTATTGTACAAGAGAACCTGTTGAGGAAACTGGTATGGTTGCAGCTGTGTGAATTATATATTTTTCCTCCTATTTCCCTTGTTGTGCGCCACACTGTGCCCTTTTCATTTTCATTTTGATTTTCAGTAGCATCATTCTTAAACAAAAGTATTGTTGCTAAAACGGTCATGGGACCCATTTGCTGTACTAACTTGAGATGCTACATCATAGTTGATAAGCTTCTGCTTGATGTTACTGCTTCTGTGAATGTAATGTATCAATGTTCTCATTTACATTGGGATTTTCGAAAGATACAAACGTTCTGAAGGTTCGTGCTTGGAATAGATGAAGAAGCTTGTTCCATTGAGGTACCAGGTGATACCTTCACTACAGGTGAAAACTCTCCCCTAGAATCAGTGTTGCAGTGAATAATGCACGTTGTGATGCCCAAGAGTGTTTTGACTAGTGAACAGCATGTGAATGGAACTTACTGAAATATGTATTGGGGTGTACACTTCATTATGCTCCAGTGTGAATTCCTCCCTCCATGGTGCACCTGAGTGGCCTCCTAAAATAGGTATCTCATGTGAAGTTGCACTCTGTGACATCCTCTTTGCCCAGATGTTGGGATAGACACTGAGGGATGAGCACCTTGCTCTCTGGAGGTGTAGACTGAGCCTCTTAATGTTGTTATTGCCCTGTCACAGGTTGGAACCTTTACTCCATGGTGCCTAGAGATGGGACTTGGGATTGGACTCCTGGAATAGGTTTTGGGGTAGAAAAATATGTTAGTAGTGTTCCTGGGTGAGTGACTAGCTTTGTAGTGCCCTAGGGTGGGAGAGCATAGCGCACAATGGAGTTTGTGCAAGCGGTTGCAGAATGAGTGGCTTGACACTCACAATTTCAAGAGTGTTCCAAGGTGACTAATGGGATGCCAATCATAGAAGGAGCATCTTACTGGTTTCAGCACAGAAATTGCCCTTCTTGTGATATCATGGCTCCTTCTTAGCATGGGTGATAATGTGGACCATGCAATTTTTGCTGTCGTAGAACAGGCTTACTAAAATAAGTGGCTGGGTGAACATTGACCTCCACTGTGTTCCAGGGTGACCACAGTGAACATGTTCCAATAACCACCATCTTCCTTGGTGCAAAATAGTTTGAATTTGACAGATGAAGGTAAGGAACACACTACAGGGTAACTCATTGTTGGCTCCCCTTCTGCAGGGACAGTTTCACAATTGCTTTATTAACCTGCTTAGTATGTCAGATTTGATTGCCAATGCCCCATTTGCCCACTCATTTTAAAAATGTTGCCTGGGGGAGTCCCCCCGAACTGCCTAATGGCAACCGGGCTCGCTTTTGCTAGGCGTGCTCGCGACAGGGCTCTTCTACCAAATGTTTACTTCCCCACCACTTTCAAATGTCACCAGCCGCCACTGCCCAAGAACTTCCATGCAAATTGCTTGTGCTGCAGTGCTGACCCATACAAGGAGTAAAGAAGGAGGTTGCTGCCTAGAAAGTGGACAATGAGGAAAAGACGTCTGTTGTCAGTGCCACCACTGGTGTTAATTCCTCATCCTTTTTTTCTGATAATGCAGCATACCTGTGCTATCCTTAATTTTGGGAATGGGAAGGAAGGAGTTAGGAGGAGCAGCACTTCTGCATCAACAATGGCACCAACACCACCAAAGTAAAAGCAGATGTCTCTCACTGTTACAGAGACTGCAATCATTGATGAGAGAAGTGAAACAGAAATCAAATTGTCCTAGCAGCAAAACGGGAAAAGGAAAGTTCCCAAAAACCTTGGAAATGAGGAAAAAGATTAACTAGTGATCGAGCGTGTGGGAAATGGCTCAGAGCAAGTACAGATCACCACATCAACCTGCTGTGTGTTATACAGTATGACCACCAGCATATTCCACATGTTCAAGAGCCAAAAATGTAACCATACCTACCACAGTAATGTCCCACCCTAGAGAAAGGCCATCTACCACCACCTTGTCAAGTTCTTCAGCCATTGACTCGATAGGGAAGCTCTCCTCCCCAGTTAGGGAATTCTTTACATTTAGGTTGCATGAGTAGCATTTTACAGATTGCTCAATTTGCAGTAAACCGGTGTGCCATGGTAAGCCAGTTGGAAATTATGGTACCAGGGGCCAAGTGGCCCATCTGAAAAATTAACTCAAAATTGTATGGAAACAGCACCTCAAAAATATAGCTACTGGTGGGAGAAGAGGAGAAGGAAGAAGTGATGAGGAAGAACAAATTGTCATGCAGAGCAGCAATGTGAATGTCACTCACAATGTGCATCACCTGCAGCAACTTCGTTATGGCGCAAAGGAAATAGGGACACGTTCACCCTAAGCATCCAAACAGTTTACCTGCCACCGGTAGGTAACCTTGGGAGGCAACGAAAAAGACATCCCACTATCCATGTTAAATTCAGCAAGGAGTTGCCATAGCACCAAAACCACCGTATTGCAAAAAAGTTACACCTAAAAGTTCAGACTGCCACCCGCCAAAATAAGTGAGCACGATCTGCCTTATGGTGATCTCCTGGCACAAAAAGTTTGGCATTCCGCTGCTATGTTGCAGATGGCCAAGTGCCAAACTTATTTGTTTTTCAGAAACAAACTACCAAAGCTGGAGCTTGTTTCTGAAAATCAAAAATATAATGACCTCCACGCAATAGGATGTCTTCTCCCAGGAAGTTGGGAATTATTCTTTTTTTTCCTGTCCATGACCACCATGTTTTTCCTGGCAATGGCAACACAGAAAACACATATTGGCAACGCCTTTGTTGTGTCAAGGTTTTGTTTAGCCATGTTGTACAGCAGCAATGCTGAAAGTCAAGAGGACAAAAAGTCAGTACTACGCAGCCAGTAACATTGACTCGTTGCGCCACTGTATGTTCAACCATTGACTGACAAGGTGATGGTGTTATCCGATAGTTTGGCAGGGAACAGCATCAGAAACCGACTCCCAAGAACAATATTAAGGCGAGTGAGAAAAATGTATTTTCAAGTTAAGCACTGTATTTCATTCTACTACAAGCAACCTTTTATGGGTTAAAAGTGAAGGATGTCTGGATGATTGCTCTCCCTCAAGCACAGTCAAAGAGATATCCGTCAAACTCACGTCTGGACATACCCGTCCCACTCGGGGTGACAAATGCAAAAACAACAGTTGATGGACAGAATGCAGAACAATGTCATACATTCACCCCAGTGTAGAGATCTGGGCCTAAATCCATCGTGTTTTGCACTCCACACCACCCCAGTTCAGATATTACATGACCATATGCAAATCAGCCTTGACCCTGTGCCTCATGGGAACAGTCCAGCCCGACTTGCCAAGCCATGTCTTCCCTCGGCTTGAATCAAGCATCCTAGGACCGGTTTCTATGCTGTCAGCCGTCATCAGCCAGAATAGCTTGACTCCAGTTATGTGGAGAGCACATGTGGAGAGCACGGGACTCAATAGCTTGACTCCAGTTATGTGGAGATCACATGTGGAGAGCACGGGACTCACGTCTGAGCATACCCGTCCGACTCGGGGTGACAAATGCAAAAACAACAGTTGATGGACAGAATGCAGAACAATGTCTTACATTCACGCCAGTACAGAGATTTGGGCCTAAAACCATCGTTTTTTTGCACTCTCCACCACCCCAGTTCAGACATGGCCATATGCAAATCAGCCTTGACCCTGTGCCTCATGGGAACAGTCCAGCCCGAACTGCCAAGCCATGTCTTCCCTGGACTGGAATCAAGCATCCTAGGACCAGTTTCTGGCTATCAGCTGTCATCAGCCAGGATAGCTTGACTCCAGTTGTGTGGAGAGCACGGGACTCATGTCTGAGCATACCCGTCCCACTCGGGATGACAAATGCATTTAAAAGGTGGCACAATGGCAGTGCACCTCCTGAGAGCAGCCCTCTGCAGGTAGTACAGGGGGTCCATGGGCCCCCCTCCCCAAGACATCCCCTTGCCGGCGAGTGCCATCACTGACAGCACCCGCCTGAAACAGGATCTCTAACCCCTTTAAAAGTGAAGGCGTGTTGCCAGGTGAACTGTGAAACACAGAGCAGCTGGCTACCACGTGGTTCAATATATCAATAGAGGCCCTAACACGGACTTGCTTTAAGGTGCCATAACACATTGAGGCTTATATATCTGCCTTTAGAGATGTCATGAACTTCATGTTAGCTTTGTTCCTCCTTATGTTGACCGCCCTGCTTTTCTGCCAGCAAATAAAATATTTAACCTTGACTGGGTCCAATGAGCCTGGCATACTATAGCTGTAACTAAAGCATTGCGCCTTCTTGCAGATAATAAAGTATGCATAGGGGCTCATACCTTTCTTTTGTCTGTGCAAAAATACTCGGTGTCTTGGGAGATTAGAACAACATCTTCCACCAAGAGTGTTATCGATTAACAACTAACTGCCTAGGAGAAAAGGTCTGTGTGTTGAGGATGTGGATGCTGCAGGAGGAATTTTGAATGTTCATAAGTTTGGTCTTTGCACCAACATATCACTTAGGTCAAAACATCAGTCCCGCACAGAGAGTAGGGACAGTTTGTCCAAGACAGTGAACAGAAGACGTCTGCTTAGGTGATAGAGATAGGACAGTATATCATAGTCTCTGGCATGGCCAGACTGGCCGTAGCGGCACCAGGCAGTTCACCGGTGGGCAGCCAGGGTGGGGGCGGTTTTGGACCCCTGAGGAGGCGTTTTTGTTACCGGGGTCCACCCGGGCCAGCAATATCGGCCCTCGGTAACACAAGCTGCTGCACTTTCTTCAACGCGTGCACCCCCTTCACCCCACTGGGAATACCAAAGATTTAAAATCAGTGAATTAGGTGATGGACAAGCAATGCAGAGTTTTAAAGGGAAGATAAGGAGAAACCATTTCCTTTAGTGATTAAACAAATATTGCCGTTTTACTGCTCTATTTGATGCAAGGAGCAGGTACTGAGACTACCAACTTCTATTGATTAAATTAAAGATAACTTACAAAGGATGTAATGCACAATGTGCATGCATACCTTCACTGGGGCGAGGTTGAGTTTTGATGGCAATCTCTCAACTTTACAAGATGTGTTAACACACGTCTGTATGCGGTACAACCTAATAAAACCAAAACAGGATGTGAAAGGAGGCCTATGGGGCATGTGCCGGCTGATACATTGTTTATATGCACTTTAAAAATAGAAACGGTGTCACCAGAAATCATAGCAGGTCACTGTCCCAGAGAATCCAAAACAGATGAGGGGCTAGAACATCTTGAGGCACTTAAATAAAGAACTGGGTCACAACCAGGTCAGTCATTGTTCATGAAATTGCAATAGACGTTACTTAGCTGTATGCATTCCGTTGCAAATTACATGCTATTTATATATTTGCTCTTCTTCCTGTTTTTAAAAGGCCCTTTTTTATATCCTACTGCCGCTTCTCTAAAAACAGAATAAAAAACATTCTGTCATGGAATTTAACCCTATACTCCAAATCATGTAGTTGTCATCCCACGACATTTCTCAAACATTTTGCGTTCTAGGACAAGGTGTTACTACTTCGTGAAAGTGGCCAAATGTTGGATAGCTAGTGTTCCTAATGAATCCAGCATCATGCCTGTCTATTTATTTTAAATAACTTTCGCGAATTAGGTTTTATTTCTTCAGTGACTCTTTATCCCCGCAAAGTAGCTTCTGTGTTCCAACTGTACAAAACAGATCTTCACACTTTCCTGCAAGAAGAATTTACAATGTTCTCTCAGAAAGTGTGCTTCAAATTTTACCAGTTGGAATAAAGATTAATAAAAAACTTTACTATGGTAAATGTTTAGATGCTGAAGGCACTGTGGTCGGAGTAGACCAAGTACCTATTCTCTGTTCATTGTTTTAGGGAAATTAAATTACGAGTATTTCTGGAACATGCATTCACCCACATGGAGGCATTTTGCTTCTACTGACGGAAAATCGAGGTTTGATGTTACCCTGCACTATGGTACTCATTCTGCACACTTCAAAACTACAAAAACCTGAGTCTCACAGGGATATAAACATGTGAACATAGGGTCAAAATCTTTTCCTTGATGTGCTTGCAATAGTTAACTGAGCCTGAGACCCTGCATTCAAACATTAATGGCAAATAATGAACGAAAGTATACATAAACTGCTTATTTTATGGTATCTGACCCGGGGTACACATAGAAGCTATATTTTCTAGCATGCCACTCCTGCGTGCCTTTGACTTAAAGTAGAAAAGGCTTTCTTTTATCTCTTAAAGTGAACTTATCAGAAAGTCCATATTTTCTGGGGGTCTGGACAGTGGCGGCTACACTTATAAAAAAATATGGTGGGGTGCTACAGCACCAAACTCAACATGTGCTGCTCCCCCGATGAGCACCTCACAGCGATCGGCGTCCAAGAGCAGGAAAGGTAAATACTTCCTTTATGCTCAGTGGACATCAATACTGGTTACTAAAGCACAGAGAGGCAACAACACTATTATTCAAAGCATAAATGCAAAAGGTTAATCAAATCCAGAATCCTCCTTGATTTCAGATCGGGGAATCTTTATTCTTTTTTCTTTTCGTCACAAAGAATGCCAGGTAAAACTTTTCAAAACCTGCAGAACAGCCAACACATTTCACCCCCCTTAGGGGCTTCCTCAGGGCACGTTTCAACACTCTGTGGTTATGATGTCGTTCCTACGTAGTCCCTGTTCGATCAGTTGGTCAAAACTCATAAAAATGCGAGGCAGACGTCCCACGTAAAAAGTCAAAGGCCACAGGACGCTGTCAATATTAGTAACAATATGATGCAAGAGTATGATATTCTTAAAAATTTGACTGAAACAAATCAATCACAGGATGAATATTCCCAAAAGAATCTAGTGTAGAAGATGGGTGTCAATTTAATAGTTGATTGCCTGGAGTTGCGTAACTCGCCTCGTTCTACTCGATCCCCACAATGACTATTCGGGTGAAAGACGGAACATCAATACTGGAACATTTCACATTCTAAGAGCAGTTACAGAATTGGTGGGACAGAGTAACACAGTCCTCATTTTGAGGCAGGGTGCCTGTGCAAGCACTAGTGCACATCTTGCAGGTCAGTCTGGCCCCAGAGTCAGCCAATCAGACATGCGTACTGCATGAGCAGCTATAATCTGATTCAGCCCCGCAACTTGCCTTCGCACTGCGGCGTTTAAGTAAAAAGGCATTGAAATGCCATTTTACCTTTTTGTGTGTACCTGCTGCACTCGCAGCAGGTGTGGCGACACTCCTCCATACAAACAGAGGAGCCGCACAGAAATGACTACCCAGACGTGTAAATAAAATCTCTAGAACCCCAAAATATGCCTGCTTGGAGTAATGCCTAGACCAACAACAGGTAAATCCAGTTGTAAATTATTTAATAGAGCCACCATCCTGGTCTAAAAGGAAGACATCCGTGAATTGGAGGATACCACTAACACCCAACACCAAGAACGTCATTAAGTAATGACCAGTTGTCTTTTTTTTTATCTGTTGTGTTGTAGCTGTTTTCCCTTTTCTACTTTTTTCTTTGAATTTTACCTGTTTTATAATTCAGATCCATGATTCAAAAAAATCTTCATATGCTTACTAGCACATCCAATCCTTAATACCACATCATGTGTACAAGATACAGGATAAGCATGATGGCTACAATGAAACTCAAAATAAATGAACTAAAATTGCACATGTTATGGGAAATATTACTCTGGCCTAAATACATCAATAAAGTTTGCTTATAGTACTTCAATCATGGATTAGATTGCAAAATTGCCTGCCATTAGGAAGAATGGTGAGTAGCTGATTTGGTGAAAATCTTTCATTGTTAAAAAAATACTTTCTTGAATTGAATTCAATTAGAATTTTTCAAGAGCCTCTACAAAAACAGATGTTGGCCTGATAAGGGTATACATGTTTTTATTTGGAAGTAGAAATCATATTCTGGCCTATGCTGAGTCATAGGAGCATCATTTATTGATTAAGTTACAGCCTGGTGATGCAATCTTTTTAATCTGTCAGGTTGGGTAATGCTTTATTGAATAGGATATGCCAAGCATCCTCTTACTTTAGAACAGCTGTTCGGCGAAGGGGGCAGGGGATATGAGTGTACTCCGTGTATAGCATTCCGTGTACATGCTATAAAATACATTTTGTTTTAAAAAGACACTGCCATTACGTATTTTAAGAATCCGAGTACCTCCATCAAAATTATAATCACATCCTGCCCAAAGTGAGCTTACCTTACGGGCAACAACCCTTTGAACCGGTCTGGTTTACGTATCAGTACACTTACTCATGACCCTTAAAATGAATAGATAGGCCGCAATAGATGAGTGACAATGAAAATCTATCCACACTAGATGACTGCTTGGCCTGCTCGTATGACTATGATGCGCACCTATCTCACTGTCTGTACATTTTGGGGGCATCTTTTTGATAGCTCCTAAAATGTCTTCAGCAGATGGGATGGAGGACTCCACAGTGCTGACACCCCTGTAAGCTGGGTCTAGCACAAATGAACAAGCACTCCAATTGCAGCTATTGCATTGGAAAGACATCACTTTGATCCAAGACCCTTGGGTCTTCCAGCCTCTATGGTTGGGTTGACAGGGGAGGCTGGGGTCTCTGCTAGCAGAAGAGACCAAGGGGAGAGGAGGGAAGGACGGGATGCAGGGGGGGGGTGGCTGCTGGTGGGCACATGAGTTGAAAAAGGGGATAACAAAGTCAATAAATATTTGTTTGCAAATGGAAAAAAGTAAGCTGGTTTGTTGGGAGAGCGGGAGCTGGCTTGACCTCAGTTTTAAGAAGGTTAATGATGAATATGATTTCAGTTTGCTTATTTAATGTTCGAGGTTTGAACAAGAGAGCCAAGCGGCAAAGGGTAACGCAAGAGATTAAAATTATGTCCCCTGATAGGATATGTCTCCAAGAGACTCATATTCCTTGGTCTAAGTGCAAGGTACTCTCAGAATTAGGGTATGAAGTACTGGCTTGTACCTCACAAGGGACTACAACCAGAGGGGTGGCTATATTGGCTAAAATCAAGAATTAATGGTAGGGTAAAGGCTTGCGACTAAATGTGGCTGTTGGGCCACTGTTGAATGTAGTATTGCTGGTAAAAAATTCACAGTCTGCTCGGTGTATGGATCAAATCCAGATAAAGTTCAGATACTAGACCTTTTAAATACCGAACCAGCTTCTTGGGCATCTCCATTGAATCAGTGTGGGGATTTTAATATTCAGCTTGAAGAAACCACACAGGGTTCTTCGGGGATAAATATTATGGCCGAAAACCTAAGGTCTATAAGGCCTTACGGCAACTTATAAACGAACATGGGCTGGACGATGCTTGGTTCAGATTAAAGCAGCCAGAACCAGGATGCACCCACTACTCCTGTCCACTTCAAAAGTTAGCAAGGCTAGATTATTTCTTGGTTACTAAAACATTTTTAGCGGGAGCACAGATACAGATTTTTCCAAGAATAACCCAGTAGTATTAACCGCATCGCTGCGGCGGCTTTTCCCGCTGTGCGCGGCAAATTCGAAAATACCGCGTTACGTGACGAGCTGGCCTTGTCATCCGCGCAGGACAGGTAAGCGCGATGACGAGCCCAGCTCGTCAATAGCCTCGAAGGGGTTAAAAATCAAAATGCAATGAGTAGTTCGAACCCGGAGGGCTTTTTCTTTTGATCAGAAGTTATTGCTAAATCATCAGTAGGTCATCCATATAATACAGTGGTTAAAGCAATTTCTTAATATCAATCGAAATACCACTAAAAATACTATTGTATGGGATGCTCTAAAGCCAGCACTTAGAGGGGAAACTGAGTTTCAGACTATACGTTCAAAAGCAGCAGAGATAGTTAACCCGGGAATCGTATGACAATCTTTAACAAGCTGAATATGCGCTAACTCGTGCTGTGAGAGAGAAGATGGATATCGCTCAAACACAAGCCGAGGTAGTTCGCAACAAAACTAAGATAAATGAGGAGTGGGCAAAAGATAATGTAAGAAAATTTCAAACACACCAAAGAGAATGCTATGAGTATGGAGAGAACACTGGAAGATGTCTAGCTAAGAAAATCAAGAGTAGGCAGGTAAAAGACGCAATCACCGCAATTAAAGAAGCTAACATGAGAACTGTAGAAACACCGGCAGAGATCTTAGAAGTTTTTAGGGTCTTCTATGAGAGATTATACACAGAGGAGCATGGAAATCAAGATAGCTCAAGAACATTTTATACAGATCCATAGAGGAAGATACGAAGCATAGAACTCTAAATACTTGGAAGGACCTATAATGCCAGAAGTAGTATTGGAGGCAGTTGGATCTTATGAAACAGGGAAAACCGCTGGGCCAGATAAGATTCCGCTTGAAGTGTATAAGACTATTTTAACTGAAATACAACTAGATATGCTTACGTTTTTTCAGGAAGCACAGAAAGGTGATGCTCCTGCATCATGGGACGAGGCCAGAATAGCAATTTTGGGGAAAAAAGATAAACCTTCTATGCTGCCGGGATCTTATTGACCTATTTTGCTCTTAAATTGCAATAGAAAGATTTACGCAAAAGTTTTCGCAAAACACATCTCTCCTGTGTGTTAACTCCCATAGTATCTACCCATCAGCACGGTTCTATTCCAGGAAGAGGCACGCTCAATCACGTCAGCAGAGTAGTCACTATGCTGGATCTTGCCAATATACAGAAAACACCTTGTGGAGTAGTGCTACTTGATGCTGAGAAAGCGTTTGACCGTGTCTCATGGGAGTTTTTATGGGCTACGATGAGGTGGCAAGGCTTCGGGCCTGGGTTTACTCAAGCTTTGCGGACAATGTATAGGTCACCCAAAGCCAATATATGTGCGATGGGTCTGGAGTCTGATTCAGTTGTAATATCAAGAGGCACCCGGTAGGGCTGCCCCTGTTTCCCTTTATTATTTGCTTTATATATATCCACCCCTTTTTGAATTTATTGGAAACTAGGCTGAACGCGACCAGAAAGGGAGCTACTATATTAGCATGCACAGACAATATTGCTGTTATCCAGCCAAAACTGTGGCAGAAATTGAACAATTAGCAGCTGTATCTGGAGAAAGCTCTGGATTTAAGTTAAATACAGACAAAACACAAATAATAAGCTCAAGAAAAGTATGTATTACCGATGCCAGGGTTATAGAAGAGGCTACATATTTGGAGATTCGAATTAAAGCATGTTTGGAAAAGATGGTAATATCTAACTGGAAACCCTTGCTATGTAAAATTTGGAAGGATTTGGATAGAATAGAATACTTGCATCTATCTTTAGAAGGCAGATGTAATGTTTTAAAAATAGATGTCTTGCCTACAGGTGCTGTATTATTTTAGATGTGTCCACCTAGAACTTACTCAAAAGCAACTTCAGAAACTACAATCCATTTGTAGGAGCTTCTTGTGGGCACAAGGTAAGCCCGGCCGCACAATGAAATACATGTGTTTACCACAAATGCTACGGTGGTGGGCTTTTCCCAATGTTTTTTTTATTATTCGGTGTGCTTCCTACAACAAATGAGAATTCTGTTGATTGGAGAAACCGGGGGAAAGCAAGGAGAATCCCTGAACATTTTTCAGCTTCTGCTGGGCTTAAAAGCAGAAAGGAATTTCTTTCAAAATGTAGAGCCTAGCTACTACAAAAGAAACTTGATTTAAGGTGCTTAAAGCTGTTCATAAAGTATGGCTGCAGATTCGTATACAATTGAAAATGGAAAAATTCTCTTTTAATACTCCTACCTCCTCCCTAGTGCTACATCCATTATTCTACTCAGACGCGGCCATGGGTAGATAGCGATGAAAGGACTTACGGACTTTAGGGGATTTAATTAACAATGGTACTATTAAGGCCTATTCCTCGCTGGTATCTGAGTACGATCTCTCTCAAACTGATTTTTTTAAAATACCTACAAATACGAGATTATTCACCGAGAAAAGTAGGTATAACGAATTTGGCTAGGAAAAGTAACCTGCTGGAATTAATGAGGAAGTACAGCAAGATCGGTATCTTATACCAAACCCTCATCGACCTACAAAGTGATGATCTTGAAAAACAGCATTAAAAATGGAACAATATACTTGAACAGGTAGGGGACATCCTACGGGAATCAATTGTGCTGGCAGATACACTTTTGGTCTCCTCCAGTCTTAAATCTCAACATTATAAAACTATATTCAATTTTTATTACACGTCTGCCAAAATAGCACAGTAGGGGGGATTAAATGAGGGTAGATGCACGCGCTGTGGGAAAGATCAAGCTGATAGTACTGACATGTTTTATGAATGCCCAGATTTGAAGCATTTGGCACATAAAATGGAAGCATTTTTGACAGAGGTGACAGGGGAACAGATCACGGTCACGCCTTAAGGGATAATGTTGGGAGTACTGGATGATTCTGTGGTGGAACAAGGGCTATCTCAATTCAGATACTTTATTTTTTATTGCTGTAGCAGTTGCCAGACTATGTATTGCTTCATTGTGGAGAGAGAAGTCTTTTGAAATGTGGAGGGGTAGACCGTATGCTATTTATAATTTAGAATATAGTCTTTATGCCCTCAAGGGGCTCTACAAGCGCAGGTTAGGAATGAAGATATGGGGGCCAATGACGGAGTATTTAAAATAATCATGACTTTGTTTAATCTCAGAATGTCACTGTTTGCACACAGTGGCTGTAAGATTTAGGATTTGCTTGCCTCTAGGGCTGGTGGCATCCTTATGCATCTTTTTTGTTTATATCACTTCTTTCAATTTTGTGACTGAGCATGATTTGATGCTTGATAGACCTGGATATGAAATTACTTTTTTTGTCTCTCTCTTTTCTTTGCTCTCTCGCGTACTGTGGAATGTAGTGCAATGATATGTATATTGCAAACCCTCTCAACTTGATTTTTATTTATTTTCTTGCATGTAAACACATTTTTTCTCTGCTGTAAAGGTACTGACTGTTTTTGACTCATAATAAAAATAAAAAATAAATAAAAAGGAAATGCATCACTTTTGGGTGGGGGTCGTGTCGACATCATTTTTGTTGACCTCCAGTTAACCTTTGATCTTGTCCCAAGGGAGACCCTGTGGAAAGTATTGACAGACTTGAGGGTGCCAAAAAATCCAGTCAACATATTCATCTGGCTTCTTCTGAATAATTACACCCAAGTAAGATATGGTCCTCTTGGAGAGCGGACAGATGCCATTTCAGTATCCAGGGGTGTGTCTTAGTATCGACCCTGTTCCTGTTATTTATCAATGAACTGGTGGTGCACTTAAATCAATGTAATCATGATGCCCCGTCCCTAGCCAAGAAGAAGGTACCTGCGCTGCTATCTGCCGACAACACACTGCTAGGCTTAAACTCACCTAGGACATTCAAAACTTGTTGGATCAGTTTGCTGTCTTCTGCACACTGCAAGGACTGAAGATCAATCTTAGCAAAATAAAGTGCAACCTTAGGCCGGAACACTAATCAGGTGGTATCTTAAGGGCCCTCCCGGGATCCAACTTTCGGCCCATATCCCCTGCACTGCAAATATATAGCGTACAAGCTCAGGGGGTCCTTATCTGGTTGGTAACTGAGGGCATGAGAATGTTAGCAATCTGGAGCTGGTGGAGAATTGTTTTCTGCGAGTTCTCATCAATTTCCCTCCCAATAAGACACTAGAAGCCCTCTGTTTAGACCTAGGTCTCAGATCACTCACTGAGTTATACTCTGGTTGGGCTATATCAAATGCGGTCTAAGAGAAAATGGCTATGTGAACCTTTGGAAGCATCCTGAGTCTGCATGCAGTGTCTTCTCAAAATGATGTACTGGAAGTCTGAGGATGAAGCACTCCACAGATCTGGGAGGGCGGGTACAATGACAAAAGCTTTTTGGGAATTCAAGGATGCTCACTTCTTGGAGGCCTACATAGACCTCATTGAGTTCCCAATCGCCAGGTCGCTCTTCAGTAAATTTCAGATAGGGACATTGCCGCTCTGCACTTGTACTGCAAAGTGGCATCACTCCTTTTCTGAAGCAGATATGCATGGCCCATTTTGTCCTGAGACCAGGGAATGTATTGATTGTGAATTATACTTCTGTCTGCAAAATCCTGCCTATAGGAAGGCATGAATCTTGCCATTGTGCCACAACCTGGGTGTTAACGACTTCAGAATTGCTTATGGATAATTAAATCAAATCCCACCCAACTGACTGCTTTTGTTGTCTCCCGTTTCTGCCTCTCATTGTGGAGATGCAGGCTGAAAACTGCTGTCCTTTGTACCACTAACCTAGGTAAATTGTTTTTACCCATTGTATGCCTATTCTAAAGTGGATTTTGTATGCACCTTGCCTGGTTTTCACATAGGCACCATTTATTATCACATTGAATGAAGTTGAACCGTTTTTTACATTGTATATCACTTGTAGGTTAGTTTTACCCTAGCCTTTTTGGTCTTCTTTAATTCCCTTTAGACCAAAACTAGTGTGGATTTTAAAGGTCTTATTGTATACATGTTGTAGGAAAGTAGGATCTGCTTGCATGGTTACCCCACTTTCTGCTTGTTGTCAGTATGTTTTTCATCTAGTCTGACTGGAATCCTGCTACTCCGGACCCCAGTCACTGTTCTTTCTCCCTACATTGACCATGGTAAGTACCTCTTGGACATCCACAATAGGCTACTGGTGTACACTTGCAAGTCCCTAGCATATAGCACTAAGGTACCCTGGGCATAGTTAAACCAGGGGTCTCCCATGGGCTACAGAATGTATTCTGCCTCCCCTGGGAGTCCAACTTTACTGGGACTACAGGCCTGGCATTGCAGCTGTGTGTGTTGGATCTTGTACCTCTCACAATATGAGGACACTTCAGTTAAAATTGATGTCACCCTATGGCAGGCTCTTCGGTCCTGAAGGCAGGGTGCTGGGTTACAAATGTGAGGGAGACCCTGCATGAGCAGGACACTCCTACAAACCGCAGAGTCAATTCTCCAGGCTGTGTAAATGCAGTCGCCATTTGAATACATATTGTGGGCATCAGTAATTATGATATGTCTAACTACATAGTGGGTGCACCAACCTGGTCATGTTTGGTATCAGATATGTTGGAATCATAACTTAAAATCGATTCCAGTGTTCGAGGGTTGATCCCATGTACTGTGGGCTTCCCTGGGGGTACCCCCTGTACTCCCTTTTACAGACTTTCAGATTCTGACAGTAAGCTAGGGCTGCTGCCGACCACAGACACAATGCAGCCCTCTTGCTTCTGAGCCAAGGTCAAGCAGGGTAAGGTAGAACAATAGGTTTCCTGACAGAGGTAGGTGTGACCACCTTGCATACTCCAAATGGAGCCAGTTCGGGGAGCCCTTGGCTCCCCCTCGGGTGCAAAACTGGACAAAGGACATGGGAGTATGCTCCTCTTTGTCCAGTGTCTTCTCTGGAGGGACCCCTGAGTCGTTCCAACCATTTCTCTAGGGCATTGAGGGTTCTGTGGAGGGTTTTCAAGTGTGCAGGAAGTGTGCTCCAGCTCCCATGGAAGACAGGACCAGTCTTTCCGGTGCCTTATCCAAGGCATTTTGCTGGTTTGGACTGTTGCACCTGCCCGTCCCAGTGTCCACATTGACACATTCCCGTTGATTTTGTGCACCATATTACCCCAGACACCGGGTCGGAATTATCACTGGTTACAAGGACTTTCACCCTTTGTCCTTCTACAGCCCTGAAGAGTCATGGGCGCCTTGCCCGCATGACGAAACACGTGTCGGCTGGTTACTTTCTTTTGATGTCACCCTTCCGGGAAGGAAGGTCCAATACAATCTTTTGAAAAAGAAACTTTCAACTGTGTCCACCGTGTTTAATTCAACTACGGATTGTTCTTTAAATAAGTATGACATTTGTATACACCTCGCATAACGTGCGCACAGGACGTTTGTTGTAATTTCCCTAGGGCACTTAGGGTCTTACCGGTCGGTTGTCAGGAATCACCCTACCACTAACATAGGCAGCCTAATTTGCCGTCACCCATATGGCATCACCATTAATCATGTTTTCATACTTTCCCCTGTTAATGCTCTTTGATCAAACTGCATCCTTATTGTTTTTATATATGTTTGGTGTTTCATTTGAGTCCTGTGGTGGCTGCTGACATTTGAAAGAGGTGGGGCGTAAAAGTCACGGCAACGCAAATTAGCGAGCAAGCTTAGCGAGCGAGCTCGTCCTTAGCACAGAGGCATTCGCTGCACCATGCTTCACGCTTCTTTCAGCCTCACTCTCCACGCCCACCCACCTCCCATAAGGGTAAAAGTCCAGGGTATTAATGTGCGCGCTAAATGCCACTCACACAAGGCGCATTTCAGATAAACCAATCCGCCGCCTCAGGGCCACGCCGGCCAGAAATTGGAAATGGAGAATAAATGGAAGGGCAAAGCTATCATGGATCAGCCGTGGGACAGGCCCTGCCGTACCAGCAATGCTGTTTTTTTCAAGAGAGGGAGAGAGAGAGTGTGACGTGAGGGAATGAATATAGGGCAAGCCACAACCTATAGATCTGTATTGGCCTCTGTTTCAAGCAATAGGCCCTGCACGCTGACACAGGGTGCACATACATCAGGGATTTGGCATGCATATAAAAGGACATGTTCAGGACGCATTTGTGTCACGCAGTTCTGCCAGTGACTTTCCACCTGTCTGATGGTCACTGTCGCAGCCGAGTCTGATGTCGCTGGTGGAGATCTGTACGTGTTCTAGCCCCGTTCACTTGTATGTCGCCGTACCTTATTCCCCGGGCTGTGGATGTCAGATTTGTTACTTAATGCTGGTATTCAGCCTACTTCTGAATCTAAGTGAATAATACAGATTTGCCAAAAATAAGAACTGAGCACAGAGAGATGGTACTGCCCGGGATCACAGAAATATCATGCATGTGCTCTATTCTGAAAGTGCCCTGCACCTAAAGTCCCACGCTGGGTGTTTGCGTATATTCAGTTAGTTTATCGCTCTATGAATGATGAACCAATGAGTCATTGCCCTTAGGATCATTCTGCAGCTGGCGCTTTACCCCCTGAGCTATATTATTACTATTGAGCCCAGGACCCACACAGATCCCTGCATACTCGTCTCTGCAGCAGGTGCGTTACCTCTCTGACCTGTGTTTTGTGTTACCAGCACTCTGACCTGCATTTAATCCCCTGAGGTATTTAGTCAGGGTGTTGCCCTGTGACTAGGTGGTTGTACAAGGATCTACACAATAGATGCATCAACCCACCGAGCTATTTTACGGGGTTTAACACCCAGACCCTCAGGGTGCATACAAAACAGGCCTCTGCACCAGACTTGTGAAGCCACGATGCTTCATTACAAGCACCTGGAGAGCACCCTAATCTCCCACAGATCCATTCTTTCCCGTTTAGGTGGTGTGAAATGTCCACCTCCCATGCTGAGGCTGGCTGGGTGTGGCAGATATCAATCACGCGGTGCATATTTAAACAATAATCGCCTTTCGGCCAATTTGGGTTTTCCTGGCAGTGTTTACTTTGGCCAAAGGCCGCAGAGAAGCTCGGCTTTCCAGCAACACCCAGCAGCTTTCCACTATAATGCCCACATTTGAAAAAATATGCTGCCTTGCCCACACTCTGGAAATACTAATATTACCAGAAGGCATTGGCGGACTGGCCAGAGAAATCTGGAAATTTACCAGCTCGCGAGAATGTGGCATCAGCATAGGACTGGTGCTGGCCAAGCGCTCGGACTCTTCAGGGACATCTGTGCGCTTTGTAAATTGACCTCAGGCCAGTGTAAGTTGAAAGGCTGATTGGCTTAGGACAGAGTCAGTCATACATAAAACACACTTGTCCGTCTTAAAGGCGGGTAGGGTGGGGAGTAATATCTGTGTTACACAGAATGTGTTGAACACTGGTAGGGGAGACAGAATTCAGAGCTCAGGTCTCCTGGCCCCATAGCTGCGTTCATGTATATATTTATGGAGCAGAGCAGTCGCGGCCGGCATTATGGCCCAGTGGGGGGGGGGCGCGCTGCGGAAGGGATGGTGGGGAGGCGGGAGGGGTTTAATAAAAATGGAAATATATATAAAGTAAAGTAAACTTTACTTACAGTCACTGCCGAGACTCCCGACGTCCTAGTTTCGAATTCCTGCAGCACTGTGCACATCATCAGGAAGGCGGCAGGTAGCCTCCCTCCCCCGCTGTCTTGTTGATTGGTGCGGCCGCAGCCCCACTTGCATCATTTTCTCTCAGGGAGAGTGGGCGAAGTTGCTCAAGGGCAGAGGGGTAGCAGCTTTCCCACTGTTGTTAATACTGTCTGTTTGGGCAGCCTCAGGCTGCCCAAACAGTCCGTATTACCAACAGTGGGCAAGCCACTCCCCCTGCCCTCGAGAAACTCCGCCCACCCACAATCAGGAACTTCTGCTTTCTCGCCGTGCGAGAAGGCAACAACAAATGGTAGTTATTACGGCAATAACTACCATTTGTTTTTGCCTTCTCGTACGGCGAGAGAGCAGGGGGGCGGCGCCCAAACGCCCCCATAGAGGAGCCGCCACTGTTTGAGTCTTTGATATTTCTTGTAGGTATCAATGCTTGTTGGGTATCAATGCTTGTTGTTGTGCCTCTTAGGGAACCGAGTCACGAGCCAAGTTCTATTTGCTTGGATTTCATTCTGGACAGTGTTTGGCAGCCTTACTCAAAGAAAGCCTAAAGCTAGCTGTCCTCGCGCATAAGATACAGCTCCGAGGTCGGCTGTTCAGTGCACGCGTAAATTAGGCTACGCGTACTGTTTACAGCAACGTGACGACGCCTTGATCCTCGATGTCCCTATAAATAGCCACACCCTTCTATTTATGATGCTTGGCTTTGTGTTCCGTTCCTGACTGTTCCTCCGTGCATGCGGCAATTCCTTCCTCGCATTCTGCGGCGGATTCCTGTCCCTGCAAGCAAGTTAAGAGCCGGCTCCAACGGAAGAACAGATCCTGCAAAGACATTCTATAGACTTGCTCAACGTTACTATAGCTAAGTGACATTGTTTTTAATGACTTAAAAGGCAGAATTATCAGAGATAAGGTTGAAGCCTGTAAATCCATTCATCCTATTTGTTTGGCACTGCTTTTAATTAGAATAGTTAACGCAGCACTAAGGAAGTGCAGGGCAATCAGTACTGTTGAGGGATTCCGTTTTGAACCCTAAAGTGCATGAGAAGCATCAATGCATTCTGAGGTTATTTGAGTGTGTTTTCAGTAGGAAAAATCTTCAAGGTAAGCCCTAAAGATAACGACAAGATATATTGTAAGTGTCTCGATGTTAGTAATGGGCTAAATCCTTTCAATTTTATTGACACAGTGTTTAAGAAATAAAGAGTCCTAACAATCTACAGAGTGTTACCTGGCCTCATCTTCGAAGAATAAAAAGGTACTCCTAAGTGTAGATATTGAAATAGAGAGATTTTGCGAATAGGTTAGAAAAGTACCCTTTACGTTTATTCTTTTGATTATATTATAGGCAATAGATGATAACATCTTCTTGCAAGTTCCAAACAAAACCGAGGCTGGTCCAGGTGAAGGAGCTGTGCGGAGTCTACATCTCTTGTTTCTTTCTCTGTCCATTCCCCTTCAGGACACCTACCAAGGCTCCAGTTATATCAGCAGCTCTGAGAGGTGTCCCGGAAGGGTTGGAGATTCAACATCTCCCATGTAGACACTCCTGGTTTTCAGGTGAGTGCTTGGCCATAACTCAACATCGGTTGTTCCTTAGATTCATCATGGGACAAGACCCAAGACTGAAACCACGTCACTCTACCATCTTGACACTTGGTCTTCAACTGGAACCAAGGCTGCACCAATGAAGACTACTGCTGCTCCTGCGCTCACTGTTCATTTCTGTATCTGTTCTTCTCAAGGACACCTGAAGTGATCTCCCTTGGATTGAAGTTGTCACTCCACTGCCACATGGACTACATATGGCTCAGTAACACAGGTGGTGGTTCCGCCACTCCCATAAGGCCTGACCTGGCCTCTCTACAAGTTTGAGTCCAGTATCAGTCATTGGAAACACTGGGACTGAACCCCAGTTACCAAGGCTCGTTGGCTCTGCAATCCAGAGATCTTCAGGCTACAAGAAGCTCTAGCCTCCAGCATCTCTTCCCTCCAAGTTCAGTATCCTCACCACATCCTTTTCAGCGTGTGTCTTCATTCTTAGGGAGCTGCTCTAGGTCCTCTTTCGACTCCTGTGCCCTTGGCCTGCGGGTCCTCTAGAGCGTCTTCTACTGTTTCAGTTGGCTTTCCTGCTTGCTTGGGATTTGACTAATTCTCCTACTGTTGTTGTGTCCCTTGGACCTTGCTGGTACAAACATTGCTCATTCTGCGTTCTTCACGTCAGTCGTGGCTACCAAGGTTAGTTAGTGCTCTCGCCCGGCATCGACCACCTAGTCACCGACATCCAACATGGGACAGTCGTGCATGGATTCTGGTCTTCCTCTGCATTTACTGGTCCTCACAGCTGTAGCAACAAGATCACCATTGACTCTTCTGAACCTCCCAACATCGGTGGGTTTTGTCTCTTGTTTCCTCCTGGTCACTCCTGAGTGGCATTGACTGGTCCCCACCTCTAATATAAGAAGTGTGTCCTGCCCAAACTTTGACATGTTTAATCAAAGACTACCACCAAACTCCTCTGGGACCCTGTGAACTTAAAAAGTCACTTCATAGGCTGCCAAGCAGTTGTCTATGTTAATCCCTGCAATATAATTGGGCATCATATCCTTTGGGATATGAAATCTGGACTCATGTAAAATGACTGCAGGTATCCTGCCACCACTAATATTGTTGCTGGAATATACTTGGAGGGCTCCAATATTCTACACTCCGAGGCTAATCTCAGGGGCCATATTCCTTCTCTCTGTGGCCAGCCTATTCTCTTCTGGGGCTTGCTCTTTCCTCAATCTCACAACTCATCTCCTGCTGCTTCTCCAGTTTGGCAAGGTCCTTTTAAATGATGGTAAGCTCTAGTCTGTACCCGATCAATGTTTGTAAGCCCTAGTCTCAGCTTTCTCACCTCCCTTCTTTCCACCAGCTCCTCTGGGTACAGTGCTTTGAGGACACATTGCAGCCTGCTCTAGAGTAGACTTCCGGTCATGGGAGGACATTTCTACCCCTCTCTGTAAGCTGCATGAAAAGACCATCTGTCAGGTCCAGCTCAGACCATTCCTCAGACCAGTGGTGGCCAGTGACATTTGAAAGTGGTGGGACCTAACATTATTGCCGTACTTCACTGCCGAGACCAAGCAAGCATAGGGAGTGAGCCTGAACCTCCTACAGGGATTTCGGGGGATTCTAGGGGGGGTTCTCCCCCCTAGAAATTTTTGAAAAAAGGGTGGATAAATGGTGCATTTTCAAGCAAATTTGAGGAAGCAGGAAGGTTTATAAAATAATACAATTTAATTATTTATCATTTAAGAAATTGCTAATTTTTATGAGCTATAGAGGACATTCTTTGCATATGCTGATGTTATCATTTGCCCATATTCACTTTTGAACACACTGATACACTTGTAATGGTTTTAACTATACAATAAATACATTCATTGACTGCAGTGCTGTACATTAATATGATAACACTATTTCCTTAAATTAATTTTCTGTTTTCATGCAAGAAACGCAATAAAAAACAAGGTGCCTCGGTGACTTCATTACAACATCCTGAATCTGTTTTAGGTGACACCCTTGCATATCAGGAAGTCCACAATACAGACTGTGACTATAGTCAAAGCACAATTAAATGTTCAACATATTACATGCAACGTTCGAGCCAAGTCTCTTGTTAATGAATAGTGAGGTGTGCATGTAGTTTAAGCACATATATATATAAAGTATTTACACATTCATACACTTGTATTACATAGATGTAAAATTCATGAAAAACAATTTCAAGAATCCACCACAAGGGCCAGGGAAGACATACACACTGCCTCAGAATCAACAGCATGAAATAGTAACGTCAAGTGTGACGCAATGTACAATCAGGGCCAACTGAATTATGCAGCAGGGAAGCGACAAATTATGCGGAATCCTGTAGAGCTTTAGGCCCAAGCCAAGGGGTATCCGATTAAAAGGGGATTTGTATTAATAGCGCTTGTTCCTAAAAGCAGCACGCTGTTCTCTGAGAAGCTGGAGTTTGCTGATGTTTTGAATGAGTAAAAGAACTATTCACACTCATGGAGGCATGAAATCCACTTAGTGTGGAAAGAATGTGAGTCCTGTAATCAGTCATCGACCCAGGAATACCCCACTTACCTGTCTTTCGTTACCATAGTTTCCTTCCTTCAGATTTAGCTGTAAACCAGCTCTCCTTGTATAGAGCGGCATCTTTATTCACAGTTTGCCAGCAATATCGAGCCCACAATATCAGCGGTCTGTGCAAAGTGCCCTCTTCGTTATGGTAAGATTCAATGCTAGTTGGTACTTTCGAACAAAGGGCTGGTATGAAAGGTGTGCTGACTGCTGAGTACCTGGATTTGTCCCGGGTTTATAATAGGCCTGTGCGGTAAATTCCGTTCCGCTCGTGGGATTTGGGTAATTTTGAGTTCCGCAGAGAACGAAAAATTTCCCAAAATTCTGCTTTCCGCAAAATATTTTGCTTGTTAACGTTCTCAAAATGCATGTTTGCGAGATATTTCCCCCGGAGCACGCAAACAGTGATTGTGAACAGTAAAAAAACATTGCGAACAAGCAATTCCGCATGTTCGCGGAATTGCTGCGTGTTCGCGGAGATTTTTTACCATTTCGCGGTGATTTGCGTAACGCGATTCCGCAAATTCCGCCCACCCCTAGAAAATGCTCCCCTGCTGTGAGGTCCTCCTTTTCTTTTGTGAGACCTAAGGTGTATATTTTAGACTGAAGGTCTCTTTATGCGAGGGTGTATTTTTGCCAAAAAGATTCTGACTGGCTGCCAGAGTCTTTTGAATGGCCTATAACACAGGGATCTATTACAAGCTTTGGCATACAAAGGGGCTTATTGACAGAGCCACACGCACACAGAATATACCGCACAGGCCTATTATAAACCCGGGACAAATCCAGGTACTCAGCAGTCAGCACACCTTTCATACCAGCCCTTTGTTCGAAAGTACCAACTAGCATTGAATCTTACCATAACGAAGGGGGCACTTTGCACAGACCGCTGATATTGTGGGCTCGATATTGCTGGCAAACTGTGAATAAAGATGCCGCTCTATACAAGGAGAGCTGGTTTACAGCTAAATCTGAAGGAAGGAAACTATGGTAACGAAAGACAGGTAAGTGGGGTATTCCTGGGTTGATGACTGATTACAGGACTCACATTCTTTCCACACTTAGTGGATTTCATGCCTCCATGAGTGTGAATAGTTCTTTTACTCATTCAAAACATCAGCAAACTCCAGCTTCTCAGAGAACAGCCTGCTGCTTTTAGGAACAAGCGCTATTAATACAAATCCCCTTTTAATCGGATACCCCTTGGCTTGGGCCTAAAACTAGTATTGTGAATAGTAGTGTGAGCAGTAGCGAGTAGTTGCTATTGAGTAGTACAGCGGGTAGAGAGTATTAGATATTTGTAGAGTAAGTTGTAGAGTAGTAGAGTGAGTAGTGATAATATTTGAGTGAGTAGTAAAGAGTGAGTAGTAGAGTGTAGTGAAGAGTGTGTTGTAGACAGTGTGTAGTAGAGTATTAGAGTGAGTAGCTTAGAGCAATTTTTTTCAGTACTAAATTTATTAGGGAGTATTAGAGAGTTGTAGAGTAAGTAGTAGAGTAGTAGAGTGAGTAGTAGATTGTGAGTAGGAGAGAGTGCTTAGTAAAGAGAGTATTAGAGAGTGAGTAGTAAAAAGTGAAAGAGTGAGTATTACAGAGTGAAAGAGTGAGGAGTAAAGAGTCACAGAGCCACACACGCATACATGCACAGCCACACCCACACACATACAAAGTGTGATTTTTAAAGTTTGGGTAGTACACAGTGAGTAGTAAAGAGTGAGTCATGTTGAGTAGTAGACAGTGTAGCAGAGAGTGCGTAGTACAGTATTACAGTAAGTATTATAAATGATATGCTATTCGGTACTACAGTGAGTATGGAGTAGTAAGAGTTGTAGAGTAAGTAGTAGAGTGAGTAATAGTGAGTAGTAGAGTTATTAGTTGATATTGAGTAGTAGGTAGTGAGTAGCAGAGAGTGTGTAGCAGAGTATTAAAGTGAGTAGTAGAGAGTAATATAGTTATTAACAGTGAGTAGTAGAGTCGTTGTGAGAATTGTGAGTAGTAGAGTTAGTAGACTAGTAGAGTGAGTAGTAGCAAGTAGTTGATATTGAGTATTACAGTGAGTAGAGAGTAGTAGAGAGTTGTAGAGTAAGCAGTCGAGTGAGTAGTGATAATATTTGAGAGTGAGTAGTAAAGAGTGAGTAGTGGAGTGAGTATTTGTGAATAGTAGAGAGTGTAGTAAAGGGTGTGTAGTAGAGTGTGTAGTAGAGTGTTATAGTGAGTACTGTAGAGTCGTTTTTCTGTGTACTAATGTGAGTAGGGAGTATTAGAGAGTTGTAGAGTAAGTAGTAGAGTAGTAGAGTGAGTAGTAGTGAGTAGTTGATATTGAGTAGTACAGTGAGTAGAAAGTATTAGATATGTGTAGAGTAAGTAGTAAAGTAGTAGAGTGAGTAGTGAGAATATTAGAGAGTGAGTAGTAAAGAGTGAGTAGTAGAGTGTAGTAAAGAATGTGTAGTAGACAGTGTGCTGTAGAGTATTAGAGTGAGTACCTTAGAGTAGTTTTTTTAATACTAAATTCATTAGGGAGTATTAGAGCGTTGTACAGTAAGTAGTAGAGTAGTAGAGTGAGTAGTAGATAGTGAGTAGTAGAGAGTGATTAGTAGAGAGGGTATTAGAGAGTGAGTAGTAAAGAGTGAAAGAGTGAGTATTAAAGAGTGAAAGAGTGAGTAGTAGTCACAAGGCCACACACACATACATGCACCGCCACACACACATAAAGTGTGATTTTTAAAGTTTGAGTAGTAAAGAGTGAGTAGTAAAGAGTGAGCAGTAAAGAGTGAGTAATGTTGAGTAGTAGAGAGTATAGCAGAGAGCGTGTAGTACAGTATTACAGTAAGTACTATACAGTGGATGTTATTCAGTCCTACAGGGAGTATGGAGTAGTAAGAGTTGTAGAGTAAGTAGTAGAGTGAGTAAGAGTGAGTAGTAGAGTTATTATTTGATATAGAGTATCAGAGAGTGAGTATCAGGGAGTAATGGAGTTATTAAGAGTGAGTAGTAGAGTCATTGTGAGGATTGTGAGTTGTAGAGTTAGTAGACGAGTAGATTAGTAGAGTGAGTAGTAGCGAGTAGTTGATATTGAGTATTACAGTGAGTAGAGAGTAGTAGAGTTTTAGAGTAAGTAGTCGAGTGAATAGTGAGAATAATTGAGAATGAGTAGTAAAGAGTGCGTAGTGGAGTGATTATTTGTGAATAGTAGAGAGTGTAGTAAAGGGTGTGTAGTAAAATGTGTAGTAGAGTGGTGTAGTGAGTACTGTGGAGTAGTTTTTTGTGTACTAAAGTGAGTATGGAGTATTGTAGAGTTGTAGAGTAAGTAATAGAGTAGTAGAGTCACTAGTAGATAGTGAGTAGGAGTAGTAAGAGTTGTAGAGTAAGTAGTAGAGTGAGTAAGAGTGAGTAGGAGAGTTATTCGTTGATATTGAGTAGCAGAGAGTGAGTAGTAGGGAGTTATAGAGTTATTAAGAGTGAGTAGTAGAGTAGATGTGAGTATTGTGAGTAGTAGAGTTAGTACAGTAGTACAGTGAGTACTAGCGAGTAGTTCTTATTGAGTATTATAGTAAGTAGAGAGTAGTATAGAGTTGTAGAGTGAGTAGTGAGAATATTGGAGAATGAATAGTAAAGAGTGAGTAGTGGAGTGAGTATTTGTGAGTAGAAGAGAGTGTAGTAAAGGGTGTTGTTATGACCAGATTCTCAGACCAGATAGAACCAGCTCACTGAGCAACACCAACCTGGCCAAAACGTAACCATCTCCCTCCTCAGGACCCATCTATCCAGGCACCTGGGTACCTACCTGAGGATGGGGAACTCGCAATATACAAGCTCATATCATCAGAAACACCATTAAATCTATAGGGATTACTAGGAATACTCACTGATTACTAAGGACGTCCATGCCCTACACCACACTCATACCTCATAGTCTCGCGACCACATGGGTCCAGACTAATCTACCCTGGGGCAGTTCTGATTATTTACCATTACACACTGATCACCCTCAGTGCTCACTCGACACACAATCCGGCGTGCCATACACATTGAGCTGCAGCCCCAGTGCTCTCTTTTCATCCGGTCCACAATCCGGCGGACCTAAACACTGGTTTCCCTCCCAGTGCTCGCTTACTTACAACCCGATCCGCAATCCGGCGGATCTACACATCAGGCTTCCACCTGATGCTCTCTTTAACGTCGCTTACCAACGACGATCCCTTTCCTATGAATACCTTCAGCTCTCTCTATCTCTATGTTGGAAAGTTTCTCTCACTATTCACTAAAGGTTCGCTACTACAATAATATTATGGGATGGCCGAATTACTTAGTGTCTGAATATTTACCTAGCTCAAGGGCTCCTCTCTCTCCCTAATTATTCAGTGGCTACTTACCGGATCAGGGGCAGCATCTGTTCTGGCTGTAACACCTGACTAGAAGGAAAGGTTACCTGTGCTTTAAGAACAATAGACACACACTGTATGCAAGAGTTATTCCCTGATTTAAACGCTCCTATTTCCTTTTGATCCATCAGTTGCTAAAGCATCTGGTTAGAAGAAAGGCTAGCTTTATCATAAGAATAACACATGCACACTGGTTCACTAAGAACTGGGGTATCTTTATTACAATAACAATAACAATAGGAATAGACACATACACAAATCTGCGGGGTCTCTGTAACTAACAGGAACTGTAACACACCACTGAAAGGAAAGGGATTAGACATACAGTATAAGGACAAGGTTATCTGCGGGGTCTCTGTAACTAACAGGAACTGTAACACACCGCTGAAATAAAAGGATTAGACCTACAATAGCCTAGGGAATAAAGACAAGATTAAGGTGTAAGTGTAAAGCAAGCTAATTTAGACTACCTCACCTATTAGAAGGAAGGTTTATCTCTCTCTCTGGTAGGATCAGGGCTCTCTGTCTCTCCCTCCGTCACCACAGCTTCACGCCTCTGGCTCAACTGCTTCAGCTGACAGCCTCAACTTCTCCATCTGCTTTAATGCATTCTGATAAACTGGCAGCCCCAGCTGATAGTTCCAGCTTTGTTCATATGACTGCTCTCTCCAGCTTCAGCAATCATCTGCCTTCTTTCTCCATTCCAGAAAACCAATAGAACTGAACTGTACTCTGCAGCTCCAGCAAACATCCTACTCTCCACTCTTCAAGAACCAAACTGACCACTCCTCCTCTCCTGCAATTCAATTCGCTAATATGGAATCCTCTCCTCTAGTGGAAAGCTCCAGCCAATAGCCTCCTCCCACCAGGTCCATGCACCGGGCTCCTTGCTCTAGACGCTCCCACAGTGATCAGCTGCTTGTTTCGTCTAGAGACCTGAGCCCAGGGACACTTCTTGATTAGATTCAGCTCTGGCCGGTTCTCTCCGGTTCGCTTAGGGCGAACAACAGCTCAAAACCAAAATATTACCTTTCCCCTTCAAGCATCTCAGCTCTGCAGGGACAGAAAGCAAAATGGAGTCTCTCTAGTTCTGGGCCTTGTAGGCCTGAGAAGGATGAAATAACCCTTAGCTCTGTCAGAGTACCTACACAAACCATACCAATGTGTAATATAAAGTCAGGACCACAGGATCCACCCTCTACTATAGGCAGGATAATGAAAGGACACATAATTATGTCAAACCCAATAGGCAATAGATGGATTAGAGTCAAGAATAAGCAATCTATCATCATATAAAGCAGCTATCCTCTTCTAGGTCTGGAAAAAGGGCTTAAAAGGGCCAACACAAGGTAAGAATACAGACCATAGGTGTGAGCAAGCTTAAAGTCTTCATCACTCCGAAATAGAGCCAAAAAACCTGTCAAGACAGGTGTGTAGTAGAGAGAGTGTAGTAGAGTGTTATAGTGAGTACTGTAGAGTATTTTATTGTGTACTAAAGTGAGTAGGGAGTATTAGAGACTTTTAAAGTGAGTAGTAGAGAGTGCATAGTAGAGTATTAAAGTATATAGTAGACTGTTATTAGGAGTGAGTAGAGTAGTCTTGAGTAGGAAAGTGAGTTTTAGAGAGTTGTTGATACTGAGTAGTAGTTAGTATAGTATTAGTTGTAGAGTAAGTAGTAGAGTAAGTAGAATTAGTAAGAAGTTGACAGTTAGTAGTAGAGTGTGTAATGGTGATTAGTAGAGTACATTAAGTAGTTCTCTTTATAAAGTATAATGATACATATTTTTCAATATGTATTTATATATCTGTAGCTATGCAGTATTTGTTATGCACATATATGTACATACTTATAATATTTTTGTAGAGTGCTGCATACATATGCATTGAAGTACATGCAAATATATTTATTGCATGTGAATAATTAGTAAGCAAAAAGTTTTAACATCTTTTATTAACTATAAGTATTAAATAATGTATTTTACATTTTTTTGAGTTAGCACTTTTATTCTGTTTTCTTTATGTATATTTTAAGAATCCTCAATTATTTCCATAATGCATCCATTTTGAAAGATGACATTTAATTTTTTCGTTAAGTTTGGCATGAGAGCATCTCCAAAGTCTTCTATGTCTGCTGCTATATCTAGGTGGTCCATGAGAATTGTATTTGGTATTTCTATTAATTTAAAATGTTTAGTGTCTTCAATTTGTACTGTTATCGTACTCTTCTCTTGCGTTGTATTTTCCAGTCCATATATTGTTATTGTTATGTTTTCTTCAGGTGGTTCTATTATCTGCAAAGGAAAAAAAAAATGTTAATTGAGGCATTTACAGTGTATTTATATTTGTTTTAGACATTTTAGTAATTTTTTTAAATATTGTTAATCGTTTTTGGGGGAGGATGTGGAGAGTAGTAGGAGTAGCGAGTTGTAGGGAGGGATGTATAGAGAGTGTTTGAGAGATACAATGTTAAAGGCATTAACCGAGATAGATGTATGGAGAGTTAGTGTCAGTGATATAAACTTAGTGATATTGAACTGGAAAGGGAGAGAGATGGAGTTTTATAGAGTGAGTAAAGTAGAGTTGTGTTGTTGAGTTAAGCAGTGAGAGGCAATGTTATGTTGAGTGAATTTTTTGTTGTTGTAGGAAGATATATAGTTATGTTGAGATAGAGATATGGATGTTGGGAGTTAGGAGGAAATGTTAATTGTAAAATATTACAGTGAAAAAGAGTGATATAGAAATTTTGTTTTGGGAGATTTGCATGTGTTAGCAGTTTAAGATATTTGTATTGTGTAAGACAGGTAGTGTAGTAGAGCTTGTTAGCAAGATATGAAAATGTGTTTAAAAGTGAGAGAGTGTGAGATGTAGTTAGTTAATAGAGTACAGATGTATGTGGTGTATTTATTTTTATTGTATGTATGGGGAAGTTGTTTGCGATAGTATGCCTATAATGTAGGTATAGATATAGTATTGCATTTTATACTTTTTAGGGCGTTGTTTGGAGGGTGTAAGAGAGATATTGAGAGATAGAAGTAGTTAAAGTGTGGTAGAGAATGATATGTGTAATTAGAGTCAGATGTATGTAGAGTTTATTGGTGATATATTAATAGAATGAAATTGAGGGAGCAAGGTAAAGTGAGTGAAGTATTTAAAGTGAGGAAGGTAGTGTTATTAAGTTAAGTAACTAGTGGTATTGTTATGCTTTTTGAATTGTTAAGTGTTATGATATAGGAAGATATATAGTTAGGTGTAGTTAGTGATGCAGATGTTTGTATGTTGATGGTAAGAAACATAAAGATAGAAGTTTTGTTATTAATGAAAATGTTATGAAGCTATAGATATAGAGGTATGTATGTATAGGGAGGTATGCCTATCTGAGCAGTATAAGGGATATATAGTAATGTATCCAGTGTGTGTGTGATAGTCAGTTATAGTATTGTAAAATGTGTATACAAGATAGAGAGTGAGAGATGTAGTTATGTATGGGAGGAAAATTATGGAAGTAAAATGTGTTATTGGATACATTTGTGAGTATGCAATGTTTGTAGCTGTAAATATTGTATAGTATTTTAGCACTTACTTGAAATTGTGTATTTCGAGTTCTATTTAACATTTTCTCATTATTAAATTTGTGGACAGTCAAGTGCGTCATCTTAATGGATGTTCCAAGTTTTATTGGGAAGTCTGTTGCGTGCCTCCATAGTGTTATTTTAACTGAGTCTGTTGTATCAATAACTGTTATTGATTTTAGTTTTGTTTCTTATCCTGCAACAAATATTGATTTTGTTTCTTCTTCCTGTAAAATATAAAAACATTTGTATTATTTTTTATTTTTTTATTTTGTATATAGAGTAACCGTATATTTTTTATTCTGTTGTGGTACTTTTAAAAGATAATGTTAGTAGAGTATAGTAGGGTAGGTAGTATGTATTAGTCAATGTGTTGTAGAGAGTGTGTGGTAGAGAGAGTGTGGTATGGAGTGTGTAGTAAAGAGTCTGACGTAGAGAGTGTGTTTGACAGTGTCTTTTTTAGAGAGTGCGTGTTATATTTTGAGTTATAGAGAGTGTGTGTTAGAGAGAGAGTGTGTGTTAGAGTGAGTGTGTGTTAGAGAGAGAGTGTGTGTGTGTGTGGGAGAGAGAGTTAGTGTGAGAGAGAGAGAGTGTGTGTGTGAGAGAGAGAGAGTGTGTGTGTGAGAGAGAGAGAGAGAGAGAGAGTGTGTGAGAGAGTGTGTGTGAGAGAGTGTGCATGAGAGAGTGTGTGTGTCAGAGTGTGTGTGTGTGTGAGAGTGCGTGTGGGAGAGAGTGTGTGTGGGAGAGAGTGTGTGTGGGAGAGTGTGTGGGAGAGTGTTTGTTGGAGAGTGTGTGTTGGAGAGTGTGTGTTGGAGAGTGTGTGTTAGAGAGAGTGTGTTGGAGAGTGAGTGTTAGAGAGTGTGTGTTAGAGAGTGTGTGTTAGAGAGTGTGTATTAGAGTGTGTAGTAAAGAGTGTGGTAGAGAGTGTGTGGTAGAGAGTGTGAGATAGAGAGTATGTGACAAATAGTGTGTAGAAGAGTGTGTGTAGTAGAAAGTGTAGAGTAGAGAGTGTTGTAGTGTGAACAAAGAGAAATAGCAAGTTATAAAAGTGCTGAGAAATGTTGACAATTCCTCAAGTAAGTAACACCATGTGAGTATGCATATTTGTTCTCACCTACATGCTTTCTTTTTCATCAACATGAAAGTATGCATATTTGTTTTTGCGTGCATGCTTACTTTTTCATCATCAGCTATTGCCAACTTATAACCGAAATTTGGAAAAAAGTGAGGAAAAAAGAGAGAGGAGAGTGAAGAATACACAGTGTGTAGTATATAGTAAGTAGTAGAGAGAGTAATAGGAATAGTCTCTGTAGTATAGAGTTACTAGTAAAGCATATTAATGAGTGTAATACGCTGAGGCGTTCAGTAGCAGCCCTATGATGAAGCATGCCGCAACTTGTTGTGGGTGAGGGCAGTTTTTACAAAGGGACTGTGCTCCCCAGTTAACTTCATAGACTCTTAAAAACTTTGCGACTTCTCTTGCATTATCAACACTCACAGAAACACCATTTTTAAATGTTATCTGATCATTCTGAAAACTGCCTTTTAAAGAAGAAACTATGGATTTAGCAGTTGCTCCATGTTCTCCAGATGTGAGGCACATATAACAATAGTTTGTGACAACATATTCTCTTTCCACATCAAAACATTTAAAACCACTGCATTCCTTTCTTCTACCCCAGTGCCATCATCAACCCTCATTCTAAATGGTTCATTACAACACAAAGCTAACAGATCATTAATGCATTCTGGGCCCATGGCACCATTCAAAATGCAGGTTGTTATTGTCAATGCGGATGTATATTTTTTTGATATTGCTCAATCTGGAAATATTAATTTGAATTAAGGGCCACTATGGTCTGTGGTAGAAAGTAGTAAATTATGCTTCACCAAAAATGTGGCAACTTTTACTTCAGCCCGAAGTACTTTTCTATCTAGTTCATTGGGAGCCACTTTGAGGCTTTTGCTGTGATTTCAATACATTTACTCTCTTTCTATGACCTTCTGAACTCTCCAAATGCTTCTGAACTAGTTTAGTGATTGAGTACGGAGATTAAAACTTTAGGTAAATCAGTCAAATGCGGTCCAAAACACACCAAGTCAACAAAAAAAATTATGGGGGGGGGGGAACAAACATAAAAAGTTCTTTTTTTCAACTCCCTTGGTATTTTATTGGAGGCAAATGGATCATGAGACAGGTTTCTTAATCCAAAGGGCTCAAAAGATGAGTGCAGCTGAAGATGCAACATTCAAACTTGCAAAAATGTTAGGCCACAAACCGGTGTACGAAATGGTCCAACTTAAAAAAAGCAAGTGCCTATCGTGGGCACTTATGGAACCAGAGTCTGGGCCTGTAGTGCCTGCACAAAACTTCAAGTAAATGAAAATTGTTTTTGTGCAGTCTACTGGTCATTCCTAAATCCTCTTAAAGCTTTATTTCACATTTCGAACTGGGTATAGGGTTCATGGAGGACCGTATCTCCATGGCACCCCTTCTATTGTGGACAAAGCTATGGAGCTCCCCGAATGCAGACTTCACATGGAAGGTCTTACTAGACTGTTTAAAATTAGATAACATGACTGCTATTACATGGTTAGCTTATGTGAAAAACACCTTCTATAACCTGGGATATAGTAATTTATTTGAGTCACAGCAAAGTATACCACCTGATCTTAAAATGGAAGTCAAGAAGAGCTATGAAGCTTACAAAGATGGAGTTAGAGTAGAAAGATCTCTTGATATGCCCACAGTTACAAGACATATGAAGATATCCAGATCATCTGATATGGAGCCTTACCTGAACTGGATAGTAAACTAAGCGTGGGCATAAAATCCGTTTTGCGGGCGAATTTGCGGATTTTTGATGATTTCGCGATCCGCAAATCGCGCAAATTTACCCAATAATCAGCATATTCGCAAGCTACAAATTATTTTGCTTGGTCGTGCTTGAAAAATACAATATTGCACGCGTGGCGTTGTCTTACCGTGATTCTGAGTCCGCCGAGTTGTTTTTCTTCAGGTTTTGCGTGTGCAGCGCCATTTTCGATCTTGCTGCGTGATCGCGCGAGAGTTTTTCGAACGTGATTACGTTATCCCGGCTTGCCATCTTGCACGACGAGAGTTTGACAATGCGATTACGTCATAAAAGCCTGCGACGGCGCGCAGCTGACTTCCGACGGGAGATTCAAACAGCTCGGGTTCCCGAAATGGCAAAAATTACAATTCTGCACAAGAAATCCACCGCAAGAAGCATAAACCTTGTGAAAATGATGATTTTGATCAGAATAACTCCTCAGATTGACATTTGACTGCACTTTTTGGTGCAGGAGTCCATTTTTTGGGGTGGGGTGGGAGGAAGGAAGTGCCTCAGAGTCTCCAACTTCCTGTTCCAGTCCAGCAGGCTCCTCCCAGTGCTTTGTGCATGCACTGGTCACTTTTCATTTGGCTGTTGAGCTGGAAGGATTACTTTCTTTGACTGCTACTGGATTTTATTTGAGGAATTTTTGGACTTTGGAGTTTGGATCACTTTTGGACTTGAGATTTTACAAGTAAGTTTGTGTTGTTTGTTTGGGGCATTGCAGTTGAGGCAACTACAGTTCTAAAACTTTTTTCACAACTTTAACAAAATATATATTGTGGTGGGTAGCCACAGTATCCAGTAGGCCCAGGGTTAGTCATGGGTGCATGATACAACTGTTTAGTGATTTGTTTTTTAACTTAATTCTCATTTATGTCATGGAATTTTAGCTCACTGTTATATGTTGATTTTTTTTTAAATTTTGGGGTGCCTGTAAAGCCTCACTAGCTAGTAGGCCCAGGTGTAGTGAGTGGTGCATGAGCCTAGTCTTTCTGTGGGGTGTCTTGAATTTAAACATCATTGAGGACATGGATGGCATGGGATTGTGGTGATTTTTGAGTGTTTTTCCACTTTTTGGGGTGGTGTCGGGCCGTGGCCATGTGGGTGGGGGGCATTTTGAGGCCTGGCCATGTTGTGGGGGTCAAGGGGCTATTTTAAGCCAGACAGTGTGCTCAGGCCTGCACCCAGTTTGCCTTGCTTTCAACCATTATGCCCAGGGGTACTCAGTGGTGCATTGGCCTAGTCTTTCTCTGGGGTGTCTTGAATTTAAACATCATTGAGGGCATGGATGGCATGGGATTGTGGTTATTTTTGAGTGTTTTTTTGACTTTTCGGGGTGTTGTTGGGGCCTGGCCATGTGGGTGGGGGCCATTTTGAGGCCTGGAACAGGCAGGGCCTGGCCATGTGGTGGGGGTCAAGGGGCTACTTTTAAGCCAGACAGTGTGCTCAGGCCTGCACCCAGTTTGCCTTGCTTTCAACCATTATGCCCAGGGGTACTCAGTGGTGCATGGGCCTAGTCTTTCTGAGGGGTGTCTTGACTTTAAACATCATTGAGGGCATGGATGCCATGGGATTTTGGTGATTCTTTGAGTGTTTTCGACTTTTTGGGGTGTTGTTGGGGCCTGGCCATGTGGGTGGGGGACATTTTGAGGCCTGGCCATGTGGTAGGGTCAAGGGGCCATTTTGAAGCCAGGCAGTGCGTTCAGGCCTGCACCCAGTTTGCCTTGCTTTCAACCATTATGCCCAGGGGTACTCAGTGGTGCATGGGCCTAGTATTTATGTGGGGTGTCTTGAATTTAAACATCATTGAGGGCATGGATGGCATGGGATTGTGTTGATTTGTGAGCGTTTTTAGACTTTTCGGGGTGTTGTTGGGGCCTTGCCATGTGGGTGGGGGCCATTTTGAGGCCCGGTACAGGCAGGGCCTGGCCATGTGGTGGGGGTCAAGGGGCCAATTTGAAGCCAGGCAGTGTGTTCAGGCCTGCACCCAGTTTGCATTGCTTTCAACCATTATGCCCAGGGGTACTCAGTGGTGCATGGGCCTAGTCTTTCTGTGGGGTGTCTTGAATTTAAACATCATGGAGGGCATGGATGGCATGGGATTGTGGTGATTTTTGAGCATTCGTAGACTTTTTGGGGTGTTGTTGGGGTCTGGCCATATGGGTGGGGGCCATTTTGAGGCCTGGTACAGGCAGGGCCTCACCATGTGGTGGGGGTCAAGGGGCCATTTTGAAGCCAGGCAGTGTGTTCAGGCCTGTACCCAGTTTGCCTTGCTTTCAACCATTATGCCCAGGGGTACTCAGTGGTGCATGGGCCTAGTCTTTCTGTGGGGTGTCTTGAATTTAAACATCATTGAGGGCATGGATGGCATAGGATTGTGGTGATTTTTGAGTGTTTTTCGACTTTTTGGGGTGGTGTTGGGGCCTGGCCATGTGGGTGGAGGCCATTTTGAGGCCTTGGACAGGCAGTGCCTGGCCATGTGGTGGGGGTCAAGGGGCCATTTTTAAGCCAGACAGTGTGCTCAGGCCTGCACCCACTTTGCCTTGCTTTCAACCATTATGCCCAGGGCTACTCAGTGGTGCATGGGCCTAGTCTTTCTCTGGGGTGTCTTGAATTTAAACATCATTGAGGGCATGGATAGCATGGGATTGTGTGTTTTTTTAGTGTTTTTCGACTTTTTGGGGTGTGTACCTGATGTTCCTCTGGCTTCCATTGCTTTTAGGTGCACAAGAGAACCACCAGTGCCAGGAGGAAGTCCTGCAGCGGTGTGTGCAGCACAACGTCACGTGACGTCACGTGTGGCCACAGACAAAACAACTCTGCAACTCGTGCAACTGCGGCCTGCTGTTCTAACATCTCAAGAAGATGGCCCCAAAGAAAGTTGGCCGTAGCGCCTCGGCGAAAAAAGTCACCAGTGCCACTGCCAGTAAGAAGGAGCAGAAGAAGAAAGTGGCACCACCTACCAAGGAGACTGGTGTGCCCACCAACACCAAAAAAACTACGCCTGCAGCAGCAGCGGTGTCCGCCGGGGACCAAGCTGGAAGCAGCACCTCCCCTTCATTGGGCTCAGTGCCACCACGCCAAGTTAGGTCCAAGACCACCATGAGTGCTGCTGCGGCAGTCACTTTGGTTGTTGAATCACCATCGACCAGTGATCTTGGCTCATCACAAGAAAGTACCATCCACTCAACGCCGGGTGTAACTCAGCTTACGAGTGTTCAACAACAACAGCCACAAACACAGGTGCAAGTAGTACAAGCGCAAGTACATGGGCAAGGAGAGGCGCAAGTACAGCCGCAAGGAGAGGCGCAAGTAGAGGGGCAAGTACACCCGCAAGGAGAGGTGCATGGACAGGTGCATGGAGAGGTGCGACTAGAGGTTCGTGGAGCGGCACAACTGCCTACAACGCTTGTTCCTCCAGAAGTAGGGGCACATCAGGAAATTGCTATTCAAGAGGAGGTATCCGAGGAAGCCACTCCTCCTGATGATGATTATCCATTGTCTTCCAGATCCCCAGCAAGAAAAAGGTCAAGGAGGGATACTAGAAGTTCTTATTCAAGCCCCCTTCCTTCTGATGATGCTGATGTTGATTGGAACCCACCAATGCAGTCTGAGAGTGGGTCACCCCATGATGAGCCAACAAAGGTAGCTAAGCCTAAAAGGAAGGCTCCCGCAAAGCTTCCACTTATGGGTGATGACGACGAACAAGAAGTGGTATCTTGTGCTGCTGATGAACAATCTGACAATAACCCAGTCATCACAGTCGTCACTCCAGCCCCAGCAGGCATGCAGCACACAGACATTTTCACTCTATCCCGAATGGCTGCTGAGCGAGATATGGGCGGCGTGGCACTGGTACCACCACTGTTAACTACAACACCAACAAGACCTACAGCTTCCATCTTTTTTAGTCAGAAGGGCCGGCATGGACCTCCATCCTGCTCGACCTCAAGTAGTGGTGCTGTAAGTGATTAACAGAAACGAATTCAGTCACGCCCATCCTCCACTTCATCTGGCATTGAAAGTCAAAGTAGCACCTCCACCACCAGCAGACATCACCCGTCCCCAGTTTGGGACTTCTTTACTGTTAGCGCAAAGGCAGAAAACATGGTCGTTTGTTCAATTTGTAAAGTATTAGTTGGTCGGGGTAAGCTTGGTACCAACTATGGTACCGGAGGCCAGAGAGGTCATCTCAAACAACACCCTCCTATCCAGTGAGAAGCACACATGAGGAAGATCGAGGAAGCCAAAAGAAAAAAAATCCAAATGTATCCCTTGAAATTGAATCTGATGACGAGAATCTGTGCAGGGGGGAAGTGAAGAAGCGACAGACATTTTTTCTGGTACACCCAGTACCCCTGGCAGCAGCACTGCAGTGGTATCGCCCACACCCTCTACCCCTGCAACATCTATGAGGCACACTAAGAGTGTTGGAGAGACACCAATGCGAAACACTACATCAATGGGCCTAACTGGTTTGAAGAGGTCATCATCATCATCATCACGTAAAATGGTCCAGCCCACCATTAGAAGCATGCTTTGGTCGCAGGCGCCATTTGAACGCAACCACCCAATGGTACGTTTGTATAACGCGAAGCTGGCTAAAATGCTAGCGCTGGACCTTCTCCCTTTTTCTTTCGTGGAAGGGGTGGGGTTTGTGGTAAATAAAGTATTACCCTGTCATAATTTCTATAAATAAACAAAGGATCATGCATAAAGTGAGAGGCAGAGTCCGTGATGTCCGATTCAAAAGGGCTTTATTTCAATAACTCGAGTTAAGGGAGAATCGGTTCCATCAACACTAAGGTTCAGGAAGGGTCTTCTAAACTTTATTCACAGAGTACAATATTTATACATTCAATTTCGCAGATAGGGAGGAGCGCTCCAGGCAGAGCAAGAGAAAGAGAGATAAGAACATGTGGGCGTGCATGAGGGCGTACATGTGGGTGTTCACTTGAGGAGTCATAGGTGAGTCATAGGTGGGTGGATGCATGGAGGGGGTTGCATGGCCAGCTGGAACTTTGCCCTACTTGTGTGCGCAACTTGATCATGACGTGCAATTGACATGTAACTGGGGGGAAGCTGACTTTCGGTCTAGTAGGGAGGCCTTCAGTGTCAGGGCGACCAGTACGTCTGGTATTATCTGATATCTTAAGTCCGGGGATGTATTATCTGAAGCAAAGGTCGCTCATCACCAAGAGCCCGTGTGGGCATCTATTTCTTCGTTCATTGCATGGGGGCCTTGAGCTTTCTACGGACGCGAGCTCTGCAAATCACTTAAACGGAGACAGAAAGGCTAGGCCCTATCTCTGCAGACGGGTTCTGTTTACCTCCTTCACCAGGCAGGAATGTGATTCTGTAGAGCAAGCAGATAACTGTTGTGCAAAATACTGTTTTGGCACCCCGTGCTGGGCCCCTCTCGGCTTAGCCAAAAGTATGCGAGGTCAGGGATACGTAGCTGCAGCCCTCAGAGTGTCTGGAGGCATGAAACTTCAATTCGGGGACTGGCTGAGCCACAAAATGGAGAAATGGGTTCTTCGCGATATATTAAAAGTGCACAATGCAAACACATGGGCCACATGGGACTCAGTGCAAAATTAACGTTTCATTTATGGAAAACCTGGTGACTGGCATCCTAATGTGGGACGTAAATGCAGGGGCATCATTATTGCGGCCACAGAGGGAAAATGCATGGGTGACATGCACATACACTAAACGTAGGGGTACACGCAGGGGACATATTGGCCATGTAAAATGTCTTTTTCCTCATTCCCTCCTTGTCCCCTACTGTACCCTTCAGGACACATCTATTTTCATGAGACCGTATATTTGTTCATACAGCATCATTTGTTCATCTTTGATCCTTTGTATACGTGGATGTGGAACACAGGCAGTCGCACACAGGCCGCAAATGGCCGGGCCACACTGCAGACAGAGACAGCAGCCGAATATCATAAGCAGTATCATTCCTAGGAACAACAACACTTTCCATCCCCATGCCGATATTACACCCCAGAGCCAACTGGACCAAGTCCATGTGCCTGGGTTTTGATGTATATTGTGAGCAATCTTGTGGAGCCTTGTTATTGCTGCGTACACAGATGGCGCGTTATTAGGTATGGAAACGCAGCAACTGGAGCCGATCACCCTACAGGCCCCACCCCTATCCGCCAGGATGACGTCAAGAACAAGACGGTTCTGAAGAACAACCAGTCGCATGGCAGACTGCTCCTGGGTCAAGTTCACCAGGGCAGATGCAGTCTCATTCACAACTGCTTCCAGAGTCCATGTTAACCTGCGTATGAGTTTACTGTTTTGGACGGGACCTATGAAGAAAAATAATCCTTTATTGAAATCTGTATATTGCTCCCAGGCTGTCTCAGTCTGATCAACCTCTGAGGCATCGGTCTCTCTCCTGTCTCTAACATTCTCTAGTCGTGAATCTCGATGATAATAGGATGGGGCCAGAAAGACGGGTGGCAGCAGGAACGCTATATAGCATGTCCCACCCCAGTCTAAGGGCAGCTGTACATAGGCTGTCTGACCGCAAATGAAATAGGTATGGCGAGATGCTTTGAAAGAAAACTTTCCTTTATCATTAAACTCTACTACAGCATTACACTCGCTGTGTCCCATATGTACTGATCCTTTCTTTCTAATGCACAAAACACCTTTTACCTTTTAGGACTGAAATAGACGGTGGACCCGAATTTTGCGTGGGCTGAACATTCAGCATTATAAAATTGAGAGAAGCATTTCCTTGCTCGTACTCTTCATTTTCTAGATCGGTCCCCTTCCTTTGGGGGAGTCCGTCTTCGTCTGGAAAACTTACCTCATTCATTACTTTATTCAGGTTTCCGTATATCCAGTCACCCTGGTAAACTTTGGACTTTTTGTCGATTGATGTCATTAAGGCAAACCATGCTCCGCACGAACCATTGTGGGAGAACGGAAAAGGGAAGAGGGGCAGAACTCCCTTCAGCTTTTGATAAGGTGGGAGTCGGCCACATATCCAGCAATCTGTCGCATTGCTGGTCTGATGAGAATGGTGTAACATCCGAATAAAAGTATTGTTGCGCAGGGCCAGTCGATATGACAGTTCATGGGGTGGCAGATCACTAAATGTATGCTCTACGGTGTCATTAATGGAAGAGTGTATAATAGGAGGAAAGAAAACATGTAATATTAAGCTGACACAGATTATAGTGATGCACAGAAGAGACAGAAAAATCAGAGATACTATACATCTACTACGTAATATCTTGCAGTATTTTTCTTTCATTTTGCTCTTTTTATTATTATTGTCCGCGATCTTATGCATGTCAGATATCTTGTTTAATTGATTCACCACCTAGTGGACTTAATTGATTAAACGTCGTCTGGCTTTCTAGATCGTAGTTTGGACCTGTACCCTTGCTGTGGAGTCTTTTCTAGCAAAGGGGGCTCAAAGTCTGTAATGTCTTTTTTCTTTACCAAAGTTCCAGAGTCTCCAAAGTACCGTTTACAATGATGGGCGTGAAGCCATCCTTTTCTCCCTTCGACTTTGTTGGCTGTCCTCGTTGTTAGTAACACTAACTTCGGCGCCTTCCAACGCGGCTCAAGGGGGCTTGATCGATCAAAATTCCTGACGAGCACATAGTCTCCTGGGACTATGGCGTGCTCCTTGACCTGGGTGTTGTCAGGGAAGGCGGCGGCAACCTGTGAACGACAAGAGAGTAGTGCAGACATCAAGGAAGCCAGGTAATCTGTAAGCATGTTACTGTCAACATCAATTATTTTCTTAGGCATAGGCGTACCCCACATGTTCGGCGGTCTACCGAAAACCACTTCATATGGTGATAGGCCTGTTCTGGAATGGGCTACCATACGCATGTAAAAGAGGGCAACCGGCAATGCTACCATCCAATCCACGCCTTTTTCTGCACAGATCTTTGCTAGTTTCGTCTTTATTGTCTGATTATGCCTTTCTACAAGGCCTGCTGCTTCAGGGTGTCGTACACAATGGAACTTCCAGTTATATCCTAACAGAAGAGACACTTGTTTCATTAATTCAGAAGAAAAAGGCTGACCATATTCTGAGTAAACGACACGGGGCAATCCGTATCTAGGAAAGAATTTGCGCACCAATTGCCTGGCAGTTCTCACAGCAGTATAATCTGGGACTGGATACGCTTCTGTCCATCTAGTTAGTGCACACACAACTACCAGGACATACTTGTAACCTCTACATCTGTCCATTTGGATATAATCCATCTGGAGGACCTCAAAAGGGTGGTCAGGAGGTTGAAATCCGCCTTGTTCCACCGGAATGCCTTTACCTGGATTGAACTGACAACAGATCATGCAGGTTCTTACTTTTTGTTTTGCTGCTGCACGCAGGTGCTTGTTAAACCAGATATTCTGTAAGCTGTCTATCATTGCCTTCTCTCCCAAGTGTGCTGGACTATGTGCTGTGTTTATGATCACTTGTACCATTGAATCAGGAAGAAACCATGTGGCTTTGCCCTTAGTCATCCAACCTTGGTCAGTCTGGACCCCTCCTTGTTCAGTCCATTTCTTTATTTCATCTGAAGTGGCATGTGTCTGTATGTCGAGTACATCTTGAGAAGGATCCCTGACTGTCATACTTTTTGTCAGTAATGGTACCTCTGTCTTTGTCGTGTCTGTTGGCGTCTGGGCTGTAAGTTTAGCAGTTCGGTCTGCCAGGTCATTACCCTGGGAAATGGTGTCTGTAGCTTTGGTGTGTGCTTTACATTTTAGAATGGCTATGGCTGCAGGTAAATGTATTGTTTCCAACAGGGCCTGAATAAGCGGGCCGTGCTGAATTTTGGCCCCATGAGAGGTCAAGAAACCTCTCTCCCTCCATAGTACTCCAAAATCATGGACTACGCCAAAAGCATATTGTGAATCTGTATAAATGTTCACTTTCAAGTGCTTAGCTCTTATGCAGGCTTGTGTCAGAGCGATGAGCTCTGCTGTTTGTGCTGACAGTATGTCTATTCTTTGTGTCTCTATGACTTCAGTAGCAGTGGTCACGGCATATGCTGCCACTAATTCTCCCGCACTCGTCCTCATGCATGATCCATCTACATAGAGTGTTAGGTCAGGGTCTGAGAGTGCAACATCTGTCAGGTCTTGTCTTGGTTTCGTCACTATATTCATTATTTCCACACAATCATGTGGTGCGGTGTCTACTGTACTTGAGGGCAAAAGTGTAGCAGGGTTCAGTATGTTACATCGTCTGATCTCTATGTGTGGTTGAAATAACGTCAGTTCATATCCTGTCAGTCTCGCTACGGTCAAGTGTTGTGTCTGTGTCCTGTTCAAGAGAACTTCCACTGCATGCGGTACCTGTACTGTCAGGGGGTGTCCCAGCACTATCTAGTCACTTTGTCTTATGGCTAGGGCTGTTGCCGCAACCGATTTCAGGCACGCAGGGAGAGCCTGGGCCACTGGGTCCAGTGTACTAGAAAAATAAGCACAAGGCTTGTGTTTTCCTACTTGATCTTGTGTGAGGACAGATAATGCTGTTCCATCCCGTTCAGTTACGAAAAGCATAAAGGGTTTGCTGTAACTTGGAGTCGCTAAAACTGGCGCTTGACATAAGGCTCTTTTCAATTCCTCAAATGCCAAGGTGTGCTCTTGTGTCCAAGGGAGGACAGTCGAAGACGCTGCCTCCTGTGTTGTCAACTGTATGAGTGGTTTGGCTAGATAGGCATACTGGGGAATCCACTGCCTGCAGTATGAAGTGAGGCCAATAAAGGCCCGTACTTCCTTTTGTGTCTTGGGCTGTGAAAGGTTAGAAATTAACTGAATACGTTCTTGTGTCAGCTGTCTACCCCTCTTGGACAGCAAGTGTCCAAGGTACACCACTTGCTGTGCACAGAATTGTAACTTCGAAGGGGACACTTTGTGCCCCTTGTCTGCCAGAAAGTGTAAAACCGTCAGTGATGCATCTTCGCAGTCTGTTTCTGATCGTGCTGTAATTAGGATGTCGTCTACGTACTGTATCAGTGCTGTGTCGGTAGGCATATTAATACTGTCCAGCTTTCTTTTTAACGCTTGACTGTAAATGCTAGGACTCTCTGTAAAACCTTGGGGTGCTCTCGTGAATTTAAAACTGCGTCCTTTTAAACTGAATCCGAAAAGATATTGGCTGTCTGGATGAATTGGAACGCTGAAAAAGGCATTCTTCAAGTCAATGACTGTAAAGAACGTTGCCTCAGAATCAATAGCAGTCAGTAATGAAGAAATGTCTGGGACCACTGGGTATTGTGGGACTACGCATTTATTCAATTCTCGAAGGTCAACAACTAGTCTGTAAACTGGTGGTGCATTAGGGTCTGATCGTTTAAGGATAGGAAGGACAGGTGAGTTACACACATTCGAGTCAGTCTCCACCACCACCCATTGTGCAATGAGTTCATCAATAATTTTCAATAAGGCCATTTCGGCATCAGGTGGCATTTTGTATTGTCGTATACGTGGTAGTACTACTCCTGCTTTGAGAGTGACCCAGTGAGGTGTTATGTTCATGTAACCTACGTCAGTCGGACCTTGTGCCCATAGGTGCTGTGGTACATTCTGGAGTCTGTGGTCAAAATCTGTCAACACATAATGACCCTTAAAATCACGTAAGTACAATCGCACTCCCTCCGGAGAACAACAGATAACTGCCCCTAGTTCTTTTAATGTCTTAATACCAAGTAAGTTTTCTGGACATGATTTAGTAAGTAGCAAGTCTGTGGTACGTGACAGTGGACCAACCCTGAGGGAGACTGGTTTCGATACTTCATTAATAATAGGCTTTCCTGAAAATCCCAGGGAAACATTCTGTGAGCCCGAGAGAGGTGCCCCTGGAACCTCGTCATGGCTGATGGTAGTTCTGCTCGCCCCTGTGTCAATCAGAAACTTTCTGTCTTGTCCCAGTACACGACCATGTACATAGGGACCTTCTTCATCTAGAGGAACCTGAATAAGGGGCAAGCCATCTTCCCTCTCAAGGCTGTTTCATGAGAATGATTGGTATTCTGGATAGTCTGACTGTGTGTACTGATACATTTGTGGTGTGGCATGAACAGGCGGTGGCGGGGGTGGAAAAGTCGCTATTGTCTGTTGTGTGCTCTGTTGGGTGCTATTTTGCCTAGGAGTTTGTGGTCGTTCTTTTGTTTTGCCTGTAGCTATATTGTGTTTCAGGACAGCACATTCCTATCATAGTGACCTGGTTGTTTGCAATAATTACAGTTCCCCTTGACAGGTGTTGTGCCATTTTTGTTCGTGTTTGCCGGTACTGTTTGGGCAACCAGCACCTTCATTTTTGTCTCTTTCAGGCCTCTCTTTTCCTGATCCTGCTCTTCTCTATTCCTGTTCTGGTGATATTGTAGCATTTGCAACATTTGTGAAGGGCTGTTTGCTTGCCAAGTACTCTCAACCTTCAGTACTCTATTCTTGATCTGGGGTAGGGAATTCTCTACTAATTTGCTCACGAAAAGATGGGGATATGATTCGCTACCGGGCTTAAGGCCACTATTAATAGCAAAGCATTTCTCGAATCTAGAATAGAAATCGCTTGTGTCCTCTTCTTGTTTTTGTTTACAGGCTGAAATAGCATCCCAGTCTTCCTTTTTAGTAGTCAATAGCCTCGGCAAAACCTGTATTAGGAGTTCAGGTAGTTCTTTAGCTTTGTCACCAAGACCAACTCCCGGGATCCTGCCTTTATCCTCTGTTTCCAATGCTTCCCAGCTTAACTTTTTCTCTCCCACCTCCCAGTCTTTTTCCTTAAGCTTCTCATGAATGCCTGCTGGCAATAGTACTTTCAATAGTTTCAGAATGTCAGCGTACGTATAATCTCCGATGCGGAGAATGTCTTTTAATTCTCAGTGAAACCCCCCTGGGTCTTTATCATGGGATGGCAACATCTTTTTCATTTCCAGTATTTCTAATATCGTCAAGGGGGTGTCAACATACACCCGTTGAAGCTCATTGTTTGCATTTTTGACGGATGTACCTCTCGTAGGGGGTTCTGTCTGTCTACGTATAGGTGCTTTCTGTCGTGGTGTGGGACGGGAAGCATGCATGTGGTCAGACAATTTAAGTACTTATGTCGTTGATCCAGGATGACGTTAATTAATTCAGTACCCAGGCCTGTCCATCTGTCTAGAACTATGGCGTCCAGTAATTTATACAATTGACCGGGATCGGTATATTGATTCTCATACAACGTTATTAAATGTTGGACCATGTAAATACCGGCCAAACGCTGTTCGTTCGGCGGGAGGCTCAAGAACGTTTGGGCCACTATATCATTGCTATATATATTAGAATTGGACACCCACTGGGTGGCTGACCGGGCCAATTCCATTTCGTGTGGGGTGTGAGATCTCTTGTTCTTTATCCGTCGATCCAGTGCTTTTAAGTAGCTTGGAATAGATTTTCAAGGGAATATCTTTCTTTTATAGCCGGCCCCTGTTTACGGTAGTTGAGGCACTTTGGCCTGTCAAACCGTTGTGCATTGCCTACATAATTTATCCTGTCCTTCCCCTCATCTACCTCTTCCGTTGATGACTCATCCTTCTCGTCAGGCTCTACTTTGTGTGTTGCTAGTATTTCCTTTCGTATTTTGTTCATCATACTGTCTGTCTGTCCCATTTTATCATGCCGACCGGCATCTATGTTATCACTCCATTCTATCAAACCAGGCTTTACTCCTTCGTCTTTTTCTCTGATCAGGCATTTAATAACAAAACGGAGGATGTAGTTCTTAACCCCCACCTTTCGGTTTTGCATGGCCTGTGCTATACTCTCTGGTCCCTCCCCCGTCCTAATGAAACGGTATATTTTATCTAGGTGGTCTTTCATATCTGGTAGTTTGTACAAATATGCGACGGCCTGTCTTAGTCTTAGTGAAATCATGAGCATTGAACCCTTTCCTGGTTCTGGATCGTATATACAGTGGGGGATTGCTACATCTATAGTAGGCCCTCCCCCTACGGCCCCTGTCCCCTGGTCGTCTTTCACGAGCTGCTGGAGCTGTTCCGCTGGTGGGGGCAGAGGGAAATCTGCGTTTGCGTAGTCCGGTGGGGACTCTTCTAGATAGGAGGAAATAAACGCCTCGGATGCTGTCGGCTTTATTCTACGTACTCTATAGGGTACAGGTGGTGGCGTTCGCGATCTACGGGGTGTTTCTGAGGGGGTCACTCTAGCTAGTTCTTCTGAGAGGACAGGATAAATACCAGTAACGACGGCATTTCTTTCTCTATCAGCCTGTTCTGCTTTGACCCGTTCCCCCTCCTCCCGCAGTTCTTTTTCTTTGGCTTTTTCCGCTGCTTGTTTAGTTCTCTCTGCTTTGTTGAATTCTTTCTCTGTTCTCCTATGTGCTTCTTTGCGCCATAACTCAATGGCATCTTTCTGAGAGGGCCTTGATTTCTTTTTCCATAGCGCTTCCTCTACTCTCATAACGCATTCAGAATCCCACGTTCCCGAGACAGGCCATCTGTACTTCTCCTCTAAATCCTTTGTGTAATCTACCCATAGGTCTAAATACAATATGGCATCTAGCCCATGTTTATTATACATATAATGACCAGGTGTGTCTCTAGGCGAGATGTTAACTGGCTCTTCTAGTATACCTTTCCTGGTCCCTATCTGACGTAATTTCGAAAACAGTGGCATGTTGAAACCAACTTAATGAAAACACAATACACACCAAAATAGTCTGACTGAAACAATCATTAACACTAAAACACTAAAAAACTAAAACAGATACAGTTTAACTCTATGTACTTGAAAACAATTATCTTTATGCACTGAAATACAGCACATCCATACCGGTCTCGTAAATGAACCCGTCTTTACCGTGTTCGTGTGAACAAGCACGTCTTTACCGTGTTCATGTAAAGGAACCCGTCTTTATCTTTATGCGTTCCCAATAGTGGTACTCACCGGGAAGCAGAACTTGAAGGCCTCGGATACTTGATACTGCGCATGCGCGGAACAGGTGGACCTCTGGGAACCTCGGACCTTGCTCTCTCACGGGTTGGGCTCTGGTTGGGATGATCCGCGATCCTCACCGCCTCGTGTGGATGCCTGGTCGCAGTCCGTCCTCCTCCGTGGGCCTGAGGGAGTAAGCAGGAAGTCCCGCTGGCGTGTACACTTTGAAGTCCGTCACGGCTGTAGTAGGGGGCATGGGCTGGACCTACATCTCCGGCGCGTGGGGAAGGGGATTTGTCCCTATTCGGGCACCAGATTTATGTGGTAAATAAAGTATTACCCTGTCATAATTTCTATAAATAAACAAAGGATCATGCATAAAGTGAGAGGCAGAGTCCGTGATGTCCGATTCAAAAGGGCTTTATTTCAATAACTCGAGTTAGGGGAGAATCGGTTCCATCACCACTAAGGTTCAGGAAGGGTCTTCTAAACTTTATTCACAGCGTACAATATTTATACATTCAATTTCGCAGATAGCGAGGAGCGCTCCAGGCAGAGCAAGAGAAAGAGAGATAAGAACATGTGGGCGTGCATGAGGGCGTACATGTGGGCATTCACTTGAGGAGTCATAGGTGAGTCATAGGTGGGTGGATGCATGGAGGGGGTTGCATGGCCAGCTGGAACTTTGCCCTACTTGTGTGCACAACTTGATCATGACGTGCAATTGACGTGTAACTGGGGGGAAGCTGACTTTCGGTCTAGTATGGAGGCCTTCAGTGTCAGGGCGACCAGTACGTCTGGTATTATCTGATATCTTAAGTCCGGGGATGTATTATCTGAAGCAAAGGTTGCTCATCACCAAGAGCCCGTGTGGGCATCTATTTCTTCGTTCATTGCGTGGGGGCCTTGAGCTTTCTACGGACGCGAGCTCTGCAAATCACTTAAACGGAGACAGAAAGGCTAGGCCCTATCTCTGCAGACAGGTTCTGTTTACCTCCTTCACCAGGCAGGAATGTGATGCTGTAGAGCAAGCAGATAACTGTTGTGCAAAATACTGTCTTGGCACCCCGTGCTGGGCCCCTCTCGGCTTAGCCAAAAGTATGCAAGGTCAGGGATACGTAGCTGCAGCCCTCAGAGTGTCTGGAGGCATGAAACTTCAATTCGGGGACTGGCTGAGCCACAAAATGGAGAAATGGGTTCTTCGCGATATATTAAAAGTGCACAATGCACTTTTTCAACGTCGTCGACACTTTACACTTGATGATCTTTTGACATTATATTGAATAGATCACGCAAAGTGTAGTTTATCATTGTCTGTTTAACTCTAAAAGCACTTACAGACTGCCCTGTTTCTTTTGTTTGCCTTATTTTTATGTTATATGTGATAGTAGGACACAGGCAGTCTCCCGCTTGGTTATTGTTATCTCATCTCCTTTGTTGAAAACAAATATTTATACTATTAAAGTGTGTCCGGCTGGATAGTTTAAAATATAGATTTCAATTTTGCTCTATATTTATTTTGATTGTTATTTTGTTGCTAATGTTTGGGACCATTGTCTTTCGAAACATTATACTCCCAAAGGTCCCAGACCTATTGCTACTTTTGGGTTCCCTTGTTCCTTGTAACAAGGTGGAAAGCAACCTGCATATCTGTTGGCGGAGAACTTATTAAGCCGCCTAGTTGCCAATGAAAGGCTTCAAAAGATACATACAGAACAACATTACATTTGTGCCACTATTCTGGATCCACGGTATGAAAAGGCAGTGACCAGCAAAGCATTCATTCCTTTTGATGAGGCAGATGTTTCAAAGTACAAACATTGGATAGCTGTGTCAGCCAGACGGTTCGAAAAAGATCGGCAGAGAATTCAAGGACCCGTCAGAAGTCCAACTGAATCACCATGCGATCTAGCGTCAAGTTCCACTTCTGAATCTGTGGCCGAAGGGAGTCACTTTCCCTCACAGCCGTTAACGACACCAGCAGCAACCCTATCATCATCCTCACCTGCACTAGGCCCAGCCATAATATTGTCGGAAGTGGATTGGCTAACTCATCAAGGGTGTGTTCGTTCCAGTGCTGAGAAGGCCACAGATGGTACGCAAAGTGGAGCAACCGTGGAGAACCTTGAGTTGATGGTGCAGGCCTATCTGGATGAGCCAACACAGGTCTTTGTTCATACGAACCCATTGCTGTATTGGTACAGGAAAATGGCTCTATGGCCACTGATCGCCAACCTGGCTCTAAATTATTTGTCTTGCCCACTCGCAAGTGTGTTTTCTGAACGTGTTTTCAGTGCTGCTGGTGCCATTGTAACTTCAAAAAGGTCCCGCCTCTCGGCCAAAAATGTGGAGATGAATCAGAACTTGATAACACCAGATTACAAAGTACCTGAATGCGCGTAGGATGAAGAGGACACCGACTTAGGTGACGGAAGTTCTTCTCTGTTACCTGACCTACTCCCGTCTCAAATCATGGAGTTGGAGGACGAGCTCTACTTCCCTGACACCGAGCCCTGAAAATGACGACCTTTTTTTCGTCCTTATTCACTTTTATTCCTGCGTGTCTTTCTTTGTTTTGCAACTTTTCCAACAACAAAACTCTAATCACCTAATCACAAGTCCATCAGCAGCACTGTCTTCATCTTATATTCCCTATTGATTTGAAGGTGCCTCAGTCTGCATTCCTGAGGTTCACAAGTTCACAACTCAATCATGCTCCTTTATACTCCTCCTCCAGTCTCCCCCTATCCATTTCCCTCAGCGTTTAGGCCCTGTTCTGTCCCTGTCCTCAACTGCCCAGCAAGTAGTGGGTAGCTGCTAAGTTTAGGTTTTGGTTCAGTGGCGCAACCTGGACTTTGATGTAAGTTCTGTGCTAAGGTACTTTCTGCGAATTCTCCTGTGCGGCACCTCTGAATGTGTTTTGATGCATCATGTGCCTTGTTCTTACACCTCTGAATGTGTTGTTTATGCATCATGTATTCTCCTGTGCTGCACCTCTGAATGTGTTTTATGCATCATGTGCCTTGTTCTTACACCGCTGAATGTATGTTTATGCATCATGTGTTTTGTTACCAGGCCTATACTCCTAAATGTACGGTGATATTTAGTTGGTTGTTTTCTCCTAGTACAGGTGTTCCCTGTGAGGTCCTGGCTCCCTGCGTAATATTCTCCTAAGGTGGTTAGGGTTGCGTAGGTGGTACTTACCGGTTACCAGTAGTTACTGGTTGTGTGCTAAAGTGATTTATACTCTATGTTCTAAGTGCTAATTCTAACAGTATTTCTAGTTATAAAAGTGCTGATTCCTGACAGTGGTACAGGTGGCCCTGTCTTGTACATATCCCCTGTAAATTCTGCCTGTGCCAGTTGGCACATTGTGAAGTGTGTGTTTTTATCTAATGTGTTTTGGTGTAATAAAAAAGGCTATTTTTATACATAACTTTGTGTGGAGTTTTCTTTGTGGTGGGCCTTGGGTGTTGTTGCTGGGGGTGCATGCACAAACACTTAACTCACATTGCCTCCGAGTTTAGCCTTACTGCTCGTGCTACGTTACCAAGGGGGTGAGCAGGGGTTATCTTGGCGCGTAACTCCCTTGCCCTGACGTGGAAGTGGTGGTCTCTGACTGACTTTGGCGCAAGCCCTGGCCGGCCAGGGATCCCATTTCTAACATTGGCTCGTTCATAATGATGTTGGCAATGTTTTAGGGGGGTTTGGTGTTCTTTGGTCCAGAATTGGCAGAATTTTGGCCTTGTTGAGTGTTTTGCGGGCCCGTGTGTTTGGGTGAAAACTTAATGAAAACTAGTCGTAGACTTTCCTTCTTCTTCTTCTTCTTCAAAGAGCGCAGTGGTACAATTTTGTTCTGCCTTGCTGAGATTCTTGTAAATCGCTGGAACAAGTGACTGTCCATGTGAGTTTCAAGAGGATCAAAGTAGAGGAAGTGCTGAAAACAGCTATGTTTTCTGAACTGCGCAATTTGCCATGTTTTGAATATACCAGTATTGCATGTTTCTGGGGGGCTGTTTGGGGGGCTTCTATGTTTCTGTGGGTGGGTTTTGGGGTCTGGGAGCACTGCTGGCACAGTCTAATGTTGATTGCATTTGTTTTTCAGGAAATCCATGGTGGCAAAGGGGAGTTAGGGCCTAGCTGCAGAGCTCGCATGGAGTGATTTTGGAATGAGGCCAAAATAATTCTAAGTGCCCATTTTTGTATTTTTGCTTTTTGGCTGTTTGTGGGGCTTCTACTTGTTTTCGCCTGGGTTGACGGGTCTGGGGGGTATTGCTGGGAAGGTCTAATACCGGATAAAAGTGGTTTGGAGAAAATCGGAGGTGAAAAAGTGTTTGCATTTGTGCTCACTTGCCTGTCTTTGGGGTGCTGTTTGGGGGGCTTCTAGGTTATTGGGGGTGGGTTTTGGGGTCTGGGAGCACTGCTGGCACAGTCTAATTTTGATTGCATTTGTTTTTCAGGAACTCCATGGTGGAAAAGTGGGGTTATGACCTAGCTGCACAGCGTATTTGGACTGAATTGAAGGTAGGCCCATTTTTGCTTTTTGCCTGTTTGGGGGTGTTCTGCCTTTGGGCGGGTGGCTGCAGGGGTCTGGGGGCATAGCTCGGAAGGTCTAATATTGGAATCAAGTGTTTTGGACCAAATCGGAGGTGAAAAAGTTTATCCATTTTCAGGAATTTCGCTCACTTTAGAGTTTTTGGGGGCCTGCTTGGGGGGGTCCCTGGTGTTTGCGGGGGGTTTGGGGTGTCTTGGAGCAACGCTGGGTATGGATACTTTTGATTGCAAGTGGTTTGGAGAAAATCCATGGTGGCAAAGGGGAGTTAGGGCCTAGCTGCATAGCGCGCACGGAGTGATGTGGGAAATATGCAGAAATTTGTTTATGACCATTTTTCCATTTGTGCTTTTTGGCTGTTTGGGGGGGGGTTAAAGGTGTTTCCGCCTGGGTTGACAGGTCTGGGGGCATTGCTGTGATGGTCTAATACCAGATAAAAGTGGTTTGGAGAAAATCAGAGGTGAAAAAGTGTTTCCATTTTCAGGAATTTCGCTCACTTTAGCGTTTTCGGGGGGCTGTTTGGGGGGTTCCTGGTGTTTGGGGGTGGGTTTTGGGGTCTTGGAGCACTGCTGGCACAGTCTGATTTTGATTGCATTTATTTTTTAGGAAATCCATGGTGGAAAAGTGGAGTTATGACCTAGCTGCACAGCGCGTTTGGACAGAATTGAAAGAAGGCCGAAAATATTCTAAGTATGAGATTTTCCATTTTTGCTTTTTGCCTGTTTGGGGTGTTCTGCTTTTTTGCGGGTGGGTTGGTGGGTCTTGGGGCATTGCTGGGAAGGTCTAAAAATGGATAAAAGTGGTTTGGAGAAAATCCATGCTTAAAAGCGTTATGGCCCTTTTTTTGACTTAGGGCTTGTTAGGGTAAGCAGCAGTATTGCATGTTTTTGGGGGTGTTCTAGATTTTTGCAACTGGGTTCTGGTGTCTTAGAGCACTCGTGGGAATGTGTAATTTTAGTTGCAAGTGGTTTGAAGAAAATCTGTGTTGGGAAAGGGGGGATTTGGCCTGGTTAAACACAGCGTTTGACACTATTCTTAACTTAGGGCTCGTTAGGGTTAGCAGTATTATATTGCATGTGTTTGGGCGGGGATTCTAGATTTTTATGACTGGGTGGGTTCTTGGAACACTTGTTGGAATGTCTAATTTTGAATGCAAGTGGTTTGAAGAAAATCCATGGTGGGAAAGGGGGGTTTTGGGCATACTTTCTGAGTGCGTTTTGGCACGATTTGAAATTAGGCCTCTGCGGGGTAGCAGCAGTATTCTGCATGTTTTTTGTAAGGGTAATGTGGGGTGTTCTAGATTTTGGGGATTGTCATCTCTGAAGGTGAAAGTAACCAATAGACAAACAATGTGGAAGTAGTCTTGATGGAAGTTTTTCTTCAATTCAGATTTTATTCACCACGCCCAGCCAACATGTGTTTCGTCAGGGCTAGTAGCCCACGACTTCATCAGGGCTCCCGCGGGCAGCGGTTCCAAAGCTATTGCCAAAATGGCTAGGTGCTCTCAGTCACTTCTAATTCCGACCCGGCTACCGGGTACTGTGAAGGTTCTCGCTGATTCGTCTCAGCCGTCTCAGCTTTCCAGCGTCTCCGCGTGTAAATGACTTCCACATTTACACGCGGCGACGCTGGAAAGCAGTACGGCTTAACCTGCCGCTCACACGGACACTCCTATGGTGTGTCGCATCTTTGGTATTAACCATCACACAAGGCTGAGACGAATCAGCGAGAACCTCCACAGTACCCAGTAGCCGGGTCGGAATTAGAAGCGGCTGAGAGCACAAAGCTATTGTGGCAATAGCTTTGGAACCGCTGCCTGTGGGAGCCCTGATGAAGTCGTGGGCTACTAGCCCTGATGATACACGTGTCGGCTTGGCGTGGTGAATAAAATCTGAATTGAAGAAGAACTTCTATCAAGACTACTTCCACATTGTTTGTCTATTGGTTGTGTTGTTTGATTACCTACAGCATTTACTCTGTAAAAGGCGACGTGTGCACAGATACCTGTTGTAACAGTATAACATTTTGGCATGTATCTTTCCGCCATCTTTATAAGCCTGTGACATTACTGGGAGTTTCAGGAATTCCACTAGCAGCACTACTGGTGGACTCACTACTACATACAGAGTCAGAGAGAACTAAAAAAGGCCTTTTTTACTTTTTTTCTCTTGTGTTGCAAAAGAAATTACTGGTACGTGAACTTGTGGTAGCTGCCATGATGGCAGCTCACTCAGCTTTCACCCAAGAAATACAGACACAGGTCATGATGATGCAGACTCGCAGTACTTTAAGCAGTACATGCAAGTGGGGATCTGAATGTCTTACTTTTCTATAGGGGTGGCACTGCCACTGGCCATACTTCATCCACTCAGCGTCTGCTCTACTACATCATACACCTCTGCTATCGACGAGGAGGATAAAGAAGATAACATCCAGGCTTCCAAAGTATGTCTATGATTCTTCCTAATGTCTCAAATGTACCAAAATTTCTTTTTGTCAAAAACCAACTAACACCCTTTTCATTATATTTTGGAAACCGCCGTCTTCTTATGTTGAATTGCATTCAACAAAACCATTCTTTACAGTCATAAATATTAAGACTCGCTCGTCCTTCGTTTCACCCTTCTTTAACTTTTCGTTCTTCACATCCCTAAACTTCATCTGATATGACTTGGCTTCACAATAAAAATTTGCCAGCTAAGTTGAAGTGAAATAGAGGGGGCCATTGGTTACCAGAGAAGTACCGCCGCTAATGCTATTAAAAGTCAAGGTTGACTGTCTTCTCAGTGATAGCCCAAAAAGTAGTTCTAAATTAGTAAATGTTCTTGACAGTACAGTGTACTTATACTAGTGTACTGTGCACTACTTTACAGTACATCATACACTCCTTTGCGAGCCTACTCAAAAAAAATTCAATAAGTAAGGAGTATAATAACTTACCACCGTCCGCCGCCGCTGAGTATTCCCCCCCAGCTCCTCCTGTTGGCGCTGCCGCATCCAGAGTGGACCCCTCCGCACTGCTGGCCCCGGCACTGGTGGTCATCTGTGCCGCATCAGATGTTGAGACGTCTAGGAAAAACATGTCATATTTTCAGATGCCATACACAACCCCCTATTTTGTCTTGTAATGGAAGAAAATGTTACATAACACATTTTCTATTACTGGGATTGAAAAAAAGTAACGGTTTTGGGGAGGGTGTTGACCTTTTATATGCTTATTCCATTAAATGCTACACTTCTTCTTATGACAACTGATGAATGCTTGCTTAACTTGCAAATTTTCCTCATTACAGAAAGAAGATTCTATTGCCCTTCTGCCAGACGATTCACCAACTACTATTAAGTCATCACCAGCAGTACTTTAAGTACTTTAAAGAAGGTGGGGGCTCCTGCACAGTTATTCTAATAATTTAATGTGTCTGTTAACTATTATTAAGTTTGAGTCATACTAATTTCATTCATGGGAATGTTGTTGAAACTTTAACGTCATCTTCATCCATCAGAATACTACACTATTAAAAATAAAGAAATAATGTTTTCATTTCTTAATTGAAAATAAAACTTTAAAACTAACAAACACTGTGTGGTTTTTGTTTACGAGTGAGTGAGCGGAAAGGATTGAACTACTGCACTTGGCAGTCATGTTTCAGTGACTCAGATAGGCCGGGACTCTGAGGTAGTCTTCTTCTAATCTTCTGGGTCGTAAAGTCATTGGTCAGACATTCTAGATAGTCGGTCAGGGGATTGGGGGATCAACTTCTGTTCGGACTGAGGTATTTCGAAAGTCGAACTGCACCTATCATCAACAATGTCCTATTTATCTTGTCCATACTTCTTTGTGTGCAGAATAGTCCCTGAAACACTAGGGGTATGGGATGTGCTCCTCTCAAATCAAAAAGGCAACTGCTACCTTTTACTAGGCGTAAACAATGACATTTTGTTGTTGGAAATTGTCAAAGCCCTTACATTAAGAAAACTGGAATAGACAGCAAGGGCAACCCAGAGGACTGCACTCAGTGCCTAGAGCTATTGCTGTATCATAGTTTTGTTTCATACCGTTTGCCGAATGGGCAAGCTTAGCTACCTACACAGGCCGACTCATAATTGTAAATAGTTGTAGCACAGAGAGTGATGGTAGAGGCAGGATAAGAATGTAGAAAGTAGTCTACATTAGAAGAAGATCAAAGACTATTTTGTAAAACATAGAATTATTAGCAACCAGTTTGTAATGAATAGGAACTGTAACAGTTAGGGAAGTATAATTATTAATATAACAATAGAACAACTTACTGGGGCCAGCAGAAGAGCCTGCAAGGGACTGCTCCTGTACCTCTTCTGCCACCGGAGTTTCAGTCGCCGCCAGCGCCTTGCCCCTGGGAGTTGCTGGTGAACATGAAATAAAGAAACACAACATGGATATTTGGAAATATTTGATTTCTTTGAACACAATCTAAAATTATGTCGGGGAAACAAATTAACAACAATTGCATCTGATCTGGTCAACTAGGAGGATAGTAGTACAGTATTGCAGGATTCGCAGACCGTCTATTAGGACAGTTATGTAATTCAATAACTACACCAACAACAAAAAGGTTCTACTACGACTGCCATCAGTCAGCAGCACGAGACCTCGCGTGACAGACACAGTCCATCATCATGATTGCAGACCACTGACAAATGTCCTATAACAAGTAATAAATAATATACTCAACGTATCATTCCACCACTATCTCTTCAAAGTGGCAGCAGCAGGAGTACAAAGAAGGACTAGACTTGAGTCTACTGTCTCTAGCATTACGCAGTAATGCTCTCAAATGACTAAAAAGTTGCAAACAAGTAAGCATAGTAGCAATGCCAAAAACCAGGCGAGCACCTGCAATGACAGAAGCTATTTAAACATTCATTTACCTGCAATGTAATCGAATCAGCAGCATTCGTACTCTTCAGGAAAAATATAGATTAGCAATACAACAGAGCAGAAGGAAAAAAAGTATTTATTAAATAGCTATTTACCAAGGCCAGGGATCTCCAATCCTAGCAGGTCGAGCATGTCATGCTCCCGGTCCAGGATGTCACTCCACCGGTGCGTCACTTGCTGGTAGGTGCGCCGGACCCCAGACTCCTTATACATGCGCCGGCACACCTTCTCCCACAGCTGGCGACGCTCCCGGAGGCCGTAACCGGAAGCAATCCACCCACCTGCTGCCACGGTCTTAGGGATGTGCACTTGGACAAAAACGATCAAGGCGGCCACCTCCACCGCAGAGAAGACCTCCCTGGCCTGGACTTCCTCCCCCTCAAACGCCCGCAAGGGAGCCGGGTACGGGGTGCTGGGCCCTTCCCCTTGCCCTTGTCGCCTCCCTTAGCCATGGTCCTGGGCACAAGAAGAAGGAAAGAAGAATAGGTGTGAAAAAAAATAAGAGAGAGAGCGAAAGAAATAAAGTAGGTAATAAAGTAACAAAAAGTTAAAAAAACACAAAATATAGATGTAGGAAATTGAAGAGAAAGATTATAAGCAAAAAAAAAAACAAAAAAAAGTTCAGAAAAACATAGTATTACAAAGATGTAAGATGGATAAAAAGGTAGCATGCCCAAAACAATGGCAGTGAATGAAAAACAAGATGGCCGCACCCATAGAGGACCGCGTGGGGAAGTTCGTGCGATATTTCCCCCGCAAGCACGCAAAAACGTCTTTGAACACATAACCGCGCGCCGCATACGACGCGAGCATGCAACTAGCGCCCGGAAACAGAAACACGTCATGCAAACAAGATGGCCGCGCCCATACACGACCGCATGGGCAACCTCGGGGTCGGTGCGCTGCAAGCGGTCCGCGAATAAGGAAAAAAACACGCGGACACGCAAAAAAAAAGAAATCCGCAAGTTTGCACGAATTTGCGGATTGCAAGTTCGATTTCGCACGAATTCGCGCCCCGCGAATCTCGCGAAATGGCAGAAAAATGAATTTTGGAAAACTGAAAGCACTTAGCAGGTGCAAAAGTTCAAGCTAATTTGTAACCATTCCCTATAGTGCTTCCTGAGGGGCCCCTCCAGAGTTCAGTTGCCTACTTGCAACTATTCTCTGACCCTGCGCTGACCCTCAAAGCAGGGTCACAGAATAGTTACAAGTATGGCACAATGCTCCTGTAAAAAAAATGAAACTGCAACAGGAAGCACTTACAACTAATGAAGCAGGTGCCAGACTTGAAGCTCAAATTCAGTGACACATTAACCAGCCCCAAATGAATTCATCTCAGTTGAGGCTGGGAAGGTGTGCTTTGCTTTCCCCCCATAATCTACAGTGGTGAACAAGTGGGTGGTAGTGGTGACACAGAGGGTGATGTGATAAACCAGAGGGGGACAGTGATGATCCAGAGGGTGGCAGTGGTAAACCAGAGGGTGGCAGTGATGAACCAGAGGGTGGCAGTGATGATCCAGAGGGTGGCAGTGGTAAACCAGAGGGTGGCAGTGATGAACCAGAGGGTGGCAGTGATAATCCAGAGGGTGGCACTGGTGAACCAGAGGGTGGCAGTGATGATCCAGGGGGTGGCAGGGATGAACCAGAGGATGGCAGTGATCAACCAGAGGGTGGCAGCCTTGAATCAGAGGGTGGAAGTTATCCGTTATCCCCGACGTGCTGAAAACACACCGGAAGTCCTGCGGAGCAGTCTCCCATAAATCCTGATCTCGACAGACACCCACAGGCAGCTATATCGGGATCGGCTGCCCGAGGCCTGTACTTCGCCCTGAAGCCAGGGCCCACAGAATTTATAGGTGCCACAGCTGAGGCGAGGCGGACCGGTCTGATCCCTTGCACTGTTCGGTAGATTCTCTGGGCTTTTCATCAATTGGGGAAAGTCCCAGTTGTTTATTTTGAGGGGAGACCCACCCGTCCCTCCAAGAAACTGCCAAATACAAATCAACACCTTTTGGGTTTAAATATTTGGGGATTTTCATCTCACTTGAACCCTCGGTTCACTCTGCCCTAACCCTCCCTCCCCATCTCTGCAAACTAAAAACGGATATTGCCAGCTGGAAGTCACTTCTCCTGTCCCCCTTGGGCTGAGCCGCCCTGTTCAAGATGATATCACTACCAAGGTTCCTCTATGCCCTGAAAAAAACCCTTGACCCAGTTCCGGCACACTACTTTAATGAGATTGAGGGCCTACAGAAGAACCTGCTCTGGGATGGTAAACCTTGAATTGCTCTGAGTAAGTTAACGCTAAATTAGTATGATGGAGGCTTTAGCCTCCCGGATATCAAAAAATACTATTGGGCATCCCATCTTGCAGCTGTCAACCATGGCATATATGGTCGCGCTGATGATGCCGGTTACGCCATGGATAGATGGCTTCCTCCAGGTGGCAATTACAATAGAGCATTGATTCCCGATCTAAACGATTTACCTTAACTGGCCCTACTAAACACTCTGTTAAAATTTGGCACAACGCCAGTAATTCTCTTTGATGTAGACACAGCCACCCCTCTTTGGGACTCTGAAAAACGGGGCGATTTGTGGAAAACGAAGAGGTTCGACAGGTGGGACCTTATTGGCATCTCGTATATGAAGGATGTCTGGGGAGTTGGAGAGATCAAGTCCTATGACACGCTTCAGACTGAATATGAGCTCGCAGACACAGAACGCTTTCGCTATGCACAGGTCCTACACTCCCTCCAGTCTTCACTGCCTAAAGGGGGACTGTTCTCCTGAAGGCCTCCCCCTTGGAGGACAGTATTTTAGACGGCCACCTTCCTGACAAAACGATTTCCTTAATTTATAAAAAGCTAATCAACCACATGATATACCCCCTCCAAACACTGCAGGATAAGTGGGTGAAAGATGGGGTCGAGCTAGATGATGAGGACTGACAGGTGGCGGCATCCTCCCCCAGAGTTGTTCCTATCCCAGGGTGCCTGCGCTTGGTACAGCTTAAGATCCTTCATAGGATATACATTACGGGGCGCCGATTAGTTCACATGGGATGGTCCGACACTGGAGAGTGCAAACAGTGCTGTGGGCTCATGGGCACGTTTGTGCACATTATCTGGGAATATGAACACATTAACTCCTTTTGGCTCAAGGTACATGACACGATCAATGAGGTGCTACATGTCTGTCTCTGCCCGGAGGTGAGACTATGCCTCTTAAATATTTGGGAACCCACGGACCTAAACACTCACCAGACACATTGGGCCACACTGGGGCTCATGCTGGCGAAAATAAATATTGCCCAATTATGGGGGCCAACTCACCCACGCTAAAGGCCTGGAAAAGGAACCTTGATTGGTGCATGTTTAGAGAAAAGACATTGTTCTTGGCAAGGGGATGCCGCAAAAATTGGTCCCGTATATGGGGCCCGTGGAATACCTACTGAGGTGAGATCTGTGCACCGCCTCGATGTAATGAATGGGATGCCCACCCTCCTCATGACGTTCCACTCTTATGTAATGATTGTATAATTTTCCCTCTGTGCTTATTGTAATGTATACACTGTCTGATCCTCTGTACTTTCTTATTTACACTGATGTCTGTTTAATAAAAAGATTTATTAAAAAAAAAAACAATGTCCTAAAAAGGTGGGTTAATTAACAGGCATTTAACTTGTTTAAATGCATTTACATTGTTTAAAAGACAGTGTTTGTAGCATGTAAAACAAACAAAAATGGATCATGTTACTATATCATAAAAATTATTGGTGATATTGGTATCACAACAGTGCTCAATATAAAGTGCATTTATACAGTTGGCTTGGAGTTTAAATTCCATCAATCGATCACCAGGAGGGGTGTTTTTCCTTTGACCATATTATCTTTTCATAGAGTATAAGGAATTTCATCATCTTACAGTTCAGTTGAGAATCTGTTGGGTCCAGACCTTGAATAATGACTGATCTGCAAGTTTGAATGCCCCTGTCGTAAAAAATGTTTGCAGTAGCAAAACCCAGATAGATGTTTAAAAGGGTATAACACAGATTAGATCATGGGTACTCATAGTATGGCCCGCGGGCTGCCAGCGGGTCGGCAAGCCTTCCTGGGCGGCCAGCGGACCTTGCAGACAATTTACCTGTGTTTATAAAAAAAAAAACTAAAGAGTGTCTGCAAACACTGCGACTCCGCTGCTCTGTGGGGCCCGGACATTCCAGTGATAGTCCGAGTGGAGCTGCAGGGGCGCTAAGAGGTGAAATTCGAAAGCCTCATTAACATACGAATGGTCTTATAAACACCTGTGAAGTGCTCGGGTGCAGCTGTGTGTGCCCGGAAGCTGACTCAGCCCGGGCACACACAGGCAGGGTGAGATGAAAAAGGTGACAAAGGGAGGTAGAGGGAGGCAGACAGAAGGAGGGAGGGAGACAGAGGGAGACAGAGGGAGAGGGAGTGAAAGGAAGGGAGAGCGAGGTAGGGAGGGAAAGGGAGGCAGACAGAGGAAGAGGGAGGGAAAGGGAGGCAGTCTCAGACAGAGGGAGAGTGAGGGAGGGAGGGAAAGAGAGGGAGACGGAGGGAGATTGAGGGAGGGAGGGAAAGGGAGGCAGAGAGAGGGAGAGCGAGGGAGGGAGGGAAAGGGAGGCAGAGCGAGGGAGAAAAAGGAGGGAGGGAAAAGGAGGCAGACAGAGGGAGAGCGAGGGAGGGAGGGAAAGGGAGACAGACAGAGGGAGAGCGAGGGAGGGAGGTGGAGGGAGGGAAATGAAGGAGGAGGGAACGCGAGGAAGGGTGAGGGAAAGAGAGGGAGGGAGAGCGAGGAAGGAAGGCAGACAGAGGAAGAGCGAGGGAGGAAGGGAAAAGGAAGGGGAGGGAGAGAGAGGGAGGGAGGGAGGGAAAGGGAGACAGAAGGAGGGAGAGCAAATGAGGGAAGGAAAGGAGGGATGGAAAGGGAGGCAGACAGAGAGAGAATGAGGGAGGGAGGGAAAGGGAGGCAGACAGAGGGAGAGCGATAGAGGGAATTGGAGGCAGACAGAGGGAGAGCGAGGGAGGGAGGGAAAGGAGGAAAGGAAAGGGAGGCAGACAGAGGGAGAGCGAGGGAGGGATTGAGGGGAGGGAAAGGGAGGCAGACAGAGGGAGAGCGAGGGAGGGAAAGGGAGACAGAGAGAGGGAGACAGAGAAAGGGAGACAGAGAAAGGGAGAGGGAGGGAGACAGAGGGAGGGAGAGAGACGGAGACAGACAGAGGGAGAGAGACAGACGGCGACAGACAGAGGGAAGGAGTCAGACAGAGGGAGGGAGAGGGTGACAGAGGGAGACAGTGAGGGAGACAGACAGAGGGAAAAAACAGAGGGAGGGAGACAGACAGATGGAGACAGAGAGAGGGCGACAGACATACAGAGGGACAAGGGAGGCAGAGGGAGGAGGGAGACAGAGGATAGGAGACAAAGAGAGGGAGACAAAGAGAGGGAGACAGACAGAGGGAGACAAAGAGAGGGAGAGGGAGGGAGACAGGCAGAGGGAGACAAAGAGAGGGAGGGAGACAGAGAAAGGGAGAGGGATTGAGACAGAGAAAGGAATAGGGAGGGAGACAGAGGGTGACAGACTGAGGGAGCGAGGGAGGAGGGTGACAGACAGAGGGATGGAGGAGGGAGGGAGTAGGGTGACAGACAGAGGGCGGGAGGAGGGGGAGGAGGGTGTCAGACAGATGGAGGGAGGAGGATGGTGACAGACAGAGGGAAGGAGGAGGGAGGGGGGAGGGTGACAGAGTGAGGAGGGAGACAGAGTGAGGAGGGAGACAGAGAGGGAGAGGGAATGAGAGAGAGGGAGTCAGAGAGGGAGAGGGAAGTAGAGAGAGGGAGACAGAGAGGGAGAGGGAAGGAGGGAAGGAGGGAGAGCGAGACAGAGAGAGAGAGAGGGAGACAGAGAGGGAGGGAGACAGAGAGAGAGATAGAGAGAGAGAGAGAGAGAGAGAGAGAGAGAGAGAGAGAGAGAGAGGGAGTGAGACAGTCAGAGTGAGTGAGACAGAGGGCGTCAGGGAGAGGGAGAGGGAGGGAGTGAGACAGTTTGAATGAGACAGAGGAAGAAATAGGGAGAGATGGAGGGAGAGAGGAAGGGGGAGAGGTTGAGAGAGGGAGAGAGAGGGAGAGAGAGAAAGGGAGAGGGATTGAGACAGAGAAAGGAATAGGGAGGGAGACAGAGGGTGACAGACAGAGGGAGGGAGGGAGGAGGGAGGTGGGTGACAGACAGAGGGATGGAGGAGGGAGGGAGGAGGGTGACCGACAGAGGGAGGAAGGTGACAGACAGAGGGCGGGAGGAGGGGGAGGAGGGTGTCAGAGAGAGGGAGGGAGGAGGGGGGAGGAGGGTGACAGACAGAGGGAGGGAGAAGGGAGGGGGGGTGACAGAGTGAGGAGGGAGACAGAGTGAGGAGGGACACAGAGTGAGGAGGGAGACAGTGAGGGAGAGGGAATGAGTGAAAGGGAGACAGAGAGGGAGAGGGAAGGAGAGAGAGGGAGACAGAGAGGGAGAGGGAAGGAGGGAGAGCGAGACAGAGAGAGAGGGAGACAGAGAGGGAGGGAGACAGAGAGAGAGATAGGAAGAGGGGAGAGAGAGAGAGAGAGAGAGAGAGAGAGAGAGAGAGAGAGAGAGAGAGAGAGAAAGAGAGAGATAGAGGGAGAGAGAGAGAGAGGGAGGGAGGGAGTGAGACAGTCAGAGTGAGTGAGACAGAGGGAGTCAAGGAGAGAGAGAGGGAGAGGGAGGGAGTGAGAGGGAGTGAGACGGTTTGAGTGAGACAGAGGGAGAATTAGGGAAAGATGGAGGGAGAGAGGGAGGGAGAGAGGTTGAGAGAGGGAGAGAGGGGGAGAGAGAGGGAGAGAAAGAGAGAGAGAGAGAGAGAGAGAGAGATGTGTGATTGCCGTGTCTGGTGGCTCAATGGACAAAGGCTTCCACTGCAGGGACCTGTGTTCAACCTCATGGTCACAGTTTTTTGTAGCTCTAGCCCCGCCCCCGCCCCCACTGACCCCACCCCCACCAGTGGGGCCCGCGGTCACAAACCACACTGTAAATTTGGCCCCGAGAGAAAGTTTGTGAGTACTCATGGATTAGATTAATACAATCTTGCCTTCCTGCACCACATAAGTTACATATTTTGGGGCAATTGTACTTCCAAGTTGGTTAAATGGTCAAACTTGGTAATGCCCTACATCTGATGGCCATGAGCTTTCTTTTCAGATAAAGTGAATACGTTGTGCTTAAGTATTCCACCAGATATATTGTTGTATAAGATTGAGGACCATCCAGGCATGGGACCACTTATCTAATATGCTTTTGTCTTCTAATGATGAGTTGAGTTTGGTTGTTTTGTTTATCACCCTTCGAAAGACTTGGAATGAGGGGTTCTGAGCCCAGAGTTCTGTTGTTTGTTTCCTTCAATGCTGTTTTCAAGAATTTACCGTTACTTGAACTAGGATCTTCTTCCTGGGCTCGCCACAAGGCATTATTTAAGACATTAGATAGATTAAACCAAAGTTGCAGCTTATTTTCTCCCAAACTCCTGTTGGTTGAGTCCAAATTCCAATCTTACCTGAGCCATAGCCGTTCTGAGGTAGACTAAAAACCTTTTTATATGTTTTCTTTTGTAGAGAATCTAGAAGTTTTGCATCTTTGCCATTTAAGGCTACGCTTGCGTAAGTGACTGTTGATGATAGTTTATCGGCCATCACTGCTTTATCGGCTTAAAAGATAGGTCCTATAATTTTTTTTGCAAGGGCGTCAATGAGGCCTTTTCCTTTTTTTTCTAAAGAAATTGTTTGTGAAATCGAAAGTTCAATTGATCGTCTATATATACGTCAGATATGTATATGTGCTGACTACCGCTGGATCCGTTTCTCCCAGCTAAATTGGATGTTGATGTCCAGGTCTATTCGTAATTGACATGACTTTTGTGACATTAATTTCCTTTTTTTAATTTTTTTTTATTCATCATCATCAAGATTACAATTACATTTTCATTATGTATTTCACCAGGATAAGAAAATCAAATAACATTCATTATTAAATTAATTCCTTAACAACTTCATAAATTCGTGCTTACATTTAATAAATTCTATCCATAATAGTTTTTACAAATTCAATTTAATACCTAAAACAAATTATTAATTATCTTACTGTATGCTTATAACTCCCCCAGCTTTTGCTTCCATGTTGTTATTGGAGCCCATATTCGTCTCGCAGCTTCCCTTCTTACCCTTCCCTTTTTTTCTTATAGAGCCTGTTCCAAGGTAAAAATTGCCAGCAACCTAGAAACCCATTGATGTAAAGTCGGTGGACTAGGATCTTTCCATAGCGATGCTATACATAATCTACTTAATACCATGGCTATATACAAAAACTCAAAGTGAGGAACTACCACGCCATCCTTAGCAACTCCTAAAATCATAACTTCGTCTGACAGTGTTATATTCATTCCCAGTGTTTCCTGACAAAATTGTTCCATATCCTGTTTATAGCTATCTAACCTGGGACATGAAGCAAACATGTGAATCGTATCAGCTTGGGTGACATCTTGGACAGATTATCCCGCTTGTTCCACCCCACTGTGCCACCCTGTGCCACCCTGTGAGGGGTATTATACAATTCATACAATGTTTTATATTGCTGTGTTTGCAGATTTGTTGTTCTCAGCACCTTATTTGACATTATTAACGACTTCTCAGCCTCATTCCCTGTCAACCCTAGTTTAGTTCCCCATTTCTCAAACATTTTTTTAGAGTCATCCTTCTTAAATTTACATATTTCGACATACAACTGCGATATAGAGCAACCTGACTCCTTTCTTAAGTCTTCCATCAAATCTACCTTTTGCATGTCGACCTCTCCGCCCCTCTTTCTAGATAGGACTGACCTAATTTGTAAATATTTGTAGAAATCTCTTCGCCTTAAATTATAAAGCCTTTGCGCGTTTTCGTACGTGATAAATACCCCTGTCGGACCTACAAGGTCTCCTATAGTTTTTACCCCTTGCCTGTCCCAATCTTTCATTATAGAATCATGGAATATTCCTGGAAACGATGGATTCCCATATAATGGTGTATAATAGTTCATTCTACCCAATTTTAGCTTCTTTTTAAGGATAGACCATATAGTTATGGCAGCCCCGAGGGTCTTCACCCGTACCTTCTTGTAGTAGCTTTTCTCATCATATTTGAGCAGCCAGCTATCCGAATCCTTGACCAAAAGCTCATATACGTCCGGAATCATATCCCTCCCTCTCCATTTGTCCGTTATATCTCCCCCCAGCATCCCTCTTATAAATTGTAAAACTGATGCCCAATAATAGGTTTTGAAGTCAGGGAGTGTCAGCCCACCACGTTCTCGGGGCAGCGACAAAAATTTTTGGCTACGTTGCGTTCGCCCATATAAACCTGTTTGTTACCCCTTCTAGCTCTCTGAACCATTTATTATCGAATAGTAGGGAAATGGACCTAAAAAGATAGAGCACTTTAGGCAGAAAGGAAATTTTTATCAAGTTGCATCGGCCAATTGTAGTCAAATGTAGATTGTTTAATCGGTAAAAATCAGTTTTAGCCTTGCGTATTATAGGTTCTAAATTCTTCTCTACTATGGTTGTGATATCGGAGGAAATTGAAACCCCTAAATATATCGCAGTCTCAGTGACTCTTTGATCTGCCACCGTTATTTTATTATTTATTACAACTTGTGTTTTATCTACATTTAGCTTATATCCTGATAATCTTCCATATATAGCTGCCTCTGTTTCTATTGCCCGTAATGCGGTTTCAGGATCGCAAGAGGTAACTGCCAAATCGTCCGCATACCCCAGAATTTTTGTTTCGTGTCCGTTCAAGACTATTGGCCGTATGTCTATATTCTGCTCTATTTTCCTAATAAATGCATCTATATATAGGGCGAAGAGTAGTGGAGAGCAAGGACATCCCTGTCTAGTTCCCCGCCCAATCATTATCTCTTTACTCAATTCGCCCATGATTCTAAGTTTAATTCTTGGATTGACATATGAAGCCCTGACAGCCTTTATAAAACCACTCCCAAGGTTTACCTTCTCTAATACTGCCCAGAGGAATCCCCACGAGACCCTATCAAATGCTTTTTCTGCATCTAATAATATTAATGACATAGGGCTGTGGTTCCCAAACTGTGCGCCGCGGCGCCCTGGTGTGCCGTTATCAGGAGCCAGGGGCGCCACGCACATGTGGGAAAGGAAGTGTGAAAGACCTGAGAATGTGTCACTTTCGCCCCCCTCGCCTCCGTGATTAATTGGTTGCTCTGCCCCTAGTCTATGCCTTTCTGAAGCAGAGCATCACGGCGACGGGGGACTCGGCTACAGACATAGCTGTGAGGCCCGCCTGCCAATGAAGATCCAGGCACTTCTTACTGAAAGGCAAAAGATGATGCCCATAAGCGCCTGGCAGATCTAACCATTTAAAAAGGCAATCAACTCTTTCAGCTGCTGATGAGCTGTGAAAGAGATGCCAGTCAGTGGCAGAAAGGAAGGTGTTGCAGCACAGGAGGGGGTAATGCTCCTTGTGGAGTCACGAGCACCTTTGGTTATTTAGATGCAAATAGCATTGAAAGAGTAAATGAAACGAATTTTTTCATTTTTCCCTCTCAATTTTTATATAGAGGAAACCCAACCCAAACATTTTGGAGTGCTTTACATGAGCACTAATGACATTTCATAAGGACATGTTCCTTTTTTAGATATGGAGAGATTAAGGGGCAGATTTACAAGCCCCTTGTGCATCATTTACGCCGCCGTTGCGTCACTTTTGTGACGCAGCAGCGGCACAAATCCTGCTCCATGGTGCAGGGGTACTTACAACGTGACGCATCTGGGAGACGCGTCACGTTGTAATGCCCTGCGCCACATGTAGGCGTTCCTGCACAGGAGGGTGCGTTCCGGTGCAGGAACGCCTCCTAAAAGTGGCTGAGTGAAATCTACAAGATTTCACTCAGTCACTTTTAGGCCCATGCTGCATCAAAACCCTGCGCCTGCCTGAAGCATGCGTAAGGATTGACGCAGCATTACCTAGATAGGGCCCCCACAGCATTGCTGGAGCTGCGTCGCGCTTGCGATGCAACTCCAGCAATGCGTCACTTTTACAGCACAGATGCGTCACGCATCTGCGCTGTTTTTGCACCATGGTGCGCCGCATTTTAAATGCGGCGCATCCATGATGGCGGAGCTGCGGCGCACAATAACTGGCGCATCCCTCCTGATTTGCAGGGATGCGCTAGTTATTGTAAATATGCCCCTAAGTTATTTGCCCAGGATCACAGGATGTTGAGCCAAAACCAGAATCAAACCTGATTCCTCAGTTCCAAAGTGGGTAGCTCTGACCTCAAGCTCCATCTTCTCCCCTCCTCTACCCATGCTCAGGACCTGTCCAGGGAGTACACTCTTAATATCTATGTCATACATCTGTAGTTCCCAAAGAGTGCGCCGCGGCACCCTGGTGCGCCGTGAAGGGAAGCCAGGGGCGCCGCGCCGCTGTGCAGGATGTGGGTCTGAAAAAAATATATAATTATCCTCAAAATGTGAAACGGCGAGCTGCCAATTTTGGTGCTGGGGAACCGGGTTCGACCCACGACGTCAGCTCAGAATCCTGTGTCATACTGGGCAAATAACTTAATCTCCCAGCGCCTACAAAAAAAGAATACATGAATGTATCCTTGTGTAACGTGACTGGTGCTCTTCGGGTCGAGTTTGCGCTATATAAATCTGCAGCAAAAAAAAATCCAGCCGACCAAAACACAGAAAAAGGGTAAAACTTTTCAACTGTCAAATGACATTCACGAACGTTCTTATTATGACAGCTTTTGCAAATTCATGTGCAACATTGAACCAAGTCCATTATCAGGCAGAAAAATCACATTATTGATGACATATGTTTTGGATTCTTTAAATCGTGGAATAATTTAATGATTGGAAGAGAGAGAGGGGGTTCGTGCGCTGCTTAATAAACCTGTGGCGGTATCCCAGTGTTCTCCCTGGGAGCACAGATACGCATAAAATGACTATCTTTAACCTCCATTGGGTGGGTGCAGGGTCAGGGGCCTGGTGGAGAGCGTTGGGTGGGTGGGTGCGGGGTCAGGGGCCTGGTGGAGAGTGTTGGGTGGGTGGGGGTCCTGGTGAAGAGCGTTGGGTGGGTGGGTGTGGAGTCAGGGGCCTGGTGGAGAGCGTCGGGTGGGTGGGTGCAGGGTCAGGTCCTGTGGAGAGCATTGGGTGGGTGGGTGCGGGGTCAGGGGCCTGGTGGAGAGTGTTGGGTGGGTGGGTGCGGAGTCAGGGGCCTGGTGGAGAGCGTTGGGTGGTTGGGTGCAGGGTGGGGGGCCTGGTGGAGAGCGTTGGGTGGGTGGGTGCAGGGTGGAGGGCCTGGTGGAGAGCGTTGGGTGGGTGCAGGGTCAGGGGCCTGGTGGAGAGCGTTGGGTGGGTGGGTGCGGGGTCAGGTCCTGTGGAGAGCATTGGGTGGGTGGGTGCGGGGTCAGGGGCCTGGTGGAGTGCGTTGGGTGGGTGGGTGCGGAGTCAGGGGCCAGGTGGAGAGCGTTGGGTGGTTGGGTGCAGGGTGGGGGGCCTGGTGGAGAGCGTTGGGTGGGTGGGTGCAGGGTGGAGGGCCTGGTGGAGAGCGTTGGGTGGGTGCAGGGTCAGGGGCCTGGTGGAGAGCGTTGGGTGGGTGGGTGCAGGGTCAGGGGCTTGGTGGAGAGCATTGGGTGGGTGGGTGCAGGGTGGGGGGGCCTGGTGGAGAGCATTGGGTGGGTGCAGGTTCAGGGGCCTGGTGGAGAGCATTGGGTGCGTGCAGGGTGAGAGGCCTGGTAGAGAGCGTTGGGTGGGCGCCTTATGCCTTGATGCAGCCGCACTCTGCCAGCTTCTGTCTTTGCCTCACTCCTCGTTGAGGGGTCGTCACTCGTGACTGCTGCATGTTGGATAGTGTGAGGGGAGAAGGGTGCAAGGCAAAGGGGAGAAGGGTGCAAGGCAGAGGGGAGAAGGGTGCAAGGCAGAGGGGAGAAGGGTGCAAGGCAGAGGGGAGAAGGGTGCAAGGCAGAGGGGAGAAGGGTGCAAGGCAGAGGGGAGAAGGGTGCAAGGCAGAGGGGAGAAGGGCGCAAGGCACAGGGGAGAAGGGCGCAAGGCAGAGGGGAGAAGGGCGCAAGGCAGAGGGGAGAAGGAGCAAGGCAGAGGGGAGAAGGGTGCAAGGCAGAGGGAAGAAGGTTGCAAGGCAGAGTCGAGAAGGGTGCAAGGCAGAGGGGAGAAGGGTGCTAGGCAGAGGGGAGAAGGGTGCAAGGTAGAAAAGGGTGCAAGGCAGAGGGGAGAAGGGTGTAAGGTAGAGGGGAGAAGGGTGCAAGGCAGAGGGGAGAAGGGTGCAAGGCAGAGGGGAGAAGGGTGCAAGGCAGAGGGGAGAAGGGTGCAAGGCAGAGGGGAGTAGGGTGCAAGGCAGAGGGGAGAAGGGTGCAAGGCAGAGGGGAGAAGGGTGCAAGGCAGAGGGGAGAACGGTGCAAGGCAGAGGGGAGAAGGGTGCAAGCAGAGGGGAGAAGGGTGCAAGGCAGAGGGGAGAAGGGTGCAAGGCAGAGGGGAGAAGGGTGCTAGGCAGAGGGGAGAAGGGTGCAAGGTAGAAAAGGGTGCAAGGCAGAGGGGAGAAGGGTACAAGGCAGAGGGGAGAAGGGTGCAAGGCAGAGGGGAGAAGGGTGCAAGGCAGAGTGGAGAAGGGTGCAAGGCAGAGGGGAGAAGGGTGCTAGGCAGAGGGGAGAAGGGTGCAAGGTAGAAAAGGGTGCAAGGCTGAGGTGAAGTAGGGTGCAAGGGGAAGGGGGGGAGGGTGCAAGGTGGAGGGGGAAAGAGTGCAAGGAGGATGGTGATGAAGTTAAAAATTCCCTCCCCCCGAAAACATTTCTGCGGATACCCATGGTCGGAGCCCACCTCACGTAAACTTCTTGTAACGCCACAGAGCTCCTTGAGCCTTTCTCTAGCCTGGTTACTTTTAGTGGGAGTGCTTTATACTACTCTATGTATGCATTGAGATGTACTTTATAGGATCTTTGTGATTGCAAATAAAGTTTTATGACAGTGATGGCTACTCTCTGAATCCTTCATCACGTCTAGCCTTGATTCTTCATGTAGACCAGTGGTTCCCAAAGGGTGCGCCGCGGCACCCCGGTGCGCGAGTAAAACAATGGTGGGGAGCCACGGCCAACTGCCAACTAGGTCAAGGGAGCCACGGGTCTAAAAAGTTTGTGAACCACTGACATAGGGTCTCGTGAGGCTGCCGTTCCGTCAAACAGAGTTACAACTCTCCTGATATGTTCTGTGGTGCCTCTCCCAGGAATGAACCCATGCTGTCTAGGGGATACTATCTTGCCTATTACTTTCCCTAATCTATTTGCCATAATTTTCGAATAAACTTTCGCATCACTATTCATTAAGCTTATTGGACTATATGACCCCGGATTAGTTGGTGGTTTATTTTTTTTAATGAACACTATCATAGTTGCTTCGCTCCATGACTCTGGGGGAGGGATATCATTTTGAATATTAATTATTAAATTATAGAAATCCTCTTCTATTTCAGGAAAAAAGATTTTATAAAATTCTAGTGGTATGGAATCAGGACCAACAGCTTTCCCTGCTGGGAGATCCAAAATTGCTTTATGCATTTCCCCTCGACTAACCATCATTTCCAGAGCCCTTTTGTCAGCATCTCCCAATTGTTCTAAATTAGCTCCTTCCAGAAATTCCTCTGTCTCATACTTCCCACCCCCTTGAGCAGGATTATATAGTAATTGATAAAATTCTTGAAATCTGGCGCACATATCCCTTGGTGCTGTAACCGTACTGCCATCCTGAAGCATTACCTCTGCAATATCACCCTTTGTGGCCTCCTGTCTAGTTGGCAAGGCCAGTATGCAGCTGATCTGTTCGCTGTATTCATACTGTTCCTTTCTCCAGGCCAGATACTTCCCTGCTGCTTTAGATGCAAATATCTCCCCCACCGCTGCTTTAGCCACTGCTAATCTCTGTGATATTACAGCAGTGTCTTGTTTAGACCTTATAGCTCCAACTAGTTCTTCCTCAATGTTTGCCACAGTTCCTATTCTTCCTGCCATCTCCTCCTTTTCAACTTTATTTCGTCTAATTGAATATCTGAGTGTCTCCCCCCTTATGCCTGCTTTCATAGTATCCCATACTATAGCTGGGGAGGCTGTTCCTCTATTGACCTCAAAGAATTCTTTCAGCCAACCTCTCATGGATTCAATATATTTAACATCTTGTAATAGTGCCCTCTCAAATGTCCAGTGTGAGCTTAGATTATTTTGTGATGCAATTACAATGTCCAGAATCAGTGGATTATGGTCCGACATTACACGGGGAAGCTTACTCACTTTGCTCATAGTTGCTATTGTAGGGGATACCAAAAATAATCCAGTCTTGCTAATGTTTTATGGGGTGCGGAAAAATACGTGCTGCCCCCCCCCCGACCTTGTGCTGTTGTTCCCAGATGTCTATTAAGCCATTGTCTTCCATTAGCCTTATCAAAGCCGTATGGCTTCTCTTTTTCCTCCCCCCAAATTTTTTCGGGTCTTGTTTCCATAAGCCATTCAGACCATTAATGTTAAGATCTCTACATACCACCAGGGGTTGGGGCCAGTTAGCCAATTGTGTACTTATCAGGTTAAGCATTTCAGGATCATCAACTGTCGGGGCATACACTGTGCATAGAGTAAAATTGAATCCCTTCACCTGGCATTCCATCAACACCCATCGCCCATATGAATCAACTTTTTGCCTTTTAACATTAACCAAGCCTTGCCGTGCTAATACCGCCACCCCTCTTGTTCTCGTCCCTTGTGTTGTATAAGCAAGCAATTGAAAGCCTAACTGACCCAATAATCCCTTCTGGAAAACCTCTATATGGGTCTCCTGTAGACAAAGCATATCAACCTGGATTGTTTTTAAATATTCCCTCAACTCCCTTCGCTTCCTTCCATCATTTAATCCACATATATTCAATGTGCCTATCCGCATTGATAGTTTTGTTTTATCCTCAGTTCAGAATATAGTTTTTCTACAATTCTTTCATCTTTTAAAAGATAATTATCCCCTTGTTCTATCTTGTCTTGATGTGATGACAGGGGAGCAAGATGGCGTCTGGCTAGTCGGCTGGAGAGAACGCCCGATGCCGACCTGCTCATTTTCTAAGTTAATGGATTAGTTTGACAGATTAGAAAGCAGAAACTACGAGCTGATTTCTAGCTCATCTCTAGTAAGGTAACAGCAAAGACGCTGACCCCCACTGTACCTTAATGGGGAATGGCATCACGTTCGCTGCAGCAGTGACAGCCTCGGCGATACCAACAGCTGAGGCGCGATCCTTGCAAACTTCACGACGCTCTCCGCAGCACTCTCGACATCTAAGCAGAGGAGGCAGATTGGACGGGGCGACCGCGGTGCAATCCTCGTGGCGCTTCCAGCGGAGTAGCGGAGGAGACAGAGGAAGCGGAGTTCGCGGAGTGTGAGCAGATTCTGGAACAGGCAGCTACGGCTGCTACGGCTGCCTGCAACATAGGAGGGGCAGTGGAGGTCAGAGGAATCGAGCGCCAGCTGGAAGACGACGGAGTCATCACGGACAGTTAGCGTGGTGTAATCGGCAGCTGCAGTTGCAGCAGCAGCTCCAGAGGAAGCCAAAGGACACAAGGGAAACATTGATACGCTGCTCGGATTTCCATATCTACACCTCAAGAGACTGCCAAGCTAGAAGAACTGGTAAGGCAGAAGCGGTGCATAGGGCCAGAGGGGGTGAGAGAAGAGCGAAAGTATTTATCACTCAATCAGGCAGTGTGAGTGCACCAGGGAGCTAATCACAAAGTTGGCGCCTGAGTTTGAACTTGTGTTTGAATTGGAGTCTGACAGGTTTAAAATGGCAGAAAGATTTGCAGAAACAACATCACCTGGCCACAGAGGCTGAGCTAGAGGTATCTGAGGCGGGTGCAGCTCTCAAAGGAAACAAAGGGGTCATAATGGCTCCGAAAACTGCTCGTGGAGGGAAAGCGAAAGTACCTGAGGGGGCTGAGAAACAAGCCTTGGGGCAAACTGTGAAAAGCAAGGGGGGTGACAAGGACCCACAAGGTACGAATGAGGAAGGGGCAACGGCCAATAGCAAAACGAGAACTAGGAAGCAAGCAGCGATCAATGCTACGCAGCCTTCAGGTCAAACAAAAAGTATAACGGGATATTTTACCCCCACGAACACAACACATACAGCAATTATGGACCTTAATGACATTATAGATAATGCAGAGGAAAATACACAACCTAATGTGGATATTGAGACTACAGAGACAACAACAACGCTTGCACAACAAACTGAAATGTTGATACAGAAAATAACGGCAAACAGTGGTCAGAGTGGGCTAGAGGATAACATGGATCCAGTGGATACATTTTTTTCAGTAACAGATGGGTCGGATGCATCTGAGGAGACATGCTCAGGCTTGGAGGAAAACGGTGGGATTAATACAGACTCAAGCCTGTCTCTAAGTTTGGAAGGGGGAAGTGGATCCTCACCAAGAGGGAAAAGTCAAGAGCCAAATCAAAAGCCAAGGAAGAAAAGGCTGTCTCGACGACAAAGAAGCACACAATCGCAAGAGAAATCAGGTAGCAGCCGCAGACGGATAAGTGTGGTTAGCACAGAAACGGAAGCAGCGTTAAACTGGGACTACTCAGATACACAGCAGATCTATAATGACATTGAGATTGAGAAAGAAGATCCTATAGCTGGGGGGGCGCATGGACAGGCACAGGCAGCGGACCCCACTCTGCAGCTAATACTCAACTCAATCAAACAACTGCAGGATGCTACAAAAGTTGAGGGAAAAAAAACCGCTTAGCAACCAAAAATCTGCAAGGAGCTATAAAGAAGGTTGCAAAGATATGCACAGCCACAAACACGAGGATGACACACCTGGAAGAACGAACGGGGGTGATGGAGGACCAACAAGCCAAAGACTCAACTAGATTGAAGGGATATGAAAAACAGATGGTGGACGCCCAGTGGAAGCTGGAGGACTTAGAGAATCGTCAAAGACGAAATAACCTTAGAATCCTGGGTATAGAGGAAGGGGCTGAAGGTGGGGATATCAGGGCATATGTCCTGAGAATGTTTAAAGGAGCCTTCCCGGAACTGAGTCATTGGGATTGTGACAAGGAAGTGCAAAGAGCGCATAGGTTCCCATTAACGCTAAAAAAGAAAGGTTCCTCCACCACCTCCACTGCTGAGGGGATATCAAGACCAAGAGCCATATTAGTATATTTTGGCAACTTCTTGCTGAGGGAAGAGGTATATGCAAAAGCTCGCCCCAATGCTAAACGCACATTTGAGAATCAATCTTTCTTTTCAACCCCAGACTATTGTCACAGCACAGTTGAAAGAAGATGGAGATTGAGAGAGCTACTGGATCCATGCCATAAGATGGGCCTGCAGGCCTATTTAATGAATCCGGCCAAACTAAAGTTAATCCACAAGAACTCTACCAAGGTCTTTTTCTCCGAAATTCAAGCAAAAGAATATATGGATATGATCAGAGCCAGCAGTGAGACTAGTAGTGAAGCTAGAGACAAACTTTGAAGATTGTAGCGGGGATGTATTCATTAACTTACATGCTGGTTAAGCAAGAGAAAAGTTGGTTTATGAAGGGCTTAGCTTTGCTAAAATGCATACAAGAGATAGTATCTGAGTAAGAGAATACAAGAAGTACGAATCTTGTTTCTCAGGGGAAGATATATGAGCAATATGGACAAATGGACAAAATGGAATGAAATGTGTTTTTTTTTCTTCACGGGGGGATATGGTTAAAGTGGTTAAAGTGGTTCGAAAAGAAGACATCTAAGTGAAGTAACTAATCCAGATGGTTTAATTTAATTTAAATATAAAGGTCGGCAAAGGGGAGTCGACGGCCAGACTCCATCACAGAGGCCAGCGGCCTGCTTGCTCTAACAGGTGGGGGGGGGGGGGGGTGGGGAGAGGGGGAGGGGGAAGGGGGAAGGGGGGGGGGGAGAAAAACATAAAAAAACGTGACATTAATTTCCAATGCATTAACCTTAGCCAACAATGATAATTCATAGAGTGCTCTTTGGAGGCCGACCCTTGTTAGACTGATCAAGACAATGTTGTCTGCATATGAAAGGTGCATTATAGGTAAAGGGCCCAGGTGCAGAGGATGTGGATTAACCTGATTCAATCTTGGTAAGAGGTCCACCATGAATAGATTGAATAGCTGGAGAGATAATACACAGTTTGCTTTAATCCTATCTGTCTGTATTTCCCTTGACAGTCTTGTGCCATTAGCTATTTTTACACTGACCCACTTTCCCACTTGGCTTGTAATATTGTTTCAGGGAGACCTATTGTCCCCCTTAAAGATCAGAGTGATTATTGACCCTTTCCAACTCATAGGAAGGGTATCCGTTGTACGTATCTCCTTATACAGCTGTGACAGCGAAATTGCCCAGTAGTCTGGGTCACTCCTAAAGCTGGTCTGCGGGATACCATTTAACCCAGGTACCTTGTCTCTGCATCCCATTTTTTATTATTCTAAATACCTTTTCTACTGCATAGCTTTGGCTATCCAGGGCTGTTGGCGAGACAAGTGTAGTTTTAATGTCTTGAGATCTAATTGTGGTATTTCCTAATTGTTTGAGTTCCAAAGCTTTATGACTGTTGTCCATCTCTCTATTAATAAGTGTGGTCATCTCATTGTCCCATTTACTAATTCCCAAAAGAGCCTGTTGTTGGCTTGTTTAGCACAGAATAGTAGCTTTATCCAAAACCTCTCATGTTACATTTTATGATCTTTCCAGATTTTCTTTTTATATAGCTTCCTGATGTTCTTTATATGATCCCTAGCATGTTTTGCGACTTTGGTGGTCTTGTTTTTTCTGACTGCCTTTTTTAGCTCTTTTCTTAGCATCTAAGCTTTTCTGAGAGGCTTGTAGTGTTACTTTGTCCCTTGTCTTCCATGCATAATCTATTTTAGGTGCCTGCTATAATAAGTTCTTAGTGAAAGTTGTCTAATTCACCACTCGACTGCTTTCTGGAACTGTTTGTTTCAAATATCTCTTTATCTAGTAATGTTGGGTCTGGGAGAGTATCTGCCGACCATCAAATGGGTTTCAAATTTATTGTAGTCTCTATGGGGACTAGCCGATGTTTTGGAAGGTTTATTTTTAGTTTAAGATGCAGGTATGAATGGTCACTTTGGGTTGTATACTTGTAAATGTAAATGTAAATGTATGTAAATGTATTGGCATTTATATAGCGCACTACTTACCCGTAGGGTCCCAAGGCGCTTCGACCGCTGCGAAACCCTTCCTGGCTTCCCTGAGAGATGGTCCCTTAATGGGTATCTCCAGGGTGAGACCAGGCATCCCCGGCGGTCTGGTGGGGCCGTTAGTGAAGATGAGGCAAGCTAATGCCCAGAGTTGCCGAGTGTGATCGCTGATCAGAGTGGGCACCGAGGCGAGAGAATTATCGAGTCCGCTGACCCTGGTCCAGAAACCTGCCGCGCCGGGAATCGAACCCTGGTCCCGGGCCGTCCTCTGCTCTCGGGTCTGCCGCCTCTAACCAGTGAGCCACACTACTTCACCTTGATGATGTATTGCCCCACATGGATCAGTATGGGAAGCGTTAGGATTGTGTAGTCTATTATTGAGTGGGCATTTGTCCAGTTCATCGCGGGGGCATCATCTTTAGGGTTGCCATTTATTACTTGGAGGGATAGATGTTCCAAGGTTAGAACTATCTTTTGCCCATTAAAATCCTGTTGTTTTGTTGCTGAGGACGATTGTGGAGGAACTAACCAGAACTCATTGACCACTGCTAATTGCTCATCTTCATACGTTTGAATTAAAATTGCTAGTTAGTTTTATTTCCCAAGTAGGGTTCACAAATCTTATAGCAGTTATTATCGAAATAAGGTTTTCATATTGTAGTTCTTTTTTTCTCGCGTTCGGATGCATGTAGACATTTGTTAGTAGTATTGTTATTGTCTGGTAGTTAGATCATGGGTCGATTTTCATTATTTGTAGGTCTGATGTAGTACTAGGAAGCTGTTCTGTCTTGATGTTCAGTGCCATAGATACATACACTGCAAGGCCACCTTTTGGTCTCCTATATCAGTGTGTTTTTATTTCATTTACATGATGGTGTGTGCAATTGGCCACTTCCTTTGGCTCGATCAGCCATGTCTCCTGGAGCGCAATAATCTCATAGTTCTTCCATTTTGTTGGAGGGTCATTGTCCTGTATTTCTCTTTTTGCCTCCTCAATGTTCCAAGTTACAAGCTTTAAGGAATTTATGCTTTTTTGTGCGTAAGAAGTCATTCACTTCTCAGAGCATTGAGAGTTGAGGCCACCCATTTCCAATTGTTTGAAAATTGTTGTAGTTTTTGCTTGTTCTTTATTTTTTCAGCGTCACTCTAGCATTTTTGTAAAACTGAGTAAAGGTTTTGTGAGTGTAATACCCCAAACTTCAAATTGTTGTCTGCCATTCATGATTGAAGACACAATTTCCTTGTTTTTCGAGGTTGAGAGGGTTTTTTCTATGCGGTCGTTTTCTTCTTGAGCGAGGAATTTAATTGACAAAAGATGTGTTGAAGTAAGATATTTTAATATGGTGATTTCGGAAATTAATCTCAAAAAGTTTCCTCTGTTGAAGAGATCTTGCTGACCCTGTGAAATGTAGTGGGGTGTTACTATAAGCTGCTTATTCAGACTGTCAACTTGATTTATGTCCGATGTTGTTGATATGGGGAATAATTGATGCAATACCTCTCTATGGGTTGTCCCAGTTCCGCCATCTTTCTGTAAGTTTACTTTTATTTACAATCTTTTCCTTCAAGGCATCTTCTTTGTGCGTACTTCTCTGCTCTTCCTAAAAGCCACATTTATCCTGCTCAGTATTATTCATTATATCTATTATTCATTTATCAACTGTCAGATCCAATATACATTTGTTTTCTTTCAATCTTCCCTTGTTTTATGCTTGGATCTTGTATGTAGTTATGTTTAGGCCTTCCCATGTTGTCTGATTTGCAACTGCACTATCGTTAGATTCTTATTGTCTTACTTGTGGTGCTTTCCTTTTCATTCCCAGTTCTTGTTTGAGTTGCAATAGAAGATTTCTTATTTTCGGTTCTGGTAACTTGTTTTTGGTTAATGGCATTTGTGTCTGAACTATTTCTTGATTGGTCTGTATTGTGTCTGTAGATTTATCAGTTTGTGGGCTGTGATTTAATGAGTTTAATGATGTGAGTTTTTTAAAACATTTTTCTTATTCTCGTCTATCCTCACTTGATCTGTATGGATGCTCGGTAGTTCTAAGACTGTTTGCGTTTTTTTTGTTAAAAAATATGAAACCATCTCTTGCCAATATTCGTGTCTTTCTTTATACATTGGTAGTTCTTCCTAGATTTCCACACTCGTTTCTTCTGTCTCTTGGTTTACAAGCATATTTCTGTATTAATTTGATCATCTAGTGAGTCAGGAGGTTGTTTTACTTGTTCGCTATTGTTGTCTTTGAATCCTGACCCTTCTTTAGAGATCACAAGCGGTTCAGTTATGACCTGTGTTTTTGATTGGTCAAAGAGACAAGCTTGTTGATTGGGCTTCTGTGTCACATTAGTGTGATTTCTACTTTTTATCTGGTCATTGCAGTTTGCTTGCATTTCATTCAGAATGTTTTTAGGGTGGCCGGTACTGTACTCAATTTAGCTACTATTGGACCACATGCACATTTGCTTAATGCTAGTGTGTTTGTTCTGCGTTCCTTGGTTATTATGTCTGCCAATGTTTCCAGCTTTGTATTTATTCCAACAATATATGAATCTATTAGGTTCATTAAGTCCATCTGTGTGTCCAGCTTATCTGATTGCATGTTGAGTACTGTTATTGCTGTTTCTAGCACTTTTAGCAGCGAGGTGCATGATGTCCAGTAGTTCTTTGATTTTTTTTCGTGGTGTGGACCCCACCTCCGTGTGTCCCTATAGGATTCTAACTTGTTCCTTATTTTTATCTGTTATTGTGGTTATTCTCAGTCATTCTTGTTTCAATGGGGCTATTATGCATTTGCATTATAGGGTTTAGTTTGGTTTCCTTCTGGTTGTATCTCTTCTAACTCTGAGTTTGGGTAGTCTTTCCCAATGTGCTTGATATCTCCATTATTGGCTGCGATTGTCCTTGTGTTGTATCACTGATTGCCTTTTTCATCCGATTATCCGATTGATTAAGGGTTTTGACCTCTAACACCTGTATTGCTTGTTAACGATATTGAATGAAGCCACAAGTTGTTGGATTACATGTTTGGGGAATAAGGATTATCTGAAATGTCCAATTGTATACCTTCAACTTCTGGCATTTCTTTAAATGTACCCACGTTTGGCGCTGGTTTGGGGGCGAAATGTGGACAATCGGAAGCATGTACTTGTGCATGTATCACTAGCCGACTACTGTTTGCCTGATCGACGCCAGCCACCTTTTCTATGCTTTGACAATTCTTCTGTTTGTTTTTGATCTCAGGGTCATTGATTTTCCCTGTGATCAACTTTCGTGGTGTCAATGTTTTCGGGAGACCCTCTGGTTTTCCTGTTTCTGTGTAAATAGCTATTGTTGGGTCTTTTACAAACGTGATTTTTTTTTTTTTTACTGGGAATGATTTTTTCCAAATAACGAGTGTTGCGGTTGTTAGAATGAAAAAATATGCTTTCACATTGTGTTATGTAAGTTAGCATTTGCGGCACCTTTTGTTCATGGGCGCCATTTTAAATCATAATCAAAACTGATCCATTGCTATATCAGAGAAAAGGCCTCTCTTAGGTTTTGTTATTCGAGGCTAAGATCTGCTTTGTTAATGAATACACTGTTCTTATTAACGTGAGCCTTTCCTTTTAGGTATAGGCCTTCTCCCACTTGTAAAGTGGTGGGCACGTGCAGAGTGACCTTGAATAGTAGATAATGGGTTACTGCCCTCAGAATCGAAACTTACTCCTTTGTAATTTACTCTCCAGCTGCATCTGCTTGAAAAAGTCCATGGTGGGCGTCCTTTTATTGGTTTCGAAGTGTATATAATGTATTGTTATGCTTGCTGAAGTCAGTCCCTCTGCAGCACTCCTAAGTGACTTGGCAGACTGGACTCCACTCTGAGTGTACCTGAATAAATAGACATTGTTTTGTATTCTCTACTGTCTGACTGACTCTTCATTTGGTATGGAAGGCTAAGAGGTTGTTGTGAGTAACCTGAGTGACCCTATTTGGGCCATTTCCTTCATGGTGATATTAATGGGCTTGTTGATACTAACGCCAGGCTGAGTACTCCGCTCTTCCAGCGGAGATTGCAGGGGCTTGCCAACTCCACGCTCCACTGGGAATGTGAAGTTGCTGCAAAACCCCAACTCTTTGGCGGAGCGGAGCACGAGGCCAGCTCCCTTAATAACAATGTTTTACCCCTTAATGAAAATGTTTAAAAAAAACACTTACTTTCTCTTCTGCCTGCCCTCCTCCTTGCTTCAGTGTCTTCCTTCTTCCGACGTCGTCCTCCTTGCATCCCTGTACATATTACATCTTGCATGAACTGTGCTTGCGGATTGAGAATTGAGGAGTCTGTGCAATCTTGTTTACATAGTTGTTTTGTTGCACAATTATTTAATTGGTTGGACTGTTTCCAGGCTTTACAGGAATATTTCTGTCCACGCTTTCACTGATCTGCACTGTGGGTAAGACCCTACCCCAAACCCACTGGGTTGCCAAGTTTCTGCCCTCCCTGATTGTGCTGGCCACACTACTGGCGAATGCACCAATGCAAGGGTCAGAGCTGGCACCGCCCTCTGCCGCCTGCACAGTTCTCTGCCAGGTAATTGCCTGGTAATTGCCCTCTGCACAGTTAATTTCCCTCCTTGTGCTAAATTGTGTTATATTGTGCTGACTGACTGAGCCAAATGGCACTATTCCATGGCTCATGACAGTGTTGTGGCTGTGGTAGAGACACAGCTCCTGTGTGCTGCTGTATATTATGTGCTGTTATATAAGATGTGGTCCCAGACCTAATAGAGTTAGTCATACATTTACAAAATTCATTAAACCAAATCTTTTTAGAAACACTATTGTTTATTCAGAATAGTGTATGTACGTATTAACTGTATTTTTCTTTTAAAGTGCATATATACATATAGTAGATCAAAACATATTATAGCAGTGCCCACTTTACAAGGGAAGGAAGGAAGTGCAGTGTGGGGAAAATGAAGGTACAGGTGACAAAACAAATCAATTGTAAATTATTACTAACAATTGAAAGAGATGGCTTCACAGGGGAGCCTGAGCTGAATTAATCTCTAAGCTCAAAATCAACATTATTGCCGCATCACAAAATGACAGGTGTCCATTAATCACACTCGAATCATGTGCTGTAGTTGGTAGTCAGTCGACGTTTCGACCCTAATTGTAGGGATATTACCCTTTACATGGCGGGTCTTCTTCAGGACAGGGGGGGGGGGGGGGTCCTAAGGGAAAGGATAATATACTTAGCATTATCAACGAATGGTAGCTATTTACACAAGATTACAACATTTTAAACCTCATACATTGATAGATCCCGAGGTTGAAACCAAGGGAGTATAGATTAACAGACTCACACTATATCAAGTCAGTGTCAGTAGATTAAAATCATAGAAAGAATCAATCTATCAGAAGACTGGTATCTGATCCTCACTATTTATTCACGAGTGAACTCAGTGGAGGGACCATCGATATTAAAGGAATGGCCTTCCTAAATTACCTGGGTATAGCGATTGAAATGTTCTATAGAGAACGGTCCTTAGTCAGATGATACCTGTATTGGTGTAAAAACAACAACAGGGGTATTTGAATCAGGGCCTGTCATATAAGGGTCAGGGTAGATGTTAGTGGCTATCATGGTGTGCTCATTACCTGATAACCGGTCCTGACATAGGGCATTCCGTAGTGTCATTCAATCTCAGTATGAAGGCCGGGATATCTCATAGGCTGGTAATCTGCACAAACAAGGTGCGTGCTATGAAATACATCAATCAGAACAATCAAATTAATAGGCTAACATATCTTGAGTTGTGACCACACCGCAAATAATTACCTGCAGTTGGGCTAATTGGTCGAAACACGGCGGTAAAGCTCTGTTTTTAATGGGTCGCTGTGTAAGGGAGGATTAAACATCACTCAGCATGGTGGCCAGGAAACCTCGTGGGCTGGCAATCTGTCCTGATCCACGCTTTTTTTTCTACCTGGCGGGCTGCCGATACTGACGTTACTGTGATTGCTACATTCTTTGAATTATTTATGTGCTCGGGTCCGGAACGTTTTTACTCTTCCTTGCATACTTCACTGTTGACAACGTATATTTATCAGCATGGACTACATATCCATTTAGCCTTGAGAAAGTCATAAGTACAAACTGTGTACTGACGAAACACGTGTTGGCTGTTTCTTCTTATATTTGGCTGTGGCTTCTAAGATTCGTGAATAAATGGAACAACACACACAAAAGGACTTTGACTTCATTTTCCTATCTTGAGATGAATTTTGTTATTGAAATGCTCAATGTGATGACCATCTGTACTATGGAATTCTGATGACTAATGGGTCATGTCGTTATGACATAGAGGATAGTGCTTAATTGACCCTTTTTTGTAATTTTGTGTTTGTAAATCTTTGTGATTTGCTATAGTCACTCTGGGTAGTGTGTGACAGTGGTCTCCTTAGCACTCTGAAAAGAGTATTAACAACTCATATCAATTATATGTCCTACAACAATACTTACTTTGACACATAGGTGTAGGTGCGGATATTCTCTTTTAGGGAATACCACTACCTATCTAAATTGCTATCCTATAAAGTATTTCCAACAAGGGTTTAGATTTGAGACGCAAGTCAATCACATCAACTTCAATTGAACAAACGGCTGCATCACCCACAAAATTCCCAAGCTTTAACAAGCCAAGTTCTTTTGAGCGCCTGACATGACCATCCCTACAAATATCAGGGAGCATGGTATTGTTGTTGATAGGGGTATAGCCATTCAAACAACCTAACCCAAGTTTCTTCTGGACTGCCATCCATACTCTGTATGCACAGGCCAACATTTTAAACTTGGCCCATTTGAATATCCAAAGGCAAATTGGCGCATAAGACCGCCCTTGGCGTCACCTCCTAATAGTAATTCATACGTTGAAGGAGGGTCATCCTCACCTAATCCCATTTCCAAATCACTGAGTTCTATTAATACAGCAGAAGATTTGGAACTGCCCATCGTCTATGATCCCTAGGAAGTATCTGAAGCTTCAAGGCCCTTCAGGGGCGTGTATAAGCCCACAAAAACCTAGAAATCATCTGGGTTAATACCTTAAACCAACAACCCTCAACCTCCAAGGGTATAACCCTAAAAAAATATAAAATATTAGGTAAAAACTGCATTTTTACTGAATTGCTCTTCCCAATTAATGTAAGTTTAAGATTATTCATTCTCGCAAAATCAGGTTTAATTCTCTGAATCAGCCGGCTCAAATTATTCTCCACAATTTTCTCAATATCTGCGGTGATATCCACCCCAAGGTAAACTGCATGCGGGACCACCCGTCTATCACTTGATTGAGCCATTCTATTGACAACAATCTGTGTTTTGTTCTGGAGGAGGATATGACCTTACTTCGACCTCCTGAGGATAGACCTCATAACACTAAAGAAGTAAGGATAATGAAACCACAATTTGTTAGATAAGATATAAGGTGTTAAAAAGTGCAATGCTTAGTAAAAACTGCCCTCACCCAAAACAAATTCTAGTATGCTTCATCACAGGGCTGCTGTGACACCTCTGCGCAGACCAACGCTAGAGGTGGAGCAATAGGGTAGGGAAGACAATACAAACAGAAAGAAAAGGATACAAGAAAATAATAATAAGTGCAGATTTAAAGTCTAAAACTAACCAAGGGATATCATCATACAATTTTTATTCCCGGACTCCCTAAATTAGGGTTAAAAAGGTATGTCATTACCTAAGGATGGTGGTGAGGTAAGTGTATTTATGCACCCATCACCCCTCCGTTCTGCATTAAGGTATACATGTTCAGCCGGAATCCGTCATTTCCCCAGCTTTTGTCAGGACTGTAGGATCCCTGTGCTAAATCTCTTTCGTTAATAAACAAATTGTACACCTAATTACTCCACCTGTTAATTTTAATTATGGTGGGTTCTGTAGTTCTACTCCTGATAAGATCTGAAAGTGAAGAGAATTAAAAAAACAAGTGAAGAAAGTCCAAAAGTAGCCCATGAGATTACTCCCCAAACTGAGGGAGACTCATTGAGAATATGTAAAAATGACCGATGGAAAGCTCGATTTCATTTCAGCCTCTGATAATTACTCTGGGGTTCATTCCAGTTCATTGCTTTCCTTTTATGTTGCCAATATACACCATGAAATTCAATATTCTCTGTGCCTTAATAGGAGCCAATGGACTACTTCTGTCTCCTTCACAATAACCACTTTTCACTAATCTGTAGGTCTTAGCATGTCAGAAGGAATATATTGGGGACATTAAATGACATGCAATCAAGTTCGCTCCATATCAAGAGGGTCACTACCGCTAATTATGGCTGAAACTTGTAGTTTTAATTATTCGATTGTAATGCTGACCATATTACCCAAATCATGGAGTGTGATGTTTACTAAAAGGGCAGAACTGGCCCTCATGTCATGTTGAACGTTGATAGATATGCTTGAAAACCAGTATATGCAGGCGATTGCCATGGTTCCTCATTTGTTTATCCCTACAAAGCCTGTCACCGTTTTTGTATTAATGCTATAATATTGCAACCTGAAATTTGAATGAACAATTCCCCTTTTTACATTCTATGACTCCTCTCCTCTTCACAGATAGAAATTGTTATTATATGTGTACACATGTTTAAAAGTATGTAAAGTCGCATGGGTCGATTTTCTAAGAAATTAACAGCCAGAGCATGTGTGGTATATCCGTTTAAAACCCAAGAATAATTTATTATACAGAATGCTTTATGAAATAAACATAACCTAGGCCTCAATGAATTTGACACGGGTAGTTTTTTCTACTAAGATACTGACGTAGACATGCAGTTGTTGCTTCCTCACCGTGTTATTTATTTTCAAAGGGCTGTCTGCCTACAAGCACGCAATTTACATTCCTCGCCTCTTACACGGCTTGTGGCATAGTTTCCCCCACCGTGAGCCTGCTCGCGCCACCAAGTTGTTGAGTTGCAGCTGTCTTTACTGGAAAGGGGCACTACTGTTGACAAGAACCCGGAAGTAGGCGTTAACAGGTGCTTCTAATGATTTCTAAATGTGGTTAAGCAAGTTGAAGGTCGAAACCGCACACATAGTCGGGGTGTTTTATTGTGAGCTAATTTACTGGAAAATACAGCGTGGCATTTAGCAATGGTATGGTCTGAATTTCTGAAATCGTCAACACTCCCGTCACAGAAGCCAAGGTAAACTAATTAAACAGCCTTATTTATTCCTTAAGAAGTAATGCACTCGCAACTGGATGTCTCCAGTGGTATTACTACTGTGCCCGTTAGGAGTCAAGCTGTAATTAGGTTCTATTCGTGGTGTTCTGTTTTTTCTCCAGTTTTCACTGATTACATTAAATTATGGTGGCTAAAATGTTTGAGGACTTGAGTTAGAATGGTGAATCATCCTCTCCTTTAATATTGGAGAGTAATCCTACACATCTCCTGAATGTTTCAGGGAAGTGTCAAAATGCAAGCGCTTTTGGGATGCACAGACAGACGCGGGAGCTTAGATGGTATGAAGACGGCTTAAAATGCCGGCTTTGAATTTCCTTTGAATATGTGGGAGCACACTTGAAAGAATGCCCCTGCAGGTGAGCAGTCATGGCTTACTTGGTTGGGCAGAATAGTAAATAAAATGCCTTTCAATGACCTAAAATAAAATTGCAAAACAGAAATCACAACCTTCATAAACGTTCAAGGAACTAGTCCAGCTCTGCCAAGTGCCACGCATCTCGGGCAAGAGTAACACATGTTAGAGAGTTCTCCCCCAAACCATCACTGCTGTCCCAGCGCTTTACCCCGTTTATCAGATTACTCCAGCCGACAGCATACTATTTAAAGATTCCACACTCTTTGGAACAAAAAAAGGCAGTGGTATCACTTAACTACATGCAGTCAATCAGAATACAATTAGAATACAGGACAGGGGTAAAGACTACCAAGATTCAGCCCATTTACTCCCAAAGTAAATGCCTCTTATTCGTGAGAACTTTTTTTGACAATCATCGAGAGCCGTCAGTGATGCATGCATTGCCAGAGGCCAACTGGACCCGTGCTTCCGGGGGTGGGAGAGCTAAAAGTCGGTTGTGCCAGACCAGCATTTCAAGCTATGTAGGTGGAAATGTCCTTAGAGTCGATATGATGAAAGAAGTAACAAGCTTCAGTTCAAAAATATTGGAAAAACAATACCACCTTATTGTGATTGACACACTGGAGTTCATATTTTTCCCAAGATTCAATGCTTGGGCTAGGTAGTTTGGAGGTGGGCCTACTTGCTGAGGTCATATTGTTGATGAGTGGTGTTTGATCCATTAACCACATATGAGTGTTTCGATTTGTGACATGTTTATTTTGCTGTTGTTCGATATCATCCATGTTGGACTTGGCCCTTTTTGCAGGGTCATCCCTGAACTTTTTGCCTTCCTCCTATATTTTTTCTGACCTGTTGTTGGCTATTTTATGACTCTGGACACTTTACCACTGCTGATCAGTGCTAAAGTGCATATGTTCTCCCTATTGCAAATGAATGTATTAATTGGTGATTCCATGATTGACTGTTTGGTTTACTTGTCACACCCTAGTACAGTGCACCGAGTGTGCCCAGGGCGTGTAAATCCAAATGCTGCTACTTCCTGATTTAGTTGCCGGTCTCTCACAAGCACAGGCAGCTGTAGCATTCACTGCTTGGAAGTCTACCACCAGATGAGCCTTGATTGCCGTCTGCCGCCCTGCTTTAGTCAGGCAAAGCAAGTCCCGCCGCTGATCGAACATAACTCTCCGATCAGTCCTCGACTTATGAGCGACCACCTGGACTTCATATACCCATATTCAATAACCTGGATATTATTCACTGCTCCCATCGACAACCCTGTCCTGATGACGATCCCGAGTTGAAGGGGATCGAAACGCCGTCGACTGTACAGCTTGAATGATACGACGCATATCACGTTTTGTGCTTCTATTTAAATAATTGTATTTTAAGTAATTACAACTTGTTTTGAGAAGCCATTATTTGATGTAAATATTTTGTTTCATGCGTCGTCCACGCTGCTGTTTTAGCACTTGCACATTCACCATCACCAATTGTACATAGCACCTTGCACCAAGTGTCACTGAGTTGTCACATGATCCACTCTGTACAGTGCTGTCTTAACTGTATTGTCATGTGAGATTTCCCTTTTGCTTCTTGGTAAATAATACCACTTCTGTTGAAAATCAATTGACTCCTTGGTTCTTTCCTTTCCAGTAATGCATATTGCATACACTACTAAAACTGTCTTCGAATAAAACCTGTTGGGAATTGTTTTTGCTTACACGATATCTCCCATCCCAACGAGGTCTATGGGTTTTCTCCTGTTGTTCTTATACACGCTAGTGGGCTTGCAGCACTGGTTTTGCCACCCATAGAAGTGGCCTTGTAAAATGTGTCTAAGGTCTGCCATTGCAGAGCCTGCGTGCAGTCTGGTACTGTCATGCTGACTGGGCAAGTGCACCCACTTGCCAGTCCCTAAACCTTCTCTTGTCTTCATATTAGTCACCCCTATGTTAGCCCCAAGGGCAGGGTGCATTGTAAGTATAAGGTAGGACAAGCCCTGATGTGTGTGGCATGTCCTAAAAGTGAATTACAGCCATTTTCGTTTTTCACTATTGCAAGGCTACCTGTTCTCCATACGCCAGAATGGGCTGCTGGATTGTTACATGTTTATAATCTTGGCAGACTCAGAGAACATGGTAGAAATTCGAGTTTAGTATGCCTGGACTCAGAATAATAAAATACATCTTTAAGTGAAGTTTATTTTAATATTCTATGTTTGCAAATACCACTTTTAGAAAGTAGGTATTTGCTTGCCTAACCATTTGAGCCCGCCTCTGCGAGGTTGTGTATTCCTTCGTCTGGTTTTGTGAGTGACAGGGCTGGGGGATTACAAGAGACAGGCTGGGGCAGCCCAATGGTGAATAGGGAGATCTGCATCTATATGGGAGGGAGGAGTTGCACCTGGGACCTGAATATGGCTGGGCCTACCCTCTACAATGGTCGCTCCACCTCCTGTGGTGTGTCTGATGTCTCTGCCCTGCACACTGAAAGAAGAGAAGAAAGACTGTCAACAAAGTGCTCCAGGACTGTACTTGCCTTCCACAATGCTGGCTCCACCTCCTGTGGGGCATCTGATGTGCCTGCCCTGCGCTGTGAAAGGAAAGGAGAAGTCTGGTATACATAGTGCTTCAGAACTGGCTTGAACTGGACACAAGCCCCTCTCCCCTCAGAGAACAAAGGATTTTGGGGTATAAGTATTGGGACCCTGATCCAATGAAATATGATCACTTCTGTTCTTACTAGACAAAACTTCTGCTGAGGAGAAGGAACCTGAAGAAACTGAGGAGAGACTATTCCCAAGCTAAAGTGCTGCTTGGGGGATTGGCCTGCAGTGGTTGCCTGACTACCTAAGAGAGGAGGAACAACTTTGTGGACTTTTCTTTCAACTTGTGCAAAAGATCTCCAAGGGTTTTGAAGAGAGCTTGCCCCCTGACCGAGGTCCCAGGACCAGTGGACTTCACCAGCCTTTGTGAATTGCTGCTGGAAACAAGTGTCTCCAGAGGCAAGGAGCTGTGACCGACTGTCACGACCTGCCCGGTGTGCTGTAGGCAACGCATCAAGCAACGTCAGCCTCAAACAACTCAAGCTCTGGCTTCACCGACTCCGTCCTGACGCCGTCACCGAGCAGTAGCCTGCACTGCGACTTGTGGACACCGCGAAGTGCAACGCGACGCTACACCGACTCGTACTGGTCTGACCGACGAGGTCACTGCTGCTGACTTTGAGTCCTGTGAACGCACCGGAGTTGGGCCCCGCCTTGCATGCTTCGCGACGCACCGCCCGACTCGCACCGCTGTCCGGACTGATGGACGCCAGCTCCCGAACTCCGACTTGTTTGCCGCAACGCACGCTGCAAGCAGTTCATCGAAGCACCATATCGCCCTGCAACACAATCCTTGGATCTACCGACTCTGTCAACGGGGTGCTGCTTGTACCGCATCGAGGGACAACGCATCCTGCCACGCTTCCTTTCTGCATCGTGACGATCACCGGAACCGGCACGCACATCCGTGCCGGCCTCCCCAAGTAAGAGGTACTGTGACTGAGTCTGTCGACATTTGAGTGGGCCCATACCGACGCGGCCGCTGGATTTGCTAGACTCTGTTATTTTCAACAACTCTGTATCCCGCCCTGGGCTACCGACTGGCACAGAACCTTGATTTAAGGCTTTTTACAAGAACTCCTAAAAGCTAATAGTACTGTGGATTATTTTTGTAGTTTATTGGTCTTGCGTAACTCTCTATAAAATATACTTATTTTTGATATAAAACCTTGTGTGGTGTCCATTTGTAGTGTTGTCAGTGGGTTACTGTGTGTGGTCACAAATGCTTAACTTACAACGCCTCTGAGATAAAGCCTTGCTGCTCATGCCAAGCTACCAAGGGGGTGAGCAGGGGTTATTTTAGGAGTGTAATCCCCTTATCCTGACTAGAGGATAGGGTCACTATTTGTCACAAGTACCTATCTGTGCCAACTAGAGACCCCGATTCTATCAATCTAGTATTTGATTACTTGAGACCGAGTCCAATTGAATGAGTCAAAGTCAGATGGGGTTTCATACCCATGAATGTATTGTGTACAATCTGCTTTAGAGTAACACTTGAGAAGAAGATTCGGTCCAATAGCGAGCTAAGGTAAACGTTGAAAAGTGGGTAAAGCTGCACGGTAAGTTAGTTGTTATTTGAGCAGACTTAACCTGACGGGAGGTGTGAGGTGATTATTTCTCTGATAGAAAAGGTACAATCTGCTTCAGTTATGTGCCCTGTACTCTCATGATGTCGAGGCTCTGTAGAAGCTTGAGATTATGAACAGTATCAAAGTCAAGGGAGAGTTCAAGTGCTAGGAGTGACAGTACTTCATTTGTCATCCATGTACATTTAACATCATCTCATGTGGTATTTTCTGCTGCTTCTGATCCACAGTCATACCACAATCTGTTCTGGTAACCTCAAAGCAGGTTATTTTCTTGGATGAATGTTGATACCTTTTCAGGTTGAACTTTAAATTGTTCTATCTTTTTGACTACAAAGAGAATGGACTTCAATTAGGGGTCGCCAAGGGTTGCAGCTGCGACCCTTGGGATTCCCTTTGCCAACACAGGCAAAGTCCCTGAGACCTCTGGCTTATAGGATATGCTGTGTCATGTTTAATTTCTGAAAAAGAAAAACAAGAATTTCAATTTAGTGCGGACTGCTTGTGTTGAAAGTTCTGAACAAAGCTACAGTGCTTGATAAACATTCACCATGTTAGATTTCATTTTTGTTTTCAGACAGAGGTACATGATTAAATGCAATTTTGCTAAGAACATTGAACTGATGGGTCACAAGTTAAGTAACGAAACTGTTAACTTGAGCGTGACACGACAAAGATGGGTCTCTCAGTATATGCGTATATATCCCTAAAAGAATGTTTTCAATTGCTCAGTGCTCTAGGCCCATTGAGGTGCATATTGCTGAAAAGTGAGCGGTACTGACCAAAGTGTAAATGGCTTTAAAATTTGCTTGGCAGTGCCGGACTAGCACTCCTGCTGCAAAAATCACTCAGCACAGTGTTTGCTCTTATTTTTCAAAGTAATATTATTAGACCTGGCACACTTGAGGTAGTGTTTCCCTAAAGCTTTTAGCTTTTTCTCCTTCTGTTTTTTCCTGATTCTCTTTCCGTGGTCTTAGGAATGTGGGCGCTTTTCCAATGTAATGTAATTTGAAAGCGCTTGCACCCTTTCTACAAATTCTAGGAAGAGGTGCTTACTTGATTTGTTTAGGTGTTGTACCTGTGAGTGCCCTGTAAAAAGGTACACCACGTGCCCAGGGCAGGTACTGCACTGGCTGATGGTGGGACACAGCATTGAGTGTGTCACCCACCAGAATAGCTTTTCCAGCATCTATCAAGCCTGCCATTGCAGACCTGTGGGTGCACAGTCGTGTCTTTGCTCAGGTTGACCATTTAGACGTATTATCCAAACATGAGTGGGCCTTCCACTAGCACTAGAGCACCCCTACGGTAAGCCCTTAGGGGTGGAGCAAGTGTATGCGAAAGACAGGGCAGGTAAGCGTGCCCAGGTAGTGAAGACCCCCATGTGGGTTTTCCCTACCTAGGAGGCCAGCTCTTCCCATGGGACAACGCATGGGTTTTGCTGATTCTTAGTTAGGTGCCTTTGGGCCCTGGGAACTTCCCCACTGTAAATGCAGTATGAAAGTACACGCACCCTTCACACATTAGGAAGTGGTGCTTACCAGATGTTTCTAAACATGCCTCAAGAATGCCATTGCAGGCCTTGGGGGTACACACTTGCACCTCCTGGTGTGTTTCCACTTATGTGTGAAAGCCTGCCACTGCAGGCCTGTGTGTGCTCAGTTGCACTTATGCTCAGGTTGGTCTAAACCACTGGCTAGTCCTGAGGGGTCCTTTCACTAACACTAGGGCACCCCTGGGGTAAGTCTTAAGGCGGTGGAGCAAATGGTAGGTGAAAGGCAGGGCAGGTACACATGTGTTTTCCCTCCCCAGGTAGTGAAGAATATCCAAGTGTGTTTCCGCTACCTATGAGTTTTACTCTTCTCATAGGATAACATGGGGGAATGGTAGAAATTACTTCAAGCTGCAATAGTGGTTGACAGTGGAGCATCTGCCTCATAATGTTTCATATAATTGAATTCACAATGACCAACCATCTCCTGTGGTAAAGAGGGATTTGTAATTAATAGCATAGACATGACACTTCTAGAAAGCAAAAGACACACATATGATGAATGGAATACAGAGCAAATCAAACATTCACTCCCAGTCAATAGATCTAGGTTAAATCCATTGTTCTTTTGCTCACCATGCCACCCCAGTTTGGGTCCAGTGCTCTCCATGCCATTGGAGTCAAGCTATCATAGCTGATGAGGTGAAACCCCGAAACGGGTCCGAGGATGCTTGTTTCCAGTTCAGGGAGGACCTGACCTGGCAGTTCGGGCTGGACTGTCCCATAGGGAGCAGGGTTAAGACTGATTTGCATATGGCTAGGTTCAAACTGGAATGGCATGGGGAGCAAAAAAACAGTGGATTTGGGCCAAGATCTCTGTATTGGGTGAATGTATGGCATTGTTCTGCATTTTGTCCATCAGTTGTTCTTTTTGCACTTCTACAAAGTGGGCATTTCTTTGCTCAAATACTCTGTGTGCCTTTCAGTTTGACTCAAGTCCACACTGGAGAATGCGGAGCACACCTGAGCATTCCCCAGAGGAGGCTATAAACATTGGGCATGCAGTTGTAATGCCAGACCCCTGCCAATTGAGGGCCAGGCTTGATAGACCAGTGGAAGAGGTTTTCACAATTGGCATCTGAGAGCCAGATCATGGCCCCACTAAAGATGAAGATCTGCATTACACAGCCCCATACTAGACAGGACTAACATGTTGCGGAGACATTTGTGGCTCAAAGGGAAAACCTCTGAACCACCCCTAACTTCAAAGCCACACTACAGTATAACTACTGGAGCCATACTTAAACAATGTAGAGATGCACTTGTGGGGATGTGGGACTGGAGATACGAGATCTGTAAGGTGCACAAGACCGGAGGAATCTGTTGTGCACAAGGAGGATTACTGCCATTGGAAGGGACTGGACACTCTTCCTTAATAGTGTCTGGCCTGGGCTGACTACCTGCTGCTGTGTAGCACCCAGAAGTGTGCCCTCTGCAAGGGTGTGTTGGTTTGCCCCCATTCTCTAGTGGAGATCTCTGGGAAATCAAAGACCTCCCAAAAGGGACCCACATCATCTACCTGTGATACTTGGAGGGTGGTGCCCTCTAAAGTGCCCACATCATCTACTGGATCCCAATTAGTAGTGTGGTTTGTGTGTGGAACGAAGAATTGTGCCTGCAGACCGGATTGCTGTGTGTGGGGCCCCAAAAAGTATTACCCACATTTTAGGAGTGTTTGCCCGGCATTGTGGGCCTCAATATGCATAAGCGACTTAGTGGAAAGCAAATTCCCCCATGGTCCACTTCATCGATCATCCCGCATCTCTCTCTTGTGTCATTCCAACTGCATGCTCTTTGCGTGCGGTGTCCGATTCATAGGTTACAACCCTCGGAGGTGAGGGCATACCAGTGGTTGTGCCTCATTCTACCTTATGCAGCACTGCTGAGCTTGCATCTGTGTCTGTGACCGGATTTGTCTGGTGCGACTCAGAACAACATGCACCAGATGTTGTGCCTCATTCCAGGGAGGTGCACAAGAGCGGATTGGTGTTCCTTGGTGCTTGGATTGCCCGGGTGCTAGTTTGATCAATGTGTGTCCAATGTGGTGCCCCTTCTTCCAGGAGGATACCATGCCTCATCCCCCATTTATTGATTGTTCCTTTCATGCCCTCATTGCGGTGGACCAACTGCTCTCTCCTCGCCCAAATGATTTGGTGTTACTAGGTAGAACTGCCTGGACCAGGCCAGTGTGGTGAGAATGATTGAATGGGCTAAGGGATACATTTGAGAGTGATTGGAAGAGGGTCAAGAGACTGCATGGCCTACCCCTACGCTTCACAGAACTGGGCTGCTGCCAAAAGGCACAATGTGAAATCCCTGCTTCTGCTCTGCCTACCATGGGTTAACTTCCAGAGTACTGACCAAACCCCTATTTGTCGGCAGCTGCCTAATTAGCCCTGCTACCTACCCAAACTTCTTCCCTGGGACGCTGATTAAGTGTAATTCTGGCTGCAATCGGCCAAGGATCCAGGGGGAAGGTTTTCTTTATCTCTAGCTCGTGGGTGGAGCGTGGTTGGGGTTAGCTGACTGGTTTAGAAGGGCTTGGGACTTAGGATCTGCATGCACATTGTCAACTGACTTGCCTGATATCCATGGCACAGCGAATCGGTGCAGAGGGAACATGTGGGAGTGACTGCCTGTTATTACTTGCATCGCATGTCTGTGTTGCTTTACACATTGATTCCTTGCCAAAAGAATCTTACATTTGACATTGTCTTTTTTACCTATGTGGCCTGAGCCCACAGTGATGCCTAAAAGTATTGTTTTTAACTGTGTGTACACATTTCTGATATTGTTGTGATCTTGGGGTACACTCTATAACTTTGTGGTATTGAATAATAATAATTGCCAGGGTGGGGGTAAAGTAGGATATTTATCTAGTGTTCATCTACTGATGCCATTTTAACACGGTTGGGCCTAGTACTTCTAGTAATATTTCTGAATATGAGTTAGGCCCAGAAATATATGTTGTTCATGTTGTTTTAGTTTGTGTGCTGAATACAAACTTTATTTGCATACAACATGCGTGAGGTCTCTGTTGTGACACTCAGTGTATTTATTGTGTGGGAGGGATGTGCCAATGATTCACACATTGCCTCTGTGATAAGCCTGACTGCTCAGTGCAGAGCGACTAAAGGGTGAGTGCAGGTTATACAGTGAGGTTCTGATCTTTGGATTGGTAAATGTGAAATTTATTTAGTGCTGAAATGAAAAGCTACACATTTTTTGAACGTGATTACCTCTTTAAAAATGACTAGAAGACATACACAGTGGATATTTTGGCTCAGCTATATTCAGCACCTTAAGGGTTAACTGAGTAAAAATGGTATTACCATGAGTTGATACTACTACTTTCTGTGGTTTACAGTGCTTAGAAATTGCAGAAGTGTGGATATAAGCGCTGTATAAAAAACACGTTCTTATTATTAGTAATAGTAGTAGTTGTGATGGTAGAATTTTATTGCAAGACCGGAGGCTCCTATTATGCCTTCTTTTCTTGCTTTATTCTGAATAGCAGCAAGGTAAGTAAAAAACCACAATACCCAGAAGGCACAGCAGAACAACTACTGGCCAATGGGATTGAATAAAACAACCAGAAACCAATCAAAACATGAGTAGTATATATGGCCAGACCTGACCGCGAGTAGCCCTCTTTTCTTGCTGCTACGCAGTCAGATAAGTCATGCTTGCTATTTTCTCTTCTATTTTACAGTTTTATGTGTATTTATTGCTGTGTTAAGCTTATTTGGTGCCATTCGAGCGCTTCTCGGGCACTCTTCGTTCCGTAGCGGTTCCCGACTTCGGGTCCCTTTTCCCCCCCTCGCACGCTGCAGCGGTTGGTCTCTCCCGCCGCGCACGCTTTCTGCCTCCGCTCCTCAACGGGTTTCTGCCGGGGGTGTTCTGTGTGACTCCTGCTTCTCGGCCGGTCTCCTTCTCCTCTACAGACACGGTGCCAGCCCCCCGGGGAGTGTTTTCCCTCATTCCTGCCTCGTTCACACCCACTTCTCCAGGTCTTCTATTTTTAACCCTTTCCTCACTGCCAGCTCTGCCTTACAATGGAAATTCCAAGCTCTCCTGAACTAGATAATGATGAAAGCGAAGCTTTCAAGAGCGACCTCAGTCAGTGCATTAATAATTCTGTGGAGACAGCTGTTGAGGCTTCCATGAATCGTGTTTCTAAACACATGGAAAATTCCCTCATGAGCCTCATGACCAAAGCTTTGGCCCATTCTGCAGGGGAAAGCAGAAAGCGTAAACTGGTACCTTCCACTTCTATTTCTAAAAATGTGTCACATTTGAGTCGCGAGATCTCCTCGCACACAACTGAGGACGTGGTTCCACCCAGGCCTCCTACCAAGGAGGGGTTTAAAGTTACTGTGGGAAAAAGTAAGACCAAGGTTAAAAATGTGGAGGTTCCTAAGAAACTGGTCATTGACTCAATTCCTGACACAGATGATGATGATATGGGTGACACTGATGACCTGGCAGACCTTTTACAGCTTGTTGATCCTCCTTCCCCCAATGAAAGCTAGACTCAACGCTTTTGCGTCCCAACCCATGCTTGACACAGAGGGCAATCCTATGTTTGATTGCCCTCCGTGACACCCCAATTCTACGGAATGGTTTCCCGCTCCTCATGTGGGAGAATATATATCTTCAAAGCTCCGTCTTCCCTTGGACAAGTCTGTTAGAGCAAAACTCAAGTCCGAATGCCCCAAACCTTCCTTACCTTGTCATATTACCGTATCTCCTTCCATAGATCAAACTCTCCCTACTTTCTTTTCGAAATTTGGCAAGGACCCTCGCGAAGGTGTTGACAAGGCATGGTCCACCTGTCAGGACAAGCTATTAGACGTTGTTGGTCCCTTGGCCCGGGTCCTGGACATGGCGGAGACGGCTCGCCTGGAGGGGTCTGATCTCAACCCTGAGGAAATTTCCTTGTGGATTCAAAGATCATTTTGCCTATTGGGTAATGCCAATGCCGCAATAATTCATGAACGCTGCAAGGGCCTGCTGATCAAGTTAGATCCGAAGTTGGCAAACCTGGCTTCCCAGGATCCTGGTGTGAAGGCTGATGGACTTCTCTTTGGTGATTCCCTTGTCAAGGATCTCAGCCACTATGTCTCTACTTTTTCTTCCCTAGACAAAGCCCAATTCTCCATCAAAAAAGTTTTCGCCCCTCAGGTTTTTGGCAGGGCCGGCAGAGGCAGGATCCGCTCTTCCGGCCGCGGTTATCAAAACCAAGGTTCCAGAGGCGCAGCCAATTCCGGCTATCAAGAATACAAGCCACAGTTCTACCCCCAACAAGGTTGTGGCTTTTTGGCCGAGGACAGAAAGGCTTCCGAAACAACAACAGCAACACCAGCAACCAAGGTAGGCCTCTCACCTCCCATTGGAGGTCGACTAGCTTTTTTCTTCACAGGAGACCCTTGGGTCCTCAATTCTGTCCAAGGCTATCTCATAGAATTCTACGCTCCTCCTTTCCAGTCTATTTTTCCTCCTCCATTGGTTTTTTCCGCAGGCGTAGCTCTGCTCGTTTCACAAGAAATTCAAAATCTCCTTCTCAAACAAGCCATCCAAATCCCTCCTTTCGACCCCTTGGGTTTCCTAAGCTCCCTCTTTTTGGTCCGAAAAAAGAATAAAAAGGTCCGTCCTGTCATCAATCTCAAGTGGTTTAACCAGTTCGTGCTTTATCGTCACTTCAAGATTGAAACCATCATCCATCTCAGAAACACCTTACGTCTATCCGATTGGATGGTCAGACTTGACCTGCAGGATGCCTATCTCTCGATTCCTATTCAAGAATCTCACACAAAATATCTACAATTTCAGTGGCTCTGTGTCACCTACCGGTTTTGTTCGCTTCCTTTCGGACTTACTTCCGCTCCTTGGTGCTTCACCAAGATGATGAAACCTGTGGTGTCTTACCTTCGGTCCCTAGGTATTCCTCTCACCATTTATCTGGACGATATCTTGCTCATGCACACCGACAAACAGACTCTTCTTTCCAACCTCAATGTTACTCAGTCTCTCCTCCTAGAGCTTGGCTTCCTTATCAATTCAGAAAAATCCATGTTAGTTCCTTCTCAAAGTATAGAGTTTCTGGGTTTCCGTGTGGATTCTTCCACCGCATCTCTTTATCTTCCGCAAACCAAAGTCTCCGCCATTCGGTCAGATATATGTCAAGTTCCCTGTCTCTCCGAGGTGTTCCTTTGTTAACTTGCAAGAATCGTGGGCCTTCTGTCGGCATCTATCCAGGCCATCTTCCCCGGTCCTCTTCCTTATCGCGCCCTGCAACGTTTGAAGATAAGATATCTCCGCAAGGGACTGGCGTATTCCGATCTCATTCTGTTAGACCAAGAGTCCCGCCTCGAACTTCAATGGTGGATAGACCATTTAGATGCGTGGAACGGAAGAACGATCTTCGCTATGGCCCCAGATCTTGTCTTAGAATCAGAAGCCAGTCTGTCGGGTTGGGGCGCCCGATGTGGCTCAATCTCGACTGGAGGTACATGGTCTCCAGAGGAGTCGTCATTGCACATCAATTGTTTAGAGATGCTGGCAGGCTCCTTTGCAATTCGCAGTCTGGCAAAAAACAAGGCAAGCCGTTCCATTCTTCTTTGGATGGACAATGTTTCTGTGGTCCGCTACATAAACCATCTTGGTGGCACAAAATCCAAACCACTCGCAGAACTAGCAAAGAGCCTTTGGGAATTCTGTCTCCAACACAAACTGTCCCTTCGAGCGGAGTACCTGCTAGGCAAACTCAACACCATTGCAGATTGGCACTCTCGTTATCTCCGAGATTCAAGTGACTGGAAGCTGCTTCCCTCCGTCTTTCTTTCTCTCTCCCAGAAATGGGGTCCCTTCTCTGTTGACCTTTTTGCTTCCCGTCTCAATTCTCAACTTCCCGCTTTCTTCAGTTGGCGACCGGATCCTCTCGCTCTGGCGATGGATGCCTTCCTTCAGGACTGGTCCCTTTATCTCAATTATGCTTTCCCTCCATTCTTGATGATCAACAGAGTGCTTGCCCAGGTTCGACGTCAGTCGACCTCCCTGGTTCTTCTAGCTCCTTTCTGGCAATCTCAAATCTGGTTCCCTTCGCTCCTGGAGCTAGCTGTGGACTTTCCGGTGCTTCTCCCCTTCAGCGAAGATCTCCTCCTAGACCCTCAGGGTCTTCCCCACGTCATGATCCTGGAATGATCCCTAGTTCTTTCAGCATGGAAAATTTCCGGTCTTCCACTTCTGACGTCATCATTTCACAGGAAGCTTCACTCTTTATCAGCCAAGCTTGGGCCCCTGGCACTTCCAGAGCCTACAAGTCAGCTTGGACTTTATGGGCAAGCTGGTGTCTGGAACGGTTTGTCGATCCCTTTTCAGCCCCTCTAAGTTTTGTGGTTAACTTTCTAGCTTCGGAGGCTAGCGCTGGTAAATCTTATCGCACTGTCAACTTTTACAGATCAGCTATTTCTACTGTCCCACAGCTATTTCTACTGTCCCATTGACAATAAGCCGGTAGGTGCTCACCCTTTGGTGTGTTGCCTTCTTCGAGGAGTTGGATTCTCAAAACCTCCGTTGGCTAAGTATTCTTTTTTATGGAATGTTAATTTGGTTTTCAAATTGTTTGTTTCATGGCCTGACAATGCTGCTCTCTCCCTCAAGATGCTGTCCGCCAAACTTACCATGTTATTGTGTTTAATATCAATCAAATGTGTCTCTGGTGTCAAAGCTTTGGATTTGTCTTCCAGACAGTTTTCGCCTTCTGGTGTTTTGTTTCAGGTTCACAGGCGTACCAAAACCAATTTGCAATCTGTCTTTTATCCCTATTTCCCTTCCCAGCCTCAGCTCTGTGTTGGTCAATGCCTAAAAGTTTATGGACAGAAAACTGCTGATCTCAGGACTTCCTCTCATTCGTAATTGCTCATTTCTTTTTGTAAACCCCATCATCCTGTTTCCTCCGCCACTCTGGCCCATTGGGTGCGTTGGATCATGTCCCTCGCGGGCATTGACATTGCCGTCTCTGGTGCTCACTCCGCTAGGGGTGCTATGGCCTCTAAAGCCTTTTGGGCAGGCTCTCGTTTGGAGGATATCTTGAAATCAGCAGATTGGTCTAATGATACTGTTTTTAAGACATTTTATTGTAAACCTGTTGTTACTGCTTCTTCGTTGGTGGTTAATATGCTTTGAACAAGCATAATAGGAGCCTCCGGTCTTGCCATAAAATGTAGATTTTCCTAGTTTTTATGACGGAAAGTCTTAATTTTATTAAAGACACGGAGGCGAGTATTATCCCACCACTTAATTAGTAATTGATGTCTGTCTTTCCCACCCTTAGGAACTCCGGCTTTGCCACCAGCCTCCACTTAGGACTGCGACTGCTTCTGTGGACTGTCTTTCTTCATCTGTAACCTCGACACACTTCCGCCGGACTTTCCTTCATCATTATCCTGCAATTCTGGTTTTCCTTCACGATTTATTTGCTTGGAATATGACTTTTTGCATTTTGTTTGCCATAATTCCACTGTTTATGCATTCTCACTGACTTTCTCGCACAAGAAGAGAGGGCCACTCGCGGTCAGATCTGGCCATATATACTACTCATGTTGTGATTGGTTTCTGGTTTGTTTTATTCAATCTCATTGGCCAGTAGTTGTTCTGCTGTGCCTTCTGGGTATTGTGTTTTTTTTACTTATCTTGCTGCTATTCAGAATAAAGCAAGAAAAGAAGGCATAATACTCACCTCCGTGTCTTTAATAAAATTAAGACTTTCCGTCATAAAAACTAGGGAAATCTACAATATATTATATATTAATAATATATAATGATAATACTAACACCAATACTAATAATAATAACTGTATCCATGGTTTGGGTGCATGAACTTGTTTAGTATCCACAAAAAGCAGATTTGAAGGAGTCAACTAAAAATATACAAATCACTGACAGAATTTCGATTTCACAAAAATCGACCTACTATAACATCGAGTCTCAAACATCGATATCACTATTATCGACACCCTATACTTAACATGAAAACGACAAAAATATTGATCAAACTATATCGATGCACAAAAATATCGTCTACACAAATATCGTTAACATTATTTTCGACTACCATAATATCGACACTCAATACTACATATAGCACACTACAATAATATCGAATACTAAAATTTCGATAGCACTATTTTCGACTATATAAAAATATCGATTGCTAAATAATACTCAATTTTTAATATATAACACCAATAAATCTATTCTCTTAGTAATACACACATTTTAAAAGACTTCACTAATTTATTTTCAAATTATTAAGTAAAATTTACTGTAAAAAATTGTGTTTTCGCACACTAACGATATTTGGATATAAACTCTTTGTAAACATACTTTTTTATACTTAGTACTCATTGTACATATTCTATATTTATTACAAGAGTCTTTTTATTACATAAATATATCATTTCAGTTCCTCTAGATAAACAATATAATAAGATATATCTTAAATGTTTAAATTAAAAAAATTCAAACTAACCAATAGTAACTCGTCTTTACATATCTGACCAATCAGATAGCAAACTTAATTACACATAGACTATATAAACCTGTCACAAACAGCCATACAACTTGCAGGGAATATTCTTCGTGACCACATACTGCCAATTTTGGGAGCACCATCTATATTCTTCTGTGCAAGAAAATTCATCCTGAAACTACAAGTAAGTAATCATATAGCTCTGTTAAAAAATTCTAATGTTTTTTTACTATTACTTATAGACCAAGATTTGTAACCTAAATTGTTGTTTCTTTATGTACTTTGCCTTTAAACAGACTCTACAAACAAATCAAGTTATACTTCAACTTCAAGATACTGGACACTTTAAATTTAAAAAAGGTATCTACATATTTTTAGTATTTACTTAACGTTATTTGACAGTTAGTGTTCTAATTTCAAACTCTCTAATTTGTTTCTTAGGCTGTAACTCTTAATACATATTGTGAAGCCAGAATGTTTTGGGGAAAAAACGTTACAATGCTGTGTAAAAAATTATTCATTCCTGTTCTTAAATATGTTTCTTTTGCTTTAACTCATAATACATGTGTCATCCCAGGTTCTTTTCAGCAAATAAGTAACAATGCTTTATAATAAGTGTGTATTGTTTATGGAACATATAAACGCATTGGTAATTTTCATAAACTTTCTCTCTAAACAGACCTCAAAGCTACAGAAAACAGATAATTCACATCAAAGAACAAACATTCTGCTACTACTCTAATTCTCTTGGTAAGTTCAGAAATAAAACATAACAAGTCTTTATAAACTCTATAGAATATACTCGAACAAAAAATGACTCTTTTTATGCTTCTGTTAGTATTATCTAGGAAATGTCTCTTTTAAAATCCAAATAAACTAAAGTATTTTTAGAGACGTTATAAACTACCAAAAATGTAACCAAAATCAAAATTGTAACTTTTCCTATAACATACTTAATTTTTTTTCAACAGACCGTGGTAATAGGACCACAACATCGGACTGAACAAGCACCTACTTTCGATACATACAACATTACTGCTGGTAAGTAAATTACTAGAAGAGTACTTGCTTTATTTAAATTATTTTATACATTTCACATTTTGTTAATATTTGTATATTAACTTTTCTAGATACCAGAACTCAAGAATGACTGATGATGCAAGATTTATTACATCTCGGAAAGGCAAATTTTTGTTATGCTATATGGGCTACATTTATACTCAGGAGAAACAAAAAGACCTTAAAGTGAATTGGAAGTGTACGAAATATTACTCCAATAAATGCTATGGCCGTGCTACAACAAGGGAAACTAGTGTTATTAATACCACTGAACATAATCACCCACCAAACATCTCGGAAATCGAAGTGAGATCCACTCTCGAGAATATCAAAGAATTAAGTAGCACATCAGAACTACCTACCAACGTAATTCTGAAAGAATTACTACCTAAAGTTCCCAAAGAAGCAAGAGGTCAGCTACCATCTATTGCTTCACTTAAAAGAACAATAGCAAGGACAAAGAAAGCAAGTAGACCCAATATTCCAACTCCTAGAACTTTTGAGGAAGTCATAATTCCGCCTGAGCTTGTAATCACTCATAATGACGAGCCATTTATTTTTTATGATAATCATAGCAAGGACAAAAGAATAATCATGTTTAGAACTAATAACAATATTAAAAAATTAACAGAAAGTGCTACTTGGATGATGGATGGAACTTTTTCTATATGCCCAAAACCTTTCTACCAATTATACACAATTCATGGGCAATATCATAATACCTGTATCCCCTTCATATACTGTTTATTACCAAACAAACAAGCCACAACTTACTCAGAAATTTTGCAAAAAATAAAAGAACAAACTTCTGACTACTTCCCAATGAAAATCATCATAGACTTCGAACAAGCTATGATTAATTCTATTTTGAAAAGTTACCCACACACATCCATTCAAGGATGTTATTTTCATTTCCATCAATGTCTCTGGAGACATTTACAAAAATCTGCCCTTAGTGTTGAGTATGCAACAAATATAACTTTTGCATGCCAAATCAAACATCTGATTGCTCTGGCATATGTACCAGTAACTGATGTGGCAGAACATTACAATCTATTAATTGAAAGTCCTTTCTACACCCAAAATGAGCAAAGACTCGTCCCACTTTTAGATTACTTTGAGGACAACTGGGTAGGAAGACTACATAGGTCAGGCCACAGACGCCAGCCTAAATTTTTAATTCCCTGGTGGAATGTATATCTACCAACGCTGAACCAAGAGGCAAAAACGAACAATGCTGTTGAAGGTTGGCACAATGCCTTCCTCTCTTCTACTGGACGTACAACACCCACATTACACAAGCTAGTCACAGCTATACAAAAAGAGCAAAGCTTTCAGGAACTACGTATGGAGCAATCTGTCATACAACTAAAACCAAAACTCTCTAGACAAACTGCTCAAATGTATCTATATCTTCAACAGCAAGTCCAACTATATCCTACAACAAGAGGACTGGAATATCTAAAAATGATAGCCAAAACATTAAACTAATTGCAATAAGAAAATCAATGGATAAACATCAAACAATATCCTTAATATGAGAACACACATATTCTAATATAATAAATCTATATGTATTTAGTCTAATTTATTTTTTTACACTATTATAAAAAGACTAAATAAATATATCATTATATCCAATAAAAAAAATTTAAATACTGTTTCCATCCAAACAAAATAATAAAAATGAATAACTTACCTTTAAATAGAACATCATAAAGATTAATCCTTTACCGACAATACAATGTGTAAATCTCAAAGACTTAATCCAACAAATCATTAATTATTTTTCTATTAACTGTGCTAAAACTATCCATCATCCAAATAAAATGACTCTTTAAATGCCATTGAAAATGACGACTGTTATCTTAAACTGTGATAAATATTTCAGAGAACTCAAAATATAAAGGAAGAATGTTATACATCTCCGTTCTAACAACTGAAACACACTTCCTTTCCCAAAAAAAAAGAGTAATCGGAAACGGAAATAGCTGTTTCAAAATACGAGACAAAAAAATTCAAAACAATCCCACCGACATAACACTAACTAGTATACCATAATATATAAACATAACATTCCTATTTTTTTTAATTTTAATTAAATCATACCACATACTCATTAACTCCAACTATTTCAAATGGCCCAAAAACTCGAGAACGGAAATACGTATTGAGTCCACTCCATTAAATGTAAATAGTCATACTTTAATTACCAACCCCAAAATAACAAAGGACTACCTTTAATTTTTAGTTACAATACTTTAAAAAGATAAAAGTAGAATCGTACCTACTCAAACGTGAACCTGCTTCCAACCGCGACTTTCCCTTTCCCAAAATAACACAAAAAGACAAAGAGTGGTTACAAAATAAAAGAACCGAATTATATGTAACTGTGAAAAGTACTACTATAAATGTCCATTATTGTTATATATATGGTTCGAAATTATGTTTAATGTACATAAAATTGTATAGTACATTGTGAAATGAAATTTCTTTTTACTGTATATTATTATATTTTACATACTTTTAATATTTATTACATTAAGTATGAAAATGTTGAAATATTTAATGTAATATTTATTAAAATTATTATATAATTAAATGTGTAATATTGTATTTGTTTTTCTGATTGACTTGTTTACAATATGACTAATAGGTGAAAATTATTAATATTAAAACGTATTTATTAATAATAATAATTATACATAACAATATTGTATTGTTAAAACAATCATTGATGATGATGTAAATGTTCTAATCAACATCTTTTTATTATATTATACATTTAAAAGTGTTCATATGTTAATATCATCATCTGTATATCACTATATTTATTGAAATTTTGTGATTTATGTTTTTCATTACACATGTTTAATGTTTTATTAAGAAACAATATTTTTTATTATGTATGTATAATATCATACATTGCATTATGTTAACTAACCATTTTTTCTCTACAAATTAAAAGTACTTTTCAAGAAAACTACTCAAAAATGTGAATATTAAAAGAACATTGTCCTTCTTTATTTTAATATTTATACCAAACATAGCTTGATAAAATGTATATGTGATCGTATTTTTCAATTGTTGAATAAAAAAAATTATTGTCAACAAAAATTGTGTAATTATTTTCAATTACCTATTACAAAATCATTTTTATGTCTTTTTGCAAATGTATTATAACTGTAATGTTCTATCTATTTCTATATACCACATGTAATTAGAGTACAAACTATACACTGAACCTATAACAGTTATTATTCATACACCCATATACATATAATATCAATATTTGAAGGACACAGAATTAATAATTTTAATATTCTGACTCCAATCACCATTTACTTTAGGTAATTACTTGTCAAAAAACGGTAATAATTTACTATTACAACTGCAATCACCATTTAATTATGGTAAGTGCAGTACACAGAACCTATTTAATTTACTATTCCAACTCCAATCACCAATTAATTTGAGTAAGTGCAGGACATTAATTCATAATAAATTACTATTGTAAATGAAATTAAAAAAAAAATTTATGTAATATAATTTATTATAATTTCATTTCATAAATTTAATTTAATTTTAATCTTAAATTATTTTTCCCTGTACCCCTATAACAAAAATCTGACCCTGAACGCCAAAATACCCCTTTACCCAAAAACTAAAAACTGACCCTGAACCCTAAAAAAACCCTTTACCCACAAACTAAAAACTGACCCTGAAACCTAAAAATACCCCTTTACCCACAAACTAAAAACTGACCCTGAAACATAAAAATACCCCTTTACCCACAAACAAAAAACTGACCCTGAAACCTTACAAAACCCCTTTACCCACAAACTAAAAACTGACCCTGAAACCTATAAATACCCCTTTACCCACAAACTAAAAACTGACCCTGAAACCTAAAAATACCCCTTTACCCACAAACTAAAAACTGACCCTGAAACCAAAAAATACCCCTTTAGCCACAAACTAAAAACTGACCCTGAACCCTAAAAAAAACCCTTTACCCACAAACTAAAAACTGACCCTGAAACCTAAAAATACCCCCTACCCACAAACTAAAAACTGACCCTGAAACATAAAAATACCCCTTTACCCACAAACTAAAAACTGACCCTGAACCCTAACAAAACTCCTTTACCCACAAACTAAAAACTGACCCTGAAACATAAAAGTACCCCTTTACCCACAAACTAAAAACTGACCTGAAACATAAAAATACCCCTTTACCCACAAACTAAAAACTGACCCTGAAACATAAAAATACCCCTTTACCCACAAACTAAAAACTGACCCTGAAAACTAAAAATACCCCTTTACCCACAAACTAAAAACTGACCCTGAAACCTAAAAATACCCCTTTACCCACAAACTAAAAACTGACCCTGAAACGTAAAAAAAACCCCTTTACCCAAAAACTAAAAACTGACCCTGAACCCTAAAAATTTCCCTTTTAACCCTTTCGATGCTGATGACGAGCTCAGCTCGTCATGATGCACAGTTGAGCTGTGCTGATGACGAGCTGAGCTCGTCATGAATGCAGCCTAAGTGCAGTTTCCAGCACAGGGGGGGAAAACACCTAGCAGCCAAGGTGTTAAAACACTACCCACCCTTATCCACTATAAACTCGACATCCCGCTCCTAAAATCATGATACATTTCTTTATGAAATATCTTAGAAAATATATAATTATATAACTTTTTACTACATACACAAAATCCCAAAAATAAAAATAAATACCATAATGGAGAAGTGTGGCTCAGGGGTTAGAGGCGGCAGACCCGGAAGCTGAGATCGGCCCTGGACCAGGGTTCAATTCCCCGCCTCGGCGGGTCTTGGGCTCAAGAATTCCACGGACTCGATAATTGGCGCTCCGGTGCCTTCTCGACTCACGGGTTCAGACTCTGCGACTCTGGGCAATAGCTTGCTTAATCTCCACAACGGCCCCTCGCGGCGGGATGCCTGGCTTTCACCTTGTGGATACCCTGCCGGGGTTATCTCACAGGGGAATACCAGGACGGGTTCCCTAAGCAAGCGCCGGGAAACCCTTTGTGGGTAGCTGTGCGCTATATAAGCTCAAATACATTTACATTTACATAATTGTGTATGAAATTTCGCATTTAACTAATATGTCTTTAAAATTTCGAAATGTAGAAATAATTTAATAAAATACAAAATTTTGTCTTCTATGATTACAGTATACTTTTTTTATACACTACCCACCCTTATCCCCTTGAAACTCTACATCCCACTCCTAAAATAATTAGACAAATATTTTAAAAATATATATAAAAATTTTATATTTACAATTCTTTTTAGTACATACACAAAAGCAAACTAAATTATGTTGTACTATACTCCATAAATTTCGATAGAATTTCGACTTGTTCAAATATTTATTTTAATTTTCGAAATTTCTAAATTTAAATGAAAAAGCGAAATGTTAATTTCTATAATTACACTATATTTTTTAAAACACTACCCACCCTCATCCCCTATAAACTCTACATCCCTCTCCTAAAATTATTTTACAAATATTTATAAAATATATAATAATAATTTTATATTTACAATACTTTTTAGTACATACACAAAAGAAAATGAATTTTTTTTTAATATACTCCCAAAATTTCGATAAAATTTCGACTAGTTCAAATTTTTATTTCAATTATCAAAATTTTGAAATGTAAATGAAAATTCGAAATTTTTAATTGTATAATTACACTATACTTTTTAAAAACACTACCCACCCTTATCCCCTATAAACTCTACATCCCACTCCTAAAATTATTATACAATTATTTCGTACATATTTAAATATAAATATATATTTTCAAAATGTTTTACTACATACACAAAAGCAAACTACAATAAATTTAACAATACTCCATAAATTTATATAAAATTTCGCTTTTTACAAATATTTAATTCAAATTTCGAAAATGTAAGATTTTACTTAAAATGCGAAATTTATTATTCCATAATTACACTATACTTTTTTAAAACACTACCCACCCTTATCCCCTATAAACTCTACATCCCGCTCCTACACTTATAACTAAAATTATTGAAATTATATGTATAAATTACATTATATATAGACAACATTTGACTATATCATTACTTAACATACTTTAAAACATCAATTTTACATATCGATATTTTTACCTATCGATATTTTAAGCTTCGATATTACTGATTTCGAAATTCATGTCTTCGATAATATTAACACACACATAAATCGATATTTTCTACAACGATATTTTGGTTGTCGATATTTCTTACCATCGACTTTTGTGACTCGATAATATGGTACTTCGACATTAACAACTCGATATTTTGACTGCCTACCAAATATACATAGTGAAAAGACAAAAAGCTAGGCAATATTAATTTTGGTAAAACGGAATATTGCCTGAACATGTTGTTGGTCCAAGAATGTTCGCTGAGAGGTGTGCAGTCATGTTGCCATGTTCTGAATGTCTGACTGATACTATCTTGTTTCCCAGTTTTTTATATTGGACTTGGCTCTTCAGTTTATTAATGACATTCCTGAAGCTGGAGGGAGGAGACAAGGCTCTTTTAGAAATTCACGTAAGCGCTGCTGCTAAGAGGAACTGCTGATTAATCTTCTTGTGGTACTGTAATTTGGTAAGTGGTGCGGTGGGAGTCTTATCTCTGTTCAGGAAGAGCAGGATCTTTTAGGTGAGACAATCCTTTTTTCATCCTGATCACTGTGGCTGGTGAAAAGCCAGTAGCAGAATGTTCATGCCTCTTTACACCTCTGTTGTAGGTACTCCAGGCTGGGGAATACCCTGCTGAGAGGACCATCACTCTGCACAAAGGGTGTGTCTAGAGAACAGCCTAGACAGGACGCAAATGTCTTTATTTGCTCCGGTTTAAAGTCCTTTCACCAAGAAAGGGATCTTTCCGCAGCATATTCTGAGAACTGATGTAGAACCGCAGGTGGTGTGTGTTTGTCCGCCAGTTTCCCAGAGGAGAGGGTACATCACCTGGAAACTTGAATTGCTGGAAGAGTTGAACTGAAGCACCTGGAAGCCAGCCTGTTTACTGAGAGAGGGAAAGGGCCTTTCAAGCCTGCAGGAGGCTAAACTGTCCAGGGAGTGCCATAAACTGCCAGACTCTATTGTGGGGGGTCTATCAGGAGAAAAAAGAACACAGAAATTGATCTAAAAGCTGAAGAGTGTGGGTGGAGTCTCTCCAGAAGTGCAGTTCCAACAGGAAATTGCGGGCTGGCAGCCAACCACAATCACTTGCTGCTCAAATCATGAAAGTGCCCATGGTGAATGCGAAGCCCAGAGTTGTTCTTGTGGCAGACATTGCCACAAAAGTCAAGAACTATGCTCGTGTTGGACATTGCTACCGAAGCCAAGACCTGCTCCCATGAAACGAAATTAAATGAAAGGGCATTTGTAGAGCGCATGGCTACCCGGAGGCCTCCCAGCGCTAGGCTGAACCTACTGGTCAGGAAGACAGAACGAAGGGAGTGCTTTAGGGAAATAGGAAGGTTTTTAACTGTTTCCTGAAGGAGAGGTGGCTGGGTTTCGCTCCGGAGGTGAAGAGGCAGAGCGTTCCAGAGTCGCCTGCATTCAGGGAGAAGAGTCTGCCACCACTTCTAGCACGTTTTATTCTGGGGGTTGCGATGAGGTGGAGATTATCCGATCACAGCTGTCTCCTAGCTTTGTATGGTTGAACCATAGCTGAGAACAGAGGAGGGCCTAGCCCTTGAAGTGATTTGTAAACAATGCAAAGGGCTTTGAAACTGATTCGCTCTCTCACTGGGAGCCAGTGGAGGAGACGGAGAGCGGGTTTTGCGGAAGACAGTTTTGATGTCCCGGTCAACAGTCTGGCTGCGTAGTTCTGGATGACCTGCAGTTTGTTGATCACGGCGGCGGGAGAGCCTAGGTAGAGTGCATTACCATAGGCCAGTCTAGAGAGCACTATGCACTGGACCATGGTTTTCTTGGCTTGAGGGGGGTAGCAGGGGGAGCACTTTCCTAGCCATTCTGATTAGGCTAAAACAGGTTGCCACTGTCTTATTGGTTTGTACCTGGAATGTCAAATTATGATCCAGCCAAATGCCCAGGCTATTTATTTTGGGCTTAGGGGATTGAACTGTGCCCATGCAGGGTGTCCAGATGATTCTAGGGGCAGAATTATCAGAGTTACCCAGGGTCACAATCTCAGTTTTACCTCCGTTCAGTTTCAGGTGGGAGGACCCCATTCAGTTTACCACTTCCGTAAGACAGGCATTCAAGGTCGAGGAGTAGTGGGCGGATTGATTTAGGGCCATGACCAGTTGGGTGTCGTCGGCATAGGTGACCATATGGATCCCAAAAGGAGCTATAATGGATTCAAGGGGGACCATATATACGTTCAAAAGTGTCAGGCTCAGCGACGAACCCTGAGGGACGCCACACTGGAAGGGCCGGGGTTTGGAACTCATACCGTCTTCAAATACTTGAAACGTATGGCCTTACATGAGGGAGCGCAGCCAGCTCAGGGCGGTACCAGATATTCCCAACTTGCCAAGGTGATGAATCAAGACCTGGTGATTCACCGTATCGAAGGCTGCGCTGAAATCTAATAGGATGATGGCTGCTTCACCTCCTGCATTTAGCACTTTTCTGCTTTCCTCAACGACTGCCAGCAGAGCCGTTTCTGGACTCTGTCTAGGGAGAAAGCCAGTTTGTGAGGGGTGAAGCAGGTTAGAGGTGTCTAGGAACTCAGAGAGGGTGCGGTTTACATGTTTCTCGATGATTTTAGAGATTCCTGGTAAAAGGGATATAGGGCGATAGTTGCCCAGATCTGCAGGGTCGAGGTGGGGCTTCTTTAGAAGAGTTTTAACCATTGATTCCTTCCAGAGTGGAATGCCTGACTCAAGTGAAGTATTAACACCATCGGTGCAGTGCAGATTTACCCTGTGCGCTGACCATCATCGATTCCCATTGTTCATGACGAGCTCAGCTCGTCATGAGTGTACGAGAGGTGTACCTCATGACGAGCTGAGCTCGTCATGAGCATCGAAGGGGTTAATCACATGGGTGATTGTGGGACCGATAGGTGAGGCGACTTTGGCTAAGATGTTCATAGTCGCCGGGTCTCTTGGTGATCCGCTCTTCACTGTGGGCAGAAGTGATAGGAGAGTCTCCAAGGAAAGCGGGGGGAAAAATTCCAGTTGGTGCGTGGTAGGAGGAAGATCAACTGTGGGCCCCATCTACTGACAGGTCAGGTAAAGGAAGAGTTTTTAAGATGTCCTGGATTTTGGTATCGAAGAACTCGGCTTGGTTTCCACAGCGGGTTCCATGGGGGTCTGCCCGGATAGGGGGGGCTGGGCATTTAAGAAGCCTTTTTATTATAGCAAACGTCTCTCTAGGGGAATTAGCGGCCTGCTCAATTTTTGCCATGTGAAAGGTTGCCTGAGCTTTCCTCATTTCCTCTCTGTAGCTGGGTATCCCTATAGGTGCGCTTGCTTTCAGTTGCAAATTCTTTCCTCCATCTTCTTTCTAAGATTTTACAACTCTGTTTCATGATGCGCAGTTCAGCTGAGTACCAGGGTGAGCAGGTAGAGCCGTGTTTTTTGGTGATCTTAACTTTAGGGAGGACGATGTTCAGAGACTTACCTATCCAGCTGCAGAAGTTGTGGTACATTGTCACCGGGCAGCGCGTGGGCGGGGGTATACTCTTTCCTAGTTCACGGATCCATTGCTCCTGAGAGAGCTTGGACCAAGGGCGAACAAAGGTATGAGGAGGAGGAACCGGGGGGGACAAAAGAATGGGGATACCAGAAGAGGGGAACCAATTGGTGATCAGACCAGGGGATAGGGATCGGGTTGTTTCCATGGAGAGTTTCCACTTTGGAGAACACAGGGTCCAGACAGTGTCCCTGGGAGTGTGTGGGGAGAAGGATTTTTTGCACAAGCAGAATGGACGCAAGTTCTTTTGCTAATTCGACTGCAACTGTGGCACTGGGGTCATCGAAGTGAAGGTTTAAATCCACAAGAAGCAAAAAATTTGCGGACGTGCTTGCTAAGTGGATGGCGTTTTCTACTAGGGAGTTACAAAAGGCACCTACTGTCCCCAAGGGGCGGTATATCAGAATTCCTGAGAGTGAGAGGAGAGGGGTGAATTGTACAGAGAAGTGGACATTTTTTTAACAGTTCAGGTGAGGGCTGCAGAGGAGGCGACATGTGAGATGGTCCTTATAGATAATCACGATTTCTCCGCCTCTACCTGAGGATCTCTCTACTCTCTGGATCGAGTATCCCTGAGGCAAGGCATGTACTATATCTGGCTCACAGCTATCACTAATCCAGGTTTCAGTTAAAAAAAAGCAGCTCGGGGGAGCGGTCTTATAGGACAAGCAAGATTTCCGTCGATTGCTAAGGGAGGGATCTGCAGTTTAGGAAATATTTGTTGAAACCTGGGTTTGAGGAGGGGGTGAGTGTGTGTGGGGAAGAGGGGTGAAGGGGCAGTGAGGGCATTTTGGACGGGGGCTATCGACTGATAGGGAGTGGAGGCAGTTGGTCTTGTGGAGTTTATTAAGCTGTCTCAGATGCCCACTGGAATAACTGAGGAGCTCTGGCAGAGCAGAAGTAAGGGTTCTGGCCCGGGCCCGTTCGATCGCGGTCGGGCGCAGACGGGCTTGCCTTTGGCGTGCCCGCTTCGGGGTCGCGTCATGGGTATGATTTATCCGTCTACTCAGATGCCGGGTGCAGCAACTGGACCGCTGTCCCGAGCGTCTGAAGCTCTAAGCCGGAAGTGGTGCACGAGACCTTCCTGCCCGCCGAGCATTGAACACAGCTTGTAGCCGGGGATCAGTTCCTACGTGCCACCACCAGTGATGAGAGTAAGTTCAATTGTGCAAATAGGCAGAGTAAGTGATATTACCATTTTAAAAGCAGTCAACAGTAAAAATGTTATTTTAAAAGACCAATGAGCCACACAACGAAAATTCAATTAGCGTTTTCAGGAGCAGCTCTGAGTGATCCGTAGCTCTGCCATCGAAGAAGTTGTCAACCTCAGGCAGTCGCTTCAGGGATTGTAATTTATCCGCCTCCTCCGAAAGCGGGTGCAACAACTAGACCGCTGCCCGAGCGTCTGAAGTGCTGCACAAAGTGGTGCACAAGACCTTCCTGCCCGCCGAGCATTGAACACAGTTCGTATCGGAGGTCGGTTCCTACATGCCACCACCAGAGTTGAGAGTAAGTTCAATTGTGCAAATAGGCAGAGTAAGTGATATTACCATTTTAAAAGCAGTCAACAGTAAAAAAGTTATTTTAAAAGACCGATGAGCCACACAATGAAAATTCAATTAGCGTTTTCAGGAGCAGCTCTGAGTGATCCATAGCTCTGCCATCGAAGAAGTTGTCAACCTCAGGCAGTCGCTTCAGGGATTGTTACAAAGAGGGGTGGGGTCGCACACTACTCACACACCAGCGGAAGTTGCCCCTAAGGACTCTGGTCATTGTAGTAGAGTGTTCGCGATGCATCATCTTTCGATCTTGCTATCTTCGCTGTCTTCGCCATCCCACCCCCTTTTTGTAACTTAAAGCTCCCTTGAGCAGCGGGCTGACGAGCCTGGGATCCCGCACCTACGCGCCAGAGTGGTACTATACCTGGCAGATATTGGTAGCCATCGGCGACCCCAGAACACTGCCTTTCCCTGCTGACGAGGGTTGAAAACCCGAAACACGTGTCCAGGGATGGCGAAGACAGCGAAGATAGCAAGATTGAAAGATGATGCATCGCGAACACTCTACTACAATCACCAGAGTCCTTAGGGGCAACTTCCGCCGGTGTGTGAGTAGTGTGCGACCCCACCCCCTTTTTGTAACTTAAAGCTCCCTTGAGCAGCGGGCTGACGAGCCTGGGATCCCGCACCTACGCGCCAGAGTGGTACTATACCGGGCAGATATTGGCAGCCATCGGCGACCCCAGAACACTGCCTATCCCTGCTGACGAGGGTTGAAAACCCGAAACACGTGTCCAGGGATGGCGAAGACAGCAAAGATAGCAAGATCGAAAGATGATGCATCGCGAACACTCTACTACAATCACCAGAGTCCTTAGGGGCAACTTCCGCCGGTGTGTGAGTAGTGTGCGACCCCACCCCCTTTTTGTAACTTAAAGCTCCCTTGAGCAGCGGGCTGACGAGCCTGGGATCCCGCACCTACGCGCCAGAGTGGTACTATACCTGGCAGATATTGGCAGCCATCGGCGACCCCAGAACACTGCCTATCCCTGCTGACAAGGGTTGAAAACCCGAAACACGTGTCCAGGGATGGCGAAGACAGCGAAGATAGCAAGATCGAAAGATGATGCATCGCGAACACTCTACTACAATCACCAGAGTCCTTAGGGGCAACTTCCGCCGGTGTGTGAGTAGTGTGCGACCCCACCCCCTTTTTGTAACTTAAAGCTCCCTTGAGCAGCGAGCTGACGAGCCTGGGATCCCGCACCTACGCGCCAGAGTGGTACTATACCTGGCAGATATTGGCAGCCATCGGCGACCCCAGAACACTGCCTATCCCTGCTGACGAGGGTTGAAAACCCGAAACACGTGTCCAGGGATGGCGAAGACAGCGAAGATAGCAAGATCGAAAGATGATGCATCGCGAACACTCTACTACAATCACCAGAGTCCTTAGGGGCAACTTCCGCCGGTGTGTGAGTAGTGTGCGACCCCACCCCCTTTTTGTAGCTTCAGGGATTGTAATTTATCCGCCTCCTCCGAAAGTGGGTGCAACAACTAGACCGCTGCCCGAGCGTCTGAAGTGCTGCACAAAGTGGTGCACAAGACCTTTCTGCCCGCCGAGCATTGAACACAGTTCGTATCGGAGGTCGGTTCCTACATGCCACCACCAGAGTTGAGAGTAAGTTTAATTCTGCAAATAGGCAAAGTAAGTGAAATTACTATTTTAAAAGCAGTCAACAGTAAAAAAGCTATTTTAAAAGACCAATGAGCCACACAACGAGAAATTCAATTAGCGTTTTCAGAAGCAGCTCTGAGCGATCCCTAGCTCCGCCAACAAAGAAGTGGTCAGCCTCAGGCAGTCAGCCAGGGATTGTAATGTATCCGCCTCCTCCGTTGCCGGGTGCAGCAACTAGACCGCTGCTCTGAGCATCTGAAGCTCTAAGCCGGAAGTAGTGCACAAGACCTTCCTTCCCGCCGAGCATTGAACACAGCTCATACCGAGGGTCGGTTCCTATGTGCCACCACGAGCGATGAGAGTAAGTTCAATTGTGCAAATAGGCAAAGTAAGTGAAATTACTATTTTAAAAGCAGTCAACAGTGAAAAAGTTATTTTAAAAGACCAATGAGCCACACAACCAAAATTCAATTAGTGTTTTCAGGAGCAGCTCTGAGCCATCCCTAGCTCTACCAACAAAGAAGTGGTCTGCCTACACTGCTGCACTTACAAATTGCATCCTGTTGCTGTCAGTGTGCTGCTGTAAGTGGAGGCTCATCTTCTGCTCCATGACGAGTGACCTTGAAGCTGTTCTGATACCGGTCATGAGCCAACACCGACTCCCATTACCTGCATTCACCAAAGGACTCATAACTGCGGCTGTGGCTGCAGGATCCCGCAGCAGCCTATCCAGCTCGAGGGCCACTTCTGCAACCACTCTGTATCATAACAGAAGCAGGTGAGATCAGAGTTGCATGGTTCCAAAAGATACTGAGACCTGCATTGCTGTGAGACTTATCAAGGAGACCATACTGAAATGAGCACATACACAATTAAACTGGGTTAACTGCATCGGGGCCTGGAGTTAGGTCTTTCAAAATTAACCAAATTGGGGCCTGCCTAGGTTTGTAAGAGGAGGGAATCATGGGAAAGCGAGAAGAGTAATACCACTTTAAGTGTGTCTAATAAAGTACTTTTCTTATCCCAGTAAAGCACTGCATTTGACAAACAGATATTGTGCTGGTGGGTGATCGGAATTTTCAAAGACCTACACCTCCTCCCCCGAGGAGCCTGTAGCTGCTGTCCAGCACTACCAGTGAGAGTCAAGAGCTGAAGCGGTTGTACTTGGTTGAATTTGTGAAGCCACAGTAGGACAGACTCTGGGACATAGAAAGCAAACCACTCCATTAGCTGCTGGAAGAAAGGATATGTACTCAGAGTGACCAACTATACACTGTGTGCCACATGAAACTATGTGGTCACTGTCATTCATTTAATACTAAGATTTCAGTGGGAATCATGGGCGCAAAGAGTGCAGGTAGGATTGGTGCAAAAGTCCTGGCAACAGTCTTGCCACTTACGGCATTAAAAGAAAAGAATGAAAATAAGGTGATTTTGAAAAAAACTATTACAGTCATAAAAACTACTTTGCTACTTTTACATAATAACAAGTATTCCACAACATGCATTACTCTTGAAGCGTTAATGCGCTTATGTTAATGTACAGTACTCCAAATTGGTTTTAAGCATCTTATTGGATGTGTTTAATAACTTCTGATATGTACTTTTTATATCTGAGTTTGACAGCTTAGCTGTCACCATACCTTATGTGATCAGCAGAAAAAGAGCTTTATGAAAGCACAACGTTGAGGGGGGTTTGGGTCCACCCACATGTTTTCCTTGGGCCCAGCATTTGATGAATGAATGAATGAATGAAATTATTTGTAGAGCGCACGATGGCCAAAATGGCTTCCTGGCGCTGAGAGCTCTAAAGAACAGAACAGACAGGGCCAGGAGGTTTAGCGGGGGTAGGCCAGGGCAAACAGGAAAGTTATGAGCGCTTTACGGAAGTGTGAAAAAATAGGGATCGAACGCATAGAGAGAGGAAGGGAGTTCCAGAACCGGGGTGCAAGAACAGAAAATCTGGTTCCACCAGTGCGAGATTTGTGGAAACGGGGAACAGTGAGGAGGGCAGAGGAAGATGAACGGAGAGTGCGGGCAGGGGTGTGAAGGGAAATCAGAGAATTGATGAAAGCCGGTGCAGAGTGATCAAGGGCCCGATAAACAAGGCACCCTAGTTTGAACAAAGATCTCTGCAGGATGGGTAACCAGTGGAGGGATTTGAGGACGGGAGTGATGTGATGGGTTTTGGGCAAGTGAAAGATGAGACGGGCAGCCTGATTCTGGATAGCTTGAAGGCGGCGGGTTTCGTAGGCAGGAATGCCTGCGAACAAGCTATTGCCATAATCAAGGCGGGAAGTGATAAGGGCGGAAATAATGATTTTGAGGGAGTCAAGAGAAAAGAAGCGGGAGATTTTCCGGATCATCCGGAGGGAGAGGAAACTGGAGGACACCACGGCACTGACCTGGCCGTGCATGGACAGGTCCTGACTGACCTTGATGCCCAGTGTTTTAACGGAGGGAACAGGAGTGGGAGGGGGGCCAAGGATAGGGGGCCAGAAGGCTGGGGACCAAGGGATGGATGAGCCGCCCGTCAGGACAAGCTCAGTCTTATCTGGATTGAGCTTGAGGTGGTTGGCGCTCATCCACCCAGAAATAAAGACCATGGTGGAGTGGAAGAAAGATAGGGAGTGAGAAGGAGAGGAAAGATCAAAGACGAGCTGGAGGTCATCTGCGTAGTTATACACAGAGACCCCCAGCTCAAGGAGGGAAGAGATAAGAGGATGGATGTAAAGATTGAAAAGAAGGGGAGAAAGGGAGGAACCTTGGGGGACCCCACAGGGCACCGGGAGGGGGGGAGCGGAAAAGCCGGGGAGGTGAACAGCTTGAGAACGTCCTGTCAAAAAGGACGTGATCCAGGAGAGGGCAGGGCCTCGTATGCCCGCTGCGCTGACACGGTCCAAAAGAATGTTATGGTCGACCGTGTCAAACGCAGCGGACAGGTCGAGGAGAATCAAAGCTTGGGGAGAGTTGACGTCGGCCTTGGCTTTGAGCTCGTCAAGGACGGCTAGCACCACAGTTTCGGTCAAATGACCCGAGCGGAAACCTGCTTGGTGAGAAGCAAGGAGTTGGTTCTGTTCAACATAAGCAGAGAGACAGGAGGTGACGTAAGATTCCAGGATTTTAGCAAGATAGGGAAGAAGAGAGATAGGTCTAAAGTTAGAAGGGAGAGAAGAGCCAAGACCAGGTTTTTTAAGAATAGGGGAAACAATAGCAGATTTGAATGAAGAAGGGACCAATCCAGTGGAAAGAGAGGCATTAAGGAGGGAGAGAGGGGTAGCAGGACAGGAAGAAAAAAGAGTTTTAAGAATGCGGGCAGGGGCACAATCAGAGGGGGAGCCAGAGTTGGTTTTAGTGAGCAGAGCTAGGAAAGAGTCCAAGGAGAGGGGGGGAAAAGAAGAAAAGGAAGATTTAGGCGCAGAGGGGACAGAGTGAAGTGGAGTAAAAGGAGTGACCGAGATGTTGGATTTAATTTTAACAATCTTCTCGATAAAGAAGTTGTTTAACGAAGAGCAAAGAGCCTGGGAGGGAGTGAAGTGATCAGAGGTGGCCAAGTTGTTGACCAAGGAGAAGATTTCTTTGGATTTGTTAGCCGAAAGAGCCACTTGTTCGGAGAAATACTTGGTCTTTGTGGCCAGAATGGCCTTCTTGTACTCCTTAAGAAGAGATTTGTGTTTGGCCTTGAGGTCGGGGCAGTAGCTACGGCGCCAAAGGCGCTCCGAGCGTCTAAGCTCCAATTTGAGGGTCTTGAGCTCCGAGTTGAACCAACGGTGAGCCTCATGAGGGCGAATGGACTTGACTAACTTGAGGGGGGCTACTAAATCACATGCGGAAGATAGCCAGTTGCCAACTGCAGCTGCCTGTGAGTCAAGGGAAATGTCAGTGACGTCTGGGGGAGAAGAAGCGAGGGAGTGAGAAAGGGAGGACAAGTCAGCACGATTCCAGCTACGTGAGAAAACATTCTTGGGGCGAGGGGGTTTGTAAGGGGAGCCAATGTTGATGGTGAAGGAAATGAGAGAATGGTCAGACCATGTACAAGGGAGGATGCTGGGGGGGGAAACTATGTCCTGGGATGACCAGACTTGGTCCAGAATGTGTCCAAGATTGTGAGTAGGGACCAATACGTGGGACTTAAGGTTGAGACATAGGAGAGTGGCCGTGAAGTCCTTGGACGCTGAGTCCTCCCTGGGGTCGCCAGGCCAGTAGTTAAAGTCACCAAGCAGGAGAACAGAGGAGTTGTTAACTACAAGCGTGGCGAGGAGTTCCTGCAGGGAGGCCACAAACAGGGGCATGTTCAGGGGAGGGCGGTAGACAAGGACGACAGTGAGAGGTGCGGAAAGATTAGAGGAGCGGGCGACCAGAAAGTCCACCCCAGCTATAGATGCTGGGGGGAGAAGCTGGAATTGAATAGTAGATCGAACAATCATAGCGACACCCCCCCCGGTCTTGCCCACGGGGCGGTCAGCCCGGAGGGCATAATAAGAGTCGGGGAGGATGGCAAGAATGTCGGGGAGAGAAGCCTCAGAAAACCAAGTTTCCGTTAGGAACAGAAAATCTGGGGAGTCTGTGGTTAGAAGGTTAAACAGGTCAAGTTGGTGCTTGCCTGCCGAGCGAGTGTTGAGGAGATAGGCAGAAGCAGTGTGAGGGGGTGATGAGGGTCCTATGGGGGGAGATCCGGTGTCCAGCGTAGGCAGGGGAGGGGTTGGGCGTGGAGACACAACACGGTCTGAATGGGGGACATAGATATCTAATGCAACAAGATGCTGCATGAGAGTATGGGAAAGAGGCACCTCAGCGGTGCAGGCGATGAGTTGTACAGGCGTGTATGACAACAAGGGGGCAGGGGATGTGGCCCCTGGTCCCGGCCCGTCGCGGACGGGCGCAGACGGGCTTAACTTAGGCGCAACTTCGGCGCGCCTCCGTCGCGCCCGCTGCGCTCGTCCGCTGCGCGGCCGGGTTTGGAGTGCCATAAGTAAGGGGCCGGAAGTAGCAGGGCGTGGCAGGGGGTGGAGGGACAGAGGAGCTGCCCCGCCAACCAGAGAGCAGCCCAAGAAGGTAGGCACGCCCGTCCCCGCCCTCGTGACCTGCCCGTCAGAGGGGGAGGGAACGCTCAGCGTGGGGCGCTCTGGTGGCGGCAAACAAGGAAGTCCCAGGAGGACAAGGGGTGCGCGGTGTCCTCAGCGCAGCCCCTGAAGCAAGGAGCAAAGTAAGTAAAAGTGTCCAGGCACAGATTAAAAATTAACGTTGCACCGCGCCTCGGCAGCGTTGTTGCTCCTGGCGAAGCCTCGGGAGGTCTGACGGTTCAGAAGAGCTTTGATTGGGCAGAACTTGTGTGATGTTGCCAAGAATGAGCACCTGTTGCACCAACTGAGTGTTCTTCTCTCCCCAAACATGGTCGCCCCATTTAAACACTATGGCATGGCAGTGTGCAAGAGGCAGACACCTTCACAGTGATGTGATAATAATGGGTAAAAGCATTCTCTGTGAGCCAGCAGCTTAACCTGTAGAAGTATTGTTGAATAGTTTCCCAGTAAGGGTTTCCCCTCATCCAAAATGGTTGCCAAATCCAGCAAGATGATGCAATATTGTTTGGGCCTGTTTGGTTTCTCCTCCCCCCCCCTTTGTAACATTCAGAATAAAAGGTTTGTTTTGCCCAAACTTACTGACACGCCAGAAGTGTTCTTCGTTGCATCCTTAGACTGTGGTCCCACATCGCAACAGACTCCTCTCTGTCCCTTCTCCCACAACAGCAACCTCAGTTCGATCTCCCCAGATTCACTGGCTCCCCACTGTCTGCTCCCATCTCCAACACTAGCTGCAGCCTCAGTCCACTTTACCCTCTGCTGGCAGCCCCTGAAGAGCACAATCACTAAGCAGTCCTACAGGGCCAAGATATTGATTAACATCATGGCTACAGAAGCAGTGAATACAGCAGGTCTGGTCTAAGGTGACTCCCTCCCCCTTCTTGATAGCAGCCATTATGAAGGACAGTGGGGTTCCACGCAGGGCCAACAAATTACCTGTTGAGCATGTGCTCTATTCCCCGCCTGCACCACACACTTCACCTTCAGTCTCCATTCAATTCCCACACTATCTCACTGCCTCATTTGCAGTACTTCACCGGTACCTTGTTGTACTACTCCCCCACCTGCAGCATTTGCCTGCTTTCACCACTTCCTCTTGGCTGAACCCCCCCCCCCCACAGCCTGAGACAAATCCGACATCGCGCACCAACTCCCACAGCCTTAGCACTATCTTCTTTCCCATATCATCAATCAATCAATACACTTATTAAGCACGCTACTTACCCGTGAGGGTCTCAAGGTGCTGTGGGGAGGGGGTACTGCTACTGCTCGAAGAGCCAGGTCTTGAGGAGTCTTCTGAAGGTGAGCAGGTCCTGGGTCTGCTGTAGGTGGGTAGGGAAGGTGTTCCAGGTCTTGGCAGTGAGGAAGGAGAAGGATCTGCTTCAGGAGGTCATTCGTTGGATGTGGGGGACAGCGGCGAGCGCGAGGCTGGCAGAGCGGAGCTGGCGGGTGGGGGTGTGGAAGCTGAGTCGATTGTTGAGGTAGGCTGGTCCGGTGTTGTGGATTGCTTTGTGTGCGTGGGTGAGTAGTTTGAAGGTGATCCTCTTTTCGACGGGGAGCCAGTGTAGGTCTCTCAGGTGGGGGTTCATGTGGCTGCGGCGAGGGACGTTGAGGATCAGTCAAGCTGAGGCATTTTGAATGCGTTGAAGTCATTGCAGGTGTTTGGCGGGGATGCCTGCGTAGACTGCGTTGGCATAGTCTAGCCTGCTGCTGATGAGGCCCTGGGTCACAGCTCTTCTTGTTTCGGTGGGGATCCACTTGTAGATCCTGCGGAGCATGCGGAGGGTGTTAAAGCAGGAAGAGGAGACGGCATTGACCTGCTTCAACATAGAGAGGGAGGAGTCGAGGATGATTCCCAGGTTGCGTGCCTGGTCGGTTGGTGTTTGGTGCTGTTCCCAGCATGGTCGGCCACCAGGAGTCTATAATTGTGGATTTTCATGATCAGTGGGCGGGGCGGCACACCAGGTCTTCGTTGCCCTGTCGGGACCCCATGGGCCCGTTCTACGCAAAAGTATGAAGAAAGCCCCTCAGATGCCACATGGTCTCTGAACCATGGGCCAGATGTATCAAGGCTTTTGCGACTCGCAAAGGCTGAAAATCGCAGAATTTCGGCCTTTGCGACTCGCAAACGGCCGTTTTGCGATATTTGACATGTATCAAAAAATCGCAATTTATTGAATCGCAATTATTTGTGATTCCTTCTTTTGCATAGCATTTAAGGAATCGCAAATTTTGCGATTCCTTAAATGATATGTATGACACATTTTTGGTGTGCGAATTTGTGTAAAAAAATCGCATTTTACCATCAACTTGTAGTTGGTGGTAATTTGCGATTTTTTAAAAAAATGCCCTAATTGGCATTTGTAAGGGTGGCATGTGACACTCATACATGCCCATAGGGCATGTATGTGTGCCACATGCACACACATGTAGATTTGAGGGGTGCAGCAGGGTGTCTTTGAGACACCCCTGCACCCTTGAAATAAATCTCAAATTGCGATTAGCAAATTGCGAAATCGCAATTTGAGAATTATTGCACTATCATTCCTATGGGCCTCCTGGCCCATAGGAATGCATTGAAAATTATTCATTATTTGCGAATTCGCAAAATGCGAAATCGCAAATAAAGAATAATAAGGAATCGCAAAAAATTTGCGATTTTGTACATACATACCGTTTTGCTAATTCTAAATAGCGATTCGCAAAAAATCGCTATTTAGGATTCGCAAAACGGTATCTTGATACATCTGCCCCCATGTCTCCATAAAGTCCGCCACGTTACTCCCTTCGCAGCGTTCTGGCAGTCCGATGACGAGTATATTGTTGCGTCTGTTTCTGCCCTCTACACCCTCCACCCGCTCCATAAGCGTTGTCATCTGCTGCTGTAGTTGTTGCAAGGTAGACTAATGCTCCGCAATTCTGGGGGTGAGATCCATATTAGATTGGCTGTGTTCCTTGACCGTATCAGCCAGTTTACTCAGATCTGCACCTGCGTAGAGTGTGTTGCCGTAGTCCAGTATGCTGCTGATGAGGGCCTGTGTCACCATTCTTCTTGTTTCGGTCGGGATCCACTTGTAGATCCTGCAGAGCAGGCGGAGGGTGTTGTAGCAGGAGGAGGAAACTGCATTGACCTGTTTAGACAATGAGAGGGAGGAGTCGAGGATGAATCCTAGGTTGCGTGCATGGTTGGTGGGTGTTGGTGCTGTTCCCAGTGTGGTCGGCCGCCAGGAGTCGTGCCAGGCTGAGAGGGTGGGTCCGAGGAGGAGGACCTCCGTCTTGTCCGAGTTCAGCTTCAGTCGGCTTTTCCTCATCCATTCGGCGATGACCTTCATTCCCTCGTGGAGGTTGGTTTTGGCGGTGTGTGGGTCCTTGGTGAGGGAGAGGTTCAGCTGGGTGTCGTCGGCGTAGGGGATGATGTTGAGGTCATGTTGGCGGGCGAGGTGAGCGAGGGGGCCATGTAGACATTGAACAGCGTCAGGCTGAGGGATGAGCCCAAGGGTACGCCACAGATGATGTTGGTGGCTTTGGAGTGGAAGGGGGGGAGGCGTACGTTCTGGGTTCTGCCGAAGAGGAAGGATGTGGTCCAGTACAGGGCCTTCTATTGGATTCCGGCTTCTTGGAGGCGTGTTTTTAGTGTGCAGACCGTGTCGAAGCCGGCTGACAGGTCCAGGAGGATGAGGGCTGATGTTTCGTCGTGGTCTAGTTGGATCCTGATGTCATCTGTGGCGGTCATGAGGGCTGTCCCGGGGCTGTGGTTTCTTTGGAATCCCGACTGGGATGGGTCTAGGATGTTGTTGTCCTCAAGGTAGCTGGTGAGTTGCGTGTTGACGACTTTCTCGATGGCCTTCGCCGGGAACGGGAGCAGGGAAATGGGCCGGAAATTCTTGAGGTCCTTGGGGTCCGCCTTGGGTTTTTTGAAGAGGGCGTTGATCTCGGCGTGCTTCCAGCTTTCCGGAAAAGTGGCTGTCTCGAGGAAGATGTTGATTACCTTCCGAAGTTGGGGTGCGATGGCTGCGTCTGCTTTGTTGAATATGTGGTGTGGGCAGGGGTCCGACGGAGATCCTGAGTGGATGGAGTTCATGGTCTTGCGTGTTTCGTCGTCATTGACGTTGGTCCACGAGGTCAGGCAGTTGAGGTGGTTGGTGTTTGCAGGGGGGTGTATTCTGGCATAGTTGGGCGGTTGTGGTGTTGAAGCTGTTGTGGATGTCAGCGATCTTGCGGTGGAAGAAGGTGGCCGGCGAGTTGCACAGTTCTTGAGAAGGCGGGATGTCGTTGGTGTTCGCGAGTTCCTTCACATTGCTGAAAAGCTCTTTGCTGTTGTGTGCGTTGTTGTCCAGGCGGGTTTTGAAAGAAGATCTCTTGGCTAATCTGATGAGGTGGTGATGTCTGCGGGTGGCGTCTTTGTAGGCTGCGTAGCTGTCTGATGTTCGTTCATGGGGACATTTCTACTCAAGTTTCCGGCATGCTCGTTTGGAGGTCTGGAGCTCTTCGGTGAACCAGGTGGCTTCTTTGCTGGTGCAGCTGTTGGAGGGTTTCTTGAGTGGGGTGAAGGTGTTGGCGCAGTCGTTGATCCATTGTCTGAAGTTGCGTGCGGCGGTGTCTGGGTCGGTGGGGCCGGTGGGTGGGGTCTGGGCGAGGGTGGTGGTCAGCTGTTCTTCAGTGACTTAGCTCCAGCAGCTGTTGGGCAGCTGTTGTGTGCATTGGTGCGTGGTGGGCTTCTTGTAGGTGAAATGGATGCATCGGTGATCGGTCCAGTGGAGTTGGGTGGTGTGGTCGAAGGAGCTCTGGAGGCTTGCCGAGAAGATGGGGTCAAGTGTGTGGCCGGTGGCATGGGTGGGGTCAGTGACGAGTTGACTGAGGCTGAGGTTGGCGAGGTTGTCGATCAGGGTGGTGGAGCTGGCGTCGTTGTTGTTCTCGAGGTGGAAGTTCAGGTCCCCGTGGAGGATGTAGTCTGTGGAGGCGAGTGCGTAGGTGCTGACGAGGTCGGTGATGGAGTCGCTGAACTGTGGCCGGGGTCCGGGGGTTCTGTAGACTAGGGTTCCTCTGAGGGTGGTTTTGAGGTCGGTATGGATCTGGAAGTGCAGGTGTTCGGTGGTGCTGATGGTGTCGTCTGGGTGGGTGGAGACCTTGAGGGTGGACTTGTGTACAATGGCTATTCCTCCTCCATTTCCGTTGGTGCGGTCTCTGCGGGAGATCTTGTAGCCGTCCGGGACAGCTATGGCGAGGCTGGGCACTGAGGAGTGTCGTTCCACCAGGTCTGGGTGAGGAAGGCAACATCTGTCGCGGAGATGTCGAGCAAGTCTGGTAAATCTAGAAGAAAAGATGCAAAATTCAAGTAGATACAAATTTGAAGTTTAATCTTGAAGGCACAGTATCAGAACATCAAGATCCAGTTGCAGAATGACCATCATATCATTCTAAAAAGAATGAAGACAACTGATGGGCACGTGCTACAATCATATGAATACAAAATACTTAAAGGGGAAGAACAATTAAGAGGTAAATCCGAAGAATGTAAAAGGCAAACATAACACATCTCTTCCCTTAAGGAAAATACACAATAAGAAAAGAGACAATATACATTTAAACATTTGGCAATACGTTTGGCATTCCAAACTTTTCCATCTTGTGTGACTACACTGTTACGAAAACTCTTATAATTTTCACAGGTCTCCCAAATTTAGCTTCTACTTTTAATAATATTCCAGGTTTGCGTATCCTAACCCATTCTCCCACAACAAAAACTGGGCTTCTTCACCTTCATTCGAACATCATACTCACTTTTACTTCGTTCTTGCTTCCTTTCAACTCTTTGTGCTACAATTTCTTTATCAAGCACAACTTTTTGTTTTTCTGCAACTTTTCTAAACCACCACGGACATAGTTGTGAAACTGGTTTTCTTCCTTTTAGTAAGCGAAATGGAGGAACTTCTGTAGTGGATTGGGGTGTAATTATGTACAACCACAATTTCTCTCTCAACTATTCCTTCCACAAAGATCTAAAATTCCTCGACCACAAAATATCTTGTTTAAGTATTCTGTTATACCTTTCTACTTGCCCATTGCCTTGTGGTTCGTATAGAGCAGTTGTGAAATGACGAATGATAAAAAACTTAAGGAAATCTGACATTTCACTTGACTTCATCTGCACCCCTTGTCGGTAACTAACACCTCCGGATATCTTTCACGAGCAAGCACCTCTTTTAAAAATGAAATGACAGTCATAGAATTAGCATGTGGTACCAGCTTCACTTCAGGCCATTTTGAGTGGTAATCAACCATTACGAGTGCAAACCTACAATCTTGAGGTAAAAAAAAGAACGGACCAGCAATATCAAATCCCACTTTTTGCCACGGAAAATCAGGCCAACGAATAAGGGGAGCAGGGTCACACTTAAGCATCTTATCACTGCTTACACACTCGGAACATTCTCTCACAATTCTATCAACAAACCTATCAACTCCAGGCCACAAAAAATCATTTCTGATCAGTCTTTTTATGGAAGACATGCCTAGATGAGTCCCATGACTCATATTTAAGATGCAATCCCGTAGTGACACAGGAGGAATACATTTACCTTTGCAAAAGACTAAGTCTCCTTCCACCTCAAGCTCATCACACACATTCCAGTAAGGAAAAGTTCAAGTACTACAGACACACAAGACTTTGCAGGCCATCGAACTTTGGTATAATTTATAACATCAGACAAAACCAAATCTTCGTGCATTGCTTTGTCCCACATCTCTTTGAAAATCGATTTAAAATACCCAGTAAGAATTTTCTCTATACTAGCAACAATTTCTTCCATCTCAAACTCTTCACCTACACTACAAGGAAGCCTGGACAGGCAATCAGCTGTCACATTTATTTTCCCTGGAGCATACTCTACCGAAAAGTTATATTCTTGCAATCATTACATCAATCTAGCAATGCGAGCAGTGGCATTTTGTCCACCTCCTGGAGATAAAATAGAAACTAGAGGTTTGTGGTTAGTTCTCAAAACAAAATGTGCCTCCCAAATATAGGTGCGGAAATGTTCAACTCCCCAAACACATCCTAGTAACTCTTTCTCAATAATAGCATAACGTCTTTCAGTCAAATTAAGTGTTCTGGATGCAAACAAAACATTCCACTCTTAATTTCCTGCTTGTAGAAACAAAACACACCCCAACCCGTAAAGACTTGCATCAACAGTAAGAATACACATTTTGTTGATACAGAAAGGTTTCAAGGTTGGAGCATAAATCATATCTTTTTTATTGTTATCAAACGTTCTTTGTTGTCTCTCATCCCAAACAAATTCTGTATTCTTCCTCGTCAATTCCCGCAAAGGCTCCACTTTAGAAGCAAAGTCTTTGATGAACTTACTGTAGTATTCGCACAACCCCAAGAACGAAAGAAGTTTATCTTTGGAGTCTGGTGCTGGGGCTTTTGATATACCCTCCACAAGGTTTTTTTCAGCTCAACACCATTTTTGGACAACGTATGTCCCAAATATTCCACTGAATCCTGGAACAACTTACATATTTTTTTTTTGAGTCAACCCACACTCTTTCAATACATTGAAAACATTTTAAGATGCTTTGTGTGTGTCCCTATCTGATGAAAATATTGAAATATCGCCTTGAAAGCATTTTACATATAATTGCATCTCTCTAAAAAGACGACACATGGACCTTTGGAAAACGGAAGCGGCCGATGCCAATCCAAAAGGCATCCTTTTGAATTGATAAAGACCTTGAGGTGTTATGAAAGCTGTCATGTGACGTGACTCCTTTACTAGCTCAACCTGATGATATGCAGATCGGAGATCTAGAGTGGAAACAATTGAGGGCCCTTCCAGCATGCTGACAACTTCATTTATATTGTGCAAAGGATGACAATCTACCAGTATGTTCAAATTAAGAGCCCTAAGGTCAATACATAATCTTAAAGATTTGTCAGCTTTCCGTGCCAAAACAATCGGAGAAACCCATTCTGATGACTCTACCTCCTCTATGACACCATTATCTAACATCTCTTGTAATGCTTTACTTAGATCCTCTCTTACATTTATGGGAACATTCCTAAGTTTTTGTTTAACTGGTGATGCACCTTGCTTTAGTTTTATCAAATGCGTGAAACCTTTAAGTTTTCCTAAATTCTCTGAAAATACTTCAGGAAATTCTTCCTCAAACCGATTCGCAATTCTATCCTCTTCAACCACCATGACAGGTTCCTTGTTACGAGGGTTCAAAATTATCCCTAATTTCCATTGGTCTCTCCAACCTAATACATTCACACCTTTCTTCGCAACATAAAGTTTTATAAAAGCATTCCTGTCCTTGAACTGAATTTCAGAAGCAACAAAACCCTAACAAATCAATAGTGGAACCATCGAAACCTTGAGCACTAATGTCTGGACAACTTAAATCCTTAACTGAGAACTTATCAGAAAATTTTTCATTGAACTACATTTCCATAATAATTGTCCAAGGGAAACCAGAATCTGCCATGAGTTCCAAATCTTTCTCTAAAAATGTTAATAAAAAATGTTGGTGGTGAATTAAGTGTTCCACCTTTCAATGGACAAAGATCTATTAAAGTAAGCACCATTACTTTTTCATCATGACTTTCTGCATCAAACACATGAGTACAACGTACACAAGAAACTTCATTATTTTTAATAAAAGTTTTTCCTTTACTGAAATTCCTTTTCTTGTCATCCCTACATGATTTGTCGAAATGTCCTATTCTCCACATTTAGTACATTCTTTACCTATTGCAGGACAGAATTTAAAGGAAACAACATGGTTTGTACTACCACATCTGAAACACACTACACCACTCCTCTCAACGCTTCTGTTAGTGTTATAGGTTTTATTAGAACTAGTCATGGCACAAACTTCATTCACACTTTTGTTAGCTTTATCACCTTTCGAGTTACCATCTTCTATAGTTTTCATCCATTTTTTAGGACTGTTCAATAGCTTTCGCAGTTGCAATACTGTCATGCAAATTTGGGTTTCCTAAGAACCACAGCCGATCTTGTGTCTTTTTTTCCTAACATTCACTATGATCTGGTCCCTAATCATGTCATCAGCTATACCTCCAAATTCACACGAAAAAACTAGTGACCTAAGACCTGTCAAACAATTATCAAATAATTCTGACTCTCTTTGTGCACGGGTATAGAACTTGTACCTGGAGAAGTGTGGCTCAATGGTTAGAGCGGCAGACCCTGATGCAGAGGTCTGGCCCGGGACCATGGTTCAATTCTGGCCTCGGCGGGTCTTGGGATCAATTTCCTCGGACCTGATAATTCTCGCCTCGGTGCCTCTTCTAATCATGGATTGTACTCTGCAACTCTGGGCAATAGCTTGCTTAACCTCTACAACAGCCCCAACAGCGCTGGGATGCCTGGCTTCACCTTGGGGGTGCCCAGGAGTGGACATTTCATAGATAAAAGCCAGGAAGGGTTCCACAGCGGTATGCGTTACAGTGCCAGGACACCCCAGTTGGGGTATTATTGCGCTCTACATGTTCAAATTACATTTACATTTACCTAAAAAGGGCCAAACTGGTCGTAGGTTTAAACCTAGTTTCCATGTGTAGAAGTGCTTCAGAAACACTCAACTCCAATTGAATTGTTGGTAATGCTCTAAACACTGCTTGCCCCTCTGAACCTAAACAATGTAAAAAAAGTTTCTCTTTCCTCTCATACCCCATACGTTCACCATCTATGGCTTCAATGTAAGCTATAATGTCTTCTTTCCACCTTTTCCAAGGTATCGGAGGTTCACCTTTACACTGCAAAAATTTTGACGGAGGTTTAAATTGCATCATGAACAGTAAGTGAAACAATGAAGAGAAAAATTAAAATGTGATGAAAATTACAATTTCAATAACACAAAGCTTAGAAAGAAGTTGTACTAAACATTTAAAATGATTAATGTGCAGTAAAGTGGTATAAATTGTGCAACATCAGCAATTAAATGAACTGTTTCTTAGTTGTCCAAATACCTTCCAGATTCCTAAATTCAATGGAAATGAAAGAAGTTGTGTGCGTCGACGTGAGGTAAAAGACATACAACGCGCAATATTAAAATTCTCTGGAAGGTAGTCGTGTGCATCGACGTTAGTTCGAAGTCAAATGTTTCATGAAAAAGAAACCACTGCCGCTTGCAATCTTGATGAAATGACCACCGAACCACAACTCCTCACCAATCCAAAATTGCGTCGTGTCACGTGCGTGATGACGAAATAGCGTCGGACGCACAAGATTGCGCATGGTAACACCTGTTTGGATCCAACGACGATGTGGCAGTAAGTTCCTATGACGCTCAAACGATGAGGTAGCAGTACACTCTGATGACGCTCAGCTACAATGAAGGTTCCAATGCGGCAGCGCGAGAAATATCAGTGACAAGGATTCAAAAAATGCCGAAGGTAATAAATTGATGTAGGCATAGCCAAAGGGTAGAAAAACTTGGTAAACACACCAGGAAAGTGCAGCTTACGTGTTTGTAGATAAAATTCTACAATATCAGCTATTCAAAGAAGTTCAAAGAAAAAAAATATTTTTTTAATTAAATAAAAACCGAAGAGTATCGCTCCTGTGCCTGTGAAATGTAGCAGGTACACTATTCCCTCGTTGCAAGTGTTAAATCCAGAAGAAAAGATGCAAAATCAAAGTAGATAGAAATTTGAAGTTTAATCTTGAAGGCACAGTACCAGGAACATCAAGATCCAGTTACAGAATGACCATCATACCATTATAACAAAGAATGAAGGCAACTGATGGGCATGTGCCACAATCATATGAATACAAAATACTTAAAGGGGAAGAACAATAAGAGGTAAATCCAAAGAATGTAAAAGGCAAATATAACAAAGTCCCAGAGCTCTATGGCGTGTTTGCATGCGGAGCGTGAGTTAAGGAGTATGCAGCGGAGGTGGTTGGGACCGGTCCTTGGTGCTTTGGCGGTTTTGTTGCAGGTGAAGCTGCAGGTGCGGCAGGGGAAAGGTCCATGGATGCGATTTGGGGCGGCCTGGAAGCAGGTGTGGTCCCGCCTGACATTGAGTGCGTGGAGGGTGTTGACGTCATATCGTAGTCTGGTGTCGTGGCGGTCATGGGGTACAGGGGTTCTGGCGCTGGGCACGGTCCAGGCGCAGATGCGCTTGCCTTTGGTGCGCCAGTGGCACTCGGCCGCTGTGCGGCCGTGCAGCGGCCGCCATAGGAAGGGGAGGTGGGAGGGAGGAGCAGCTGGGAGGGGGGAGAACGACGAATGGGAGCTAGGAGTGGTGGGGACACTAAGGAACGCAGCGGCGGGAAACGACGGAGGAGACTCAAGGCAAGGGGGTGGGGCCACAGGGGATGCAGCATCTGGTGAGCGGATGGCATGGGCGGCGAGGGGAACAAGGCACAAAGGAAGCAACAATACTAACAGCGGGCAGAAAGGCAGTACAGTACCAAACAAGCATTTACAATGCAACGGTCTCGCCTTTGCAAAAGTTAGAGCTATTGGCATTGTAAATGACAACATTTTTATTTATGTGTTGGTTTTGAAACAGATAAATAAATGGCATTGTCATTTACAATGCCAATAGCTTAATCTCTCGCAAATGCGAGACCTATTGCATTTGCACCCACACACACACACACAGAGCAACACACAGATCCACATGCACCCACACACACACAGAGCCACACACACACACACAGAACCCCACACACAGACAGAACCCCACAGACAGACAGACAGAACCCCACACAGACAGACAGACAGAATCCCACACAGACAGACAGACAGAACCCCACACACAGAGACAGAACCCCACAGACAGACAGACAGAACCCCACACAGACAGACAGACAGAACCCCACACAGACAGACAGACAGAACCCCACACACACAGACAGAACCCCACACACACACACAGAACCCCATACACAGACAGAACCCCACAGACAGACAGACAGAATCCCACACAGATAGACAGACAGAACCCCACACAGACAGACAGCCACCTTTCCTGTTAACCAGAGCAGAAATCTTGACTCTTACCATAGCTGTTCTCTACTCCCTGAGTACACATACTCACTCACCCGTGCAGGTGGGGCTATTAAATAGCTGTGCCTTCTGCAACATATACGGGCATGTGGATGTATAAGGCAACTGACTGATGCAGCCGAGAAACATTCAAATGGCCATTTGTTGGGTGAGTCATTGAGGGCTCTGGTGGGGGCCATTTGATTAAATAAATGTAAATGAGAATGATGCACATTAGGAGCTGGCAGCGGTCAGTAGCAGTGTTTTGCAGCAATGGTCCTTGCGGGAGTGTGCCAGGCAAAAAAAAGAAGGGGCGAGGCTGCGGACTCACCACTGGGCAGGGTTTTAAAAGTATGTCCCGGCACATTCAACTCAAAATTATTTTACTCCATATAGTTCACAGAAGCTACCATTTTTTCTCCCGTTTCTAGTGTTCTATCCCTTTTGTAACTTAAACATTTTTTCCAAGATTATTTTTTTTGTTTTTACTGCAGCTTTATTAGGCTCATGAGTTAATTTATCTCTTTAAGGACAATACATTTTTCAACTGAACACTTTGTTGCATATTCTTTAGTCGGTGCTGTTTTCTTTGTATGGTTACTTTAGGGAGTTCTCCCTGTTACTTTATTCGTTTTACATCTATTTACTGCATTTCTACCATTTTACAGTTATGCCTTCATGTGAAGTCCTCAATGTCAAAAGCTGTGTCATCAACATGCAAATTATTTCTCACGACTAAGAATTTAGTCAACTTGAGAGTTCTGGGCTACTCTGTGCAATGCTGGGATGAATAGAACTGTGTCCAGCTATACTCCGGGCAGCGTGGGCATGACTAATGTGCCCGACTTCTGTAGGGGAGGGGAGGGGCAGGATGTGAGGACTGACACATTTCAGAGGGGAGTATTAGATGTGCGCTTGGTGGGTGTGGCCGAGGAGTGTGACCCGCAGTAGGCCACGCCCACGTCTGTTTCATAATACCATATCGTAGCTCTACTGCTGTCACCCAAAGAAACAAACATGTATTAATGGAGGTTGTTGAACGTATTCAGGAGATTCCCACCAGGTTTCAGGTACTTACCTGGGGGTCTTTCGGGCAGGATGGGGCTCCAGGCCAGCCTTCTGTCCGTCAGTTGTACGTCGCAGCTTTGCTTGCCCACAGAAAATATCCTGCAAAGCAGAACCTGCTGACCCCCGCCACTGTCCTCCCTGTCAGCTGCCTCCCGGGGTGCTCCCGGGACCACTGACGAAGAAGCATTCCATCCACAACTCGTCTTCTTCTCATGCGCCTCAGTAGCTTCTTCTGGGTTTATTTCCCAGGCCTGGATCTTCCCGCTGCGTGCAGGGGTGTGCAAGGTCCTGTGTGACATTTTTAGGGGGGCGAGAAAGTTTTTGCCTAGGTGTGCGCGGCCTCGGTTGCTAGAGTAACGGGTATTGCATATTCCTTAGGGCTAGACTTCCGCGAGTGGGCGGGGCTTTCGCGTCACCGGCCGCCATGTTGGTGCTTCTCAGTGGTATGGGAGGAGACTGTAACTATAGAGGCACGTCTGTTTCATTAACGAAGTCTCATTGTATTTTCCTGCGAGCTTTTGTATTTTATGTTTATACACCAGTGTGTGCCTACTAATAATCTGCGTGTGTTGGTTTTGAATACTCCGGATGCCACAAAAGGGTTAATTTTCAAATAAATCCCCTAATTTGAAACCGCACAAAACCACTTCAAATATTAAGTGACCATTGTCGATGCAGTCGTACAGAGGAGTTAAGAAGCTGAAACAAGCACTTACCCGAGGACGATTTCTGGACGATTGGGGCGGTCGGGGGAAATGAGTAAACGCCTACCTCCGAATGACGGAGAGAAAAGGGGCGGGACTTTAAAAAAAGACCAGGAAACGCCCACGAATCGTGTCGTTACGGGGGAAAGAGTGATTGACAACCATCTCTTCCAATGGCTAGCCTCCATTTATGGAGCTAGCCAATGGAAGAGAGAGGCGGGACAAAGCTCATACTGTAGATCAAAAGATTTCGCCTGCGCGAGCATTGCTGCGCAGTGCTACGGCCAGGCGAAACCTAAAAACAGTACACAAGGCAGGTGACAGGCAACCAGGACAGGCACAACAAGACCAGTGAGCAGGAACAAGCCTACCCAGCAGCCGCGATCAGCTGGGAGAAGACACGGGCACAGTCAGGTGGAGCTGCTTGGCGTGTGGTGCGGCTGCCCTGGCAATGGGTTCAGGGGGTTCAAGGCTCAGTACACTCAGTACACTCTCCACTCATGCACTGGACCTATAGTTATGCATAGAACTGAATAGTTATCCAGAACTGCGGGAAGAACAGATATTCTGTGAGAAGAATACTTGTAGATGTATGTTTATGTTCAGACGTGTTGGGTAATTTAATATGTGCTGTGTGTTGTGTGTTGTGTGTAAGTTCTGCTTGACCGTGAGTGTTGTACGTGCTGGGTGAGCAGTGTGAGAACAGGGTGAAAAGAATACCTGTGTAAGTGCATGGTGAGCGGTACTATGTGTTAACTCTGTGACCAGTGTGTTCTCGTCAGTGGATGGGGAGAGTGAAAGATGAGTTGTGTTAGTAATGCATGAAAGGAGTGCTCATGTGAGTGCAGGGTGACTCATGAACCTGCGTCAGTGTTATTGTAAAGTGTTTTAATAATGAATTAAGTATCCCTAGACGCTCTGAGTAATTCACCATGCCATTGAAGGTTGCTAATTGGGGGTCAGGCGTCATTAGAACTATGATTATCAAAGCTGATCCTGCAAGAAACGTCAGACTTTTGGACATGAATAAAAAAAGAAATTCTAGATGCGAGACAGCCATTGAAGACCAGAATCAGATGTTGAGCTCTGGAAGAAGTACTCTTGAGACTTCGAACCAAGTCTTCATGTGGCTTGTTTTGCCATCCACACCCCTATGTCAGTCACCAAGCCCCTCCCTCTTCATCTAACTGTACAGTTTGCCACTAGGTAACCAGGTTTCAAACACTGTTTACCTACTTGACAAACCACTTACTCAAGGCAATTACTTTATTTCACTGTATCTCCTTTTCCTTTACTGTCACTTTTAAGAGTATGTTTATAAGATATATTTTTTAGGATGTGCCTCTACAAAAACGTAACTTTAATGTTTTAAGTAGGGTTCACGTGACAATTGACTTGCCTCTTGGTTCACTAATAGCAAGGGTTCCTGGAATTATGCGGCAGATGCCGACCAAATTATGCAGCTTCATTGATTAAATTATGCAGCAATAAAAGGCAAACTTTGGGGCATAATGCGACACGTTTTATGATAGTATTACTTCATTATTTTGTCATTTTTACACATAGCACAGATTTCACCTTATTAGTACTATTTTAACAACCGAATACAGCAACACACAACTGAAAAATAATCCTTAAACCTTTTTGAAGGACCTTCCAGTCCATCTGAGCTAGAAACCATTTTTCTTTGTTAAAATCTGTAGAAATTGCTTCAGACAATTTAGTATGTGGCGAATGTGGCAAATCCATAATTACGTGAAAACTTTGCAGCTGAAAAACGCACATAATTCCAGTGGCAATGCTAATAGCATTGTAATTTCAAGCATGAATGTTTCAATGTTTACGTTTGAAACTGTGGCTTCTGATAAATGTCTACCATTGCAGAAATTCATTCTAGTGTACTGAAGTGAACACATCCAGGTCAAAATAATATACTTTTTGAAATCTGAGTCTTTAGCACATTTATACATAATAAATTAGATGGCATGCAGAGGACTCAGTTGCCGTTTTGGAACTTAGAGGCAAACCACACCATTGACTGGGCCTTGCCTGGCACTTCCTTGCCCACCTTTATATAGTTCATCAAATCCTTTCTTCCACTCTGGAAGCAACAGTCCTCAACAAAAGCGGGACAGCAGGGGGGACAGGGGCAAATAAAACACACAAAGTCTCCCTAACTGATGAATGGTCTTTTGAAGACCTGAAAAATACTTTGGATGAGGCTGAGTATGAGACGCCCCAGCCCGGGACAGTTAACATTATTAGTCCTGGACTACTGCAGAAGATTGGGTGGGGGGCCTAAAGCCCATTCAGCCCGATGCGCGTTGTGCGCCTGTGCACTGCATATTTGCTGGCTGGGCACCTGTCTGGCTGGCTTTCAGAAAACTCTCCCCAACTTGCTGCTGAGTCTGCTCACCTAGGCAGAGAAAGCTCACTTTGTCTAACCCATAACACCAAAATGGAAGTGGTCTGAGAACAAGAATGTCTCCCTGCAGGGCTTCTGACTGCAGAACGAACAAACATTGGCATAGGCAATAGGTCTCGCATTTTGGCTGTGTGAGCGCGGGAGCTCAATTGGTCCTCAGTGCCTGCATCAGAGGGATGTAATGAAAGAAAACCACAAGGAGCATGAGGCTTTTCTTTGCAGCCAATCTGTCAACCACTTTTAGACACAGCACTGCATTATGACGGTATGAAAGACTTATGGGAATCACCACATGGTGGCCATATTTCATCAAAAGAATCTCTGATAAAACACTACTGGTTAGGTGTAATGTCCAATTACATCCAAAAAGCTGGTAGTTCCACTTTGTCGCTGGAGTTTTTTGATTTCAAGTCTTCTTGCACTTTTGAGCATTTTTGGGACCCTATCACTGTGCCACTGGACAGGAAGTTGTGCTACTAATTTAGAGTGGGAGCATTACGACTGAAATTTTTGACATCCACATGTCAAACACAACAGAGTTGTTTAAAACTTTTACCGATGGCGCGGTAAGTGGTGCTCTTTTCAAAGACATTCTTCATTAGTCTGCCATTTGTAAATACATCCTCTCTTAGAACGTGAGGCGGCCCAACTACACTTGAGAGCAGCAATTGTAAGGCCTATTTCTAAAAGTACATCTAATTACAATCAAACAACAGCGGGTTCTATTTTCCCACAAATTGCAAAAAATATTCTGTCTTCTAAACTTGAAAGCCTGACACTACCAAGCAAGACTCAGCCATATTTTAGAATCCATATGGATGCGTTTCAACGTGGTCTGCTGAGAATGATGCACAGCTTCTAGCCATGTTATGTGCCAGTTTTATTTAGTTTTATATAGCGGGAACTCTATCCATTACAAAAAGACACATTCATTTTTGGTATGCACGGGGAGATTACGCGATTTTCCCAGAATCATAGGACATAAGGCTGACGCAGAGATTCGAACATTGTTCCCTACCTCCAAAGTCGGCAGCTCTGGCCGTTAGTCCACATCCTCTAGGAAATCTGGCAATCACCAAACAGGCTAGTGCCCCAGAAGGGCCAGAAACTGACTGACACCAGCCGGATCTATCCTTCCTTCAGACACAAAGCCGCCCCTTTAGACACCAAACTCGCAATAACTTAATGGGAAGAGAACAGGGAAGGAGAGAGCGCATGGAATAAGGATGTGGTACCAGAACGCAAAGTGGGCTGGGCATGTGGATAAGAACTGGCAAGATCGATTTTAAGGAGAATAAGATACTAACAGAAAGGAAGCTGACAAATCCGACATGTTCACAATGCAGCTAGTACACTACCTGCAAAGCAAACTAGGGCTCCAACCAAGCTCTCTACTATCAAGGCTCTTTGGAAGCCCAGCCACAAGAGAGACAAGGAAACTTAATCACCAAGTGTTACGAAAGGACCGCTGGCACGAGGAGGGTCGCACACAAGCCACCTTCGCTGTGCTAAACTAACATGTGTGAAATGCGAATGCTGAAGGCTGCTTAACATCAAGTGATGTCTACTGCTTCTGAAAATTATATTTCTCACTCTCCCCAGGTGCAAAGTGTCTCCACCTCAGTTGTAAGATAATTTAGAACATGCTCTCGGCATTGCGCTAGCGGCCATGAAAGTGAAACCGAACGCGCGGCGGCGAAAGTGAAACCGAATGCGCAAGTGAAACCGATAATTAAAAACAAGATGGCGTCACGCACATGCTGTTTGCAATTGACAAATGGCGAGAACAGCCATATTTGTCCATTGCAGACCCGTGCATGAGAGCCCTCCCAGAATTGATTCCAAAAGGTATGTGCAATGGCGAGAGCAGCACATGTGCTGCTTTCGCCTGGCAAGACCTAAAAAGCAGAAAGGAAGCACACTTTCATGAGCCGATTCACCTCAAAGATACGTGCTGATGCAGAGAGCAGCCAATGAACAATGATGCTGCTCAGGTAAACAGGAAGTCATCAGTTTAAGGTGACGGGCTGCCTGCTGGGTGAATGTCAACTAAAACTCGCCACTGTGGTCTCACAAAAGATTTGAATTGCAATGTCATAACTATTTTTCTAAATACTATTATTTCATCTTGTTTAAGTGAGATAATATAAAACGGTATAAGAGTGCATGGAGATAGTGCGAGTAATAGTTAATGTAGTGTGACTATTGAGTTGAATTCACTGTATGTGGATGTGCACAAGTTATGAATATCTGAATGTTTTGCATAAATGATAAATGAAAGGTGAGAACCAGTTTAAAAATGTACATTTGTGTGTACTTTAAATTTTGTTTGTAGGTAAGGAATATTTGTATCGAAAAAATAAATATAGTTTTCTTACCTATAAAGAAGCTTTAACCTTTACTTTTTTCATTGAATATTTTTTTTTCAAGACTGTCATTAAGAGTAATTAAATGTAGTGAGTTATAGTAGAGTGGAGAAAAGTGTCATAAAGCATACTGTTGTATTATGGAGTAGAGTGGAATATGGTATAGTGCAGTGGATTTAAATTTTGTTTACAGTGGAGTGGGGTAGAGTGGATTGGTAAAGAGTAGAGTGGAGCAGGATAGAGTGGAGTTGCATAGAATATAGTGGAGTAAATTGTTATATAGTGTAGTGGCATGTTGTACAGTACAGTGGCGTGGAGTATAAAAGAGTGGAGAGGCGTAGTGTCTAGTCAAGAAAACTGTTAGAAATTGGAGTGGCGTCTTGTACAGTGTAGTGGAGTGATGTGTCGTAGAGTTTTGGAAAGTGCCGTAGAGTGGAGTAAAGTGTTGCACACCAAGGCATCGTGGCAAAGAGTAGAGTAGAGGTTTGTACAGTGTAGTGTAGTGGCACAGAGTGGATACAGTATTGTAAAGTGTTACAGTGTAGTAGAGTTGCATATAGTGGAGTATAGTGTGGTACAATGGGGCACTGTGGTGTAGAGTGGAGTGTTGTACAGTGCCATAGAGTGGAGTAAAGTGTCATTTAGTGGAGTACAGTGTAGTGTAGTCCACTGGAGTAGCATGGAATAGAGTGCAGTAGCGTGTGTAAGAATACATTGGCATGGAATTGAGTAGAGTGTAGTATACAATGGAGTGTTGTAGAGTTGTGTGGTGAAGGAAACAGTTGACTGGACAGGTTCTGTAGAGTGTCAAATTGTCATGGAGTAGAGTGTCATACACTGGATTAAAGTGTCATACAGTTGAGCGGCATAGAGTCACGTAAATTAGAGTTCCATAGCTTGGAATACAGTGGAGTAGAGAGAAGCAGTGTCTGATAGAACAGAATATATTAACTGGTCTGAGCGACATGAGGGGAATTGCACAGAGTGGAGTAAAGTGCCATAAAGTGCTATAGTGTAAAGTAGAGTGTTGTAGAGGAGTACATTGTTGTGCAGTATATTGCTTTGGAGTGGAGTGTGGAGGGGTGTACATTTTTTATTGGAGTGCTGCTGAGCAGAGCATAGTTGGGTAGAGTGGAGGGTCGTAGACTGGAGTGGGGTGGAGTGGCTTACAGTGTACTGCTGTACAGTACAAAAGCATACAGCAGAGGGGCAGACAGTGGAGTAGCATAGAATGGTGTGGAGTAGTGTAGAATGGAAAAAAAATCAGAGTGGAATGGGATAGAGTAGAGTTATGTACAGTGAAACAGCATAGAGCGCAGTGTTGATTGCAGTTGTGTACGGTGGAGTGACATTGGCTTAAGTGGTGTAGAGTGTAGTGGTGTACAGTAGAATAGCATACAGTGTAGTGCTGCACAGGGAGAAGCATACAGTGAAGTGGGGTAGAGGGGAGCGGCATACACTGGAATAGTGTAAAGTGCAGTGGTGTACAGGGGTGTAGTGCAGAGTGGACTGGTATGGAGTGGCGTACTGTTGATTAGCATACAGTAAAGTGGTGAGTGGCTTACAGTGGAATAACATACATTATAGTAACATACATTGAAATGGAGTAAAGTGGAGTAGCATAGTGGAGTGGTGTACAGTGGAGTGTCATAAAGTGGAGTGGTGAAGATTGTAGTAACATACAGTAGAGTGTAGTGGCGTGGCGAAGAATCGAATAGGGTAGAGTTGAGAGGCATGGAGTGTAGTTGCGTACAGTGAAATATAGTGCATATAGTGGAGTGGGGTACTGTGGAGTGGCATTGAGTGGATTGGCGTGAATTGAAATAACGTGGAGTGTGGAGTGGCGTGCAGTGGAGTAAGGTACATTGTAGCGGTATACTGTACAATAGCGTGGAGTGTCATAGAAAGGAATTGCATATAGTGGAGTGGCGACGTGTAGAGTGGCATGGTGTAGAGTAGAGTGAATAACAGAGTAAAATGGAATCACATAGTGCAGAATGCTATACAGTGGAATTGCGTGCAGTGGAATAGTGTTGAGTGGATTGGTGTACAGTGCTGTGGTGTAGACTGGTGATGTAGAGTTGAGGAGCATACAGTGGAGTAGCCTACAGTGTAGTGATTTACAGCAAAATGGCATGCTGTGGAATAGCATAGAGTGGAGTTGCGTGGACTGGTGTAGAGTGGAGTGAGATCCAGTGTAGTGGCATACAGTGGAATAGCAGAGATGAGTGGAGTGGCGTACACTGGAGTGGGGTAGAGTGGAATGGTGTAAAGTGGCAGGGCATAGAGTGGAAATAGCATAGAGTGGAGTGGCATAGGGTGGAGTGGCATACATTGTAGTGGCATAAAGTGGAATTTTGTACAGTGAACGTGGAGTGAAGTCGGGTAGAGGATAGTGGGGTCAGCTGTAGTGGTGTATGGTGCAATAGCATAGAGTGGAGTGGAGTGAAATACAGTGGATTAGCATACATTGGAGTCAGCTCGGTGTCATGTAGTTCCTACTAATCCATAGGACCTGCTTGTTTGTCGGATAACAAACTTTAGGGGAGGTTAATAGATCAATTCCGAGCACCCCGCAGGATATATTGGCTGAGAGACCAGCTAGCTCACGGTGCCACCGTAAGCCCCCCTAACCTGACCAGGGAGCGAATGGTGTCTGGCAACCACTGAACATGACCACCTTGACCCACACATGGATTGTGGAAACAGATCAAAACCTTTTGTTCAGTCACTCGTGCTTTCTAGTACTCCGAGGAATGCAGAGAAGAGAATACACACTGGGATGTTTTCAATATATTAAACCAATGTTAATTATGTATAGAATACATTTGCTGTGATAATCAGCAGACAGAAGCAGATGAAAGTGATTACAAGCAACAAAAGATTGAATAGTAGATATAGTTCTACCATGGTGCTAAAACAGTGTATATATGCAGGCATATAGACCTGGCAGTACTCAGGCAAACACCTACTCTGCAAACCCTACTCTGCATGTACCTGGAGTGTGTGTAGGTGTGAAGCCAAGAATCCCCCCAAGGGATGCTTCAGCCCATTTACCCGGCAGGAGAGAATTTAGGAGCCCGTCTTGGTCAGAAATGGACACCCCCCTCACTGAGACTTTGGACTGCTGCTTGGTGAAGCCTCAGAATGCAGGGTATCTCAGTGTCGGCTGAATTGCCTCCTCTGCTAATCGTTTGGGATCCTCATTATTTATAATAGAAAGCATCTTTGTGATGTACGTATAGATTAGCAATGTTATGGATTTGTAGATGGTCCTGTCACCCCTTCGATGAGGCTAGGACAATGTTTGTATATTGCATGTAAGAAGTTCTTGTACATGGTATTCATGGCATTGTGAAAATGTTAGGTAAAGCTATATGTATTAACAGAAGTAGTTTCAGAGAAACAAATCCAACACTGTGTCACACGCAAATATGTGCAAAAGGTTACAGCAGAAATGTTATTGTGAAAGAGGACAATGTAAGAAATGAGCATCTTCGCTACATGGGCCTAACCCGGGCACATAACACCGACTTCATTGCATGTGGCGTCTGTGTGACAATGTGTGTTGGTGCTCCCAAATGACCTCCTCTACGACACATTCCCTCACTACCACTCTTTAGTAGTAGCCCTCAGGTATCCATAACTGCTCTCTTTCAGATGGATGTAACTAGTTTTATAGTCCCACCCCCACTCATACCAGTGTAGTGTGTCAGAACATTTTACATCACACAAACTACACAGAGACAATCAATTATAGATGTGTATAATAGTGTATATGAAATGTTACATAAGACTGAGGTGTAGGAGTCACATGTCATCCATATTGGTAGGCAGGATATTTTGAGTGCTTGGTCCTGAGAAGCCCGAACTAAGAATTAACACAACACCATGGTTGGGGGGTTCTCTTTAATTATCAGAATTGATTTCTGTTTAAATTAATTCTTTTTCTAACATTACAATGAGGACATACGGGGAAAAAAACAAAACGCTCTAATCTATATCTTGCAATAGCTTATGTTAGAATTATAACTTAAAAACTGCAAGTAACAAAGGATCTCTCAGACAAAAGCAGTAACCCACTGGCCTATTTACATTATATGCAACTTGTGATGTCAATAGTACACTTTCTTTGCAGCAGTAATATTGACCCTCTGTGCTACCTTACCGTAAATCAAAACTGTAAATAGATACAACTCTGATCTCTCTCTAGGAAGAACATTAATCACAGAAGTCATCTTGACATTTTTATTGTTGCCTAAAAATTGCTGGAGGACAGCAACGTGGCAGCAGGTGCTATTAAAACCATAATATTCTTCAAACATGACACCCCCACCTGAATTCAGTGCCCGGTGCGGTTGCACCCTTTGTACCGCCATAAAGCCGGCCCTGAGTGGAGTGGTGTAGAGTAGAATATTATTAAGTGTTATTGGCATACTATATAGTGATGTAGAGTGGAGTGTCACATAGTGAAATAGTGTAAAGCAGAGAAGTGTGTCTTACAGTGGATTAGCGCTGAGTGTAGTGCAGCAGAATAAACTGGAGTACAATGGAGTGGCGTAGAGTGCAGTGCTGCAGAATGGAGTGATGTATACAGTAGTAACATACAGGGGATTGTCGTAGAGTGAGGTGGAATATAGTAGAGTGATGTACATTGGAATGGTGTAAACTGCAGTGGCATAAAGAGGAATAGCATACAGTTCAGTGGTTTACACGGGACTGGTTTACAGTGGAGTTACACAGTGTGGAATAGAGTAGAGTGTAGCATAGTACACTAAGGGCCTCAATTATGGGTATTTGGCATAGGGCAGTGCAGCAAACCGCTTTGCTCTGCTGCCCTATGTCAAAGTGAAAGGGCAGGAATGAACAGCATTTATCCAATCAGTGCATTCCTGTCCTTTCCCCCTGAGTGGGTGCCATTTCAGCAGACTAGCACCAACGCAGGCACCCTTGCAGCATGGCTCAAGGGTGTCTGTGTCGTCGACAGGATTTTTTTTGTGCAGATAGGAACACCTTCCTGCACAAAAACAATCCTGGGAGGCATTTTTCACTTTCTTTGTGTGCTGCATTCTGCAGTATATATGGAAAGAGGAAAAACCGGGTGAAATAAAGTTATTTCTCTTTGTTGCGCCTCCACTGGGGAAGCATAAAGTTTTGGCATATCCACAGTTTTACCTGACTTTGTAATCCTGGGAAAGCAACAAAATCCATGGGTGTTGCGTTGGAACACATACTGCAACTCCCATGGAACGCATCCTTAATGCTGAGTAAGGCAGCATAGTGATTTGCACTGCCTTGCTTACTCCATATGTATGAAGTTATTCAAAGCAATGCAACGTGACTTTATGTGTAATCATAAATATGATTTTGTGATTTGAGCTACTAGAGCGTCACAAAAAGTGACGCTAAGGTGGAGCAAGGAGCTCATACATATGCCCCCTGTGACTATTAGAGTTTTTTCCATATGTAAACTAATTATTGTTGTACTCCGGTAAAAAACCTGAATGGTACCTTTGCATTGTGGTTGCAAATGGGGAAATGTGTGTTTATCAGTACAGTTGCTCTAAATAATATATGCTATCGGGCCACATTTACTTTTGTGCCATGGCATAGATGTATTTTCCACGTGTATTCCTATAGTGTGAAGGTCACATTCTATGTTAGTACCACAGTACAGTGAAATTGACATGAGACTTTACTGTTAACTGCCTCACAGAATGCATGCTACAATTATTTTACACATGTTAGAAAATGGGTAATTTTTTGGGGAGTATGGCAGTCCATTCAAAGTAATAAGTCTACAATCGTTCTAGGTCCAAGATACAAGTTCAATAAATAAACCTAGGCTCAATTACTGGAATCTATGGTGAAGACCAGACAGGCCTTATGTAAAGAAACACGCGTAAAGCATTTAGCAGTACCAAAACCAGAAGTAAAACTACAACACAATAAAAATATCACAGCCATTTTCTAACAATAGAACAGCATTTAAAAAGAGAAATGACAAATGACTAAAATCACATAAAAGGAACCAGAGATTTGAATTTTGAAAGACTTAAGACAAAAAGTGGCAAGAAAATGTAAAGCCCCAGTCTAATGACACTATTTGCAGCTGCACCGGACCTAGCCGTGATTTCATGGTAACCACAATGATATGGAGATCAGATTCTACCTTCTGACTTGGGGCCTGATTTAGAGTTTGCTTTAGAATAACAATGGTTCAAGGTAGGCCTCAAAAGGTCCTTAGTGCGGAGTAGAACAGAAATCGAGTACTAAATAAATCGCTTGGGAGCTGAAGTTGTAGGTACAGGTAGGAGTATTTTTATTTTTACTCTTTGTTCAAGGATAAACATAAATAATCATACTGTTTTGCAGGTGCTCAAGTGAATAGTGTGGTGCAGGAAGTGACATAAGTGAACAAAGTGAACGGACTGTCACACAACAACAACAAGGATAAAAAACAATTATGTACAAATAGAACGGGTGAAATTCCTTGGGTAGGTCGACGGCGTTTCGATCTATATAACTCTAGATCATCATCAGGACAGATGAGCCTCCTGAAACTTGACTTATATAGGCAAGGATGATTGTAAGGTAGTACAGTTTGATGGACTGTCGTCGTTCTCAGTGGGATATTGTATTTAAACAAACGGACAATATAGTAATTGAAGTCAAGTAGCGCTTGGTCACTGCTACTGGGACGAGGGTCCTACTTGAACTTTTGAGGGATTAGCCCAAAATCCCAAGTTTAGTGTAAATGGGTTCCGTTTTTGGTATACGTCGTTTTTGCAATAAAACGTAGGCGCCTGAAATCAATCTGGCCGGAATTAGACAGCAGAGGGGGGTCCGTAGTACCGCTTCCGTGGCTGCTCACGAGCAGCCACGGAAGCCTCTGCTGTCTAATTCCGGCCAGATTGATTTCAGGCGCCTACGTTTTATTGCAAAAACGACGTATACCAAAAACGGAACCCATTTACACTAAACTTGGGATTTTGGGCTAATCCCTCAAAAGTTCAAGTAGGACCCTCGTCCCAGTAGCAGTGACCAAGCGCTACTTGACTTCAATTACTATATTGTCCGTTTGTTTAAATACAATATCCCACTGAGAACGACGACAGTCCATCAAACTGTACTACCTTACAATCATCCTTGCCTATATAAGTCAAGTTTCAGGAGGCTCATCTGTCCTGATGATGATCTAGAGTTATATAGATCGAAACGCCGTCGACCTACCCAAGGAATTTCACCCGTTCTATTTGTACATAATTGTTTTTTATCCTTGTTGTTGTTGTGTGACAGTCCGTTCACTTTGTTCACTTATGTCACTTCCTGCACCACACTATTCACTTGAGCACCTGCAAAACAGTATGATTATTTATTTTTATTTATGTTTATCCTTGAACAAAGAGTAAAAATAAAAATACTCCTACCTGTACCTACAACTTCAGCTCCCAAGCGATTTATTTAGTACTCGCTTTCTGTTCTACTCCGCACTAAGGACCTTTTGAGGCCTACCTTGAACCATTGTTATTCTAAAGCATCTCGTTACCCCAGGTTCTACTGTATGGGGTCCCCTTGTTTTTAACAAACACTGATTTAGAGTTTGGCAGGACTACCGTTGTTCCGCCTTGGTGACAGTTCAAAGTAGTCCATTGAATTGATGGGAGTTCATCTACCATATTTCGATATGCTATCAATAGACTGTGTTCTGTGGCGGCCTTCTCTACTGGCTAACTGTACTCCGTCACTGTCCGCTCCGTGGGTTTACGCTTAGCCACTTTATATGTTCTAAATTTTATGTCAATGTCCTGGGGGCGGAGTCCTGACAGAGTGAAGCCCTGGTGATGTGGAGACAGGTAAATTATACTTTTTATTAACCCACTACACATATACGTTTTAGAATGAGTCAAAAGGTATATGTAGGTAACGTGTAAGACCTTTTTGTTTACATATAGCATTGCACACCAACAACGTATGCACACTGTTGAATGTACACACAGCACAACACTCACAACCATCACCAAATAAAATGTTCTTGTGCCACTACAAGTGTGCACCTATTCCCACTATAAGATGTAAGATGTATTCTCATGCATGACACATAACATTTGCATGTGAGAGCATTGTAAAAATACACAAGGCTAAAGCAAATGTTAACGCACAATTCATAGCGAGACAAGTGACAGGGAAGCCTACCTTAGATTCAACTGACAACTGGGTTGCTTGGCATCGTGGTCAAATAGAAGCAGCACAGGAAGGACCTGAACAATTGGGTTCAAGACAGAAACGGAAGTGGGGAACTGGAAAAAGTTGTGTTTTCACCTCTTTTTGTTCAATTCCGCCAACTCAAGTTTGGCGATTTCCCTGCTACAATTGCCTCAACGGAAAGGCACATCATAATCCTCTCGGAGGTATTCTTGGTGTGACTCCCTTAAAACAGCTGCTTCTGCCTACAACACCACTGTGGTTGGAAGATTCTGGAAGAGATGGTGAGACACAGGTCTTTCCTCCATAGACCCACCAACATATAAATACAAATGGGGGTGGGGTCGCACACTACTCACACACCGGCGGTGTCGCCCCTAAGGACTCTGGTCAATGTAGTAAAGTGTTCGCGATGCATCATCTTTCGATCTTCTGCTATTTTCGCTGTCTTCGCCATCCCTGGACACGTGTTTCAGGGTTTCACCCCTCGTCAGCAGGGATAGGCAGTGTTCTGGGGTTGCCGATAGCTGCCAATATCTGCCAGGTATAGTACCACTCCGGCGCCTAGGTGCGGGATCCCAGGCTTGTCAGCCCGCTGCTCAAGGGAGCTTTAAAGTTACAAATGGGGGTGGGGTCGCACACTACTCACACACCGGCGGTGTCGCCCCTAAGGACTCTGGTCAATGTAGTAAAGTGCTTGCGATTCATCATATTTCAATCTTCTGCTATCTTCACTGTCTTCGCCATCCCTGGACACGTGTTTCGGGGTTTCACCCCTCGTCAGCAGGGATAGACAGTGTACTGGGGTTGCTGATGGCTACCAATATCTGCCAGGTATAGTACCACTCCGGCGCGTAGGTGCGGGATCCCAGGCTCATCAGCCCGCTGCTGAAGGGAGCTTTAAAGTTAAAAATGGGGGTGGGGTCGCACACTACTCACACACCGGCAGTGTCGCCCCTAAGGACTCTGGTCAATGTAGTAAAGTGTTTGCGATGCATCATCTTTCGATCTTCTGCTATCTTCGCTGTCTTTGCCATCCCAGGACACGTGTTTCGGGGTTTCACCCCTCGTCAGCAGGGATAGGCAGTGTTCTGGGGTTGCCCATGGCTGCCAATATCTGCCAGGTATAGTACCACTCCGGCGCGTAGGTGCGGGATCCCAGGCTCGTAAGCCCGCTGCTCAAGGGAGCTTTAAAGTTACAAATGGGGGTGGGGTCGCACACTACTCACACACCGGCGGTGTCGCCCCTAAGGACTCTGGTGCGGGATGCCAGGCTCGTCAGCCCGCTGCTCAACGGAGCTGGGATGGCGAAGACAGCGAAGATAGCAGAAGATCGAAAGATGATGCATCGCGGAACACTTAACTACACTAACCAGAGTCCTTAGGGGCGATACCGCTGGTGTGTGAGTAGTGTGCAACCCCACCCCCCTTTTGTAACATATAAATACAGCAGGCGGACCGCCAATTCGATAGGAAAAAAATATGTTGGAAAAGCGATGGCAGTACCAGATCTACCAACACCTACAAAAGACACCTAGTCTCTGGAATAGAAGTAAAAATCCTCCAGCAGGACACAACTGCAGAGAGCATCTGGGAAAACCCTCCCCAACTCAGATAGCCATTGGATGAGGTCTTGCTGAAGACATCAGTTTTAGTGGTAAAGGCTCCAAGCGGGAAAATTTAAATGATGTATCTGCCAAAGTCCTCTCGTCAGGGGGATACTTTTTGCATCCTCTCCTGGTCAAGATTGCTGCCTTTGGACTCTGCGCCTGATTACGAGTTTGGCGGTGCATAAGCGGGTGGTATGCCACCGCCCTGCTCCTGCCCTGCCAAAACTTACTGCTGCACATCAGTTTATGAGTTTTCTTCTATGGCAGGCAGTTCTTTGCATTTCACAGCGGTGCCTTTGAAAGGCACCACAATGGGAACGCCAAAGCAAGTTCCTTCACAACATGGACTGAGAAGTCCATGGCATGCAGGAACTGGGTGTGCATGCAGATAGGGGAGTACACTATTGCTCCCTCATGCATACATCTCAATGGCCTGAGGCACCAGGGGGCCCTAAGGGCCCCTTAATTTCCTCACCGTCAGCCATTTCATGGTGTGCACACTTCCATGAGACCTCTGGCAGTGAGGGAACTTGTAATATGCTTGGCGGCGCCGCAGGGCCACTACCCAGCATTTTGCAGTCTCAAGATTGTCCCGTCACCGCTAGGGATCACAGGTACCTGGCAGTTGCGGTGGACCTCTGGAGGTTTGACTGTTATACTTGTAATACAGTGGTCGGATCACTGGTGCAGCTGGTTCCAACCGCCATTGTACCTCCACAGCATGTTGGCCGGTCCCATGGACCTCCAAACTCGTAGTTAAACCCTCAGTCTTTTTCATGGAACTCATAATCTTCCAGAGGGGCAAGGACGAAGTTGCATACCATGAAGTCCTTTTAATATTGAACACCTTTGCCACAAGTTCTCCCACTGATACACCTGGTTACTTAGAAGATCTAATGCTATTTAGCCGACTGCTTGTTGAGGCAGACAAAGAATATTTTTCAAAATAATTATAAGAAACCAAACTTTGACATTGAATTGGATTTTTAATCGACATTAAGAACAGTGGTTGAATTATTCTGGTAGCTTGTCCGAAACAAATATTTTATTCGGAATTTAAGAATTACTCGTAGTATGTCTACTGCCCTTTCACAGTGAAAATAGCTTTTGTGGGCTAGTCACTTTAGATACATGCTGATACTGCACAAACTACTTTTAAACACTAGGTACCCTACCTCGCAGACTACAAGGACTATTTAAGCTTAATCTATATAATACTTAAAAGTAATGTTCTTTCCCATCAAAAAGGCTTATCTTGATAGGGTCACCGGAAGTTTTAAAAGCTGCAGGAGTCAGCCTACACATGTAAGCCTGATGCCTTGCTTTCTTTGTCAGCCTAATAGATGTCACAACATGTACTGTAGTCCACAGGAGACATACCTTTTCTATGCCATTAGTGTATTTCCCTGAGCCATACACTTTGTCCTTACTAGAAAGTTAAATGCGCCAAGTGGAGATTTGCCAGTTTTAACATGTTTAAGGGTCAGAGGTGATACACTGGGGGCTCGGCAACAGTGTGCAGAGATCATAAAAACATCAAATCCTATCAGGAAAATATGGGGGGGTCAAATATAAAGAGAGATATTTTCTCATAACATTAAACAACTCTCCCAAATAGTCATGAGGCCTATTCAATGGGATTTTACTTAATTACACACATTTTCCCCTTTCTTCAAGGTTTTATTTGAGTAAAGTTCTTTAAAATACATTCAAATAAATACTATGATACGAAGCATGTACACAGATGTATGCAGATGTGCAGAGGTAAAATGTGATGTGTTACCATTCGATGAAGGATTAGTAGAGTTTCATGACTCAATCAAGTCTTTGCTTCTTGTGAGCCCTGCCCTATTCCCCTCTCAACAGTGGGAATAAATAGTATATTTCAATTTGCATATTTTCAGATACACTTCTTATCCCCTCCTTGTTAATTTTTGTCATTAAACCGCAAATAATTTAACAGCTTCTCAAGATAAACGCTCTGAAAATAAACGAATATTTTTTTGTAGATGAGAAATGCGATCACGACTTTTGTTTTGGCATGTATGGCTTTGGTTATCTTATAGAACATTTAATTTCTGCTAATTTATTTCTCATATTTTCTTCAAGTTGTCCCCCAACTGCTCAATATATGTTACATGTTTCAACACTTGCACAAATATTGGCTATTTCAAAAGCAACGCTGGCAAGTGACGAGGACAGGTCATTAGAAGCAGAAATCCTGTTGTTTTTAGTATTGGTTGAAGCCTTTCTTTTGTTTAATTAGCTTTCAGCACTGGGATTAGCAGTAAACGCGTGCTAAGAAAGAGGGGAGTTGACTGAACCTCCTATCATGCTTCACATTCATAGCAATTTGTAACAAGATAGCACAGTATTAACTGTGCGGCTGTTACATACACATTGCATACCTTGTCTCTACAACAGCGAGGAGACACCAACTGGGATGAGTGGCGACAGATTAGTTTTATAGCTGCTAAAAAGCCTCGCACATTGTTAACATGTTTTAAGCTGAACAGAACTGATATTGTGAAATAAATATGAAGGGAAAATACATGTCATAGATACGTAAATTGATGAAATCAGAAAAAGAGGTCTATTTAAAAATGCTATATCTGACTCCATGGATTATACCAATGAACAATGACAAAAACTGGGCCTTGGCTACCTCTGCTTCATAATGTACATGCCCTTTAGGCTCCAATAAGAAAAACGTGGAACAGTACATGCTAAGATTTACACGTCTGCTTGAGCATGCTTTTGCACTTTTACGCAATTCACAAACATTACTTTCTGTGGAATTGTGCCCGATGTAGGTTTCCAGGCATGCCACTGGGAATGTCTTGTGAAATTTTATACAACTTCTCATTACACCTCAAGGTTAACCCTTTGAAAACTGAGGCCAGTATTTATCCTTTTTTCACGCTGGGCAACACAGCAATCAAATGAGCTGCGCTGCGTGAAAGGCCAGGAATGCGCTGTATTTAATATTATACGACACATTCCTGACTTTCCTCATTCTGGCACACTTTTGACTGCCTAGCGCCAATGCAGGCACACTTGACTCAAGGTGTAAGGGTGCCTGTGCTGCAGACAGGATTGTGTTTGTGCAGGAAAAGACACCTTCCTGCACAAAAGCAATACTGAAAGGCATTTTCCTCTTTCTATGTGTGTAGAAAGAGGAGAAAACAAGGAACAATAAAGCCATTGCTCCTCGTTAAGCCTCACCTGAGGAGGTGTCGCATCTTGCTCTATTCCTAGCTCTACCACTACTGTTTAATCTGGGAATGTGCCAAAATCCATGGGTGGATGTGCAGCAAAACCCATGCTCCATCCAAAGAATGCCTCCCTAGACCGTAGTAGTGCAAGGCAGCGATTTAAGATGGCCTTGCATGGCTTGATAAGTCTTTCTTAGGTTTTCCATTGCCCTGGTGCCCCCTTGATAAATCAGACCCTCGATTCCTACTCTTCTCCCCACCTCACAGTGACTTTCAGCTACAAGATTGGATCAAACATCTACAGGCCCTCAATTGTAAACCTGTCACCCAAGAATCAACAAAATCTCTCAGGATTATCATTGACAAGAACCTTAACATGCATGTGCACATAAACTCATCCACATGTAGTACATTTTTCCTACTCAACCTCCTTAAGCAGGTCAAACCTTTCATCCCTCCTCCATAATTCAAAACATCAATGCAAGACTTGGTTGTTTCCAGATTGGATTATGGGATGCGACTGTTACAGGAGAACAAAAATCAAACTTGGCACCTCTCAAGGCTACTTGTAATGCTGCAGCAAGACTGATAACAGGCATATGACTTTTCAACCACATTACACCTTCTGTAAAGTTGTTTTGGTCCCTCCCTTTCGAAGCTAGGATCTAGCTGAAGACACGGTTAATGACGCACAAAGTCATACACCATGATGGGCCCAAATACCTTGCAGACCAGCTCAAGATGTCTGGAGGCATCTACTCCACAAGTAGTGCTAATTTTCTAGAAATCGTATGATTCAGAAAAAGAAGACGTATGTCCACTCTTTCTTCGGGCCTGCACAGAGTATATGGAACTCTCCATTTTCAAAGATTCAGTCCGACCCATGGACACACACCTTCATAAAAGAGATCAAGAAGATTCTGCTAACCAGATTCCTGAATTAATTTGACAAGGGTTGGCTTGAGTACGAAGACCACCATACACCCTTGACGTAGCCTAAAGTTTTTCGTGGTTCATGAACATTGTGCTTCTCCAGGATTCTCTCTTTGGACTACAGTTCACTACATTGTAAACAAAAGGATGATTAATCAACGATATTAAATATGAGGGGTTTTCGGTGTCTTTCTGTATATGCATCACTCTTTTATCTATTGGACAGGTTTGTGCTTTATAAAACAAAAAAAGGCAGCCCACTGTTCAAATATTTATATTCATTTTCTTTCCCTCTCCGGGATAATAATCTGTTTTCATTAAGTTAGGTATTTCGGCTTTAGACACACAGCCTTCCATGGTTACTGTAGTAATAGACAAACTTCATGACAGCAATAACATAATAGTGCAAAGCCAACTTTTCACCTTAGAATTAAAGTTTCTTCTACACAGGCAATGCTATGCTGCTAATAGTCCTAAATAAAACCCTTGAAGTGGAGCCAACGTGGCTTGCAATCATGGTCCAGTCATGGAAAGTGGGTTTCCTTTCCGACCCTAACATCTCTAGTGGACTGGCTGCTGTTCTAGACCAGGCACATGTATGATGCTATGGTTCTATACTATGCGCTTGAAATAAATCTGGGATCTGAACCAAATTTCTACTCATATGAAGTGCTATCTTCCATCCAAAGTACTTTGATATAATGTTACTGCTTGCTTAATACACACATTCTTGTTTAAAATACAGATGATCAAACAAGATTTTATCTAATGATTTAACTTGTACTCAATCAATCAGGTATTTGTTAAGTGCAGGGGGTCTCAGGTTCCAATCCATCAAGGAGCGGGTCTGTCGAAGAGCCAGGTTTTGAGGTTTCTTGCAAAGATGGGGAGCGATGTTGTCTGTCAAAGGTGGCGCGTAAGGTCATTCCCAGCTCTGGCCGTGCGGAAGGAGAAGTAGCGACCTGTTCAGGTATGCTGGTCCGGTGTCGTGGTAGGCATTGTGAGCGTTGGTTAGCATCTTGAAGGTGACTCTAGCTTCGATGGGGAGCCAGTGGAGTGTGCGCAAGTGCTGGGAGATGAGGCAGTGTCTTGGCAGGTTGAGGACCAGGCTTGCAGCAGTGTTTTGTGTGTTCTGTAGCTTGCAAGTGAGGTTTTTGTTTACTCATGCATAGAGTATGTTGCGGTAGTCAAGCCTGCTGGTGACCAGGGCGTGAGTGACAGTCTTTCTGTGTTCGAGGAGATCCATTTGAAGGCCTTACATAGGAGGTGGAGGGTGTGGAAGCAGGAAGACGAGACAGAGTTGATCTGGCTGTACTATATGCTAAATCAATGCAATTATGTACCAGCTATATATAATTTTATCTCATGTTGTAAAATGTTCCCAAAATAAAGAGCATTCAAGGAAGATTTAACAGATTTAGTCCGCAGGTAAGTGCCTAATGTAACAGTCAATAAAGTGCAGGAACAATGTTATCTTCATGCAAACATTAGGAAAACCTGGAAAATATCTGATATCACAGATCTAGACACTACCACAGTGGCCCAAATTTGGCCAGGCAGTTTGTGGGTGCATTTTTCATTTGATTCAGTTATCACTTTTGTTTCCCTTCATGTAGACTATTTGTGATTATATCCTTCTTATTTGCAAGATCTTTTCATCCTCCCATCTTGTTTGCTACTTCAAAATTACAATTGGTGCCAATTTAGACAAAGATGGTATAGCGTTGGCTCCATTAGGGCACAGTCGAGATCTTTTAGCACTTATCTATACCTCATTGAGTCCAGTCCAAATTAAGGAATACAAAAGATCAACTGCCATTGGAAGTCTGCAATGTATATAGGGATGGGCGATAAATTCTGCTACCCTAGTGGAGTTCGGGAGTTTTGCTCATTTCCTGTTCCACTTGTAACGCGGAGTTCTGGCAAAACTCCGCCAACAGATGTGTGATTGAGTTTTTTTTTATGTGCACCAATCGCCAATATTTGGTCTCCTAGTGCGATTCTTCAGGAGCTAGCACACCTCCCGGTGAGATTTCTCAATGTGAGTGGTCGTGGTAGGTCACAACCATTTGTGTTGCAAAAGCTGCTGCTCAAGAAGAAGATCTCCTCAATTAGTAGAAAGAAGCAGTGTACTCCGGTGTGCCACATGGTGCCGTTCATGCTTATTTTACAGTACGTAACAAATTCCCTGTGCTAAAAATTAGCACAAGCAGGGCAACATGCCGAATTCCGTCCACTCACATAACTCCATGGAATCTCGCAGAGTTTTTATATAACTCTCCAGAATTCTGCCGGATGAAAGTTCCACCCACACCTAAATCTATACTGTTTAAAAAGGATTGCTGACTGCACAAAGTTCAATGGCAGAATTTGGAAAATGTGTCTTGTTTGCAACTCTATCCCCCCACCAGTTAGGACCAGCCTCTCCCTTTTTATGGTTACCATAGTATTGGAACCTGTAGCTCTTTCAAGTTTTGTTCTTACATATTTTCTCAAGATGCCATTGACTGCACATTATAAACATAGAGCATCTTTACGAGCATCACAGCATGAATCACTAAAATAGCATCATACTCTATCTTAAGGGAGAGAACACTGATCAGACCATTTTGTATTCACCCGCGACCTGGCCTTGTACAGTCATGGATAGTGTCAGACTGGGTTGCGCTCAGCCTTAATTTTCATGGCATATTTGCATGCTGCTAAAAATTAGTGCAAGACTATGGAGAGAGATATTTATTCAGAATATTATGTTTACTTTCCATATCCTATGTACAATTTAAGGCCTGCTTTGAGACAGCATTAGTTGTCTTCCCAGACTACACTTTATTTTAACAGATAGATAGAGTGCTTGTGGTCAGCAGCTTTCATTGTCATTCACATGTTGCTTCTGTCAAACATAGCATTCAGCTCTGGGCAACAGATCAGCTCCCTTTATCTATTGCCTCCCTCCCACTTTGATCAGTTGTAGAAAATCGTTGCACATTAATCACATCTGCCTATAAATATTTACTTTTTTTAGTAACAAAGCTGATTCAAAGTGTGCTTTTTTATTCATTTCAACATTACATTTAAGCTATTTATTTTGCCTGGACTTAGACTGCCTTGGAATAATGGGCATTTATTTACCATCTGCTTTGAAAAGTAGCTGTTATAGAGTGTTTAAGTGGCATTGTGACACTAGCTGCCAGGGATTTGAGTGCTTTGTTATTTTGTGATTTATTCTCACACACACACAAAATAATACTGACAAAATGTGTGGCTCAGTGGAATGATTTTAAGCACCAGTATTAAAGCAGCCACAACACCAAAGATTTTCTAAATTGACAATTTTATTGCAAGCACATGGTGGCATATTTCGGTACTAGCCGATTTTCTTTTTAAGTTTCACCTAGGCAGCGCATGCGCTGTCTCTCCGAGATATCAAGTAATTAGTATGTGTGGTGAAACTCCACCTATTGGCTTTTTATTGGTTTGTTTGCTTGTCTACTTCAATCTCTTAATTTCGACAGGCTAAAGCTGTTTTTAGTTCCTCCTTTATTTCATTGCGAATGCCTATGCAGCACCGCCTAACTACTGTAAACATGCTGCTAGTGGAATGAAGTGTTTGTCTTGGAACTCTTTTGTGTTTTTTTGTTGCTGGCTTATTCTGCTCTTGCACGTTTTCTTTGTATTGGTGACCTGTGAGTGTTTATATTTTTTGTGTGGCGATGGAAAGGCAGTGCATAACCTGTGTATAATGGGAGGGGATAAGCTTTAAAGGACAAAACATTTAACGTAGGAGCTCGGAAACCAGGCTTTTATGTCTGATTTTACGCAATAGTAATGTTATATTCTGTAATAGTTGTATTATTATGTAACCTTTAATCCTGTCTCTTTAACTGCATGTGACATGTTATGTTTCTGTATACATTCCATATTCTGAACAGAGCTTTGCTCATGCAGCATTCTGCACTGCTTGTCAGTTGTAACCTGGATACTGCTGTACTAGGATATGATGCTGTGCTGTTAAATAAACCTCTTGAAAATCAAGCTTTCCCTGGATTATTACAATTTTTAGAGACGAGGACAACCTTACTCCAGCCATCTTCAACACAGGAGCGGAGTTTGGACCCATTACTGCAATTTTGGAACAATTTGGAAGTTTTCGGACTTTTACTGGCTGTTTAATTGTTAAAGGAACCTTGTATTTTTATTCTATTGCAAGGAACATTGTTTACACGAGGAGTTCCTGTTATTCAAAGTTTGGAAGGTACTTTGGATTCGTATTTTACATCGTGTGCATCATTTAACTTTTCTGTTACCTGCATCTCGATTGATGCTGATTCTCCATACTACTTCATAGCGGCTCATCGGTTTCATAGCAACTAGTTGTTTATGCTGACAAAGTTCTTCTCTTCAGCGTTGGAATGATTGCTCCTGCTACCTGGTAACCACTCGCATCTTCACGCACAGCAAGCGTCTTTGTACTTTGAGGAAACGTCATCACGGAGCATGTAAGATCATCATGTGACGCGGGTGAGCAGGACGAAGGAAAACGTCATCGCACAGCGTGAGCAGGACGAAGGAAACATCTTCGCGCAGCGTGAGAAGTCATCACATGACGCGAGTCACGCAACGTGCAACGTGCCTCCATTTTGTTTTCTTTTTGTTGTCGTGTTACTTGGCAACCGCTACACGGCTTTTATTTTAGGTAAACGTGAACATCTTCATCATTATTTAGCGCTTCCATATTTTATTGTTAAATATTAGCGCTTGCAGTTTGGTTACCGATTTTTCCGTTTGAACATTTTGGCATTACTTTTTGTGTTTTTCTTTTCAATTTACTTTCGAGTTCTATCAAAAGTGCCTAGCAGCCAGATTTATTGGAAGACATCGATGGATTTCTTTCTTCTATTCCAACATCTACAAGTATATTGACAATTTGTTTTATATTTTTTTTGTGTTAATTATTGCTAACTGGTATTTATTCATTTCTTTGATTGAGTTCATTTTCATTTGGGCAAGTACTTTGAGCTTATTTCACTGTGTTTATTTATATTTTAATTTTAAGCCTACTTTGAATTACTAGTCCATTGTAACAATGCAGTTTGATCCTCCTGCTAAGTTTTTACAGATCAAGGGTGATCCTCCCATGCCTTGGTCAAGGTGTAAGGAGGAATTTTTCAATTATATGAGAGCTATTGATGGAGAACGTATGGGGGCAGAGAGAAAAACAAGTATTCTACTGCACTGTTTAGGGTCTGAGGGCCAAGAGATTTTTTGAACTTTACCCCAGTTGTCAGTTCCTGCTGGTAGTGGTGATTTTATGAATGTTTATACTGACGCCCTTGGTAGATTAGAGAAAAGATTCAAACCCACAGCTAATATAGCTTTAAATCGATTCAAATTTTACACTAGAGCACAATAGCAGGAGGAATCTTTTGATGATTTTCTCACTGCTTTTAGAGCTTTAACCTTGCATTGTAATTTTGGCGCCATTTCCGATGAAATGATCCGTGACCAGATCATTGTTCATGTTAAGAACAAAAAGGTTCAGGATAAATTATGGTGTATAGGTGACCCTAATTTTGAAGAAACGATTGCCATCGCTAAATCCACTGAAATGTCAGAAAAATGGATGGATATAGTAGTTAAACAAAGTTCTAACTCCAGTAAAACCAATACGGAAGAAGAAATATACATTGTAAAACCCAAAGTGGATGTCAAAAATGTTATTCCTACACAAGTGAGAACAAAAAATGCTTATAGTATCAATAGCAGAAGAACAGATTTTACTAATAGCTCTGTGTCATGTTTTAGGTGTGGTAGCAAATCACACATTGCTTCTTTCCAGGGCTGTCCTGCTATGAACAAAACATGTAACGTTTGTGGTAGGTCGGGACACTTTAGTAATGTTTGTAGAGAAAAACGTTATAATGCCCAATGGCGAGCAGGACAATCACGTTCACCCACTAACACTATTACTCCTACAAAAGTATCTTCCATTAGCAATGTTGAGGATGTAAAACAGGACCTTGACAGAGGTTATGTTGTTTCTATTGTTCAAAGTGGGTGTGTAGTGTTAACCAGTAAGAAATCTCCCAAATGCATTGTTCATATCTTTAGTATTGCCATTGAGCTTATGGTGGATTCTGGGTCCCAGTGGACTATAATTATTAAGGAATACTTTAATGAAAAATTAAAAGATGTGTGTGATATTTCTAGCATACAACCATCGGATATAATAGCAGAAGGCTTCAATGGTAACAAGATTGATAATGAAGGATTTTTAAAGGTTCCGTTAAGTTTTAGGGGAAGGTTAGCTCACATCAAATTATACATTGCTGTAAATAGAGTCAATGTGCTTGGTTGGCATGACCAATGGGAAATTGGAATCAAATTAAATCCACATGCTAAGGATCCTTTCTTTCTCTCTTTGTAGTGAGCAAGAAATGATAATTGCTATTTGTCCTAGTGGGGAAGAGAAAAATGATATCTCATTTTGGAGCAACAAATTTGAAAATGTTTTCTGTGATCAGTTAGGGAAATTGAAAATCTTTGCACATATAATTGTGTTGAAGGAAGGGGCACTTCCGGTTAACCAAACGCTAAGAGGGGTTCCTCTAAATGTTAGAGATGAGTTTAAGGAAATGTTAAATGATTTGCTGAAGGACAACATTATAGAGCCCATTGAGTCGTCAGAATGGGTTTCGCCCATAGTTCTGGTGCGGAAGCCCAACCAAAAATTGAGAGTCTGCATTGATTTGAGGGCACTTAATTCCAATATTATAATTGATTGTCATCCCCTTCCCAACATTAATGAGCTTGTTTCCCTTTTTGATGGTGCGCAGATCTTCTCCACATTGGATGTTAGGTCGGCGTACCATCAAATTGAGCTTACTGAAGAATCTAAAAAATATATGGCCTTAATCACTCCTATGGGACTTTTCCAATACAAAAGGATGCCTTTTGGGTTGGCATCTGCCGCCTCTGTTTTTCAACCGGTTATGTTCCAAATTTTTAGAGACCTTGATTTGTTTGCAAAGTGCTTTCAGGATGACATCTTAATTTTTTCGAAAAATGAGGTTGAGCATGCTTCACACTTAGATGAAGTGTGTAGTAGACTGGAGAGGTATGGTCTTACCCTCAAGGCACACAAATGCAAACTTTTTAGGAAATCTGTTGAGTACTCAGGCATACATTATCGGGGGAAGGTTTAATTCCTAAAAAATCAAATGTGGAAGCCATTCTCAGTCTCCAGCCCCAAACAATAGGGAACAACTGCTTTCTTTTTCGGGCATGTGTGAGTATTACAGCAAATTTGCGGTTAGTTTTGCTACCAAAATGGAGCCATTAGAAAGATTACTGAGGCAAAGTAATACGTTTGTTTGGGAAGCTGAACAAGAAAAAGCATTCACTGATATTAAGAACGATATTGTCAATTCGCCAACTTTGAAACCTTTTAGGATGGGTAGGAAATGTATCATCACCACTGACGCAAGTTTGTATGTTTTGGGGTGTGTGCTATTTCAAACGGATGGTGTCATAGAATGGAATGTGGCCTTTTCTTCTAGGACGTTGAGTGAGACGGAGCGCAGGTAAGCGGGTATTCAACAAGAGCTGCTTTCTTGTGTGTGGTTCAGAAAAGGGGGTGGTGATGAACAGAGTGTCTGAATTAAGCAGACCACTCTTCCCCAGTCCAAAGATCAGGGCTTGATCCATCACCGTTATTTATCTCACTGCACCATCCCAGCTCAGAACCTGGCTATATGCAAATCAGTCTGTCCCTGGCCCAGTGCATCATGGGAACAGGGCAGACTAAACTACCAAGCCAATTCTTCACCAGAAAGGAGACAAGCTACCGGGGACCGGTTTCTGGCATTTCAGCCTTCTTCGGCCCGGCTTGCTTGAATCCGGATGGTGCAGTGAGAAAGGGACTCATGTCTGAGTATACCCTGCCACACCTATAGTGGCCAAAATCAATTCAGAAAAGGGGGTGGTGATGAACAGAGTGTCTGAATTAAGCAGACCACTCTTACCCAGTCCAAAGATCAGGGCTTGATCCATCACCGTTATTTATCTCACTGCACCATCCCAGCTCAGAACCTGGATATATGCAAATCAGTCTGCCCCTGGCCCAGTGCATCATGGGAACAGGGCAGACTAAACTACCAAGCCAATTCTTCACCAGAAAGGAGACAAGCTACCGGGGACCGGTTTCTGGCATTTCAGCTTTCTTCGGCCCGGCTTGCTTGAATCCTGATAGTGCAGTGAGAAAGGGACTCATGTCTGAGTATACCCTGCCACACCTATAGTGGCCAAAAACGATTCAGAAAAGGGGGTGGTGATGAACAGAGTGTCTGAATTAAGCAGACCACTCTTACCCAGTCCAAAGATCAGGGCTTGATCCATCACCGTTATTTATCTCACTGCACCATCCCAGCTCAGAACCTGGCTATATGCAAATCAGTCTGTCCCTGGCCCAGTGCATCATGGGAACAGGGCGGACTAAACTACCAAGCCAATTCTTCATCAGAAAGGAGAAAAGCTACCGGGGACCGGTTTCTGGCATTTCAGCCTTCTTCGGCCCGGCTTGCTTGAATCCTGATGGTGCAGTGAGAAAGGGACTCATGTCTGAGTATACCCTGCCACATCTATAGTGGCCAAAAACGATTCAGAAAAGGGGGTGGTGATGAACAGAGTGTCTGAATTAAGCAGACCACTCTTACCCAGTCCAAAGATCAGGGCTTGATCCATCACCGTTATTTATCTCACTGCACCATCCCAGCTCAGAACCTGGCTATATGCAAATCAGTCTGTCCCTGGCCCAGTGCATCATGGGAACAGGGCAGACTAAACTACCAAGCCAATTCTTCACCAGAAAGGAGACAGGCTACCGGGGACCGGTTTCTGGCATTTCAGCCTTCTTCGGCCCGGCTTGCTTGAATCCTGATGGTGCAGTGAGAAAGGGACTCATGTCTGAGTATACCCTGCCACACCTATAGTGGCCAAAAACGATTCAGAAAAGGGGGTGGTGATGAACAGAGTGTCTGAATTAAGCAGACCACTCTTACCCAGTCCAAAGATCAGGGCTTGATCCATCACCGTTATTTATCTCACTGCACCATCCCAGGTCAGAACCTGGCTATATGCAAATCAGTCTGTCCCTGGCCCAGTGCATCATGGGAACAGGGCAGACTAAACTACCAAGCCAATTCTTCACCAGAAAGGAGACAAGCTACCGGGGACCGGTTTTTGGCATTTCAGCCTTCTTCGGCCCGGCTTGCTTGAATCCTGATGGTGCAGTGAGAAAGGGACTCATGTCTGAGTATACCCTGCCACACCTATAGTGGCCAAAAACGATTCAGAAAAGGGGGGGTGATAAACAGAGTGTCTGAATTAAGCAGACCACTCTTACCCAGTCCAAAGATCAGGGCTTGATCCATCACCGTTATTTATCTCACTGCACCATCCCAGCTCAGAACCTGGCTATATGCAAATCAGTCTGTCCCTGGCCCAGTGCATCATGGGAACAGGGCAGACTAAACTACCAAGCCAATTCTTCACCAGAAAGGAGACAGGCTACCGGGGACTGGTTTCTGGCATTTCAGCCTTCTTCGTCCCGGCTTGCTTGAATCCTGATGGTGCAGTGAGAAAGGGACTCATGTCTAAGTATACCCTGCCACACCTATAGTGGCCAAAAATGATTCAGAAAATGGGGTGGTGATTAACAGAGTGTCTGAATTAAGCAGACCACTCTTACCCAGTCCAAAGATCAGGGCTTGATCCATCACGGTTATTTATCTCAATGCACCATCCCAGCTCAGAACCTGGCTATATGCAAATCAGTCTGTCCCTGGCCCAGTGCATAATGGGAACAGGGCAGACTAAACTACCAAGCCAATTCTTCACCAGAAAGGAGACAAGCTACCGGGGACCGGTTTCTGGCATTTCAGCCTTCTTCGGCCCGGCTTGCTTGAATCCTGATGGTGCAGTGAGAAAGGGACTCATGTCTGAGTATGTCAAGTTCTGAGCTGGGATGGTGCAGTGAGCTAAAAACGGTGATGGATCAAGCCCTGATCTTTGGACTGGGTAAGAGTGGTCTGCTTAATTCAGACACTCTGTTCATCACCACCCCCCTTTTCTGAATTATTCTTGTGTGTGGGCCATTGAACATTACAGAATGTACATATGGGGCAGCAAGTTTATCCTGAGAACCGACCATAAGCCGCTTGTACATATCTTATCGGTTGGTGGAGGTTGGAACTCCACGGCAAGAATTGCACGCTTGGCATCAAAGTAACAGGAATACAATTTTACAGTAGAGTACATTCCTGGAAAAAAAATGTTACTGCTGACTGTCTGTCACGTCTTCCTTGTGAAAGTAAGGGAGACAATGTTAATGGACTTAGGGAGATCGATTTTGTTTTAAGTTTATATGATTTTGTTTCTCCTCAGTATCAGGATATCACTGAACAGTTTTGGATGAAATGTAAAGATGAGGATGAGAAATTGGTAATGTTAAAGAAATATCTTTTAGAGGGTTGGCCCAACAAAGTTAATGTCAGGGATGATTTACTTCCATTTTATAATGTGGCAGACGAGTTGTGTTGTGAAGGTGAATTGATTTTCAAATCTGGTAAATGTATCCCGCCAGGTGGTGTGCAAGAGCTGATACTTAAGTTAGCACACAAAACTCATCCTGGAATCTCAGCCATGAGCCGTCTGATAAGGTTCAATTTTTGGTGGCCAGGGATGGACAGGTTTGTTGACCGTTCTGTTAGAGAGTGTAGCGAGTGTTGTATTAATGATAAGATGCTAAAATTGTATGTTCCATCCTTTAAAATGGTGGAATGGCCAGAGTTTCCTTGGAACAAAATAGCTTTTGACATTTCAGGCCCTTTTCATATTTTACCAGAACCCTCATGCTTTGCATTAGTCATGATAGACTACCATTCTAAATGGCCAGAAGTGAAATTTGTTGCTAAAGTAACTTCTGAGGTTGTTATTTCCTTTTTCAAGGAAGTTTTTGCAAGAGAAGGATGCCCTTCTGTGTTAGTGTCTGACAATGGTGTGCAGTTAGTTTCATCTGAGATGAAATCATTTTTACGGACCTGCAATATTAAACACATTCGGACATCTCTTTATGAACCACATGAGAACGGACAGGTTGAGCGCTTTAACCGAGTATTAAAAAGTTTTGTTGCTGATGCTATTAAGGGGAGAAGTAATTGGTTAAATGTGCTCAGGGAGAAGCTTTGGACATATCGCATAACTCCTCATACCACCACGGAGGTTAGTCCTTTCTAACTACTTAAAGGTAGAGATCCTGCGTCAGATATATGTCCTTGGTGGTTTAAGGAGAAATGTAAAGATTTGGGAGAGGTTGACATTCAAAAGGTTGCGAACAAAGTTAGTTGTATACAAAGTAAGTCAGCAGTGTGGTACAATAAGAAGTGTAAAACAAAAGAGCATAGTGTGGCTGTTGGTGATTGGGTCAGGATTTCGAAACCTTTCATGGTTAGAAAGGGAATGAGTAAGAAGGGTAGATCAATTCAAATTAAAAGAGTGTTCAGTAATTCTGTTATCACTCAAGATGGCAAGGCCTGGAATGTGAGCAAGGTTGCTAAATGTCCAATACAAAATTATGTACAGTTCCAGTCTCAAGGTAATTTAGGTCAAGGTGATACTTCCAATGGTGAGACTAGATCTAGTTCTTATTCTGCCTCAGTAGCATCAAGAGTCAAAGATGATATGCGTGTCAGAAAAAGACCCACTGCTTTACAGGATTTCGTATAATATATATTTTGTTTATTTATTTAATGAGGAGGATGTGTTATATTCTGTAATAGCTGTATTATTAGGTAACCTTTAATCCTGTCTCTTTAACTGCATGTGACATGTTATGTTTCTGTATACATTCCATATTCTGAACAGAGCTTTGCTCATGCAGCATTCTGCACTGCGTGTCACTTGTAACCTGGATACTGCTGTACTAGGATATGATGCTGTGCTGTTAAATAAGCCTCTTGAAAACCAAGCTTTCTCTGGATTATTACAAGTTGATATTTTGTTTTTACTATTTTATATACTATGCAGTTTTTTGTATTACTTTATTTATATGGTAAATTGCGTTATAAAGTGTGCGCAAATGAGTTTTCTAAATTTGAGCCTTTTATCTGTATTATAGCGAACTTTATTCTCAGTTCCTCTGTGTTTTATATAAATGCTGTGCGATGGGCTTCCAAACTGTTTCTATTTAAACTCGAAGTTCAACTATAATTTATTGTAGTTGCATGACAAACATCAAAACATATGCAAATATATTTAAATCAAAAAAGCTGGATCGGAGGGCGTGTTCAAGATGGCAGCCTGATCGGACGCAGGTCTCCGAAGCTCCCTGCCCCGATCCCTCCTAAAAGCCCCTAGCAGTGCCGCCTGATCTCCCTAGAGCACGAAATCCCGGGAGCTGAGAGCAGAGTACAGCTGCGACCCCCGGGGAGCTGTCGCTACACCTGCACCCCCGGGGGGAAGCTTTAGACAGCGAAGGAGCCTCAGCCGCGCCCCCTGTAATGGCGGCCGCTCCGGAGCGGTGACCGGCTTGGGCGCTCCTCACACCTACCCTGTTCGGCAGCAAGGCCAACTGGTTACCTGCGGAGCCTGCCGGGCCAGCCCACTGCCTCTGGCCTTAGAGGTAGGACCCTTGCTCAGCATTGAACGCCGCGTCCTGGCCGGTGGTGGGGAGCGGACCGGCCGGGAGTCGCGAAAATTTAGGCCCCGGCTTCGGGCCTTCCAACCGGAGGGCCTGCGACTTCCTGCGGGGCCTTGCCGGCTCACCCCTGTGGCGCAAGGGCGGCCTCCGCCAACTGCTGAACACGCCTCACTACCCCGCATTGGATTGAGTCTGGGGAAGGACCCCAGATTTGAACAGCACGACCGCAGGACCGAAAGGAGGACAGTGCTGCTGTTCCCCTGCCGATCTCCCCGGGACCGGGGGTCGAGCTGTTGTAGCTGTGGACGGAGGGGGAGGGCCGGAGCCGCGGCGAGGGTAGCCTAAGTGCCAGTCTAGCGAACGGAAGGTGAGGAGAGTGGAGGTGGGCACTGCAGAGGAAGCTCGGGGGGCAAAATCGAGCTCCCGGCGGGGGGACTGACTAGCAGAGCCTACAGGCCAAGCTGCATCGACGGACGGGTGGCAGGATAACACGCTTCCCAGTCAAGCTATTATCGATCTGTGCCCCTTTTGCCTTTGCTACACAACGTGAGCGGCCGCCGGGGGGTTGCCTGAGGGGAAGCCCGCCCCGCTACGCACTTAGCCCGCTGCTGCTGCCTGCCTCCTTGGGTCCCCGGGCCTGGGGCTGAGAGACACGAGTGACCCCCAAGTAATCACCTGCCGTCTTGCTCCCCCTGGTGCTGCTGAGTCCGCTGCCACACTGCTGGCCCTTGAACCCTGACTGCCCCACAAAGATTGGCTTAGATAAAGCCGGGAAAGACGACAAAGGCCCACCAGCTGCACAGTGGCAGACCGCCTCGTCCCCCACCGGGACCCCAAGCGAAGCGGCGGAGCACCGACTCTTCGGCAGCACGATCCGCCTTCATCTTCGAGTCGTCGGACCTCTGCGCTTGCCTCTGACCCCCGGATATCACTGACTAGGGCAATCTCGATAGCTGGTCACGACATGGCAGGTCTCAGAGGGAAAAAAGGGCCCCAGACACTCCCCGAAAAGCTGGCCAAATCCCAAGAAGCCCAGCAAGGATCCACCATCTCCAGTGACCACGAAAACGTCACTGGACCCGTCCAATGATCAAGGGCCCATCATTCAGGGCCAGATGTAGGTAGACATTTACCGACCGGTAACGGCCGATTCGGCCGTTACCGACCGGTAAATGGCTATTCTAGATGTAGGTGGGCTATTTTACCGATTCAGTAAATTTACCGAATCGGTAAATTTACAGAATCCTTAAAATACCGAATCAGTATTTTTACCGAGTCGGTAATTTTGAAATGTAGGTGGGACTCTTCTGAGTCACACAGGCCCTACCGAATCGGAATTTTACCACCCAATCCAATTGGGTGGTAAAATACCGATTCCAGGTGTGCATGCACATGTGTGCATGCACACCCATGGCATGTGACAGACGGACATGCCCTTAGGGCATGTCTGTGTGCCACATGTCACACATGCCTTAAATCGGGGTGCTAGAGGGTGTCAAAGTGACACCCGCTGCACCCTTGCAAAATTCGGTATTTACCGAATCGGTAAATACCGATTCGGTAATGCCCATTGATTCCTATGGGCTTCAATGCCCATAGGAATCAATGGGCATTACCGAATCGGTATTTACCGATTCGGTAAATACTGATTCTTACAGAATCGGTAATTCAATTACCGATTCTTTCTACATCTCCCCCCTTCTATTTTTCCGATTCATAAATACCGAATCGGTAAAATTCGGTATTTATGAATCGGTAAAATTAACTTACCTACATCTGGCCCCAGATCTTTCCTAGAGACATTGTTTAATTCCCGCAGGCACGACTTTAAGTCCCTGAAGCAGGAGGTGGCGGGTGAGGTCCGAGAGCTTCGGCGGGATGTGGAGGGTCTTGGAGAGCGAGTGGTCACCATCGTAGAAGCTGACCAGAAGCGACGAAATTGAGCAGCTCCAGCAGGAGGTCCTGCGACTTGCAGACCAGCAGTTGGACCTTCAGGCCGACGTAGAGGACCTTGAAAACTGTTCCCGTCGCAACAACATACGGGTCCGGGAGGTCCCTCAGAAAGCGGAGGGGACTGATGTCGCAGGCTACCTGCAAAACCTTTTCAGGGACATTTTAAAGAAACCTGCGGACTTTACCATCCGTATTGACCGAGCGCATAGAGTTGGGCTGCCTCAGCGCGCCTCTGCCCCGCCACCGGACATCTTGGACTTTCTCCCTGACTTCCCGCTAAAAGAGAGGATTCTTAGGGGAGGCCCCGCAAGCGCGGCCTCTTCAATTTCAAGGTAACCCCTTTGCCCTGTACCAGGACCTATCGGCCATCACACTACAAAAATGGAAAGAATTTAAAATAGTGACAGACTTTTTGCGACGCCAAGAAATCCCTTACTCCTGGGGCCACCCGTTCAGACTGATATTTAAATGGAATGGAACTTTACACCAAAGGAGACCCCTGCAACCTTCTGGGACTTGATCAGGAAGACGATGAGCCAACAGTGAAAGCATCGCAAGGGCCCTTCAGGGGGGCTGGCAGACAGTGAGCCGAAGATGATCCCCTTCACACCGCTTGAAGCCTGATGCCACCACCATCACGCAAGAGCGGGCGACAGCGGTGGCGGAGGTGGCCAAAGAGACCTCATCCTCTGAATGATCTATACTCTTATTAGGGAGATTGCTCCCAGCACACACCTTGCTCGTGTAGTGGGGGAGTGACGGGTGGGGAGCCGGGATGGCCGCCATTGGATATGACCCTTGTAGGAAACTTTACCACGGCCCTGTGTGGACTGACAGGACTGGGACTATACATTCTTCTGGTTTGGGGGTTGGGGGAGGGAGTTGGGCAGGGGGAGATGACCATTCAGATCTGAGACAATGGGTTTTGGCTTTGAAAAGCTGATTTGAGAGTTGGGTTGTTGGTTAGGGGGGGTTGGGCGGGTTTGTGGGTGGGAACCAGTGTGCTGAAAAGGAACTGTCAGCGATGGAATTGCTATGTTTCATACTCGTCCCCCTTCACTTCGCTTATCCCTCCCTACACTTCTGATTATGTCTCTAACCGCACAAGACACTTCATGCACATATCCCTCAGGGGCAGGGGTATCAGAGAGCTCCCTCATGCTGACTAGTCCGTTACATGCTTATCTTCCATGGGCACACATCTTTACTTTGCGCTACCCTGCTTACTCTCCGTATTATGGCTGATCCTACTTTAAAAGTGCTGACCCTTAATGTGAAAGGGTTGAACAATCCTATCAAGAGAAGGGCAATAATTTCCTACCTAGAGAACTACGGGCCGGCATTTGTTTACTACAAGAAACCCACCTTCTGCCCAAAGACTGGCACAGAATGCGCTCCCGTGCATTTCCACAGCAATTCTTTTCCTCCCTTCCAACGAAGAAAGCTGGGGTGGCCGTCTTAGTGTCCAGACACTTCCGGGCAAAAGTGGGGGACAACGCGGGAGAAGTCAGAGGTCGCCTTTTAGCCTACACCTTCCTGGTAGGCGACAGACGTCTGACGGTAGGTTCCATCTATGCCCCGAACTCGGGTCAGGGGGCGTTTTTGAAAAGCGTAGTTTCGGAGTCCCTTCAGCCCTCAAACACACTCTTGCTCATCCGGGGGACCTCAACTTGGTTATGGACACGAACAAAGATAGGTAAGGGCATCGTTATGGGGACGCGGGCGCTATCACGGCGACTGGAACGGAATGGTTGCGAGAGAGGGGCCTGGTGGACCTCTGGAGGGCCCCACCCTAACGCAACGCACTTTACCTTTTACTCTCACGTACACCGTACATAGGCCAGGCTAGATCATTACTTAGGATCCTCCGAACTGCTCAAAACCCTCAACGAGGTTTGCATAGTGCCTGCGGCACTCTCAGACCACGACGCATTGGAGTTATCGCTCAACATCCCTGTGTCTTCTCGCCCCCGGGGATCGTGGCGCCTCCGCGAAACCCTCTTGCAGAGACCGGAGGTCACCAAACGGCTTCACAAATGTATCGTCGACTACCTAATCATTAATGATACGCCGGAGATATCACTGTCAGCTCTGTGGGGGGCCCTGAAATCAGTAGCCCACGGTGAACTCATTGCGATCGCCGCAGCAGAGGCCAAAGACCGGAGAGCGAAAAGAGACAATCTCACTGCTCAGGTTGCTGAACTGGAGAGGGTTCACAGCCGCACCTGTGCCCCACGGGTCTGGAGACAGCTGAAAGCGGCCAGGGCGCAACTAGCTAGCCTGGATACTGACAGAGCAGAATTCGCTGCGCTCCATCTTCGTCATACATATTACGTCGGGGGCAACAGAACTGGTCGCTTGCTTGCCAGCACTCTGAAGGCTAAAACCCAACGCTCAAAAATCTCCGGCCTTACAGACGACTCTGGCACCATCCTCGCTGAGGAAACTCAGGTTGCAGAGGCATTCTGGACATATTATGATTAAAGAATCACCTTCCGCCTCCTCACCCACGCACACAAAGCCCTACACGACCAAGGCCCGAGCTACCTCAACAGCCGAGTCAACTTCTACGCTCCCAAACGCCACCTCCGATCAGCCAACCACGCCCTCGCCGCCGTCCCCCGCATCCGAAGAGCGACTACAGGAGGAAGGTCCTTCTCCTACCTGGCCGCCAAGACCTGGAACTCCCTCCCGTCCGACCTGCGCCTGACCCAAGACCACCTCTCCTTCAGGAAGAAGCTGAAGACCTGGCTGTTCGAGCAGTAGCGGCACCCCCCCCCCCCCCCAGCGCCTTGAGACCCTACGGGTATGTAGCGCACTTTATAAGTGTATTTGATTGATTGATTGATGCCTCCCTATACGGGGCTGAGGTGGTGCCCCTCGAGGAGGTCGACACCTATTTGAACACGGTGGAAATTACCGAACAGTCTCAGGCCAATGCAGATGTTCTGGATGCCCCCATCCGTCTGGAGGAAGTGTCGGCGGCTATTTACCGCCTCCGCCCGCTTAAATCTCCGGGACCTGACGACTTCTCGGCCGGTTTTTACAAAACCTTTAGCCAGCTGCTAGCTCCTGTCCTCATCCGGCTCTTCAACTCCTTTGAAGGCCTGAGCTCCATCCCCCCTGATATGTTGGCAGCCGAAGGGGTGGTGCTGCCCAAACCGGGCAAGAAACCCAAACACTGCTCAGCGTTCCCCCCAATCTCACTGCGGAATTTAGACCTGAAACTCTTCACCGGAATTTTAGCCACGCGCCTTGGTCCATGCCTACCTGGGATCTTGGAGCCTGACCAATCGGGCTTCGTGCCTAATCTTCAATGCAGTGATAACACCAAGCGGGTGCTCCACCTGATAGACAAGGCCCATTTTCAGATCTCAGATGCCGTACTGTTAGCCATTGACGCTGAGAAAACGTTCAACCGTGTCGATTGGTCATACCTACAACGAGTCCTGACGCGTTTTAGAATGGGAAACTGCTTCCAATCCTGGGTCGCCTGCTGTTACCACCGCCCCCAAGCTCGGGTCCGCTTAAGTAGTCTTTGATCAGACCCGTTTGAAATACAACGGGGCACAAGACAAGGGTGTCCCCTGTCCCCCCTCCTATTTGCCCTGTACATTGAGCCCCTATCGCAGAAAATCCGGGATAACCCTGACATCCGAGGTATCACCGTCAGCCGAGAACCACATACAATCAGCCTCTATGCTGATGACATCATAGTCGCTCTTGACCATCCAGACTCCTCGGTGCCCGCCTTTTTGGAGGAATTGGACTCCTTCAGGGTTGTCTCAGGCTTCCGAATCAATAGGGGGAAATCCCTGATACTGCCCCTGGGCGAAAACGTCCACCCCAATGGGTCTGCTTCTACGAATGGGAGTAATCTCCAGTTGGCCACACAACTCCCATATCTGGGAATCACTCTCACTTCCTCGACAGATTCGAGAATAGCTCTTAATTACAAGACTTTCACTACCCAGATTCGGGCGGACCTTGCGCGTTGGTCTAAGCAACCCCTCTCTCTCCTGGGGAGAGTCGCTGCGGTAAAAATGTCAGCCCTACCTAAAATTTTATATCTCTTGCAGACCCTCCCAGTTGCGCCCCCTGCAGGCGCCATCTCAGACCTACAGGCCGCCCTCCATCATTTCATCTGGGAAGGGATGCGACCACGCTTACATAAACAGCTGACGCACAGGGGCATGGATGAAGGGGGCCTCGGAGTCCCCAACCTACTGCAATATTTCCAAGCTGCTCAACTCCGCTACCTGGTGGAATGGTATAGGCCAGAATCCGAAAGAGATGGCTCTTCCAGGATAGGGCTATGGCTCAGATGTCCATCTGGAGGGTTTCTTTCCTTGCCCAAAAGCACTGGCCGCGGTACATCTCAAACTCACCTATCACCCGCACCGTTATGCGGGTCTGGGACATGGTTGCCGTCAAAAAGGGCCTGACTACCTTTCCTTCCCCATTTACCCCCATTCTGGACAACCCGGAAATGATCCTCATGCCTTCTTGCAGTGGCGGGGCACCACCTGCCGATGTGCCGGCGACCTCTTTGACACACAGGGCTTCCTTCCCCTTTCGAACATTAAACAGGGCTACGAGGTCGCGGACCCTCACCTTTTCCAATACTTTCAACTCCGACACTGGCTCACCGACCCAGCCATCGCCGCCCTAGTGGGTCGTCCACTGACAGGTTTTGAGAAATGGCTGCTGACAAAAGATACAAATGACATCTTATCTCAGACATATACAAAATGCTTACACCCCCACCCACCTCAGGTAAAACAACGGGTCAGAAACGTTGGGAGGCTGAACTTGGTAGGACACTAACACCTAAAGAATGGAGTTACATATACTACAGGGCCTCACATACTACGCGCAACACAGCAGGCAGAGAAACAGCAGTGAAGCTAGCAATGTATTGTCACCTCACACCGGTCCGGCTTCACAGGAGGAATCCGACCCGCAGCAAACTATGCTGGAGAGGTTGCGGGGAGTGTGGCATGTTAACTCATCTCCTTTGGGACTGCTGTGAGGTCCGGGGCTACTGGGAGATGGTCCTCGACGACATTGACTCCACCTTTGACACCGAAATCCTGAGATCCCTGCCTACACTATCCTAGGCCTGCCCAAATCAATCTGGGGCAGCTAAATGGGTATCGCCATGCAGGCAGCTACACAGCACGTCTTATCACTCTGGGGATCGACCACCAAGACCACACACATGGGTTGGCTACACAAACTCTGGTTCACCTTGGGGATGGAATGCATCCAAGCTACCCTCACACATACCACTGCTGCATTTCAAAAGGTTTGGCTTCCGTTAATATCCCTTTTGTCCAAGGAATTTAATGAAATAACATGCCCCAAATACCTTCGAATTCTGCGCCTTACTGAGACTACAAGTGAAACCCCGGGATCTCACGAATGATCGCAATATCCACTATTTGACTACCTCTGAAGTTGTTTCCTGCACACGGCACACTGGTTGGGAGGGGGAAGGAGGGATGGGATGGGGATGGGGGGGGGGGTGTTTTGGGTTTTGTTATTCCAGTTTTGTTCTCTTATACTGCATATCATCTGCCTCCTTGGTATCATACCGCTACCTTGGCATATACATCTCAACTTCTATTCAATTTACTGAGAAGACGTGCCTGTCTGTCTCGCTCGCTTTGTATGTCTGATACATTTACTTTGTAGCGCGATGCCTATTTCTGCTCTCAAAATCAATAAAACACATTTGAAATTAAAAAAAGCTGGATCTGTATTTAGGTAGCAGCTTTATCCACATACTTTTTTTCCCCCTGAGTTTAGCATCCTGTTTTCTGTAGGTTACTGATCTGCATCCCACGGATGCTGTAGACGTAAAGATTATGATCTTTACAACAAGGCTTTTTTTCACTTCATTAGCTCCTCCTGGTTAACTTTACCAACTGTAGGACACATGCTAAGTTTTCACACAACAGCAGACTTTTAGGCTCCTTTTTTTCCAGAACAAATGCCAATACACTAGGATTTTTTTACACCGCTCCACAAGGCGGCGTAAAACAGAACATTTTTGAGCTGCACCCATGTAACTTCAAACTTTAAACTTTTACTCCAGCTTTACGGTACATTTATAGCTTTTATCTAAATTAGGCAGATACATTGCTTTGACTCAGCTCAACATATTTTAATGTCCTTTAATAAAATAAACACGCATTTGCAATGCAATAGGTCTTGCATTTATGTGAGTCTGAGCTATTGACCTTGCAAATAACAATGCCTTTTATTTTTGTTTTTCGTTTTTAAAACATAAAAAAGGCATTGCCATTTAAAATGCCAATAACTTAAATGTGCCTAAACGCGAGACCTATTGCATTGCAAATGCTTGTTTCTTTTATGCCATATGCCTGATTTTTTTTTTTTAATTAACCATCGTTTCGGCTTGCCAAGGCTAGACCTGTGTGCTTTTCGAATGCTTGCTTTGTTTGCTAATGCCAATACATTTGTGACTTTCTGTGCATTGTGCTACATGTGTTTATGTTAAACCAGCTTTCATAAACTTACTTACTGTACTAATTCATATGCTTGTACCTGTGCGCCAAACTTAGGGTCGACTCATTAACAGCTTGTCCAGTGTTTGCCAATAATGATTGTCAATATGCCTATAGGCCCTTCTTCAGCTAAGAAATTAGGGAGTAGTTGTACAGCATCTTTCTGCCTTCTCCACTTTACATGACTGGAGTGTGTACATTGACAGCCAGGGGCCTCATTTATGAGGCCTTGCGTCAGTTTTGCGCTGCGGATGCGTCACTTTTTGTGACGCATCGGCAGCGTAAAACATGCGCCTTGTTGCGCCATATTTAAAAAGTGACGCATCTAGGTAGATGCGTCACTTTTTAAACCCCTGCGCCACATTATACCTGCGTCAGGTATAATGTATGCAGAGGGGGCGTTCCCCCGCAAAAAGCCTCGTAATAGTGACGCAGTGAAATCTATGAGATTTCACTGCGTCACTTTTAGGATGCGGTTGCGTCAAAATCTTGCGCCTGCCTCATAGCAGGCGTAAGACTGACGCAAGCCCTTTCACATGGGGCTTTCCCCATGTGAAAGGACGCATTGCTGGAGTCGCGTCACTTTTGTGACACACTCCAGCAATCTGTCACTTTTGCGCTTACAGATACGTCAGAAATACTGACGTATCTGTAACTCCTTGCGACATGATGCGTCATACATTAAATATGACGCATCAGGAATGTCGTAAGGAGTGCGCAGTGAAAAGTGACGCATCGCTGTTTTCACGCAGCGATGCGTCACTTTTCATAAATGAGGCCCCTGGGGTCCAAGAGCAATCTACAGGGTGTGGCTTAAATTCTTTGGCAAGCAACACAGATGTATGTCTGTCAAATATGTGGTTTGTAATGGGAGTGCTCCCCCAGTGCTGCCTAGCTGATTTTGGGAGCCTCTAGCTAGATTTGTAGTTACATTTAGACTGATAACAAAACACAGGACCTGAACCTCATGCCCCATGGTGGAACCGGGTTTCGAAGTGCAATCAAGCAAAATGGTTCAGTAGGACTCCTTTCTTATGCAATCAATGTAACTCAATCTCTTAATACAAATAACATTGGGTGGAATCTTTACAAGCCCCGTTGCACCGCTCTTGCACCGTGGAATGTGGTGTAAGAGCAATGCAAATCAAAAATGTGATGTTTCTGGGCAACATTCTTGGATTTTGACGGAGTCTCAGATTTAACAGAAGTGAAAGTCCTGGGAATGTGCCAAAAACCCAAACCTCCTTAGGTGAGGAAAAACTAGGAGAAATATGTTATATTTGTCCTCTGTTTTTCCTCTTTCTATGTGTGCTGCAGGGTAACTAGACATAATATCGAGTCCAAAATATCGATTGGACATAATATCGAGTTTTAAATATAGATTGGACAAAATATCGAATGGACAGAATATAGATATCAAAAATATTGTTTTTAAGGTAAGTAATGTAATATCGAATGTTAAAAATACAGAAGGTTAAAATATCGAAGTATATAATATAGATTGTTAAAAATATCGATTTTTTAATATCAAATTTTTTATAGTGTTTTTTATGTTATAATATGTGTGAAAAGTGTGTATTTATGTTATAATTATTTTTATTAATGATTTTTGTATTTTTCGTTTTTGCGTAATTTAATTCTGTTGCAGGTTGTGGGTTTATAAGTGAATAGGGTGGGAAGTAATTTAACTATAATTAATTATGTATGTAAATGTATTTATTGGTATTAATTTATAATTAATAGTTAATTAATTTATATTTGGTAATGAATTATATTTTAATGGGTAATTAATTTTAATTAATTAATTAATTTATAATTATATTAATTTAGCTAATTTTTTTCTGTAGCGGGTTGTTGGTTTATAGGAGAATAGGGTGGGAAGTAATTTATTTATAATTAATTAAATTAATTTAAATATGTATTTAATTCTAATTGATTGTTAATTATTTTTTAATTTTTAATTTTTAAATTTTTAATACTTAATTAGTAATTCATTTGTATTAATAGGTAACTAATTGTAATAATTAATGTTAATTAGTAATTTTACTTGATTAATTATTATATTATATTAAATTGGTAATTTCTTTTAAAGAATTTTTTATAGATATTTACTTTCCCTAATGTTGCATTCTCTGGAGTGGGAATATTATTTTTTACTCCTACGCTATCCAACGCTTTCCCTACTGTTGCACTCACTGGAGTGGGAATAGTAATTTTTACCCCTACGCTATTAGACACTTTCCCTACTGTTGCACTCTTTGGAGTGGGAATAGTAATTTTGACCCCTAGGCTATCCAACGCTTTCCCTACTGTTGCACTCTTTGGAGTAGGAATAGTAATTTTTACCTCTACGCTATCGAACGCTTTCCCCACTGTTGCACTCTTTGGAGTGGGAATAGTAATTTATACCCCTACGCTATCCAACACTTTCCCTACTGTTGCACTCACTGGAGTGGGAATAGTAATTTTAACCCCCTACGCTATCCAACGATTTCCCTACTATTGCACTCACTGGAGTGGGAATAGTAATTTTAACACCTACGCTATCCAACGCTTTCCCTACTGTTGCACCCACTGGAGTGGGAATAGTAAATTTTACCTCTACTCTATCCAACGCTTTCCCTACTGTTGCCAACGCTTTCCCTACTGTTGCACCCACTGGAGTGGGAATAGTATTTTTTACCCCTACGCTATCCAACGCTTTCCCTACTGTTGCACCCACTGGAATGGGAATAGTAATTTTAACCCCTACGCTATCCAACACTTTACCTACGATTACACTCTTTGGAGTGGGAATAGTAATTTTAACACTTCTGCTATTGTACGGTTATTATATTGGATATTATTTAATTATTTTATGTTACTATATATATATATATATATATATATATATATATATATGTATATATATATATATATATATATATATATGTTTTAACAAATGTGATTTAATTTTTTTTAACTTTTATTAATTATTAAATTATTATAAATTAATTTAAGTATTTTTAAGTATATTTTAGTAATTAATTTTTAATAATAATTTAATTTAACATTGCTTTTAATAAAGTCGATATTTTTATAAACTATATTTTAGTAAACGATATTTTAAACTCGATATTTTTGTACTTACCTGTTTGTAGATACAAACTCGATATTATGTCTGTCGATATTTTTTACACAATATTTTTCATAGTCGATATTCTGTCCCTCAATATTATGTCAGTGATCCGTGCTGCAGAAAGAGGAAGAGGCCGCAGGGACTTGTTTTTGTGCAGAAAAGTGCACTTTCCTCTACAAAACAAAATCCTCCTTTCAAAGTAGGCACCCTAAAAAAAAAATGGTAATTTCATATCCAGAAACATAATTTTACACAAAAAAAACTGTTAGTCAATCAAATCACACAGGTCATTTGACAGGTAAACAAACCAAAACAGGGTCATCCTTTAGCATCTTGTCGATATTAAGACTATCCGCTAAAATATATTCATTGATCGAACTATAAAATTCTAATGGTTAAAACCAAGATGTCAACGGTTCATAAAGTGCATGACATTTAGTACATATCAGATAGAAGAACATCTTTAACAGCTTTTCAAAGTTTTGAAAAAAGATTTTCAGGGAATTATGTAAAATTCTAATACTTAAGACCAGAGTGTAAAATCATGTGCAGTATAATTCATTCTTACTCTATCCGCCTCACATTGTTAAGCTACACCCCTTGGGGACACATCTTCTTACTGCGACCCTCTCGCTCCATTGTGCCCACATTTTCCTCCCCCGGGTTCTAGCCTGTCTGCCCCTACAGACATACAGAGCCTTTTCTTGATTATAAATTCCTAGCAGTCTGGCAGGCCACATCTGAAAGTTGGAGGTTCTGAATCTTTCCACCTGGCGGCTAACATTCTTCTAAATACTGCTGTCCCCAGAAATAAACCATATTCTTGTGCAGTATTGAGGGCCAAAGAGCTATCCCATCCTAGCATCAGAAATGTAGGGGTCAGTTTGAATCTGATACCAAACAATTTCTCACAGAACTGAGCAACCCCTTTTTTAATACAGATAATTTGTCACAATTATAAAACCTATGTATCAAGGTTGCTGGACCTACCCCGCATATGGGACATTTATCACAAAAATAATTTAGAGGGTGTAAAATATAAATTAAATATGGCTTTATAAAGGAGTGCCTTTAAATTTGTGAATAAAAATAGCTTGGCTGACAAGGATAAACTCATGTAGATATCCACCTCAGGAGTGTCCAATTTCGATGCCCAAGAGGTCTAATTTTTTTCCAAATCATCTGGTAGTTTTTCAAATAGTAAAGTGTAGGTATTCCTGATTCAATTTGATCTCCTAGTGATAGCTTCTAATTTATTGCATGACAGACAATCCTGTCTCAAATTTTCAATGCTTCAGCCCTGCATGCAATTTACCAGGACCTACTCAAGACAAAACATGCCATATTGCACAAAACTTATTGGGGCGGAAATTTAGAGAATTTGCTATGTGCATCAGACATATCCGTTCTAATGAAAAATTACTAAATAAGCCAAGACTTACCTCCAAGAATTGTACATTTATCTTGTGCGGGGATGGTTAATGGTGATTAGTCTAAGGATCACAATTAAAGTAAGTAAAATAAAACATATGAAGAGAGATGGGTACTTCCATATGCATCACCTATCAACTATACCCTTCTATAGGGGTGATAGACGTGTAGCTGTTTGGCTAACTGTGAGAATTTGGGTGTAATATATGGTATAACGTTGACCTCTTGCTGTGGAATACACTCACAAAAACTGTCTTGGGTTCAGTCAGGCACATTTGCACAATCTTAAGCTCAACCGTGGGTACCTATGGCTTCAAACAGCAAGGCTTCAGCAAGAAGGAAGTAGTGTAAACCATTTAACAGTACCAAACAATTAAATAAGAAAGCCACGCAGCACGAAAGTAACGCGCCACCAATTTATAAAAATATAATTTTTTTATTATTAATTCTCAGAGTTATTCATGAGCAGAATCTACCAAACGGATCTGGAGACAGATTTTTCTTAAAGGTTTTATCACTTTTTAATTCACCTGCAAACATGCATTGGTCAATCAAATGATTGCAAAAGTTAGTTCAGCGACTCCAGCACTGGTTGTGCGACCAGGTCAAACAGGGTGCAGGTCTAGGTGGCAGTAGGATAGATTTGGACAGGTACATGGCCACCAGAGCATCTTCCAGTCCAGTTTCAACCTTTATTTATTTATTTATTTATTTATTAATAATATTTATAGAGCGCGAACAATGGCCCTTGGGCGTCTCAACGCTGAATTATCTGCAGGTATTTACTCCAAGGAGGAGAGGGAATGAATTTACTAGTTAAACAGCCAAGTTTTTAGCTGTTGGCGAAATGACCAGAGTGAGGGGCTTATTTTTTTTGAGTGGGGCAAAGTGTTCCATAGTTTCGGGGCTGATACCAGGAACCTTCGATCCCCCCAGGAAACCAGTTTGGTACGGGGGACCATTAGGTCATTTAGAGTGGACAAACGTAACAATCTTGGAGGACAGTAAGGGATCAGATTTTGTGTGAGGAAGGCAGGTCCTTGGTTGTGCAGAGCTTTGTACACAATACAGAGGGTTTTGAACTTAATCCTATTTCTAATTGGTAACCAGTGAAGGTGTCTAATGGTTTCTGTAGCAGATTGATATTTAGGAAGTCTGCCCAGGAGCCTGGCTGCTGAATTCTGGATAACTTGCATTTTATTTATGACCCTTGCTTGAACATTAATAAACAAAGCGTTGCAGTAGTCCAAAGTGGACAATACCAGCGAAGTTACCAAGGTTTTACCGGCCGTTTCGGGGAGGAAGGGAAGGATTTTCTTCATGAGTCTTAGTTTGTAAAAGGCGGAACAAGCAATTTGATCGGCATGTGGGAGAAAATTGAGGCGATCGTCAAAAATTACTCCTAAGTTCCTCACTTTGCTGACAGGTTTAGGGGGGGGGGTCCAAGAGACATCGGCCACCAAGCAGAGGACCATTCTGGGGTCAGTTGTCTAAAGATGACCACTTCCGTCTTGTCGAAATTGAGTTTTAGGCAATTGGAGGTCATCCAGTCCCCAATTGCCAACATGCCCTCTTTGAAGTCTTCGGCTATTTTATGGCCGTTGTTTTTAATGGCGAGGACCAACTGAGTGTCGTCTGCGTAGGAGGTGAGGCTCATCCCGTATGCTCCAATGATGTTGGCTAGGTCCGACACATAGATGTTAAAAAGTGTCGGACTTAGGGATGAGCCTTGAGGTACCCCGCATGGCAGCGACAGATTGGATGATTGAAAGGACCCCAGAGTGACAGCCTGAGACCTGTCAGCCAGAAAGGATGCCAGCAGTTTCTTGGCTGTGTGTTGGAAACCCATGTTTTCGACACGATCGATCAGAATAGAATGATCGACCGTGTCGAAAGCGGATGACAGATCTAGCAGTATTAATACTGCTGTTCCACCAACGTCTCGGATGGATCTAATGTCATCCGCGGCTTTAATTAGAGCCGTCTCCGTGCCGTGAAAACGGCGGAGGCCAAATTGGGTCTCATCGAGTAGATGGTGTTCCTCTATAAAAGCAGACAGTTGTTGGTTCATTGCTTTGTCGACGATTTTTGCCAGGAATGGAAGGCTGGCAATTGGGCGGTAGTTTTCAGTTTGTCCATGTCAAGATGTGGCTTCTTTAATAATGGTTTGAGGAGAGTTTTTTTGAGGGCAGCTGGATAAATACCTGTTCTAAACATGGAGTTGCATATTGAGGTGATAGCAGGAAGGAGAACATCAATGATAGGTGGAAGTATTTTGAAAGGGCAAGGGTCAAGTGCAGAACCTGATCTAATCGTGGAGATGATTTCCGCCATCTGGGTATTAGAGATTTCTGCAAACTGAGTGAAAGTAGGACCAGTGCGAATTGGGGAGGTGATTTTGGGGGGGGAGTTAGTATTATTTGAAAAAGACAAAAAGATGTCATTGACCTTACTGAAAAAGAAGTTGGCCAAGGCATCACAGAGGGATTGGATGGGGGGTGGGGTCAAGTTGAAAGAATAGCCAGCTAACTGCTTGGTAGTGTCGTAAAGTTCCTTAGTAGAATTTTTGGCTAGTTCGATCTTTCCGCTAAAAAACTTTTTCTTGGCATCACTAATCATAGTTTTATACATAGCCAACATTTCCTTGTAGCGACTTTTGGCATCTTCAGTATAATCCTTCCGCCAGTGCCTCTCCTTATTCCTGCAAATTTGTTTCTGAGTTCTTAACTCCTCAGAAAACCAGGGAGCCGAGGGGGCAAGTCTGTTACGGGTCAACTGTTTGACAGGTGCCAGTGAGGTGGCAGCAAAGCCCAACCAATCTTGAAATTGTGTTGTGGCGATGTTAGGGTCAACAGAAAGAGTGGGAGCGGAATTAATCCAGACCGTTTTCAAACTGGGGCTGTCGATGTCATTCCAAGCAAGAAACGGCTGTCGGGGGTTAACAGGAAATTTGGGAGAGCCAGAATCGTGGACAGTTAGTGAAGCCAGAATTACATGGTGGTCCGACCAGGTAAGGGGAAGGATTTGAGATATATGTATTTCCTCTAAGTTGGAGAAGATGCCATCCAGTGTGTGACCTCCGTCATGCGTAGGAGAGTTTACCAATAATGTGAGGCCGAAAGTTGTCATATCCGCTACAAGGGAAGCAGTGTCTTTGTCCTCTGTTTTATCTAAGTGAAAGTTAAAATCACCGAGGATTGTGAAAGAATTTTTAAGGGCCGATGATTCCAGGATGGAGCTAAGGTCAGTAATAAAGCCTCCTCTTGATCCCGGTGGTCGATACAAGAGGATCCCTCTAAAGTTGTAAGAGGGAGTTAACTTAATGGTGAATTGTAGGGCTTCGCAAGAAGGTGACGGAATCACATTGGTTCTTACATTAAGTGAGTCACGTGCGATAATTGCTACACCGCCGCATTTTTTACGCTGTCTATCTAGTCTATAGATAGAGAAACCTATTGGGACAGCAATCACTAGGTCTGGGTCGGATGAGTTGTCCATCCAGGTTTCGGTCATGAATAAAATATCTAATTTTCTGTCCTCTATAAGATCAGCTTTGTCCTGTCGGTGTTTACCGAACGATCGGACATTGGAGAGGGCTATAGAAATAGACTTAGATGAATTGTTTTTGGTGCCGGAGGAGGAATTAAAGTGGGGAGGCAATGCTGTCTTACATTGAGAACAGAGCTGGGCGGAATTGCCAAGGAGAGATGATGGATCAAATATATGGCATGACTGATAGTTATGGTGACGCATCTGTAAAAGCTGGGTCGGTGAATATGTATGTTGTGGGGCGGGACCAGGGGGGGTGGCCCTCGGCCCTGTCAAAGCGCGGACGGGCGCAAACGGGCTCGCCTTTGGCGTGCCATCGGCGCACCGCCGGCGCGCCCACTGCGCCCGCCCCCTGCGCGGACGGGGAGGCATACTGTTTTTATACATGTTTAAGGAAGATGGAGGAGGGTGCGAGGGACGAACAACTAGACCGCCAGCCTTACCGTGAGCCAGATGGCGGCTAAGTTGGTCGAGTGAAGTAACTTTACAGCATGATTGTCATACACTTTAATGGAGTGGTCCTGATGCTAAGGATACAGGATGAAAAGATGCTCAAATATGTGGTGCCTCTGTGGCGAGTCCTTGGTCCACGGGTCACGTGGGAGTAACTTTGACCACAGAGCAGGAGTCCCTTTATGCCCTCTTTTGGACTGTAGATGGCCAACTAAGGTTGGGCTATTGGTCTCCGCGCACAGTGATAATGGCAAAATCCTTTGATGGGAGCCAGTGTCCCTCTTGGACAATCAATCTGGACTCCAATGACACTCCCAGGTCTAGCGGACTCGGGTTCAACTTTTGCTCATCAAGTATTGGTCTCTTGGGGTGCTCAGCTGTACTCTTTTAGGCTTTTCCCCATTATTCATGTGAATGTTTTTCATCTTCTCGTACAAATCCCCATTTAATTCTTCAAGCTCAATTTCACTGAAGTGTCTTTTCTTTCCTTTCTGATTTACTTTATATATTTTCTTGTGTTTGCACCACTAATTAGTCTCTTCCATTCACTGTCAACTTCCAGTGGTTTAAGTTCTTCTCTTAAATTAGTAATATTTCTTGCATACCTTTTCATTTCCTAACTTTCGTCTGGAATGTAAGTGCAACAATGTTGTGTCTTCAGCATTCTACAGACTCCGCCCTCTTTTGCCAATAATATGTCGAGAGCAAGTCGATTTTGTAAAACCATTGATTTTATCGCAACTAGTTCGGTATTGATCATGAAAAATCCACTATTAGTGTCAGTCGATAAGCGATCCACCACTGTTGACAATTTGCAGATTTTTTGAGTGTTCAGAACCACTCCCACTGAAGGTATTAATTGCACTAAATATGTCACCTACTATTTTAGCAAATGATGCTCTTTTACTACGAGTTAGTCCATTACTTTCTTCATTGCTTCCAGTGATTTTCTCCACATGGTACACCTTTGGGAATACTATTCCAAAATAGAAACTCCCGTACCAATGATCAAGCAATTTAAAATAGGCTTTGTTCCCACCTATGTAATAAATTCCAGGGAATACAGGTTCAGTTCCATCTTTGAAACCCCAACCCCCAATAACTTCGAAATCCAGCAAAATAGCAGCTTGAGTCCTGCCATTAGAGGTAAACTCTTTATTTTCAGCCCATTTAGGAATCTTTTGTTTATGTTCAGTGGCTTTTCTATAGAAATCTTGTCTCCTTTTCTCGACTAATCTAAAAACATCTTTTCTTTCTCTTGTAATATGCATGTTAGATTTTCTTTGTGAGCCTTAGCTATATCTATTGATCCTACTGTTAGAAAATAATCTCCCATAAAGTGTGTAGAGTCTCCAGTACTATACAATTTGAATTTCTACGTAAAGGAACCTCAGAAAAAACGACATCAAAATTAGAATAATAATATAGTAATTTTCCATTTCTATAAAACAGACTAGCTAAAATACTACGTGAAATACCATAGGCCAGAGGTAAATTATGGTAAGTGACCCCTTCAGCTATTGATGTGGGTAACTTCATGCACACGTAGCAATCACTAATTTGCATAGCTTCTACATATTGTACTAACAAATTAGCAAATACATTTAAATGAGTTCTATTTCTCTCTCTTTTATAATGTAATTCTCCCTCATCTGATGCTTCTAAATCTACTCCAGGTTGCTTAAGACTAACTGCTTTCTCATGTGTATGTGTATCAATTGTCTTAGGTGAATCTACTTGCTCAATTATATTAGTGTTATTCTGCATTTCTTTGCTCATTAGGTAAGGTATAGCTAATGTCAAACCAAACCATACTATAACATTACTATACTACATGTACATATTCTACAGCATGTCTTTAAACAATTTATTTTCGGTCTTCTGTTAACATTATAATCAGCCATTTTCAACTAAGGAGATTTTATCCCCTCTGTAACTTCTCACAGACTTTCAACCTGTGATTCTTTTCTCAAGTTGGTCTCACTTCTTCGTCAGTTTGATCAACAATCAGTTTGTCATCACTCAACTCTAGATTTTCAAAATCTTCAAGTATGACGTATGTCCACTCAGGTCCTTTATACTTGTTATTCAGTCTTTTCAAACGTGGACTCTTCCTTCTGGGTTGCTCTGTGGACGGTCCAGCTTGGCTTAATATTTTGTTTACTTGCTGTGGTTCTTCATTTATTGTTTTAAGGTGAAATTTCAGTCTTTTGACAAAAACAGGCCACTTATCTCCCTGTCTGAGTCTTTTAGCTGGCACTGTGCTTTGACTTTCTTCATATGCTCTTTTATTTTCGTTCAGTTGTGGCACTGTTTGCTCTCTGTCAGCCTCTGAATTCCTGTCTATCTGACGAGGTCCAGGGCTTACTTTGGTTTCTTCAGCCTGGATACTTGTTCAGGAGTTTGCTGTATTTGACTTTGATTTTGTTTGCCCTTTTCTTCCTGAACACGTTTATCTACACCTGTCTGGCCCTGCTCAGGTCATTGGAATTCTTGATTGTCTACCTGAGCTTTCACCCTAATACCTATCTTACCCTCCTCAGACTCTGGAGAACTGGCTGGATTTTCAATTGTCTGAGTACACCAACCTTTCCTTATTTGGTCCTCCTCAGAATCACTTTTGACTTGGATTTCTATAATCTGAATAACTTCTTCTATTCCTGTCTCATCCTCACTATCACTCTGTCTATCTAGATATGTTTCACGTCTGATTCTCACATAATCTGCAGGTATGTCGACTTCTGGAATCCATTCATCCTGACTGGTTCTCGGTTGTTCTTCATGGCACGATGGGCACACATGCCCGGAAAGTAGGGGTACGGTGTATTTCACACACTGATGCAAATGCAGGGGTACGCTGCGTTTCACACGCTGATGCGAATGCAGGGGTACGGTGCATTTCACATGGTGCGTTTCACACGCGGATGCAAATGCAGGGGTACAGTGTGTTTCGCATGCTGATGCGAATGCAGGGGTACGGTGCATTTCACAAGCTGATGCGAATGCAGGGGTATGATGCGTTTCACACGCTGATGCGAATGCAGGATTACGGTGCGTTTCACACGTTGATGCGAATGCAGGGGTATGGTGCGTTTCACATGCTGATGGCAATGCAGGGGTATGGTGCATTTCACACGCAGGGTATGGTGCGTTTCACACGCTGATGCGAATGCAGGGGTACGGTGCGTTTCACACGCTGATGCGAATGCAGGGGTACGGTGCGTTTCACACGCTGATGCAAATGCAGGGGTACAGTGTGTTTCACACTCTGATGCGAATGCAGGGGTACGGTGTGTTTCACAAGCTGATGGGAATGCAGGGGTACGGTGCGTTTCACATGGTGCATTTCACACGCAGGGGTATGGTGCATGCGGAGCGGGGAAGATGGCGGCCGAGTAGGAGGCTCGGTCGGAGAGCTCCCGTTCCCTCGTGATTCATTGTAGCAGAGGTTGGGGAGCAGCTCCAGCATGGTTGCAATTAAACCCGAGATGAACTAACACGAATTTGATGCATAGTGGGGGTTAGATTTTGAATTGAACGAGTACGTGGAAAAAACATTTCTACCCAAAACCACGGACTGTACCTGGAATGGTGTTTTTCCCAGAGGTCGCCTCTCTCTCGCTGTGCAGTGGTGAGAAGGGTGAGGCGTGTTGTTTGCCGAACGGCGCCTGGGAGGTTGAGGCTTGTGGTCTCATACACGATGCATCTGTGGCAGAGAGCGTGCTGCTGGTCTTGGATCCTTCGAGGGCTGTCAGCGGAGTGTGCGGGCGGCGTGAAGCGGGGAGAGGCTTCGGAGGCTTTGGAGTTCGTGTCACAGCGGAGACAGGCAAGTGGAGCGCCGCGCAGAGAGCAAAGACGCGCTGCCGCCGTGCCTCCGGAAGACTGAGCTTTCAGTTCCGGGGCGCGAGCAGCAGAGACAGCAGAGACAGAGTCAGGGCTGGAGAGCAGAAGCTCGAGGGGGTCAGCAGGGCTTCTAACTCGATAGCGGAGAAACCAAATGCATTGGATAACGCGACAGGGTTGAGGAATACCCAAGGAAGTGCACTTGACAAAAAAAATGAACACAGAGAGGCAAGATTAGAGGAATTAAGTCTCAAACACAAAGAGAAAGCGATAAATAACAATTTAAATATCGAAAGCATTAAAAGTATTCGGATTTCGGATATATTGCTTCACAAAGCCTGCAAATCACAGCAAGCCCAACAAGTAAACACTTACAATAAAACACACTATAATTTTAAAAGTGTTAACAGTCAGTTCTGTCAACTCTCTCAATATTTCTGGCTGGGTCAAACATATAAACATCTACAACCTTGTCAGTTTACAAGTACTCAAGAGAAAACCTCCACAAACAATCAGCACATGAGTAGTATCACTGAAACAACGCAGAAGGTTTCAGAAGAGGCTTCAGAAGAGAAAATACCTCAAGATTTAAAAGATCTTCCAAAAAATCAAGTCGAAATTAAATCGGAAACAGGGTCTGAGCCTTGGCAACAAGGAGTTCAGCCTAGCACTGGGAGATCCTTCTACAGTTTACGCAATAGAAAATTTTTGAGTCAAGAGCAGTTCCCAAAAGGTATCACTCCGAGAGTGAGCAGAAAAAAACAAAAGACAATACTCAGAGACTTTCTACAGAACAACGTAGAGAAGGAGGAAAGATCAAAAGTAAAAGTAAAAGTTACCCCCTCTCTCAGGTCCTACTTTAAAATCCAGCAACAAGAGCTGAATTCGGGTCCCCCTAGCCCCATACAACCACAAAAACTACTAGAAGCTTGGGGAAGTGAGAAGGAGAAAGAAGGAAAAACCAAACCTACAGATACTCATTCCCTAAGAAAAGAGAATCAACGAGGAATTCCCCTACTAGTTGGAAAACCGAGCCCTAGCAAGACAAAGAAAGGGAGAAAACCTTGAACAAAGAAAAAGAACTTGGTGGAAAACAAGAGCCTAGAGGAGCTTTGGAAAAAAAGGGAAATCAGTACAGAAGAAGGAACGGAAATCTACATGGCTGAAGGAGGCGTTGATCCTGCTGCAACAGCAGTAGTAAACAAAATTGTAAATATGACGGAAGAGGTTGGAGATAAGGAAGACGATGACCCAAGGTCTACAGAGTATAACAAAAACCCAACTAAAACTCAAACAGACGAACTACTTGAAAAAATATGGATAGAAATGAAAGAGAAATTCTCCATTTCCGAATCAAAACAAAACAAAATACAGGAGGTCTGCGAGAAATTGGATAGCAAGCTAAACGCCCTAGCAGACAGAGTCACGGCAATTGAAAAGGAAGTTACTGGCTTGGACAAGAAGGTGGAGAAAAACAGAAAGGAAATAAACTCCTTAAGATTGGAGAGTAAAAACATAAACGAAAAACTGGAATCTTTAGAAAATCAGGCCAGGAAAAACAACATAAGGATCTTAAATGTGCCGGAGAACCAAGAGGGTAAAGATGTAAAAGCATTTGTAGTGGCACTTTTGACGGAACACTTCCCATGGGCGGACAAAGAGGTTTTAAATGAGGATATACAGAGGGTGCACAGAGATCCTTATGGAAAAAGCAAAGAAATGAAAAACCCCAGGAAGATTCTAGTACACTTCAAAACGTATATGCTGAAGGATAGAATCTTGGGGGAGGCACTGAAAAAAGGATCGTATAGCAAAGATAGTTGGAACTTTAAAATAAAATCCGATATGTCAAAAGCCTCTCAGACCAGACAATGGGAATTGGGAAATTTGATGTCCGAATTGCAACAACTAGGTGCCACAGTGCAAATGAAATTTCCACCCTCATTACGCATTATGTGGAGAAATAAAATGCGAAATCTAAGAGAGCCTGAAGAGGTGAAAAACTTAATAGAACAAATCAAAGACCAAGTACTATCAGAGGAACCTCTGAGTTAAATGCTAAAATGTTCACTTAAAAAAAATAAAAAATAAAAAAAAAAATTGTTACAAAATAACTCATACTCAAGGACAAGTGTATAATAATATGTAGGAGCTATAATCCAACTAATTTTTTTTTTTTTATCTTTTAAATGTATATAGATAAGAATCACGGGGGGGGACGGGAAGCCAAAAGGGTTACAAAGATAACCAAAGGAGAAGAAGATGGAGGCTTCCCCGGGGAGGGTAACCATAACACACAAATCAGAAAGTACGAAAATACACGAAAAAGGGTGGGGAGCAAAATAGGGAAAAAAAAACAAAAAATACCTCATCTGCGAAAATTCAGGAAATCAAGACAACAGGGAGTGAAGTATAGAAAAAAAATCACAACTACTGAACAAAACAAATGGGGAGTGAAAGTAGAGAGGTAAAAATTCTATCCTGGAATGTGAATGGGTTAAGGACAAAAAGCAGGAGAAATAAAATCTTAGAATATATCAGAACAGGGAAAAGTGAGATAATAATACTACAAGAAACCCACTTGTTAAAGGAAGAATGGGATCAAATAACTAAGAACCTATGGTGGGTAGACACTTTAATTTGCACAACACAACAAGTCAATATTAAGGGAATAGCGATAATCTTTAAAAAGTCCCTAAAAGCAACAATAATCAGCTCAGAAGTAGATTGCAAAGGAAGATGGGCAATAGTCAATACAAAAATAGGAAATTCTCCCATTACAATTGCAGGATACTATGGTCCTAACCTAGATGATGCTGATCCGCTGCGAAATGTATACTCGCAGTTACTTTTAGTCACTTCTCCCATAATATTAGGGGGTGACTTTAACCTAGTAATGGATTTAAAACTTGATAGATTCCCTCCAGGTAGACATACCGATCTAAAAAAAATGAGACAATGGATTGGGACTTACAAAAGGGACCTTAATCTGGTAGATATTTGGAAAGATAAAGGAGAAAAATCACACCCATTCACTTTGCACAACAAAAAACTGGGTCACAAATCCAGGATTGACTTTTTTCTGATCAGTAACGAAATAGCAAGGAAAGTAAAAAGAATATCTCACCTGCCAGCTCACCTGTCAGATCACTCGGCAGTACAATTAGAACTACAAATCACAGAAAATATAGCTGAAAGGAGATTCACAGTTGAAAGAGCCTTGCTGGAAGATGAACAAATTATAAAGGAGCTAGAAACAGAAACAAACATCTTCTTCGAATTAAATGTGTCAGATACCACAGAACAAATAACGTGGGATACTTATAAAGCAGTCTTAAGGGGTAAACTCTTGAGCTTAGGGGCTCGCAAAAATAAACAAGAAAAGCAAGAGATATCAGATTTAGAAACAGAGATCAGTACCCTAGATATCGCTATATCCGCAGAACATGAAGAGGTTAAGAAGCAAGATCTTCTCAACAAAAAACAAACGCATAAAGATAAAATTAATCAAATCCTGGAGGAGAGATTACAGAAAAAATGGGATTCCAGCAAACTGGCGAAACATGAATATGGTGAGGGCTGCGGAAAATGGCTAGCATGGAAACTCAAAACAGATCTAGCTAAAAACAAGGTAAAAAGCATCATTCCGGATAGTCAAAATAATCCTACCTCCGATGAAATCACCATCAAGCACGAATTCTGGAAATTTTTTAAAGACCTGTATACGGAAGACTTAAATCCCTCAGAGCAAAGGATTAACTCCTACCTAGAAGATGCAGAGCTCCTAAAACTGACAGAAAACGACAGAGAAACACTAGATAAAGAAGTCCTTGAAGAAGAAGTGGCAGATGCAATTAAAGGTCTGAAAAAGGGAAAAGCAGCAGGACCGGATGCTATTCCAAATGAACTATATATGAAACTGAAAAACTCCATACTTCCTCACATAACCAAACTAATCAATTTAATTTTAATACAACAGAAACCTATACCTGATTCATGGAATGATGCCATAATCTCAATCATTCTGAAACCCGGAAAGAACCCACTCAAATGTGAATCATTCCGTCCAATATCTTTATTGAACGCTGATTACAAAATATTCACTAAAATAATGGCAGCTAGACTAGGGAAAGTACTATCAAACTTACTACATCAAGATCAAAAAGGTTTTATTAAAGGAAGATACTTACATGAAGTAACGCAAGAACTCTTAACTGCAGTAGACGTTGCTATAAGTGAGAAAACTCCGCTTACTATACTCGCTGTTGATGCCGCAAAGGCGTTTGACCGGGTCAACTGGACCTTTCTTGAGAAAGTTATGATCAAGAACAACTTTGGACCTCACTTTACATGTATGGTAAACCAGATTTATAAAGATCCAAAATCAAAGGTCCTAATAAATGGCAGTTTGACAGAAAACATAAAAATAACCAGAGGAACGAGACAGGGTTGTCCACTCTCCCCCTTACTTTTCAATTTATATATTGAGCCTCTGGCAAACAAGCTAAGAAACAACAACGAAATAACACCTTTCAAGTATGGCAGTTGGGAGAAGAAAATTGCTCTCTATGCGGACGACTTAATGATCTTTACTGACGAATACCCAAAAGCTAAAGCAAGTATTGAGAAAACTCTAACTACATTCGGTAAAATCTCAGGATATTTGGTGAATCAAACAAAGACAGAAATTATGACATGGAATACGGCTTTTCAAAACAACTTCATAAAAAATGAAATCAGGTATTTAGGAATCTTAATAAATCATGACATAGAGAAGATTGCAAACAGGAATTTGAATAAAGTTGCCGGGGATGTAAGAAAACTACTTGAGACATGGACCTCTCTACCATTGAGTCTGATTGGGAGATCGAATATAATCAAGATGACCATTTTGCCAAAGTTCACCTTTTTATTTAATACGATTCCAATGGAGTTCGGGAAAGCGGAACTAGCTCGGGCACAAAGAGATATAACAAGCTTCATTTGGGCAGCAAAGGGCACGAGGATTGCATGGAAAAAGATCAGGAGGAGCAAGAAGGAGGGCGGGCTGGCCAGTCCAGACCTGGTGGAATATTGCAGAGCCTTTCAATTTAAAAACATCAAACCTCTACTGAAAAATCATGAACATTACTCAGCCTATTTACAAGTAATCACAAATTCGGAGGATCATGCGCTGTTTAAGTATGGACATCCCAAATACTTCAAAAAAATAAAGCTTAAGATACTGAGAGATGCAGCAAAGATGTGGACACAAATTAGAGGCATATTACATATATCATACTACAGTAAGTGGGCTCCTATTTGGGAATCCCCCGGAACCCCAGAATGCTTAAAAGATACTCTTGCACTAGCATTAAAAAGAGCCGACATCAAATACTGGGGGCAAATACTAAATGGTCCAAATATAAAAACCTGGGTAGAACTTCAAGAACTGTCGAACAATACATTATCTAAATTTAAGTATTATCAAATGTCAAGTTGGTCCAGAACTCTACCCAGTATACATGGTAATGAAAACCTGGAGGATGACATGATCACAACAACGCGATCACCAAAAGAAGTGGCTAAGTGGTATTGGGCTCTGATAACGGCCAACGACGACAGTGCTAATATGGAAGCCCAAATATGGAAAGACGCTGTAATAACAGATTTAGATCTAATATGGGAAAAATCTGTAGCTAAATGCTGGTCAACCTTGAAATCCGCGGCTCTGAAGAGGAATCATCTGTATACAATCCATCGGGCATATTGGACCCCTAAAAAACTGTCCAAATTCAAAAACGCTGTAATAAGGAAATGCCCTAAATGTGGAGAAGAAAAGTCAGATGACATCCATATGTTTAAAAGCTGTCCACATTTGGAGGAATTTTGGGATCAAGTCGGTAAGACCCTGAGCACTATCCTGGCCAAACAACTCACTGTAAGTACGACTCTTACTCTTTTTGGGATTTTGGGCTCAGGTAATGAAGGGGGTCTAACTAAAGAGCAGGAAAATCTCCTTTTTGTACTAATAGCTCTAGCAAGGAGAGAAATATGTATTAAATGGATAGGACCCTCTTGCCCAACCCATGCAGAATGGCTAAACTCGGCAATAAGAATTAACAAACTTGATAAGCTAGGAAATGTAAGCAAAAGATTTAAGTTTTGGGATATCTTTGAATCATTCTTAAACCCCAAATAAAAACAAACTTAAGTCCTATGATTAAAGCGATTTATCTTCTGGTGGACAAGTAAGGTACTTGCCGAGTAGCCAAGCTGGCTAGCTCCCCCCGATCTAACCCAAGCCAGAGGCATTGATATGTGACGAGCAAAGGAAACTCCTCAAATAACAAATGGTCAAAACTCCCCAATCAAGAGAGAACAAGGGGCAGTGTCGGTAAAAAGTAACGAGGCAGAAACCTGATACTCCACATGCATAACGATAATCGCAAGATGAGGACAAAAAAAAAAAAAATGGTGCATTTCACATGCTGATGCGAATGCAGGGGTACTGTGCATTTCACATGCTGATGCGAATGCAGGGGTATGGTAGGTTTCACACGCTGATGCGAATGCAGGGGTATGGTGCGTTTCACACGCTGATGAAAATGCAGGGGTATGGAGCCTTTCACACGCTGATGAAAATGCAGGGGTACGGTGCATTTCACATGGTGCATTTCACACACAGGGGTACTGTGCGTTTCACACGCTGATGCGAATGCAGGGGTACGGTGCATACACACGCTGATGCGAATGCAGGGGTACGGTGCGTTCCACATGCTGATGCGAATGCAGGGGTACAGTGTGTTTCACACACTGATGCAAATGCAGGGGTACGCTGCGTTTCACACGCTGATGCAAATGCAGGGGTTCAGTGCGTTTCACATGCTGATGCGAATGCAGGGGTACGGTGCATTTCACACGCTGATGCGAATGCAGGGGTATGATGCGTTTCACACGCTGATGCGAATGCAGGGGTACAGTGCGTTTCACACGTTGATGCGAATGCAGGGGTACGGTGCGTTTCACACGCTCATGGGAATGGAGGGGTATGGTGCGTTTCACTTGGTGCGTTTCACACACAGGGTATGGTGCGTTTCACACTCTGATGCAAATGCAGGGGTACGGTGCGTTTCACACGCTGATGCGAATGCAGGGGTACGGTGCGTTTCACACGCTGATGCGAATGAAGGGGTACAGTGTGTTTCACACGCTGATGCGAATGCAGGGGTACGGTGTGTTTCACAAGCTGATGGGAATGCAGGGGTACGGTGCATTTCACATGGTGCGTTTCACACACAGGGGTACGGTGCGTTTCACATGCTGATGCGAATGCAGGGGTACGGTGCGTTTCACATGCTGATGTGAATGCGGGGGTACGGTGCGTTTCACATGCTGATGCGAATGCAGGGGTACAGTGTGTTTCACACGCTGATGCGAATGCAGGGGTATGGTGTGTTTCACAAGCTGATGGGAATTTAGGGGTACGGTGTGCTTCACACGCTGATGAAAATGCAGGGGTATGGTGTGTTTCACACGCTGATGAAAATGCAGGGGTACGGTGCATTTCACATGGTGCGTTTCACACGCAGGGGTACAGTGCGTTTCACATGCTGATGCGAATGCAGGGGTATGGTGCGTTTCACATGCTGATGCAAATGCAGGGGTACAGTGCGTTTCACACGCTGATGCGAATGCAGGGGTACAGTGTGTTTCACATGCTGATGCGAATGCAGGGGTATGATGTGTTTCACAAGATGATGAGGAATCAGGGGTACGGTGTGTTTCACATGGTGCGTTTCACACGCAGGGGTACGGTGCGTTTTACATGCTGATGCGAATGCAGGGGTACGGTGCGTTTAACATGCTGATGCGAATGCTGGGGTAAGGTACGTTTCACACGCTGATGCGAATGCAGGGGTATTGTGCGTTTCACATGCTGATGAAAATGCAGGGGTACGTGCATTTCACATGGTGCGTTTCACACACAGGGGTACAGTGCGTTTCACACACTGATGCGAATGCAGGGGTACGGTGCGTACACACGCTGATGCGAATGCAGGGGTACAGTGCGTTCCACATGCTGATACGAATGCAGGGGTACAGTGTGTTTCACACACTGATGCAAATGCAGGGGTACGCTGCGTTTCACACGCTGATGCAAATGCATGGGTACAGTGCGTTTCACACGCTGATGCGAATGCAGGGGTACGGTGCATCTCACACGCTGATGCGAATACAGGGGTATGATGCATTTCACATGCTGATGCGAATGCAGGGGTACGGTGCGTTTCACACGTTGATGCAAATGCAGGGGTACGGGGCAATTCACACGCTGATGGGAATGCAGGGGTATGGCGCGTTTCACTTGGTGCATTTCACATGCAGGGGTATGGTGCGTTTCACATGCTGATGTTAATGCAGGGGTATGGTGCGTTTCACACTCTGATGCGAATGCAGGGGTACGGTGCGTTTCACGCGCTGATGCAAATGCAGGGGTATGGTGCGTTTTCACACGCTAATGCGAATGCAGGGGTACAGTGTGTTTCACACGCTGATGCGTATGCAGGGGTTTGGTGTGTTTCACACGCTGATGGGAATGCAGGGGTACAGTGCATTTCACATGGTGCGTTTCACATGCAGGGGTATGGTGCGTTTCACATGCTGATGTTAATGCAGGGGTATGGTGCATTTCACACTCTGATGCGAATGCAGGGGTACGGTGCGTTTCACGCGCTGATGCGAATGCAGGGGTATGGTGCGTTTCACACGCTAATGCGAATGCAGGGGTAAGGTGCGTTTCACTTTGTGCGTTTCACATGCAGGGGTACGGTGCGTTTCACACGCTGAGGCGAATGCAGGGGTACGGTGCGTTTCAATGCAGGGGTATGATGCGTTTCACACACTGATGCAAATGCAGGGGGATAGTGCATTTCACACGCTGTGCGAATGCAGGGGTACGGTACGTTTCACACACTGATGTGAATACAGGAGTACGGTGCATTTCACACGCTGATGCGAATGCAGGGGTACAGTGCATTTCACACGCTGATGCGAATGCAGGGGTACGGTTTGCACAAGGATGCCTACCAAGTACTTGTCATTGCATACTTTCATTTGCAGGCCCTAGGTGTGGCAGACAGTGCCATAGCACAGGGCATGTAATTGTGTTGCACAATCGATGTGTGATGACCTGTGGAAACTGTCATGTGTGAAAGGGCACTATGTGGCACACATCACCTTGACACAATGCAGGGGTATGGTGCATTTCACACGCTGATGCGAATGCAGGGGTATGATGCGTTTCACACGCTGATGCAAATGCAGGTGTACGGTGCGTTTCACACGTTGATGCGAATGCAGGGGTACAGTGCGTTTCACACACTCATGGGAATGCAGGGGTATGATGCATTTCACTTGGTGCGTTTCACACGCAGGGTATGGTGCGTTTCACACTCTGATGCGAATGCAGGGGTACGGTGGGTCTCACACGCTGATGCGAATGCAGGGGTACAGTGCGTTTCACATGCTGCATGCGAATGCAGGGGTACAGTGTGTTTCACATGCTGATTTGAATGCAGGGGTACGGTGTGTTTCACACGCTGATGGGAATGCAGGGGTACAGTGGGTTTCACATGGTGCATTTCACACGCAGGGGTATGGTGCGTTTCACATGCTGATGCGAATGCAGGGGTATGGTGCGTTTCACACGCTGATGCGAATGCAGGGGTACGGTACGTTAAACACGCTGATGTGAATGCAGGGGTATGGTGCGATTCACATGCTGATGCGAATGCAGGGGTACGGTGCGTTTCACATGGTGCGTTTCACACGCAGGGGTATGGTGCGCTTCACATGCTGATATGAACGCAGGGGTACGGTGCATTTCACATGCTGAGGCGAATGCAGGGGTACGGTGCGTTTCACATGCTGATGCGAATGCAGGGGTATGGTGCGTTTCACACACTGATGCAAATGCAGGGGTATGGTGCATTTCGCACGCTGATTCGAATGCAGGGGTACGGTACGTTTCATACACTGATGCGAATGCAGGGGTACGGTGCATTTCACAGGCTGATGCAAATGCAGGGGTTCGGTGCATTTCACATGGTGCGTTTCACACCCAGGGGTACGATGCATTTCACACGCTGATGCGAATGCAGGGGTACGGTGCGTACACACGCTGATGCGAATGCAGGGGTACGGTGCGTTCCACATGCTGATGCGAATGCAGGGGTACAGTGTGTTTCACACACTGATGCAAATGCAGGGGTACGCTGCGTTTCACACGCTGATGCAAATGCAGGGGTACAGTGCGTTTCACATGCTGATGCGAATGCAGGGGTACGGTGCATTTCACACGCTGATGCGACTGCAGGGGTATGATTGCTTTCACACGCTGATGCGAATGCAGTGGTACAGTGCGTTTCACACATTGATGCGAATGCAGGGGTACGGTGTGTTTCACACGCTGATGGGAATGCAGGGGTATGGTGCGTTTCACTTGGTGCATTTCACACACAGGGTATGGTGCGTTTCACACTCTGATGCAAATGCAGGGGTACGGTGCATTTCACACGCTGATGCAAATGCAGGGGTACGGTGCGTTTCACACGCTGATGCGAATGCAGGGGTACAGTGTGTTTCACACGCTGATGCGAATGCAGGGGTACGGTGTGTTGCACAAGCTGATGGGAATGCAGGGATACGGTGCATTTCACATTCTGATGCGAATGCAGGGGTACGGTGCGTTTCACATGCTTATGCGAATGCAGGGGTACGGTGCGTTTCACACGCTGATGCGAATGCAGGGGTACAGTGTGTTTCACACGCTGATGTGAATGCAGGGGTATGGTGTATTTCACACACGGATGCCAATGCAGGGGTATGGTGCGTTTCACACGCAGGGGTACGGTGCGTTTCACATGCTGATGCGAATGCACGGGTACGGTGCGTTTCACATGCTGATGCGAATGCAGGGGTATGGTGCGTTTCACACGCTGATGCGAATGCAGGGGTACAGTGTGTTTTACACGCTGATGCGAATGCAGGGGTGTGGTGTGTTTCACAAGCTGATGGGAATTTAGGGGTACGGTGTGCTTCACATGGTGCATTTCACACGCAGGGGTACGGTGCATTTCACATGCTGATGCGAATGCAGGGGTACGGTGCGTTTCACATGCTGATGCGAATGCAGGGGTAAGGTACGTTTCACACGCTGATGCGAATGCAGGGGTATGGTGCGTTTCACACGCTGATGAAAATGCAGGGGTACGGTGCATTTCACATGGTGCGTTTCACACGCAGGGGTACAGTGCGTTTCACATGCTGATGCGAATGCAGGGGTATGGTGCGTTTCACATGCTGATGCGAATGCAGGGGTACAGTGCGTTTCACACGCTGATGCAAATGCAGGGGTACAGTGTGTTTCACACGCTGATGCGAATGCAGGGGTATGATGTGTTTCACAAGCTGATGGGGATTCAGGGGTACGGTGTGTTTCACATGGTGCGTTTCACACGCAGGGGTACGGTGCGTTTTACATGCTGATGCGAATGCAGGGGTACGGTGCGTTTCACATGCTGATGCGAATGCAGGGGTATGGTGCGTTTCACATGCTGATGAAAATGCAGGGGTACGGTGCATTTCACATGGTGCGTTTCACACACAGGGGTACAGTGCGTTTCACACACTGATGCGAATGCAGGGGTACAGTGCGTACACACGCTGATGCGAATGCAGGGGTACAGTGCGTTCCACATGCTGATACGAATGCAGGGGTACAGTGTGTTTCACACACTGATGCAAATGCAGGGGTACGCTGCGTTTCACACGCTGATGCAAATGCAGGGGTACAGTGCGTTTCACATGCTGATGCGAATGCAGGGGTACGGTGCATCTCACACGCTGATGCAAATGCAGGGGTACGGTGCGTTTCACACGCTGATGCGAATGCAGGGGTACAGTGTGTTTCACACGCTGATGCGAATGCAGGGGTACGGTGTGTTGCACAAGCTGATGGGAATGCAGGGATACGGTGCATTTCACATGCTGATGCGAATGCAGGGGTACGGTGCGTTTCACATGCTGATGCGAATGCAGGGGTACGGTGCGTTTCAAACGCTGATGCGAATGCAGGGGTACAGTGTGTTTCACACGCTGATGTGAATGCAGGGGTATGGTGTATTTCACACGCTGATGCCAATGCAGGGGTATGGTGCGTTTCACACGCAGGGTACGGTGCGTTTCACATGCTGATGCGAATGCAGGGGTACGGTGCGTTTCACATGCTGATGCGAATGCAGGGGTACGGTGCGTTTCACACGCTGATGCGAATGCAGGGGTACAGTGTGTTTTACACGCTGATGCGAATGCAGGGGTATGGTGTGTTTCACAAGCTGATGGGAATTTAGGGGTACGGTGTGCTTCACATGGTGCATTTCACACGCAGGGGTACGGTGCATTTCACATGCTGATGGGAATGCAGGGGTACGGTGCGTTTCACATGCTGATGCGAATGCAGGGGTAAGGTACGTTTCACACGCTGATGCGAATGCAGGGGTATGGTGCGTTTCACACGCTGATGAAAATGCAGGGGTACGGTGCATTTCACATGGTGCGTTTCACACGCAGGGGTACAGTGCGTTTCACATGCTGATGCGAATGCAGGGGTATGGTGCATTTCACATGCTGATGCGAATGCAGGGGTACAGTGCGTTTCACACGCTGATGCAAATGCAGGGGTACAGTGTGTTTCACACGCTGATGCGAATGCAGGGGTATGGTGTGTTTCACAAGCTGATGGGGATTCAGGGGTACGGTGTGTTTCACATGGTGCGTTTCACACGCAGGGGTACGGTGCATTTTACATGCTGATGCGAATGCAGGGGTACGGTGCGTTTCACATGCTGATGCGAATGCAGGGGTATGGTGCGTTTCACATGCTGATGAAAATGCAGGGGTACGGTGCATTTCACATGGTGCGTTTCACACACAGGGGTACAGTGCGTTTCACACACTGATGCGAATGCAGGGGTACGGTGCGTACACACGCTGATGCGAATGCAGGGGTACAGTGCGTTCCACATGCTGATACGAATGCAGGGTTACAGTGTGATTCACACACTGATGCAAATGCAGGGGTACGCTGCGTTTCACATGCTGATGCAAATGCAGGGGTACAGTGCATTTCACATGCTGATGCGAATGCAGGGGTACGGTGCATCTCACACGCTGATGCGAATACAGGGGTATGATGCATTTCACATGCTGATGCGAATGCAGGGGTAGGGTGCGTTTCACACGTTGATGCGAATGCAGGGGTACGGTGCAATTCACACGCTGATGGGAATGCAGGGGTATGGTGCATTTCACTTGGTGCGTTTCACATGCAGGGTATGGTGCGTTTTACACTCTGATGCGAATGCAGGGGTACGGTGCGTTTCACGCGCTAATTGGTAATTAAATATTATAAAATGGTATTTTTTTATGAATATTTTTGGTTACATATATTTAGCTAATCATGTTTTTAATAATTATGTATATGTATTGTAAATGGTTTATATTTATTTAATAGTTCATATTTGTATTATAAAAAAAAATAATTTTTTATAAGTATGTCATTTTAACCCCTACGCTATCCAACACTTTCCCTACTGTTGCACTCTCTGGAGTTGGAATAGTAATTTTTACCCCTACGCTATCCAACACTTTCCCTACTGTTGCACTCTCTGGAGTTGGAATAGTAATTTTTAACCCTACGCTATCCAACACTTTCCCTACTGTTGCACTCTCTGGAGTTGGAATAGTAATTTTTACCCCTACGCTATCCAACACTTTCCCTACTGTTGCACTCTCTGGAGTTGGAATAGTAATTGTTACCCCTACGCTACCCAACACTTTCCCTACTGTTGCACTCTCTGGAGTGGGAATAGTAATTTTTACCCCTACGCTATCCAACACTTTCCCTACTGTTGCACTCTCTGGAGTTGGAATAGTAATTGTTACCCCTACGCTATCCAACACTTTCCCTACTGTTGCACTCTCTGGAGTGGGAATAGTAATTGTTACCCCTACGCTATCCAACACTTTCCCCACTGTCGCACTCTCTGGAGTGGGAATAGTAATTTATATGATTATTTTATGTATATAAATGTATTAGTAATTTATTATATTTTTATTTGTTTATAAGTTATGAAAATAATTAATTTAGACTTATTATTAATGAAAAATATATTATGTATTATATATTTATTAATATTAATTTGTATTACATTATGTATTAATTTTAAATATTATAGTATATTTTTTATATGTTTATTTCATTTATAAGTATTATTTTGTTAATATTAGATTTTTATTTTATAAAAATAAAACGATATTTTACAAAAAACTATATTTTTGTCATTCTATATTTTTTTTCGATATATTTGTACTTACCTTGTTAGGGATAGGATTCCGATATTTTTGCCATCGATATTTTTGTTCCGATAATTTTGTATATGGATATTTGTGTATTCGATATTTTGTCAGACATTCCCAAAATAGATGTGAGAAGGCATTTTGCACTAAGAAATAGTACTAAATTTGCTGTTGATGTAGAATGTTCTACCCAACTTACTCCCAGCATCTAACACTATTTTCCAAAATGGATGGGAGGGTGCATTTTGCGTTAAGAAATAGCACTAAATGCAGCAGGACACAAATATCTGCATCAAAGAGTAATGCGGAAATACCTAAATTACTCCGATTACACCAGCGGAATTAAAATTAATTTGAACTATAATGTTTGGAAAAGGTTTGTATAGTTTAAGTTGGAGTTGTATAGAAGGGATGAATTAACTTTTACCAACTATAGCTAAGAATTAACCTTTGTTGTATTCATTGAATTTCCATGTTTTTTATTTTTTAACCAACTTTATTGAGTTTGGTATAGCACATAACAACTTTAAAATCAAACCAACAGCTGTGTTATCTCATCCACGTTACCCCATTGATATTTAACAGCCCCATGAGATGACAACCAAATATAGCCCTTCAAAGTTTTTGATCAATCCTGAAAGCCCTGAGTGTAGGAGAGTAGAATCTGCTTACTATGTTTACTCCCACTTTTTGCTGGTGTTTCACAGTTTTTTGACTTTAGTCTGGCTGGGGCCCTGCCATCCGGAACCCCAGCCTAGCTGCTTCCTCTCTAAATTGATTCCATGTTAAATAGGTACACTCCAGATTGGTTACTGGGTTACCCTTGTGAGTCCCTAGTATTTGGTACACCAGGTACTCAGGGCATAGGTACCCCAAAGGCCTACCAGGGGCTGAAGCATGTATTATGCCACCCCTGGGAAGCCTTCCAAAATGGCACCATAGGACTGCTACTGCAGCCTGGGTAAGGTGGTGCATGCACCCCTTACTAAGATATAGGTTACCTATATCTACCTTTAATCACTGCTACATATAAGCCTATCAGTCACTCCTATGGCAGGTATTATCAACCCTGAAGGCAGAGTGCTTGGTTCTGTGTGAGAGGGTGCCCATGCATGAGCTGGACCAGTCTGCAGCTCTCTGAGCCTATTCAATGAGGCTGTTCTGTTATGCGGCCAGACCATATACTCTTAAGTGCATTATAACCTCAAAGTAAATGCTAACTTTGGAACGGCTGCATGGAAACATGTTGTGTTTGGTGTCAAACACTTTGGAATCCTACCCCCCCACCCCCCAGTCCTGGTGGCAGGGATAGAATTCCACCTTTCTTGAGGGAGAGACACGTACACACTGGTCTGCCCGGTAATAGTTTAAAAGAGCCCTGGTATCACAAAATGGATGCTGCAGCCACAGACACGAGGCTGGCCTCCTGCTGCTGACTGAAACTCCAGCAGGGGAGGCCTGGATGATAGGTTTCCTGTCACAGGGAGGTGTAACCACCTCCCAAACAGGCTTTAGTGTATTAAGGTTGGGTTGGTGCACTCTGAGAGTGCTTTGATGTCTGCACTGGGGGCACATTTGGTGTCCCTGTGCATAGTCCAGCCCCTGCTCTGGCACGAAACTGGACAAAGGAAAAGGGTGTAGCCACCCCTCTTTCCAAACCCTCCCATAGGTGGGTCCCCAGAGTGTCGTGCCTGCCATATTGGTTGGCAAAGTCAGAGCGGAGAGCTGGTTGGCAATAACGTTATGAGTCCCCTACGCGCATGCGCGAACATTAGCGCCTGCGCATGAAGAGAAGAGGCTGATCTTAAGCCCGCCTCTCGGTTCCCACAACGCTTCGCGTTCTCTTTGCGGTTCCGGGGCCACTTTGTCTGTTTCCGGGTCATGGTGGTGGCGTCTTCGGGCTCGTCGGGTTTTGCGGCGACTTGCAGTGTGAAGAAATCTGTAATTAAGGTAATCCACCTTACGAAGATCTCCTCTGTTGGTGCAACGCTTGTTTTTGGGGTGAAAGTTTTGTTTACTTAGAGGCATTGGTCTAAAGTTTACTTTGTTTAATAGGCGGTAGTTCTGCCCTGTACGATTTTCATTTACGTTGGTCGGTAATCATCTTAGTTCGTTCATGTGTGACGAGTGTGAGGTTCACATGAGTTTGTTTTTTCTCTCGTAATAGTGCTTTGGAGGTGCTACTAAATATGCGATTGATGGTTCTAGTTGAACTGGCTCTTTCACTGCAAAAGAGCGTTCCTTATATTCTTTTGGTGCAGTATAGGCACCTTCCTTTTCCGGGTTCTCTTTCTATGTGTATCCAGTCATCATAATAGGTGAGATAATTGTTATGAATAATTCAGGCTTAACCCCTCCATATGTCTCACCCAATGTTAATTAAGTTTATCGTGTTTCCAGAAGGTCCACGTAATCCTGTTTTAAGAAGCTGGTGCCCCTCTCACTCCTGTTATAGGTGGTCGGTTCTTCTACATCCATTGCTGTGCATAGGAATGGAAAGGTAGTTAAAAGGAATAATTAGCACATAGATAGTCTAGACAGTAAGGGAGGGACTCTAATGCTTTCTTGCTTTCTGTCCTTGATATAGTTGAATACCAAGAGAGATACACCAGCCTCCAGAATTTCCACAGCCTTCTTGACGATATATCCACAAGAGAATCCTGTTTTTCCCCCACTTACCTTGTTTTGTTTTCCCTTCCTCCCCCAAGACATCATCATTTGTTTACCAGGTTACATGTTCTGGCATTTGGTGGTGTTAAGGGGAAGTTGAGTACTGGTCTTTACTTCTTTGGCACATCTGCGACAACAGCTGGGACAGGCACAACAGAACGCGAAGCCTAATAAAAAGTGTATTTTGATGCCCGAATACCATGGAACTGAATTTGGGAGACTTGGCCAACATGATAGGGAATTTACAGAATTAGACCCAGGCTTTAGCCGATAGGGTAGACGCATTGTATAGAGATCGGGATAGGTGGGCTACTAGTTCACAAGCTTCTGTCATTCAAGTAGTTACACCGCCACCTGCTCCTCCTGAACGTTCTTTGGAGATCCTGCTAAATGTGCAGCATTTATCAGCCAATGTCAGCTGCATTTCATGTGCAAAGCATTCTGTTTTCCTTCAGACCAGGCCAAGGTGGCGTTTGTGAAATCGTATCTAGGGGGTTCAGCCGCTAATTGGTCTATACCATTAATAGAAAAGGATGATCCTTTGCTCTTAGATTACGACGCTTTCAAAAGAGAACTACGTAAATTATTCGATAAACACACTTTTACACATGCTGCTGACAGAATTATTAAACCTTAGACAGGGATCTAAAGATTTACCCACATACATTTCCACCTTCAATCGATTAGTGCCAGAAGCAGAATGGCCTGGCGAAAAATGCAGTGCCTTATTCTATAGTGTGGCAGGGTATGCTCAGACGTGAGTCCCTTGCTCACTTTGCCACTGGATTCAAGCAAGCCGGGCTGAAGACGGCTGGAATGCCAGAAACCGGTCCTCGGAAGCTTGTTTCCGGTCCAGGGAAGACATGGCTTGGCAGTTCGGGCTGGACTGTTCCCATGAGGCACAGGGTCAGACTGATTTGCATATAGCCATGTCTTAACTGGGGTGGCAGAGTGGGCTAAAGAACGGTGATGGATTAAACCCAGATCTTTTGACTGGGTGTGAGTGTTTGATTGATTCAGATGCTCCGTCCATCACCACCCCCTTTTGTACCGCTTTTGGCCGCCATAAGTGTGGCAGGGTATGCTCAGACGTGAGTCCCTTGCTCACTTTGCCACTGGATTCAAGCAAGCTGGACTGAAGACGGCTGGAATACCAGAAACCGGTCCTCGGAAGCTTGTTTCCGGTGTAGGGAAGACATGGCTTGGCAGTTCGGGCTGGACTGCTCCCATGAGGCACAGGGTCAGACTGATTTGCATATAGCCATGTCTGAACTGGGGTGGCAGAGTGGGCTAAAGAACGGTGATGGATTAAACCCAGTTCTTTTGACTGGGTGTGAGTGTTTGATTGATTCAGATGCTCCGTCCATCACCACCCCCTTTTGTACCGTTATTCTATAAAGGCTTGCGTGATGAATTGAAGGACGCATTAGCTCATGTTGTCGACCCTCCTGATTCGTGTAATGAGTTAATAGAAATGGTGGTGAAGTTAGACCACCGGTTGGGAGAAAGAAAAAAGGAGAAAACATGATTTGAATATAATAAGATGACCTATAAGGAGAAGAAAACTGAGACAGAGACAAGGGCAGATGATAGAGAACCCATGCAGATAGGGAGCATAAAAGATCCTCTTAGTGAAGCAGAGAAACAACGCAGAAGGGATAACAAATTATGTCTATACTGTGGCAAAGCTGGTCACTTTTTAAGAGATTGCCCTACAAAACCTAAACCTACAAAGAAGTCGGAAAACTAGACGACCCGAAGTTGAAAGAGACTGCAACCCCGGGTCATTCAGGATCTATAGTCTCATCTTTACAAGCTAAACAAAGTCATTTCTTTATTCCTTCTTGGTTACAATGGAGTTATGTTAGCGTTGATATCTTCATAATGATTGATTCAGGTGCCTCTGGAAATTTTATGGACGAGAAATGGGCGAGAATTCATGACATCCCTAGAACACCTAAAGTAATAAAAGAAGTGTTCTCCATCGATGGAAGTTCCTTAAAATCGGGTCCTATTACACACACCACTGTAGACTTAGAAGTAACTCTTCCTTCTAATCATTGGGAAACCCTTGCCTTTGATTTGATCCAGTACCCTCAGTTTCCAGTGGTGTTAGGGCTCCTCTGGTTGAGAAGACACAATCCGTCCATAAACTGGGTGGAGTCCCTGGTCCGGTTCAATTCCATTGCCTGTAAGGAGCATACCATACCTAAGCTACCTTTGTCACGCAATATAGACACTTGTGCGGTCAGTATAGACAACAGCTCCCATACGGAAAATCAAGAATGCCAGAATGTATTTGTATTACCTTCTACAGAAACTTACCATGTAGATGAACCTGATACATTGCTACCTGAGGCTTATCATGAGTATCTCACCGAGTTTGATGCTGAACAGGCAACCAGTCTACCTCCAGACAGGGTATACGACTGCCGGATCGATCTGCAGGCAGGAGCACGCATACCCACGAGTAGAGTGTATGCATTAACCAAAAAAGAAAACATATATTTGAGAGAGTACCTAGATAAGATGCTGGACATAGGATTCATTCGTGTATCTAGGTCTCCTGCTTCATCTGCTCTCTTTATTATACCAAAACGGGAGGGTGGATTGGTTTGTTGCATTGACTATTGTGCCCTAAATTTCGTGACTATCAAGAACAAATACCCCTTACCACTCATCTCCTCCTTACTAGATCAGGTGAAGACCGCACAATTCTTCACGAAATTGGATTTACGTGGGGCATACCACCTTGTGAGAATAAAAGAAGGAGATGAGTGGAGGACTGGATTCTGTACAAAGTTCGGGTTATTCGAGTATTTAGTAATGCCCTTTGGGCTGTGTAATGCTCCCTCCGCATTCCAATATTTCATCAATGATGTGTTAAAGGATCTTGGACAAATGTGTGATAGCATACATAGATGACCTACTTATTTATTCAGCTACTTTGGATGAACACATAGTACATGTCCAGGCTGTGTTAGAAAGACTCAAAAAGAATCTGTTGTTTTGTAAATTAGACAAGTGCTTCTTTCATAGAGATCAGGTAGCCTTTTTGGGATATATCATCTCTGCTCAGGGGTTACAAATGGACCCTCACAAGATTCAAGCATTAATGCAATGGCCAGCACCTACTACTGTCAATAAAATACAACGGTTCTTTGGTTTTGCCAATTTTTATAGGCGCTTCATGGACCATTTCTCTGAAATAGTGTCCCCCATCACCAAACTCCTAAAGAAAGGTACGCCCTTTATCTGGTCTTCCGAAGCAGACAAAGCCTTTCATATATTGAAAGAGGCTTTTACCCAGGCTCCCATTCTGAGACATCCCGATCAGCATAGTCTTTTTATTGTATAAGTAGACGCTTCTCATGTTGCTGTAGGAGGTATTCTGTCCCAAGTCCATCCTGATACAGTAGTGTTACATCCAGTGGCATATTACTCACACAAACTGACTCCAACAGAAACTAATTATGCCATAGGGGAGAGAGAACTTCCAGAAATGAAAAAGGTGCTGGAAGAATGGCGACAGTTCTTATTGGGCACTCGTTACACAGTCACAATCATTACAGACCACAGAAACCTACAATATTTGAAAAACGCAAAGGCATTGTCCATGAGACAACTCAGATGGACTCAGTTTTTTAGTGGTTATGATTTTGTGACACATTTTAGAGCTGGCAAGAAAAATGGGAAGGCCGATGCTTTATCCCGTTTTGGATTTGGATGACCCCTATAAATGAATATCTTCCTAACATCATTGACACTGAAAAGATAATAGGGGTTCTCACTTTTGAAGAACAATTCCTTCAACAGGTTTTGGAAGCACAACAAGACCCAGACATAACAGACTTCTTAAAAACACAAATAACTCAAATCAAACAAGGTTTGTACTATGTTCAGGGTAGGTTATTTATTCCTACTCAGCTACAACAACAGGTTTTGCATTGGTGTCATACACAGGGGGTGGCAGGACATCCAGGATATAAAAGATCAATAGAAATGGTAAAACGATATTGTTGGTGGCCAGGATTAACTCAAGATGTACAAAAGTATGTTAAGACATGTCATGTTTGTGCTCAAGGAAAGACCTCCCATATCGGACCTATTGGGCTTTTACACCCCATTCCCACTCCTCCTGTTTCATGGCATACTGTGACCATGGACTTCATTGTGGAATTGCCATGCACAAAGAGGAGTAATAACACGCTATTGGTTGTAGTGGATGTATTTACCAAGACTGCTCACTTCATTCCCTTGACAGGTCTCCCTTCCTCTCTTACACTCGCTAAGACCTTCGTGCAAAACATTGTTATGTTACACGGCATTCCGTCTGTTTTAATAACAGATAGAGGAACACAGTTTGATTCAAAATTCTGGAAGAATTTGTGTACACTACTCCAAATAGATGTTCGATTGTCTTCGAGTCACCATCCTCTAACAGATGGACAGACAGAAAGAGTCAATAAGAGTTTTGAACAGTTCATTAGATGTCAGGCTTTACAGACTCTCCAGGACTGGGATGAGGTTGTCTGGTTGGCCGAGTTATCGTATAACAACAGCCATCACTTCTCCACTCTCTTTTCCCCTTTCTATGGTTCACATGGTTTTCATCCCAGAGTATTGCCAATTCCCCTGTCCGTCTCACGTGACACTCCCGCAGTCTCGGACTTATTACACCATTTACAGAATGTACATGGAGCTATCCAGATCAATTTAGACACAGCTAAAACAGCATACAAGAAGGGGCGGATACACATAGAAATCAGGAACCCGCTTATCAGTCTGGTGACAAGGTTTGGTTGTCCACTGAGCACATAACGTTGAGAGGAGCTTGTAAATGTAAACCTAAATATGTAGGTCCCTTTCTGATCCTTAAGATGGTGAACCCTGTTGCCATGAAGCTTGACTTACCTTCCTATATGAAAATACATCCCGAGTTTCATGTCTCACTCCTAAAGCCTGTTGAACCAGATACGTGTCTTCCTGTGCTCCCAATTCCATTTCCCACAATAGTTGATTCCGAGGAGGAATATGAAGTGGAAGCTATTATTGATTCTAGGAGAAGTAGACGTAAGCTACAGTATTTGATTCATTGGAAAGGATACAGGATTGAGGAACGTACTTGGGAACCTGCTAGTCAGGTACATGCACCCCGCCTAATCCGCACTTTTCACAGGCGCTACCAACTTAATAGACCTAAACCAGTAGGAGGGGTGTACTGTCGTGCCTGCCATATTGCTTGCAAAGTCAGAGCGGAGAGCTGGTTGGCAATAACGTTATGAGTCCCCTACGCGCATGCGTGAAAATTAAGCGCCTGCGCATGAAGAGAAGAGGCTGATCTTAAGCCCGCCTCTCGGTTCCCACAACGCTTCGCATTCTCTTTGCGGTTCCGGGGCCACTTTGTCTGTTTCCGGGTCACGGTGGTGGCATCTTCGGGCTCGTCTGGCTTTGCGGCGACTCGAGGTGTGAAGAAATCTGTAATTAAGCTAATCCACCTTACGAGGATCTCCTCTGTTGGTGCAATGCTTGTTTTTAGGGTGAAAGTTTTGTTTACTTAGAGGCATTGGTCTAAAGTTTGCTTTGTTTAAAAGGCGGTAGTTAGGCCCTTTACGATTTTCATTTTCATTGGTCGTTAATCATCTTAGTTTGTTCATGTGTGCCGAGTGTGAGATTCACATGAGTTTGTTTTTTCTCCGTTGAACTGGCTCTTTCACTGCAAAAGAGCGTTCCTTATATTCTTTTGGTGCAGTACAGGCACCTTCCTTTTCCGGGTTCTCGTTCTATGTGTATCCAGTCATCATAATAGGTAAGATAATTGTTATAAATAATTCAGGCCTACCCCCTCCATATGTCTCACCCTATGTTAATTAAGTTTATCGTGTTTCCAGAAGGTCCACGTAATCCTGTTTTAAGAAGCTGGTGCCCCTCACACTCCTGTTATAGGTGGCTGCTTCTCCTACATCCTTTGCTGTGCATAGGAATGGAAAGGTAGATAAAAGGAATAAATAGCACATAGATAGTCTAGACAGAAAGGGAGGGACTCTAATGCTTTCTTGCTTTCTTTCCTTGATATAGTTGAATACCAAGAGAGATAAACCAGCCTCCAGAATTTCCACTGCCTTCTTGACGATATACCAAAAGAGAATACTGTTTTTCCCCCACTAACCTTGTTTTGTTTTCCCTTCTTCCCCCAAGACATCATCATTTGTTTACTAGGTTACATGTTCTGGCATTTGGTGGTGTTAAGGGGAAGTTGAGGACTGGTCTTCACTTCTATGGTACTTCTGCGACAACAGCTGGGACAGGCACAACACAGAGTATGTCCAACCCCTTTGCTTAGTATAAGTAAGGGAACCCTAGAAACAGGACTTTAGACCTGGACGAAACTCTGAAACTGAATCCTGGAACTTTGACGCTCTACTAAAGACAAGAGGACGGAAGAATCTCCCTTCAGGTCAAGGAGTGACTACCCTGTTCAAACAGGCACCAACAAAGCATGTGCTGGTCTGCATCACTGAAGCTCCCGCCGGACTCTGAAGTAATTGCAGCCCTGGAAGAGAATTTTCAGACTTCTCGAAGGCCGACCCGAGTCCCCAGCAAAGCTGAGACCGGCAGCCCTCAGGAGTGGTGTGGAACTGGGATCCCTGGACACCAATGCTAAGGGCATTGACTTCCCAAGCTTTTCTGAAGTTGTGCTTTGGGTTGCTTGTAGCCAAAACGCCAACCACCATCTGCACTAAAGATTGTGGGTCTACACTCCACAAGTGTTCTGTGGGCCTCCTTCTTGCATTTCCGCTCGAGGCTCCTTCGCGATCCTTGGTCCATCGACTAGTGGGTCCCCACGAAGGCTATTCTGAGTTCTTTAATTCCTGTGTGAGTTGCTGTTGCTAAGGCTTGTTGGGTCCAATCTGGGCACCAACACCGCAGCACTCGGCATCCTTCGTGGGACAGCTCGAATCCAGCACCTGGGGTCGACGCCTCCTGATCCTTGTGGCTGAAGAGTCAAGCTTCACCCTCTTCACCTGAATTCCCCCAACATCTGTGGCCATTTGACTATTGTGCCCTTGCTCACTGGCTAGTGACCCAGACTCTGTCCCCTCTGCTTTCAGGTTTTTCACATCTTCGATCCAGGCTTGGATCACTCTGGACACTTTCCACCACTTCAGCAGCAGCACTTTACAGCAGATCGCCATTGAAAATGGCGACGAAGCCCGACACCAAAAGACACCTATGCACCTGGATTCCCTGGGTGAGGTAACTCGAGTACTCCATTGCTCTGTGGTTGTTGGCTCTAGAACCCCTTAAGTCTCAAGGGATTTGCTCAAAGACCTCCTCTAAGTGTCGTTTATCTTTAAAATTTCAACCGCTACTTTCCCCGTAGAACTTTATGGTGATTCGCGGCTATGTTTAGACACTGCACACATCCCCCATGGGTCCCCTGTGTCACTACCTTTGGTGGTTTCTGTTGGCCCCAGCAGTTCTACAGGCTATAGGCCTTGTATCTATGCAAGTTGTGGTTCTTATACCAATTTATTGATATATGGTTTGGTACGCCCCTAGGGCTCAACGTATATTGTGCTAATTTGCTGTGTGCTATTAAGTTTACTGAATGTACTTTTGTCTCTAGCCTCATAAAGAGACTAGTGGGATGTGTTTAGAATAAATACATATATCCATACTAATAATATAAAGAGAGAGCCCAAACCTTTGAGGCAGGTAATCTCAGGAACCACAGCACCAATCACAACACCCAATACAGCGTTGGAAAGGGCAGTTGCAGCAGAAGGACATAGGCTATACAGACGCCCACCATATACATTTAAAAGGTAAAAGAACCGTGCCAGCAAAGTAGTCCCTTGTGGGTGTGTCTGCGTTGTGCTGTGGGCGTGTGCTGTGGGCGTGTGCTGGGGGTGTGACAAACACTGGGGGCATGTGGTACGTTCCACCCTTCATGCCATGTCTCATATTGTGTGCTAATCCCACCCTGCTCCCTTTAAATACCCCTGCACCCCATGATCATAACCCACCCTTACTCCTTAAAATACCCCAACACCCATAAACACTAACCCATCTTAACCCTATAAATATACCCTGTACCCCAAAACCCAAACCTATCCCTAAACCCTAAAAATACCCCTATGCCCCAAACCCCAAACCTAGCCCTGAACCCTATAAATACCCCTGTACCTCAAAACCCAAACCTACCCCTGAACCCTAAAAATACCCCTGTACCCCAAAACCCAAACCTAGCCCTGAACCCTAAAAATACCACTGTACCCCAAACCCCAAACCTACACCTGAACCCTAAAACACCCCTGTACCCCAAAACACAAACCTAGCCCTGAACCCTTAAAATACCCCTGTACCCCAAAACCCAAACCTACCCCGAACCCTAAAAATACCCCTGTAACCCAAAACCCAAACCTAGCCCTGAACCCTAAAAATACCCTTGTACCCCAAAACCCAAACCTACCCCTGAACCCTAAAATACCTCTGTACCCCAAAACCCAAACCTAGACCTAAACCCTAAAAATACCCCTGTACCCCAAAACCCAAACCTAGCCCTGAACCCTTAAAATACCCCTGTGCCCCAAAACCCAAACCTACCCCTGAACCCTAAAAATACCCATATACCCCAAAACTCAAAACTATATCTGAACCCTTAAAATACCCCTGTACCCCAAAACCCAAACCTACCCCTGAACCCTAAAAATACCCCTGTACCCCAAAACCCAAACCTAGCCCATAACCCTAAAAATACCACTGTACCCCAAAACCCAAACCTACCCCTGAACCCTAAAATACCCCTGTACCCCAAAACACAAACCTAGCCCTGAAGCCTTAAAATACCCCTGTACCCCAATACCCAAACCTACCCCTGAACCCTAAAAATACCCCTATACCCCAAAACCCAAAACTATATCTGAACCCTTAAAATACCCCTGACCCCAAAACCAAACCTAGCCCTGAACCCTAAGAATAACCCTGTACCCCAAAACCCAAACCTAGCCCTGAACCCTTAAAGTATCCCTGCACCCCAAACCTACCCCTGAACCCTAAAAATACCCCTATACCCCAAAACCCAAACCTAGCCCTGAACCCTAAAAATACCCCTGTACCCCAAAACCCATACCTATCCCTAAACCCTAAAACTACCCCTGTACCCCATAACCCAAAACTATATCTGAACCCTTAAAATACCCAAACACCCCAAAACATATACCACAGTACCCCAAAACATATACCCTTATACCCATACTTACCTTATCCAAACATTAAAAGAAACATGCTTTTACCATTCATGCATTTACAACGAATTTCGTTGTAAATGTATGCGTAGTAAAATCATATAAAATGTAATGCCATGCGTTATAATGGCATTGCGGAGTCATGGTACTTTCGTAATGAAAGTATGCGGAGTGATGGTATCTGCAAAGAAAGTTTCGGAATAATCGGTGTTTACCCTCCCCCGGTAAGTATATTGGTGGCACGGCGGCCCACATCTCCAGCAACATACTCATATGTTTTCACCACCCATTTGAAAAATGCACAGGTCTCACTCATTGATGGCCAGCACCAACATACACTTTTAGACACACCTCCCGCCACAAGTTCTAGAATTGCGAACTTTAGAACTGGGGAGCTACGTTCGAATCTCGGCATCAGCTCAACATCCTGTGATTCCAGGCAAATCGATTTGTCTCCCCGTGCCTACCACAAATGAATGTGTTCTTCTGTAATGTAAATTGTGCTCATGCCATGTTGTTGAGTTTGCGCTATATAATATTGCAAAGAAATATAAAGTAGGGAAACTCGAGTTCACACACTAATGAACGCGCACTCTTAAGTGCATCAGCAGTGCACTGTGAATCGGAGCGTTTCACAGGCCTGTCACAGATAAGAAATGCTATCAAAATGAAATCCTACAAAACAATATACTACTGGCCGGCAGCAATTCATACCCAGACAACGTCGGCACGGGCTGCTATCAACAATGAAATAATAAACCAAGGACTTATAGAAATGGAAGACTCACTGTATCTATTAAGCGAGAAGTCCTTACAAGATTTCAGCCTGCCGCCAGCTGTCCGAACTAACCTAACTGGATACCACAATATTGCTACCGCACACAATATTCCAGAGCTAAATAACTACCTTGCTCAACACTTGCCTAACTTAGTTCCCGATCAACAACTCGCCTACAACACCATAGTTGATAGTGTTGAAAAGAAGCAAGGCAAAGTATTGTTCATAGACGCCCCCGGTGGCACAGGAAAGACTTACCTAATCAACCTCATACTTGCCAAAGTTCGATCTTCTGGGAATTCGGCTCTAGCTGTTGCTTCATCTGGAATAGCTGCCACTTAGCTAACAGCTGGGAAAACAGCACATTCTACCTTTGAACTGCCTCTAACAGTTTCCCTTGAAAGGGATTCAATATGCTCTATTCGGAAAAACGGACCTTTAGGGGCACTGCTTCAAAATGTGTCTCTTATCATGTGGGACGAATGTACAATGATACTAAAACCATTGCTGCCTAGCCTTTTTTTACCCGGACAACGTCGGGACGGGCCGCTAGTTTTATATAAATACCTGGTGTGGTTTTCCTTTCATTTGGTCATTCACAAGATTATAGATTGGTAAAACAAGCTACTTTACATTCCTCCAAGACTTAGGCTGAAGGCTGCTCTCCACAGCTACCACTAGGATCGCTTTCTATAACGGTTGTCTTTAACCTACCATCAATAAGGGTTGTTTGGACTGGTGCAAGGTGCCCACAAGAATAGTGGACAGCTTATGCCAGGCCAACTTCTCACACTGAGCACTCTCACCAAATATTTTCTACTGTTTATGAGGGCCCCTACTACCCTTATATGTTGGCCTCTCTGTCTTGGAGGACCCCTCTATTGCCAGCCACCAATCTGAGAGCTCAGTGGGGGGGGGGGGGTGTTTGTGAGTCCAGAATCTTGCTATGTCTCTCTGCCTATTCATGTCTGTTCAAGATGCATGTTTCTCATGCACTCCATTATACCAAGAAGTGCCACCCCGGGTGCGAGATCAAGGGGAGCAACAAGAGCAACAAGGCGCTCAGATGGCTCTTTTTTGAGAGATCACCAATATGATGGGCTCCTATCACATGACAAAACCTTGTAATAGAAATATCCCTACAGAACCTCACATTGACAACAGTTAGGGGTCAGAAGGTTTGCATCAAGTATGGTGTGCAATATGTAGTGTGGAGTAAGTTCAGTTGTATAGAACATGAGTAAAAGCAGGGCACACATAATAATTATTCTAAAAAATTGTATATTAGGTTAGTCAAAGTGCATAGTGTTTGCTTCTTGAACATACAGCTGCCTCAAGAAACCAACTTAAGCAGCAACAGAATTCATTGTCAGCTACTTCTTGCAAACACCTAAAAGCTTGTTGGCATTTACGATAATTTCTGAGGCTTGAAAAAGGTGCTAAATGCATTCTCGTAAATAATTGGCAATACCCACAGAAGACAGTAAAATGAATCATAGTTTGCTTAGAAATATTGTTGCAGAGACAAACTCATGCACTCAGGTTGTACTGGAAACCTCACAGGAAGCATGGGGAGTATTTCAAAGTCCCTGCTCTAAATCAGAAAAAAGCGAGCGCACCCAAATCTCGTCAGTATTCATCAGTTAATCCGTTGGCCCAGCACCAAAATTAGCCAGTATGTAATCACCAATGCTGTGTTTCTGTAATTCCTCATGCAACATGATACGTTGCAATTTTTCTAACAGGGCCTGTGTTTGCTTTCTGCTGGGTAGCACACTTATAGCTGACTCAAACAGCAAACCATAAACCAATTCCTTCCAGTGTCTTTTAAATGTAGGACAGCCAGGAAATAGAATACCCTTTGTCACAGGCCAGGCAGTCAACAAATATCTTTGTAGTGAGTGAGGATACCATGCTGCTAACAGAGAGCCATAGCAATGCAGTATCAATACATATTTGGTTGCATAAATATTTTGATTCTAACTCCTTATGGCAAGTTAAATGTGAGGTCAATGCAGGCACCATTAAAAAATGCCTCACAAAACTATTTTCTTCTATTTGCTGTGGCACTAATGCCCCATATTCCTGCCCCATAGGAAGCAATAGGTACACACTGAGCTGAATACCTTGGTAGCAGTGGGACAAGGGCCCTCCCACCTGGTGCTGACGGTAAGCTAAGAAGAGAGCCTACTGCCTTTGACAGTCCCATTCGGGAAACATCCTTTACAACAAAACTTTTACGACGCAAAGCTATTACAACGCAGGTTTTACTACGCATACCTTTACAATGCATTACACTGGGGGGCGCTCTAGGATAGGGAATACGTTTAATTTACTATCCAACACCTTCCCTAGTGTCCACGGGGACTGGAGTTGGAATAGTAAATTAAACTATTCACTATCCAGCACCCTAAAGTGTAATGCGTTGTAAAGGTATGCGTAGTAAAACCTGCGTTGTAACAGCTTGCGTTGAAAAAGCATGCGCTATAATGTCATACAACCGTTTCATTCTATTTTGCGCTGTTCGGAGCAGCCATGAACTAGAGGTACTAAATAAAATCCCTAGATGTGAAAAAGTGCTTTTGTACAGTAACGTATTTGGCTCTACCGTAATGGGTGAAGAATGTATATACTTCAGGCTGCATGACATGGTAAATGATTTTAAAAAATGAGTCCTTAGATGGAATTTTTAGCAGAAAATTCACATAAGAATTGATAAAAATGCATATGGCTATAGGGGTTTAGGCTATTAGTACAGCGTCATCAATAAAAATACAAGGGTAGGTGCCATTTACCATGGGGACACGGTGATGCTATTTATAAGCTCCTGACTGACTGAGGTTATTTATGTATAAAATAAATAACAAAGGGGCAAGCACACACTCGTAATGCACTCCCCATCAGCATTAAAAACATCATATCCTTCCCCATCAGTACCAAACCTGACACATGCTTTTGTCTCATGATGCAAGGATATTAAAATGCATAACCGTATTGGATCCATCCCCATTTCAATTATAATTTGCCATAGCTTAGCTCTGTTTAAACAGTCAAAGGCTATTAACAAGGCCATAAAAGCAAGATGCAGGTTGGATCGCTTCACCATGGTTTATTTATCTATATAGGCCAGTTGTTTATCACTAAAAGGTGAAGTGTCCTATATTAGAGCTTAATGCCAGCCATGCTAAGTCCTCCATCATAAGTTGGCTGGCAACAGTTGTCGAGTGCTGTCCGAGGATGGACACCACCGCCCATTAGGAATCATCCAATCGAGGCTGTGACTTCTCAGGTCCATGTTTCTGGGTCAGAAGGGGAAAGTACTGCAAGACAGAAGAAACAAGCTCCTTTTTCAGGTTTGCCACTAGTGCCTGCAGGTTGATGTTCCATGTTAGATTTAGCTCTAAATAGATGGAGACTCCCAAATACTGGAAATTGAGCCACCTTGCAGAGATGTTGATTCTCCAATTCATCACTCCAGAGTCCGTGAACATTGAGACAAGGAGCGATTTAGCCCAGTTGGGTCAGAGGCCCATGACTCCCCAAATAGTTTGAGGAAATGCAGCGTACAGGGTAGGAATCTCTGGGATGGGTGAGATATAGCAACATGACGACCACGTAGAGCAATATATAGTCCTTGCCTCTTCAGTCCCAACATTGGAGCTGGGCATAGCACCAAACAAGTCTGGACATGGGTTAAGAAACCAGGGCAAGGAGGAGGGGAGACCGAGGGCAACCCTGTTTTCGAATAGGAAACGGTTCAGTTAGAACTCTGTTGATGTCTATCTGGGCAGCCGATGAGAAGTATAAGAGTCCCGCACACCATCGGAATTGTAGACAGAATCCCATTGTGGCCAGCACTGCATCCAGGAAGGAGGAATGTGATGAATTATTTTTCAAAATAGACTAAGAGAAGTGCATTAGATGCCTGCAGCTCATGTCTGCAGGTAAGCACCAAGTGAAGCTTCAACTGCAATGCTACAGGAAGGCATGAAGCTGCATTGGTCAGGATGAATCAGTTTAATGGGTAGTGCAGTGGGCTAGAGGGCAGTGGAGAACTGTGGCGCAGAGTATACCAGAGTGGCGTACAGCACATCAGTGTGCAATAGAGTGGTTCAGAGTAGAGTGGCACAGAGTGCAGTGACGTTGCGTATAGTGGCGTAGAGTGCATTGGAGATCACTGCAATAGACTTTTGTTAAATAGAGTAAAGTGGCATACTGTAGAGTGGAGTAAAGTAGAGTGGCATAGAGTTCAGTGGTGAAAAGTAGAATGCAGTGATGTGGAGACACCTGGTGTACAGTGCAGATGCATACAGTAGAGTAGAGAGGCATGTAATGGTGTGGAGTAGCACGATGTAGAGTGCTGTACAATAGAGTAAAGTGGTGTAGAGTGCAGTAGTGGAAAGTGCATCACCATAAAGTGCTTCAGAGTGCAGTAGAGTGGCGTATAGGGCCCTGGTGTACAGCGCAGTGGAGTAGAGTGGGGCAGCATAGAGAAGAGTGGCATACAGTGCAGTTGCATAGACTAGTCTACAGTGTAGTGGCATATAGAGCGGTGGCATCAAACACAGTGGAGTAGAGTGAAGTGGTGTATAGTTAAGTGACATAGAAACCAGTGTTACATAATTGAATACAGTGGCATAGAGGGCAGTTGCAAAGAGCGTTGTAGAGTAGAGTACAGTGCAGCATCATAGAATGCACTGGCACAGAGTAGAGTGGTGCAAAGTGGAGTAGAGTGGCATAGAGTGCAGTGGCATGGAGTGCAGTGGCATAGAAAGCAGTGGTACATAATTGAACACAGTGGCATAGGGTGCATAGGGTGCAGTGGCATACAGTAGAGTGATGCACAGTAGAGTAGACTGCCATAAAGTTGGAAAGAACATGGTAGAGTACAGTGCAGAGTCATAGCAGTCTGCTTTTTGATGGAATGTGGTTGCGTGCAACAGAGTGGCATGTCATAGTGTGCTACATAGAGGTGCGTACTTTAGAGTGGGGTACAGTGTAGTGGCATGTTTTACAATGGAGTGATGTGTCATAGAGTGGAGTGACTTGTTGTACAGTGCAGTGGCTTTCTGTACAGCAGAGTGGCATGGAGTGATTTAGACTGAAGTGGCATCTCGTATAATAGAGTTATGTCACAGAGTGGTGTAGTGTAGTTCCTATATCACTAATAGGCTCTGCGCATTGGAATAATATACACTAAAGATTTGTCATAGAACTGAGGTCAGTATGTCTCTATTGAGTACATTAAATTTAATTGTGTGTGCCACGTAAGTCAAAGGTGACTAGAAACTTTCTCGAATGAACAAGAAGGGATTGGTCTCTGACAACCGCATAAACATGAAAACTTTGTTTCCCTTAGAGTCTGAGCAATATCTTCGGAGTCGTGGAAAGAATATATAACTATTTCACTCAGTCATATGCATGCTTCGTTTCTACAGAGTTTCACAGAAATAGAGAGACAGGCATTTCAATAAAAAGGGTTTATTGAACAGTCTTCTTTCTCATGCAAGAGATCTGAACTTCTACGATCGTAAAATCATAAAATCTTCCGGAGAGAACTCAAAACATTACTATTCAAGGCAAGGACGTAATACCCCTTCCTTTCTGCATCTCCCTAACCCTCTGTCAGCGCTATGAGACCGAATGGTGATATGTGCGCTTTATAAAAACAAATACATACATACATACAAGACAAAATGCGAAGTATAATGCGTACAGCGTAAACAGTAATAGAAAATAATTCTATAATAGCATGGTCTGTTGCTATGACATATATAAAAATACATACATAAGTAACACATGCTAAAATACTCAACTGGTGCTTCTAAAATACACCTACCCCAATGTACCTAACCTAGGTCTAGAACGAGGGAAGAAGTAGGTGCTGGTTTAGCATAGGTTTAGTTTTGCCAATAATTGCCAAAGGTTTCTCTAGGTTCTAATCAGCTCCATACCTTAGAATGAGAGAGGTTGGTATCTCTTTCCCGGGACTCGATTTCCCAACACCCCACAAGCAGAGTCAGAAACACTGGAGCTGGATTCTCGGCAGGAGGATGGCAACTTCTGGTCAGTGCGTCAGCTGAGGAGTTGGCTTCCTTCGGTACTTGCTGTGGCGAGCTGCGTCGTGCAAATAGGTAGTCGAACTGCACCGAACCACACCGTGCTTTGCCATAGCAAGTGAAGGTATATTAATACCTTGAAGGTGTTTAGGAATGCCAGTATTGACGTAAGAGTTGGGCATATGAACGTCATGAATGAACCTCTAAGGAATAGATGTTCATGCATAATAATGAGTTTCTTGGAGAAATCCATATTCAAGCAAGGGGAGGTCCCTGATGGCTTAAGAGTCTGGTTTTCCAAGAAATCGTGGTGATGCAGATGAACGGATGCAAGTAGCCATGCCCGTATTCGGTTAGCATGGGCAATGCCTAAATAAGGACTGGGTTTCTAGGCCTATATAAGGGCAATGTGAATTGTACCGATATAGGGGCATGAATCGGGAAATTCATACGGAATCTAAATTGATACACAACAGTGGAATGGCTTTTTGTAGAGTGGAAGGGTGTGTCTTAGAGTGAGGGTGGAGTTGTATAACATCAACTGTCTTTTGTCATAAATATCTTTTTTCTTATATAACTTAAATAGGTACCTTGGTACTTTCTAGGTCATACTGTGGTACTCTACAAACTTAAAAAAAAATATATATATAGCTATGAAAATGCTTTTAACTTTCTCTAACTATTGATAGTTTTGTCAAGTGCTTAATTTCTTCTTGGAGGTTTCCAAAAATAATAATAAACTGTATCTCGCTTACAATGCCCGAAAACACTCAAAGTGTGTTCCAGACAATGCAGCTGCCTTCTAGTATTGTACTGACCTTCACGAACCAATCTTATTCACCGTTGGTAGTTTTTTCATCGCTAGGTAGCGCAGTGTATCGCGAAAGTATTGCGGTATACCTCAATCCAATATATAACTAAATGATTAACCCTTATTACAAAACAAGTACTGAAAAATATTTTGTTTTTTAAAATCTTTTTATTTCAATCATGCTCACCACAGAAGTTCTTACATCAAGCATGTCAAATATCATAGTACATACATGACATATAGCAGAAGACAACATTGAAAAGCAGCACATCAATCAGGACTGTGAGGGAACTTTTACTGCCCAACAATGAGATAAAAAACCCTCACCCACCATCCTCCCCACATTTCAAATCAAGGTTGATCCATTACCTAAACCAACCCTGTCAGTGTCCCCTGTAGGTCTGCCATGCTCCACATATTTTCTCTGACTTCCTCTGGCAGCCTCGGCTATGCTAGTCATCCTTTTCTGCTCTCAGGTACCAGTCTAGGTCTCTTTTCCAGTTATTTTGCCTGGGAGGATCTGTCAAGCCCCATGCTCTCACTATGTTCCTCTTGACCACCCCCACTGCCAGAGCCCACCAGATTCTTTGATATTTGGGCTGTTTTTCCTCCCCTGGTATCATTAGCAAGAGCCACTTCTCGTCCATGAGTTCCTCCAAGGCCAGCACATAATCAGCGTGACCCTTTCCTGTATGCCAGTATTTCTTAGCACTCCCAGAGAATGTGGACAAATGTACCTTCCCCACCACATCCCCGCAGACACAACAACGTGGGTGAACTCCCAAGTTTTGTTAGCCTGGTTCTGGAGTAATCGGGGCGATTAAGAATTCGTAGCTGGTCCAAGTGAAATCTAACTCATATGGCCATGTCACAGGGGCTTTGTACGGCCTCTTGCCAGTCATCATCATCTAATTCACTAATATCCTCCATCCAGGCCTCTCATAATGCCACCATCAGATCGGGCAAGTTATTTATCAATTCCCAATATATGATGGATATTGCTTGTCTTTGATATGTTCAGTGAGGAGGTGGTCCTCCAGGAGAGAAGCCTTGACAACTGCTCTCCCTCTTGTAGATGTCGTTTAAGTGCATGCCCCAACAAGAGATATCTGTACCTCTGTTTCTTGCAACTCATATTCTTGGCTGAAGATTTCAAATGTAATGTAGGCCTGATCACGCCAAATATCTCCCAGATGTTCTAGACCCAGCAAATCCCATTTTGAAAAACCCTGTACCCCACCCACCACATGGACTAAGTCTCATGCTCATAAAGATAAAGTTGCCCACTCCAACCAAAGAATCCTGTGGCTTCTCACCATGCCTTGATTACCGTCTGTGTGTGTTGCAACAACCATTTCTTTCTCTTCTGCCAATAGAGGAGTGCCTCATAATTCCTACATCCTGATGCTTGCCTTTTAACTCAATATACTGGTTCCTGATGATCTAGAAAGACTCATTTGTTTATTATGAGCAGTTCCATCTCCCAGTAATATTTAGTAATGTCTGGGATCGCTAATCTGCCCTCATAGACCCCTAATTTAGGCTTAGTGAGTGCTATAGGCGGCTCTATACCCTGCCACAACAATGTGCGAACTTCACTCTCTATCTTCCGAAAAACTCCTTGGAGACTTTTTACAGTGTATTTTAGGGCACCTTCATCAACTGTGGGTGTGTCACCATTTTGTATAACACTGCCTTACCCACAAGGGAGAGTGGAAGTGTTCCCCAGTGTTTGATGTCCCCTTTCAATCTCTCCAACTGTGGCACAAGATTTTAATCAAAACATTCTCAGGGGTCTCTAGTGATATGGATTCTAAGGTATTTAAAACTACCTGCACACAATGGCACCAGACAGGATCAGGGGAGTCTAACTTTCTTTCTCACAAGCGGGAAGATCAATGAGTTTGATCAATTAATGAGTTCCCCAGAGTAGCTGCCAAAGAGGTCGAATATGTGCAGTACCCTGCCAATGGAGAAGGCCCGATTAGTCAGATACAGCATTATATTGTCAGCGTATAATGATATATGCTCCTCCCAGTCTCCATTGAACTTCACCCCCACCTGCAACAAGTCCTGCCAGATCCAGGCAGCAAGTGGCTTAAGTGCCAGGGTAAAGTTCATGGGGGAGAGGGAGCAGCCCTGCCTAGTACCCTTCTGTATGTAGAAGACACTTGAAACTGCACCATTGACCCGCACCCTCGCCAGCAGCTTTTGATACAGAAGCTGGAACCAGCCACAGAACTTTGGTTTGAAGCAGAACATTGACAGTGTGGCAAACAGAAAATTCATTTCAATGCTCTTGAAAGCCATCCTTGGGTCTAGTGGCATTCCCACAGATGCTCCCATGTCTTGAAGTCCTGTCACGTGCAACGTGCACGTGCAACAGTCAGTGCAAATTTAAGTGAGTACTTCTGTGTGGCATAAAGCCTCATTGGTCCAGATTTATAAGCGGTGGAATTACTGTGCGTAACCGGTACGCCAATATTATGGCCAGTACTTTAACTTCTCAGTTGAGCTGGAATATAAGCCTGCATGACCCACATTCTGTTGGTGGTTTACCCTTTTTATATATGACCACTATCAAGGCAGTCCTCTAGTCCTGTGACAAACACCCCTCCCTCCACGCCCCATAAAACATGGCTAGCCTATGTGGTCCCACCTTGCCAATCAACCCTTTGATCAGTTCGATTATGCACCTCCTCTGTTAGGTCAGCCTTCAATGCCTTTCTGTCCTCCCTAGTAAGCATAGTCAAGGGTAAATCCCTAAAGAGGTCCGTGCAGTCGGCCTGAGACCTGAACCCAGTGGAGCTATTAAGCTCCTCAAAATACTCAGCAAATGTGTCCGCAATGGCAGTGCTAGTGGTCTGAGGTTTACCTGACTGATCGCTTACTTATAGAACCCAAGAGTGTTCTCTTTCTCTTATTTTGAGCCAAGTTAATAGCTTGTATGCCTTTGTTCCTAATGTCATGTCGGCGATGCTGCATTGCCAATTTGTGATTCCAGGCAGCGTGCTCCGGCAGGGCTCTCCGATACTGCTGTTGGTGATGTAATCAATGCTTTACTGCCGCCTCCCCTTCAATTACCACTTGGCCCACCAGTTGTGTAATCTCCTCAATTACCAAGAAAGCAAGTTTGTGTTCCATTTTCACACCCACCAATCTGTGCATGAGGCTGACCTGTAGAAACGGCTTCAAACCTTTCCACAGGAAATACACTGACTCTACCAACCCAACATTCTCAGTGAAGTACTGTTCCAACCCCTCTTTAAGATTTTATTTAATCCCTTTATCTTTAAAAGACCTTTGGTCTAATTTCAGTGGTAGGGAAAAGTCACTTGTAGGGCCTTCTAGTGTCACTCCAACCGGTATATGATCCGATATGCCGAATGCATAGTGCCTGGCTGCCTTAAAACTACGGGCATTTCCCAGGTGCGTGCAGAGGTAATACAGCTGAGAAAAGCTATTGTGGGCTGGGGAGAAGTAGATGTATTTTCTCAGTTGTGGGTGGTGTAATCGCGAAAGGTCTAGCATTCCTATGGCCTCCAAGAAGGGCCTTAGTTAACCCTGCTCCAGTAGTGTGGTTGCACTTGTCTCCCTATTTAAACATAGGTCAATTACTGCATTCATATCACCTCCAAGGACCCAGAGCCTCTCTGGCACTTCCAACGGCTTAGCACTCACCTATGGGAGAGTAGTAGCGTCAAGACGTGGTGGGACATTTAATGAACATATGTAAAGGGTATGTCTTTTCCATGCTCTAGATATAGCTACAAAGCAGCTCAGAGGATTCTACCATGTTTGTTGTACTGCAAAGGGAATCAACTGCTTAAGTAAGATCACCACCCCTCAGGAATGGGCTGTATATCCAGCTTTTCCTGGAGTAGGACAAGATCTGGGGAATGCCTGCGCAGATGTTGAAGCACTAATGTCCGCTTTATCTTGTTCCCCAGACCATTAACATTCCAGTTCCGAATATTCAACCCATTCATACAACCACCAACCATGAATGAAGGTTCTCTCCTTCCGAAGCCCCCAGTTCTTATCACTGCCATTCCGTCCCACCACATATTGACTGTTCCCAGGACATTTGCACCCTCTGCAGTTGAGCAACAACATTTGCACACATAACACAGCAATAAACAAAGGGAGTAAGCACAGGCACACATATTCCTTCCGACAGAGCAATGACTGGCGGTCAATTAACTGCATCTGATAACAAGTTTTACATCTTAAAGTCCCCAACTCCTCCCTCCCTGCACCGTGAGCTTGAAACCACCCACCACCCCAACTCGCAGAGAATATGTGATGTTACAACGCGATCAAAATGATTGCGGTATGTAACATCACAGTTCTTACAAAACAAGTTGTTAATACGACTTGCGCTGTAGGGCGTTGGACTTAGGAATAATAAGATTTACTACTCCAACACCAGCCTACATACAGTAGGGAAGGTGTTCAATAGTAAATCTTACTATTTCTTAGGTTATAGCGGCATTCCAGCGCAAGTCGATGTAACGACTTGCGTTGTAACGGCTACGTTCAAGATTAACAGTTGAAAACATGGATGGGCTACATCTCCACCTTTGTGATTATATGGATGTCCTTCTATTATAATCTTCATCACATACAATGCCTAAAATGTACAGTGCCAGCATCCCAAATGGACGACACCTCAAGCCTAGCCAAGTCACGTTGATATCTTTTTCAACAACCCCAACACCACCAGTTTCACCCTATGCACATCTTAAACATAGTATGGAGCCCATCATTAACATTCCCAACCTTAAGACACTGGGCCCCCTTCCCTACCAGATTGAGCTCATGTGTCTGATTCTGATGCCTGAATCTGCTGTTGATCTGGAGAGGTCCAATGGTCAGCATCATGGTCAGCCTTGTGGCGCCTGGGCTTTGCTCCTTTCCACCGTACAACACTCCAGCCCTCAATCCAGTGCCACATCTTGCCTTCAGAGAAGCCACAAAGCTTAGCCGGGTAGAGCATCATATATTTAATATCCTTTTCTCTCAATGCTCGTTTGACTCCTTCAAAACTGCATCTGTCTCTGCACCTGCAGGGTAATGTCTGGAAAGAGTCTTATAGTCGCAATATCAACATGTAGGTCTCCATGCACTAGAGCTACTTGGAGGATTGCATCTGATCCCTGTAATTGAAAATTCTCACAATATACTGTTTTGGGGGGCTCCTGGTTTCAGCCTGGGGCCTATTGCTCGGACGGCCCTCCTAGTTGAGAAGAACTGGGGCAAAGGGTATTGAGAATCAGGCCTTCCAAGAAAAGATCAACACTGGCCCCCCCTGCCCCTTCTGGAACCCCGACAACTCAAATGTTATTTCCCCTGGACCATCCTTGCTAGTCCTCCAATTTTGCTGCAATGATAAAAAAAATTAGTTAAGGTTTGTACCTGTTCCTTAAGTCTTTTTGTCTTGGACTCCAGTCTGCCAATTTGGGATTCTGCTGTCTTCACCTTTTTTGCTGCCCTCAGTAAGCTGATATCTGTGGTGACTGCATCTAATTTTGGCTCAATACTGTTTTGAAGCGTTTGGATTGCAGCCATTATTTCCCTGAGTGAGGGTTTCGTTGTAGACTGTTCAGGTTGACCAATCATTGTGTCCTGCCTGGTCACACCCTGTGAGGTTCCACCCATAGGATGCATTACTACAGTGTACTTTTCAAGGTTTTATTCACTGCATGGGTTTAGGCCCACGATTCCCAACAATGTCCCCTTCTGCCACTCTTGTAGCCACTGTCTGCAGTGCAGCGGTCTGCGTTAGTTGTTTGTGGAACTATCAAGCTTCCTATGGCCTACAGGGGCAATCAATACTGAAGAAACTGCCACCTAAATTTTATCCCACAATAACAAGTCCTCAGCCAGTGGGCCCGGCAAGCTAGAGGAGTCTGTCTGGTCCCACAAGGCACAGCCAGAGTAGGCCTCTATTTTCTAACCAGCACCTTTCAGCCATCTTGATCAGTGCCCGTACAGTCCTGCAGGTGCACTCAGCAGCCCACAGGGGCTTGGTCTTTATACACGTGCTCATCACCAACAATGACTGGGCCAAATCTCTCTCCCCACTGGCTGACGCTACTTGCTATTCCTTTGACATTGCCTCAAGGGTTATACATTGCCAGGTACCACCACGGCCACAGAACAGTGTGTGGTCTGCAGTCCACTGGTGACCTGTTGCAGCGCCTGGCCTCGCCATGTCGCTCTCCTCTCCCAGGAGTACAGTACGCCACGTCACACCTCACCGAAGGCACCGGGCTAGGCTGATGTGTAAGTCCGCCTCCCTCCAGGCTCTGCACCAGGTCTGCAGCTCAGCTGCTCTCACTCACTGTCCCTTCTCAGCAAAGTCTCAGCAGCAGTCCATCCAGCACCGTCAACAGCTTCGCATAGGGGTCCCCGGCCGGGAGGCATCCCACTTCCTCTGGGTGCACCATCCGCAGGACCACCCGCCTCCCCAGCGCACCACGGCGCAGCCGCACTGCCTCTCTCTGTTACGGATCTCTACCACGAGGCCTCCGGATCTCTACTACTGGTACACGTCCTGGCCTCCTTCCTCTAAAAGAACCATCTACAGATCACTTCACGGACTCAGTGCAGACCAGGTACTGCTGTATGCATTGGCACTTTGCGGATTTTGACGGATAGAGAAGGGATTATTTGCTGACAGCTGCAGAGCTGTCCTAGTGTGTGGCCACATCTGTTGGCAGTTAGCAACGTCCCCCCTTACAGAACCAATTTTAATCTAATAAGAAAAATGACCCTTTCACATCATAATCTACATCCTGCCATATTGTACTCAAATCTGTCTGTTTAAAATATCTATGGCAAATACATGTGGGGTAAAAGTGTTTTGGGACCTCTTTTTCTTCTTTGAACCCCTTATTGAATCACCATGATATTTTGCATCATTAGCCATTGTAGAAAAAGGATCAAGACTGACTGCAAAGTTTTGTGAGATTCTTCAAATGGTGGTAAAGTTATTAAAAATTGAAAATCAAAAGAATTCCTATCTCTCAAAATCCTACCTATAACTGCAGAGTGGCTATTCTCACTTGGATTATATATATATATATATATATATATATATATATATATATATATATATATATATATATATATATATATATATATATATATATATATATATATATATATATATATATATTTAAACTTGATTAAGTTTTACTAAATTTTTAACATGGTATTCATGTTCCATATTTGTTGTACGTTAACATTTGATGGGTCATTAGTACATGATGTTCTCGTTATTTGTTGTTATTTATTTCACAACATATCAATCAGCATTAACTTTGACTGTTTCAAGGAATGATTGGAATGATTTATGAAAGGTTGCAACTTTCCCATTTCAAAGCTCTGTTTTCTCTTGAAGTAGCTACTTTGACTTTCAGTAATTTATGCAAATGCTTTTCCTTGTTTTATGAGTTCCTCTCTAATTGTTGAAAACTCATACTTATATTACTAAAAGCATCTAGGGAAAGAGATGTGGTTTCAAGAAATGACTTCTGTAATGTTTAAGTATTTTACTTTTCTGGATTTAATGTTTCTCAATTCATAAAATCAGTAGTAAAAAACTACTGACTGTGATGTTCTATGCCAGGCTATCTGTATTAAGCTGTAACATTCCTTTGCAAGTAGCATCCAAAACAAGCACTTAATGCAGTGCGAGTATGCCTGCCCACCTGTTCTAAATTCCCTGTCTTCCACTAATTATTAAACTTATGCACAAAAGCAAATACTTAAAACTGTGAAAGAAAAATACTGCAATATTAATATGAACTGTGTTTGAGGTCCACAAAGGTTAAAACAGTTTAGTATGTGTGGGAAATCTTGTGCTTTCATTGTGGTAGTTTGGCCAAGAAGCAAGTCTTAGCTTACAGAAAATCTCTCATGGTACATATAGGGGGGCACCCCTGACAAATGGGTTACAAGGTGTCACCCAGAAGTATGACAGCTCAGTGGCGTAACGAAGTTGAGTGGTCCCGTCTGCTACGTACACGGATGGGCCCTGCTCCGGGTCTAATCCAGAGCTCTTGGGACTGAGTACTGTGCTGAGGGGGGCCCCTGCAGCTTGGGGGGACCCCAGACCACGGGAGCTGCGGGCCCTGTGTTACGCCCCTGTGACAGCTTCCTCCAAAGTGTGGCATATTCTTGTCCCAGCAAGCACTCTTCTTTTAAAATCCAGAAAGGAGAAACTCTCTGCTGGAGTTTAAGATCTGATGAAGCCAATCCACCGGTGAAGCTAAGTTTCCCTAACACTCCCCTTCCAGCCCCTTTGATAATTCAATTACTGGGGCTCCTGTCTGGCTGGGGGTGTAGGAAGTGGGGGTGAGCCTGTGTCCTGTCTTCATTGCCATTCCCTCTTTGAAGACCAATTTGGCTACTCTACCCCATCCTGCATTTTGCTCTGCACTCACAGTTCAGCTCCCTGCAGATGTCCTTTGTCTCTTTGCAACCGACTGCACAGCTGTCCGGCTCATTCTGTCAACGGCTGGCCAATTAGGAGAGGCTGCTGGAAGGCTGGATTTTGGTTAATCAGAAAAATAAGTTCTATAGTTTCTTTTCTGTGATAGTTCTAATAAATCCAACCTTTGTAAGTTGTTGGATTTATTCTTACCATCATGGTAATACTTTGAAGTATATTTTAGCTAATTCCTGTCAATAGTTATACTTCATTAAATTATTCACATGTTAGCCTATGGAGCAAATGTACTACAATGAGGAAAAACAAAATTGGCAGTCGTGTTTCATCAGGGAATATACAACATCTTTTAAAATGTCCCTGCTTATAGTTAAAATGTACTCTACCTGTGAGACACTCAAGGGCTGCCTTAGAGGTGACTTATATCTAAAAATATGGTAGTTTAGGGCTTGGAAGTAGCTTTATTTCTAAAGTTGAGTTTGCTTTTAATTTAATTTTAAAAGCAGCCTGAAAAGCAGGGATGCCTTTAAAATGGCAGCAGGAAACTCAGCAGTGCACGCTTCAGTGCAGTAAATCTGCTGGGCCTCTAAACCTACATGCCATAACATAAACAAGGGGCTTACATGTAGGTTGTCATACCAATTGTAATTGCACCTAATTACCATATATCTTTTACACAGACCACTGGCCCTGGGTCTGGTTAGCAGAGCCCAGGGCAAAATCATACTCAGTTACTATCAGTATCAGTCAAAAAACTGGGGTGATCAGGGCAAAAAAGATGACTTTATCAAAGATGGTAATTCCTCCTATGCTCAAAAAATGTATGCTAAAGCCTTTCAGCAGTTACTTGCTGATTGAATATTAACTGTTTAACACTAAACTCGGCGAAGACAGAAGTCGTAATAGTTGCTGATACTTACTCTCTATGGGCATCCAGCTGCGGGCACATCCGTCTCAGCACAAGCCTTGATTCGGATTTTTCTCAATAAACCCTACGTTTTATTTATGATCAAGATATAAGTTGCTCTACTGAAGTTGCTAAAGTATTGTCGTCTTACTTGTTTTATCTTAAGAATCCTTAAAAGCGATTCTTCTGCATTTTCTTCCTGTCAGAACTTGTTTCACAGTAATCAGAGCAGTTATTGATTACCTCATCCACCTATATAATTCCCTTATTTGGACCCCCTTCCGCATCAGCTTCATTGGTTGCAACTTGTTCAGAATATGGCAGCCCAACGCTTGCTAGAACCAGCCAGCTTGACTCCATCTCTCACCTTACTAGGCATCTTTGCTTGCACATCAACAAGCCGGCTGTCAATAAAAACCTCTGTATCTGACACATGCCCTTTATGGTCCGTTCCCTTTGTTCATCACAAGTTTGGACGTCTCTTCAAAACCCTTGCATGCTCTCGGATCAGCTACTTCATGTCAGCTTGTTGTTCTTAGAATCCGTAGACAGAGTAAGGGTGGATAAACATTTACTAACATGGCTGGCAAAATGGGTAGTTCCTTACTTACTGCATAATGTTCATTCTACCTTTAATGGCCCATATTAGAGAAAATGCTAAAACGGGGTTATCATCTCTAATTATGTGATGTAAGTTTCAATTTTTTTAATTTCCCAGGTATCCTACCACCAGGATGCCAGAAGAGGTAACTGGGGCTGCACAAACCTATATAAATACATAAATATATTTGTTTTTAATAAATTTTTCTCTAGGAATGAAAGTTCCTCGGTTGTGGTTATTGCACGTACAATTCTAGTGCACATGTATTGGACCACACCCTTAATTTGCAAAGTCCTACATAATGTTTCATACGCAAGGTCCATTTGACTACAAACTTTCAACTTTTTTCTTCCCACCGAGAGTACTGATTTTAGGGAGACCTGGGAATCCGATGTCACCACCCTTACTTGTGACAGCTTCTCGTCCTATCTTTAAAGACCCATGCTGCTGACATTCAAACGAGCATGTGCGTACATTATAAATCAAAGCACATGATGTTTTTCCACTTTTCCCATTCTCATTAGCCTCTAGAGTGCAATTACCACCACTTTTCCAGGAAGTAGACATTTTGTGAATGTACAGTTTTTAAAAGGATTCTTAGAATTGCATATGTTGGGAAAAGAATGGTAAGCATTCCCGCACATTACAGAGTTAGTCCAGGAACTTGGCAGCTGGAAGGGATATCATATTTCTTTAAATTAAAATACTAATGTAGCTGAAACTCTACAGGTTAAATTGGTCTCTGTGACATGAGGAGAAAAAAGTTTTTAATACAATTCCTCCTTGATTAAGTTGTGAAATGCTGAACAAATCAATGTATTTTCCTTCTTCCTGGATGTAAAAATGAAACTTGGCTCATTCCACCCGGCCAAAACCGCGTATTCACCATTTTTTCAGGATATACTTTGAGTCCCTAATAGTATTTATGTTGACATTTCTTAAATTGTGTTTTACCATAAAATATTTGCCGTTTCAGCAACCCAAATGCGTCATATACGTTATAAAAAGATGTACATACTGGGACTTGCCACTAAAGGAACACTATACAGTTTGTGACCCTACTGTGTCAGAGCTAAGCTTTATTGATGCAGCTTTTTATTTGTGACTCCACATTAAAGTGGGAATGCTAGTCTACCTTCAAACCTGGTGCAGTAGCTGAATAGGTTGTTGTATTTTCTACATAGCATGTTATCTATCTGTCACTTTTTCAAATGTCAAGACCTTAAGGGCCTGATTCTCAAACTGTACTTTGTAGTACTGTTTGTAATACTACAAAGTGTAGTAAAAAAATGCAATTCTCAAACTACAGGCATAGTTTTTACTCCACACTCCCTACATTAAGAGGGGCATATTCATGTCAAAGTAGCACTGCACAACAAGTCGCCTTCTTGCGCTGCTTTACAGAGAAAGGGCATGAATGTGCCATATTCATCACAATACGGGGCATTCCTGTCCTTTAACCAGCACTGACGCACAATAGGCTGCCTAGTGCCAATGCTGGCCCCCATGGCCTGCAATGATGTCTCCGTTGCATGCAGGATTGTTTTTGTGCTTTTGAAGGGGCATATTACTCTATCTGTTTGTGCTTCAGAATACATATTTATTTCTAATTTTTTTGCTTCCCCTGTGATGGTGTCTAATTCTGGCACATTCCCAGGTCTTCCAGTAACTGGAAATCTGGGAATGTTTCAAAATCCATGGGAGCATCCATGCAACACCCATGAAATGCATCCCTGGGGCAGTGTAACGCAATGCACAATTTGTACTACGTTGTGTTACTCCTGATTAATCAAGCGCACTCAGGGCCACGCAAAATTACCTAGCATGGCTTGATAAATCCAATTTTGGGTTTGGTCACACATGTACCACGTTACATGGTGCAAACACAATGAAAAACCTAGATAAAAATGTCCCTATGTGTGCAGACTTCTCCGTCCTGATTGCTGTGTTTACAAGGCACACATGAGTATAGGGAGTGAAGAGTTGTAAACATCTGCATGTAGTTTTTCAATCCTGACAATTAGTAAACTTACTATAAAGTGTAACTTTCCTTTACAAATCATGCCCACAGAGTCTTTCATCCTTCCAAGATTGACAGGAGATTGTGGAGAAGTGTGGCTCAATGGTTAGAGCGGCAGACCCTGATGCAGAGGTCTGGCCTGGGACCAGGGTTCAATTCCCTGCCTCGGCGGGTCTTGGGCTCAAAAATTCCACAGACCTGATAATTCTTGCCTCAGTGCCTATTCCAATCATATAGTCCCACTCTTCAACTCTGGGCAGTAGCTTGCTTAATCTCCTCAACGGCCCCCACAACGCTAAGGATGCCTGGCCTCCACCTTGGGGGTGCACAGGAGTGGATACCTCAGAGGGAAAGCCAGGATGGGTTCCGCAGTGGTGTTCGTACAAGTGCCTTGAGACCCTTGTGGGTGACTAGTGCGCTATACAAGTATCAATTTACATTTACAGCATGAGTTCCTACAGAAATAAAAGACATAGGGCCAGATGTAGGTAAATGTCATTTACCGATTTTTAAATACCGAATTTTACCGATTCGGTATTCAAAAATCGGTAAATGACATGTAGGGAAAAATTCGGTATTTTTTACCGAATCGGTAAGATTCGGTATTTACCGATTCGGTAAATACCGAATCAGTATTTGCTATTGAATCCTATGGGCCTTGAAGCCCATAGGATTCAATAGCAAATACCGATTCGGTATTTACTGAATCGGTAAAAATACCGAATTGCTAAGGGGGACAGGGTGTCACTTTGACACCCTGTTGCACCCCTGTAACGGCTTTTGCGCCATGTGGCACACAGACATGCCCTTAGGGCATGTCTGTGTGCCACATGGCACAGGTGTACATGCACAGATGTGCATGTACACATGAATTCGTAATTTACCATGCAATTGTATTGCATGGTAAATACCGAATTCTTAATGCCCTGTAGCACTGTTAGACATGCTACCTACATCTCAAATTACATATTCGGTATTTTTACCGAATGGTAAATTTACCGAATTGGTAAAATGTACAGAATCGGTAAATTTACCGATTCTGTAATTTTACCGATTCGGTAAAAATACCGATTCGGTAAAATTACCGAATATGTCCATTTTTGGTGCCCCTACATCTCCATAGCCCTTTACCGGTCGAAAACGGCCGAAAATCGGTATTTTCGGCCGATTCCGATCGGTAAAGGGCTACCTACATCTGACCCTTAGTGGTAATTCAATGCAGAATGAGTAAACAGGAAATGAAGCGTGCATTTACATTTTTGTAATGGGGAATAGAGCCGGTGCTGGGAATACAGTGAAGTAGATGTGAACAATAAATGTAGGACAGAAATGAAAAGCAGAGTGGATTTTAATCAAAATGTCTGTCTGTCTGTTTGGGTATTTATCTTTACCAGTAAATTTGCTTGAGAAAACAAATGGTGAATTTCATCCCATAGAAATAACTCGAGAATGGTGTTCCTTCTTGACAATAGGTTTTCTCTTGCGTTACCTACATGACAAAAACAGGGAGAAAAACCTTTGCCTCCACTGGACATGCCAAAGGCACACATTGGTTTTCCTTGTTGCGTGCCTTGGATCAGTTATATTAGTTTATTTAGAGTAGTTGAAACTGGCATGAGGACACCTGACCACTGTGTGAAGTGTTGTTTTGCCTCAGACTAGTTGACCTTCATCCCAATCCGACTTTCTGTAACCTAACTTATTTAGGGCCTTATTTAGTGTTTGGCAGATGGAATTTACTTGTCAGAATGGCAAAAGACAATACCTCTACATCTCAAAGGACCTCCGCCCACCGAATTTAGAGCTGTTCACCAGGCCTGCAAACTCTTTACATTGTCAGGAACCATCGTTATGAAAATTCCTGTCAACGTAGGGAAAGTTTAACAGAAGCTGCTGTCTATCATGACAGTCTGCTATTGGACATTTTACAAGTTGGCTGTTTTCCAAAACCAAAATCCCAAATCAAGGGTTTCTTTTAGAAAAAACAAAAAACAAATCATACCTACACTCTGGGAGTTTTCTGCTGGGGTGTGCCGTCATTATTGTTTTTTTTCTTGTCCCTTACCTACAGTTTTTCCTGGCAGTAATGGACTGGAAAAAAAGAGTTTGCACCATTGACCCTAAACTGGGTGGATGGAGTAAAGTCATTCCTCCAATACCCTTATTCTGTCATAGATAACAGGAGCTATAATGAATTAGATATATTTTAGAAATGCTTCACAGAATATTATGGCTAGGTTACCCTGAACATATCCAGCTTGCTTTGCAATCCCAATTTTAGCTTAGGTAAGAAGGATCTTGTTAAAACTTTCCTCCATGTAACTTAGTCCTGAAACAATGTTTTACACTATACCAGAATTAATATTTACCATGGGAATCTGTAGAAGAATTACTGAAGTTGACGAAACCATTGGGTGAGCGATTGGATGACCAATGAAATTTGCATTTGTGGTGGGGCTATGGGGCCTTTCCTCCCTTAACCACATAATGGACCAAGGGAACTCATCATGCGGGGCCCTATGGCAAGCAATCATCCAGGCTCCCCATCCCCTAGGACACTAGTTGTTCCAAGCATGAGAGAGCACAGGCAGGGACCAGAACTCTCAGTTCCTTCCCACGGGCAGGTAACATACGTTTGCTCTGTGTAGATATAGTTAGGACACCAGAGAAAGGGAATTTTGGGAAATGTTTCCCTTAATAACATTGCATTCATTTGGTGAATGTCGGCTCACCTCTAAACACAGTATTATCACCTCACTCATCACACTAGCTTAACTATGACTCACTCCATCTCCATGCACTAGTTATACCCTTGCATATCCACAACACCATTCCAAGTTTCCAGAATCTCTGAGTTGCTCCTTGGTAAGTTGGGGCTACAAAACCCACAATGCACCTGTCAAATCCTTAAAAGTCCAATGAACACGGTCCATCTGGGTTCTTTCTGGTGGAGTTGATATAGGTGCAGGTGTTTTAACCTGTTTCTTCAAGGGAATTTACTCCTTCACCTTTCAGAGCAAGGCAGAGTCTTTTTTGAGCTGAAGACCAGAGTGTGCAGCAGGTGCAGTCACTATCAATCAATCAATCAATCAATCAAAGCATTTGTATAGCGCACTACTCACCCGGAGGGTCTCAAGGCGCTAGGGGAGGGGGTGGTCCGCTACTGCTCGAACAGCCAGGTCTTGAGCTGCTTCCTGAAGGCGAGGTGGTCCTGGGTCAGGCGGAGGTGGGTCGGGAGGGAGTTCCAAGTCTTGGCGGTGAGGTAGGAGAAGGACCTTCCCCCTGTGGTGGCTCTTCAGATGCGGGGGGCAGTGGCGAGGGCGTGGCCGGTCGATCGAAGCTGGCGTTTGGGAGCGTAGAAGTTGAGGCGGCTGTTGAGGTATCCTGGGCCTTGGTTGTGCAGGGCTTTGTGTGCGTGGGTGAGGAGACGGAAGGTGATTCTCTTGTTGACCGGGAGCCAGTGAAGGTCTCTCAGGTATCCGGACATGTGGTTGCACCGGGGGATGTCCAGGATGAGTCGTGCTGAGGCGTTCTGGATCCGCTGGAGTCTCTTCTGGAGTTTGGCGGTGGTTCCGGCGTAGAGGGAATTGCCGTAGTCCAGTCGGCTGGTGACGAGGGCCTGGGTGACCGTCTTCCTGGTCTCGGTGGGGATTCACCGGAAGATCTTGCGTAGCATGCGTAGGATGTTGAAGCACGACGAGGAGACGGCGTTGACTTGTCTGGTCATGGAGAGGGAGGAGTCCAGGATGAAGCCCAGGTTCCGTGCATTGTCTGTTGGTTTGGGTGCGCTGCCTAGGGCGGGGGGCCACCAGGAGTCGTCCCAGGCGGAGGGTGAGGATCCCAGGATGAGGACTTCCGTCTTGTCCGAGTTTAGTTTCAGGCGGCTGTTCTTCATCCATTTGGCTACCTCTTTCATCCCTTCGTGTAGGTTGGCTCTGACGGTGGCGGGGTCGTTGGTGAGGGAGAGGATCAGCTGGGTGTCGTCGGCGTAGGAGATGATGTTGAGGTTGTGCTGGCGTGCAATGGCTGTGAGGGGATTCATGTAGACGTTGAAGAGGGTTGGGCTGAGCGAGGAGCCTTGAGGAATGCCGCAGATGACTTCAGTGGCTTCTGATCTGAACGGGGGGAGGCGGACTCTCTGTGTCCTTCCGGCGAGGAAGGAGGAGATCCACTCCAGTGCCTTCTCCTGGATTCCGACGTTGCTGAGGCGCTGTACTAGGGTACGGTGGCAGACAGTGTCGAAGGCCGCGGAGAGGTCTAGGAGGATGAGGGCCACTGTTTCTCCATTGTCGAGCAGGGCTCGGATGCCATCGGTTGCTGCGATCAGGGCGGTCTCGGTGCTGTGGTTGGCCTGGAAGCCAGACTGCGAGAGGTCGAGGGATCCGTTCGTCTCGAGGAAGGCGGCCAGCTGCTTGTTGACGGTCTTCTCGATGACTTTTGCGGGAAACGGGAGCAGCGAGATGGGTCGGTAGTTCTTGAGGTCGGTGGGGTCGGCAGAAGGCTTCTTTAGTAGGGCGCTGAGTTCGGCGTGCTTCCAGCTCTCCGGGAAGGTAGCGGTGTTGAAGGAGGTGTTGATGATGTCCCGCAGGTGGGGTGCAATGACAGCGTCGGCCTTGTTGAAGACGTGGTGAGGGCAAGGGTCGGTCGGAGATCCGGAGTGGATGGAGTTCATCGTGCGGATGGTGTCTTCGGTGCTGATCGGGATCCAGGCGCGAAGGGTGGTGTTGGGGGGCGGTGGTTCGGTCGTGGCGTGCGTTGGTTGAGTGCTGAAGCTGTTGTGTATGTCCGCGATCTTGTTGTGGAAGTAGGAGGCGAGGGAGTTGCAGAGGTCTAGCGAAGGGGTGATGTCGTTGTTTCCGGCGTTGGGGTTGGAAAGCTCTTTAACGATGTTGAAGAGTTCCTTGCTGTTGTGTGCGTTGTTGTCCAGTCGTTCCTTGAATGCAGTTTTCTTGGTGGTGTGGATTAGTTGGTGGTGTTTTCGGGTGGCGAGCTTGAGGGCAGTCATGTTGTCTGGTGTTGGGTCTCTGCACCAGGCTTTCTCAAGGGCTCTGCAGTCCTTCTTGGAGCTCTTGAGTTCGTCGGTGAACCATGGGGTTTCTTGCTGCCGGGTCTGCTAGGCGGGGTCCTCAGAGGGGCGAGGTCGTCTGCGCAGTCGCTGATCCACTTTGAGAGGTTGGTGGCCGCTTGGCTGGGGTTTGTTGCGCTGGTGGGTGGGTTCTTGCTCAGGGAAGTTGCGAGCTGGTCGGCTGTGATCTTGTTCCAGCTTCTGCGTGCGACCTGTTGCTTTTGGTGGTGGATCATGGTCCTTTTGAAGCTGAAGTGGACGCAGCTGTGGTCCGTCCAGTGGAGTCCGGTGGCTTGGCTGAAGGCGATGTCCTTGCTGGATGAGAAGACGGGGTCGAGTGTATGTCCGGCATAGTGGGTGGGTGTGGTCACCAGTGGCTTGAGTCTGAGGTTAGCGAGGTTGTCCAGCAGGGTGGTGGTGTTGCGGTCGTTGTTGTTCTCCAGGTGGAAGTTGAGGTACCCGAGGAGGATGTAGTCAGCGGAGGGGAGGGCATGCGGGCTGACGAAGTCGGCGATGTCCTCGCTGAATTGTGTGCGTGGTCCCGGGGGTCTGTAGATGAGGGTGCCTGTGAGGGTGGTCTTGGGGTTGATGTGGATCTGGAAGTGCAGATGCTCGGCGGGTGCGAGGGTGTCGTCGGTGTTGGTCGTGATGCGGATGGAGTTCCTGTGGATGATGGCGATGCCTCCTCCTGTCTTTTTGACGCGGTCCCTCTCGATGATCTTGTAGCCGTCCGGGATGGCGATGGCGATGTCGGGCGCTGAGGAGGCCTTCATCCAGGTTTCCGTGACGAAGGCGACGTCTGGGGCTGTGGTGTCGAGCAGGTTCCAGAGCTCGACGGAGTGTCTGTGGACGGAGCGGGTGTTGAGCAGGATGCACTTCAGGTGGCTGCTGCTGTTGCTCGTCGGGGTCTTGGGCACTGCTGGAGTGGTGCAGGTCCGGATGCAGGTGAACTTGCAGGAGTTGCAGCAGAAGGGTCCGTGGGTGCGTCTCGGGGTGGCTCGGTAGCAACCCGGGAATCGGCCGGCGTTGAGTGCGTTGAGTTCGGTGGTGCTGTAGGTCCGGCGGGTGGGCTGGTGTCTGCGGAGGCCAAGGGTCCTGGCACTGGGCGCGGTCCAGGCGCGAACGGGCGAAGACGGGCTTACCTTTGGCGCACCTTCGGCGCTCAATCGGTGCTCCCGCTGCGCGCGTCCACTGCGCGGTCGCTCTGGGGGCGTCATAAGAGAGGAGCCGGGAGGGCAGGTCAGCTGGGTGGCGGGAGTGGGGCGGCCAATGGGCAGGGGGGGCGGAGTCGGCGGGGGTCAGTGGCGGGAAGGGGCTCTCAGGGCGACTCTACGGCGGCTGGGTCGGTGGAGGAGACCCACGGAAGGGGGAGGGTAGCAGAGGGGGGAAGGGGTGCACAGGGCAGCAGGAAGAAGGAGACAGGAGAGAGAAGGAGACAGGAGAGCGAAGTAACAGCAGTGGGGAAAGAAAATAAACGAAGTAGGCAGCAGCAGGGGCAGCAGTAGGGGGGAGAAAGCAAAAGGCAGCTGGGCTGGGCGGAGCTAGGCTCAGGCAGGCAGCAGGCAGCAACGAGGCCTCGGAACAAGGTTCAGGTGGCGGCCGGCAGGAGCAGCGGAGTGGGGGCGACCTCGCCTTGGAGAAGACTCAGCGGTCACTCCCTGTCCCTGCCCACGGACCCCTTAAGAGAGGAGCCAGGAGGGCGGATCAGCTGGGTGGCGGGAGCGGGGCGGCCAATGGGCAGGGGGGGGGCGGAGTTGGCGGGGGTCAGTGGCGGGAAGGGGCTCTCAGGGCGGCTCTGCGGTGGCTGGGTCGGCGGAGGAGACCCACGGAAGGGGGAGGGTAGCAGAGGGGGTAAGGGGTGCACAGGGCAGCAGGAAGAAGGAGACAGGAGAGAGAAGGAGACAGGAGAGCGATGTAACAGCAGAGGGGAAAGAAAATAAATGAAGTAGGCAGCAGCGGGGGCAGCAGAAGGGGGGAGAATGCAAAAGGCAGCTGGGCTGGGTGGAGCTAGGCTCAGGCAGGCAGCAGGCAGCAACGAGGCCTCGGAACAAGGCTCAGGCGGCGGCCGGCAGGAGCAGCGGAGCGAGGGCGACCTCACCTTGGAGAAGGCTCAGCGGTCACTCCCTGTCCCTGCCCACGGACCCCTTAAGAGAGGAGCCGGGAGGGCGGGTCAGCTGGGTGGCGGGAGTGGGGCGGCCAATGGGCAGGGGGGGGCGGAGTCGGAGGGGGTCAGTGGCGGGAAGGGGCTCTCAGGGCGGCTCTGCGGCGGCTGGATCTGTGGAGGAGACCCACGGAAGGGGGAGGGTAGCAGAGGGGGGACTATGAGTGCAGTCCTCTCTTGTGCAGTAAGAGGGTGCAGCACAGCAGTACTTTCAAGGCAGGGGTCTGAGTTGCTATGCAGCTCTCCCATATTTATTCAGTGTTTTTCGGTAACAAGCAGGGGGGAAAGGGTGCCACCCAGAAGTATAACTGCTTTCTCCAAAGTGTGGCATATTCTTGTCCCAGAAAGCACTGTTTTTTCTTTTAAATGTAATTTGGAGAAGCTCTCTGCTGATGGTTAAAATCTGGTGAAGCCACCACACCAGTGTGGCTTAGTTTCTCTAACACTCCCCTTCCAGCCCCTCTGCCTATTCAATTGCTGGGGCTCCTGTTTGGCTGGGGGTGTAGAAAGTGGGGGTAAGCCTGTGTCCTGTCTTAACTGCCATTCCCTCTTTGAAGACCAGTTTGGCTACTCCACCCCATCCTGCATTTCACTCTGCACTTGCAGTTTAGCTCTCTGCAGATGTCCTTTGTCTCTTTTCAGCCCACCTCACATCTTATCAGAGCTGTTTGACTCAGCCTGTCAAAGGCTGGCTAATTAGGAGAGGCTACTGGAAGGCTGGACCTTAGTTTATCAGAAAAGAAAGTTCCATAACTTCTTTTCTGTGATAGTTATAATAAATACAACCTTGGCAACTTGTTGGATTTATTCTTAAAATCATGGTAATACTTTGAAGTATATTTTTAGCTCACTACTGTCAATAATTATACTTTATTAAAGTATTCCCATGTTATCCTATGGAATCTGTGTGCTACAATGGAGAAAAACAAAATTGGCAGTTCTTTTTTTCAGCAGAGAATATACAACACCTTTCAAAATTTCCCTTTTTTTCCTAAAAGGTACTCTACCTGTGAGACATTTAGAGGTACCTTAGAGGTGACATATATAAACATAAGGTAGTTTAGGACTCGGAAGCATCTTTAATTCTAAAGCTGAGTTTGCCTTTAATTTAATTTTAAAAGCAGCCTGCAAAGCAGAGCTGCCATTGATATGACAGCAAGCAAGACAGAAGTGTACGCTTCCGTGCATCAAATCTGCTGGGCCTCTAAACCTACATGCCCTTCCATAGACAAGGGGCTTACAGGGCGTTTGTCATACCAATTGCAATTGCACCTACTTACTATATAGCTTTTACACAGAACACTGGCCCTGGATCTGGATAACAGAGCCCAAGGCAAAATCAGTCAGTTATCATCAATATAAGTAAAATATAATTGGAGTGATCAGGGTAAAAGGATGACTTTTCACAGATGGCAATTCCTCTTCTGCTCAAAAAAATGTCCTCTAAAGCCTTTCAACAGTTACCAGGTGGGTGAATATCACCTGTTTAACGCTAAACTCAGCTAAGAAGGAAGTCTTAATAGTTGCCAATACTTACTCTGTATGGGCACCCAGCTGCTGGCACATCCCTCTCAGCACAAGCCTTGATCCTGTTTTTTCACTTTAAATCCTACATTTTATTTATGATCAAGATATAAGCTGCTCTACTAAAGTTGCTAAAGTATCATCTTCTTCCTTTTTTTTCTTCTGAAGAATACTTAAAAGCAATTCTGCCTTTTCTGTCTGTCAGAATATGTTTCACAGTAATTAATCAATCAATCATATCATTTGTAAAGCGCACTACTCACCCGTGAGGGTCTGAAGGCGCTGGGGTGGAGAATGCTACTACAGCTCAAAAAGCTAGGTCTTTTCTGAAGGTCAGCAGGTCTTGGGTCTGCCGTAGGTGGATGGGGAGGGTGTTCCAGGTCTTGGCGGTGAGGTGAGAGAACGATCTGCCGCCGGAGGTCGCTCTTCGGAAGTGGGGACTGTGGTGAGGTCGGCAGAGCGGAGCTGGCGGGTGGGGGTGTAGAAGCTGGGTCATCTGTTGATGTACGTTGGTCCGGTGTTGTGGAGTACCTTGTGTGAATGGGTGAGGAGCTTGAAGGTTATCCTTTTGTTGACCGGGAGCCAGTGTAGGTCTCTCAGGTGGGGTGTAATGTGGCTGTAGCAAAGGATGTCGAGGATCAGGCGTGCAGAAGCGTTCTGGATGCGTTGGAGTTGTCTCAGGAGTTTGGCTGAGGCTCCTGCGTAGAGGGTGTTTCTGTAGTCCAACCTGCTGCTGACGAGGGCCTGGGTGACCTCTCTTCTTGTTTCAGTGGGATCCACTTGTAGATCCTGCGGAGCTTGCAGAGGGTGTTGAAGCAAGAGGAGTAGACGGTGTTGACCTGTTAAGTCATGGAGAGGGTGGAGTTAAGCATAACCCCTAGGTTGCGTGTGTTATCGGTGGGTGTTGGAGCAGTTCCCAGTGCAGTCGGTCACCAGGAGTCGTCCCAGACCGAAGGGGTGGATCCGAGGATGAGGACTTCCGTCTTGTCCGAGTTCAGCTTCAGTTGGCTGTTCCTCATCCATTCAGCGACGGCCTTCATTCCTTCGTCAAGGTTGGTTTTGGCGGTGTGGGGGTCCTGGGTGGGAGAGAGTATCAGCTGGGTGTCATCGACATAGGAAATGATCTTGAGGTTGTGCCGACGGGCGACGTGGGTGAGCGGTGCCATGTAGATGTTAAACAGGGTTGGGCTGAGGGATGAGCCCTGGGGTACGCCTCAGATGATCTCAGTGGCTTCAGAGCGGAAGGGGGAAGGCGGACGCCCTGTGTTCTGCCAGAGAGGAAGAAGGTGGTCCAGTCCAGGGCCTTCTCTTGGATCCCGGCATTGTGGATGCGTGTTCGTGGAGTGTGGTGGTAGACCGTGTCAAAGGTGGCTGACAGGTCCAGGAGTATGAGGGCCACCGTTTCTCCGTTGTCCAGCAGGGACTTGATGTAATCGGTGGTGGCAATGAGGGCAGCATCAGTGCTGTGGTTGCTGTGGAACATGGACTAAGAAGGGTCCAGGATGTTGTTCTCCTTGAGGTAGCGGGTCAGTTGTTCGTTGACGGTCTTCTCAATGACCTTTGCTGGGAACGGGAGCAGGGAGCTGGGCAGGAAGTTCTTGAGGTTCTGGGGTTTGCCTTGGTTTTCTTGAGTAAGGCGTTGCTTTTGGCGTGCTTCCATCCTCCGGGAAGGTTGTTGTCTCGAAGGAGGTGTTGATGACTTTCCGGAGATGGGGTGCGATGGATGTGCTGGCTTTGTTGAAGATGTGGTGTGGGTAATGGGTCTGACGGAGATCCAGAGTGGATGGTGTTTATGATCTTGATGTTGTCGTCATTGTTGATGTTGGTCTAGGAGAGCAGGCGGTTGGTGCGGATGGTGATCATGGGGCAGAGGTCTTAGTGGTTGTCGAGGCGGTCATGGCATTGAAGCTGTTATAAATGTCTGCGGTCTTGTGATGGAAGTAGGTGGCCAGCGTGTCGTACAGGTCTTGCGAGGGTGGGACATCGTTGGTGTTTGATCTGCGGTTGGAGAGTTCCTTCATGATGTTGAAGAGCTCTTTGCTGTGTGCGCGTTGTTGTCTAGCCAGTTTTTGATGGAGGCCCTTTTGGCGGATCTGATTAGGTGATGCTGTCTGCGGGTGAAGTTCTTGTGGGCTGCGTGGCTGTCGGTGTTCGTTCATGGAGCCAGATCTTCTCCAGATTTTGGCAGGTTTGCTTGGAGGCCCTGGGGTCTTCAGTGAACCAGCTGGCTTTCTTGTTGGTGTGACTGTTGGAGGGTTTCTTGATCGGGGCGAGGGTGTTGACACAGTTGTTGATCCACTGTCTGAGGTTGCGGGCGGCGGTGTCGGGGTCAGTGGGGTCGGCGGGTGGCCTCTGGTCTTCGGTGACTTTGCTCCAGCAGCGGCGAGGCATCTGTTGGGTGCAGTAGTGTGTGGTGGGTTTCTTGAAGGTGAAGTAAATGCAGCGATGGTCGTCCAGTGGTGTTCGGTGGTGTGGTTGAAGGAGTCATGGGGGCTTGCGGAGAAGATGGGGTCAAGCGTGTGACCGGCAGAGTGGGTGGGTGTTGTGACAAGTTGTCTGAGTCCGAGGTTGGCTAGGTTGTCGATCAGAGTGGTGGAGTTGGTGTTGTTGTTGTTCTCGAGGTGGAAGTTCAGGTCCCCGAGGAGGATGTAGTCCAGGGAGGTGAGAGCGTGTGTGCTGACGAAGTCGGCGATGGAGTCGCTGAACTGTGGTTGGGGTCTGGGGGGGTCTGTAGATGAGGGTTCCTCTGAGGGTGGTGTTGGGGTCGGTGTGGATCTGGAAGTGCAGGTGTCCGGCGGTGCTGGGGGTGTCGTCGGTGCCGGTCGAGACTCTGAGAGTGTTCCTGTGGACGATGGCGATTCCTCCTCCTCCTCCATTGGTTCGGTCCCTGTGGGTGATCTTGTAGCCTTCTGTAATGGCTATGGCTATGTCAGATGCCGAGGCGGGGTGCAGCCAGGTCTCCGACAGGAATGCGATGGTCCGGGAGGTTGAGTCGAGTAGGTCCCAGAGTTCAACGATGTGTTTGCAGGTGCATCTGTGGTGGCTGGGTTCTTTCCTGGTCGGTAGCATGGTGGGGTGGATGTTTGTGAAGCTGCAGTTCTGGCAGGTGAAAGCTCCGTGGGTGCTCTTCGGGGCGGCCAGGAAGCAGGTGTGTGATCATCCAGTATTGAGTGCGTGGAGGGTTCTGGCATCGTAGGGGTGTCAGACGTTGTGGTGTTTGCGGGGTTAGGGGTCCGGGTGCTGGGCGCGGTCCAGGCGCGGACGGGTGCAAATGGGCTTGCCTTAGGTGCGCCTTTGGCGCGCCAGCAGGGCAGCCTTCTGCTTGCCTCCATATGAGGGGATGTGGGAGGAAGGAGCAGCTGGGAGGCAGGAGCGGGCGACAAATGGGATTGCAAGGGGACGGGGCCATGGGGACGCAGCAGCGGGAAAAACAGGTGGGCAGCGGGAGAACTGGGCGCAGGAAGGTAAAGCAAGTTTAGGCAAGAAAACAAGTACAGGCACAGAGGAATAAAAACAAGTCTGGTCAGAATGCAAGTACAGGCACAGGGGAATAAAAACAATCTGGGCAAGAAGCAAGTGCAGGCACAGGGGAATAAAAGCAAGTCTGGGCAAGAAAGCAAGTTAGGCACAGGGGAAAAATACAAGATTAGGCAAAAACAAAGCAGGCAGAGCAGTGCAGCAGCGTGGGGAGCGGCCTGCCTGCGTGCAGGGTCAGAGGACGCTCAAAGTAGTCATTGGTTACCCAGTCCACTTATATAATTCCTTTATTTGGACTCCCCTCAGCATCAGCTTCATTGGTTGCAACTTGTCCAGAATATGGCAGCCCAACTCTTGCTAGGACCAGCCTGCTTGACTATATCTCTCATCATACTAGGCAGCTTTGTTTGCACATCACAAAGAGGGCTGTGATCAAAAGCCTCTGTATTTCTCACATGCCCTTTAAGGTCAAACCTCTTAGTTCCTCACAATGTCTTAAAAACCCTTGCATGCTCTCAGATCATCGACTTCAGGTCAGTTTGCTGTACTTAGAATCTGTAGACAGAGTAAGGGTGGTCGGACATTTTCTAACATGGCTGGCAAAATGGGTAGTCCCTTACCGCATAATGTTGATTCTACCTTAAATTGGCCACATTAGAGAAAATTCTTAAAACTTGATTATTATCTCTAATTATGTGTTGGAATTTGGGGTTTTGTTCGTTTCCCATGTATCCTACCACCAGGATGCCAAAGCCTTTAAATACATAAATATATAAACACATTTTGTTTCAAATCTTTCTCTAGGAACGAACGAACGTACTACTGATGTGGTTATTGCACGTACAGGTCTAGTGGACTTATATTGGGCCACACCCTTAATTTGCCAAGGCTTTCATGATGTTCCACAAGCAAGGTCAATATGAAGGCAAGCCTTCAACTTTTCTCTTCCCACTGAGAGTACTGATTTTATGGAGACCTGGGAATCTGATGCCACCTCCCTTGCTTGTGACAGCTACTCGTCCTAGCCACAAAAGACCCATGCTGCTGACATTCAGACGAGCATGTGCGCACATTATAAATCAAAGCACATGATGTTTTTCCACTTTTCTCGTGCTCATTAGTCCCAAGAGTGCAATTACCACCACTTTTCCAGGAAGTAGACATTTCGTGAATGTACAGTTTTTAAAAGGATTCTTAGAAGTGCATATGTTGGGAAAAGAATGGTAAGCATTTGCGCACATTACAGAGTTAGTCCAGGAATTTTGCAGCTGGGAGGGATATCATATTTCTTTAAATTAAAATAATACTGTAGCTGAAACTCTACTGTATGTCTGGTTAAATTGGTCTCTGGTGCATGAGGAAAAAAGAGTTTTAATACTGTTCTCCCTGGATTAAGTTGTATTTTCCCACTCCTTGGATGTAAAAATTAAAATAGACAAATCCCACCCTGCAACCTCGCAATCACCAGTTTTTCAGGATAGACATTCGAGTCCTTAGTGGTATTTATGTTGACATTTCTTAAATTGTATTTTACAGTCAAATTTGGTGTTTCATCGGCCCAATCGTGTCACATATATTTAAAAAGATGTAAATACTGAGCATTGTCACTTAAAGAACACTATACATTTTGTGACCCTACAGTGTCAGAGCTAAGCATTTAATTTGTGACTCCACATTAAAGTGAGGATGCCAGTGAACCTCCAACACGGTGCAGTAGCTCAATAGGTTGTTGTGTTTTCTTCATAGCATGTTACTTATCGGTCACTATTTCAAACATCAATAAGACGTTAGGGGCCTGATTCTCAAACTGTACTTTGTAATATTATTTATAATACTACAAAGTGTAGTACAAATAGCAATTCTCAAACTACATGCAGAGCTTTGACTCCACACTCCCTATTGAGGGGCATATTGAAGTCAAAGTAACCAGCGCAGCAAGTCACCTTGCTAATCTGCGTTACGTGAAAAGGGCAGGAATGCACCATATTTATCACAATATGGGGCATTCCTGTCCATTTCTCAGCTCTGACGCACAATGGGCAGTCTAGCGCCAATGCAGGCACCCTTGCACCTCCAAGGGTGTCTCTGTTGCATGCAGGATTGTTTTTGTGCATGAAGGATCTTATTCCTCTATGTGTGCTTCAGAAAATAAGTTATTTCTGCTCGTTTTGCCTCTCCTGGGAAGGTGTAGCATTTTGGCACATTCCCGGGTCTACCCGTAATGGTGCATCTGGGAATGTGTCAAAGTCCATCGTAGTTGCATGGGAAAACGCACACAACACCCATCAAAGGTCTCTGTGGGACAGAGCAACGCAATACCGAAATTTGTACTATGTTGCATTACTCCTGATTCATCAAGGCGCTAAGGGCCACGAAAAGTGGCTTTGTTTGTGTTGGAAATTGACACTGTGGGGTTGGTCGCACCTGCACCACTTTGCATGGTGCTAATGTGATGCAAATCCTAGATAAATATGCCTCTGTGTGCAGAGTTCTTTGCCCTGACTGCAGAGTCATTTAAATTCTCAATATGCCACTTTAAGAAAAAATGCATTTTTCTGCACTTAGTATGTGTGACTGCAACTTGTCTCAATACTTGTCTGGGGTGGGTGATAGCTATGCTTTGTGCATTCCCGCTAGACAGCCACACAAAGGGGGGGCTTTGGTGTGACTTGATAGGCCATACACATCCTGGTCAGCCATCCTTGGCAGGATGGAGGGATGAGCTGGACACAGCCTCAAACTTACACCTGAATAGGCTGTGTCCTGTCCACACACAAAGGATGTCTTTACCCCCCTGTAGTGAGTCTAGAGCCAGGTCAGAAATGACGACTGTGTACTTCAAAGCACTTATTTGAAGTCTTGCCCACTTCAAAGGCACCACTGGGTATACAAACTGGACTTCATACTCTTCATCTTGAATAAAGTTCTGGACCTGTGGATACTCTGCCAGGAAGGACTGCTGTACTGCTGAAGGACTGCCACTGTGCTGGACTGCTGCTCTGGAACAACTGTTTTCTTGCTGTGCTGACTTGCTTCCTGTTTCCCTCCATGCCTGGAGAAGAAGAACTTGACCTGTAACCCTCATCTTGAACCTAGGTCCTCAGAATGACTCAAAGGGCTAGTCTGCTGACCTCCTGATCTAAGCCTCAGGCACAGGTTGTGTTTGTGACTTACCCTCGCTAGGATTGTGGCTCCTGTCTAGACAGGGTGCATACCTCTGCCAGCTAGAAACCCAATTTGTAACGTTGGTGATCAACGGTGAGGATAGAACTTGTGTATGTAAAGTGACATACAGTGACTTGGTGTACACTACTGTTCCACATCTAAAAACCATTGTACATTTTTTTTAAATTACTTTCTTAGTTTTTTAATTCGCTGTTTTTCCCATTTTCTACAGTTAAGTTCCCTTACTTTCTTTTTGCACCATGGATGCCTGCAATTTTGAAACACTCAGCAAGCTTGTGGTGCTGAGACTCTGCACACAAAAGGGATTGATGGCATACACGAATACTGCCAAACTGGATTTCCAGGTTGCCCTCAGGGCCTTTGAGGAGGTGCAAAGATGGCAGACTGCCTCAGAGGAGGATAAGGTCGTGGACAATGAGGATGAGTGAGCGCAATCCAAGATGGATGAGGAGGAACCATACCAGGGTCTAGAGTGCCAAGGGGAACCCACTTCAACCTCAGCATATGGCCTAGATGCCCCTGATGCTTAGTATAAGGTAGGGAGCAGTGTAGCTGCCAGTGGCCTGTTCCCAAAAGAGCTGAAGGACAGGAGGAAGGAGAGGAACCTCAAGCAGGAGCTGGAGCTAATCAAATTAAAGATGAGGGAGGAACGGATGGCATATGAGCTTAAATGTAAAGAGCTGGATATCCAAGCCAAACAGATGGAGTCCAACAGCAATGTTGGCAGCATAAGTGCAGTTTTCCATGGAGAGGGAAGGTGCTGTATACCAAAGGATTTGGGGCCCAACTATGCGGTGGGAGACAACTTTGACAAATGGTTCTCAGCTGTTGAAGTGGCTCTAATGGTGCGTACAATCCCTGAGGGGTACCGTTGGCGTTGCTTGTGGAGGTAAATGCCACTGTGGGGAGGGACACCCTGCTAACACTAGAGGACCAGACACAGTAAACTTTTTTTTTGTTTAAGAAATTTTTATTGAGTGTTAGCAAAAACATAAACAAAGCCATACAATAATGTAAGTGAATACAATAAATTAAGACAGAAGGCATTCATGGTAATGAAAGGACTTTTTTTTTTCCATAAACACAAAAGAGGAGAAGAAATAAGAGTAAAGAAAAGAAGGAGAGAGAAGAGAGGAAAGAGGGAAAAGACAGAGAAGGAAGGGGAAGGAGGAGAGAAAGAAGCTAGATGAGAGTTAGGAAAATGCAAGAAGAAGAACAGGATATGAAATCACAAGGAATGGGTAGAAGAGAGGTAAGAAACAAAGGGGAGCCATAAGAGATCAGATTTGATTTTTAGAGGGACAGAAGAAGAAGAAGCAACAGAAAGTCTATGTTCATCGCATATGAAATTCCACCAAGTTATAACAGAAATTTTAGAATTATCTTTCCAGCAGGATAGAATCACTTTAAATGCAATAACAATGAAAAAATCAAGTAACCGAGCATTAGATGAGATCATATCTATATCATCTGATAAAGAACCTAGAAATACATTAGCTAACGAGAATGGTGCAGAACATTTAAACATACGCATGCATATATCCCATATAGAGTTCCAAAATGATAAAGTTTATTTTAATATTTATAGTATTTTTTGTAACTTTAAAATTGTTTTTTTTGGGGTACTTTTATTCATATATTTTATCCTATTAAACTTTCTACATTTTCTATGGTTTTACTGTGTATATATCTAGTTAACTATAACTATCCGGGTAACCATTGGGTATTTATAGATACAATTGAGTTTCCTTAGCAAATGCATTTTTAGAGTTGCACATAACTTTGGTGTTTGATGATTCTCCACAAAACGTTTCAAAAAAGTACTATTCTTTTACTTGTTTGCACATGAAACATTATGGGGTGATCCATTTAGCAGGAATAGAGAAAAAGAGTGGGTCCCAAAATACATTTTCCCCCTTCATTTTTGCATATTAACTTTAGGCACAGCAACAGCTTAAACCGCTGAACGGATTTACACCAAGTTTGACAGAAAGCTAGATCTAGCTCCAGAAAAAGTGCTTATCATGGTTTGTTGGCAATCTGTTTAGTCGTTTTTAAGTCACGAATGCTAACATTTTTTGTATGTCTAGGAGTTAGACTCCCGGATCCCAACAGATCTCAAGCTGAAATATGATTGGCTGCCACCGCTTCAACCAGGAAGTGGTGGCAGCCATCTTTGAACTCGGGACTCGGCCTTGAATCCTAAAAGAAACATTTAAAAAAGACACAAAGGGGGCAGGGTTACTCTGACTCACTAGCCTGGTGGTGGGGTCCCTCTCGCCCTAACAAAATGTTCACACCCTAGGAGGTGGGGTTCAAGGGGATGAAATATACCTCAGGAAGGGAGTCATGTGCTGCTCCCCTTAATTTTAAGTGGCCTTGTAGGATGGGTTCTCCTGTGCCTATCAAGGCTTGAGGAGCTGGCTGCACAGCCCACCTTCCCTTTATATTTGAAACCGGCACAAGGGGAGCAGGTCACCAGGGCCTTACAAGGCTTGGGTAGGGTGGCTGTACGTCCCCCTTTCTTTTCATTTTAATAGATGCCAAGGGGGGTGGGATCCCTAGGGCCTATCAAGGCTCAAGGAGGGGACTGCACACCCCACTCCTCTTGTTTTTTAAAAACAGCCCTGGGATGGGGTAACAAGGGCCTCACAAAGCTTGGGGGGTCTGAAGTGCCCCACTTTAATTTTAATATTGGATTAAAAAGCCACATGGCCCTCTCCCATTTAAAATAATTAAGGCCTAATGGGATGGGGTCCCCAGGGCCTAAGGAGGCTCAGGGAGGAGGGCTACATGGCCTTCTCCCCTTTCAAATATTCATTGCCCTGGTGGTTTGGGGTCCACAGGGTCATATTAGGTTTGGGGAAGTGGGCCATGAAACCCTCCTCTGTAAAAACAACAAAAAAAAGGGGTTGGCTATGGCAAGGCTTTGTTGCCAAACCCCTACACCACATGACCAAAGGCCAGCACAGTGTGGGGTTGGCAGCATGTGGAGGATTGGCCACAGAGCCTTGCTGAAGGCCATCACCCTGCTTGCACGACTGAATGCCCTGCACATTGTGGGGTTGGCTACCTTTACCGGGGTTGGCCACATAGCAGGGCTGCAGCAGGGGGTTGGGCACAAGTGGGGAGTTTGGTAGAGGCCATGTGCAGCGGGACATGAATAATTTTGTCTGAAAAAACACTTACATTCACTGAAAGAACAAAGGTTAAAGTTATGTTATTGTTAGTTGAAATGTTCAGGTAGAACCTAACGTTTTAAACTATAAAACCCTCTGAAAATGACAAGTTATAGTTATCTCATGTAACTATAACTCTTGCCCTAAGGTAACTATAACTCGTGCCCTCACTAGGCCCTCGTAATTACCCCACAGATTACATCATTCATGACATTTTGTATGACATCATTGATAAGATCACTGCGTATTGTGTGGCCAAGAGTTATAGTTACCTTAGGGCATGAGTTGCATTCACCTGAGATAAATATAACTGGTGAATTTCGGAGTTTAAAACATTACCTTCTACAGAAGAATTCCCAGCTATAACATTAAAATAACCTTTGTTTTTATAACTATATATATATATGTGTAATAATATATTGCATTTATTACTACTAGTATTTATTTATATATATATATATATATATATATATATATATATATATATATATATATATATATATATATATATGTATATATATATATATATGTATATATATATATATATATACTAGCAGCCCGCCCCAGCGTTGCCTGGGGCAGAAGGGGGCTAGGGGCAGCATTTCAGGCTTGCTTGCGTGCACTCATGTCTCCTGCCCGTCCCTCTGTGCGCACCCGCGGCTCTTGGCTGCTTCACTTACCTCACCCGCCGTCGTTGCCCGGGGCAGAAGGGGGCTGGGGGCAGCATTTTGGGCTTGTGTGCACTCATGGCTCCAGCCCGTCCCTCGGTGCGCACCCGCGGCTCTTGGCTGCTTCACTTACCTCACCCGCCGCTCCTCCCCGCGCTGCTGATTTTACCGCTCCACTGCTCCTCTCCGCTTGACCGCCGCACGCCGCTCCTCCCCTCGCTCATGTCCTCCACTCTTCCTGTTGCTCTTGAATGCCGCTCCTCCCCGCGCTCCCGATGTTATCACGCAGACGTCGGAGCCGGCGCTACTTGCAAGGCACTACTTTATTTATATTTCAAAATTTTTTAAACAACGTATATTTTTTCTTTTTATATAGCCTATGTCCTTCTGCTTGTCCTGAGGTTTTCAAATATGTCTTGGGTGTTTGGATTGGTGGTGTACTTTTCGAGTTTACCTGGCTCAAAGGACACAGTTCTCTCTTTATAATAGTAGTATAGATATATATATATATATATATATATATATATATATATATATATATATATATATATATATATATATATATATATATATATATATATATATATATATATATATATATATATATACGCTTAAAACTCCAAAGCTCCACTTCCAAATCCACCCAGGACCGGCGAAGCAAGCAAGGTAGGAGCCGGACCACTAGAGTTAAAAGGTACTTTAGTGCAGTGTCAGCTGGTGAAACAGGAGGGCAAAATGCGTTTCGGGCTCCACGAGCCCTTGTTCACATGCAAAGATCTAGTAAAACTTTTTTTGTTTTTATAATGCTTAGTGACTTGCTTAGTCTCCGCCTTCAGTTTAGTCACATGACTATAGACATAGAAAACATACCAAGTATCATTGAAATATTTCATGTACAGATACACTAATTAAGTTATAAATAAACAAACTCATTCTAATAACTTAGCAAGAAAAACATATCTTAGTGCTAATTTGTTAAAAGGTTTCAGGATAAATCCTAGAGTCGCTATGTCACAAGATATTTTTGGTAAAGGCGATCAGGTGTTAGGAGGCAAGCAAATTATAAAGTTTAAATAATAGTGCTACTGGATCAGTGTCTAACAATGTGTAAAGCGAAATCACACGTGCCTAAGGGAGAGAAGTATTCAGAAGCGGTTGCTCCCTTGCTCCCAATCTGGCATTGTATCGCCACATTGCCAGACTGAAAATAGCATTTTAAAAGTATTGCCCTTTGCTCGCATTGACCCCTGCATTCATTTGTGCCTCATATGTACTGCATCGTAGCGCGATTTTAGACACTGAGCGGCGCACTAATTAACTGTGATTGATTTTGTCTGTGCATTGCTACCTGTGACTGTGTAAATTGTTTTTGCTGCCTATTGCGATCTGTACCGGTGACGCTTCCTCTCTGTCCAAATATTATTATCCCAGCCTCGTCCTGTTTGGCTTTGGGGTAGCTGCCATTTTGTTGATTGTTGTTGCCTCCCAGCACCGCCTCTCCACCCCGCTCCCGCCTCCCTGCTGACACCCCCCTCGCCCCACCCCCCTCCACCCTCCATTTATGACAAATGGACGTACGCCCAGCGTCCACGCGCTGCGGCCGCGCCGAAGGTGCGCCAAAGGTAAGCCCGTCTGCGCCCGTCCATGCCTGGACCGTGCCTAGCGCCTGTCCCCCCGGCCCCCGCCGCTCCCAACCCCCCAGAATCACATATGATGCCGCTACTCTCCTCGCCCTCAATCCCGGACGCACACCACTTTGCTGCGAAGCTACTACAGGACGTACTCACGGCCCTTTCGCCTGCTTCTCCTGCAAGTTTAACTGCTTTAGGACTCTCACCAAGTCCACGTCCTCCAAACACATCTCCGAATCAAACCTCCTAAAGTGCATCCTGCTCAACACCTGCTCGGTCCACAGACACGCAACAGAATTCTGGGACCTAATCAACACTGCGTCACCTGACATCGTCTTCCTTACTGAAACATGGATGAACACATCATCAGCTCCAGACATTGCCATAGCCATACCGGACACTTACAAGATTATCCGCAAAGACCGCACCAATCAAACAGGAGGAGGCATCGCCATCATCGACAGGAACACCATCAAAATCACAACCAGCTCTGACGACAATCTTGCAACCGCCGAACATCTCCACTTTCAGATCCACACCGACCCCAGGACCACACTGAGAGGCACCCTCATCTACAGTCCTCCAGGTACCCGCACCCAATTCAGCGATGACATCACAGACTTCGTCAGCCCACAAGCTCGAGCCTCCGAGAACTACATTCTTCTAGGAGACCTCAACTGCCACCTCGAAAACAAACACGACAGCAACACCACCACCCTTCTGGACAACCTGGCCAATCTCGGACTCAAACAACTTGTGGACACCCCCACCCATATAGCCGGACACATGCTCGACCCTATCTTCACATCCAGCAAGCACATCTCCTTCGATCGCTCCACAGTTCTCCACTGGACGGACCACAGCTGCGTTCACTTCAGCTACAAAACCTCCCTAACCCACAATCGCCCTCAACCTATTCCTCGGAGAAACTGGAACAAAATCACCTCCGACCAACTCCTCACATCACTCAACCAAAACCCTCCCACCCTCTCATTGGACCCAAACCAAGCGGCCACCAAACTCAAGCAATGGATCACCCACAGTGCTGACGAATTAGCACCCCTGAAAAAGCACCAGATCAATTCAACCAGTAAAAAGGCTCCCTGGTTTAATGATGACCTTAAAAAATCCAAGAAACTATGCCGCACTCTGGAGAAGATTTGGAGAAAAAAGCTAACCTCAGACAACATGGCTCCCTCAAGTCAGCCACCCGCAAGCACCATCAACTGATTCGATCCGCTAAGAAATCAGCATTCAGGATCGTCTCAACAACAACACTCATAACAGCAAGGAACTCTTCAACATCGTCAAAGAATTCACCAACCCCACTGCAGCGTCTAACGACATCACTCCCTCCCAAGACCTTTGCAACGCATTATCCTCCTTCTACAACAAAATTGCCGACATCCACAACAGCTTCGAGATTTATCCCAGCGTTCAACCCTCCCCACCCCCCTCTGATCCTACTCCGCCAACTAACAACCTCAGCGCCTGAACCCAGTTACCACTGAAGACACCATTAGCCTCATGAACTCAATCTACTCTGGCTCGCCCACCGACCCCTGCCCCCACCACATCTTCAACAAAGCGGACTCCATCATCGCACCGCATCTCCGTGATGTCAGCAACTGCTCGTTCAACTATGCCACCTTTCCAGAAAGCTGGAAACACGCCGAACTCAGCGCCCTTCTGAAGAAACCCACAGCAGACCCCTCTGAACTTAAAAACTACCGACCCATATCCCTCCTCCCATTCCAGGCCAAAGTCATCAAGAAAGCCGTCAACAGCCAGCTCGCCGCCTTCCTTGAATCCAACAACTCCCTTGATTCATCTCAATCTGGATTTCGAGCAAAACACAGCACCGAAACCGCCCTCATTGCAGCGACCGACGACATCCGAGCACTCCTGGACAACGGAGAAACAGTGGCCCTCATCCTACTCGACTTTTCCGCCGCTTTCGACACAGTCTGCCACAGCACCCTTATACATCGACTCAGCAACATCGGCATTCAAGGAAAAGCCTTGGACTGGATCATCTCATTCCTCGCTGGGAGAACTCAAAGAGTCCGACTTCCCCCATTCTACTCAGAGGCCACCGAAGTCATCTGCGGAGTGCCTCAAGGATCCTCACTCAGTCCCACCCTCTTCAACGTCTACATGAGTCCTCTCGCCTCCATCGTGCGTCAACACAACCTCAACATCATCTCTTTTGCCGACGACACCCAGTTAATCCTCTCCCTCACCAAAGACCCCAACACCGCCAAAACCAATCTTCATGAGGGCATGAAAGAAGTATCCAAATGGATAAAACACAGCCGCCTAAAACTCAGACAAAAGTGAGGTACTCATCCTAGGTTCTTCCCCCTCAGCTTCGGACGACTGCTGGTGGCCTTCCACGCTGGGTGTAGCACCCACACCCACAGACCATGCACGTAACCTTGGCTTCATCCTAGACTCCTCTCTCTCGATGTCCAGACAAGTCAACGCCGTCTTGTCCTCCTGCTTCAACGTACTTCGCATTCTCAAAAAGATCTTCCACTGGATCCCTCTCGAGACAAGAAAGACTGTCACCCACGCACTGGTCAAGAGTCGACTGGATTATGGTAACACACTCTATGCCGGAATCACAGCAAAATTACAGAAAAAACTCCAGCGCATCCAAAACGCGTCAGCGAGACTCATATTAGACATCCCGCGCCAAGATCACATCACCAGGCATCTAAAAGACCTCCACTGGCTTCCCGTTAACAAAAGAATTACTTTCCGCCTTCTCACCTACACACACAAAGCCCTCTACAATCTGTAGCATTGTGCTACAATAAACACAGACACTTTGTGTTATCTAAACTGGAGCTTTATTGTATGCTTCCAATGCCTTCCCTGTCCCTACTCTAACTGCCCCTTCCTCTGTCCATCTCCTCCTCTTCCTGTTCCCCTTGGGCTCCACCCACAACCACTAGCCTGCTAACTTCATAACACAATCTAGGACCCGAATGCCTCAACACTCGACTGTCCTTCTACAAACCCACCCGTCATCTTAGATCGTCCAATCATGCCCACGCCGCAGTCCCGCGCATCCGGAAATCCACCATGGGTGGCAGATCCTTCTCCTTCCTGGCGGCCACGACATGGAACTCACTCCCCACTCACCTCCGCCGTACTCAGAACCACATGTCCTTCAGAAAAGAACTTAAAACCTGGCTTTTCGACAAACAATGAACCCCTTCCCCTAGCGCCTTGAGACCCTCTGGGTGAGTAGTGCGCTCTATAAATGCTAGAACTTGAACTTGAACTTGAACTTGAAGTGCATGATAAGGTGACCTGTGTAAAAAATGCATAAATGCTTGATCTGACAATTAGGATAAAATCACAATTTTGTCAATCTAAAAAGCAATATTAAAACATTTTATACAGGTTTAAAAATATTATTATCATGTTAAAAATAATATAAAACACCCTTTACTTAAAAGTGCTAAAAATGTAAAAAATAGTGAATGTGAATGTACATGAGGAAGTGAAGCAAAAATTAGTGGTATTACCGTGGCTAACAAGTAACTTGACTAGCCACGGCAACTATCATACAGGAGAACAGAATGAATCAAGATGGATAATCCGGACAGTCTATATATCTAAGATCTTCTCTAGGCAACAGGGAACATGACTGCCTAGAGGCAAGTATAGGTATGTGCTATGCAGCTATGTACCCGGGCTAAATGTATATTCAGAGAAAGTTTCGCAAGTCCTCAGTGTTGTTAAGCCCATTGGGCCACTTACTGTCGAATTCGAGGATCATGCTGGACTCTAACTGCCTGAGTTTGAGCTCTCGATCACCTCCCCGTCTAAGTTTGGGGACTGAGGCTACAACATAGTAGGTTAGGCAGTTGACATCTTTGTTATGTGTACTCTGAAAGTGGCGAGCCACCGGGTACGATTGGTCGCAGTGCAGAATGGCCCTGATATGCTGCAAAATTCTGACGTGCACCTGTTGTTTAGTACTGCCGATGTAGTTAAGGCAACAGGTGCACGTCAAGACATAGACCACATATTCAGTTTTGCATGTGTGGTTACCTATGATGGAAATTTCCACCGGCTTGAATGGGGTGCAGTAATGAGTTTTATTAATGCCAAACTGGCATGCTCTACAATTTGAGCACTTGCGGAACCCCGATGCCGGCTTTAGCCAGATATCTTTTTGTTTGAGTTTTGGGCTACTCTGGTCCAGCACTGTTCCCATACTCTGCGCTCTGCGAAAAGTTACCAATGGTTGTTTCGGCAACATGCACCCCAAAACAGTGTCCGTGAGGACAGTTGGCCAGTTACGATTAATGATTTGTCTGATCTTTTTATCTTGACTACTAAAGGCTGTACTGAATCTAGGGCAGTCGTTTAAAGTGGCATCTTTGGGAGTCACTGCTGCCTGATTATTATCTGTATGTTCTGGTAATAATGTGCTCTAGGTCGTTTGTCGGCCTTAGCTAAAGCACGATCGAACACCCGATCTGAATACCCTCTGGCTTTTAGTCGGGTCCCTAATTCCCTGGCACACTTTTCAAAATCTTCATGGGAGCTACAGATTCTTTTCACTCGTAGGATTTCTCCTAATGGTATACTATCAATGGTGTGCATTGGGTGGATACTTAAGGCATACAAGGTTGTGCTTCCTGCAGTGGCTTTTCTATGCAGGGTCGTCTGTAATGTTTTGTTATCATCTACATAGCCCTTAACATCTAAAAATTCATCTTGTTTGGTACTGATGTGAGAGGTGAATTTTAGATTGAGGGCATTGTTGTTAATTTCATCAATAAATTGACAGGCTTCCTTTTCCTCTCCTTGCCATACTATAAAGATGTCGTCTATATAGCGCAAACATTTGACAATTTTTCTCTGACCCATACCTGGTGTGTAACGTTGAGAACCCGCTCCTCCCACCAGCCCATGTGTAAACACGCGTAGCTGGGGGAGAGGCAGGCTCCCATCGCCACACCTTTAAGCTGTCTCCATACTTCCTTTCCAAATTAAAAGTAGTTATTTTGTAAGCACCAATCCATTAAACTTAAAACCATTTTATTGTGTTACATTTATATTTGCCAGTATTAAATTTGTGTACTGCCGACGTTGATTTACGTCACAAGTGGATTTTGTGCAAGCATGCTTCAGTTTGGGATATACATTTTTGTATTGTCGTATAATGTATATGGTATACCTTACAACCTCTGGATATATGTGGAACACTGTATTGCTATTTCATTTACATGCATATACGTTGCATTGGGACATTTTGTTCATCTGTATTGCAAACTACAGTCCATACTTTTACTTTTGTGTTTACTGCTTGAAGTAGGATTGAAACTACAGGTCACATGCCGGTTATTCACGTGATCAAGCCACTGTGTGTGGTGAAATGCATTGTGAATTAAACAACCTTTTTGCTACTCCTTACTTGTTGGTGCGTTGTTTCCTGAGAGCGTGATTACTTTGTAAACGAGGAAAGGATATATATATATATATATATATATATATATATATATATATATATATATATATATATATATATATATATATATATATATATTCACTGAAAAAACCATAGGTTATAGACCATATATAGTTAGGAATTCGCATTTACAAAACCTTATTTTACTCACACAAAACCATTGAAATTCCATATATAGTTAGTTGCACTAACTATATATCGCGCACCCGCAATCCACTGCTGATGATGTCACATATTACATCATTCATGACATGGTCAGTGACATCACTGATGACATCTCAAATGACATCACTGATGACATCTCAAATGACATCACTGATGACATCTCATTTGACATTACTGATCACATCACTGATGATATCATTCATGTGATAATACGATGAACCTCTTCAGACTCTAATATAACCTTAGATACAATCAGTGTAAACAGACACTCACAGACTGTCACTCATCCATGGAGTTACTCACACACCTAGTCAGTCATGCAAAGAATCAATCACACCTCCATTTCCTCAACTATACAGTTATACAAACTTTACTTATTCAAACATATACTAACACATATTTACTCTCTTATACAATCCCTGATACAAGTTCACAAGATCCATAGAGCCACTCACACATTCACTGACTCTTATGCACAGTTATTTATATATGTCAACTCTCACATGTACTGTGTTTTACATATGTACTTACTTTGACATGTAGCACTGAGATATCCATTCACTCACCAATACACTCATGCACACAGTCAACCGCCCATACAGCTGTTTCCACATGCACTTTTGAAACCATACATCTAGTGAATCAACTGCTCACACATCTATGCACAGAGTCATACACCTCCCAGCCACCCACACACACACTCAGTCTCCCATACAAATACTTGGGCAACCAATCAATAACCCATATAGTTACTCATATAGCTACTTATCAACACATGCAACAGTTTACAGAACAACAGACATAATGATGCACAAATTAAGACAGTTTAGTCACTAACCCATGCACTCAGTGAGACACATTTAATCACTCACTCATACAGTCAGTCATGCACCTACTAAATCCTTCATCCAGACACTTATACATCCACTCATTCTTCAATATGTAAGACATATTTTAACTTTACAGAAACATACAGTCACTGGATGTTGTCATCAGTGATGTCATCAGTGATGTCATTTGAGATGTCATCAGTGATGTCATCAGTGATGTCACTGACCATGTCATGAATGATGTAATATGTGACATCATCAGCAGTGGATTGCGGGTGCGCGATATATAGTTAGTGCAACTAACTATATATGGAATTTCAATGGTTTTGTGTGAGTAAAATAAGGTTTTGTAAATGCGAATTCCTAACTATATATGGTCTATAACCTATGGTTTTTTCAGTGAATTTTCAAGGTTTTGTAAATGCTAATTCCTAACTATATATGGTCTATAGCCTATGTTTTTTTCAGTGAATATATATATATACATACATATATAAACATATATCATCTGTATATCTATATAAATACAAACATAAATGCATGCATACATATACTTATATGCATACAGATGCATGTTATTTACATGAAAGTTGAAAAAACACTAATAAAAGCAAAGCTAAAAAGCCACCTCATTACAAACAGAATGGCTTTAACTTAAACGAGGGCGAGATCTATTGCATTTTCAATGCTTGTTTACTTTGGTTCCATCAAGAAGGCATTCAGATGTGTCACACATTTGCCATAAATTCTGAATGTTAGCACTCTAGTTGCACATTAGATCACTGTAGTAAAGCTACTGCTCACCAGGGACGTCTGCTACTGGTATTCAAAGTGCATGTTTCAGTCTGCATGTCAGAATTTTTTTAATGAAATAGAAGAGGATTTGAGAAGTCACTCAAAATGATCCCTAATTTTTCTTTCTGAAGCACTAATCATACTTTCTATGGCAAAATTAACCCCCTCATGTTGTTCCTTTTTAAATTGAGTGTTTTCAGACTTATCACTTCATTCCAATCAAGATGGCTTCTGGTGTGCCATACTTTTGTCATAAGTAAGACTGTTAGCTCTCTAGTTGTTCTTTAGAACACTCTGGGACATTCTGTCATTGGGCTATACTTGGGGTACATCTGGGTGATATTTGGGCTACATTTAGGCTCTTTTGTCTCTGGTGGCCATCTTGGGAGACTGTATGTCAGAATTGTTTAATGAAATTGAAGAGGGTTTGAGAAGTCACTCAAAATGTGCCCTCATTTTTCTTTCTGTAGCACTAATCATAATTCATATGGCAAAATATACCCCCTCATTTTGTTCCTTTTTTAATTAAATGTTTTAAGAGTTACCACTTTATTCCAATCAAGATGGCTTCAGGTGTGCCATACCTTTCTAATAAGTAGGACTGTTAGCGCTCTAGTTGTTCTTTAGAACACTCTGGGACATTCTGTCATTGGGCTATACTTGGGCTACATCTGGGTGATATTTGGGCTACATTTGGGCTCTTTTGTCTCTGGTGGCCATTTTGGGAGACTGCATGTCAGAATTTTTTAATGAAATAGAAGAGGATTTGAAAAGTCACTCAAAATGTGCCCTAATTTTTCTTTCTGCAGCACTAATAATACCTTCTATTGCATAATATACCCCCTCATTTTGTTCCTTTTTAAATGAAATGTTTTAAGAGTTACCACTTTATTCCCATCACGATGGCTCCAGGTGTGCTATACCTTTGTAATAAGTAGGACTGTTGGCGCTCTAGTTGTTCTTTAGAACACTCTGGGACATTCTGTCATTGGGCTGTACTTGGGCTACATCTGGGTGATATTTGGGCTACATTTGGGCTCTTTTGTCTCTGGTGGCCATTTTGGGAGACTGCATGTCAGAATGTTTTAATGAAATAGAAAAGGATTTGAGAAGTCACTCAAAATGTGCCCTAATTTTTCATTCTGCAGCACTAATCATACTTTCTATGGCAAAATATACCCCCTCATGTTGTTTCTTTTTAAATTAAATGTTTTAAGAGTTACCACTTTATTCCAATCAAGGTGTGCCATACCTTTGTAATAAGTCGGACTGTTAGCGCTCTAGTTGTTCTTTAGAACACTCTGGGACATTCTGTCATTGGGTTATACTTGGGCTACATCTGGGTGATATTTGGGCTACATTTGGGCTCTTTTGTCTCTGGTGGCCATTTTGGGAGACTGCATGTCAGAATGTTTTAATGAAATAGAAAAGGATTTGAGAAGTCACTCAAAATGTGCCCTAATTTTTCATTCTGCAGCACTAATCATACTTTCTATGGCAAAATATACCCCCTCATGTTGTTTCTTTTTAAATTAAATGTTTTAAGAGTTACCACTTTATTCCAATCAAGATGGCTTCAGGTGTGCCATATCTTTGTAATAAGTAGGACTGTTAGCGCTCTAGTTGTTCTTTAGAACACTCTAGGAGGCTGCAGTAGAACACAAAGGAATCAACTGACAGTCTCTGTCCTTGTTGGATGTACATGTTTTACTGAGAATGTCAGACTTCATTTTCACATGACTGAGAAAGATAATGTGAATTTACAGAAAATATGCTTTCAGTTTAGCTTATAGATCCCCTTCCAAACCACTGTGGGAAAATCATGAGATATTAGTTTTCTTTCAAACAATATTCATGATATCACAGCAGAAGGTTTTTTCACATGGTAAAATCACCTTAGAACCCACCACAATTCCTAAAACGAGTATGGTACCATCAACAAATGATTTATAATGTAACTAAAGTCCTAAAACCCTCTATTAACTACAATGCTTTTTAATGAGGTGCTATCATGTATATTGGTCCCAAGATGGCTGCCAACACTTCTTGGATGAAGTGCTGACAGCCAATCAGATCAGATGTGTGGTTAGGCTCCGCCCAGATATATATCTTTTTTTGAACCTAAATTACTCAAAATCCACTGGAGCACATATATTGAGACCTAGCAAAGGCACATCGGGCTAACAGTCCCTACAATTTTGCCAAGTTTCGTGCAAATCCATTCAGCCGTTCGAGCTAAAAGTGAGGCCAACCGCCCTATGGAAATTAACATGGGAAAAAAGCGTTTTGGGACCCCCCTTTTTTCTCGGCCCCCCCTTGATGAAACCCCCCCAAATTGTCAGGGGCTGCTCAGAAACAAAATGTTCAATTTTCCTGAAAATTTCAGCCAATTCCGTCCACAAACGCCAAAGTTATTAGACATAGAATTTTCAAAAATCCCATAGAGAAAAAATCCTAACTATATATACCTACTGGCGACCGCCAGTAGGTAATATATATATATATATATATATATATATATATATATATTGGGCAGAAAAACGTCTCCAGCAGTCACGCAGGTTTGATAGACGAGACGAACTCAGGTACTGGTGCTGATTATTTTATTTTGCTCTCCACCACACCACCATTACGCGTTTCGGCTAAGCAAGGCCTTGATCACATGACAAAGTTGTAGGGGCGTATGTGCTCAATTTAAAGTGCTAGTGCCAACAGAAAAAGTAGTCATTTCATAGACAGGGAAAACATCCTATCTGCAAAACATTACTGCATAAATGCATGTATGCACGTAAGTAACCTTGTAAAGTGCTAGTGCTGTATATGAACTGTATAAGGGTATGTACAACAGGATGATACTAATCGAGTCTATAATTATAAATTCATTAATAAATATAAGTATAAATATAAATACACATATAAATATAGCAGCAATAAATACGGTGTAACACAAATTAATATCTTGGTATGGTTTTTAAAATTAATATTATTATTACTACACCACATTATCATGGTTGTCCTGATCCTATCTATGTACATACAATTTACTTGTTCAGTTATTGCAATGAAACTATGCCATTAATCGGGTCCTGAGTTCTGAATGAGCCATGCATCTGAATTAAACAAGACACAGGCAGACCCTCAAGTGTTACGCATTATAATTGCTAACAATTGATGGAAAATCACACCCGAGTGGGTAAGGCAGTTTAAGCATACAATGTTCAAATGTGCAAATTCAGCAATAAATATTGGCATAAAAAATAGTGCTACCTAGTGAAAATGTGAAGTTACAAAGTGATTATATAAAAACAACACTTTTAAACAATAGAAAAATATATAGTTGAGATAGCTGGTATGTTTACATATACAGTTAGTCAATTAAGTGGACAGTATTCATAAGTATGTGTGGCAATCCTCCCCTGCATTGAGGACATTAGGGGTCTTAGTATCTAATAGAATTATGTGTCTGGTCTCTAATCTATGGTTCTTGTTGCCTGTCCCCTCTGTTGACATCTAACGGAACCTTTTTGGATTGCCGAGTGAGAAAAAAAAAGGTGGGGCTTTCATCGTTTGGGAATAAAAAATGTTTCAATCCAATGAAAAGTGTTATTTTTAGGTCATATGATCGAGCATTTCATCATTAGGAAACCAAAAGCAAAATGAACCAATGGAAAGTTTTATAAACAAGTCACATGAACTGTTATGCGGCTTTGGGCTATTTAAAGCCTACAAAATCCGTTAGCCTGTGAGGCGGCGTCAGTAGCGGACCAATGTGCGAATAGGCCGAAGGCAGCACAACGCGTCGAGATCCGGATGGCACCGAGGTGGTGTCCAGCAAGTTGCCGCACTGGTGTGGCTATCCTACAATGCTGCGCCGAAAGACGGCGTGGGGTGCCCGGGGGGGGGGGGGGGGAGGCGGCGCAAACGGCCCTCTCCCGCCTCCCCAGGTGGAGGCACCTCATCTCCAGTGGGGCGCCCCTTACCGTTTCACTCGCCGTTCATCAGAGTTGCGCCCGCTCTTGCTGCACAGTGCCTCACCCTCCATCCAGCTGAGTTTCGCCCGCTCTTGCGGTACAGTGACTCACCCGCCATCCAGCTGATTTTCGCCCACTCTTGCGGTACAGTGACTCGAACGCGCCGAGATCCGGATGGCACCGAGGTGGTGTCCAGCAAGTTTCACTGGTGTGGCCATCCTACAATGTTGCGCCTAAAGACGGCGTGGGGTGCCCGGGGGGGGGGGGGCGGCGCAAACGGCCCTCTCCCTCCTCCCCAGGTGGAGGCACCTCATCTGCAGTGGGGCACCTCTTAGCGTTTCACTCGCCTTCCAGCTGAGTTCCGCCCGCTCTTGTGGCACAGTGCCTCACCCCCCATCCAGCTGAGTTCCGCCCGCTCTTGCGGTACAGTGACTCACCCGCCATCTAGCAGAATTGCGGCTACTCTTGTGGTGCAGCGATAGCCGGCTGCAACAGGACTCTCAAAATGGTGGCCAGCTCTTTGGATTTGGGCCTGGTCCACTAAAATGGCCCTGGGACACCTTGGAACTCGGACGCTTGCCTGCTAGGGCATGGGCCCCATTCACGAAAGCGTCCCCTCTTTTGACTGATTGTTCTTGTTGCCTATTTCTTCTGTTGTCATTTAACGGAACCTTTTTTGACTGCCGAAAGGGGTGCTGGTCCGACCGCTGGTTGGTGGAGACATTTTGACTATATCCTGGACCTGCCCGGCCTCGCAAAAAATGGCGCCGGTATAAATGGGACTCGTAACTCCTTATTGTGTACTGGTTGCCCAACCTTGATATCACGAGATACGTATGCAGTTTTGAAGCACATGGCGGGCGGGGACGAGAATTGATTGAACATTTGGACATCCCTATTGATATTAAGTTCTGATGTGTTATTGGTTACTGCACTATTGAAAGTTTGAATTAACGTCACCCATGGTACTTGCCCACAAATGTATATCTAGATAATTTTATTGTAACTGGCCCTGTCGTACTTTAATTATAAAATGTACGTCCACCGATTCCGCAACTGTTAGACACCTTAGTTCTTGCAACCTAATGGCCCGCCCGTTACGTTCTTCTACAGTGTAAATGTCCCCTCATCATATACGATTCCAGTTAGCTCCGTGGCCGGCCCACGTGGTTATAGGCCCGTATTTGTATACTGACATTTTCACAATAAAGGTTTTTAAAACAAAACATGGTAGTAGTACCTTTTTTGGTATAGTTTTGAATAATATCCACTGTTTTCGAATCAGTAAAAGGCAAGTGAAATAAAGCAGCCCGATTACATGACGGTTAAAAGGTATAATACGCAGGAACGCAGTAAAGATAAATGGTCAAGGGCTGTTGTGTTTTCCACTCCTGCAACATAAAGTGATCGATAAGAATCCGATATTCATGCCTATCAGCGACTAAGACAGCAGGCCGAGCCTCTTTTGCTCAACGGCTCCCTCATGGGACGAAGAAACGCCCTTTTTCTCGAAATAGGAATATTTTACTTGCAGGACAGTTGTAAATTTCCCGGGAAAATACATTAGCCTGGAACACTGTTAGTGATAAACTGTAAATGCATCTGGGTCCTTTGCTTTACAAGTCAGAGTGAGAAAAAAAAAGGTGGGGCTTTCATAATTTTGGAAAAAAAAATGTTCGAAAGCAATGAAAAGTGTTATTTTTAGGTCATATGACCAAGCCTTTCATCATTAGAATAACAAAAGTAAAATGAACCAATGAAAAGTTTTATTAACAAGTCACATGATCTGTTATGCTTACGTTACGCGCTGCGCGCCGCGCTCTGGATCGTTTCCGGGAAGCTGCGCCTCGCGCACCGGAGCACTTCCGGGTGCGCTAACGCGGCGCGTCATATGACGTATTACACGACAACGCAGGTCCAGAATATAGTCAAAATGTCTCCACCAACCAGCGGTCGGAACACAACCCCTTTCAGCAGTCCAAAAAGTTCTGTTAAATGACAAGAGAAGGGACAGGCAACAAGAACCATCAGTCAAAGAGGGGAGGGCAAGTTCATCTCTACCGGGTCACGTTGGGGCTCCACCAGAACTGATCGAATTGGTAGTCTACAGTGTTTCTGGATGTTTCAGACTGAAGCTGGCATCAGCATGAGAGCACCACCATCTCGTGGCTACGTCGTGGCCATTCCGCGAGCAATCATGGCAGTCGCTCCCCACCGGAAGTTTACGGGAGTCGGGGGTCTCGGTGACTGTTGTAGAATCTTCAAGGCTGAGGGGACTCTTTTGGGAATGGGGCCCATGCCCTAGCAGTCAAGCGTCCGAGTTCCACGGTTGCCCAGAGCCATCTTTGCAGGCCAGGCCCAAGTCTGTGGAGCAGACCGCCATTTCGTGAGATCCATAGCAGCCGCCTGTCACTGTACCGCAAGATTGGGTGAAATTCCGTTGGATGGCAGGTGAGACGTTGTAATAGCAAGAGCAGGCGCAATTCAGCTGGCCGAGCAAGGCACTATGTCGCAAGAGCGGGCGCAAGTCAGCTGGTCGAGTGAAGCGCTGGGGTGTAGCTGAGAAACCTCCACCTGGGGAGGTGGGGGAGGCTCGTTCGTGCCGCCTCTCCCTTCTACTGCACCCCACGCCGTCTCCTGGCGCAGGTATATGTGATGGTCGGACCAGGGCACCGCAGGACGTGTCTTCAGGTCAAACGGATTGTGGGACAAGGTGTGGAGCAGGCGCAATTATCTCGGGGGCCTCCTTCAAGCAGTTCAGGGAGGCACTGCATCACATTGTTTTCCAATGCAGTCAGGTCCACAAACAGCCCCCACTTACTTTGAGAATAGTCAAGCTGCAGCAGGTGCAAATAAGCTTCAGACAGTGTTACAAGCGCTGCTCCGAACCCTCAACTATGGCACCCAACATCCAGGACTTATGCCATTTGTGCAAGGCAGTGACATCGATGCATCTCAGGGACCAAGCAACATACCATATCCAGAGTCCTTCCCACAACCTCTGCCTTCCTTCTTATCTAGTTATTGTTCTTTCACTCCCACTCTAGGCTTTTAGTCTGTGGATGGAAAACCATGAACCTACACTCACCTATGAAAATCTTACTATTGATGGTTTATTTTGAGCCCAAAATACAAAGGCTTGTTTGGATCGATGTTGCAGCAGGCTGCCATGTAAATAGTTATTTAATAAAACGTTTTACCCTGTTACTTTGCTGTTGTGCTGTATATATTTATAATATTTGCATAGTGTTTGTCGTTATTTTGGGTGGGGTGGGCGGCGGAGCCGAGCTGTCTTGCAGCCATCATGGTGTCGAGCTCAGTTCCTCTCACTAGTTTCGTATTTGTCATGAGGGGTTGTTCATAATGTTTCTATTTTAGCGAGGTCAAAAAGAGATCTCATTAGTGGCCTACTGATTTTGCTTGATTCTTTTTGTTTTTTTTCATGATTTTTCACTATCTGCAAAGACTAAACAGAGTATTGCGACTCTGTGCTTGTTTGTAAATAGAGAATGAACCAAAGAGAACCAATTCCAAAACAATAAATGCTTGGATAACAATCAATCAAATGGAGAGGGAAGCAGGCACGACGGATTACAACGGGGACAAAGGCCTGTGTTACCTACTCTTCACTATCTGCAAAGAGAGAATACTCCTAAAGGAAAAGAGGAGGGGGGGGCAGCATTCAAAGCACATCAGCGTGCATAAATATGAAAAGGTTTTTACCTACCATGTACTTGACATTTTACAGCTTTTGATATTTGCTATTAAAAAAACATTGAAATTCACTGAAAAAACCATAGGTTATAGACCATATATAGTTAGGAATTAGCATTTACAAAACCTTAAAAATTCACTGAAAAAACCATAGGTTATAGACCATATATAGTTAGGGATTAGCATTTACAAAACCTTATTTTACTCGCACAAAACCATTGAAATTCACATATATAGTTAGTTGCACTAACTATATATCGCGCACCCGCAATCCACTGCTGATCATGTCACATATTACATCATTCATGACATGGTCAGTGACATCACTGATGACATCACTGATGACATCTCAAATGACATCACTGATGACATCTCAAATGACATTACTGATGACATCACTGATGACATCTCAAATGACATCACTGATGACATCACTGATGACATCTCATTTGACAGTACTGATCACATCACTGATGACATCATTCATGTGATTATAAGATGAACCTCTTCAGACTCTAATATAACCTTAGATACACTCAGTGTAAACAGACACTCACAGACTGTCACTCATCCATGGAGTTACTCACACACCTAGTCAGTCATGCAAAGAATCAATCACACCTCCATTTCCTCAACTATACAGTTATACACACCTTACTTATTCAAACATATACTAACACATATTTACTCTATTATACAATCCCTGATACAAGTTCACAATGATCCATACAGCCACTCACACATTCACTGGCTCTTATGCACAGTTATTTATATATGTCAACTCTCACATGTACTGTGTTTTACATATGTACTTACTTTGACATGTAGCACTGAGATATTCATTCACTCACCAATACACTCATGCACACAGTCAACCGCCCATACAGCTGTTTCCACATGCACTTTTGAACCCATACATCTAGTGAATCAACTGCTCACACATCTATGCACAGAGTCATTTACCTCCCAGCCACCCACACACACACTCAGTCTCCCATACAAATACTTGGGCAACAAATCAATAACCCATATAGTTACTCATATAGCTACTGATCAACATGCAGCAGTTTACAGAACAACAGACATAATGATGCACAAATTAAGACAGTTTAGTCACTAACCCATGCACTCAGTGAGACACATTTAATCACTCACTCATACAGTCAGTCATGCACCTACTAAATCCTTCATCCAGACACTTATACATCCACTCATTCTTCAATATGTAAGACATATTTTAACTTTACAGAAACATACAGTCACTGGATGTTGTCATCAGTGATGTCATCAGTGATGTCATTTGAGATGTCATCAGTGATGTCATCAGTGATGTCACTGACCATGTCATGAATGATGTAATATGTGACATGATCAGCAGTGGATTGCGGGTGCGCGATATATAGTTAGTGCAACTAACTATATATGCGAATTTCAATGGTTTTGTGCGAGTAAATTAAGGTTTTGTAAATGCTAATCCCTAACTATATATGGTCTATAACCTATGTTTTTTTCAGTGAATATATATATATGTGAAGCAAGTTAAGGAAACACATTTGGACATTTATGGATGACATGAAATAATAGCAATGGACTTCCAACAAACACAAAGCATTATGGATAATGTGGTCCGATTATTGAAATTTTACCAGTGACAATGACTACGCAAAGTGCTACTTTCAGCAATATAAATGGACTAATGAAGACCTGAGTACTAAACATTCTAATTTTCAATGGTTATCAATGGACTTACATCATGCAGTTACTAAAACAAAATGAATATCAGCTGACCAAATCCATGTATAAGTCCTTCCATAGTGTACATTCAACCACTCTGTATTTCCATATGTTTAAGACCAGTAAGAGGTCTAAATGCGTAATGGATTAGTGCCCATGAACATCTGAAAATAAAGCAGTTTAGTGGCACACTGGCTGGTGAGCGTGAGTGCTTTCTGTAATAGGAAGAGTTTGTCCTTTTGATATATATTTATATATTACCTACTGGCGGTCGCCAGTAGGTATTTATAGTTAGGATTGGCTACCATAGGAAATCCCGAAAATTGTATTGGGAATAACTTTGGCGCCGATTGAGGGATCTGCCTGTAATTTTCCTTAAAATGGTCTCGCTCCGCTCCGCTCCTTCCCTTAAAGTTTTGGGGGGATTCGTGAAGTGGGGGCTGAGAAAAAAGGGGGGTCCCAAAACATGTTTTCTCCATGTTAATTTTCATTGGACGGTCTGACAAGTCTACAGCCCGAACCGCTGAACGGAATTACGCCAAACTTGGCAAAATTGTAGGGACTGGTATACAGATGTGCCTTTGCTATGTTTGGTGAAAATTGCTCCAGAGTTTTTTTATGAAAATTAACTTCAAAAACACATATATGTCTATAGGCGCTCTCCGAGCGTTCACAGGTACGCGTATCGGGGAGGGCACCCGGCGCGCTACGGGAGTGCCCGTGCGGAAAGCTGTCGGGTGTCTGTCAACATTCTAAACAGTCCGGAGAGTCCGCCATCTTGTGTCTCGGTAGAATCGAGACACAAGAGGTGAAAAAAGAAAGGGGAATATAATTAAAAGGGGGCAGAGTAGACACCCCCTGACCCCCTAGGTTTTCTGAGGGGGGCCTAGAAGGACCTTGAAAGGCAAAAAAACTTTTTTATTTTTTTTATTTCGCTGGGTAACCACTGGCAGCGCTCCCCGGTACGCTCTACGGTACGCGCACCCTTAGTGTACCACGGGAAAAAAAACTGTGTAAAAAAATAGAGTAAAAAAATTAATGTTGAATGTTTAGCGGAAAGTGATGCATTGCTGGAGGGTGTCACAAAAGTGACGCAACTCCAGCAATGCATCCTTTCACATGTGGGAAAGTCCCATGTGAAAGGGCCTGCATCAGTCTTACAGCTGCTGTTAAGCAGGCGCAAGATTTGGACGCAACAGCGTCATAAAAGTGACGCCGTGATATCTTTTAGATTTCACTGCGTCACCTCTACAACCCTTTCCTGCGTCAATACACCCCTTTGCATACATTACAGCTGACGTAGGTATAATGTGGCGCAGGGGTTTACAAAGTGACGCATCTACCTAGATGCGTCACTTTGTAAATATGACTCAACAAGGTGCATTTTATACAGCACTGGTGCGTTACGAAAAGTGACGTACCGGTGGCGAAAAGGTGATGCATGGCCTCATAAATGAGGCCTTCAGTCTTGTACTCATGCGTCATATTAAATATATTACGCATTATGTCGCAAGTACTTACAGATACGTCAGTATTTCTGATGTATCTGTAAGCGCAAAAGTGATGCATTGCTGGAGTGTGTCACAAAAGTGACACAACTCCAGCAATGCATCCTTTCACATGGGGCTAGACCCATGTGAACGGGCCTGCATCACTGTTACGCCTGTTGTGATACAGGCGCAACATTTTGACACAACGGCGTCCTAAAAGTGACGCAGTGAAATCTCATAGATTTCACTGCGTCACTTCTACAACCCTTTCTTGCGACAATACACTCCTTTTGCATACATTACACCTGACGTAGGTATAATGTGGCGCAGGGGTTTACAAAGTGACGCATCTACCTAGATGCGTCACTTTGTAAATATGACTCAAGAAGGTATATTTTTTGCAGCACTGGTGCGTCATGAAAAGTGATGTACCAGTGGCGTAAAAGTGACACATGGCCTCATAAATGAGGCCTTCAGTCTTCTACTCATGGGTCATATTTAATATATGATGCATTATGTCGCAAGTACTTACAGATACGTCAGTATTTCTGACGTATCTGTAAGCGCAAAAGTGATGCATTGCTGGAATGTGTCTCAAAAGTGACGCAACTCCAGCAATGCATCCTTTCACATGGGGCCAGGCCCATGTGAAAGGGCCTGCATCAGTCTTACGCCTGTTGTGATACAGGCGCAAGATTTTGACACTACGGCGTCCTAAAAGTGACGCAGTGAAATCTCATAGATTTCACTGCGTCACCTCTACGACCTTTTCTTGCGACAATACACCCCTTTTGCATACAATCAATCAATCAATCAAAGACATTTATAGAGCGCACTACCTACCCATAGGGTCTCGAGGCGCTTGGGGGGGGGGGGGGGTGCCGCTACTGCTCGAACAGCCAGGTCTTGAGCTTCTTCCTGAAGGAGAGGTGGTCTTGGGTCAGGCGCAGGTCGGCCGGGAGGGAGTTCCAGGTCTTGGCGGCCAGGTAGGAGAAGGACCTTCCTCCTGTAGTGGCTCTGCGGATGCGTGGGACGGCGGAGAGGGCGTGGCTGGCGGATCGGAGGTGGCGTTTGGGGGCGTAGAAGTTGATTCGGTTGTTGAGGTAGCTCGGGCCTTGGTCGTGGAGAGCTTTGTGTGCGTGGGTAAGGAGGCGGAAGGTGATTCTTTTGTTGACCGGGAGCCAGTGCAGGTCTCTTAGGTGTCCGGAGATGTGGCTGTGTCGTGGGATGTCGAGGATGAGTCTGGCTGAGGCGTTCTGGATGCGCTGGAGTCTCTTCTGGATCTTGGCGGTGGTTCCGGCGTAGAGTGCGTTGCCGTAGTCCAGTCGGCTGGTGACGAGGGCCTGGGTGACATTACACCTGACGTAGGTATAATGTGGCGCAGGGGTTTACAAAGTGACGCATCTATCTAGATGCGTCACTTTGTAAATATGACTCAAGAAGGTGCATTTTTTACAGCACTGGTGGGTCACAAAAAGTGACGTACCAGTGGCGTAAAAGTGACGCATGGCCTCATAAATGAGGCCTTCAGTCTTCTACTCATGCGTCATATTAAATATATGACGCATTATGTCGCAAGTACTTACAGATATGTCAGTATTTCAGACGTATCTATAAGCGAAAAAGTGATGCATTGCTGGAGTGAGTCAAAAAAGTGACACAACTCCAGCAATGCATCCTTTCACATGAGGCGAGGCCCATGTGAAAGGGCCTGCATCAGTGTTACGCCTGCTGTGAGGCAGGTGCAAAAATGAGGCCTTCAGTCTTCTGCTCTTATTTTTTCTTTCACTTTCGCTGTTTCTTCACTGCCTTACTTACCTGGTCTCACACTTACTTGTCTTTATCCAGTCTGTATCTCCACTCTTTCCTAAACATCACTGCTCTTTTCTTACCCTTCCACACCCCCGTTCCTTTACTACATTTTCTTCGCATATCCACATTCCCCATGTTCACTCTCCTTCTCCTCACTCTCCTTCTCCACACTCACCTTCTTTCAGTCCCCCTACTTCACTTCCTTTCTCCTCTCATACCTTTCTGTTCTTTCTTACTCATTTTCCTTCCCATTATCAATGCACTCCACTTCACTTACTCTTTTTCATTTTTTTAAGAACATAGCTTTGTGATGAGAATTGGAGGTAGTTCTGAAAACAACTTTTTTCTTCTTCTTTTTTCTTTTTTTAGAACAAAAACAAAAACAGGGAATGGAAACTGCTCAACAGGAGAAAAAAAAAAATTAGGGCTGGGAACGGCAGCAATGGTTCTCCAATGCTCGAACCATGAGCAGAACACTTTGTTCCCAATAGCAAAGTAGCTGATCACAGTCTCTGCATTTAAGGACGCCTTTGTTGAAAGCAGGCTGAATATTCAGAACCAGCTCTTGCGATCACCCCCTCACTGATGTGGTCCTCCGGTTTATGTAGAGGCCCCATCACTAGGAACCTCTCGTGCCAGAGCCCTGACACTTTCCCAGGCAAAATTTTGGGGGGGATGCCTCGTCTCCATATGACGAATCATTGTGGAGTTCTCAAAAGAATATTTCTTTATGGGGTCACCCCGTGACAGGACTGTGTGACAGATCCTGCACTCCACTTTTGAAGCATTTACCTTCTTATGGTCATCAGGAATGGAAAAAAACTTCCAAATAAAGTGTTCTTTAACTTTTGGCTGAGAAACCTCTTCATCAAGGAATTCATTTGAGTCATCTTCACTGCTGGATGGTCTGGCAGCCATAATAATCCAAGATATCCAACAAAGAACCGAGAGCAAAAAGGCAGGTCTTGCAGTCACAAAAGTGAAAGAAGAAGTGAAGGAAATGGGTGGGGATGTCATTCTTTGTAAAAAAAACTGATAGCAACCAATGAAAAGAGTTATTTTAAGGTCACATGACTTGACGCGCTTACGCTGTGCGAACCGAAGCGCTTCCGGGGGCGCTTACGCGGCGCGAACGTAGCCGCTTCCGGGGTCGCATACACGGTGTGAACATAGGCGCTTCCGGGGGCGCTTACGCGGCGCGCCTAAGTGACGTTTCGATAGTTTCACGGAAATGCAGAATCATTTTCATTTCTTAAATCAAAAATACTGCTTTTATAAGTATGGTACTAAATGTCTTGCGTTATTATTTACTTTTTATACATATTTTCTTACACAAACTTAGAAATAGCGCTCTGGGTGCGCTCTCCGGAGAGCTTACCGGTGCGCGCACCCAGAGCGCCCCAGGAAAAAATGATTAAAAAAAACAACCAACATTTTAAAAATATTATTATTAAAAAAAAATATTAATAATTAATACTTACACAAAACAGCAAATAAAAAGAAAAATCGTAGGTTACAAACTCGATATTGAAAGAAATTAGCTTTTAAAAAACCATTGAATTCACTAAAAAAACATAGGTTTCTCATTTGTTATAGTTAGGAATTAGCATTTAAAAAACCTTTGAAATTCACTGAAAAAACCATATGTTTCACACCAGTTATAGTTAGCTGGACATTTCACTCATACAAAACCATTGAAATTCAGACGTTATAGTTAGTTGGACTCACTATAACTCACGCTTCCGCAATCCACTGCTGAGGATGTCACATATTACATCATTCATGACATGGTCAGTGACATCACTGATGACATCACTAATGACATCTCAAATGACATCACTGATGACATCACTGATGACATCATCCAGTGTCTGTGTGTTTCTGAAAAGTTAAAATACAATTAAGTTAAAGTTAATAATTTACCTATTGAAGAATGAGTGGATGTATGAGTGTCTGGATGAAGGATTTAGTAGGTGCGTGATTGACTGTATGAGTGAGTGATTAAATGTGTCTTACTGAATGCAATGGTTAGTGACTAAACTATCGGAATATGTGCATCAGTTTGTCTGTTGTTGGGTAAGCTCATTCATGTGTTGATCAGTAGCTATATGAGTGGCTATATGGGTTATTGATTGGTTGTTCAAGTATTTGTATGTGAGGGTGAGTGTGTGTGTGGGTGACTATGAGGTGTGTGACTCTGTTTTGGAAATGGGGGTGGTGATGGACAGAGTTTCTGAATGATACAGAATACTCCTACCCAGTCAAGAGATCAGGGCTTGATCCATCACCGTTTTTTAGCTCACTGCACCATCCCAGCTCAGAACCTGGCTACATGCAAATTAGTCTGTTCCTGTCCCAGTGCATGATGGGAACAGGGAAAAACAAACTACCAAGCCAATTCTTGTACTGGGAAGGAAACAAGCTTCCGGGGACCGGTTTCTGGCATTTCAGCCGTCGTCGGCCTGGCTTGCTTGAATCCTGATGGTGCAATGAGCAAGGGACTCATGTCTGAGTATACCCTCCCACACTTAGTGTGGACAAAATCGATTTTGGAAAAGGGGGTGGTGATGGACAGAGTTTCTGAATGATGCAGAATACACCTACCCAGTCAAGAGATCAGGGCTTGATCCATCACCGTTTTATAGCTCACTGCACCATCCCAGCTCAGAACCTGGCTACATGCAAATTAGTCTGTTCCTGTCCCAGTGCATGATGGGAACAGGGCAAACCAAACTACCAAGCCAATTCTTGTACTGGGAAGGAAACAAGCTTCCGGGGACCGGTTTCTGGCATTTCAGCCGTCGTCGGCCCGGCTTGCTTGAATACTGATGGTGCAATGAGCAAGGGACTCATGTCTGAGTTTACCCTCCCACACTTAGTGTGGACAAAATCGATTTTGGAAAAGGGGGTGGTGATGGACAGAGTTTCTGAATGATGCAGAATACTCCTACCCAGTCAAGATATCAGGGCTTGATCCATCATCATTTTTTAGCTCACTGCACCATCCCAGCTCAGAACCTGGCTACATGCAATTAAGTCTGTTCCTGTCCCAGTGCATGATGGGAACAGGGCAAACCAAACTACCAAGCCAATGCTTGTACTGGGAAGGAAACAAGCTTCCGGGGACCGGTTTCTGGCATTTCAGCCGTCGTCGGCCCGGCTTGCTTGAATCCTGATGGTGCAATGAGCAAGGGACTCACGTCTGAGTATACCCTCCCACACTTAGTGTGGAGAAAATCGATTTTGGAAAAGGGGGTGGTGATGGACAGAGTTTCTGAATGATGCAGAATAAACCTACTATAACTTGCGCGCCTGCAATGCACTGCTGATGACGTCACATATTACATCAGTCATGACATGGTCAGTGACATCACTCATGACATCACTGATGACACAATCCAGTGAATGTGTGTTTTTCTGAAAAATCAATATGTTTTATATATGAATTTGTAAAGGTCGATGGACGAATAAATGTTTCAGTAAGGGTGTTAATGGATGTTTTATATAAAAAAAATGGATTGGTTGACTGGCTTATTGTTAGCGAGTATTGTTTAAACATTTAAATGTTTGTATCAGTGTTTCACTTTGTGTATAAGTGGCTGCATGGGTTGGTGAGTAGCTACATGTGTGTGTATATGGGTTATTAGATGTCTTTTTTAGTATCAGTATGAGTGTCTGTATGGTTTGGTGGGGTTGTTACTTAACACATAGATGCATCAATGATTGACTCACTGTTTCTATGTCTTTTGAAGACAGCATATGTGCAGGACTGTATGGGTGGATGTGTGTGTATATGTGTGTGTTAGTGAGTGAATGACTGTCTCACTAGTGTCTTTACATATGTTTTAATCTAGTATATGTGAGTATTAATGTATATAAGTGAGTATATGTGAGAGTGAGAGGTTGAAAGAGTTCCTGTTTAAATAGGTATGTGTTTCTGTAAGTGATTGTTTAAGAGAGTAAGTATGTGCACGTTTCCTTAGAAGTAATGTGCTACTGTGTGTATTGCTGTATATTCAAATAAATGGATGTCCAATAGTTTATTTGCATGTGTGAGTATGTGTGTGAGTAACTTTTGGATGACAGTCGGTGTGTAACAGGATGTATATGTGTATCACTACATATGATGAGTGAGTATATGTATGAGTGACTATATAAAACTGTTGCTGAATGAGAGGATGTGTATATAGATGGTGGAATTACTGAATTGGTTGTTGTAACTGGTATGGGTATCTCCTTTTTTTTGAAAATGTTAGTTTCTATTTTTGATTATGTTTTTCAAGGGTTACATTACACTGAAAGGAGGTCTCTCACTCTGTCACAAAGATGGTGTCATCAGTGATGTCATGAGTGATGTCACTGACCATGTCATGAGTGATGTAATATGTGACGTCATCAGCAGTGCATTGCAGGCGCGCAAGTTATAGTGAGTCCAACTAACTATAATGTGGGAATTTCAATGGTTTTATGTCAGTAAAATTTCCAGCTAACTATAACTGGTGTGAAACCTATGGTTTTTTCAGTGAATTTAATAGGTTTTTTAAATGCTAATTGCTAACTATAATGGATGTGAAACCTATGGTTTTTTCAGTGAATTTCATAGGTTTTTTAAATGCTAATTCCTAACTATAACTGGTGTGAAACCTATGGTTTTTTCAGTGAATTTCATAGGTTTTTTAAATGCTTATTCCTAACTATATATAAGGACCCAAACCTATGTTTTTTTCTTAGAATTTCAAAATGTTGTTAATAGCAAATGTCTATAGCTATAAAATGTAATATGTTTGAAAATGAATGAATCCTATATTTTATTTGTATTTCAAACAATTTTTTTAAAGTATATATATATATTTTTTTTTACCCTGGAGCGCTCCCGGGGCGCGCCCCGGTGAGCGCCCCGGAAAGCGTAGTCTTTTGAAGCGCCCCGGGGCGCGCTCCGGAGAGCGTCCCGTGAGCGCTATTGCCGTGAACGAAAACATCATCGTAACGTATCGCGTAGCCGCGTCCACGTGATACGCACGGCATAAGCGCACCCGGAAGTACTCGAGCGAATACAATCGTGCAACGTAAACATGTGACACGCTTACACGACGCGCCCGGGGGCGCGCGCCCGGGGGCGCGCCGCGTAAGCGCGTCGGTCATGTGACCTGAAAATAACACTTTCTATTGGTGCAGAACAGTTTTGGTTTCATGATGATGAAATCCCTGGTCTTGTGACCTGAAAATAACACTTCTCATTGGTTCAGGCCTTTTTTTTTCCTTATTCCATATTCTGACTTTGTCCTTTGACTTAGGAAGACCTGTTTTGCAATCTTTGAGGAATATTTTGTACTTTGAAATGGCTTCAATAACAGCAGCAGCTGGAGCATCTGCACCACCACAACCACCAAGAGGACCACCACAAGATTACATTGGTGTTCAACAAGAGGAGGAGGAGGATGAGGAGGAGGAGGAGGAGGAGGAGGAGGAGGGGAGGAGAAGATGGCTGCAAGAACACAATACCCCATACCAGCCAAAACCACACATTGTATGGGAAGTTTTTTTATCCCAGAGGGCAAGAAAAAAGTCAATGCGGCCAAGGTGACTTGCCTAATCTGTGGCACGGAACTTTCCAGGGGAAACCCTAATAAAAAATACTCTTTGGTAACAACACCATGATTCGCCACATGCAGCGCAGGCATCCAATGAACTATTCTGCTGCAGTGATGAGGGAACTGGCCAGTAACCCATCCCCAATCTTCAAGCACCACCTCCAAAAGAAAGCAACCCACTCCATCGGGACCAGAGGCAAGAGAGACGATCCCTTGCATTCAGCCACGGTTTGCGGATTCCCGTATAACATGCATCCATTGTGGTAAGACCATCTCCTATGGTGAACTGAGCATAAAGCTCATCGTCCTTGCTGGGGACAACCACAAATGCCCCAAAAAACAATAATTTTGTCTTTTTTTTTTTTTTGCTCCAGTTGAGCCATTTTCAATTCCCTGTTTTTTCGTTTCTCCCCATAAAAATAACCAAAAAAATATAAAATAGTTCATAAAAGCCAAAAAAAGTACAAAATGTTCCAAAAACACAAAAAAATATAAAACAACAAAAGAAGAAAAAAACAGTTCTTTTTAGAACTACCTCCTATTTATAAAAAAAAGTCTACAATTTTTTTAATAACTCTGTCATTCTTCTTTCCCCATGGGCTGCTCCCCGGTCCTCTCCCCGGTGCGCGTACCAGGCGCTCCCCCCGCGCAAATTAAAAAAATATATATATTTTGCACCGCGGGGCCCTTTTATAGCCCCCACATCAAACCTAGGGGGTCAGGGGGGGTCTACCCTGCCCCCTTATAGTCATTTCCCCCTTTTTTTTCCACCTCTTGTGTCTCTATCCTACCAAGACACAAGATGTCGGCCGGTCCAGACTGTTTCAAATGTTTACAGACACCCGAGAGCCAATCAGCTTTCCGTGCGAACCTCGCGTGTCGCGCCCGCTGCGCTCCCCGGTGCGTGTACCGGGGCGCGGCCATAGATATATATATTTTTTTTAACCTAAATTACTCAAAATCCACTGGAGCACATATCTTGAGACATAGCAAAGGCACATCGGGCTACCAGTCCCTACAATTTTGCCAAGTTTGGTGGAAATCCATTCAGCCGTTCGGTCTAAAAGTGAGTTTGACCGCCCTATGGAAATTAACATGGAGAAAACACGTTTTGGTACCCCCCTTTTATCTCAGCCACCGCTTGACGAATCCCCCTAAACTTTCAAGGAAGGACTGGAGCTCCGCGAGGCAAATTTGAGGAAATTTTCAGGCAGATTCGTCAACCGGCACCAAAGTTATTCACAATAGAATTTTGAGATTTTGCATTGAAAAAATCCAAACTATAACTACCTACTGGCTCTTGTGGATTTTGAGTAATTTAGGTTCAAAAAAATATATATATCTATGGCAGCGCCCCAGTACACGCACCGGGGCACGTACCGGGTGCGCAACGCGACTTGCGCACAGAAAGCTGATTGGCTTTCGGGTGTCTGTAAACATTCGAAACAGTCCGGAGCGGCCGCCATCTTGAGTCTCGGTAGGATCGAGACACAGGAGGTGGCCAAAACAAAGGGGGATATGACGATAAGGGGGCAGGGATAGATCCTCCGTGACCCCCTAGGTTTGATGTGGGGGCTATAAAAGGGCCCTGCGGGGCAAAAAAAATATGTTTTTTTTTTCGTTTTGCGCGGGGGGAGCGCCCGGTACATGCACCGGGGAGCGGACTGGGGAGCGTACCAGGGAGCGTACCATGGGGAAAATAGAATGACAGACTTTTCAGAAATTGTATGTTTATTAATTGTTTTTTTGTTGTTTTTTTATTTTATTAAGTACCAACATGTAGGTACCAATGCAGAGTCTAAAATTTAATATACACCGTCTCTTTTGTAGATATCTTGCATGTTGTTACAGAAGTTATTGTGGTATATGGAATTCATAGCATAGTCTGTCAGGAAAGCAGAAACAACATGGAGGCAGGAGATGATAAAGAGATATTAAATACACATTTGAGGTAATATAGTGGGAGAAAGGAAGTAACTATGAGCAAACTTACTATGTAACACAAAAAAGTTGGACAGTATACTATAAGTCTCACTTTATATTATAAACATTTTGGAACTACTTGATGAATTACATATAAAAATGAATATTGGCTCGAACAATTTTTGATTATTAAATATAAATGTATTCTTCTGATTCTTTTTTATAATTTAATTAAACTTCTAACAATATATTGTCTGGAATGTCCTCATTTTCATTCTGTGATTCCATTGATTCCACACACTGAACTAATTCATGGTCCAGAGACTCATCCATAAAATCAAAGTCATCATTCTCAGCAATTTTTTCTTCTGTGTTGTTGTCCAAAACAATTTCAAAATAAATATCCTGTTCTCCTTCCATTTTGTTGCTGTAAATTGCATAAAAAATAAATATATCAGTAGAGATAGGGCACTGTTCGGTTTAAGTTCAGACAGGTAGTTTGGATTTTTTAACAGTAAAGTTATCTTTGGGTAGTGTATGGTATCAGGGTGGAATTAGAAATATAAAAAAGTGTATGTGATGAAGCCTAAGTAAATTTATAATTATACAAGGGAAGCCTAACTCAATTCATAACTATAACAGAGAAGCCTATCTCAATCTATAACTATTACAGAGGGATAGTATATAACTAACAGAATATTTTTTCTCAAATTAACTTAAAGTGCACAACATACTTCACTTTCCAAAATAACAACTTACCTTTGAGAAATCAGTTGAAGTTCTCAGTGTAATTTCTTTTCAAATGTACTTCAGGAAGTAGTAGTCAAAATGGCTGTGTTTCCCTCTATTTTTTTATATATATTCATGTACATAACCAATCAAATGTCAGGAAATAATCGTAGAAAATGAAAGTAACTTTTTAATTGGTTGTAAATTCTAACACTTCATATGTGTTTTGGTCTTGTAATTTACCTCAGGATAATTAGATAGGCCTACAGCCTAAATGTCTCAATGGAATTCCACCAAATTTGTGTAATTGGTAGGGACTGCTATGTAGTAGGGCCTATTCTATACTTGATGAAAGTGTCTCCAGTGGTTTTTCTGTAAATTTCTTTCCCACCTTCTTTTAGGGAGCGCTTACCGGTGCGCACCCCGGTACGCGCACCGGCAGCGTTACGGGAGTCCTCCATTTTGTGTTTCGGTACAATCGAGACACAAGATGGAGGACAAACAACCTTGGGAATGGGTAGAAGGGGGCACGGTAGACAGCCCCTGACCCCCTAGGTTTTCTGAGGGGGGCTTAGGAGGCTCATAAAGGCTAAAAAAAAAAAATTGGGAAGCGCCTGGTACGCGCACCGGGGAGCGTACCGGGGCGCGTACTTTGGTGAAAAATAGTGAAAAAAGTTAGAAAAAGATAATCGTTTGGAGTGATCAGAGGTAGGGTAGCCCTGAAAAGAGCTTTTGGATTCTGTGGCTGATTTAGGTACCTACAAGTAGGTTCCAATGCATAGTCTGAAATTCAGGAGGAATATTCTATTCCCCTCATCTGAGAAGTGCACACCATCTCCGCTGTAGATGTCTTGCATGTTGTAACACAAGTTATTATTGTATATTGAACCCATTCCACAGTCTCCCATGTAAGCAGAAACAGATTTATTCACATGTTTCCATGCTTTCTCAAATTGTGGACAAAATTGGTTGGACCAGTTCCATTTCTGCTTTTGGCATATATTAGAATATACCAAGGCAGTTTGTGGAAAAAGTGTCATCAATTGATCAAAGGTGTCCTTTAAAAGCATTTCCAGACCAACCCCAGTCATAGTGCCCAAGTCATTTCCTCCACAGTGCACTATTAAGAGGTCAGGGTTTGGCAGATGCAAAAGGGTTTTCACCAATGGTATCAATTGGTGACATCTCAATCCTCTCTGGCCAATCCACTTGATTTCCACATTTGATAAATCAAGGTTGTGAAAATGTCTGCTAGCTGCATACCTTTGAGCCCAGTGGATGTAGGTATGTCCAATAATCCAGACAGAATACATGGAGAGAGAAGGTTCTGGTGCAGTCAGATGAAGTGTGGGAATGAAATGGCATTTGGAACAGTAGGAGTTTACAAAAAAATATTTGTGGAGTTTCCCTGCTCTTGAATCACAAGCAATTATTGGTGGATTCAGATAGTTAAAAACTTAAAGTTAGAGTGCATGGTTGTGTTGTGTGAAAGAAGCAATTTGAATGGTTAAGAAAAAGTCAATTAAAGCAATGATGCCCTGGATAAGCTGGTTTATTGAGAGGTCAAACATCCTTGCTGACTTAATTTGCAACATTGTAGAATAAACTTTTGAACCTGAGAGTTCAGTTAGGAGGGAGTTGCTATGGTAACAGATAGAAAGGTCTGAGAGGGGGAAGGGTGTTGGTTTGAAAATAGTGAGGGAAGAGTTTTGATTGGTTGAAATGAGGCATATGTGTGTAGAATTAGAGGTTATCAGTGCCATTATTGGTTGCAGTGCCTGGAGAACATACCTTTTGCTCTGCTAAAGAAATATTAGTGTGTGTATCTGACACTGGTCTTAATCTCCCAAAGCATTTGTAAAGGTAAGTAATGATTCATTTAATTTAGATAGAGACTTATTTGCTCTATGGAGAAGATTTGGAAGCAGATAGTGAAGTTTCAGTAGTAAAATTGAATGCTTGTACATAGGACTTGTGCTGTGTTTGTAAAAAGTTATTTAAAAAACGGGGGGCGCTAGAGGGCGCCGGGCAAGATGGCCGCACGTGAGTGAGGCTCTGCCGAGACCATCTAAAATTCGCTCATTTATCCTGTAAATTCCGACACCTGAGCCCTGTAATTAAGCTGTGCGACCCCTGCTACCGTTGGGGGTTCGCTGAGGCGCTTTTCTCTTGATCGGCGGCTGTGAAGAGCGCACCCGGAGCTGAACTGCCCTGCGCCTGGAGCCCGCTTGCGGAACCTTCGCCCCTCGTGGAGAAGCCATCCCGCTGCAGCCTGGGCTGGAGACTCCGCTGCCGCCTGCGGGTGGGGCCTGGAAGACGCGGCGCCCGATTCCTGAGGTGGCGGAACCAGTGAAGTCTCCCTGGAGAGGCGCCAGAACAACAACCGGCCCGAACCCGGCCCTGCTGGTTGCGGTGAGTGGGGCGGGGTCCTACGCAAGCCCGGGGCTGCGGAGGTGGCGCCGGGCCGCGCTGGGCCGCGCGAGTTGAGGCTGGCGAGGGCACGGGGAGGAGGCCTGCAGTGAGGCGGAGTGGCGGCGCTGTGGCTCTGAATCGAGCAGCTTGTCGGGCTGCGCTGCATGGGGGCAGAACCCTTGGTACAGACATTCTGCTGAGGCTGAGCGCGGGGTGCTGCTGTGTAGTTGAGGTGACTTTCTACACTGGGTGACTGTGAGCCTGCAGCGCACCCGCCATTTTGTGGCTCTGATCCCCCATCTCATTTAGAGTACGGCCTCTGGAAGGTGGAAACTACCTAGTGATCCCAGTTTCAAACAAGGGAGCTGACAGGAGAAGCATACCCGGACTGTGGCTCTGGCGATATAGCCACTTGCTTGATTTGGGGACTATTAGACCGCTGTTCCACACGAGAGCTGTGAGGCTGCTTCAGGGTCGCTTTGGCGCGCTTTTGCCGCCGGGTGCGGTGGGCCTGTCTGTCCTGAGCTGGGGTTAGCTGTGGAGGCCTGGGCCCGCGCCTTGGTGTGGGACAGCTAGTATATGCTCTGTGACTGCTTGGGGCGTCTCGCCTGATCTATCTGCCCTGCATTTCTGCAACTACGTCTGGGCTGCATTACTCGCCACCATGGGCAGACCGGAGAGGAATCAACCGAAAATCACGTTTGAGGCAAAAAAAAACGGCGCTCATGTCTTCCCAGGCGCCAACTGACTCTGACCAGGGGGGGGCAGTTGGGGGCACCCCGAATTTGGAGTCTACGCTGGTGGCTATGCAGAAGACCCTCCAATCCATTGAAGGCACCATGGAATCAGTTAATCACCGCCTTGACCAAATGGCAACGCAATTCGACCGCCAAAACGAGCGGATGGGGAAGTGGAACAAAGAGTGTCTGCCACGGAAGATGGCCTGGCCACGGTCTCGTCTAAAGTTTTCAGTATGGAGAGGGTGTTGGCGGTCATACAGGCAAAGAACGAGGAGTTGGAAGGGAGGTCCAGAAGGAACAATATTCGCGTCACGGGCCTGCCAGAATCCACGAATGTTGGTCGAATGGAGGACTACATGGAACGCATGCTCATCGACATTTTTGGGGCTGACCAGCTGTCTCGTGTCTTCATAGTGGAACGTGCCCATCGCTCCCTGGCTAAACGTCCTCCGCCCGGGGCGACGCCGCGACCTATCGTGGCCAGGGTCCTGAACTATAGGGACCGGGATACTATACTCCGCCTTGCAAGGGAAAAGGGCTCCATAGAATACCACGGTAACAAACTTGAGTTCTATCCTGACTTCACCATGGCGGTGCAAACAGCCCGCAAAGAATTTGCCACGGTAAAACAACTACTGCGTGCTGAAGACATTACATATGCCATGTTGTATCCCGCCCGCCTTCGGATAGGACCCCCTTCGGATAATAAGATTTTTTCCTCCCCTAAGGCGGCCATGGATTACGCCAAAAAACTGAAAAAACGTAATAAAGAGCCGAATGGACGTCGCAATGGCGAGGATGAGTGGCCGGATGAAGTTGCCTAAACTGTTACATGCAATTAGCTGCGGGAAGGGCACAACTGCGAAGTACTGCACTGAGTCTCCTTCACAGTTCTACAATTGGTGGCCGATGCCAGCTCCCACGGCGCCCCGGTGCCTGGACTGACTTACACTGCCGACGCACTTGCTGTAGTGGGACGGACGCTCTGGCCTGTGGCGACTCTACAGATGCTGATGTATTTGCTTTTGTCTGGGCCATGCCTCCTGTAGGCTCCGTGGGGGGCCTGTCTCGACGTATGTTGACCGGGGGGAGCATGTGCGCCTGCCAGGCTGATCACTCCTGGCGCTATCCACTGCAGTTAATGCCTCTATTGGTCATGAACGTATCATTGGGTGTCCTATGGCAATGTGATGATTTTTAGACTGCTGATTGTTTATTCCTATGGCCACGAGGATGGGGTTGAGGGGTTGGGGATATAGTTATTGAGAATGGTCTGCACTCTCGTCAGTTTTCTGGCGGGAGTTGTGTGCCGCTACGCCCCCAGATATGGGAGATCCCCACACACAGTTGTTTGCATTGTTGGGGGTTGCAAGGGGGGGGGGATACGGGATGGCTTTGGCAAATTGGGAATGCTGAAGTGGGTGGAGGGATGGGGGACGGGTTTTTGGTGTTTGAAGGGGGCTCGTTCCTTTTCCTGGTCAAAGATGGGGGTTCTGAGATACATGTGGGTTATGTTAAGAATTTTTGGTGTGTGTACGGTGTTCATTACAGGGGAGCTCATGTCGTTTCTAGGTCGCTGGGTATAGATTGTTGGGTTATCGGGTGGGAGCTGGTGGAGGTCTGTTGGCTGCTGGGTTGCTTGAAGGTTTAGCGATATGGATAGGGGGGGTAAACTCACGTGTGTCACTTGGAATGTGCGGGGACTTAATAGGCCGCAAAAGACACGACAAATGCTTGCTTTTCTGAATAGACATGGTGCTCAGGTGGTTTTCCTTCAGGAAACACACCTTCGGGGTAAGGCGGCTGAAATGGTAGGCAAGCAGTGGGCAGGGGTGCGACTGGCTACGGCATACTCCTCCTATGCCCGTGGGGTGATGATTCTGATAAAGAGAAATGTCCCATTTGAAATACTCCATGAGGAGATTGACCAGGATGGTAGGTATGTCATTGTACAGGGTAAATTATGTGGTACGCTGATCACTCTTCTCAATGTATATGGACCAAATGTCGATGATCCTGATTTCTATGTTACACTCTGGAACAAACTTTATATGCTTCCCCCATCGGCTATCCTATGTGGAGGGGATTGGAATGTCACGCTAGATGCCGAATTGGACAAGAAACACGACAGGCCCTATGTGCGCAAGAAAGCGGCGGACGCGGTATGTGAGGGTATGAGTGGGCTGCAACTGTTGGATGTCTGGAGATTGAAGTATCCGAGCAAGTGGGAGGGAACATGTTACACGTCGGCACATGATACGTGGTTGAGATTGGATTACTGACTAGTGACTCGTGATGTGAGTGGTTGGGTGATGGGCGTTGAACATTTACCTCGTACTATCTCTGACCATGCGCCTGTTAAACTGGTGCTGCAGCTACCAACGCATACTCCTGCTCCTTTCACTTGGCGTCTCTCCCCTGGTGTGTTGACTGATCAGGTGTTGAGTGAGCGTCTGAGACAGATAATCGAGGAGTTCTTCGTGAACAATGTGGGGTCTGTTGACACTATGAGTACAGTGTGGGAGGCCTTCAAGGTGACGGTGAGAGGGGCGTGTATTGGTCTAAGATCAGGGGTGCTCACGTCTATCCGGGATTCCATGGCCAGGCTGGAAAGAGAGTTGTTGGTTTTGGAGCGGCGACTGGAGGTGTGTGCGGAGGTCACATTGCTGGCTGACATTAGATCAAAAGTCACTGAATATAACGACTTGGCAGAGCAGGAGGTGAAATTCCTGTCCAAACATGCTACTGCTAGGTATTATGGTGAAGGGGGTAGGCCAGGAAAGGGGCTAGCGGATCGGGTCAGGGACCCCTGGGCACGCCACTGCACGGTGCAGGAGATTGAAGATCAGGGGGACGTGGTAACTAGCACGAAAGGTATTCTCGCCTGCTTCGCGAAACATTATGCGCAGCTCTATGAGCACATGGACACGGCGGATGAGGAGGACGTGAATCGGTACTTAGAGGACATCGCCTTGGTATGGTTGTCCAGGGGTCAGCAGGAATTCCTTATGCATCATGTCACTGAGGCGGAGTTTAGGGACACAATTGCCGCTCTCCCGAATGGGAAGGCGGCTGGCACGGATGGTCTACCCTCCGAATTCTATAAAGCATATGCAGATTTGCTGATCCCGCAATTGGCGATGGTTTTGGAGGAGGCGTTTGAATGCGGCCGGCTCCCGGCGACAATGAGAGAGGCGCTGTTGGTAGCATTGCCTTAACCAGGGAAGCCCCCGAACAAGTGCGATTTGTATCGGCCCCTTTCACTCATGAACACCGATGTTAAGATAATTGCCAAAGTTTTAGCCACAAGATTGCGTTTACTTCTGCCAGTCATGGTACTGCCAGATCAGTCGGGATTTGTTCCCCTCAGGTCCACTACTCACAATCTGAGGGCTCTGTTTGCTGTGCTACACTTGCTCAAACAGGAGCTGGCCACGGTGGAAGTCTTGCTTGACGCTGCCAAGGCCTTTGATTCGGTGGCATGGAAGTATATGTTGGCTGTCCTGCACCGGATGGGGGTGCCTTTCTTTTTTACATCGCTGATTGCCCTCTTGTTTACTGCGCCCACAGCGAGAGTTAGGGTCAATGGTCATGTTTCTTCCTCATTTCCGATTCAGAGGGGGACGAGGCAGGGTTGCCCTCTCTCACCCTTGCTTTTTGCTATCATGATGGAACTGCTGGCCTGTATCTTGCGGCAGAGGTATGCGGAAGCGGCGCTAAAGTTCCCTCTTAGGTCTTTGGCTGTGTCAATGTATGCTGACGACATGGTCCTCTATATTAAGGATCCGGCGCTCCATCTAGAAAACATACTCCGAGAATTCATTAAGTTTGGTTGCCACTCCGGACTGACCATCAACTGGGACAAATCTGTAGTGTTACCTCTCACGGACGGAACTCACCAGATTCCCTTGGAATTCCCGCTGGAATGGGCAACAGAGTTGGTTAGATATCTAGGCATCTGGGTGCATAGGGACTGTCAAGAAGTTATAAGGGCTAATTATGGCGTTGCCGTCTCTAAGTTGGAGGATCAGGTGGCGCGATGGACTCGTCTTCCACTGACCCTAGCGGATCGAGTGTCCTTGGTTAAAATGGTAGTGCTGCCGAAATTTCTTTATCTTTTTGTCAACATTCCTGTCCCGCTGAAGTCGCATTTCTTTGCCAGGATGCTGTCCCTTTTGATATCTCTCACCTGGGCCGGTAAGAAGCCACGTGTAAAGTGGGAGTTATTGATCAAGCCATATGAACAGGGGGGGTTCGCCATACCGGACATGAAGCTCTATTATCTCTGTGCGCAAGCGCATTTTGCAATTTACTGGATGAATGCTCCACCGTACACCCCGCATGTGGCGCTTGAGGCCAGTGCTGTTCTGCCACATCCCCTGAGGGCCATGTTTACAAGTCACTCAATAATCAAGGTCTCCACTTTCTCAAACAGAATCTTCTCCATCATGTCCCAACCCGATCTCTTCGTTCCTCTATTCAGAACTTCTTGGCTGTGCCTCGCACTAGAACAGTCACCTGGGGCGACAGGCGTTTCCCTAGACTCTGGAACACCCTTCCTGCACATATCCGAGCAAGTCCCTCCCTGTTCACATTCCGCAAACAGCTAAAGACGTGGTTATTTGACCAATAGCCTTGTATATCTTCTTTACCCCAGTTGCTGATCCATCCCTTAATTAGCGCCACGGGTATTCGCCGCGCTCTACAAATGTCAATAAATAAATAAATAAATAAATGATTGTTAACGAACATTCGGTGTTTGAGAAGGGGGAGATTGATACGGTGCGAATCACAGCGACCGCCTGGGAGGACCTGGGTAGACGGGCTGCCAGGTTGCCGTTATATGCGCCGGCTATGCCGCTGCTTTATCACTCGGGTATTTCAGTATCGGGTGAGGTTGGAGGATTACAGGTGCTGAGGGAAGCTGGACTACAAACAATGGGGGACCTCTTCCCTGGGGCATCGTTTCTCTCCTTACAGGCCATGACAGCCCGCTCAACTAATGCTGGTATGTCTATCTTTGTATACGTTAGGCTTCGGGCTGCTGTACGTGATCTATATCCAACATACCCGGGGGAGCCGTTAGCACTCGGGGCTTTACAACTGCTTTACACTGCTAAGGACAGGACTAAATTGCTATCTAAACTGTATAGGGCTGCGCAGGAAGATGAGGGAGGGGGCGCAGTCCTGGCTAGGGCCAGATGGGATAGGAGCCTCCCAGAACCGCTGAGTGATGACGAATGGACTGAATGTTGTACTATGACTGGGGGGTATGTGATTAATGGCGATTTCCGCCTTCTGCATTATAAGTTTCTACATCAGTGGTACTACACGCCGGTTCAGCTGGTTCGGTTTGGCCTTCGAACAGCTGCTCAGTGTGTCCAGTGCGGTGCAGAGGATGCTGATTTTGTGCACCTGGCCTGGGGATGCTCGCGTGTGTATGACTTGTGGAAGGCGATGACTGAGAAGCTGACTGTCATGACGTCGACTGAAGTTGCGTTGGATGTGCGCCTCTGCCTTTTGGGAATAGCTTCTGGTGTATCAGCGAAATCGAGACGGTTTGTGGTGTTGGCGCTCCAATTGGCTAAAAGGAGAGTCGCTATGGGATGGGGAGGGAGGAGAGCGCCTGATGTGCAGCTGTGGCTGAATGACATGGCTTACTGCAGGGACCAACTGAACTGTTACTATGAGGGACTGCCAGCGAAGTCGCGTCCACGGGATGTATGGGCTCCGTTTACGCTCTATATGCTGTCCCTAGCTGACACCGATAGCGAGAGGAGTACGAGCGCCGACTTGTCAGAGGGGGGCGGCGAATCTGAATGAGTGATACCTGAGTACGGGAGGGACGACTGTCCTGTGTAGTGTGAATGAGCTATGGACCTAATTGGAGGTCCCACATGCGCTATGAAAGGTTAGCGTGGCTTAACTGCCTTACAAGTCCCCGCTATTGTCTGTGCCCGGTTGGAAAGACCGGTTAAAGGTTGCCTACCCTGTTGATGACCTTCTTGCCACTTTTGAGGTTGAGTGACTCTTGGACACTGTACCCATCGAACTCGGAATACTCACAAGGACCAGGATCGGAAGGGTTGGGGGGGAGTTGGGATTTGTTGTTGCTTGACTTTGTTTCTGCAAAAACTTGAAAATGAGACCGAGATTACATAAGGGGGATACGGCCACAGTCTTCTGGTGTGCTTTAAACATTACATTTAGATCATCTGTGGTGCCTTCGTGAGCTGTGCCTTTCCAAATTATGCATTTGCGCCAATGAAGTATGTTTTCAAGCTCATCTATCTTGTATGGTACACTGATTGCGGCCGGCCCTACCAGTGGGTTGTAGGCACACAGCTGTGTATATGTATAATGTGCAAAAAAAGGTCTTCCAAAAAAAAAAAAAGTTATTTAAAAAACGATTTTGGGGTAAAAGAATGCCTTTTATATTTTTGAGAAGCAATTAATAGTGTCTGCCTCTGTCTTTGCTATGTATATTTGCAAGATAGGGGATTTGTATTTTGTGAAACAGTGAGGTTTCAGTAGTGAAATTGAATGCTTGTACATAGGTCTTGCACTGTGTTTCTAAACTGTTATTCAAAAATCGATTTTGGGGGCATATCAATGGTATTTACATTTGGGTGTTATTTATGATTGCCTTGTGGCGCCAGTGCGTCACTTTTAACATGGGAAAAAAGTGACGCACCGGTTGCGCAAGGCCTTCATAAATAAGGCCCTGAGTTTCTTTGCTATTGGTTTCTGTCTTGCTTTTTGATGATGCTTGCTATGTATATTTGCAAGATAGGGGATTTGTATTTTGTGAAACAGTGAGGTTTCAGTAGTGAAATTGAATGCTTGTACATAGGTCTTGCACTGTGTTTCTAAAATGTTATTCAAAAAACGATTTTGGGGGCAAATCAATGGTATTTACATTTGGATGTTATTTATGATTGCCTTGTGGTGCCGGTGTGTCACTTTTAACATGGGACAAAAGTGACGTACCGGTGGCGCAAGGCCTCCATAAATAAGGCCCTGAGTTTCTTTGCTGTTGGTTTGCGTCTTGCTTTTTGATAATGCTTGCTATGTATATTTGCAAGATAGGAGATTTGTATTTTGTGAAACAGTGAGGTTTCAGTAGTGAAATTGAATGCTTGTACATAGGTCCTGCGCTGTGTTTCTAAAATGTTCTTCAAAAAATGATTTTGGTGGCAAATGAATGGTATTTACATTTGGGTGTTATTTATGATTGCCTTGTGGCGCCAGTGCGTCACTTTTAACATGGGAAAAAAGTGACGCACCAGTGGCGCAAGGCCTTCATAAATAAGGTCCTGAGTTTCTTTGCTGTTTATTTCTGTCTTGCTCATTGATAATGCTTGCTATGAACATTTGCAGGATAGAGTATTTGTATTTTGTGAAACAGTGAGGTTTCAGTAGTGGAATGAAATGCTTGTACATAGGACCTGCGCTGTGTTTGTAAAATGTTATTCAAAAAACTATTTTGGGGCAAATCAATGGTATTTACATTTGGGTGTTATTTATGATTGCCTTGTGGCGCCGATGTGTCACTTTTAACATGGGGAAAAAAGTGACGCACCGGTGGCGCAAGGCCTTCATAAGTAAGGCCTTGAGTTTCTTTGCTATTGGTTTCTGTCTTGCTTTTTGATAATGCTTGCTATGTATATTTGCAAGATAGGGGATTTGCATTTTGTGAAACAGTGATGTTTCAGTAGTGAAATTGAATGCTTGTACATAGGTCTTGCGCTGTGTTTTTAAAATGTTATTCAAAAAACGATTTTGGGGGCAAATCAATGGTATTTACATTTGGGTGTTATTTATGATTGCCTTTTGGCGCCGGTGCGTCACTTTTAATATGGGACAAAAGTGACGCACCGGTGGCGCAAGGCCTCCATAAATAAGGCCCTGAGTTTCTTTGCTGTTAGTTTGTGTCTTGCTTTTTGATAATGCTTGCTATGTATATTTGCAAGATAGGGGATTTGTATTTTGTGAAACAGTGAGGTTTCAGTAGTGAAATTGAATGCTTGTACATACGTCCTGCGCTGTGTTTCTAAAATGTTATTCAAAAAACGATTTTGGGGGCAAATCAATGGTATTTACATTTGGGTGTTATTTATGATTGCCTTGTTTCGCCAGTGCGTCACTTTTAACATGGAAAAAAAGTGACGCACCGGTGGCGCAAGGCCTTCATAAATAAGGCCCTGAGTTTCTTTGCTATTGGTTTCTGTCTTGCTTTTTGATGATGCTAGCTATGTATATTTGCAAGATAGAGGATTTGTGTTTTGTGAAATAGAGAGGTTTCAGTAGTGAAATTGAATGCTTGTACATAGGTCCTGCGCTGTGTTTCTAAAATGTTATTCAAAAAACGATTTTGGGGGCAAATCAATGGTATTTACATTTGGGTGTTATTTATGATTGCCTTGTGGCGCCGGTGCGTAACTTTTAACATGGGACAAAAGTGACGTACCGGTGGCGCACGGCCTCCATAAATAAGGCCCTGAGTTTCTTTGCTGTTGGTTTGTGTCTTGCTTTTTGATAATGTTTGTTATGTATATTTGCAAGATAGGGGATTTGTATTTTGTGAAACAGTGAGGTTTCAGTAGTGAAATTGAGTGCTCGTACATTGGTCCTGCGCTGTGTTTCTAAAATGTTATTCAAAAAAAGATTTTGGGGGCAAATCAATGGTATTTACATTTGGGCCTTATTTATGATTGCCTTGTGGCGCTGGTGCGTCACTTTTAACATGGGATAAAAGTGACGTACCGGTGGCGCAAGGCCTCCATAAATAAGGCCCTGAGTTTCTTTGCTGTCGGTTTGTGTCTTGCTTTTTGATAATGCTTGCTATGTTTATTTGCAAGATAGGGGATTTGTATTTTGTGAAACAGTGAGGTTTCAGTAGTGAAATTGAATGCTTGTACATAGGTCCTGTGCTGTGTTTCTAAAATATTATTCAAAAAACGATTTTAGGGGCAAATCAATGGCATTTACATTTGGGCCTTATTTATGATTGCCTTGTGGTATAAACTTAGATATGTTGCAAATTAGTGTTTATATTGTTTCTTATTTTGATTGCTTTGTTGTTTGCTAATAGTGGTCTATAATGTGTTATTTTTTTCTTTACCACAGATTGAAATCAACATTTAAAAAGTTAGCAAAAATGCCGTCAAGGCAAAGGAGAAGAAAAAATACCATATGGAAAATTACAAAATTAGCAACGAAAGTAAAGGAATCCTCTACAACAAGTACTTCAAAAAACACCCAAAAAGGTCCTGGTAAGACAACTAAGTCTTTTTTTCACAACATATGTAAAACAAAAACAAATGTTAACGGTAATGTGAAGATCCAGAAGGAGAGAACAAATTTGAAAAGGTAGGAGAAGCCCTCAAAAAATGTCTCTATTGGAGCAGGAGAGAAGAATATGGATTACAATAGAAGGTTAAATCAATGTAGGGACATTCGTAGACTAATGTTTCGCAATAGGGTAGTTTTAAATTTGCTAAAAAATGAAAAGAATGGTAAACAGAGAGCTGCTTTTTACAAGAAAATGAAAAGTGTAGAGAAGATTGTTGATCAGGCTTTTGAAGTTAAGAAAAAATTATTTATTTTAGTACTCAATAGAACTAGGATACTTAATAAGGCAATTGATGTTTTCAAATCGAACAGTAGATGGAAAAGAATAATTAATCGGACTAATTTTTGCGAAGTATTTTCTGGAGAATGGATGCATAGTTCAAGTTCTGAGCCATTTTTTAATGAGGAGAGTTACTTTCAGGAAAATGATTTGGTGCATGCAGTTGACACCAGTGGTCGAGCATATGAGGTGAAAGATGGTTGTGTGATTGAAAAAAAGAAACTTGTGTCTAGAGATGCAGAAGAGGTGTTAGCTGATGATGTTTTAGGGAGACGTACTAAGGGTCCAGTGTACACATGTAAGTGCAGTAGTATTTGTAGTGTGCGACAGGATTCAATCGATTTGCTTTGAAATTTCTTACGTACATATAGTAAGAAAAGTCTAAAACAAAAAATGAAGATCTTGCAAGACTTAGATCCTTGCAGAGTGAGAGAAAGCACAGGTTTGCATGGGCATTCACTGGCTTGTCTTTCTAGAAAAGTATGTCAGAGTGTTTTTCATCATTTTAGGATGTTAGCAGTGCATCATAATAAGGTGAGAAAATTAGTGAGAAGGTTGTATTATGCAAAAAGTCCAGCACTTAAGCTTAAACAGTTAAACAGTGCTCTTTTGCATGGATCTGAAGTAGATGTGAAGACTATTTGTGAAGAAATTGAGTTTTGTTATTTTGGGAACAAAGAGGACAGTGTAGAAATGGATATAGTAATGGATGGTAATGTGGAAGATAATGTACAGATTTCAAGTACAGAAAAGTTTGACGAGGAAATTACGGTGAAATCAAGTGAAAGGCCTAATTTAACTTGTTTGTGTTGTCGACTGACTCATTATAAGATTCAGACTAGGTTAGTTGATTTATATGCAAAATGTGAATTGGAAAATAATAGTGAATGGAAGGATTTTGTAAGTTATTTGTTGGTTGAGAATTGTTTTGATTTGAGTTTTGATCAGCGTTTTTGTAATTATTGTTTGAAAAATTAAATGAAAATAGAATGCCTGCTAGAGCTGCTCATAATAATCTTCAGTTGATAGATATTCCTTCTGAATTGATGGATTTAAATACTTATGAATCAATTTAATTCAATGTGTCCATCCTTTTCAAGCTATTGTTCGCATGGAGCCTAAGATAGGGAAATTACCTCCTACAGATTTACAAAGAGGATTAAAGGGAAGAGTTGTTTATTTGCCTCTAGATGTCAAGAAAAATAATGATACAATTGGTGTAGAAAGAGTAAAAGAGGATCCTCTGGTTATTCTAGTTATTGGGGTTCCGACAAAGAGTAAGAAAATCTGGCAAGATTTAGTGGATGTTAGGAAAGTAAAAAAAGGCAACGTTGTATTTGGTCAAAAACAATGAGTACTATAAAGATGTAAGTGTTGGAGCAGAGGAAACAGCTACAGAAGAAGACAGTGATTGTCCTGTTGGCCAAATTGAAAAAGTTGATGTGTCTAGAAGTGAAGAAATATATGAACATTATACTGTTCGTCCTTTGCATTCCAAAGAAGTAATGGGGAATGCAATTGACTTGTTTTAAATGAAAGCAGCAAAAGGAAGTCCTGTTAGTGTATGGGAAGAAAGTTTGGAAGCTTGTTGTTTTCCACAGTTATTTCCAACAGGTCGAGGTGGACGATATGACGATCGACCAGATCAAATTCCTGCAGCTGAATACCGGACTTTAAGATTATATGCTGAAGATCCAAGGTTTCGTCAATGCATTCCGTATTTGTTTCATCTACTGTATGAAAGTGATTTGTCTGGGCTTTCTTATTCAGTTAATCATATATTGAAAAGTGGATCTCATCTGCAAAATGTTTCGGCGAGGGACTTTATGTAGAAAGTCAATCTGCAAGACAGTATTTTGGAATCTCAGCTAATCAATCTCATGGCATGTCAGCGTGGAACAAACAAGTATTGGTTCTGTCGTCATGGGGAATTGAAATGTATGGTAAGAAACTTAGGAACTCCTACATGGTTCCTCATTCTTAGCTGTTCTGAGTATGCATGGGACGACTTACTTCAATTTCTACGAGAGGCAAATGGAAACATACAAAATATAGAATTGAAAACACCTGGAGAACTGTGTTCTTTGGATCCAGTGAATGTTTGCAGATATTTTAATCATAGATTTGAAGCTATGATGTATTTTATTACCAACAAAAAAAATCCTCCCCTTGGAGAGGTTTTGGATTTCTTTTGGAGGAAGGAGTATCAAGCGAGAGGTGCTCCTCATATACATATGTTGTTATGGATTAAAGATGCACCCAAATTTGGATCAGATTCGGATGAAACAGTGATGAGTTTCATTGAAGAGTATTCAACATGTGCTGTTCCGAAAACTACTGAAGAAAACAGTTTAAGGTAACAAGTTTTACGTTTTCAATCTCATCGTTGTGGAAAGTACTGTCGTCGAAAATTCAAAAACAAGGAAAAGTACTACACGAAATGTCGTTTTGCGTGTCCACGACCAGTGATTTCTAAGGGAAGAGTAAATAATTTGATGTCATCTCTACGACATACTGTGACGAGGAAATCACCCAAAAATACATATAATTTAAAAAGAAACGAAGAGTCCAAGTACATCAACGACTACAACCCAGTGATTTTGTCCATGTGGAATGCTAACATGGATATTCAGTTCGTTGCTGACAACTCTATTGCTGTGGCTCGATATGTGACATCTTACATCACAAAAAAAGAAAAGACAGAACTGAATGAAATGTGGGAGGACATTTCACATGAAGAGAGTCTAAGCAAGAAATTATATAGTTTCAGTCTGAAGATGTTGTCGCATCGAGAAATTGGAGCATATGAATGTTCTGATCGGTTATCATCAGCAAGTCTCTATGCCAAATCAAGAACAATCATTTGGGCGAGTCTAGGTCTTGCTGCAACACGAAACCGAGTTTTGAAATCTATACAAGAAATTGAATATTTGGCAGAGAAAGAACCAAACAGTACAGATATTTTGAAGACAAATATGTTGGATACATACTATCCAAATAGAAGTAGTCACCTTGAGAACACTTGTTTGTATGAAGTTCTGCAAAACTACAGTTATAAGAGGAACATCACAGAAGATATCAATAATGGAAAATATGCTGTCATTGGGTATGAAGGCTGTCTAGTGAAGCAGAGAAAAGGCCATTTGATTAATCATCGAAAATTGAGTTGCGAAGCTCCAGACAAAAGAGAATTTTACTATTTAGCTCTGTTGCAACTCTTTAAGCCATGGCGTACAGAAGAGGAACTATTTGGAGATTTTCTCTGTTATGAAGACTCTTTTAATGCAACTAAGGATACCATAGAATGTCCTGTTTTTCCAAATTATCTGCAAATGTTGAACGAAGAAATAGAGCAAGAAACCACAATTGCTTAAGAGATTGCTAGAGACAGTTCTCAAGACAGTCAGAGTTCTACTTCATTGAGTCAGGATCCACTAGGAGGACCAATTATCCAAAATGAAGCTGCAACTGCCATGGATGAGGTGGAAAGAGCTATGGAACAAGCTCAAGAGGATGGAGTTAACTTAGATGATTTGGTATAGCAACTAAACGTTGAGCAGAAAAAGATATATGACGAAGTTACAGAACAGATTGAACATGGATTCAGACATGAGAAAAAGTGTGCTCATGTACATCATTTAAGCCTGTTCGACTGTACGTAAGTGGAGAAGCGGGAACAGGAAAAAGTTTTCTGATTAAAGCCATTGCAACTTATTTGCAGAAAAGGACTGCATCACCGCTGTCTTGTGTTGTAATCGCTCCAACTGGACTGGCAGCACATAACATTAAAGGGATTACTCTACATCGTTTACTGATGCTGCCAGTTGAGCATGATAATAAATTGCATTACAACAAGCTATCTGGAGATGAGTGCTCTGAAGTTTCCAGAGTCTTGAAGAAAATGAAACTTCTTATCATTGATGAAGTAAGCATGGTCTCAAATCTAATGCTTGCTTTTGTGCATTTGAGAATGCAAGAAATTCTTAGAACAGAGTATGGAAAGGGGCGACCACTCGGTCCCCCCGAACGTATGGTCGGGTGCCCCGATCCCCCCGGGAAGCCATTTTGGGCGGGAGGCGTGTCACGGCTGGTATGCCCGAAGCGGCGTAGCCGGGGCGTGCCTTTTCCCGCCCAGGAGGGGTTGTCCTAGACACCTACACCGTTGGCCACGCCCTGTAGGCGGTCGGAGGAGGGTCCACGCCCTCCCAGAGAAGAATAAAGGGAGCAACAGTCCAAGGAAGCATCCTCTTGTTCCTGTGCTTGGAAGCTGCACCCCCTCGTTGCACGTGAGCCCTTGACGGAACAAGAGCCAATTTTGAACTTGTAATTTTGTGTTTCTTCTTTCAGCGCTTTCGAAGCTTATTGACCTAGGGTCTCGGGGAATATTCGTGAACGATGCCTGGCAAGAAGGTCGGAAAGAAGGTCGGAACCGAACAGATGCTTCGTATGCTGGTGAAGGACATGGCGGACATGAAGAAGCAGATGGCGGCAATGAATGGTGCGGGTGGACCGAAGAGAGTCATCGGACCAGCATTGCCGGGAGTAGTCCCTAACGGGAGAGGTAGAAGGGCCAAGAAGGGGGCATCGGGTGGGGAGGCTCCGGTTCCCGAATTACCTCCAGCGAACCCGGTCACTCCAATCGAGGCCCCAGTTCCGGTCCCGGACGCGGGACAACCGATCCCTGTGGTGGTCACTCCCGTGAACGAGGAGGATATGCCTTCTGAGCTGGCTGCCCAGTTGGCGGCATGGTTGGGCAGAGAGAACGAGGGGGCCACGGCGGAAGAAGCCAGGTCAATAATGAAGCAGTTGCGGCAATCGAAAGATGCTGCAAAGGCACCGTGTCCTCTTGTTTCCCCGCAGGTTCCCGTGGAACGACCAGTATCGGGTGTTGGTTCGGCAGCGACAACGGTCACAGCTACCGCTTCAGGTAAACAGCCATTGCCGATGGCGGGGGAGGGATCGTTACCCTCAAGGAGAGAAAAAATCGTACAACATATCCCGATTGATGTAAAGGAAAGGATTTGGGCGGATAAATATGTGAACATGTTTTCCTTACTGACCGATCACTATGAGATTGAGCATGTAAAAAACCAGAAAGATTTGTTGCATCCTAGTGTATGGCGCTCTAAGATGGCGGGTTTCAGAGTAGAGGAAACGATAGCCAATTGGGCCAGAGCGTTTGGAATGTTCACTGCAATTATGGGGGAACGTAGGCCCGATTTAGTGATGGAATTAGCCGTTTATCAGACACGTATTATGGAATTCTATGAATTGTACGGGGGTAATCAATGGTGTTGTTATGACAGCATATTTCGTAAGTCCAAAGAGCACGACTCATCCCTGACGTGGGATTGTTTCGACTCCATTTCCTGGCAGAAAATAGAGAGGTCAAACACGGCGAAGTCGCCATCATTAGGCGGGAACGGGGTTGAGCCTTCCCGCCATTCTTTGGGGGTGCCCTTTCGGGCGGGTGCAAACAGTGATCAGAACACAAGGAACAGTGGCAACTCGGGTAGGAAAGGGGTCTGTTGGAGCTTTAATAGGGGCAAGTGTTCTAGGCCGCAGGGGTCATGCAGGTTCAGGCATGAGTGTGCAGGGTGCGGGCACTCCTCGCACCCCGAGAGTTCGTGCAGAGCCAAGACTGGTGATACGGGAGGTATAGGAGGCGCCAAACAGGTTTAAAATAGACCGAGGGGCACCGTTACCTACCCCTGTTGATACTATGGCATTGATCCCTTGGCTGAACGAATACCCTGATTATATCTCCGCCGGGGTGTTGCGAGACGGTTTCTCATATGGTTTCCGCATCCCGGCGGGGGATTTTCGGGGGGAAGCACAATGTAAGAACCAACTATCGGTTCAGCAGAATTCGGCGGTGGTGCAGGCAAAGATTGGGAAGGAGGTGGCCCGAGGTCGGGTTGCTGGACCGTATGACATGCCACCAGTTGGCGATTTTGTTTGCTCACCTTTGGAAGTGGTCCCCAAAAAGGACCCAGGGGAGTTCAGGTTAATACACAACTTGTCAGCTCCTAGGGGTCTTTCGGTGAACGATGCGATTGACCCGGGAGTTTGTTCGGTGCGGTACGCATCCTTTGATGAGGCCGTCGCCATTTTGAATCGCCTGGGGCCCGGGGCGCTGATGGCTAAATCAGATATCGAGTCAGCGTTCCGGTTGCTCCCGGTACACCCAGATGATCACTGTCTCCTAGGTTTTATGTTTCAAGGACGTTATTACATGGATAAATGTATGCCAATGGGTTGCTCCATCTCTTGTGCGTATTTTGAGAAGTTCAGTAGTTTTTTGCAATGGGCGTTCACAAGAGCCACGGGCTTTACACATGTTATGCATTATCTTGATGATTTTCTGTTTCTGGGGGCAGCCGGGGACACAGAATGTGCACAGGCCTTTGGGGAATTCTGTAATCTTATGAAAGAATTTGGCGTGCCACTGGCACCAGGTAAGACGGTAGGGCCATCTACTACACTCGAGTTTCTGGGAATTGAGCTCGATTCTGCAGAGGGGTGCTTCCGCTTGCCCAGAGAGAAGGTGATGAAATTCAGGGCCTTGCTCGAAATATGTCTCGGCGAAAGAAAAGTAACTCTCCATCAGTTGCAACAGGCTGTGGGTCAGCTTAACTGTGCTCTGAGAGTGATACCGATGGCTCGCCCCTTTTCCCGTTCTATCGCACAAGCCATGGTGGGCCTCAAGGAAGGGCACCACCGCACAAGACTGTCAGCAGAGGTTCGCCAGGATATGCGCATATGGCTGGCATTTCTGGCGGATTTCAACGGTCGTGTCGTGTGGACTGATCCACCAGTTTCCTCAGAAGAACTGGGGTTGTGGAAGGACTCGGCTGGGAGTGTAGGTTTTGGCGCCATATTTGGCAATCGATGGTCGGCACGAACCTGGCCTATGTGGTGGCACGATAATGGACTCACTGGTAACATTGGGTTCCTGGAGCTGTTCCCCATTCTGGTGGCCTTGAAAACTTGGCCAGAAGGGTTTCGTGATCGCTCTGTGGTGTTCTGGTCGGATAATATGACCGTGGTTGAGTGCATCAATAATCAGGCAGCACGCTGCAAATGGATTTTGAGATTGCTGAAGGAAATTGTCCTGCTATGTATGAGACTAAACGTCCACTTTAGGGCAAGACACGTGCCAGGGGTATTAAACCAGGCAGCTGATGCACTCTCTCGTTCCCATATGCAGGCCTTCCGGGGTTTTCTGCCCTCAGCGGACTCGGTGGCGGCACCATTTCCCGAAGCTCTATGGTCTCTCGGTGCCCCGGATTACAAAACCTCGTGGGAGAGAGTCTAGCACCCAGGACAAGGAAGGCATATGAAGGGGCGTTCCGTTCCTATTGGTCCTTTTTGGGTTCGGCTAGGGGGGAGCACTGGGGGCAGGAGGAGTATGTCCTGAAATTTCTGGTATCATTACATCAGGCAGGTAGATCAGTGGCTAAGGCCAATAGGCACCGAGCCGCCATTTCTTTCATGGTGCGGGCTCATGGCATTCAGGACCCCACATCGTCCTTTATTGTACAGAAGGCACTACGTGGGTGGCAACGCCTTGAGGGTCGTAGAGTCGACGAGAGACACCCGATAGGTTCAGAAAGGTTGTCCCTGTTAATGTCCGTACTTCCTACGACATGTTCATCTCATTCAGAGACGGTGCTGTTCCGGGCCGCTTTTGCATTAGCATTCCATGGGGCTATGCGGGTAGGCGAACTGGTAGCAAGGAACAAGCAGGATACGGGGGGAGGTTTGTGTCGAGAACACATTCAAATTAAGGGCGAGACAATGGTGATCTCAATAGCCAGGTCCAAGACCGATCAGGGAGGGATCGGGGACAGTGTGGTAGTCCAGCGGATTCCGGGATCTCCTGTGTGCCTGGTAAAATGCGTTGAGGAGTATTTAGTGCAGAGGGCGGCATCATGGGGGGGAAGCTTGCTGAGGCACACCGACGCAACCCCGCTGACTAAGTTTCAGTTTCAGCGGGTGTTAACAATGGTAATCGCGGCAGCGGGCTTGAACCCGAGCGATTTTGGGACCCATTCCTTCCGGATAGGGGCTGCTACAGAGGCTACAGCCAGGGGTCTGAGTGTTGAAAAGGTGATACAGTTGGGGCGTTGGTCCTCGAATTGTTATAAAGGTATGTGCGTTTGCACATGTTGTGAAGCTAATGTCATGCACTCACGCTTCTTGTTTTCTGTTTGGTTTACAGTTTCGCGAGCAGGCTTTGCGGGGCGGACTGTGCAGTTGACCCGACACCTGGGGACCAGCGGTCAAAGATCCCCGGCTGAGGAAAGAGTGGTGTGGGTCGTTGGCCACCCATACGTGAGGCGCGCCGCGGACGTATTCAAAGCAGGTGACATGATTCACGTGGCTGGGGAATACGGGTACAGGGTGACCTTCCACAGAAGGGGCGGACTCTGTATTGACCAGTTTCAAAGTTTTATTGAGGGACTGTTAGGGCGGACGAGGTCACCGCCATCTGTAATCATAGTACATCTTGGGGGCAATGATTTGGAGACCATTGGTCGACGAGTGCTTCTCGAGTTAATTTTGTCCTCAGTAAGTTGGTTGGCAAGAAAGGTCCCGGGCTGTACAATTGCATGGTCACTCATGATTCCTCGGAAGGTGTGGCGGGGGGCCCTTTCTGTGCCAGCTTTGAACCAGTCGGTAAAGAAGGTTAATAACAAATTGAGTAAGTTGTTTCGTACAGGTAAATTGCAGTGTATTTCACACGGGTGTATCCGGGGGGATCAAATGTATTTGGCGGATGGGGTCCATTTGTCCCGGGAGGGAAATGTCTTACTCATAGGAGACTTCTTAGCCTGGTTGAAGAGTTTACGTAACCATGACCTTTAGTAGGAGCTTTGTGGGGGGTCCGGATAGCCGGTCAACTATCCGGCCTGTGGCGGTAAGGTCATGATCGGTGAGCAGTAATTTGAAGATCCCTAGAGGTGGGGCGCCACCCATTATGGATGGGAGCGCCCGGGGGGAGGCGGCCATTGGCCCCTCACACGGGGAGGCGGTACCCTTCTAAGGATGGGACCGCCGAAAGGGAAGGCGGTCAAGGCCCCTCCCTGGGGAGGAGGGGCTACGGGTCCCCTCCTTGGAATTTCCCGGGGCCAGGACATCCGCGACGGCGGATGTGGTAAGCAGTGTGGGGTGGGAGGGGGGTCTACGCTACCTTCTAGACACCTCACATGAGTCCTCGGACGACCACCAAGATGGCGTCGAGTAAATATGGGGCCCCCGCTAAGACAAGGGAAATCGGAAGTTGGCACAGAGGTACAGTCCTCTGTGCGCCCGCCCCTCACAAGTGAGGGGGGAGTTCTGGTATTAGGGATCTGACACCGGTTACGACCTTGCCGTTTGCCCGTAATGTTAGGATGTACAATTTGAATTTTTGAGAAATGCATTTACAGGATGTTTTAGAATCGGCTAGGAGAACCTTTGTATTAGAGATATGTTAAGGTTAGCCAATAAACATCGTAATGTATAAATGAAATTGTACATAATATGAAACTGTTATTTTAATGTTTTAATTTTGTTTCATATTTTTAATAAATACGGCCGGGAGGGTAACTCCCTCCCGCCTTCCAAAAGCTCAAGAACCGTATCCGTCTTCCCATTCTTGGGGATTGTGTTGGGAGGGGGTGACGGGTATCCAGGCCATATGGAAAGGGACGACCACTCGGTCCCCCCGAACGTATGGTCGGGTGCCCCGATCCCCCCGGGAAGCCATTTTGGGCGGGAGGCGTGTCACGGCTGGTATGCCCGAAGCGGCGTAGCCGGGGCGCGCCTTTTCCCGCCCAGGAGGGGTTGTCCTAGACACCTACACCGTTGGCCACGCCCTGTAGGCGGTCGGAGGAGGGTCCACGCCCTCCCAGAGAAGAATAAAGGGAGCAACAGTCCAAGGAAGCATCCTCTTGTTCCTGTGCTTGGAAGCTGCACCCCCTCGTTGCACGTGAGCCCTTGACGGAACAAGAGCCAATTTTGACCCACCCACCAGCCCCTGATGACAGCGATTTGTATTACAATAAAGCGATTGATGTGGATATTTTCTCTTTTTCAGGTTGTTTCTAATAAAGTTTGGTCTGTTTTGAATGACAATAAATGGTTGCTTTTAGCACAGACTCAGGCGAGTATCGCAGCTGGGTTGAAAGAAGTGTATTGTAGAGGTAAAAGTGTATACTTGAAATGCCTAGTATAACTGTTTATTTTATTCTCATTAGGTTAAAACAATGTCGTATTTATTTTTTGGTCGGGCGGTAAGGTCATGATCGGTGAGCAGTAATTTGAAGATCCCTAGAGGTGGGGCGCCACCCATTATGGATGGGAGCGCCCGGGGGGAGACGGCCATTGGCCCCTCACACGGGGAGGTGGTACCCTTCTAAGGATGGGACCGCCGAAAGGGAAGGTGGTCAAGGCCCCTCCCTGGGGAGGAGGGGCTACAGGTCCCCTCCTTGGAATTTCCCGGGGCCAGGACATCCGCGACAGCGGATGTGGTAAGCAGTGTGGGGTGGGAGGGGGGTCTACGCTACCTTCTAGACACCTCACACGAGTCCTCGGACGACCACCAAGATGGCGTCGAGTAAATATGGGGCCCCCGCTAAGACAAGGGAAATCGGAAGTTGGCACAGAGGTACAGTCCTCTGTGCGCCCGCCCCTCACAAGTGAGGGGGGACTTCTGGTATTAGGGATCTGACACCGGTTACGACCTTGCCGTTGGCCCGGAATGTTAGGATGTACAATTTGAATTTTTGAGAAATGCATTTACAGGTTGTTTTAGAATCGGCTAGGAGAACCTTTGTATTAGAGATATGTTAAGGTTAGCCAATAAACATCGTAATGTATAAATGAAATTGTACATAATATGAAACTGTTATTTTAATGTTTTAATTTTGTTTCATATTTTTAATAAATACGGCCGGGAGGGTAACTCCCTCCCACCTTCCAAAAGCTCAAGAACCGTATCCGTCTTCCCATTCTTGGGGATTGTGTTGGGAGGGGGTGACGGGTATCCAGGCCATATGATGTGTTATTTGGAGGAAAACACATTATTGTTTTTGGAGATCTACTGCAGTTGAATCCAGTAAAAGGACAACCAGTGTTTAAAATGCTTATGCATGAAGATACCAGGAAGTCCCTTGGAAGCATTGGAAACGTTAATATATGGTTAAATATTAACACCTTGGCTGCTAGGGAGATTTTTCTCCTGTGCTGGAAAATCCCTACTGCCATTGTTTCATGACGAGCTCAGCTCGTCATAAGCACACGACCAGTGTACTGCATGACGAGCTGAGTTCGTCATGAGCAGGGAAGGGGTTAAATATGCTGAACTGCTTCAAAATATGCGACAGGCAAAGGATGAAGATTATAAAAATATTCTACAAGATGTAAGAATCAGAAAAGTAAGTGAGCTTGGGAAAGAAGCTTTACATGCTCGATTAATTTCAGATTTGTATCCAAATGAAAACATTCTTCCAGAGAATATTTTTTTTAAAATGACTGAGAAGAAATCTGGGATATGTTTGATGCCAACTCTGCAAGAATGTTCCATCTTCAACAACAAAATGTTAAAGTTAGAAAATGAAGAGATTGTGAAACTGGAAGCAATAGATAAAATAGAGCATATGGGTGCAACAATTGTTTTGTCAGAAAATTTGAAAACAAAATTGGATTCATTAGAGAAAAGTATTTCTAAAACAGCTGGTTTTGAAAAGACTCTGAATGTGTGTTTAAATTGTCGTATCATTTTGAGAAGGAATTTAAATGTTGAAAGAGGTCTGGTAAATGGAGCAATGGGTTATGTTGTTGATTTTGTGAATTATAGAAATAGAGATGGAATTGAATTTTTAAAAATAAAATTTGATGGTATTGAGCAAGAACAACAAATCAGTCGTTGTTCTGCTAGATTTTTGCTTGTAAAAGACTTATATGTTCGCCGAAAACAGTTTCCTGTTTGTTTGGCATATGCGGTGACAATTCATAAATCTCAAGGTTTAAGTGTAGATAGTGCTTTTGTAAACATTGGAACATCTGTGTTTAAAGAGGGTATGGCATATGTGGCATTATCACGAGTCAGAACTTTATCAGGATTGTACTTGATTGAGTGTGATGAGACAAAGATTTGTGCAGATCTAGATTGTGTTAAAGAATACAATAGGTTAAGAAGAGAGTATGCTCCACATTTGCCTCAATATCCTCTGTTTGAAAAACGTGTGGTAGGCCGAAAAAGAAGAAATGAGAATAATTGCAGTGAGGTAGTAGCAAAAAGACAAAAAGTAGATGAAACTGTAATTCAAAACAGAAAGAAAAAGGATTCTGATGAAAATGTTGTTGGATTTCAGTTTGAAAACAGTTCTGGTGTCAACTGCTGTGCTAATGTAGTGGTTAATGTTGTTTTTTTCTTCAAACTTTACAAGAACAGATTGTTGAAAATCGGGATCAAAGATTGTGTGGTTTATTGAATTCTGTGTTCGAGAAATGTAGCAGTGATAGGGCAAAAATTGAAAGTGTAACAGAAATTTGAAATATTTTAGATATGTGTTCTGGTCAAGATAAATTTTCACAGAACATTCAGCAGGATTGTCAGGAATTTTTAATGTATATGTTTGGTGTTTTGGAAGATGAAGGTGTAGATGTAGAAAATCTTTTTAGCCTTTCTTATCAATGGCAGCATGACTGCGACAATTGTAGTTTATCAAGTACTACTAGAATAGACACTGAAAAATTTATATATTTGACTTTACCAGACTGCAAATCAGTGTCATTTATTAATCTAGTTAAAGCAGCTGATCATAATATGGTGTGTACCCAATGTAAGTGTCCAATGCTGTCCACATTATTTATACAAACTTATGGTCAGCATGTCATTTTAGTTTTCCAACGATGTAGACCTGATGGAACTAAATTGACAACTTCTATCAAACATTTTGTGGCTTCTCAGTTATCAATTTCAGGAACAACCTTTACAACTGTAGCTATTATTTATCATGACGGTTCTTCGACAAAATCAGGACATTATACATGCTACTTAAAATGTCAAAAAGGTTGGAGGTACTGCAATGACTCTCATTTGACTTATAAACAACGTTTGCCTTATGACTTTAAAAATTCTTACCTAGTGTTTTTAAAATCAGAGTTTTAGTAAGGTAATTGGCCTTTGAAGACGGGAGTAGTTAATAAAAGTTAGTTAGTCTAATGTTTAAAATTATTTATCTCATATAGGTACTGTAAGTGGATCTCATAGTAAAAAATACTCATATATCTGACACGATTTGGCCGTAAGGAAAGTGTAAGGTATGATGTTCTTAGATCTTTTTTCATAGGAAGTCGTTGAAATGGAAGTTATTGAGAACAGCAGACTTTTTTTCCACCAAAAGGTCCTTCACTATCTTCTATTTGGCCTCAAGGAAAAGTAAGTGAATCAAAGATTACTGTACATATATGATTTGTAAGTTTTTTTTAACATAATCTTTTAGATTGTGTTTTTTTTCCCGCTGTTATGTGATGAAGAATTTGAACTCACTAATTTAAGTGAAATTCAATATATTCTGAGAACAGCAAAAATAAACAATGTAACATATTGTATAAGTCATTCTATAGTTTGCATTGTGTAATTTATATTTTATTCCCATTGTCTCACACTCATTTTCCTTTTTCCACCCTTATTTAGCTCTCTTTACTCACTTACACTGCCTTTTTTCACTTTGTTTCATCGCTGTTCCTTTACTCCACTTTTTTCACAACTCCTCAATCCAATTTCAACTGTCTGCATTTCCTCTCTCCCTTCCACCACTTTTCAGCTTTCTCACATTCTCTCAGTACCACTGTTTAGTTCTCTACCCCTCTCTTTCCTTCTTTTGCTCCTTTACTCTTTTTCCTTTCTCACTCATTGTACTGCAGTTCACTCAGTCCTTCCCTTTGTCTTTCTGTGTACTTACTTTCTCACTCCTTTTTCCTCTATCGTTCTATATTAACCTCATTCCTTTCATCCCTTCACTCTCTGACTCCCCTTCACTCACTCTCAGTCATCTTCCATTCCTCTTTCCTATTAATGGTTCCTCATTTAGACTCTTTTCCTTTTCACTCATTTTCCTTTTACTTTCTTCTCTTTCCTGATTTCGTTTTGGTATCTCACATTCTTTTAGTATCTTACTTATCTTCAGTAATTTGTTCTCTTTCTACTTCTTTTTCCCTCTTTTTTGTCTTTCTACATTACTTTATTTCTGTTTTTGTATCCTTCACTATTGCTTTATTTCTTAGTACACTTTTTTGATTTGTTACCTCTTGACCTGTTTCTTCTATTTTAAAATATATATTTTACAAATTATAACTTGTTGTTTCTTTTGTCTTTCACAGATACAAAGTGTAGTTTAAAGATGCAAGTAAGTTTTCATTGATTATATGGTAAGTGTGACTACAAAATGTAGTTTGTCATCACCCATCACTACTTTTCTCTCACCCTACCTCACCTTTGTTTTCTTACTCTGCTTCCCTCACTTATTCTTATCCTCCATATTTACTTCTCTTTTCCTTACTTTCCTACCACATTCAACTTCTTTCAGTGCCCCTGCTCACCCACACTCCCTCTCTTTCCTTTTTTTTCTGCTTCACTTAGTCCCTTTCTGACACTCCTTCCTTTACTCTCTCTGTTCTTTCTTTCTGTCACTCCCCATGTCTTACCCTTATTCAATTTTATCCACCCTCTTTCACTCCTCTTTACTTACACTCACTGCTATTTTCTTTCCCTCCGTCACCACTGTTCCTTTTCTCTGGTTCCGTCACTACCTGTCATTCCCCATCCTTTACTCTCCTTCCTTTTACTTTCATCACCCATTCACATTCTCCCAAAACATCTGCTTTAGTTTTCTTCCTCTTTCTTCTCTTCTTTTGCTCCCTTATTCATTTTCCTTTTCTCAGTTACTTACTCTTATACCTTTTCTCTGTTTTACTATCTATTACACAGTCCCTTTGTGTTTCTCCCTCTAGCTCTCTTTCTCTTTACACCACTCTCTTTGTCCCCATTCCTCATGCTCACTCCTTCATTATTTTTTTTTATTTTTTTTGTTGGTGTGCTGACTGGACGCGCCCCAGTACTCGCATCGGGGCGCTCCCCGGTACGCGCACCAGGAGCGCTCCAGAGTGAAATATAAAAAAAAATGAATATACTTTAAAAAAAATATATTATATTAATATACAATATAGGATTCATTTTTTCAAAAACATACCTTTCTAAGCTATAGATATTTGCGAAAAAATAACCTTAGAAATTCACTAAAAATACATAGGTATGAGGCCCTATAAAAAGTTAGAAATTAGCAGTTAAAAAACCTATGAAATTCACAGAAAAAACCATAGGTTTCACACCAGTTATAGTTAGGAATTAGCATTTAAAAAACCTATGAAATTCACTGAAAAAACCATAGGTCTCACACCAGTTATAGTTAGCTGGAAATTTTACTGACATAAAACCATTGAAATTCCCACGTTATAGTTAGTTGGACTCACTTTAACTTGCACGTGTAATGCACTGCTGATGACATCACATATTACATCACTCATGACATGGTCAGTGACATCACTCATGACATCACTGATGACACCATCCTTGTGACAGAGTGACTGACCTCCTTTCACTGTAAAATAACCCTTGAAATACATATTCAAAAATAGAAACTAACATTTACAAAAAAGTGGAGATACCTATACTAGTTACAACAACCAATTCAGTAATTCCACCATTTATATACACATCCACTCATTCACCAACAGTTCTATATAGTCATTCATATATATACTCACTTATCATATTTAGTGAGACACCTTTACATCCGTTAACACACCGACAGTCTTCCAAAAGTTGCTCACACACATACTCACACATGCAAATAAACTATTGAACATCCATTTTTTTGCATATACAGCTATAGACACACTACCACCTTACTTCTAAGGAAACTTACAAATACTTACTCTCTTAAACAATCACTTATAGAAACACATACTTATTAAAACAAGAACTCTTTCAATCTCTCACTCTCACATATACTCACTTATATACATCAATACTCACATATACTAGATTAAAACATATGTAGTTACGGATAAAGACACTAGTGAGACAGTCATTCACTTATTAACACATACATATACACACTCATTCACCCATACAGTCCGGCACATATGCTGTCTTCAAAGCACATACAAACAGTGAGTCAGTCATTGATGCATCTATGTGCTAAGTAACACCCCCACCAAATCAAACAGACAATTATAAAGATACTAAAAAAAACATCTAATAACCCATATACACACACATGTAGCTACTCACCAACCCATGCAGCCACTTATACACAAAGTGAAACACTGATACATATATTTAAATATTAAAACATTACTCGCTAATATATGTATTCACTAAGATACACTTAATAAGCCAGTTATTCAATCAATTTTTTTTTTTTAAAACATCCATTTAGACACTTATTTAAACATTTATTCTTCCATCGACCTTTACATATACATATATAAAACATATTTATTTTTCATAAAGACACACATTCACTGGATGGTGTCATCAGTGATGTCATGAGTGATGTCACTGACCATGTCATGAGTGATGTAATATGTGATGTCATCAGCAGTGCATTACACGCGCAAGTTATAGTGAGTCAGACTAACTATAACGTGAGATTTCAATGGTTTTATGTCCGTAAAATTTCCAGCTAACTATAACTGGTGTGAAACGTATGGTTTTTCAGTGAATATATGTCATGTGATCAAGGCTTTTTGCCGAAACGTTATGGCGACAGCTGAATAAAATCTAACCAGCATCTGAAGTTTTGGTCCGAGTCTGTGTCCACAGTGTGATCGTAGTGAGAGCGATAGCGGGAGGAAAGGGAGGTTAGTTGATATATATATATAAACTTCACCGAGATGGGTCTGCCTCGTTTTCTTTTCTAACCCTGCTGGAGTTGGTGGCTGAAGTGAGCAACATTGTATATATATATACATATACGTGACACGTGATCAAGGGCTTACGGGCTTGAAACGCGTTGTGTTTGGGTCACTGAATAAAATACTGCCCACTTGAAAAACCTCGGAGGTCTGTGTCTCTTTCCTCGCCTGACTGCCATTGGGAGAACTCAGGAAGTGGTTTGAGGGTTATATATATGTGTGCAGACTAATTTCCTGTATTCTGTGGCTAGTCTTAGCCTCGGACACATTAGTTAACTACTCTTCACCTTCACATTTTAATCCACTTTTATCACTATTTAGAATTTTAGCACTTTTTATGGGTGTTGTTTATCTCTTTTTAGCATGATAAATTATTTTATACCTGCATAAAATGTTTTAAATTATGCTTTTATTAAAAAAAGACAAAATTGTGATTTTTCCTAATTGTCAAATTAAGCATTAATGCATTTTTTTACACAGGTTTTTTTATCATGTTTTTACAATATTTTATATTGTGGTTATTCCTTGTAGCATATGTGTTGGCACTTTATGTACAGTTAGACACTGATCTAGTTCAGCACTGTTATTTGCACTTTATCTTCAGCCTATTCCAATAACATTTAAATATTTTTACTATAGACTTAGAAATTTTGCATTATATGGATTTATCCAGTTATATTTTTTCACATAATTGCTTTTAGTGACATTTTTATAAAAACATTTTCAATGATGAAATGTCAATTTGCTATGGTTAAGTATTTAACTGGCATGTGTAAAATTTGTGTTTAACTTATCTTGCGTATTTGCACGAAGAAAAGGCATTTATAAAACACAAGATTTTGTCTATGTCTATAGTCACATGACTGTTGGAAGGGCGGAGCTTATGTCACTCACCTAAAAACATTTAAAAACAAAAAAGCTGCGCTAGTTCTTTGCATGTGAACAAGGGCTCTTGAAGCCCGAAACGTGTATTGCCCTCCTGTTGTACCAACTGCAATAATGCCAAGAACCTGTGAATCTCGTGGTCCGTCTCCTTCTCTGCCTGCCTGCCTCGCCGTTCTTGTGTAGTTCTGGAAGTGGCGTTTGTGGAGTTTCTACATATATATATATATATTATTATTATGAATTTTTACACTCTTCTATGTGTATTTGGATTTATCCAGGAATGTTTGAAAAATTGCCAAAATGAAATTTTTGCTTTGAAATTATATTGTAATTTCTGAAACAGCTTTTATCAAAATGCAGTACGACAAATTTCCAATATGTATAATAACATATTTGGAAATAGTGTTGAGGTCATGTAAAAACGATTTATGGCATGAAGGAGTAGCTAAATTACATTGATTGTGTACGAATCATGTAGTCTATTTGCTATGTCCATTGTTTTCTTTCCTGAACACGTGACCTTGGTGGGAAGGGCATATTATTTAAAATGGCTTTAACCACATACAGCCTTTATGTGAACAAAGGCGCCTGAGCCCGAAACGCGTCATCTGTTGACTGCTGCTAGGTTAAAATAAAACATCTTGCCTGAGAAAAGAAGTGGATTCATATTCATATATATATATATATATATGAATATGAATCCTGGTTCATCAGTATTCAAAAACAGGTACCGACTCCGTGGGTTTCAGAATCAAAGAAATGTATTCAGAAAACGATCAGAGGCATTTCGGCGGACACGTCCGCCTTGTTCACTACATCTAATTGCACCAAACTGGTGAGCTTATTTATAGTAGAGTCAATTAACAAGTGAAAGGTCAGGTGGTGATATTTGGGAAACATGTGACTTTTTTAAAAATAGACATGGAAGAGTTTTGTACTGTAATTTGCAAGTAATGCTACACATTTCATAGAACATGTAAATAATTTTAATTTAATTATTTCGAAGCCGTTTCCTATGTACAGCGTTTTATTCTACAAAAGAAGATGCATTTTTGTCTGTAGTGGTGTGAGGAATTGTGTTACTATGGGCCTGGATGTGTAGGTTCTGGGACAGACATAGATAACAGGAAAATGCAGCATAAAACAATTCCTGCGAGTGTGTGTTCTGTAAGGTCAGCATTGTCAGCTCCGGTGTTGCTGCGTGTTGATGTGCGGTGTTCTATTGCTGCTGTCAGTTGCCTGCCTGCCCCCTATGGCTGATGGTTCGTGCTAAATTGTGTGAGCGTTAACATTTGAATCACTGTGAGTTTCACATACGGTAGTGTTTGGCTTTGGTTAACAAATCAGACCGCAGTGTCTGTACATCTGTCAATGCTCCGTGAAACTGGAATGCTTTGGATTTGGGCTGGTAATATCGTGTTTTGCAGGGTGGCGGGGACCCTTTTGTTTGGAGCGCTGCCTGGTTGATGCGGAGCTTGAGTATTGTTCCGCTTATTCGAGAATGTAAAACCAGGGAAATCCCCTGTGCTAAGTGAGTTAATGCAGCAGTGTAGCTCTGTTTGTTTATCCAGCTGGAAGGTAGCCCCTGTGGGCTATTTAACTTGGAGCTGCCGCAGATACCTTGTGCGTTACTATGGAGCCCTTTAGGGTGTTTTGCTGGATCCTTAGTGGGTGTGTGAGGCATTCGTGAGGGAAAGCCGCGAGCCTTGGAGGGCATGGTGGTTCGGCCTGTCACACCTAAACAAGCAACTGTATTGTATTTGTGTTTCTCTTCCTGACTGGTGTGCTAGTGACATTAAGTGGGTGAGTGATTTACCAAAAATGCCAAGTGTTGCCACAAAGAAATGTTTTTGAGGTAAAGTTAAATAAAAATTAAAAGAAAAAAGATGGTGAAATAAGATGTTCACAAATGAATGGGTTACTGTTGCAGCGCGTGGAGGTTTAAAATTGATCATTAAGAGAGTGTGTGTCTTCTACAGATGCACGCTTAGTGCTTCGTCTGCGTTGAGTCCATTGGGGATCTTACTATCTAGTGTGATGATGTACTTGGATTCTAATCTGCGCAGTGTTTGTTGCCTGTTGCTACCTCTGGGGTTGTGTGTAACACTGTCTATCACATAGTATGTTAGGTCTTCTGCTTTGCCATTGTGATTGGAGTTCTGTGTCGTGCCACCGGGTAGGTCTGATCATCATTGGCGATGGCCCTGAGGTGAGGGATCCCAAGGTGGACCGGATGGATGGTGCTTCCAACATATAGTTTGTTGCAGGTGCATTTGAGTACATAGACCGCAAAGTCAGTCTTGCACGTGTAATGTCCTCTTATTTCAAATGGTGATTTTCTGAATGGAAGGTGGACTGTCTTGGTGTTTTCCCCGTGTTTGCAACCCTTGCATTTGGAGCATTTGAAGAATCCTGTTTGGGCTTAAAGCCAATTCTTTCGTGTCTGTACTCTGGGAGCATTTTTGACTAGTTCTTGTCTCATGGATGTGGCCCTGCTGAATGTCAGTTGAGGCAGCTTTGCACAGTTTGGGTCAAGGGTGGGATCATTTATGATGAGTGGCCAGTGTCTGTAAAGTATTTTGCATATGTTAGCATGGTATTTGTTGTAGCGCGTTATCATTCTGGGTGTCATGGTGGTATTGGAGGTGATGTGTGTGGGTTTTGCTTTTGTTATTGTGAAGTAAATCAGATCTGCTGAGGCTATTACATTTCTTTCTAGCCTTGCCCAGTGTTTTTTTGTTGATACCCCCTGGCACTAAGTCTTTGGCAGAGGTTATCTGTGCTAGCTTGCAGGTCCCTGTCTAAACTACAGTTCCTTTTCATCCTGAGGCACTCGGCATATGGCATGCTTTCCTTCAAGCTGGTTGGGTGGAAGCTGAGTGCATGTAGTATTGCTTTCCCTGCGGTCTGCTTCCTGTGTGTTCGTGTGTGGACTTTTCCTCCTACATGGAAGACTTCCAGGTCTAAAAAAACTATTTGGTCTGTGTTGGTGGTGCAAGTAAACTTAAGATTCAGTGTGTTGCTGTTGATTAATGTTGCAAACTCTGTTGCACTAAGTTCAGTGCCCTGCCATATGATGAAGATATCATCTATGTAACGTTTGTACATCACTATGTTGGTGTTGACCGTGTTCTGGTTTTGGACCATGAGTACTTGCTCCTCCCACCAGCCCATATGCAAATTCGCATAGCTGGGGGCAAATCAAGTACCCATGGCCGTGCACTGTGTTTGCTTGTGGAGCAGTTTGTTGTAGGAAAAGGTGTTGTTGTCTAGGCACCATTCTGCCATCTGTAGGAGCATCATAGTGTGTTGGTGTAACGTGATGTCCCTGGTCCCTAAGAAGTGTCTCATTGCATTCAGCCCATCCGTGTGTCTAATGCGTGTGTACAAACTTTGTACATCCATTGTTAAAAATACATAGTCATCATGCCAAGCTAGGTCAGAAACACAAGTTAAGAAGTGTCCAGTGTCTTGTATATAAGCCGGTAGGGTTTTAGCTAAGGGCTGCAAAAAATAGTCAATGTACCTGCTGGTGTTTTCGAATAGGCTCCCTATGGCACATATTACAGGTCTACCTGGTGGGTATCTGGTGTTCTTATGGACCTTAGGGATAAGGTATATTTGTGGTGTATTCGGGTAGTCTTTTTTGAGGAAATCCATTTCTGGTTTGGAAATGAGCCCTTTGCCTCTCCAATCATACAGGCATGCATGATACCTTTCCTTTTAGTTTGCTATGTTGGTACTGCTTATTCTGATATAGCATTGTCTGTCCTGTAGTTGCATCATGGCTTCTCGGTCGTACATCTCGAGGGGCCACAGTACCACATTCTCACCTTTGTCTGCACAGCGGACTACTATGTCCGGCCTTAACTTGATCTTCTCCATCACCTTGCAGTATTTTGTCTTGTGGTCGTTTGAGCTTTTGTTGAAGAAAAGGCTGCTGGAAAGGGCTAACTCTTTAAGCTCCTTGGGTACTCTTTCTGCAAAAATATCGATGTTATCTCTTGGCATGGGGGGTTGAAAGGTGTTGGTTCAGAGGCATAGATCGTGAAGTTAGAGAGTGCCCCCGTTTGAGTCCTGCTGAGACTCCCTTCCTCTGTGTTCAATTCCATTTCTGTCATCTCCTTGAGGAAATCCAGGTCCGCTACACTGAGCGTACCGTTTGGAGGTGTTGATCCCGGGTCTGCTTGTGCGCCCGCAGATTTGTCCTTCAAGGTGGAAAAGTATTTGTTCAAATTAAGTGTGCGGATGAAATGGTAGAGGTCTATTCTTGTGTCTGTCTAATTAAAATGTGTTTCTTTGTAAATGAAAGTCCTAGTGCCAATGTCTCCTGTTCTTCGATTGAAAGATCCATGTTAGTTAAGTTTATAACTGTGTTGTCTGTTCCCATGGTTTTATTTGTTATCTCCTTCTGTTTCGTCTGTAGGTTGGTTTTGTTCTTTGTGCCACTTCCGCCCCACCGTCTGTTCTTCCTCCTTCTGCTTTTTGAGGGTTGAGTTTGCCTGTTGGTTGGTCTTGCCCCGGCGTTCTTGGTCTGAGGCTCATGAGGGGTTCCACAGGTAAAAAAACTTGAAACGTAAAAAACCAAACTTGTCAACTGGAATGGGTATTTTCTTCCGTTGGTTGGGAATTCCGCCTGCTTAAGGATCTGATTCTGCGCCAGAGCTAATTTCAGACTCGCTCAGTTCTTGTGGGCATGGTGGTAGGCTACCGGTTGCCGAGAGCTGTTGACAGCGAATGTTTTCAAATTTTCCTGGCGAAAGTGAATATTCTCCCTTGTGTATAGTCATTCCTATCTCTTTGGAATTTCTCAGCTTTCCTCTCCTTGATGATATTTTTGTGTTTTTGGACTCTTGTCTTTATTTCTGTTAATCCTTTATTAACATCTTCCTGGTTAGACAGTTTTCCCAATTCGGACATGATACACTCTATCTTCAAGAGCAGTTTTTCCCTGTCAGTGGTTGTGAACTTTATAAGAATGCGCAGCATGTTGCGTGGAGATTCTACGCTGTTGTCAGCCCAGTCTTGAAGCATAGCGGGGTCTGGGTTTTCGTAGGTTGGGGTTACCAGGATTCTCAGCCCTCTTGGTATTCTCCCTACTTCCAAGTATCTCTTAAGGGAGGTGAATTCCGACCATTTGGCTACCTCCTGCTTGCGCAATTTTTCAAGTTCGTGCAAATGTTTTTTCAAGTCGCTGCCACTGATTTCTGGTTGTGTGTTTCTGCTTGTGGATTGGACTGATGGCTCCTCATCCTTGTCTCTGAAAATGTCTAGAGCAGCCTCCTTGCGCTCTTTCTCCCATTCATCTGCCATAGTTTTTTAGAATGGAATTTTTTTTGACACCCACTGCCTGTAAATGCATGCATGTTCACTACATCTGATTGCACCATACTAGTGAGATTATTTATAGTAGAGTCAATTAACAAGGGAAAGGTCAGGTGGTGAGATTTGGAAAACATGTGACTTTTTAAAAAATAGTCATGAAGGAGTTCTGTACTGTAATTTGCAAGTCATGCTAAACATTTCATAGAACATGTAAATAACTTTAATTTAATTATTTCGAAGCCGTTTCCTATGTACAGCATTACCGCCGGCTCCTGAGGCAGCGTTTCTGGCCAGGATGTGTACGTGCTGGGACAGACATAGATAACAGGAAAATGCAGCATAAAACAATTCCTGCAAGCGTGTGTTCTGTAAGGTCAGCATTGTCAGCTCCGGTGTTGCTGCGTGTTGATGTGTGGTGTTCTATTGCTGCTAATTTTCAATGGTTATCAATGAACTTACATCATGCAGTTACTAAAATAAAATGAATATCAGCTGACCAAATCCATGTATAAATCCTTCCATAGTGTTCATTCACAGTGTATTTAAATGAGCACATTCAACCACTCTGTATGTTCACATGTTTAAGACCAGTAAGAGGTCTGGGGCTAAATGTAGGTAATTGAAATTTACAGATTCTAAAATACCGAATTTTACCGATTCAGTATTTTAGAATCGGTAAATGCTATGTAGCTAAAAATTCTGTAAAAATTACCGAATCGGTACGATTCGGTAATTACCTAATCGGTATTTACCGATTTGGTAATTCCCATTCTTTCCTATGAGCTTGGAGGCCCAGAGGAATCAATGTGAATTACCGAATCGGTAAATACCGATTCGGTAAAATTACTGATTTTGCAAGTGTGACAGCGTGTCACTTTGACACCCTGTTGCACCCCTGATTTTGACTTGTGTGCCATGTGACACACATACATGCCCTTAGGGCATGTCTGTGTGCCACATGGCACAGGTGTACATGCACAGATGTGCATGTACACAGGTATTCATTATTTACCATGCAATAGAATTGCATGGTAAATAACGAATCGGTAAGGGCCTGTGGCACTGTTTTCTGTGCCTCCCACATATTGATTTACCGATTCGGTAAATTTAAAGAATTGATATTTTACCGAATCGGTAACTTTACCGATTCGGTAAATATACCGATTCTGTAAATTTTAAGGCCCCTACATCTCCATTTGTAAATACCGGTCGGTAGCGGCCGATATCGGCCGTTACCGACATGTATTTGCCGACCTACATCTGGCCCCTAATGCATAATGGATTAGTGCCCATGAACATCTGATGGCATACTGGCTGGTAGGCGCGAGTGCTTTCTGCAATAAGAAGAGTTTGTCCTTTTGGTATGTGTATATATATATATATATATATATATATATATATATATATATATATTCGCTGAAAAAAACCATAGATTTCACACCAGTTATAGTTAGGAATTAGAATTTAAAAAACCTATTAAATTCACTGATAAAAACATAGGCCTCACACCAGTTATAGTTAGCATGAAGTTTTACTCGCATAAAACCATTGAAATTCCCACGTTATCGTTAGTTGGACTCACTATAACTTGCGCGTGCAATGCACTGCTGATGACATCACATATTACATCACTCATGACATGGTCAGTGACATCACTCATATATATATATATATATATATATATATATATATATACACATGATCAAGGCTGCGGACGCAGTCGAAACGTGTAGTGTAATAAACACTTTGCATCTCACTAACCAGTCTGAGTATTTGGTATCCTGAGAGCGCACTTATTTGAACTGTTTTGGTGGCCAGTACGCTATGCCGGCTTGTGCACCCCTTTCCAAGGGTCCCAGCGATCTGGATGGAGCTACTATTGGGAAATATATACATTACCTACTGGCGGTCGCCAGTAGGTAGTTATAGTTAGGATTTTTTTCAATGTTAAATCTGAAAATTCTATTTGGAATAACTTTGGCGCCGGTTGACGAATCTGCCTGAAAATTTCCTCAAAATGGCCTCGCGGCGTTCCGGTCCTTCCCTGAAAGTTTGGGGGGGATTCGTCAAGCGGGGGCCGAGATAAAAGGGGGGTCCCAAAACGCGTTTTCCCCATGTTAATTTCCATAGGGCGGTCGATTTCACTTTTAGCCCGAACGGCTGAATGGATTTCCACCAAACTTGGCAAAATTGTAGGGACTGGTAGCCCGATGTGCCTTTGCTATGTCTCAAGATATGTGCTCCAGTGGATTTTGAGTAATTAAGGTTCAAAAAAATATATATATCTATAGCCGCGCTCCGGTACGCGCACCGGTACGCGCACCGGGCGCTTACCGCGACTTGCGCGCAGAAAGCTGATTGGCTCTGGGATGTCTGTAAACATTCTAAACAGTCCGGAGCGGCCGCCATCTTGTGTCTCGGTAGGATCGAGACACGAGAGGTGGCCAAAACAAAGAGGGAAATGACCATAAGGGGGCAGAGTAGACCCCCCTTGACCCCCTAGGTTTGATGTGGGGGCCATAAAAGGGCCCCGCGGAGCAAAAAAAAAATAAAAAAAAATTTTGATTTTCGCGGGGTGAGCGCCCGGTACGCGCACCGGTACGCGCACCGGTAAGCGTACCGGGGAGCGTACCATGGGGAAAAAGAATGACAGTTTTAAAAGTAGCTGTTTAAAAAAAAAATGTTTTGTTGTTTTTTTTTATACATACACATACATATATATATAAATGCATATGCATATATATATATGCATATATGTGTATATGTGTGCGTGTAGAGAGAGGTAGAGAGGTAGAGGTGTAGAGGTAGAGAGGTAGAGAGGTAGCGGTAGAGAGGTAGAGATTAGTAGAGAGAGAAGAAGAGAGAGGTAGAGAGGTAGAGAGTAGAGAGTGAGTAATAGAGAGTAGAGAGTGAGTAGTAGAGAGTAGTAGAGAGCAGTAGAGAGAGTAGCAGAGAGTGAGTAGTAGAGAGTAGTAGAGTGAATAGTAGAGTGAGTAGTAGAGAGTAGTAGAGAGTGAGTAGTAGAGAGTGAGTAGTAGACAGTAGTAGAGAGTAAGTAGTAGAGTGAGTAGTAGAGAGCAGTAGAAAGTGAGTAGTAGAGAGTATTAAAGAGTGAGTAGTAGAGAGTGAGTAGTAGAGAGTAGTAGAGAATGAGTAGCAGAGATAATAGTAGTGAGTAGTAGAGAGTGAGTAGTAGAGTGAGTAGTAGAGACTAGTAGAGAGAGAGTAGTAGAGAGTGAGTAGTAGACAGTAGTAGAGAGTGAGAAGTAGAGAGTGAGTAGTAGAGAGTAGTAGTGAGTAGTAAAGAGTGAGTAGTAGAGAGAGTAGTAGAGAGTGAGTAGTAGAGAGTAGTAGATAGTGAGTAGTAGGGAGTAGTGAGTAGCGAGTAGTAGGGAATGAGTAGTAGAGAGAGAGTAGTAGAGAGTAGTAGAGTAGTAGAGAATGAGTAGTAGACAGTGAGTATTTGAGAGCAGTGGAGTAGGAGAGAGTAAGTAGTAGAGAGTAGTGGAGAATATTCCAAAGTTTGGCACAGCACCACTTTCACAATGAGTCCAATCAAATCATATCACTTAGAGTCCTTATTGAAGCGCTGAATCTTGGTGTATATTCAAATGCTTTTATTTTCCTTAAGTTCATGTACCACAGCCAGCCGAAAGGTTTCGTTCTGTACAACAGAACTTCTTCAGGGCGTTCTTATTTCCTTCAAGTTATGTCGGTATCCAGTTGTCATATAACTAGATATTTCTTCCAAATGTTAGACGAGACATAAGTATATTCTTATTCAAAGTGACTAGGTATCAATTTTACCCACACAATTCGGGCAGACTTGAGTAATTTATAGCATCCTCAAAGTCAGTCTTTCAAAAATTCCAAAGTATAGGACATGATAATCCAAATCCAAATGTTTCTCAAGAAAAGTAATTTACAATCGTTCGGAATATCGGTGTTTGGGCAGATATGATCCAGGGACCCCCAGTATGCAAGGGGAATTAGTCCCCCTCTACAAACGCGCCAGTGGCCTGCATTGCAGAGAGGTGTAACAAGGGTGTGGCCTCATTACACTTCTCTGCAATGCAGCTCCCTCGCGCATACTGGAGGCTCCTGGTGGACCAGTTGACCCCAGGGACCCCCAGTATGCAAGGGGAATTAGTTCCCCCTCTGCAAACGCGGCAGTGGGCTGCGTTGCGGAGAGGTGTAACAAGGGGCATAGTCTCATTACACCTCTGCAATGCAGCCCCTGGCGCATACTGGAGGTTCCAGGTGGGCTAATTGGCCCCCAGGGGCCCCCAGTATGCAAGGGGAATTAGTTCCCCCTCTTCAAACATGCACGGGGGCTGCGTTGCAGAGAGGTGTAAAAAGGGTTGTGGCTTCATTACACCTCTCTGCAATGCAGTCCCCTGGCGCATACTGGAGATTCCTGGTGGGCTTTCAGGTCTTATATAGTTAGGAATTAGCATTAAAAAAACCTTTGAAATTCACTGAAAAAACCATAGGTTTCACACCAGTTATAGTTAGGAATTAGCATTTAAAAAACCTTTGAAATTCACTGAAAAAACCATAGGTTTCACACCAGTTATAGTTAGGAATTAGCATTTAAAAAACCTATTAAATTCACTGACAAAACCATAGATTTCACACCATTTATAGTTAGCTGGAAATTTTACTGACATAAAACCATTGAAATTCCCACGTTATAGTTAGTTGGACTCACTATAACTTGCGCGCCTGTAATGCACTGCTGATGACGTCACATATTACATCACTCATGACATGGTCAGTGACATCACTCATGACATCACTGATGACACCATCCTTGTGACAGAGTGACAGACCTAATTTCAGTGTAATGTAACGCTTGAAACACATATTCAAAAATAGAAACAAACATTTTCAAAAAAATGGAGATACCCAAACCAGTAACAACAACCAATTCAGTAATTCCACCATCTATATACACATCCACTCATTCACCAACAGTTCTATATAGTCACTCATATATATACTCACTCATCATATGTAGTGATACACCTATACATCCTGTTACACATCAGCAGTCATCCAAAAGTTACTCACACACATACTCACACATGCAAATAAACTATTGAACATCCATTTATTTGCATATACATTTATATACACACTACCACCTTACTTCTAAGGAAACTTACCCATACTTACTCTCTTAAACAATCACTTATAGAAACACATACTTATTTAAACAGGAACTCCTACAATCTCTCACTATATATACTATACTCACTTATATACATCAATACTCACATATACTAGATTAAAACATATGTCGTTACTAATGAAGACACTAGTGAGACAGTCATTCACTCACTAACACACACATATACACACTCATCCACCCATACAGTCCTGCACATATGCTGTCTTCAAAACACATACAAACAGTGAGTCAGTCACCAACCCCTGCAGCCACTTATACACAAAGAGAAACACTGATACAAACATTTAAATATTTAAACAATACTCGCTAATATATGTATTCACTAAGATACACGTAATAAGCCAGTTACCCAACCAATTTTTTTTTAAAAAAACATCCATTTACACACTTATTTAAACATTTATTCTTCCATCGACCTTTACAAATACATATATAAAACAAATTTATTTTTCAGAAAGACACACATTCACTGGATGGTGTCATCAGTGATGTCATGAGTGATGTCACTGACCATGTCATGAGTGATGTAATATGTGACGTCATCAGCAGTGCATTACAGGCGCGCAAGTTATAGTGAGTCCAACTAACTATAACGTGGGAATTTCAATGGTTTTATGTCAGTAAAATTTCCAGCTAACTATAAATGGTGTGAAATCTATGGTTTTGTCAGTGAATTTAATAGGTTTTTTAAATGCTAATTCCTAACTATAACTGGTGTGAAACCTATGGTTTTTTCAGTGAATATATATATATATATCTATACTACTATTATAAAGAGAGAACTTGCACCTTTAGGCAAGGTAAACTCGGGAACCAAAGCGCCAATCTACACACCCCATACACCGTTGAAATCGGCAGGGTGTGTAGATGGTCATAGGCTTTAAATCTTTTTAAAATAAATGTTATATAAAAAGTTACATTTTTACAAAAAGTAGTTCCCCCAAAGTAGCCCCGACCGCGACTGTGCGTCGTCACGTCAGGAGATGGGGAGGAGCAGCGTCCCAGGAGCGGCGGACATGGCACGCAGGGGAGGAGCTTTGAAGTGAGGCCAGCGGCGGAGCGGAGAGGTGGATATGGCGCGGAGATGAGCGGCGGCGGACAGGTGGTGAGTGGCAGAGAGGAGAAATGTGGACCGGCGGTGTGGGTAGCAGAGGCAAGGTAATAATCCGGGGCAGCCAGGGTCGGGGCGGGCGGGCGGGCGGGGCAAGTGCTGCTGGGGAATGTCAGGGCAGGCGGGGGTAGAGAAAGCCAGCATTTCAGGTTTGCGTGCTCTCCCGCCCAGGCCCCCACCCGCCGCAACATTGTCCGGGACACAGACAATGTTGTGGCGGGCGGGGGCCTGGGCGGGAGAGCACGCAAACCTGAAATGCAGCCCCCAGCCCCCTTCTACCCCAGGCAACGCTGGGGCGGGCTGCTAGTATATATATATATATATATATATATATATATATATATATATATATATTCCAAAAGCTTGACGAAGTTCGTGCCTGCGCCTCTTTGTTAATGGCGGGCCTCGACGGGGTTTCGCCTTGCCCCGTTAAATCCAAAAATTACCGTCATTAGTCGTTCAGTGACAGAGAGTCGAGGCCCCATTCAGCTTTGTTTGTTTGTTGACTCGTGAGAAAGCGGCGAAGGCTGCGAAACGCGTTGGGTGTTGTTGTTGCCGAATAAAAGCACTTAAACAAAGCTGAACGGGGCCTCGACTCTCTGTCACTGAACGACTAATGACGGTAATTTTTGGATATATATATATATATATATATATATATATATATATATATATATATATATATATATATATATATATATATATTGTATATCATGTATTTTCCCTCATACCACCTGACCACATCCACCATGCAGTGCCAGTGCGAGAGAGTGGGAGCAGGGCACACTGGTGTTGAATCAGATAACATCTGCAACCCGGAACTCATGCAGGAAAGCAAACTCAAACTCCAGATGATTCAGCCATAAACGTTTATTTTGCTTGCCGTGTTTTGACCTAAATAGTCTTTTTCAAAAGCTACAGAAATCATTTGTCAGTGCCACCTTTCAACCCCTGTCATGATGAATAACAAAGACATACTTCACATCTATGTAATAACAGATGTCTCAGAGCACAGTGGAATTCAGGTGCAAATAAGCTAGTTTCATAAACTCAAAATAATAATAAATGAAAATTCATCTTCACGTCGGAGCTATTTCCCATAGCAACAGTAACCACAACAGCCAGAATGGCTGAAAACAAACCACATTGACTAGTATTGATGTCTTAACGACCATTCATTAGAATACTCATTTTGTTTCTTAATGTGCCACAACTGCTACAACATACAGAATGCACTCTATGTATAATATTTACAAATGCTTGTACATGTGTGCAAAGCAACATCAATTGGTAAAAGTACTATTTCCAGTGGCAGCCCCCCAATAACCAAAAGATTTTTACAAAACAAGTCTGTCTGAAAAACAGATCGATTCCATACATATAATCTTTTGTTCACACATGTACAACAAAAATATATCACTGTGGATTAAGTGAAGCAAATGAAGCATGAATTTACATTTATTGTAAGCCTGACAGTACTACCACAGTGCATCCAAAAACACCATACAAAACTGCCCACCAATTTCTAAAAATTAGAAATGAAACACAAAAAAACACAGAAATACAATTTGAATGTATGGTAAACCTTCCAGTTAATAACACAATTTTCATCAAAGATTTCACAAAACATGAAACAAGAATGAGCACAGCCAAGAAGAGAAAATATACATATATACAGAGGCTTATCCTAAATGAACATCAAGCTCCCCATCCTGATTTAGACACCCCTGCCCCTGATATTTGCTGTTGAAACTGATAATATACTCAGATTACAACTTCCTAAGAGTACGCTCCCTGTCACCACCTCTTGCATTTATCAGGACCCTGTCAAGACCTAAGAAACAGATTTATTTAGTTTTATTAGTATGCATCAGATGCCAATGTCTTGCTTTTGAATAGCTAGATTAGGTATTTTTAATGGCTCGAAGTTGTTCAAGTATTCTTTTCTTTACAGTGAAGGTGGTACTACCAATATAGTGTAGTCCACATGTGCAGACCTGCACTTATATGATCAAGTCACTACCACAAGTAATGAAATGTTTGGTTTTGCCTTTGCCACCCGTTTTTTTTATTTGTGCTATCCGCATGCCTTACATCTACCACATTTAAAAACACTGCTTGTTCACTGACTCACTAGCCCATCATCCTTGTGTTCTGTTTGGATAACTATGGACTAACAGGTCCCTCAACGACCTGCTTTTACCCTCTCTACCCACAGCAGGCCCACCACTCTCCCCAAACAATTCACCCTACCCCCAAACAATGTCCAAAGGAAAGTCAAAATTAGTCCTCCCATTCCCATCCCAATTGCAACCCCCTCTACCAACATTAAATGATTCCCTCATACAAAAACAAAAAAAGGGCTAAAAGAGGGAATCCTGAGGTTTTGGAGCTCCTCAAGGTTACCATCCACGCATGCCAACTTGCAGTCTTACTGTGCCAGGTGCTGCAGACGTGGCACTGGAATAGGCGATCTGAGTGGGGGTTTAGGAAGCTGGCTCTGTATATACTATACCAAGGTAAGGTATACTGTGCACAGAGACAAGTGGATCCCCAGAGGCTTACAGAGGCTAAAGTAGATAATACCATAGCTCAATTTGTGGTAGTGTGGCTGAGCAGTTAGGCTTATCAGAGTTATGTGTTAAGCTTTTATAGTACACACTCCAGCAAGAAATGAATACAAAGACTAAATCCAGACCAATTCAAGTCCGAAGCCTCTGAAATCATCTGCGGCGTACCACAAGGATCCTCACTCAGTCCCACCCTCTTCAACGTATACATGAGCCCCCTCGCGGCCATCGCCCGCCAACACAACCTCAACATCATCTCTTACGCGGATGACACTCAACTGATCCTATCTCTCACCAAGGACCCCAGCACCGCCAAAACTAACCTACACGAAGGAATGAAAGAAGTCGCCGAATGGATGAAACAAAGCCGTCTGAAACTGAACTCAGACAAAACAGAAGTCCTCATCTTAGGTAAATCCCCCTCTGCATGGGACGACTCCTGGTGGCCGGAAGCCCTCGGAAATGCACCCATCCCGACAGACCACGCACGGAACCTTGGCGTCATCCTGGATTCTTCACTCTCTATGAACAGACAAGTCAGCGCCGTATCCTCTTCCTGCTTTAACATTCTTCGCATGCTCAGAAAAACTTTTCGCTGGATCCCCACCGAAACAAGGAAAACAGTCACCCATGCCCTGGTCACGAGCCGACTGGACTACGGAAACACCCTCTACGCAGGTACCACCGCTAAACTCCAGAAGAAACTACAACGAATCCAAAACGCCTCAGCCAGGCTCATATTAGACATCCCACGCAACGAACACATCTCTGGTCACCTCAAAGACCTCCACTGGCTACCCGTCAATAAGAGGATTACTTTCCGTCTGCTTACCCACGCACACAAATCACTCTACGACATCGGACCAGATTGCCTCAACTCTCGACTGTCCTTCTACACCCCCTCCCGCCAACTTCGCTCTTCCAGCCAAGCCCTCGCCACTGTACCTCGCATCAACAAGACCACCATGGGAGGCAGATCCTTTTCATACCTGGCTGCCAGAACATGGAACTCACTCCCCGCTTACCTTCGCCTCACCCAGAATCACCTAGCATTCAGAAAACAGCTTAAAACGTGGATTTTTGACAAATAATCATCCTCCCCTTCCTAAGCGCCTTGAAACCCTCTGGGTATGTAGTGCGCTATATAAATTTTATGACTTGACTTGACTATAAAAAGTTATTACTTTATTTTATTCTTAGAACCAAGAGTAACTCAGTTGCAGATAAGTATCAGTTTAACAGTAGCAATACTTCGCAAATGCAGTTTGGAATTGATTTGCAAGGCAGTAAACAATGCTTTACAGTAATAGAAATACTTTAGTAATATTGGTTTAAAACAGAAAAACTTTGCAATAGAATTATATAGATTGTTGTACGCAATAGGATGAGAATGAAATGTAATTGTATGGAAGGAAAATAATGTTATGCATTAGCAGGTAAGTACTCAATTTAAGGTTCCTGTCTTTGGGGTTTAGATTAACACTGGGGAAAGGTCAATTCAAGGTAGGTACTGCACCACCAATGGCACACTGGAGGCCAGGTGCAGAGGTCACTGGGCCAAATCTTTGTCATTGGAGACTGGGGATACCTTGAAGAGGCATGGTTCGCAGGTAGGTACCCCTGGTTTCAGGGCACAGGCCTCAGGGTCCATGATCAGCAAAGTGGGGCACAAGGCAGCACCAAAGGTACACCACCAGTGGCACAGGGGCGGCCGGGTGCAGGGTGCCAAATCTGCTTTGGTCGCCTAATGCGTTTAATGGGGAATCTCGGTCGCACAAAGAGGCTGCAGGCTTGGGCCAGGAGGCTGGATAAAGGTTAATATTTGCTAGGTAAGTAAGATGGAGGGTTGAAAGACACCTGGGCATTGTCGGCGGAGCTCCCGAGTGTCGGGAGCAGAGGATGCAGGGGTGCCTTTTGGTGTCTGGCTTACTTTATCGGAGCAGGTCGCAGTCGGTGGGATTCTTCAGGTTGAGGCTGCATGCACATTTGTGGGGTCCAGCCACCAATGGGGATAATCTCACGATCATTGGAGAGACTTCACAGGACAGATGAGCCACTTCAACTTGAGCAGTGGGCAGTGGGTGGGCAGAGCTCACAGAGTGACACTACACAGAATTCCGTGGAGTTGCATAAAAACTCAGTGGAATTCCACTTATTTCCGTGAGCAGGCGGTGTTGCTGTTGCTCTGCTCTGCTCACCCACCCCTATAATACAGCCCCAGACATTTACTAAATAAAAACACGCTGCCTTCACTTACATTCATGACAAAACAGAGTTTACAATGTACCCCACTGACGAGTTTGTTGAAACCTTTTTTGGGAGCTTTGGGGAATGACAAACCTGCTTTGGAATCTCCTTGAAAACACAGACACCTGGCTCCAACACCAAAAACAGTGAACAAACTGTACTGACATAAATGTCAAAATACCAGAGTCCCCTAAAGCTACAACAAGCTACCAACTCAAAATCAATGCTAAAATAGCAAGAACTTTCATTTGTTAGCAACTGAATCAATAAAAGGTGCATAAACCCGGAAGTACAAACTTAACGCTTATTGTTAGTCTTGCAGAACTTGAATGAAAAAGAGCAGCCCCCCTAACTCAGTCAGAGGTAAATGCCTTTTTATGTTTGCCAACAGAAAACAGACTAAAGTAAATGCAATTGGATCTAGCTTGAGAAGGAAGACAGAACACATATCAAATTCACACACATCTTCAAAAATCTATGTTTGGGAAAAGCCAGAATAAAACATATTCCTAAGTAAAATGTGAACATTTATGTTTTAGCATAGAAGATTTACTGCTTTAATGAGACACCGCAAAGGTAAGTGCTAACCCGTTGTCATCCGTAGAAGGAATTCTAGCGGCCATCTTGAAGATAAAATGTTTATTTGTAACTACCCAATATAACACTAATTACTGTAATATGATGTGAAGGGAATGTTCAGTGTTTGTTTATGAAACATGGAAATTATGACCCAGTAACACTGTTAGTTAAACAATTGAAAGATTTCCTTAATTTAATCACCCATTTTGAAAATGTATATGATAATCAAACCGACTCACTCTTGTACTTTGCAGTTTGTACCATAGCAGTAACGTGTGCTGTGTCAGTGAGGTGCTGGTGTATTTACCGCCTCCTTAGTGTGCTCTCTCTATGTCAACTAAAAGGAGCAGCTGCTTCTGTTGTATGTTACGACTCGAGCAGTAGAGGCACAGTCCGGTTCAACTATGTAAGGTCAATGCATTTTGATGAACGCAGTGGTGTGGTTCTATGCTACACCCATGGGGGTTTTGGACTTTTGGTACCAGACTATGGAGGAGGTGTTCATCAAGGTGACGGTGCCCAGTGCCACCACTGCCAGGATATTCAGTGACAATGAGTCAGCAGCGATTATCCCTGACTGTGAGAGGTAAGGACATACGTAAGAGCCACAGAGGACTTTAATCCCCAATAGTGGAACTTTGAATTTTTTATATTAGCAATCTGGTTGTAATTTTCAGGTTCCATGCTGCAGGATTCGGTTGTAGCACATAGAGCTCTACCTCCCGACCTCACCAACACACTGTTGTATATAACACAGTGTGTTCGAGGGATAGGGTGAGGGAAAATAAAGAAACAAGGAGGGGACGGAAGGGGACGGAAGGGAAGGGATAGCTGAAAGACAAGAAAATAAACACACCAGGTTAAAGATATTCACAGTGTAAACCTACACTCATTTCATTCTCGCTAAACAGATCCTTAAGAATCACCTTTGTATATAAAGGGTACTCCACCTCCTCCCTGTTGTAACATATATCAGATATCAGAACCTCTGGTCCCTAAAGAATACAAAAAAGCAGGTTATACTCTTGAAACATTTTAAAACACCTATAAGAATGCAATCTTTCCTTCTGTAACGCACCCTGCCTTGTTTCAAGTAGAATCCATAGGTTGAATCTTTTGCACACCAAAATCCAAAGTGATTCCAAAGAAAAATTAAAGGTGAAGAGCACGGAGTCTCTTTGAATGTAAACAAAAACGTTCCAATCCAAACACGGCAAGACATAGCCTCCTACTACTGTCTTCCGCTCTTTTAGACTATAAACCACAGGATCCCAAGTGATCAGACTCCAAACACGGCAAGGTGTAGATCCCCACTACCTTCCGCTTTGGCACTTAACATCCAGAGTCACTAGTGACTTTCTTCGTAACGGTAACGTGTAGGAAATGCCCCCCCTCTACGCTCCGCTCTCTCTCTGGCCAATAACACTATCATCTCACACCGCCGTGCAAGTCAATACTCTAGAGACCTGTCTCTTTAACTCTTGAAAGAGCAACAAAAGAATGCTCAGGCAGCGTGTTAATTCACGCACTCCCTGTAACTTACAGGGACTTCGAGATGTCCTCCAAAAAGGTCCGCTCACACTTTAAGCCGATTGCTTTAGCCCGGACACGCTGCTAACCGCCTCAGAAACAGAGACGCTCTGGAATCCCGACCGCGACCCGGAAGCACCCGAGTCAGCCGGCCGTAGTCAAGGAAGCTTACACAAAATTAGAACAAAGGCGCGGCTCCTCCACACGCCGAAAGCAGGGATCAAACAGCTAGCGCTTCCCTCGGAACTGCAGGAAAACGCTTCACAGGAATGAGAGGCAAAGTTCTACTCCACTGTTAGTTACAAAATCACGAAGAGTGATAGACAGCCCCGCCCATTCTTAAATAGTGACACTCCCACATCCAAGACTTCTGGGCGATGTAGTTATTAACCCATTTAGGTAGGCGCCCTGGTAAATCCTGACAGTAATTGCCAGTAAACTCTGGCATTCGGTGTAGGCAGAGTTTTTGTTGAATTCTGCCCTCCAAGCAGAGTGCTGAGTGACAAAACCTCTGTGAACTTCACCGGCGGAGTGGCGTGTACTGCCCATAGCTAGTGCAGAGTTGGCAGGTGTTGCAGATCCGCCTGGATCTGGAATCCTTGAAGATGGATTTTTTCTGGAGAGGGCCACTGTCCTCAGGAGATCTGGTCTTTGCTGGAGAGTGGCAGTCTGCCGGGGTTTCTTAAAAGTCACTGGCCAAAGGACAGGCGCAGTCTTCTTAGCAGGGTCTTTGAGCAGAATACAGGCTGGTAGGGCTGGAGCCAAATCAGTAGTCTTCATCCAGGCTTGACCACATGGCATCATCTTTGTACTTTTCTTCTTTGGTGTAGGAATCTGAGAATTAAGGTTCAGGGGTGCCTTTAAATACTGAATTTAGAGCTGTTACAGGTACTGGCAGATGGTACCCAATGGGCTACTTGCCTTTAGTGTGACTACCCCCTAAGAATGTCTGCTCCCTTCGGGGAGGGGGCATCTCCCTAACCTGATTAGCACAAATCCTTCCATTCAATTTTCTAAGGAGGGCGTCACCTCGGTGCAGGGCACCTTAGGGGTGGTTGTGGCAGAGAGGGGACACACCTCTCCTGACTCCTACTTTTCCCTCCGACCTTGTGGGCAAAAGTGGGGCTTGGTCAAGGGAATGGGCAGATCCACTAGCTGATGAGGCCCTGGCTGGCATTTCAACAGTCAGAAAGCCTTTGATGCCTACAGCCCTGAATGCTGTTGTTGCTTGAGGGTGCCTCCACAAAAAGCAGCTTGTGTCCCTGACCCACAAGAGCAAAAGTGCTACCGCCTTAGAGGGTCAGAAACATGTCTGTCTGGGGAAGGCTTGTGCAAACCAGTCAGCTGGACACGAGGGAGTTGGTCATTTTTCAGGGGGCATCTCTAAGATGCCCTCTAAGTGCATTTTGTAATAAATCCAACACTGGCATCAGTGTGGGTTATTATGGTGAGGAGTTTGATACCAAAATCCCTAGCATTCAATTAAGCCATCATACAGCTGTGTAGTTTGAAATGACAAAACTCCCAGCCCATATGCTCAATATGGCTCCACTGCAATTACAATGACAGACACTGCAGGGGCACATTGCTCATGCAGCTGTCCCCAACCTGAGATATAGTGCACCCTGCCTTGGGTTGTGAGGCCTGCTAGAGGGTTGACTTACGTATGCCACAGACAGTGGTTGGTGGTCATGGCACCCAGGGATGTGTGCCATTTCGACTCATAGGTTTTGTCTGCACCACACCACACAGTCTGCAATGGCAGTGTGTTTGTGTTTTGTGAGGGGTCTTTGAGGGTGGCACAAAACATGCTGCTGTCTTTGGAGACCCTCTTTGGTAACAAAGCCCTTGTTACCACTGGTACCTTTACAAGGGATTTACATGTGAGCCAGAGGTGTGCAAATTGGGGAAACAAAGCTACAGTTTTGGGAAAGAACACAGGCACTGAGAAACTGATTAGCGGGGGCCCTGTGCATTAGATATCAGGCACAAAGTGTTGGGTAACCATGCAAAAAGGAGCACTCTCCTACAGGTGGCAGCAGTGGTGGTGATTAAAGAGGTGAATGTCTGCTGCTAGTTGCGCTGGCAATGTTGTTGCCAGGAGGATGTAGGTGCTGATGACTGGCTGAGGCCCAGGGCATAGGTAGCATAGGTAGCTGCCTCATCCTCCTCCTCCTGCAGGGCCTCCAGAAGTTAGAATTTGGACTTCATTGCCTTCAGCATTTGCCACCACAGCCAGTCTGCTGTCTCCTGCCATATATGTGTGTTCCACCAGCAGGAGTTGCTATAGCTATAGCACCTAGACATCCTAGGGTATTTGTTGCGCTTTATAAATACATCTTCATCATATATGCTCTGTGCAAGGTGCTTGTTTACAATTATACAGTGGCACAGTACCTGTTTATTTCTGGTCCTATACGGCAATTGGAATGTGATGTGATTAGAGTCTCACTCACAAGCATATGTTTTTACTAACACATTCGTCACATAAAGGCAGACACACTGAATGGCTAAAAAGAATTAATGCAGAATAACAGCACACCAGATTAAAAATAAATGATTTTAATTTTAAAGGATTCCCTAGTCAAACAAGAAACTGACACTTTGTGTGGAAAAATAAACATCTCTCATTAATGAGTAAGGCATTATGAACTACGGAGTACAAGTATTTTTGTTGTTCTAAATTAATGGAGGCATGTTAGCTAGCGATTTGGGAACTTTGCTACTATCTGCAGTCTTCAGCTGGGGAAGCTGTGATGGACAGTTATCCTACTTTAATTCCAATGACCCCGCTCTTCTCCAAATTCCTTGCAATTTTACCTTCACTCCAAAGAAGCAGATGAATATTAATAACAATAACACTACGTCAAATATGTCACATATAAAATATGAATATCCTGTCTGCCATATATAGACAGTGGGAAAAACAATGCACTGTAGTACAGGTAAAGGTAAAGGAATTGGATATTGATTGTATTTGCCATGGTCATCACGAGTATCCCACCCGCAAAACTGAAAAACAGGCTCTTAGTTCCACTGTATTCATCAGCCTTTCCCTCCACCACAAATTAGTTCTAACAAATACATTCACTTGGCAGTAAGGAAAGGAATCTTAACTTACTCTACTGCGGGGTAAATTAGCTGGATTAGACTGAGTACATAGAGGTTTTGTTATAGAAAAGTGAGGTGCCATTGATCATTATCATCACATGGCCATTGCCTAAGCTTTGGCTTAGTCAGTCACTGTAGTTGATAAATGTCGAAAGGGAGAAGTTCGAACAGGAGTAAATCCATTATGGGAGCTATGAAAAATAAATTCTAACTGGCCGGAAAAATGTGGCACATGCCAAGAATGGATTTTTCAAATACAATCTATCCATTCATCCATATATCTATCCATATATACACCCATACATCAAGGCTTCTAACTTTCTATCCATTCACCTATCATAGTATCCCCTTGAACCATCTTTTTACCCATCCATCCATGTACCAACTCATGCATCCTATCCCCCACCTAGGCATTATTTCACCCACCCACATATCCATTCACTCGAATGCTGTTTCACCGATCCTTTGTTTTAACTGTCCATCAACCCATAATTTTTAACATTCATTAAAAGCTGTTGTCTACTGAGTTGCAGATAAAGAGGTGATTAAGAACTCAATCCTCCCTATAGCTGGTAAAGCAGGGGGTTTACAGCGCCCTTCCAGCGGGTATATTAGTAATTGCTAATAAGAAAGCAATTTGACTTACCACTGCCCATCCCTGCTGCTACCCCCTCCAACTCCCACTGTTTCTGCTGCACTACTGGTGCTGTCACTGTCCCTGGCACTGGTGGTTTGTGTGGCTAGAAAAATCATTGCACATTCTAGATCCCAGATATGCTTATTATTTTCTTTTTACAAAATACAACCACAGTTTGGTTAACAGTATCTTCTATCAAATATAGCACTTTGTGCCCATTTTGTTAGCTGACAAAGTAGTCAAGCAAACCAAAAACGTTTTTGTCATGGAGGGGCGGAACTAGGATGACCTAGTCAATAAAGCACAATGAGAGGGTAGAATTATTTGTCAATGAAGGAGATATGGCCTTGATTGGCCAATGTAATGAGGCTGCCCTCCTACTACTTTCCAGCCACGTGGCACTGTCATTAAAACTGCTGATATAGTACTGTATAAATGAATGATAATACAACACAAAATTTGGGGAGTCTACAATGACTACGGTCACTCTCTCGTTTTACTGTTTGAGCATGAGCAAGAAAAAAAAGCCTTCTCAACAAACTAGTGTAGAATAGCTTACTTGGGCATGCTATCTTCACAGTAGAGTACCTATCCTAAAATCTGTTTCCTTAGTCTTACAGTGCCAGTCCACAAGATATATAAGGGAAGAGGAAAAACGTATTAACAAAGCAGAAGTAAGCTACAGACTAGTAAAGATAGGAAGAAGTCGGCTACAGAGACATGAAATATAGAAACAGAATTAGGTTAATGCAGGGATAACAAGGCTTTAAAAACATTAGCTAGAACAAAGAGGAGTTGTAAAAACAAAGTCAAGCACAGTAAAAAAAAACGAAACAGTTTAAATGGGGAGAGGTTAAAGTTTGGTAAATATTAATAATATTAATAGGAGGTCCCACATCGGCCAGCCGATCCCTCTGTCTCAGCACTGGTGGTGATGGCCCTGGCTCCCTGACCCACCTCCAAAGCTCTATTCTTGCTCTTGGTACAGTTAATCTCCTCAAAAATATTTTGACAGGCAAAGGTAAACGCAGTAACTTTGTACTTTTCTAAATCAGATCCCCTGTAGTACTACTATTGAGTTGAAATATTCCTAATTTCCTAACTCTGAGACCTAGTCTAAATTTCCAAGATGCGTGGCAATGAATAATCTTTGCTTCTCATCTCATTCTCAACCCCATTTTAAGGGCCATGTCAGTCTCCCTTTTTTCAATGCACATACTACACATCATTGGGAGAATGCTTGTGACTGTACAAGCTACATAAAGAAAGGCACAGAGAACGCAAACTCACTGATTATACTTACAACTACCACTATCTTAGTGGAAGGACAGAGGACTTTGCATAGCTATTTAATTAATCAGCTCAAGCGAGTGCTGAAAGTTACGATTTGTTAGCTCCGAGCACCTGGCTAGTTTAAACTGGATCACATATTATTTATAGCATAAACTTGACTTACCTCTGAGTATGAGCAGCAGCGTACTATTTAAACACAACAAATAATTACTCACTGAGGCCCTCAACCTAGACACCCATCAGGTCAAGCAGGTACTGGTCCCAGTCCAGTATAGCCGATGGATCCGACTGTTCTCACGGACACACAGGCATCCTCCTCCACAGCTGCTGATGCTCCCACAGTGAGTACCTGCTCCCAATCATACAAAAATCAGGCCCAGCACATGCAGAAACATGAAATTAAGTAAAACAAAATGGTTGCGCCCATGCAAATTGCGTGGTGCCATTTGCACTGGTTTTGTAGTGCTGAGGTGTGCATTGCACTCCCAGTAGATGCAAAACAAGTGTAAATGGGCGGGCAAGCACTTCCTCAGTAAAAACCAGTTACCCTAACTTGGGTTCAGATACACTTCCTGATCCTGAAGAGGGGGCATTTCCCTATAGCCACACTCTTGTATACAGTAAAAGATGTAAAAAATTGTCATATGGAAATAACAGTACATATATAGGCCCACATGCATCATTGTGTCATTTTGCATTTCTTAATTTGCGAAAAATAAGGAATCGCAAATTAAGAAGTGCAAAATGCTATGCATCATTTTTTTCGGTATTTCTTTGTGATTCGGTAAAAATCGCAATTTTTACCGAATCCCAAAGAAATACCGAATTCTTAAGTTAATTTTCGCAATTCCCATTGATTCCTATGGGCCAAGAGGCCCATAGGAGTCAATGCAAATTGCGAGTGGCACTTAGAAAATTTCATGGGTGCAGGGGGGGGGTCCAAAGGACCCCCCCATGCACCCCTGAAATGTATTTTTCGCATCATGTTGCACACACACATGTCCTAAGGACATGTGTGTCCGTAACATGAATGTTGAAAAAAAAGCATTTTCAACATTTTAAACACTTTTTCCAAATTTACCGAGTGGTTCAACCACTCGGTAAATTTGGCACCCTATTTGCGAATTTTCACTTTTTAAAATAAAGATGCATTGCTTTTAAGAAATCGCACATCTGCGACTTCTTAAAAGCACCCGAAATTTTAGAATTCGCAAACATGTTACGAATTCTAAAATTGCTTCATGCATCCCAAAAAGCACTTTTGCATTCGCAAACGGACGATTTTAAGGAATCGCACCGTTTGCGAATGAAAAAGTGCTTGATGCATGTGGGCCCTAGTTCCTTAGATGTATCACAACTCTTATGCACTGTATGTGGGTGACCATGGACATGCAGGACAAGATATAACGTGTCGCAAACATGTTTTTTATCACAGCGTGATTTTCACAATGGGACTGGGAGGCTGATATTTTGCCCATACTTTTAGCTCTAATAGACTCAAACTGCTGAGCCAGGAAGCTCTTACACATCATTGCACTTGTTTATTTGTAGATGTGCCAATCATACAACACATTAATTATTATCCCAAAAGTATGTCACTAATGGAGCCCGACATACACTGTTTTTAATGACATTTTGCTATCCATATTTATTTTACACTTATTTTCCAAGTGCAAAGAGATGATAATTTTTCCTTCTGTTTTCTAGCTTTTTATTTACAGGTTCCTTAATTGAGATATTTGGAGTATGTGTCATGCAAATCACAGTATAAAACTACTTAAATCTGAACTGCACATGTTTTACAATGCAAACTTTGTGAACCATTGGTTTACAGTGTTCTGAACATCCCCAATTATGTTTTTACATTCACAAATCATTTTGAATTTTATTAGGGACAAGCAAAGTCTCTGTACATTTGGCTGTTTGTTGCATCTTACTCAGAATAGCGTTTTAAAAATAGAATCTTTAGACTTGCAGGAAACGTTATTTTCTCTCATATAAACTAAGGAAATATGTTATAAACCTAGTTGTTGGTACTGCTGCTGCAATAAAGCAAATTCGATTTTCTTAATCACATTTTTAAATGAAGAGCTAAAAACAGTCCGGGACTAGCTGTCATGATTTAGAGAGAACAGCGAAAACTCTTGTTTTCTCTGGACTGGGACATTTCAGATGTTGTATCTAAAACAGCGACAGCAGATTCCGATATTTAGTTGAACCCGCTTTGTAAATACTCCATAACACTCAGATACTCCAGGTTTAGTGTTGTGGGCAGTGTTTCCTATGAAGTACAAGATTTACATTTTTTGAAGGTATTCGAGACTTCATGATTAACAGTCGAATAATGTTAGCTTCCATTTTTGATCTGTTCGGTTTCAAAATGTACATTAATCTACGACAGTGTCCTTTTGATGGTGTACAATAGCTACAACGTAATTGGCGAAGTCAAGGGTACCTTTCCGAAATCGGTTTCTCAATGTTTTTTTCCCATAACCCCGTTTGACTGATGACACCGCAGGTGGGAGGGATATTAACTGTTCCCTGTGCTTGGAATGGAAAAATACAACAAGAGCCTTCCAGTGTAATCGCTACTGTTGATGAATGTGTTGTGTGTGTGTCTGGCATCGGCAAACTGTTGTGCACTAAGGGATTTCACTTACTCGTGGGACAGATTCTATTCTGGTCTATTATAAATGTGTTTCCACTCAGAGAGAGTATGTTAACAAGTCAGAGATGCTTTCACACAAACGTTAGCAGGAAGTCTATCAACGCAATATGAACTTTGTACGCCTAGCACTTCATTGCTACTGTGATGGAAAACAAGGCCGCAACATTTCTGGCATGTTTTATACGATAAACATAAACTCACTGTGATTCTTGGACCCAATAGCAACAGATGTCTTGTTCATCTGCTACGACTTTTAATTGACCAAGCCCCAGAATATTTAAAGGTTTTCGGAATTTCAAGAAATAATTTTGCACACTCAAGTAATGAACTCAAAAGAGCTCCACAGTTAGCTCACATACACAAGTTATGGAGTCAGAAGCAATATCACTGACGACAATGTAATAATAATCACGTTTAGACCTAAATCCACTAAGACAGGCAAAGCACTGAAGCCCCCTTTAACCGATTTATAAGCAGAAAACTTAAGCATTATGTCGTGAGTTAGTCCTCTGCAACTACAACATCCAAGTAACAGATGCAAGAAAGCAAATTTCATTACTCTCGAGGCAGAGATGGCACCAGAAAAGTCAACACATAGAACACCTCCCCCATCCGCCACCCCTTACCCCCCCGTCCCCCCCCCAAACCCCCCCACCCCCCATAATGATCACGGTTCCTGAATCACTGAATGTCTGGAGTGTGCTTTGCTGGCTATGCTCCTCCCCCATTGAAAACCAACTGTAACTGCTCACTTATAGAGATTGACTCAGTTCAGAGTGCCACTAACATGAGTGCCCAAAACCTTCAAAAGATGTTGGACTTGGTATGCTTGACGTGATTTCCCCCTAACTCTGTGACTTCAGACCTTCTGTTTTTTTCTTCTTTTTGCTGACTTATTTTTTGCTGACCTTGGGACTCTGCTCATTTTACCACAGCCAACAAGTGCTAAAGTGTTTGTAGTCTCTGCTTAAAACAGGGTAACACTGGCCTATACCCCAATTGGCATCTTTATTGCACGTAGAATCCCCTAGTAAAGTGGTACTACATGTACCCAGGGCCTGTAAAACAGAAGCTATTAGTGGGTGCGCAGCACTGATTAAGCTGTCTACTAAAGTACTCCTACAAACATGTTTCAGGTCTGTCACTGCAAAGCCTTTGTGTGCAATTTTAAATAGACATTTTGACCTGTCAAAATAATCCATTTGCCAGGCCTAAACATTTCTTTTTAATACACATCTCACCCCTAGGGTAGGCCTTGGACAGCACAGAGGACAGGGTGCAATGTATTTAAAACGTGGAACATGTACTTTTAAGCTTTACATGTCCTGGTAATGAAAAACTCTTCAATTTGCTTTTTACTATTACAAGGCCTCTCTCTCCCATAAGATACTATTGGAGTTGCCTTATTACATTTTATAAGTGCAATTTCCAAATAGGAAGAGATAACCAGTTAATGTCTGGTGTTTCTCGAATCATGATTTAAAATCTTAACTTATGGTGTGTTCGGATTTAAATTGCAATTATGAAAATGCCACTTTTAAAAAGTTGGGATTTCGTGCCTTAGCCATTTGGTGCCGGCAGTCTGTCTCTGGGTCCCATGACTGGGTGTGGATGACAGTTGGGCTTTGTGTATTCCTCCTAGACAGCCACACACAATTTGCTCTGGGTGTTCATAATGGCCATGACAACATCCTTAACTCTGATAGCATAACTAAATTGTAAGGCCAATTCCCTGTCTTTGGGAGAGAGTACCTTAATGTCCTGTTGTATACAAAGTGAAATGTAGGAGTTAAATGCTTGTTTGAAGTGCCCAACCTAAGACCTAGCCGGGATGGGGCAGTGTATCTTAGAGGGAGGCCTTGCTGTAGAAATCAGGCGATTCACAGCCTCCCAAAACAGTCTAGCATTTCTGGAATTCCCTGCAGCTATTGGGTTGGACCAAGAAGGATCTTCAAGGTGGATTTATATACTTTACAAGCTGTTCTGATGTCCCCCCTTGACTTTTGGGACATAGTTTAAAGCTAGCTTCAGCTATTTATGTTCTTCTTAGCAGACTGCGATGAACCATAGCTGTTGGAGAGGACTGGATAGGCTATGTTTCAAGGTTAACAATTTGGAAATTGCAAGATAAAGAGTGCCAAACCCCTCTAATATAGAGCAGGGGTAGATATTAGCACATAGACACTTACTTATTGTGCTTACATTTTCAGAGACTACAACTGCCAGTGCCAAGATTTTTTGGGAGTCAACAGTATACTTTCTGAAAAGCAATTGGCACCATTCCCAGATTGTCCTCTACTTCTACTGTCCTCGACCGCTTTAAACTATATTACAGGAGGGTTGGGATCATTTATACAGTTAGGTAAAACGTTAAAGTCTGAAACAAAAAAAACTATGTTCATTTGAAATTAGTATAAAATCAATGATACTATGGCTGCTGCCCCAATATAAATAGGGTAGGACGTAAGATAGGCCTTGCCACCCTCATTCACAAAATGAAGACCCTTAGTGAAAAACATCATATTCAGAGCATCCCCATACTTGGTGTGCCGAAAATAGTTCCTGGCCTGGCCATCTTAATTCTCTAGACCACACACTTGTGACTTGGTATACTCACACAAAGTGCAGTTAATATCACTCACCCAAAGTAGGTAATACAATTGATTTTTGACATTCAAATTTGCAACCATGTCCTCTAACATTGGCACAACATCAGAACAACGGTGATCAAACAGATTATGATAACTGTTAATAAATAACAAATCAGCTGAGCCCACGCCGGATAGCCTCAATACTTGACACCATGAAGAAGTTTCTAAATACTCAATTTTAAGCCAAGGAGTCATAATAGAGACCAAGAGAGCCAAACCTCCCCTTACCCACCCACTAGTAGAGGTAGTATGGTTTTGCAAAATGAAGAAAAAACATTGATATCACAATTGTTCAATGACTAAGTTAATTGTAATCAAATTGCAAAAACCAGTCTTTATTAGATAACTTGCCACAAGCGTGTGCTATATTTCACGATAGCAAAATATCTGTTAGTCCCTGATGTAATTTGAACGTGCTTGGATGATTCTTTTCCTGGGTAAAAAAGGCGCTTCTCGATATTCGGTGAAATTCTACAGGAAATTAATATTAGTATTGGGTGCTTAGAGAAGGGTTAATCACCCAAATTACCCCAAAAATATGATCATGGATCATCAACAGTTTATGCAAATCTCTATCACTCCAAACAGACATTCCATTCTAAAGTATACAATTGTATCAAAGGAGAACACAATGTAGTATAATTCTTCAGGGATCTTTAATATGTGGTATCTCGTATGAGTTCCGCCAACACGTGTTTCGTCGTAAGGGAAATATCAACGACTTCCTCAGGGCTGAGAAAAAATACAGAGAAAACATCATGTAGCCCCCCATTCTTAGGGGTAATCATCCTATTACATAGCCACAATGCATAGGCATGCATAGCCATATGTGATATATACCACCATCCAGTTTAGGTGACATATGGGACGAGAAAGGTGAGGGACAGAAAAGAACTACACCATCGCAATGTGGAATCAGTGTAGAATAGATCAAATTAATAATATCATCAACAAGGACATAGGAACCGAGTGAAAGGTGCATGGAGGTGTTACTAAATATTAAACAGTTCAATGTGGATAGTGAGTATTAACTCCAACTGTGTTCCCTATTTTAAAAAAGATATCTGGGATGACTCCCAGGCCTACCTTGCGTTTGTCAGAGATAATCAGTGAACCTGTAGGGCATATAAAATATATTGTAACAGACTGTCTCCGAAGCCATAACATTAGTAAGGTGTAAGGACCACGAGGTTATGTACATACCTTCTGACTGGTTATAATTCCGTCCCAGCCTTAGGATGGCTGGGTAAAGAAGAAATTTGTTCCTGTGTCAATATTGTGCATCAATATCAGGCTGTGGGAGGAGTAAGAGTAATTATGAGCCCACTTGACCTCTAAAATCGTCAGTCATGTTGTCAAGCTTTACCCCCCAAAAAGTGATGGTCAAATTCCATCTGTATGACCATCATTACAAGCTAATAAAAGTATTGTAAATTACGGGTGCACCCCCAACACCGTGCATAAAAACATATGTGCTCAGTATGCAGCTCACCCTCTTGAATTGAGGATATGACCGCATTTGTCAATTCGGATCGTGATGACCGTTATCACAAATAGGTACTATCCATACAGACAGTATTGCGTCTGATCAAACGGTACTATAGAAAGGGAAACAGAGATCGTAACAAAGTTAGTAAATGTATTATTAAAATCGATCAAAGCGGGCTGAAGGTTAAGACCGGAATACGTGTTTCAGTACATCTTACCTTCCGGCATCGGCACCGCTAAACACTCCTCCTTCCGTGGCGGCGTTCCTATCTGTGGCGTCACCAGACCAGAATGAGGAAGTAAATAAGCAGATCGGGGCTGTTCCGATATTTTGAACAGCTAGAGCGTACCACTATCATGGAAGCCCTAATCTCGGCGCCATGTTGGGTTGATAAAGTGAGCGAAATTCGGTGTAAAATAATTCAGGTGAAGCCCAGTATGCTGAAAGCATCGAGCCTCAACTATCCAAGAGTAAAAATAATCTTTGATATATATCAATTCATAATAATGATGTAAATCTGGTTGGATTAAAATGGACGATCGGCGAGTTAAAAACCAATCTCAGAGTTATCATGTATCGCTAGTCAGAATCAAGAAGTGCGTTATATTGGGTGTTATTTATATAGTGCTGTGCTCATAGCGATATATTTAATTGTGTCACAAACAGTGGGGGTTCTGAGAGACAGCATGTGATGATTCGAAAGAACAAGTTTTTCCTTTGTCCTAATTGATAAAAGTTTGAGGGAGGATGGTCAAAGGGAAGAAAGTGTTTCCTTCTGTCCATATGAAACTAATAAGGTAAAGATAGGAAAGAAGTACAAGTCATGGCAGCAGACATTGGCATAACATATTAGGTCAGTAAACAGTAGGTATATCATAATAAGGCAACATACACATAATAGTCTATCTAGTTATGACACATTTTCGAAATCACAAAAGGAAACGATGGCCTTCGGAACATTCACCAAATATTTAAAAAAGTTTACATATGCAGATTATATATGTGCATTACATTACATCATATGCTTAATTCTATGTCTCAGTCATTATTCACATACGTGTACTAATATATATGGAAAGAGACATATTAATCGTTAGTGTTATAGGCGTGTATAATTATAAAATGTCATTCGGACAGACAAACAAGTGGAGTCATGTTGTCCAATGGGGCTTTATGTAACAGGTATGGGACCCCGCAGTCAGAATAAGTGGCAGATCTATTTTAACCCCTTCCACGCTGATGACGAGCTGGGCTCGTCATGGCGTAGCCTCCTCGCACGCTGATGACGAGCCCAGCTCGTCATGTAACATGCGTTTTAGAAAATCTCAGCGTGCGAGCGGAATTCCGCTAGCGTGCATGAAGTTAATGTTTCATTCCCCGAGAAAGTAATGAAGTTCATGGTCCGAATTCATCCCATGTTCAACTGCCTGCATTTTGTGAATCCAGAGGGCTTCCCTACGTCTCAGAAGTAGTTCTCGATTGCCCCCTCTTGGGTCACCTTTAATCTGGTCTATGCCACAAAACCAGATCATTTTTTGGCATCTTGGGTTTTACAGTTGTTAACATGTGATGCTGTAACTTATCTTGAGTCATTATGTCTGATTGCCCTCAGATGCTCATAAATCCTCTCTTTTAGTGGTCTAATTGTGCTTCCAATATAAAAGCTGTCACATTTACATTTAATCATGTAAATTACAAATCTTCTGTTGCAGTTCAACATTTGCATGATTTTGAACTCCTTTCCCACATGACTATGGAATATCTTTGTGTTATTCATGGTCAATGGGCATATCTTGCAGGAGCTACATTTGAAGAAGCCCACACAATTTTGCGTGAGCCAGTCTTGCGTCCAGTTTGTGGTTTTAGGATAACTTGGACTGATGAGGGATTGGATGTCTTTGCCCCGTCTGTATGTAATTTGTGGATATCTGCAAATGTTTTTGTTCAAGGTCTTGTCATTGCTAAGTAGCCTCCAATGTTTTCTCATGCTATTTCTTAATCTTACTGTTGCATGGTTGTAGTTGGTGATTAGTCTGACATGTACGGATTTGCTATTTCCGACATTTTTGTCTTTCAGTGTGTCATTTCTTGCCAAGGTGGTGATCTTATGATCCGCCTCAGTGATTATATGAGTGCTGTAACCCCTTGCTTTAAATCTTAGTTTCATGTTATTTTTACATGCCATAAAATCATTGTCCTTGCTGCAATTCCTTCTGGCATGTGTGAATTCCCCAAATGGAATTGACTCTATTTGATGTTTCGGGTGTGAGCTGCCAGCATGTAATACCGTGTTGCAGGATGTCGGTTTGCAGTATAATTTACTTTGTATCTTGCCATCCTCAATAACAGTGTCAGGTCTAAGAATTCAATTGTCTCTGTGCTCAGATTATATGTGAATAGTATCCCAATAGTATTGGAATTGAGGTATTCACAGAATTGGGTGAGCTTTTCATGTCACCAGACCATATCAAAATTACAGTCGTCGATATAACGACCCCAATATATGATTGATGCGTTCCAGGGAGCACCATCTGAGCCCCAAATACACCCCTCCTCAAAGCCACCCATAAAAAGGTTGGCATAGGAAGGGGAAAATCAGGAGCCCATGCCTACGCCCTGTTTTTCTCTGTACCTCCTTGTTTCGAAGAGAAATACATTATTATCCAAAATTAGTTGCATCATTTTGATAATCATCTCAGTGTGGGCCCATTGCGATGCTGGTCTTTTGCTTAGGAATTTTCTGGCTGATTTGATGCCCAGGTCAGTCCTGATGTTAGTATAGAGGGATGTGACATCCAATGTTGCCAATATCATGTTGTCCTCCCATGTCACATCCGATAGGATGCTATGTATATGTTTTGTGTCTCTGATGTACGCCGGTAGATTGCGTACTAGGGCTGTAAAAAGGTGTCAATATATTGTGACACTTTTTCCATGAGACCTCCTATACTGGAAATTATTGGTCTCCCGGGTGGTGTTTGTGTATTTTTATGGATCTTAGGTAATGTATAAATACATGGGAATCTGGGCTAGTCAACCTTTAGGTATAAAAAGTCCTCCTGACTAATCAGTCCATTATTAAGCCATTCCCTAAGTTGTGTGGGATTGTGTGGTTCTTTTCTGTCCCTCACCTTTCTCGTCCCATATGTCACCTAAACTGGATGGTGGTATATATCACATATGGCTATGCATGCCTATGCATTGTGGCTATGTAATAAGATGATTACCCCTAAGAATGGAGGGCTGCATGATGTTTTGTCTGTATTTTTTCTCAACCCTGAGGAAGTCGTGGGTATGTCCCTTACGACGAAACACGTGTTGGCGGAAATCATAGGAGATACTACATATTAAAGATCCCTGAAGAATTATACTACATTGTGTTCTCCTTTGATGCAATTGTATACTTTACAATGGAATGTCTGTTTGCTGTGATACAGTCCCTGATGTAATGTCAGCTTTAGGAGCGGGCCCTAAAACAGACCTTTTGGGGGGACGGCACTGTCCAGAGAAGTGGACGAGAGAACTTGTGGTTCAGTGGCCATCAATCAATTTCCTGAAGATTGCTCAAAGGTGAAATACAATTACACAGAAAAATCGGGGCGGGGCGGGTGCCATGATATTTACCTTGTCATGGCCCATGCCTTTCCCACCTGAGAGTGTTAGTGGGCTTGTAGAAGAAACTAAAGGAATGGCTCTGATTCAACCATAGGAATTGCCCAAGGGATTGAAGTCTGGGAGCAGTGTCCTCGTCGTCAGCCATGCATTTCTAAAATGTATGACAACATAGTTGCCTGGGGATAATTTTGATTCTCGACTCACCCATGCCAAACTCCTACTCTCAGGTTCTTAGATGAAAGATCACCTGTCCAGCCTCAGTTTGCCCTAATCCAGTGCTTTACTGTATGTTACATATTTAGCCAAGACTCCCTCTTTGCTGGATGTAAAGGAGGGACTTGGCCCAGAATGATAAAAAAATGGGGTAAACTCTGGGGAAGGTGTAAGTGGAACTAGGGAGGATCGATGGGAGATGATACTCTACCTTCTTGCAAAGGAGGCTGCAAGTTATTTGGGTTCAAGGTAGGGCTGGGATATGGGGGATCTACTGTTTCCCCATGGTGGTCTCTACTACAATAATTACCTGCTGAAGAGCAAGATGTGCCTGGAGGTAAAGTGGCATTGAGAGTAATGTTAAAGGAGCTTAATGTAGAGGCAGACTGGTTTGGCTTGGAGATAACGGCAGTGGGGGGAAGGGCATGATCTAGACCTCGCGATGTCATCATTTCCCCTATACCCTGCTTCAAATGAGTCAATAAACCCTCTTGCACATTCTTCAAAAACAGCTCCAACAGCACACACAGGCCATTGCAGTTTTCTTTAATTATAGAATTAAAATGTATTTTGGGAGAGTTAATACTTTGTTGGACAAGGGTGTGCATGGAACAGCTAGCCTCAAGAGACTCAGATATTGATGTTGCGGATTTGGCACACATCAAGTCTCCAGTGGGGCATGAAAGATTTCCAATGTTAACAAGATTGTACAAGGTGGTAAAACTTTAAAAGAATGTGGTAAAGGTGGATGATAGAAGAATCTGGAGCCCATTGCGCTTCCTATTCGAAAGGCACCGCAATGGGAGCGCCTAAAGCTGATCCTGCATGGACTGTGCAATCCAGGTCATGCAGGAAAATGGGTAGCTAAAGAAAGGAGGGTACAACATATGCCCTCCTGCATGCATTCCTGTGCACAGGGGCAACCGGGCCTTTGTTTCCCCACCGCCAGCTTTTCATGGTGGGCTACCTCCATGAAAAGGCTGGGCGTGGGGAAACTAGTAATATGCTTGCAGATACCGCCAGGACACCGCCAAGAATATTTCTTCCCTAGACCTCTGCAAAACCACCAGGGTTCGGGGATCCAAGGCCGTGGCTGCAGTCTGCTGGAATTCTGACCATGGTAGTCGTAATACAGTGGTCAGAACGATAGTGTAGTAGTCCATGACTGCCACCGCACCTCCACCACGAGTTTGGCAGTCCTATGGACGCCAAAATTATAATTAGGCCCTTAGTACATTCCAATCTGGAAGACAGAGTTGGGGTAATGATTCCAAAAACAGCACTTGGATAGAAATGGGCCGTGGCTGAGGTCCATGTAATAAACCTCACATTTTCAACTTACCATCTATTGTAGTCTTTTGATGATTTTACTTGTTGTTAAAAGTAGCTACTTAGTAGGGGCTAGCCCATCTGGGAGGGTACCAGGAAGGCCAAGGCAGCTTTCAACGCTCTAACTTTTGAAGTCAGCATCCCATATGCAGCTAGCAGGATCTAAAACCATTTTTGTTTGGAGCCTCTCTAGGATGTGTGTGTTCCCAGCAGGAGGGGAAAAACAGTCCCTGTACTGGCAGGGGAGTGCAAACCTCAACTCTGAAGGGGAGTGGTTACAACGATGCTGCTGCAGCTGGAGTAAGGCAACAACCATTTTAGATAGGGGGCTATGGAAGGTGCGGAGCAAAAAAATGGGATCCGCTACAAAAGGAGGTTCAGATTTTGTGAGACAGTTGAAACAATTTGATGAAGGCAACACTGCACATGCTAGCTTGCGTGCAGGATAAGACTGGGACCTTATCTCGACCCCTTAAGAATCTTCCAGGACCTTGATTCTTGCCCAAAACCAGTGACTGGATCTCCTTTCCAAGGGTTTGGGTGTTCGTCTCCAGTCGCGGATGCAGGAACACAAAAGACAGAAAGGCTCCCTCATTTGAAAAAAAAATAGTTGATCTCTTCAGACTGGACCCCAAAAGCGCTTACACTGGAAACAGGCCTTGTGGTCCGAAGCCTGCCCGGGGGCATTAAAGTCATTAAGAGAGCCCAGGAGCTTCTATTGGATAATCAAGAAATATTGGGACTCTATGTTGTAGCAGGAGATGGGGCAGAGACAGATGCCCTTTGTCCTTTTAAAACTGTGTCTAACCTACTACAGAAGAACCATAGGAAGATAAAAAAAGCATTAGTCTATGCCTCTCACTATTCAGTGAGAAAAATACACTCTCACAGGATCATGTAAAGCAATCAATGTATTGTTAGGCTACCCTTTGTGCCCATTTCAGTGTGCAACATTTCACATGGAGACATAATGCATGTTGCGTCACACAATTATGTGGCCATCTTTAAAGTATAAAAGCAAGGTTTACATTCCTTTCTGAATTTTGTACATATTGATTTGGGCACTGGCAAAGCCAATTGGTCACTCTGAACTTTAGCAAGTGAGGCCAATTGGCTTTGCCTATGCTTGTTTTCACTTTGTAGCATATTTTTATTCTTTACACCACTTATCTCTATACAACCGCTCTGCTGGTCTAGCCACTTCATTAGTTTCTCTTTACAGAATATGCAATTCCCTTATTTATTGCTTAAAGAAGGTGTCCATTTGTAAGTGATATATGGTAAAAAAAATGCAAATCATCCTATTCTCACACACAGTGTCCTGCAGTAACTTCAACTAATAACTAAACTTACCCAAATTACTCGCCCATGTGCCAGTTCCAATAGCACATTACCCCATTCATGGCACATATTACGGTATCTGTAGGAAAGTAGGATCTGCTTTCATGGTTAACCCCATTTTTTGCTGGTGTCAGTATGTTTTTTTTTTATTAGTCTGGCTGAGATCCTCCTCATCAGGACCCCAGCCACTGTGCTTCCTCCATAAATTTGACGAGTTAAGTACTTTTGTACCTCAACAATTGGTGACTGGTGTTCCCTGTAAGTCCCTAGTATATGGTACCAAGGTATCCAGGACATAGGTACACCAGGGGTCTCCCATGGACTGCAGCATGTATTATGCCACCCATGAGAGATCACTCAAACTGTGATTATAGGCATGCCATTGCAGCCTGTGTAAGCTGGTGCTTCACTTACCTGGGGTGGCATGGTGAGCAAAAGAACGATGGATTTAACCCAGATCTCTTGACTAGGGGTGAATGTTTGATTTATAAGCATTCAGTCCATCATTTGTTTGCGTATCACTTTTCACCCTAAGTGGGATGGGTATGCCCAGATGTGGGTCCCTTGCTCACTGTGCCACTGGAATCAAGCAAGCCTGGCTGATGAACGGTAACACTCAGAAACCGTTCTCAGGATGCTTGTTTCCGGTCCATGGAGGACCTAGCTTGGTAATTCGGTCTGGATTGTTCCCGTGAGGCACAGGGTCAAGACTGATTTGAATATGGCATGGTCTAAACTGGGGTGGCATGGTGAGCAAAAGAACGATGGATTTAACCCAGATCTCTTGACTGGGGTGAATGTATGATTTATTCAGCATTCCGTCCATCATTTGTTTGCATAGCATTTTTCACCCTAGGTCGGATGGGTATGGCCAGACGTGGATCCCTTCCTCACTGTGCCACTGAAATCTAGCTAGTCTGACTGATGAAGGGTAATACCCAGAAACCGGTCTCAGGTTGCTTGTTTCCAGTCCAGGGTGGACCTGGCTTGGTAGTTCGGTCTGGACTGTTCGCATGAGGCACAGGGTCAAGACTGATTTGCATATGGCTGGGTCTAAACAGGGGTGGCATGGTGAGCAAAAGAATGATTGATTTAGCCCAGATATCTTGACTGGGGCTGAATGTATGATTTATTCAGCATTCTGTCCATCATTTTTTTGCGTAGCACTTTTCACCCTAAGTGGGATGGGTATGCCCAGAGGTGGGTCCCTTACTCACTGTGCCACTGGAATCAAGCTAGCCTGGCTGATGGAGTGTAATACTCAGAAACCAGTCTCAGGTTGCTTGTTTGTGGTCTAGGGAGGTCCTGGATTGGTAGTTTGGTCTTGACTGTTCCCATGAGGCACAGGGTCAAGACTGATTTGCATATGGCTGGGTATAAACTGGGGTGGCATGGTAGGCAAAAGAATGATGGATTTAACCCAGACCTCTTAACTGGGGGTGAATGTATGATTTATTCAGCATTCCGTCCATCATTTCTTTGTGTAGCACATTTCACCCTAAGTGGGATGGGTATGCCCAGATGTGGGTCCCTTACTCACTCTGCCACTGGAATCAAGCTAGCCTGGCTGATGAAGGGTAATACCTAGAAACAGGTTTCAGGATGCTTGTTTCTGGTCCAGGGAGGACCTGGCTTGGTAGTTCAGTCTGGACTGTTCCTATGAGGTTCAGGGTCAAGACTGATTTGCATATGGCTCAGTCTAAACTGGGTTGGCATGGTGAGTAAAAGAATGATGGAGTTAACCCAGATCTCTTGATTGGGGGTGAATTTATGATTTATTCAGCATTCCGTCCATCATTTCTTTGCGTGATGCTTCACTTTCGGCAGATACATTTCCTGATATCTGAGGTCACTACACGTAAAACCGATAAGTAGCCCCTAAGGCATGCCTTTCTAGACCCAAGGGTATCAGAGCCCTTCACAGCAAATAGAGATCGGTAGCAAGGAAAATAAACATAGAGAAACAGGAACCAGGAACAGCAGGTAGGAAATAGAGTCTGTAAAACAGCAGCTTGAGCTCAATAAGGATCGGAGTTCAAGAGCGAATCAATCAGCTCTGGGTTCAGAGAAATATCGGACTTCACCATCCGGTGTGAGGTTCATGTTAAGCACCGGAGCGTTCAAGGTAGAGGGCTCTGAGAAGCGATTTGAATTGCGGGAAGGAGGCGGTCATTCTGATATGTGGAGGGATGGCATTCCAGATCCTGGGAGCATTCCCCACAAAGGATTTGTTAGAGGTATTGCATTTCTGTGATTTCAAAGGGATGAGTAGTAGTGTGTTGGAGCTTTTGAGGTTCCTAGATTGACCCGCCCTTTTGAGTTTGTTGGCCAGGTATTCTGGTTTGCCTGAATGCAGGGCTTTATGTGTGAGGTAGGCTGTGCGGAAGTGGGCTCGTTGGTCAATCGGAAGCCATTTCAGTTCTTTGAGTGCCGGGGAAATGTTCCTGTCACCATTCTTGCTGCTGCGTTGAGGGTGGAGGTGATAGGTCCCAGGTGCGACTTGGCTGTTCCAGTCAGTACAGCGATGCCATAGTCAATTCTGGAGAGCACAAGTGCCTGCGTGGCTTGTTTCAGATCTTTGGGGGGAGGAAGGGTTTAATTTTATAGAGAAGTTTCAGGTTCAAGAAGGCGCTTTTGGCGGTTTTAGAGATGTGTTTATTCATGGCCAGTTTGGTGTCGAGAGTGATTCCTAGGGATTTTGCGTTGTCCGTTGGCTTTATGGAGACATTGAGGGCATTTAAGGCTTTGAGCCATTCCACTATTTGTGGGTTTTCATCTTTGTTCGAGATAAGGAGTACTTCCGTTTTTTCTTCATTCAGTTTGCGATGATTGGCTGAGAGCCAGTGTTGGATCTCCATGAGTGTGGCATTTAATCTGTGAATGTCTGCGATGGAGGTGGACTCCAAATACAGTTGAGTGTCATCCGCGTAAAGGTGGAAGGGGATGTTGGATTTCCTTAGAAGCGAGGTGAGGGGTTCCATGTAGACGTTGAAGAGTTGCGGGGAGAGTACTGATCCTTGAGGGACTCCTCTGCTGAGAGGGAGGGGGTCTGATTCGAAACTGTTGAACTTTATTCTTTGAGTGCGGTTGTTAAGAAAGGAGGAGAACCATTTTAGAACTGTCTTTTCGATGCCCGCTCTCTCTCGGAGGACATTAAGTAGGAGGCTATGGTCTACTGTGTCGAATGCACCTGAGAGGTCAAGGAGAATGAGAAGGCTACAATGGTTGAAGTCGAGTGACATGTGTAGATCATCAAGGACATTTAGGATTGCGGTTTCAGTACTGCAGCCTTTCCTGAACCCGGACTGGAGAGAATCCAGTAGATTAGAATTCTCTAGATGTTGGTTTAATTATGAGATGACACATCTTTTGAGAATTTTGCCTAGAAATGGAAGGTTTGAGACCGGCCTGAAGTTGTTCATGTCCATGAGGTCGAGGCCAGGTTTTTTCAGCAGTGGTGTGACTTGTCCTAGTTTAAGGCAGTCAGGGATGAGGCCCTCGCTCAGGGAGCTATTGATGATCTTCCCTCATATTGGGGCTAGAGTGAACTTCAAGTCCTTGGTCAGTCTTGAGGGAAGTTGATCGAGGGGAGTGAGATGAGGGTTTCGCAGAGGCGATAAGATAGCTTATCATTTCTTCCTTGATCGGCTGGAAGGAAGACCAGTGGATGGACGGGGTTACTGGGGGGATAGGGTTGGTTGCAGGACTCGAGTTGAAGGAACGATTTTGGTGATTTTTTCATTGAAAAAGCTAGCAAAGTTGTTGCATTGGGTCTTGGACGCAGCTAGGTTGACTGCCTTAGGAATGGAGGTTTGGTTCCTAATGATGTTGAAGAGTTATTTGGGGCAGTTTTCGGCGTTATCTAATGCAGAGCAGAAGAAGGCAGATTTTTTGCTTTTGATATGGGTGTAGTAGTTTTTGTGTGCTGCCTTGAGTTGGTCTCGATGGGAGGCAGTGGGGGTGTATCTCCAGGTTCTTTCCAGGATCTTAGATGTCTTCTTTCATCATTAATGTCAGTAGAGAACCATGACCTAGAGGGAGTGCTTCTGGGTTTTTTCAGTTTCCGAGGTGCCAACTTATCCAGGGCGAGCTCAAGGTTGGAATGGTAGAGCGAGGTGAGTTCCGAAGTAGAGAGGTACTCCGTCATGTTCGTTAGGAGAGTGCTGAGTCATTCTTCTAGCTTATCTCTGGGTATTCTGGAAGTGTTCCTGACCCACTTAGGGGGGGGCTTGAGTGTGTGGGAGGGGTAGGGCCGGCTGGATGATATGAAAGAGAATGATGTGGTGGTCTGACCAGTCCACCGGGATAATGTGATCAATCGAGACAGCATTTTTGTTCGCAATGATGGGTTCTAGGGTTGCTCCTCTGTAATGCGTTTCCTCTGAGCAGTGTTGGATCAAATCATTGTCTTGCAGACGGGAGTTGAGAGATTGAATCAGCGGGGTATTGGAATCATTCCATCTTAGGTTGAGGTCACCCCTAATTAAGCTGTCCTCGCTGTTAAGTGCAGATTGGGTGATCATATCTGACAGCTGAGCTCTAAATTTGTTGGAGTTGCCTGGGGGGTGGTAGAGGAGATGGCATTCACATGAACTAAGACCGTAAGATTTGAAGTTGACCGATAGGGATTCGAAGGAGCTGTTTAGGCAGGAAGGGGCTTCAGAGATGCAGAGGTCACTTTTGTGGATAATAGCTATGCCACCACCTTTCTGTATAGGCCTGTCTTTGCGGATTATTGAGAAACCGGGTGGTACCAGCATGTCCAGAATGGGGTGGGATAGGGTGTTTAGCCATGTTTCCCTGATGAAGGCTGCATCAAGGTCATGAGAGAGGATGAATTCATCTATTCCCATTGCATCTTTGACTGCGGACCAGCTGTTGATGAGCATACAGTTCAGGGGGGATCTTCGTTTGGTTTCAAATTGTCAGGCTTGGCTCTGGGAATGGCTGAAAGAAACAATGGGGGTCTAGAGGCTCTGCGGGGGGGGGGGAAGTTCCCTACCCACCACAGTGATGACTTGGATTGAGGCAGTGAGAGTCGAGTTCAGGGGTGGGGTCTGGGCTGGCTGGTTAGGGTGGAGTTTGTACGAAGCAACGAGTGCGCTCACTTCCTGGGGGGAGAGGGAAGTTAAATTTCTTCTGGGGGTGACTGTTTGCGGCTTCGTCAGGTCTTTAGTGAGAGGAGGCAGGGAATCTGGGTGAGGATGAGCCTGGTTGGAGGGAGGAAAGTCATTCCTAGGGAGAGGCGGTGGGATGTGAAGTGGAATCTGGGGGAGGGGAGGGTAGCTGGAGATTCCCAAGGGGAGATAGGGTTTCTTTCAGTCCAGAGATCAGGGTCGTGATTTGTGCTTCAATAAGGTCGAGGCGACGTGATAGCTCGGGTGAAGGGGGGGGGGAGGGTAGGAGGGACTGGACCCTGGATGAGAGGGGCTTTGGGGCGAGTATCTACTCGGGGGGTAGATAGGAGGGGGCTGGCTTGATCGAGTTTGGGGTTCGATTGTGGGCAGGTTGTTAAGGGCGGGGAGTTGCGAAGTTATCTTCAATGAGGGGGGTGGTGAGAACTATAGGAGAGTGGATTGGTGGGTTGGGTGGTTGGGTATCGGAGTTGTTAGGGCTATATACTGATAGCGGGAGGGCTAGAGCGTGAAGGGGGTTGTTGACCAGAATGGGGTGGGGATATTCTTCAATAGCGGGGAAAGTTTGAACTAGTGGGGTGGGGATAGCGGGATGGGGGACAGAGAGACGGAGTTGTTAAGGTGTCTGGAATCTCTGGGGGATGGAGGCAGAGAGTTGGAGGTGTTCCAGTAGCTAGGGAATGGACTAGGATCTCTAGGGGAGGGAGGATGAGAGTTAGTGGTGATTTGGGGACTAGGGAATGGGTGGGTGGGGGTCCTTTGGGGAAGAGAGGGTGGCTGAATTCTGGAAGTTTGGGAGCGAAGGTAGGGGGACGCGGGTGGGGAGAAAGGAGGAGCTGGGGCTGGTGAGGGCGTGGGAGTGGCAGATTGGAAGAGCAAAGAAGGGTGGGGACGTTGGGGTGGATCTTTGAGGACGGAGGACTGAGAGTAGGGGGTGTTTCAGGAGCTGGGGGGAGGGGAGTTGACAGTCCTTATTGGGTGTGAGGGGGGCTGGATGGATGGAGATTGGGTGTGAAGGGTGGCGGACAGGAGTTGTGAGGTAGGGGGGGCTGAGGCTGAAGGTGGCATCTGCTTGGTGGAGTGACATCTTTACTGAAGTCCCCCATTGTGGTCTACGGCAATTTCTGAAGTCACTTTGCACCTATGCACCAGGCTTCCCTGGTGTAGGTATCCTGGTTCCTCGGGTATCCACGGGTGGGTCAACTCTCTAACCTTCTGTCTTCCACACAGTTTTTTCAGGGTCCACTGGGAAGGGTCCTTCTTCTCCAAAACTGCAACTGCAACTTTACTGTTCACTACTATTGAGTATGCAGCTGTGTTTCCACTCTGCACACAGCCTTCGTGGGGTTCCTGGGTACCTACCTTGGGTGGTTCTTCGTGCCCTCACCTCTTCTGCCTCTCCTGGTCCAAGTCCCGACTTCAGCTGCAGATCACATTCCACTATATTAGTATATGTTTTTTTCTCCTCCTGGAGACCACGGTGTATTGTGCTTACTTACCTCTTGCAATTGAAGTATTATTGTGTATTTGTGTTGATATCTCCAGATAGAAGATATATCGATGTGTTAGTGAGTGTAGTGTAATTAATGGACGTATTTTTTTTATAACTACTCTCTGTGGTTCTTTTTCGTTTAACCTACACTACATGATTAGATCTGGTAAAACAAACTGCTTAACACTCCTTCTGGACTAAGCCTGAAAACTGCTCTCCAGGGCTACCACTAAGAGAGCTTTCTAAGGTTGCCTAAGACCACTAAAATCCCCATAAGGGTTGTCTGGATTAGTGCACGGTGCTTCACTTAAATAAGTGTGCAGCATATACTAAGCCAGTCTCCTACAGTATGTGACTAGTAAGTCTGTGGATTGCAAAGTTGGATATTGCTTTACTCAAGTTGAGACCCTCACTTGATGTTATCATGGACCCTTGTTCCTATCCTGGTCTTTCCTTTGACAACCTAGTGCATTCTGAGTATTCTAGTCTTTGTATTCATCTACCTTATTAAACAATCACACCTGCTAATTATTATTTTTTATATGAAAAGCAGAGGAATGGAAATGGTGTTGCATCGAGTCAGATGGTCACACTAGCTCCCCTCCATCACAGCAGCATGGATTTGGCTCTTAAAATGCATTTTGAAGTGCTACCTGAGCTGCCACAGAAACTCAGATAGAAGTGGTCTTGCCTGGGAACATTGTGTTTCCTGACTAAGCACCCATCTCACACACACACACACACAACAGCATCTCACCAACAACTGGAATCCAGCTAGGCAAATGCAGACATGTTTACATTAGCATTCGGTTCATCAGCCACTTCTACCATTTGCCCTTCCACAGTTACTGTTCATGTTGACATTTGCAATAAAGAAGTTGACTGCTCTTCATCATTTCAGTTTCACAATGCAACTCACCCACCACCAGGACAGAGAGAAGGTCTACGATCTCTTCAGAGTTTGCCTACTGGATTGCCTGGCAATGAGTCAGGCAGTGACACCCGGGTGGTGTGGCATCATTTTGCAACATGGTGCTCACCAGCAATCTTTGTAGGAGACTGGGATCCTAGTGAGGCACCCCCCTGTGAGTAACATTAGGAGCCCTGTAAAATGAGGTACCTTTTCTTTGCACAGGTATTATATAAACGCAGAGCGCTGGGCTGCAAATCTAAAGTGCCATGGGAAGAATACTTTCACCAATTCAGCTAAGATGGCACTTCCAGACAACCTCAACTCTGATGTTAATGAAGTGACTATTCAATGTCTCACTAACCTTTGTGTCTTGATAGACTATTTAGCTCCACTGTAAAGCAAAAGGAAAATGCCCATACCCTGTGTCCCATGGTTCAATAAGTCCCTCTATGATGAAAGATGATGAAAGAAAAAGCTAAGGTACCTTTATTGGAAATGGAGAAGATCACCCTCTACCATTAATCTTTCTAATCTCCAATATTCTAGAACACACTACCGCAAACACATTTTCTACAAAAAATCAAATTACTTCCAATCCCTCTGTGACTCTGCCATGAACAGACCAAAGAAACGTTTTGACTTAATCAGAAATACCACTAATACCCCCTCGTCATCTAAAATCCCATTTGTTTAGCCTCCCAAAAAAGCAAAAGAATTTCTTCAATACTTAGATACAAAAGTAAATTTGCTGCTTGACCATACTTCACATCCAATCCAATGGAATGCAAATCCAAAGGCTCCTGGCACAGCTTTGACATCATCACCTCTCTCAACATCTAAGGCGGTTGATCATGGTGTCCCTCAAGGCTCTATTCTTGCTACCATCCTATTCAATCTCTACATCAAACGTCTAGGAGAATTACTAAAAAAGTCTGGGATCCCTTATTACCTCTATGCTGATGACATCCAACTCTACCTTAAGGTGGCCTGCACACATGAGATTTCACACCGCGCCACCACCCTTAAATCTATCTAAGAATGAGTGACATTTCACCACTTAAAACTAAATCCTTCGAAAACGGAGTTTCCCTCAAACTCAAACTCCCCGTCTCCTGTAAAATCTTGGATGGATAATCCTGACATATTGAACTGCAAACTTAGCATAGTTGATAGTGCTAAATCCCTAGAAGTCATCCTGGATAAGAGACTTAACCTCCATTCCCAAATCAACACAATGGCCAAAAATGCATGTTACCAGCTTCTCCTTCTCAAGGGTATCCAACACATAATTCCCGAACAGACCTAAGAAAACATTGTTCAATCTTTGGTACTCTCCAGGCTTAACTATTGCAATTCGCTCCTTGCAGATCTCCCCAACATCCAGCTTTCTACTTTGAAATACACCCTTCATTCAGCAGCTCACTTCATCTAAGAGGACAAAAGAAACAACCAGATCATGCCTATGCTGATATCTCTTTGCTGGCTTCCTACTGCAGCCAGGTCAATATTTTGGACTGCTTGTATTACCCATAAAACCATTCATACTTCCAACCCTCCCTATTTACTAAATACTGAAAATGTCAGGTGGCTCAAGACCTTCACGTAATGCTGGAAATCTACTGCTTGAACCGCCGACTTTCAAAAGGGAAAGGCTTATGGCACAATATTTCTCTGGTAGTCTGTCCAGAATTTGGAACTGACTCCCTCAATATCTCTGTACTACCACCTCTTTTCGCATCTTGAAAAAGGACATTAAAATCCTTCTCTTCCAAAGATTCTGGGGCATATTCTCAAGAGCGTGTGATAACCATCTCAAAAGTAACTTACCGCAACTTCCAACATCGCAGTCTAATGTGGGAAATTACGCTGTGTTAACAAAGCATTCTCAACACGGCAGCACCATGTGATATTCTCCAGATAACGCTTCAAATGACCACGTTAAAATCAATGCCACGCTGCAAAAATGCAAAACGCAAACGTAAAAAAATCTGCAACGAGGCCAATCGCTATACAAAAATCTTCGAAAACCAGCTACAGGCCTGCAATTCACATGCTTCAGGCGGGAAAAATCACCATAAAAGTAGAACAAAACTGACAAACAAATGCCAAACAACAGCGAAGCACAATGGATTAGGTGTGGGCGGAAAATCCGTTCCGCTCGCGGATTTTGCGGATTTTCGGGAAATTCGCAATCCGCGAGATTCGCGAATCTCCCGCAAAATCCGCAAATCCGCGAGCAGCGGATTTTGCTCGCACTGTTCGCGTGAGTTCGCGTGAGTTCGCGCCCCGCGAATAAGTGCAAAATTGCAGAAATACGATTTTAGCAAAACTGAAAGTAACTACTTACCAGGTTCAAAAGTTCAGGCTCATCATTAGTAGCCATTTCCTGTAGTGCTTCCTGAGGGGCCCCTCCAGAGTTCAGTTGCCAGTTGAAACTATTATGTGACCCTGCTCTGAACCTCAGAATAGTTACACATATGCCACAAAGGTCCTGAATTACAGCTAAGGGAGACAAGCAGGAGCCAGGCTGGAAGTTAAAATCCATTAATCAGCCCCTAATTCATTATTGTCAGTTGGGGCAGGGCAGGTGTTGTAACTAATTTTGCAACAATGAAAGCACTTAGCAAGTGCAAAAGATCACTAATCAGGGCGCACTAAGGAAGCAGGTGCCAGCTAAAAAAATATTCTGTGACACATTAATCAGCCCCAAATTAATTCAGGTCACTTGAGGCAGGGAAGGTGTGCTTTGCTTTGCCGAAAATAATGTACACTGGACAACCAGAGGGTGTGGTGATGAAACAGAGGGTGGCATGGGTGGGCCAGAGGGTGGCATGAGTAGTCAGAGAGTGGCAGTGGTGACAGAGAGTGGCAGTGATGAAGAAGAGTGTCCTAAACAGGCTGGACACGTAGAAACAACAAGTTCGCAAAACTTGCGACCCGACAGGTAAGTTCGCAAATTGCGAAATTGTAAAAACCCTCGCGAACTGGCAGAAACACGGGCGAACACAAAAAAAAAAATCCGCAAATTTGCGGGAATTCGCGGATTTTGCGGATTGCGAATCCGCAAATCCGCAAAATTCGCGAACGCGAGATCCGCAAAATTCGCCCATGCTTACAATGGATGTTGCTGGAGCAAGTACGCAGAAGAGACAGAACCCTACAAGCCCCGTTGAGGACCTGTCTGAGACCTAAGATCAGGAAGGCCAAGGAGAAGAACAAAAGGAAGAAGTGCTTCAGTCCGCAGGAAAACATGATCCTGATAACGGAGGTGGTCAAGCACCATCAAAAACTGTTTGTCACTTCCACTGTGTGATTGGCAACAAAAAATGGACCATGGCAGTCCATCGTGGACAAGGTGAATGCAGTTGGAGTGCTGAAGAGGACAATGGATGAGGTCAAGAGGCGCTGGAATGACTTCAAGCACAAAACCAAGCTGAAACTTGCCAACAACCCCGAAGGCAACAATGCAGACTGGAGGTGGGAGTCCTGCGTCACAGGAGGAGCTGGATGATATGGAAGAAATGGTGTCCACAGTCATCAGTGGTGAGACGGTGGCTGGAGTCGGGGCACCGAACACTGCTCAACATGACCAGACACAGGGTGAGTAACGATGTGGGAAAGGGGGGCAGGGGAAATGGGCACAATGGCACACATGTACAGTTGAGCTCAACACATCTGCGGACAAACCATGCCCCAGCCCCCAACTCCCACCAAGAGACCAATGTACCCAAGTATGCAACATCTCAGCACTGTATAAGCACAGAAGTCAAAGGTACATCGTAGAAAAGGGATAAGGGGCAGCAAAATCGGAGCAGCAGGGGCCACTCCCCCAAAATGCAGCACACACACATAACATGCAGAGCACATCAACAATGGCACCAATGTGGCACAAACCGCAACACGTCCACAACAGCACACAGCTGGTGTCAACTGGGTGTAGACACAGGCCATTCACAAGTGGCATTGTAGGGAAATGTGAGTTGATAATGTACCAGTACAAACACAAAAATGTCTGTTGTCGAAATGTCCACTGTCCCCCATCAAATAGGCAGCTCCTTCCAAACAGCCACAATGTACACAATCATGCAATCTGTATGCAAACATGTACAATGCGACAACATACATGTGAACACATTGTTAAACTGCTTCTCCCATTCACATTGCAGAGGGACAATCAACAACACATGCAGAGCATCCCGAACCTCTCTTCTCTGATGACCAAGAGGACCAGCACAGCTTCAACTCTGACACCCTCCATGAGTTCATTGTAAGCCACCACAGCCCACCTCCAGGAGCAGGGCAGCCAAGCTACAAAGAGGACACCCCACCCCTTGCACAGACCACACAGGAGGCAGCACCCACCACCACTGCTGTACTGTGCCATTCATGTATCTGGACTCTGTTTCAGGTGACGGGTCTCTCTCAGATGTGGAACCTGGTGAACTGCACTATATACCGGCATGTGGTTGGAGACACACCGGTGGCAGCAGGTGAGCAGTGTGGCCTGGGTGTTCAGTATTTGCACTCTCTCTCCCTGTTCCTTTCTTCTTTTTTCTATCTCTAGCTCCCCTTCTCTGTCCGTCTCTCTATCTCTCCCCCTCTCTGTCTGTCTATCTCTCTCTCTCTCCCTCTCTGTCCATCTATCTCTAGCTCCCCTTCTCTGTGCGTCTCTTTCTTTCTCCCCCTCTCTGTCCGTCTATCTCTCTCTCTCTCTCTCCCTCTCCGTCCATCTATCTCACGCTCCCCCTCTCTGTCCATCTATCTCCGCTCCCCCTCTCTGTCCGTCTTTCTCTCTAGCTCTCTCTCCCTCTCTTTCTCTCTCTCTCTCTCTCCTTTGCTCTCTCTCTGTCCCTTGATGTGCGCAGGACACACCTTCTCATCATGATTTTTGTCTTGCAGGCTGTGACCTACGGATTGTCCCGAGGGGAGCCGCCATGTGTCCTCATTTCTGTTCTGTGTTTATTTGAATACATTTTCATTTGTTGATTCAAAGGTGAATGTGTGATGCTCATTTTTGTGACTACACTCTTGTCCGTGCTGGATAACATCAGAATGCATGTAGACCGGGGAAAACAGTCGCCCTGGTATTACTAGATCTCTCGGTGGCGTTTGATACCGTACCACACAACCTGCTATTAAAAACTCTTGCAGCTAAAGGTATCCGGGACAGAGCATTGGGGAGGTTGCAATCATTTCTGGTGGGCAGAACGCAATCAGTGCGCATGGGTAACTTTTCATCCCCGCTCCGGAATATCAAATATGGTTCCACAGGGGGCCTCATTGAGCGCAACGTTGTTTAACGTGTTTGTATCTTCCCTGGCAGCGATAGGAAGAAAGTGGGGTGTTGAAATCTGTTCCTACGCAGATGACACCCAACTAACTGTAATCCTGGATGAGAATGATGACCCTAAGGACAGGCTACTAAACTATCTCACCGAATTGTCTGACTGGATGTATCGCCATTGCCTAAAACTGAACGCAGACAAATCAGAAATATTGCTGTTCGGTGGACATACTCAACTGTGGAATAACAGCTGGTGAGCGGCGTCCCTGGGCACCCCCCAATTCCTACACTGACAGCAAGGAATTTGGGAGTAACAATCGATACCACCCTGTCTATGAAATCTCACGTGTCAACAATCTGCTGCAAAGGCTTTGCCTTGCTAAAGATGCTCAGAAGAGTCTTCCCCTGCATTCCCATAGAATGCAGAAGGATCCTGGTTCAGTAACTACTGATGAGTAGGCTGGACTACGGAAACTCCCTGTTTGTAGGTATGTCAGATTACCTCTTTGCCAAACTATAAATAGTGCAGAACGCGGCGGCCAAGGCAACATGCAAGAAATGAAAATTTGACTCAGCCAAGAGCTGCCTGAGAGAGCTCCATTGGCTGCCAATGAGGCACCCAATGGAGCCTCATGAGCAACCTTTAAAATGCTGTGTATAACACACAGAGCACTACACAACACAGGCCCACTTATCCTAAGAAATAGGATTCAGTTTTATGTACCAACCAGAAATCTCTGCTCTCAAGTCACAGCAAGAGCAAGAACTACTTGAGTGAAGAGAGCTAGGATGGGGGAGCGAGCCTTCTCCCACATAGCCGCAACCAAATGGAATGAGTTGCCCGTGGCTCTTAGACTTATGGACTTTCACCTATCATTTAGGAAACAATTGAAAACTTTTCTTTTCCCTAAATCAGATTAAATGGTAGGACTCAAGCCAACTCACCACTCACTATAGTTATTGCAGCACCGTGATATCCTGCTCAGGATGATTGTTAGCGCTTTATAAGAAAAGATAACATAACATAACATAACACATGCATGTCACCAGATGTGATTGACATCAGAATATTTCGGTATACACCTGTTACAACGCAACTTTTACAACTACCTACTATTACAACGCAACTTTTACAACGCATACCATTACAACGCATTGCGCTGGGGGGCGCTCTAGGATAGGGAATAAGTATAATTTACTATCCAACACCTTCCCTAGTGTCCACGGGGACTGGAGTTAGAATAGTAAATTATACTTACCACTATCCAGCACCTCAAAGCGCTATGCGTTGTAATGGTATGCGTTGTAATGGTCGCGTTGTAATAGTAGGTAGTTGTAATGGTATGCGTTGTAACACGGTACATCCGAATATTTCATACATGATTCCGTGTACAATTAAGCAGAAAACCTGTGCACACATTAGGCAATAAATAATCCGATAGATAAGTATTAGGAGCAAAATAGGACAGTCCCACGAAGGAATATTAGTTCTTAAACTTGTCTTTAATCGTGCATCCAGTACAGTTTACACACAGCCTGCCGACACATGCTTCATTGTAGAGCACAGTATTCTACAAATCTTCAGGGCTATATGGCTGGATCCAAAATTGGACTGCCCACATCCAGTGATAATTCCAACCCAGCAGGGTAGTGAGACAATTGGATAAGGCTAAAGGGATGAAATAGCAGTCAGACAATAATAGGCTGGTTCCAGAGAAGACGCAGATAATAAGCAAATCAATGACGGGTAGTGATGCAAATTAATTATTGCTTATTATCGGCGTCTTCTCTGGAACCAGCCTATTATACTTATCTATCGGATTATTTATTGCCTAATGTGTGCACAGGTTTTCTGCTTAATTGTTGTTATATGGTTCTCCATACATATTGAGGGGTTTTGAGGGTTTCCCCTTCCTGTTAGCACCATTCTGAATTTTGTCATTATTTTACACATTACGTTTACTCGGCTTGAGCGCCATTACTTCCTGGGTACTAAAACCCATCCCAAATTACCAAGACATGATTCCGTGTAGTTGATGTAGCATGTCTTTGGCCAGGTGGGGCCCGGGGAGGGGGTTCCTAGGGATGGTGGCGGTGGGTGTTGTGGTCCTCTTGGGTGTCCGGTCTGCTTGCTCAGTGGCTCCATGGCATCTGTTGCCCTTCAGGTGTGGGTCTGGGCTGGGCTCCCTTTTCTGGTGCAGGCTGTGGTCTGACTTTAAACCAGGTCAGAGAAGGTCTTAGTTTCCTGCTGCTAACACGCCTTATCACATGTTTTGTGGTCGTATCGCCAATCTGGCTGGTAGTTGAGAATGTTGCGGAGTGGTGTTATCGCAGCTCTTTGCACGTGAATGCCTACTCTGCATCTCATTAGCGATAGTTGCGGAGGTCATCTGTGGCGTTGTTTATTGCGGCTGGTATCGCAGGAAAATGGTGCTATGGGGTGTTAGCACCAGCTTGTGAATGGGGTGATACATTTATTGTGACTTTGGCTGCGATAATGTGCTGTTAACTCAGCGATAACTTCTTGAGAATATGCCCCACTGTTACTAATAAATCTCTGTTTCATGTTCCTCACTGGAGAACTAGTTTGTTCTTTCTCTTCAACGGTGGAATATGTACTTTTGAAACCCTAATCTCCCCAACTTTAGTTTGCAATATGAAATCTTTAGTGAATCTTTATTTTGTAAAACTGTAACCATCACTCTGCTTAACTCTAGCACTTATATGTCTTGTCACCTCTACCATCTTACCTATAATGTCTGATCTAATGGACTTTGCTCTATTGTAAAGCATTCTGACACCTCTAGGTGAGGTACAGGATAAATAAAATCGCGTAAATAAATATGATTTCTAGAGAGTAGCACACCATCAGAGGGTTGTGGTAAGTTAAAGGTGAGGTGTGACTCTGACATGAAAATGGGCTGGGGTAGAGTTGGTCACCTGTGAGACAGTTTACTACATACAACAGTAGATTAGGGATCTAGTCAGTGAGAGCTAAGGCACTCCTATCACTGGGCAGAAAAACTAAAGCAGAGCACGCCATGTGAGAGTTGCACTTGTTCTGGGGAAGTAGGGCAAAACCTACCAGTCTAATTCTAAGCACACCTATGAAAGAACATGTCTGTCAGGCCAATATCAATCCAAGATCATGCACATATCTGAAGGGCCAGTCAAATGGCAGGTCTACAACAGAAAGGCTGGTGGGGATGTGGGACTTATTGTCCTATCTACCTTCAAAGAGGCACCTGCATGCACTATGGCAGGAAGAAAGTGCTAGAGATAGTCACTTGCCAGATGCAACTCTTTTCAAAGTCAGTAATTAGTCCGGTATATCTGTGAAAAAATCAGGATTATTAAGGCACAGTGAATCATTTGACAGGTGCACCTTTGACAAGCGAGCGGGACTGAAACAGTACCAGTCACAACAGATTCACTGCTGTCAAGGAGTGGGAGCTGGGTTAAAGTCAGTCATGTGATATGGGTCATATGATATCATTAATGGGCACGCTGGCTCAGAGCAGAGCTGTCTGTTTTCAATTGCAGTGTCAAAACTACTACTTTTAACTTGGAATTTCTTGAGAGAGGGCATGAGTTAAAGCCAGCACAGTTCACAAAAAGAGAGTAAAAAAACGCTCATTGTTTCTGATCTCTGTTGCCTGGGTATGTACTTATTTGAAGAAACTATGTGGTCTTTATACTAAGATTTAACACTGTGTTTGCATCACAAAAGAGACTCAAAATTATACTAAATTCCTTTTAACTAATTTACTTTTCAGTGCTAATCTTGGTTAACTCTGAAAAAATCTCGAAAGAACAGCAAAACAGAGGATAGCTCTGCTTTGCATTACTTAGCACCAAGGGAGCGTACCATGGGTGGTGCTTGGGCATTCCCATGCAAACAGCCAAGGTTTCTGGCGATAGACCCTATTTACTTCAACAAATAGACAATGTTTAGCGTGAAAGGTTGGTGCCCATTTAAAATAGGCACTATGAAAGAGAAATGCTTTAGTTTCTGCTTTCTTTTCCAACTTTGTATGTGTGCTGCACTGTCCAGCACACATACAAATTGAAAAAAGATTTCGTTAGTCTAAGCATGGTATTTTGTACTGGAAGGGTTCACTTCCAGTACAAAACCTATGCTGGACTCATAGAGACACCCTTGCACTATATTACACAGGCGTGTCTGTGGTGCAGGGCATTTAACAACAAGGGGTGGTGATGGACAGAGTTTCTGAATTAAGCAGAATACTCTCACCCAGTCAAGAGATCAGGGCTAGATCCAACACCGTTTTTTAGCTCACTGCACCATCCCAGCTCAGAACCTGGCTATATGTAAATTAGTCTGTTCCTGTCCCAGTGCATGATGGGAACAGGGCAAACCAAACTACCAAGCCAATTCTTAAACTGGGAAGGAAACAAGCTTCCCCGGAAGCGTGTCTCCTTTCCGGTGAAGAATCTGTAGGCATAAAAGTGACGCATTGCTGGAGTGTGTCACAAAAGTGACACAACTACAGCAATGTGGGGCAGATTACAATTACTGGAGCATGCCTGTATATCGGCAAGGATGTGCCAGTAATTGTGCGCCGCAGCTCCGCCACCCATGATGCGCCACATTTACAATGCGGCGCACCATGGAACAAAAACGGCACAGATTCCTCACGCATCTGTGCCGTGAAAGCGGCGCATTGCTGAAGTTGCATCGCAAGCGCGACACAGCTGTAGCAATGATCAGGGGGGCCCTATGTGTACAGTGCTGCGTCAATCCTTACGCCTGCTTCAAGCAGGCGCAGGGTTATGACGCAGCATGGGCCCAAAAGTGACTAAGTGAAATCTTGTAGATTTCACTCAGCCACTTTTGGGAGGCTTTCCTGTGCAGGAATGCCTCCCCCTGCGATGGTACGCCTCTTCTGGCGCAGGGCTTTACAACGTGACGCATCCGGGAGAAGCGTCACGTTGAAAGATTATAAATGTACATAAATCTATCTGTATTTAAATTGGTACTTTTATCTACTTTATAACATTATATGTTCATATGGTGTTTTTTCTTTTTTTCATGTAATTTTTTTATTTTGTTTTAGTTTTTGTTATTATAGAAAAGGAGATATGTTGTAGCTTGGTTACAGTTTCAGGGTTCATTGTGTGATGAACTTGTTCACTGGGTTCTGGAGTGTGGAATCCAGGGATTAGGTCAGAGGACTACCGTTTCTGAAGGAAGAAAGATCCTGTATGCCATTGGGGTTGTTTTACAGAATAAACCTGTTTTACAACATACAACCACTGTTTCTTCGTAACTTAACAATAATCAACAAGTAAGAACAACAACATATTCTGAGCTTAAAAAATGTTCAGCTGTTTCCTAGTATATACGTTGCCTCTTTGTCCCTCTATACCTTTGTTTATACACATTACAAATCCATATCTTTAGTAATTGCCGATACTTGATGAAATGGTAGTATTTCACGTTGTTTCACAAGGAACGGAATTAGAAACTACGTACCAATTCTGATTTTAAATTGTGATTTCTTGTTAGAACATTCTACTAGTGCCATCTAGTGGTAAATGAGCAGCATGACGCATGATGGAATTTATATAATAAAAGTAGGTGCTTGTTAACTTTTCTTTGAATGCGCCAGCTGTGGTTTTGTGAGTTTAAAAAGTGTAGGGTAAGGTGTACAAAAGTTTGAAGCCTCCTTTTAATTGATTAAAGGAAGAGCAGGTCCTATCTATAACAGGCACCTGTTTCCCTATGTTGCGTTTATAGAGGACAGCACTTCCTTTAATACGGCTGGCGGCCAGGAAAACCTTGGTGCAGACTCTTGTTGTTAGTAGGTTTGATTATGGTACTGCTCTTTTGGCTTATCCCATTTAAACATTACTCTCTGAGCAAGCAGGTTGTGCAAAATACAGCTGCATGGCTCATTTGTAATCCCCATTCAGATCTGCATCGACCCCTCTTCTAAGAACATTTGTTGGACCTGACCCTTTTTGCAGGTTTATCCCCAAACCTTTTGCCACCTATTTCTCTGATTCTGTTTTTGTTGGCTTTAGGACTACGGGCATGTTACTACAGCTGATCAGTACTTAAGTGCATCTGCTCTCTGTGTAAATTGTACATCTGATTGTTTCTCAATGATTATCATATTTGATTTACTGGTAAGTCTGTAGTAGAGTGAAGTAGTGTGGCGCACTGGTTAGAGGCGGCAGACTCGAGAGCAGAGGACGGCCCGGGACCAGGGTTCGATTCCCGGCGCGGCAGGTTTCTGGACCAGGGTCAGCGGACTCGATAATTCTCTCGCCTTGGTGCCCACTCTGATCCGCGATCACACTCAGCAACTCTGGGCATTAGCTTGCCTCATCTTCACTAACGGCCCCACCAGACTGCCGGGGATGCCTGGTCTCACCCTGGAGATACCCATTAAGGGACCATATCTCAGGGAAGCCAGGAAGGGTTTCGCAGCGGTCGAAGCGCCTTGGGCCCCTACGGGTAAGTAGTGCACTATATAAATGCCTATACATTTACATTTACATTTAGAGTGCACAGTGTGTTGCCAGGGCCTGTACATTAAATGCTGCTAGTGGGTCTGCAGCACTGGTTATGCCACCCACATGAGTATTCCTGTAAACCTGTCTCAGGCCTGTCATTGCAGTTTTAAACTGCCATGTGGCCCTGTCAAGTGGACCCATTTGCTCGGCCCTAACCTTCCCTTTTCTACAGTCATCCCTAAGTTACCCCCATTGAGCAGGGTGCAGTGTATGTCAAATGAAGGACATGTACTTGTGTGTTCTAGATGCCCTGATAGTGAAACACTACCTATTTTGTTTTTCATTATTGCAACAACTAGCTATCCTATAGGCTATCATTGAGCCTGCCTTGTAATATTTAACAAGTGTAACTTTCAATTGGGAACAGTTCAACATTTGTAGTTTAGGCTCCAAGAACCCATCATTTCATAACACACCTTTTAGTAAAGGTGGTTTTAAATTGTATCTTTCAAAATGCCTTTTTTAGAAAGTGGTAAACTATGGAGTTAACCCCTTTACCATACACCCAAAATGGACCTCTTGAAACTTTCACAAAACTAGGAAAATGTCTGTGGTTAATAAAGTCTACAGTTTGGAAAACAAGGTCAAGCAATTTCATTTCCTTGGTCCGTGTATTTGATTCAATGGTCAATTCAATCAGGTTTTCAATATTGTAAACTTTAATTATGCCTTGAAAACATACACTCCTCTATTTTTTCATAGATTAAAAATACTGCATAGAACTAAACTTACATAATACAAAACAAAACACTGTGAATTTGTGCATAAAAACAATTAACATCAAGCAATACTAATGGTTTTCCTACTGGGGATATGCCCATGCTGCCATTCCCCATGCTGTTCAGTAAGGTAGCTGAGAAAGTGCCAACTGGGGCTGTGAGAGCCCACACAGCTCCAAAGAAAGCAGTCACAGGGGGTGTGACAGTGCCAACGGGAGCTGAGAAACCAATAACTGAGGCATCAGGAGGCAAGGAGTCCAAGATTAGAGGGTCAGCTGATACTATCCCCAAATTACACTCACCCTCTAAAGAGAAAGGTAAAGATGCAATTATTGAAAAGGCCCATCCCCCAGAGAAAGTCTCAAAAAGAATAAATCGCCACATAGATCTGCCCTTGAGGCGGCCCCATACGCTATTGTTCTCACAGGGGTCCCCGAACTTATAGAAGGGAAGATGGAAGGTTACTTTGAACTAAAAAACAAAGTAGTCCATTGGCTTACGAACAACAGGCCACTGCCCCCCAACATAGATGGAGAGATAGCGCATGTGAGAAGACTGACCTGGGTGGGACAGAGACCCAAAGATTTACTTGGGGACAGCGGCGGTGCGTCCATTGGGGCGTTGGGGCGTTGCCCCCCCAATGCGCACTGCCGCCATCCGGGACCGCCAGTGTGCCTAGTAAAATAAAACATTGTGCATTATTCAGCAACTAGTTTCTGGCCGGCCAGTCACCGGGCCGGGCCAGAAACCATCGGGAAAAGGGGGGGTGGGGCTGTGCAGGGGCGCTAGTGCGCGTGTCCTCTTTCGGACAGGTCATTTTTCTGCCCGGTCGGAGCATGCGCACTAGCCCCCCCCCTTTGCATACCGGGGGTTGCCTCATGCCACAGCCCCCAGCCTCCTAATGGGGCTGGGAGTTTGGCTGCTCTAACCAATCCATCCCTTGACCTGCTTGATGACGTCTGGGATGACGTGACGTCACTCACCTCCTTGGTCACTCTCACCCCGCACCCGCAGCCACTTCCACACACAGTGCTGCTGCCCGCTTCAAACGTGGTGTGCGTGCTCCTCCTGTCCTCCTGATGGTGACTCTTCCTGCTGCCTCCTGAGCTGGACTACTACCGTAACAACATCGGCACGACACGGAGAACTACTGAGGTGAGTCACAATGGTGATGGTGGTGATTACCGCCCTTTTGAATTTTATTTCAAACTCCCACCCGTTCCGTATTACCCATGATCCCACAGCTGTACCCCCCTGAGAGTGCCATGGCGGGTTTGGCCATCCGGCATCGTTTCGGTCTGTAAGTATTTTTTTGTAAATACAGCGCCTCCTATGGCAGCCGGTTTGATGTTTTCACTAGTGCCACTGCCGCCACTCTTGAAGTCATGACAGTGCGCAGGGAATTGAGTGGGGGCGGGAGGAGAGTGAGTGAGGGAAAGAGTCTGTGAATCTGCTGCATGCATCAACGTGCAACCTGGCGGCCGTTAGTCCTCACCCGAGTGTGATGTGTAATTCCGCCATTGTACAGAGCTGCATGTAGGAATGAGAGCTCAGTAGGTCCATGCACCTTCTGCTCAGATTTGAGTCAGCCTTTATTTCGTTAGGAAGGTGTCCTGGTTAGTTTGCAAGCGAGTCGTGGTAGGGTGACCAGATTTCACGGATTTGCCTCGACATTCACGGTGTTCAGAGGACTGTCCCGGTGTTCTCTGTAATTGTTAAAATACATGGTTTTGGGAACAAAGGCCAGGTCGTCCTGCAAATGAGAGTTGAAAGGTATACTCTCTTTAAGTAATGTATCTGTTACAGGGGCCCAGGAGGTCGCCAGCTGCGTGCACGCGGCAGCAGAGGGGAGACAGAGGGGGGCTCAGGGTGAAGGACGTGCCATAGGTAATGTTATGTACGCCGCCGCGTAGCTGGGAATACACAGCTTTTCAAGGCAACGCAAAAATCGGGACAGAAGTAAGTCTATGTTTATGTCTGGACATTTATAGATGTTGCTTATCAAAATCTGTTACCCCTAGTCGTGGGCATAAAGTTTTAAGATGGCCCTCACATCAGTAATACCGGGAGGCACGTACATGGTTATTGATGTCATCTACCAAAGGGTTTCTAATTAACTACTGTAGCCCAGGGCATTACACATGCATCACAGCCTCTTTCATATATGCGCACATTTGGTAAAATGTGTTATTGACCACAATGCCAATTGAACAGTACGCCTGCTGGGGGCATTTCTTCGTAGTTGCCCTGGTTGGTCCTTTTTATGGTGATTATTAGATTGTATTTCTGCTAAATTTTGTGGTAACTTGCATTAATCCTATTCACAACTGCAGCGGGCTGGTCACATTGCAGCTTGTTTCTTTCAGCTTGTTACCTCAGTGAGGCAGTCGGGCAGCATTGGCGGTGGCGGGAGCAGCCTATTTTGGTGTGGGCAATATCAGGGCGAGTCTTGCATCTTGGTGGGAGCGTCACCTGGGTTGGTAAGCACATGCAATGGCTGGGTGAAAGCCAAGCAGTGTTGGGCTGGGTTAGTACCTCACTAGGGAACCAGGTTCGAGTCGCAGCAGGAACGCACAACAACCTGTGATTCTGGGCAATTCACTCAACCCCCACCCGTGCATGACAAATAAATGGGTCAAATATGTATCGAAACTGGTGCTCAAGTGAAGTGCGCAGGTGAGTGAGTCCGAGGGTGGGCCCTGCATGCAGGGCTTTAAGTGGGATGAAAAAACTGGGGTCTCTCAAAGGGGTCGTGGCCTATATCATTAAGGTCGTGGCTTAAAACAGGCATTTAAAAAAAATCTGTGCTCAGCATAATTGGCCACCCACCTGGTATTTTGCTGCTTCTGGTTATTGCCCCCACATATATAATACAAGTAACATTACACTGACAACACGCCCGGACAATTGGCTTTGTCTAAGGTTGTCAGTTGCATAAAATAAATATACTACATGCATACATACAACTATGGCTTTGTTGTAGATAATGTTGAAAATGCTTTAGTTATTATGCAAGAGGTTGTGGCCTAAAGGCTAGAGCTGCCAACTTTGCTTGCAAATGCACCATTTGTCCACTCGATTTTCACATTTTTCTGGGTGGGGGTGTTCGGGCACGCGCGCCGCGCTTGCGAGCTACAGTGCGGAACTCATTTTCCGCCCCACCAGGTTCAAATGTCACCAGCCGCCACTGCTTGGGGATGTAATAATCATTAACTTCAGAGACCAAAGGGCGGTTACTAACTGGTACCTAGAGCGGGGAGATAAAGGTATATCGACCAGGAATTTAAGGGTACTTTTATCCACAGTCTTTGGTGACACCCTGGGGTAGACGTGATCCTCGTAACAATTTTAAACATACGACTTATACCCCTTTTCCACCACAGAACATAAATACTAATCAATCGAGACTCACACACCATGGTCGTAGGTTCATAGAAAAAACAGATAGTTACTGGGGTGGGAGCTTACAACCCGCCCAATTTACCTCACATACTCCACATTGGTCAATCCCCTTAACGAATCGATATAATGCTTTCTCGGGTTTGGATGACCTAGATTGACAGGCAAGGAACTCCCCGGCGGAACATGTAGCAACATCAACAACCCCGTTAACTATAGTGTCATATCAGAATATGAGGGAAGACACCCTCCGTACTGTAGAGGATCAACATGATTTAAACGTAACTGTTTTAAGCAGTGACATAGTGGTGGAAGAAGCTGAAGAAGTAGTAGATACATATCAACCCCTTTGGGTTGATAGCCATTTTTTAACTGTCCCCTTGGCTCCCACGGACCGTGTTCCATCAAAGGAAATTAGAACCAGAGAAAGTCCCCTCTTAAAGAACACAGGCGCTAAGTGGAGCAATCCTTTTTATAGCCTCCTTTCTTGGAACGTAGTGGGTTTGTCAACTAAGGTTTCCCAGCAATCATGGCTAGATGTTGTCACGGAGCACAGTATTGTATGTTTACAGGAAACATGGACGATAGAGGAACTCCACATTATAGGTTTCCAAACCTTTCACACACCAGCCTTGGTTAGTGTACAGGGCAGAAACAACGGAGGCCTCTGCACTTATGTCGTAATTTCTATAATAATGTGGTTCCTAAAACGATAGAGTCCACAATTCATAATCTCATGACTATCTTAACATCCTTAAGAGACCAGACAACAGGAGAGAAGGTGATAATCTGGGTCGGTGATTTTCATTTCACTGTCTGCCCCCACCATGCAACTGGCCTCTGCGGCCCGCCGACCATAGGGAAGACAGCCCTACTCATTTTGTTCATACAAAATTAGGTAATATCTTTAATGATATCACCTTCCACCTTAATCTATCCTTCGTGAACGAGCTATGCAGCCCGAACGTCCCTTTCCAACCGACCTACAACGGACAAGGGAGCAATTCCGTAATTGATTTTACTTTAATGTCCTCACATCAAGCGGGATTTGTGAGTACATGGGAAACAGGTTCGGCCCTACTTAGTGACCATTACCCCATTTCTTTCACAGTGAAAATTATGGGGGAGGCACGAATAACAAAGGGTAATATCCCTTATACCCCAAAGATCAAACTGGCCGCTAAAAACGGTTATGTCATTAAATGGGAGAAGGTTGAGCCTGCTGGGTTCCTGAAAAAATTAATATTGTCATCCCTCGAAGATATTTGGGTATGTCTGGCACACGATGAGGAACCAGTTAAAGTAACAACTTCCTTTTCAAAAATCCAATTAGCGGTAAAGAATCTATTGTTTAGAGAACATATACGTGTCGCAAATAAAGCGCATGGGTGGTTTGACAATAAGTGCTCCAAGGCACTAAAACTTTAAAAAAAGGCTGTGCAGAGTACACCCAAAAATCCTGACCTAATCCGCCAAGCCAGAAGGACATATAAAATGACTATTAAGACCAGGAAAGCCACTTTAAAGAAGGAGGCCTGGGCGTCCTTACGTGAGGCCTCTCAACGGAGAGATAACACGGCCTTCTGTAAAGTGGTAAATGCTCCATATCTGCAAAGTAGATTTGAGGACTTTATAGATGCAGCAATAACAGGAGACACTTGGGTGACCCATTTCAAACACCTTTACAACAGACCGATCAGCGGACATAGTATGAACACTCCTAATGACATTACATCTAGTTCCAGTGATCTTATCCATCCAATCACATTCCCCCTAGACATAACTTTCAGCTGCCACGAGGTCATTAAAGCCATTAAAGAAAGTTCATCTGGTAAGGCACCTGGCCCCGATGGCGTTCCGATCGACACCTATAAGGCAGAGATAGATCTCTGGGCCCCCTTGCTCACGAATGTGTTAAACGAGGCCAACCAATGTTGGTTCATTTCATCTTGGCCTGACGCCATCGTTGTGCCAATCTTTAAAAAAGGCAATAGAAATGACCCCACCTGCTATAGGCCAATATCGCTCCTAGATGCACTGATGAAGGTGGCCAGCAGAATAATCCTAAATAGGATCCAAATCTGGGGGGAGGAAAATCAGGCTATTTCTAACTTGCAGTATGGCTTCACATCAGGGAAAGGGACCGTGGAACACTGCTTGAACTTGGCCCTACTCATCTCCAAATACACCCAGGCCAAGAGCGGAAAACTTTACATCACCTTTATTGATTTAACCTCCGCTTTTGACTGTGTGGATCAGGAGCTATTATGGAAAACCCTTTCTGACTTGGGCATAGACGGTCAAATCGTAACCTTTATCAAAGAATTATAAAAGGATGCAGGAGCTAGAGTGAGGTTTGGACGCCAGGGGGAGTGCTCGGATAAATTTCCCATTTTGAGGGGCGTCAGACAGGGGTGCATATGAGCACCCCTGTTGTTTACCATATATGTCAATTCCATCGGACAATATTTAAGAGATTCACAACATGACTACCCCTCCATAAATGGGACACCTGTGCCATTATTATTATACGCCGACGACGCGGCGATAATGTCACAGACTAGGCTAGGACTACAGCGGGCCATGGTCAAATTTACTAGCTTCATGAGGGACAGAGGTTTAAAAGTGAATACTTACACAATGTCCTGTGGCCCAGGGTTAAAGAGGGTGTATTGCCCAATAATTTTAGAAGGCCAAAAAATTGAAACAACAGATAGGTTTTGCTATCTGACCGTAACCTTCGATAGGAGGGGGAGCTGGCACGCAGCGGTAGCTGCCAGAAAATTAGCTTACACACGGACTATTGGTTCCTTGAGAAATTTCTCCTCTAAAATAGACGGGAAACTGGTCAAGGAATTGATACACATTTACAAAGCTAAATTTGTATCTACAGCCACATATGGTGCAGGGCTATGGGGGGTAGAATATGCTCAGACCTTACAATGTGGTGAACCAGTTTATTTGCCACCTACTGGGCGTTTCTAAATTCACATCAACTTACATGACACACATTGAAGCAGGAATCCCATATATTTGTGACACCATCAGGATCTCCCCCATATTGTTGTGGCACAAGGTCTGGGTTACTAAGGAGACTACTTTAAATAGAGACTTAATAACTGATTGTCTCGCATTGGACGGGGTAGCCAACATTAGATGGTTATCTTATGTGAGAAACATCCTCACGGAGATAGGTCACCCAGAGTTCTTTGAAAAGATATCTAGCTAGGAGGGGATATCAAGAGGTTCTTTGAAAAAGATGGTTTCTGCCATCTAGTAAGTGTCAGATGGAATCTTGAGAAAAAGAAATACACCGTTCTCAGATACCAGGAAATTACTCACTGTGAGGGTCTACAACATTATCTCACCCTGGCCTTAAGCCCCTATGCCCGCCCGTTGCTGACCCGCCTTAGATTAGGCACTTTTTCCGTTTAGTTACCTTCCCCACCTGTAATGATTGGTCTACGGAAAACCTAACTTGCCCTTGCAACAACACCTCAAAGCAATCAAACATACACTGCGTGTTGTTCTGCAAATTTTACCAGGGACCACAAAGGGCCTTTTTGATACCTGTCCTCAAAGCATGGGGGATTCTCACTTGTAGATCAGCAAATGTGAAACTACAACATTTAGAAGATGATCACATTATCTATGCAGTCTCAAGCTTTTTAAAACTTGTTATTAAATTCAGGAACACCATGTAAAGTCTTTGTATCCTACCCTAAAGTACCAACTATTAATGACTTCCTTTTTTGTATAAGTTTTTATGCGTTAAATCATGCCGCTTTTTATAAGAAATGTTTGATCAAGCTTATTCCGAATATTATGGATTGTATCTTGCTCTTTTTAAAAAAGAAAAAAATTATTTAATGTTATACCACGCTTTTATGATTTTAACCTGAAAATCGAATGAAGCTTGTTTTGATTTGATTTGATTTCAATTAACATCAAGCTGAATGGTGATTCCATATAAACAATAAACATCACGCTGGATGGTGATTCCTTATGAAGTTACACATGAACACCCAAAACTTCACTGAAATGATCAAACCAGTCCAATCATTCATAACCTGAGGTGTCTATCACATTTGTTCACAATGTCACGACCCTCTAGGCAGACAATTTGGGGTTTTCTTTTTTTAATTTTTTTTATTTAATACCAGCTAATTAAACATATACAGATTACATGAAGATTGAGAAATAGACAAATTACAATTTTGGGGTTCACCATATGCAAAATAAAGCAGCAAAAAGCTGCAGCAAGGAAGAGAAAAAGAAAAAAAAGCTAGAGAAAGACATGATAATAATTTAGACAAAACACATGATGAGTATTTCGATTATTGGATGCACTCATGGGTGGTCTCACTTGCTGAGCATCTGTCTTCTGCAGAAGAGACAATGAAATACTATATACAATTAATTTCCTTCTTTCCATCTTATAATTGGTGCCCAGATGTTTTCCCTACCTCCTTTTTTCCATAAACTTCCTTTTCTAGATTATAGGTGGCTAATAATCTCCCTAACCACTGCTGAAACCCAGATGCCAGGGGATCCAGCCAGGCTTCAGCAATGCTTATTTTAACCACTGCCATGGCTATAAAAAGGAAATTACGGTTGTCTTCAGAAGCCTCCTCATTAGTACCGCATATCATTATAAGCTGTGCGGAAAGGTTTGTTTGTATAATAACCCCTTGCGTTCTGCCGCCGGCCGTCGCGTGCACTACCTTCATTGTGCTGCGCACGTCCAACGGCCGACGTAGACCCACCTGTGCAAGGAAATGCCCGCACATTGGCAGAATTACCGCTGTGGTTGACGGGTTAAGGGAACCCCTCAGAAATGTTTCAATTTCACTAAGCCAACCACGCAGCAGGAGGCAAGTCCTGAACATATGCACTATATTGGCATCAGTGCTATTGCAGCGGGGACAAGTGATCCCATCCTGCCCACCTCATTGCACAATACTAGCCAGGGTATAGTATAGAAAAAAATAACATTTTATAGTGTTGATCCTGAAGGGCTGCAGAGAGGAGCACAGTCCTGCCAAGCTCCAATGAGTCTAAAAATACATTATGTGATGTGCCCAACTTCTGCTCCCATTTAGACCCATACCTCTCAAGATCATCTTGAGTAAACAAAGTCAGTTTCAAAAAAAAAAATTCTTCAAAAAAACAACTATCACTGCCTGGGCCCAGGACTCAGGTATAGAGCCTCCTCCCTCAGCCCGGCCAAATGTCCTTACCATATCTTGATTTAATATATGATAGAATGTTTCATAAAATTCCAGGGGTATCTGGTCTGGCCCCACTGCTTTACCTGATGAGAGATTCTTTAGAGCATTATATATTTCCTTTTCTGTCAGATTCACCTCCAGATCTTCAATGTCACTTGTGGCGAACTGCTCTATTTGAATATTATTCAGATACCCCCCTGACATCGTCAAATGACAAGTCTGATTCCTCCTGATGAAGTTTGCTATAGTATCTTTGAAATTCCTCCTGAATACCCTGTGGCTCTTTAATCAGGTTCCCCCCTGCAACCTGTATTTCCACTATCTCCCACATCACCCTCCTCTGCCTTGTCCTTTCAGCTACATATGTCCCACTTGCTCGCTCAATTCATAGCATCCCTGACGCCATGTCAAATATTTCTCTGCAGCCTTAGTCGCTGAGATTGGCCCAATTTCTGCATAAGTTATCACTATCCTATGAGTCCAGCTCTCTACCGGTGCCCCTCGTGCTATTGCACTAGTCAGTTCCTCCTCCAATTCTATCAAAGCCTTATATAGTGTGTTTGTATGTTCTGCTTCTATTTTCCACCGCTGGGCGTTGTAGCTGAACGTCTCACCTCTGATCCCAGATTAAGTGCATCCTAAACCATTCCACAACTAGTACAGTCCCTGTTAACCTCCAAGAACCAAGAACCAAGTAATCCAGGAATTCATGTGATTAATACAATCTGGATCCTTCAACAGAGCACTCTCGAAAGTCCAAACTGATTTTTTTATTACTGATCCCCTAAAATTCACTGTTAATACTAATGGGTTATGGTCTGATATCACAAAAGGATGCTTTTCAATAGTACTTTCTAAAAACAGCTGATTTGAGGTAAAAAAAAGTAATCTAGTCTTACTACCATTTTGTGGGGGGGAGAATTATGTATGCTCATCACAGAGGTTTTTAAGCAGGGAGTGGTGCAAGGTTCAGAGATGGAGGCTCTCTCTGAGTTCATGCCTCAAGGTGACTCACTCTTGGAGGGTGGTGCTGGGGCTGATTTGCCTTTCTTCACTGCAGTACCTGTGGTAACCGCAGGTGCGCAGGATCACCTGGAGGAGGAGCTGAATAGCCCAACGGAAAGCATGCGATGTGTTGGGGAGAAGGTGAAGCAGTTTCCCCTGCTGAAGGGGGAACGGATTCAGGCATGGAACGAGCAGCCCAGGATGGAGGGCATTGGAAACTTTAGCAGGTAACAAGAATGAAGCTCAGCACGGTACTATAGCCACCTCCAAAGGGGGGACAATGACACAGGGACCATTGGTTGTCCCCTGCCTGAAAAATTTATTGGGTTCACCAGACTGTGGAGGGGAAAAGTTTCTTCCCTCACAGATGACGCCATGTCAAATATTTTCTGCAGCCTTAGTCGCTGAGATTGGCCCAATTTCTGCATAAGTTATCACTATCCAATGAGTCCAGCTCCCTACCGGTGACCCTCGTGCTATTGCACTAGTCAGTTCCTCCTCCAATTCTATCAAAGTCTCATATAGTATGTTCGAATGTTCTGCTTCTATTTTCCAATGCTGGGTGTTGTAGCTGAGGGTCTCACCCCTGATCCCGGCTTTAAGTGCATCCCAAACCGTTCCACAACTAGTACTGTCTCTGTTAACCTCCAAAAACCAAGCAATCCAGGAATCCATGTGAGCAATGTAATCTGGATTCTTCAACAGAGCAATCTCGAAAGTCCAAACTGATTTTTTTATTTCTGTTCCCCTAAAATTCACTGTTAATACTAATGGGTTATGGTCTCATATCACACGGGGATGCTTTTCAATAGTACTTTCTAAAAACAGCTGATTTGAGGTAAAAAAGTAATCTAGTCTTACTACCATCTTGTGGGGGGAGAAGTATGTATGCTCATCACAGAGGTTTTTTTAAGCAGGGAGCGGTGCAAGTTTCAGAGATGGAGGCACTCTCTGAGTTCATGCCTCAAGGTGACTCACTCTTGGAGGGTGGTGCTGGGGCTGATTTGCCTGTCTTGACTGCAGTACCTATGGTAACCGCAGGTGCACAGGATCACCTGGAGGAGGAGCCGAATAGCCCAACTGAAAGCAGGTGATGTGTTGGGGAGAAGGTGGAGCAGTTTCCCCTGCTTAAGGGGGAACGGATTCAGGCATGGAACGAGCAGCCCGGGATGGAGGGCATTGGAAACTTTAGCAGGTAACAAGAATGAAGCTCAGCACGGTACTATAGCCACCTCCAAAGGGGGGACAATGACACAGGGATCATTGGGTGTCCCCTGGCTGAAAAATATAATGGGTTCACCAGACTGTGGAGGGGAAATGTTTCTTCCCTCACAGATGACTCTGAGCTCTCAACGTCTACTCCTGGGCTCACAGAGGAAGGCTCAGGATCCGAGGGGTCATCCACAAGTAAAAGTCATGACAAACCAGACACCCGAAAATTAAGAAAAAGATCAAAAGGGACAAGTCACTGATAAAACAGTAATGCTGAACCACTCAAAGATTGAAATGGGATTACTCCGCCACAAGCCAGGTATATAATGAAGTTAGGTCAGATCAGAATGATACTACTGCCAGCACCATAGCCACCCCTGGCAACCCTCCCTCTATGGACTTAATTTATGCCACCCTTAAGTAAATGCTGGGGAAAGCCCGCCAGGAGAATCGCAGGGCACACCAGGCCACAAAGAAACTTCAGGGATGTATCCGGAAGGTTACAAAAATGTGTACAGAGATCAGATAAAGGGTGACACATGTTGAGGAAAGAACAATGTCCCTAGAGAGTGAATTGGGGAAAATTCAGGAATATAAGGAGCAACAGGAAAAGCAGTCAACGGATACGATGTGGAAGTTCGAAGATTTTGAGAATTGGCAATACCGGAACAACCTTCGATTTCTTGGAATAGCGGAAAATAGCGAAGGCAGCAATGTTAGAACTTTGGATCTGCTGAAGGGCGCCTTCACCTAGCTATCGAATTGGAACTGGAGAGCTGAGGTCCAACGGGCGCACCGTTTTCCTCTCTTTGTTAAGAAAAATAACACGTTGGGTCAGCCGGATTGACCTAGGGCACTTCTAGTCTTCTTCAGGAACTTACTTCTATGTCAGGCTATTGCGGATGGGGCAAGACCATATGTCAAGCGATCATTTGATGGCCACATGTTCTTCGCGTGGCCTGACTTTTTCCATAGCACAGTGGAGAGCCGCTGGAGGCTTTGCCAGCTGATCTCGCCATTTCAGGCTATTGGCACAGAGGCTAATCTTTTAAGTCCTGCACGTCTCAAAGTTATTTGAAGAGGGAAGGTTAGGATGCTGGCTTCGGAAATAAAGCCTCAAGACTAAAGGAACTGCAAAAGCTAAGGGAACCAGTTACAACAGGGAGATTGAGTGTGGCGACAGACTCAGTGACATTTAGAATTTTAGATAAGGAGAGGGTGTCCCACTATTAAATAAGCAAATAATGCAGGAAGGAAGGGGTGGAAAGGAACAGTTGTTGAAATGCTAAAAATGTTAAGAAATGTTTAACTATCCCCCTTATGCTTCCCTCTTGTAGCTTCCTGTTTGTTCTTTGTCGTCTTACTTGTTCTTCTTTTTCTTTTATTCACCAGGAGGGGTTAGTTGGGAACATTGCTCAGTTTTCACAAATTTGGGGTTAGAGGGTGGGGCACGGAGCGGCTCGGGTGGCCGATACAGACGTCATCACATGGGTCATTCAATTACCTTTTTGCCCTTTTTTGGGGGGTTGAGGAGAGGGTTAGAGGGGGCGGAGAAGGATGGGGGAGGGGTGTGACAGGAGGGGGTTAAGGGGTGAAGGGAACAATAGTTAATGAGGTATATGTAGGATCACAGGAAGACAAGCAGGAAGAGAATGGGTCATCTTTGGTCAAAGTGAGTGTAGGAACTTATCATTTAGATACAAAATGTTGAGTGTTCAAATTGCACATATAAATGTGTGTGGCCTGAATGACTCAAACAAAAGGCAAAGAATCGCCACTGAACTGAAAAGGTTGTGGGCAGATATTTTGTGCTTGCAGGAGACACACAATGAGAGCACAAGGGGCAAAACAATGGAACAATTGGGGGGTTTCCAATTGTTTGGCAAGGGTGGGATTTGTAATTAGAGGACTTTCCCCACTGTCCAAGTTAAGTTAGTGAAGGGGTCCCAAGGAATTTTTGTCAGCGTGCTTTGAACCACTGTAAATTTAGGTTTCTCATCAGGACTTTGGCTGGTTATTATTTGATGGAGAAATGTTATGTGAAATATGTTAACTGTGGCACATCATTGATGTACTCAAACTAGACTCTTTATCAAAGTGGGCATTTTCTTGTTTAACTGTCATGTGTGCCTAGGCCTGCTCGTGGATTCACCATCTGCTTTTAGACTGACAGGGTCTGTTTGTGCATTCACTCCCGGCACTTACACAAAGGGAGCCAAGGTGTTCCCTGCATATGCATTGAGTCATCCTGAGCTTGAGAGGTGAGAAGAGTTGTCACTAGCACCTATATAGACTGTGACTGCTCTGCACAATTCTGTCTCCTCTCCTTGGAGTGTGGCTTGACCAGTGAGAACAGAACTGGTTTTACTGAGCACAGGAGACTTTCTGAACAAAGACTTTAAAGGGAGAAAGGGGTATAAGTATTATTCCTAAAACCCCAGAACTTTAGATTACTTCTGGAATCAAGAGGAACCTTTGCCAAGGAAGAAGAGCTGAAGAGTTGTGAGAAGGAGAACTGCCCCTTTGCTGTGTGTTGCTTTGCTGGGTTGACCTGCATTTGCCACTTCTGCTACAGAGAGGACAAAGACTGGATTTTGCTGTGAAACCTGCTTGAGAAGAATCTTCAAAAGCTTGTGTGTTCTTTCCTCCATTTCTGAAGTATCAGGGACACCAGGATTTCACCTACAACGGAAGAGTCGATGCAGCACCTGTAAGTGGCTGGAGAAATCGCCGCTCGCAGAGTCCTGTGCACCGATCTCAGAAGTTTGAGATCATCACACCTTATGCAGTCCCCTGCTGTGCGGCTAAAAGAATTGATGCATCGCTGGACCATAGCTGAAGAAATCAACTCAGTGCCTGTGTGACTGCCACCGCATCGACTTCCAGCACATCCGAATTTCCATGCAATCCACCTGTGTACCAAATCTACATCAATGCTGGGGCTGCAGTAAGAATGTCACATCCCCACACAGTAAGACACCGATGCATCACCTCCTCTCCAGTAATGAACCAATGCATCACCTCCCCTGCGTGGTAGTAAGGAACAGACTTGTCATCTCTCCTGGAGCAAGGAATCGATGCAGCACCTTACCTGCATGAAAGAAACCAACGCATCACCTTCCCTGCGCCTCTTTTCTTGTGAGTCTTGCCACATCCCAGGTGATTGGATGGTTTTCTATAGACAGAAATGTTTTTACCTTTTAAAAGTCCTATATGGATATCTGCATGCTGGCATTTTGTTTTGGACTAGTTTGGTTTAGGCAAAGATACTCTATTTCTTTCTGGTGTGTGTGTCCATTTGATGTAATTTCACTGTTACTGAGGGTTTTACACAAAAGCTTTACACATTGCCTATGTAGTTTAGCCTGACTGCTCTGTTCTAAGCCATCATAGGGTGAGCACAGGCAAACCTAAGTGTGTACTTTACTTATCCTGACTGTAAGGAATAGTCCCTACTTGGACAGGGTTTATTCCACTGGCAACTAGAGACCTCCATTCCTATCAACATTACACTGGGTACCAGTCAAAAAGACAATCACGTTTAGGATCTGTTTCCTCACCCTCAAAGCTTTAGTAGGGAAAGGACCAAGTTACCTACACACGAAGGTTAAAGGCTTTCTCCCTGTGAGATATTTGCGATCAATGGATAAAGAGCTTCTTACCATCAGTGTTCCCTGGAAGCCGCGCGGCTGGGCGCCCGCGCACATCAGTGCCCCCGAGCGCGCACTGCTGTGTGTGTGGCGCGCACACACATCTCTGAAAGCATTCGCGCCACTGAAGCAGCGCGAAAAAACTGCATTTCTAGAGACATTTAGCAAGTGCTCGCTCCAGGAGACACAGAAACGCCGAGGGCTTACCGGCGTCTTCCCACGTTTGCAGTCAAGTGTTGCTGTAGCCGCCTTCTGTTTCAAGCAACAGCTAGCCGCACCCGCTGCGCGGGTGCCGCGTCGCAGTGTGGCAGAGCAAGGCTGTTGGGAGCACGTTTGCTCACAGCCCCTGGGAAGGACATCAGGGAGCAGGGTCGCGCTCTTCTCACCAGCGCCGCCGGTGCCGCTGCAGGGACTCAACTAACCAGGAGTCCCTGCGCCACGGCACACCTGCAGACCGATTGCCCCTCCCACCAATCGCTTCACGCCCCCATAAAGGAACGCCCAGTCCCCGCTGTGCGGGAGCACGCGGGAGTATCGCGGGAGAAGCCCGGGACAAGGGCGGGACCATCTCAGGCCATCAGGGGCCAGAAGAGGCCGGGCTGGGCCACATCTCTTGGCTCCGCTAAGTGGGCACGTAAGGAACGGGAGTATGGCTTCAGGCACCCGATCGTGTAAAACAAAGAAATCTGCGGGAGACGTTGTTTTAGGTACTATGGACCAATTCATAACTCGAGCAGTTTCCATAGTAGAGAAGGAGATAATCCTGGCGGAACGAAGATTATCCCGGGATTCCACGAGTATGTCCAACAAGCGCTCATCCCTGGGCGCCATTGCCCTAGCCTCTAGCCCTGGACATATTTCCCCAACTCCACTGGTGATAATTGATTCCCCAAACATCGATGAGAGAATGAGTCGGATTAGGGCTAGTCTAGAAAGGGTAACTACCACCGCACCAAGCATTGTTCTTGACCCGACACACTTCAATTCCTCCGCCCAAACTAACCCATCGCCTGGGAGGCAAACTCTGGATTGTAACCCTGGAATCCACGAAGCCTTTAGTCCCCCTGTGCTGTCTAGTGAAGCTGTGAATTCCCCACCTATTGTAGTACACACTGAAGCTAGTACTCCCAGAGTAGTGGTTCACCAAACCACACCCGTAGGGAATCTTGCTACAGGTCCAGTCCCACAAAAGAAGAGAAAGCGGCCCGCTAGTCCCCGCAGGGGAGGCTCTCTAAAACCCCTCAGCAAAGTAAGTAGGAATATTGTATCCAAAGGGGGTACTAGTTCGAACCAGGTTCCTTACCCAAAATCACATGCGTCCCACACCTGAGATATTTTGTTGGAGGGCACTCCCGGTCAAATGGCTCCTTTAGATACCAGCATCTTCCCCCAAGTCGAGAGCATAATTAAGTCTGTGGTGATGCCTCTCGTAGATAAGATTGACGGCCTCACACGCAAACTAGCCTCACTTGAACAGTCAATGCTGGACAACTTTTACGCGGTGAAATCATTAGTTAAATTTCACGCCAAGGCCCAGGTTGAAGAAAATGGAGGGCTAAAGAGTGGTGCTGTCCCCTTGGTTCCCTCTGTCACTATAGCCCGCCCTGAGCTCATATCTTGCCAAAAGTCGCCCGTTCTGGGAAAGGCATCCCAATTGCAGCAACCCATTAGCGGAACCATACCCACATCACTAACTCCCACTCTTGAGCCTAGTTTGGCCCGTCCAAGGAATAAAGCTAGTACCCAGGCACCCAAGGCACTCAAGGTCAATTTTGCCACAAATCCCAAGCCCATAGTGCCAAACACCAAGGTAGTAGGAAACACAGTGATCAAAACGAAGGGTGATACAACCCCATTCCTTTCAGCTCCTGCTAAACAGGCTACGCCCAAGCCTCTAGCGAAAACCACAGCAAAATCCCCGGCTAAAGACAGGGTAAGAAGGCACACTCCTAATGCGAGCCTCCCCCCTGGCTGTAAGCCTTATGTGGTAATTTTAACGGGGGTTCCTGAGCTTGAAGAGGGTTCTTGTGAACTGTATTCTGACCTCAAACACAAGACGCTCTCCTGGCTCAAAGCAAATAGACCACTCCCAGGGCACATTGATGGTAGAATAGCCTTTGTCCGACGTGTGGGTTGGATTGGTAACAGACGTAAGGACCTTACCGGGGACTGTGTGTTGATCAATTTCAACGATCCCAGAGCAGCAGGTATGATCTGTAGTCAGCAGTCGCATTACAATTTCTGCGACATCCAAACGAGGGACCTGGGGTACTTCTATCACCCCCCTCCTCTTATGGGGCCCAAAAAATCTTTACAAGAAGGGGGCAGGGGAGCATGGTTCCCACATTACCCAACATTGGACGCCAGAGCAAGGGCATGGACACCTACTCAAGTAGCGCCTCCTCAGGGTTGGGGTTGGTGACTTGGTGATTTAGCGGTAATTAATGCCTCCCCTCCTAGGGTCAACACACCACGCACAGGTGGGCGGGTACCCTTGTCTAACACTTCTGTGCCCCAGTCCCCGCTTAACTCAATCATGCCCCCTCTCTCAGGCGATGGGTCTGAGAATATTGAGCTAGTGGATGGAGCACAAACTCCTGGTACACAGGGTGGGGATGTTGGATGCACTGAGCCCCTGCATCATGCATCCCTGAAAGCCATTAGTTGGAATGTGGCAGGCTTAAACAACAAGTTAGATGCCCCGGACTGGGTGGCGCTCATCGAACCCCATTCAGTCTGTGCATTCCAAGAGACGTGGTGCGTGGAACCAAGGCACCGAGTGGGTCATGCCACCTTCTTTGTCCCGGCAGGTATTCCAGCATCGGGAAGAGGTCGCCCTTATGGAGGTCTCTTAGTTTGGGTAGATATTTCCCTAGGATGGAGGGTACACCATCATCCCCAAAAATCTCCAGACTTGATGCGCCTCACTGTAACATGCCCGAGGAAAGCTGAAAAACTGGAGATTATTAACATTTACACACGTGGGACCTCTGGGAGAGCCTTGTCACCAACTCTTTCGGTTTTGGAGTTGGCTTTAGGTGAGTGCAGCATTGATTCGTTAATTATGGTCATGGGGGACTTTAATTGCACCTTCGAGCCCCTGTTGTCCGACGAATCTTTGGACTTATATGATGAAGATTCAAGGAGAGGTGTCCCGTCACTTGATCTTCCAATCATAAATAGTTGGACCCCCAGAATTATCCAGCTAAATTCTCTCACACTTGAGCATGGCTTGAGAGCAGCCAACGGGAGAACACGCTCAGACTTAGCGGGGGCACACACATACAATAGGGTTGGCCATTCATCCCGGATAGATTATATCCTTTTAAATTTCTCTTTGTGGGCTCATATGAAGGATATGATAGTTCTACCTTCCTTGGATAGTGACCACAACGCACTTTCACTATCCCTATCATACTGGTGGAGGGAGATTCACTCAGCTTGTGGAAATCATAATACACCCGTGCCAGGGTCATTGGGAGGGGTGGTTCCCTCAAACTGTCTAAGACGCCTAAAATGGGACAAAGTGGCAATAGATGAAGAGAAACTATCATGCATCAGAGCTGTTACCTCTACAGCCTGCGCCATTTTGGAAAATGAGCTTGTCAGCCCAAACCAGATTACAGCAATGTTTAGCGAGGTCTCGATGTCAATTGGGGACCTATTCAAGGCTAAAGTAAAAAAGGGAAACACCATCCGTGATAAACGGCAGGGCAAATTTGGTTGGTACTCGACGGAGTGTCGTGCAGGAAAGAAAGCACTGATATTGGCTGTAAAAAGTGGAGACGCAACCTTAATAGCCGCCAAACGCAAGAGCTATAAAGCGGAGCTAAAATCAGCAAGGAGAGACTGGGAAGATGCATTTTGGCAGGAACTCCGCATCACCAGCGTTGGTAAAAACGCAAAAGGTTTTTGGGCCTTAATACGCAAGAAAAACAGACCCCTAGATACTGTCATCACCTGCAAGATAACTGAGGATCTTTGGTACTCACATTTTTCGAAACTGTATACAGCATCAGTAGCTGAAGCGATGGACTTCGCATTACCACAGATCTCTCGAGGTGATGAGAGTTATGAGGAAAGTCTGTTTACCAAAAAAGAAGCGGAAGGTGCTATAAAATCTCTCGTCCCGCGCAAAGCGGCTGGTCCCGACGGGCTTCCGGGCGACCTGCTCCGTGCAGACTTAGGTGATTGGAGTATGTTAATTTCATCAGTATTGAACGCTGCCATGGCGGGTGCCCCACTGCCCGCCTCTTGGATGGCCGCCGAAGTGGTCCCACTGCACAAAAAAGGCTCTAGGGAAGACCCTGCGAACTACAGGCCGATCAGCCTGATCGACTGTTCGCAAAAAGTAGCGGGCAAGGTCCTCCTAACCAGAGTACAGCAGTGGGCAGATGAAAACAGGATACTCTCGGATCTCCAGGCAGGGTTCCAAACTGGTACAGGAACAATTGAACAATCGTTAAGGCTACTTATGATCCACTGGAAGGTCGTCACGATTGGGAAGGGCTCTTTATATCTTGCCTTCATCGACCTCCGGACGGCCTTCGACTTGGTCCCCAGAAATAATTTATGGAAGGTTCTAAGTGATCTTGGCTTGCCACATTACCTGCTCCACTTGATCATGAAGCTCCACGAAAAAAACTATGCCCAAATTCGCTGGGGTCCGAATGGTCAAAAGACCTCAAGAATAGATGTGAATAGAGGCGTGCGGCAAGGGTGCGTACTTGCCCCAACACTTTTTTCGCTCTATGTTAATGGGGTGGTGGACCACTTGTCCAGGATACCAGCAGATGCACCTCGCTTGGCAGGTCGTTTAATTCCCACTCTGCTTTTTGCGGACGATACTCTGCTTTTGTCAAAATCCCCAATGGGCCTACAAAAGCTTCTCTCTGGTTTTGATGACTTTTGTAAACAAAGAGGACTCTGTATAAACACAGATAAAACAAAGTATCTTATCTTGAATCCCCCGCAAAAACTTGGCCCTCCACCAACATTGGGCTCTGTTGCACTGGATAGGACCAAGACTTTCGATTATTTGGGTATCCGGCTGGTGGATTCTATGAAATGGGACCATCATTTGACCAAAATGTTGCTAAATTTGAAAAGAGTAACTGGGACCCTGCTGAAAGAGCAGAGAGCTGCCTCTACTAAACCTATAGCAGCAGTATTGGACATCTACTCGGCCAGAGGAGTAAGCGCCGCTCTGTATGGGGCGGAACTTTGGGGAATGTCAAATATGAAAGAGCTTACTCGAGCTGAGAATACCTTTTTGAGAAGCTTGATGTCCCTCGGTTCTTCTGTCCCCATTTTGCCATTACAATTGGATATGGGCTGTCGGGCGATTGAAGACCAAGCTAAGCTACGCCCTTTGCTTCTGTGGGCCCGCATCTGGAGAGTTCCCGAGCTCTCAAGTTATGCGGATGGCCTGCGGGAGATAATCAGATCGACAGGTTGGGCAAAAATAAAGTGGCTAACGGACATCAAAGCACTACTTACCAATCTGGGGCTGGAAGAAGCATGGTACCAACAGACAGCCCCGCCCAAATCAACGTTAAAACAGCTTTATTGGAACTGGGTGGCAAATAGAAGAAACTCTTCTGCCTCGATTTGTAAATCGGCTAGAAATTTTATGGAGTCCAAAGATGTCCCCATTAGAGAATTGTATCTGGACATTATCTCAGTCCCTTGGGAAAGATCCCTGTATTTCAAATTTAGAATTGGTCTTCTCCCTGTAATGGAACTCACTAGCCATTGGAAAATTCCTTATCAGACTGCTCCGTGGTGCCCCTTCTGCCCACAGCGCCATGAATCTGTCCCTCACTTTTTATTCGAGTGTCCTGCCTATAAAGTCCCACGGATGAAATGGCTAAAACCCATGTGTTGTACACTGGGAACAAGACACTGTAATGTGGCACTAAGGATTCTTCTTTCAGACACTCGTACCTTTTATGCATGCGCCACCTCGAAGTATCTCGGGTGGGCATGGCGGATTAGGTCAAAAAGACTTAGACAAATTGTTTAATCATGCTTTTACTTTTGTGGCCCGTTTCATAAACATGCCTTTTTTAGGTAATTTAAATATTCTCCCCCTGAAAAATAATAGTAAAAATTGCAGATTTTCATCATGCAAGGGTTTTTTTTTAAATGTTTTACTCTAAAATGCATTGAAATGAATTTTACATGTATGCTTTTTAAGATATTTTATATGTCGAAATAAAGCCTTTTTGACTGACTGACTGACTTGCTTTTGTTTTCCAGAGTGTGGCTGTGGGACTCATTGGGGTCGATTCCGATTCGGGAAAAACCGCTCCGAATAGCCGTTCGGAGCGTTTTTCCCGTACGAATCGTACCCTGCAACGTCCCCCGTACGTACGACGAAGTACGATTCGTACCAGGAGCCGTACTCCGTACGAGTCGTACAAGACACCGTACGACTCTAATCTCCGTACGATTCTCCCTCGGAACCTGCTGTACGCGACATCTGTACGGTTCGCGGCTGGTTTTTACGACCCAGCAGGTACGATACGTGTTGGGTACGCACTGTACGACCCTTTTTCTACGGGAGCTGAAAACAGCCGTAAAAGCAGAGTTCATGCCGAAACAGGTAAGGAACGCCCCCCGGTACGGTGCGTATCCCCCATGTTCACAGGGGTACGCACCGTACCACTGCGATCATGAGGTGTATGAGCCGTACCCCCATTGTACGATCAGTGTACGAGCCGTACCCCCATTGTACGATCGGTGTACGATCGGTGTACGAGCCGTTACCCCATTGTACGATCGGTGTACGAGCCGTACCCCCATTGTACGATCGGTGTACGAGCCATACCCCATGTACGATCGGTGTACGAGCCGTACCCCATGTACGATCGGTGTATGAGCCGTACCCCCATTGTACGATCGGTGTACGATCGGTGTACGAGCCGTACCCCATTGTACGATCGGTGTACGATCGGTGTACGAGCCGTACCCCATGTACGATGGGGTACGGCTCGTACACCGATCGTACATGGGGTACGGCTTGTACACTGATCGTACAATGGGGGTACGGCTCGTACACCGATCGTACACCGATCGTACATGGGGTATGGCTTGTACACCGATCGTACAATGGGGGTACGGCTCGTACACCAATCGTACATGGGGTACGGCTCGTACACCGATCGTACAATGGGGGTACGGCTCGTACACCGATCGTACATGGGGTACGGCTCGTACACCGATCGTACATGGGGTACGGCTCGTACACCGATCGTACATGGGGCACGGCTCATACACCGATCGTACAATGGGGGTACAGCTCGTACACCGATCGAACACCGATCGTACAATGGGGGTACGGCTCGTACACCCCATGATCGCAGGGGTACGTGCCGTACCCCTGCAATCATGGGGGGTACGCGATGTACGGGGTGTATGTAATCGTGAGCTTTTCCGTACGAATCGCCCTTACCTGACGTGGACCGTATGAATCGCGTCCTGATTCCCCGGTCCAGATCATACTCGTTGGGTCGTACGGAGTGTGTACGAGTCGTACGGTTCACAGTCTCAGCCTTGCAATATGTACGGATCGCGACGATTCGGACGGATTCACGGAATGCGGATCGTACTACGCGACTCGGACGGATGGGTACGATTCGTACGGAAAGGGCTACGAATACGAATCGTACAGTGGATTTTTTTACAGGATCGGAATCGAGCCCATTGTGTGCTTTTGTTGAAAGCATTCGTGTTAATTGCAGAGCCCATCTCGAGCAGCGATTAACATGAATGCTTTAAACAAAAGCTCACGATATGCCCTTCAGCCACACTCTGGAGAACAAAAGAAATGTGTTCATACCTTCACTTTGAATTCAACGGACGTGCGTCGGTTTTGGGAAGGCAATAATCGTATTCATATTTGTCCAGTCAGCAAGTTGCTTTACTCAAGGTATGCGGTGGCAATCTCCGAACGGTACACAGACAAAATATCGATTTTTAAATATCGATATACAAAAATATCGAAGTTTAAATATCGATGGGACAAAATATCGAAGGTAAGTAATATCGACAGTCTTAATATCGGTATTGGTATGATATCAGTAATAACGAAGTTGTAAATATCGATGTCAATAATATCGAAATTAATAACTTCAATGTTACTAATATCAATTTTTAAATAAATTTAGTGTATATTATATTGTATTTATTATGTTTTATTATTTATTTTTAATGTAATTTAATTAAATATTGTCTTTTACTACTGTAGCGGGTTGTGGGTTTATAGGGGAATAGGGTGGGAAGTAATTTAATTATGTTAAATTAATTTTTAATTAGTAGGAATTATTAATTAAATAACTGAGAAATAATTTTTAATTATTTTTAATTAATTGATTAATTGATAAATATGTTCTGTAGCGGGTTATGGGTTTATAGGAGAATAGGGTGGGAAGTAATTTAATAATAATTAATTAATTGATATATGTTTGTACATATTTTAATTAATAATCTATTGGTAATTAATTTCTATTAATTAGTTAAATAATTAATATAATTTTGTACATATTTATAATTATTAATTTGTTGGTAAATAATTAATATGAATTATTTAATTACATTAATTATAGTATTTTTTATATATAATTTATTGTTATTAATAATTAATTAATTGGGAAAAATAATATTAATTATTAAATTAAATTAATTACAGCAAATGTGCTAATATATTTACTTTATTGTTATTGTTAATTAATAATTAATTGGTAATTAAATAATAATAATTAATTTTGGGTAAAGGAGTATTTTTAGGGTTTAGGGTCAGTTTTCAGTTTTTGGGTAAAGGGGTATTTTTAGGGTTCTGGGTCAGTTTTCAGTTTTTGGGTAAAGTGGTATTTTTAGGGTTCAGGGTCAGTTTTCTGTTCATGGGTAAAGGGGTATTTTTAGGGTTCAGGGTCAGTTTTCAGTTTTTGGGTAAAGGGGTATTTTTAGAGTTCTGGGTCAGTTTTCAGTTTTTGGGTAAAGGGGTATTTTTAGGGTTCAGGGTCAGTTTTCAGTTTTTGGGTAAAGGGGTATTTTTAGGGATAAGGGTCAGTTTTCAGTTTTTGGGTAAAGGGGTATTTTTAGGTTTCAAGGTCAGTTTTGGGTTTTTGGGGTACAGGGATATTTTTAGGGTTCAGGGTCAGTTTTGGGTTTTTGGGGTACAGGCGTACAGGGTAAAAACAAAAAAATATTACATTAAATCAAATAATTTACATGATAAAAATTAAAATTACATTAAAATATTAAGTGTTTTATTTATTTTAAATGTATATGTATTAGTTTTAATTTTGTTTTAATATTTTTATTTAATATTTGTAAAATTATATGTATTTGAAAATTATTTTTACATTATTATTAATACATTTAAAAAAACGATATTTTTGATTCCGATATTTTTGTACTACGATATTATTTTTTCGATATTTTTGTACTTACCTTACTGTAGATAGGATTCCGATATTTTTGCTGTCGATATTTTTGCTCCGATATTTTTGCATGTCGATATTCTGTCTGTCGATATTATATCAGACATTCCTCCGAACGGATGACCATCAGATGAAATTGCGAGTGTTAGGTGATGCTTCATTAACTCTTTGATGTTTCCAGTGATGTGCAAAACCCACATGCGCATGGCTCATTGGAAATGCCCAGGCCTCCTGTACCGAATCTTACAGTTTTTTTTCCGTCAGGGAATACGAATCCGTCAATTTATCAAGGACTTAACTCTGTTGTTCTTACTGAGGCCTGTCTGTATTGGTATTCCGACTCTTAATGGTGTGCAAAGGGATAACTTCTAAATGACAGTCTCACGTGCACATTAGTGTTTGTTACTTAGTTCAGGAGCATCATCTGCCTAAGATTACTTTTTAATCTAGTATTTTACCAGATGTGCGAAGTAAGAACGTGACCGTTTTCGGTCCCATGATGTAAAAACGAGGCTGCTGTTTGAAAGATAACTTTGTAATATGAATCTTGTTTTAAAATGCATATTCGTTTAGTGCGCCTTGAGGGTTCACTTACCACCTCAGAGTGAGCTTGCATTGCCTTTTTTTTCGCATTTGAAGTACATTATAGAATAGTTTCGCAAGCATTCATGCATACTGTTTAAAGTAGTAATCACGTAACATTTTTACTTATTTGATTCGCCTCGACCCTTGTTGTCTAATCTGTTAACATAAAATCAAATATAAACATCATAGTTAAGCCTTCTAAACACTTCCTTGCACCCTTTCTCATTTGGGACATGAAGGCAACTTTGTGTGGCTCCTGTGTAAAAAATATTCCAGCATACTACCGAAAATCCTATTTGAGGGGGTTCATCTTTTTATTAGTCTCTGGCAGCTTACAAAATACATAGGTGTGGCGTTTATGACTATGAGATCATGTTAAACATCTGACCTTGAGACTCCTCCAACAAAATAGAAAATCTGCAGGGTCTTTATTAAATAATTTTAGTTTATAGACCCACCTCAGCCACCAGTGAATCCAGTAATCTTTCTGTAATGTTGACAACAGCTAGAGGTTCTGACACACTTAGTATTACTTGGAGACCTTAATATTAATTTAGATTCTTCATGCTCACCATGGGCTGATACATTTAGGGATCTGTTGGTCCTTTTAAATTTCAGGCCTAGTCTCCCACTACCAACCTAAATGAAAGGCAACGCTTTTGATGTAATTTATTGCTACTGATTGCCAAGCCTCTCAACCATATCCTTTAAGGGGGCCAGTCCGCTTTTGCTCACTTTTCTCCTGCTTTTTTAGCAAACAGTTAAAAAATGTGACTGCTTCCACACACTCAAAAGTACAGTAGTTAAAATCAAATTTCGAAGGAAGCACTAGTACAGCCGGTTCCAGCGCTAAAGTTGATGGAAGATTGACTCATACAATAATTTTGCTATTGCAAACTATGTGCATCTGTGCTCTATATAGCCAGTGGGTCTCCAGCCTTTTCTATAGTGCGAGCTGCTACTGCTCAAGAAAAATCCTTTAGCGTGAATAGCAAATTTAATGGCTGTAAAAGTAGCATCTTTTTACGTTAATCTAGCGATCAGTTTAAGGAGTATTATCAGCAATAACCACTCAAGCTGTTCAGGTGACTAAGCGCTTCAAAGGTATTTAGCAAACACTACCTTTTGTTTTCATCAGACTATTACCTCCACTAGTGCGTGGAATCACCTCCTTTACTGCTTTCAAAAAGGAACTCTCACTCAGATGAATTTAACTTTATTTACAGCACCGCTCCTACCAGTGTAGGGTGGCAGAGCACTTTACATCACACTCCTTACACTGAGACAATTACTCATATGTGTGTAAATCTTTGTATAGGAAATGTTACATACGACAAATGACTACAAGGTGTTTGAGTGACATGACATCCATACTAGTACGCAGTATAGTTTAATAGTGATTGGTTTGGAGAAACACACTGAAATTAGAATGTAATATCATGATTGGGGGTTCTCTTTAATAAACAGAATTGATTTCTATTCAAATGAACCCTTTTTGCAAACATAGGGTAATCAGTTTGGGGAAAGCATGAACGTTAATAGCTCACTGTTCTATTTTAGGATTTTGACTTATAAACTGCAAGTATCAAAAGGATCTCACTGACAAAAGCAGTAACCCATTGACCCATTTACATTATGTGCACTTTGTGATCTGGATGGTACATGTTATTTGCAGCAGGCACATTAGCCCTCTGTGCTACCTTTCCATTAGTCAAAACCTCCACTTGACAAAACTTCATCTATCTCTAGGAAGAACATTAATCACCGGAGTTATCTTGACATTTTTATTGTTGCCTAAAACTGCTAGCGGCCAGGCCTGCTCAGTGCTGTTCATGAATATTCTATCTCTGACACATAGCATTTTAAATTTGAAGGCGCAGTTGCATGCTCATATATGTTAGACAATTTTAGCGTACTGTTGCTGCCTCATTGGCAGTGTACCTCAATTACAGTATTGTCAGATGGGCGCTAGAATACAGGACTAATGCATTTTAATGCTGTGATGTGGACACAAGCATTAACATGCGTTAGTCGAAAGCCTGATGCGGCCCTACCCTAACTTAGCCCTGAAACTGCATTTGTTAAAGTTTTCATGTTAATTGCAGCGCCCATTGTGAGCTGAAATTAACATGAAAACTTGAACAAATGCACAAAATCAACCCACAGCCCTGCTCTATTAAGAAAAGAAATGCAGCAACATAGCTGCCAAGGTTTCAAATTGACATGTGGGACGGTTTCCAACCTGCCTTAACAACATTCACTTGGATCTGTTGGTGAGAAAATGCACCATCTTTTCACTTTTTTAAGCAAGTTTGGAGTGATATTTGGCGCTGCACCTACATGCGCGGTCTGGTTACTGGCGCACATAGCCTTAGATGGAGCGCACATAGACCTTACACTGCCGCACACAGAGGAAAAATATTAGAGGGAACATTGCTTACCATACCCTGAATTTGTGGATCAAGGTGTGGAGGCAGATCTTTTTCTGACCTGGATCAAGGTGTGGAGGCAGATCTTTTTCTTACCTGGCAGATCTTTTTCTTATTCTGGACCTACTAGAATCATTTGACTTTTCACATTTGTGCGCGCACTGATTACACCAAATTCAAGAAATCACCTACTTTAATCTTGCTCTCTGGTCCGGCTGTTGTGTCTATCCTTAACACTGAGTACCCGCTGGGGTGATAAGTTTGCGATATTAAGTAAAAATAACATTACATAACAACATAACATACTAACTGCTTCCAGTCGCTCAGCACCTTCATCATCTTGTCCAAGTAAATCCTGTTTCCTAGCAAGGGCAGGTGAACACTATCATGCTGAAACAGTACCAAGCTTTCAATACTATATTTATGTTATGGACCACATCCATCGTACTGTTCTTGCAGTGCTCCAAAGCCTCTCTATTCACTTCTTTATTTACTCAACTGATTGCTGCAGGGTATCTCACCCCAACCCAACTAGGCAGCAGGTGTATCTGTAACACTTTTGTACACATGCAATTATTCTTCACTTATTCCAGATCTCTTTTTATGATCTTTAACTACTGCAAACCTGTGGATTGCACCAAGCTATTTTTTTCCTGGTATATCAATAGAATGTCAGGCCTCTGCCATATTTCTTGCATTACCCATGATAAAGGCATCAACTGACCAAATCATATGAATCCGACACCTGACCTGCTGATCGTACTGCTGCCTGCCTTCCTGCTCCCCTGCCCACATTATGATTGGAGTAAACTGGCTGCCTATAGACACCCCCACTTTTTGCCCCCATTGAACTGTTAGATGCTTTGGTAATTGATCTGATATTTTGGTGGGTCCTGCTAACTAGACCCAGCACAAGTGCTGTTGCTCTTAAACTGCAAATGTGAAATGGTACACCCAATTAGCAAGTACTTTTACACCACTGTAAGGTCCTTGTAGATGGTACCAGTGATACCCAGAGCAGGGATGGAAACAGGGTACCAGGACTGCAGCACTTATTGTCCCACCCTAAGTGACTCAAGTAACACCGAAGTATGCAGGTCTGCCATGTGAGCCCTGCCCGAGCCGCTTTGCTGCTCGAGCTGTCTCTGCACACACCTCACAGCAACTGATATACGTCAGTCACACCTAGAGCAGGCTTCCTATAGCCCAGGAGGCAGGGAGCATTATATGTTATCAATCAATCAATCAATCAATCAATCAATCAGAGTACTTGTAAAGCGTGCTACTTACCCATGAGGGTCTAAAGGCGCTATGGGGAGGGGGGGGGTGCTGCTATTGCTCGAAAAGCCAGGTCTTGAGGAGTCTTCTCTGTGTGAATGCATGTGCACTCATATATTGCCCTGTAGTAGAACTCTAAATGTAACTGTCCAGCAAGTGACTGGTGGTCCATAGGATAACATGAGCTGGCATGTGGGCAATACCTATATGTCCAGCTCTATGATGTCACAGCCAATTTCTTTCATATTTGGTGCCATACAGTGTGCTTTTTAACCCCCCCCCCCAACATGATGGTCATTTTGAGGTTTACCAAGCATGTACCTAGGTGGCACCAAGTTAAGCCAGTGTTTTCGTGCCTTGGCAAGCTTTTTCATGGGTTTGCTGCCAAGACAGAAGTCTGACCTCATGTAGGGGAGTGTCTGCCGTTCTCAGAGGTCACAGACAAAAACCTGTGTGAGCAGGAGATGCATCCACCCACACAATTTGGCTAGTGATTAAACCGGTGAGGCAATCAAAAACTTCACATGTGCCAGTGGACAAAGGAACTAGTCTCCCACTCAAGGACAAGGCCCCCCCCCGCCCCAGGCACTTTTTTCCCAGGCAGGTTGAAAAGTAGCTATGCAGGTGTTGTCCACCTCCACAAGACTGCCCACACCTCTAGGGTGTTGTAGCTGAGGTGTACAGCTGAGGATGGTTTGGGCCATCTTGAATTTAGGCTAGAAATCAAGTTCTGACTAGTGTGAGTGAAATACACCAACATAATGTGGTCACTACTTGGGCAGAGAAGCGTGGCTCAGTGGTTAGAGGCGGCAGACCCGGAAGCTGAGATCGGCCGTGGACCAGGGTTCGATTCCCCGCCTCGGTGGGTCTCGGGCTCAAAATTCCACGGAGTCGACAATTCTCGCTTCGGTGCCTACTCGACTCACGGGGTTACACTCTGCGACTCTGGGCAATAGCTTGCTTAATCTCCACTACGGCACCTCGCGGTGGAATGCCTGGCTTTCACCTTGTGGATACCCGGTCGGGGTATCTCACAGAGGAATACCAGGACGGGTTCCCTAAGCAAGCGCCTTGAGACCCCTGGGTTAAAGTGTTGCGCTATATAAATCGAAACACATTTACATTTACATTAGCTGCAGAACTAGATGCCCAATGGCTGCTAGTCCTCACACCCACTAACACTCTGTAAATCCTGGATTTAAGGAGCGCCCCAGACACCAGAACCTCTGATTTGATGTGAACCAAGATACAAGTTTCCACTATAAGGCAGGACACCGCAAAGATAGGCGGCTAAGATCTACACCTGTGCAGCCACCCTGCGAGCGCTGGAGTTTGACTCAACTCAGGCAAGACACGTGTTCCAAAAGGAAGGTGAACCCCTCTGCAAACCCCAAACTTCACTAGAATTCCCTTGGGCTAAAGGGACTGGACCCCTGCAGTCAGCAGGCACAAAATGCAAAGTCCACGACCTCGAAGTCTTGCACCGCCAGCCTCCCAGAGAGCCACTCAAAGTCTTTGCGCAGGTGGCTTCTGAGAACGGTAGCATCGACCCTCAATGAGGCTCAACTTCCTACAATGTTCACCTGGTCTTCTGGATAAAAATTTCTGCAACAGGAGTGTTTAAAAGTACCCTGCCAGCTCCTCTTGCCACAGATCCAGTTCAGCACCATGGACAGCCAAGAGCAACTCTGCACCTAGTCCCCTGAGCTAGGTAGATTGAACTGCCTGGAGACTCCTGGTCCAGGGCAGCTCATTACTTGATTTCCAAATGGTTTTGCTCACTCACCCCTCTAGTACCTTTTTGCTAAGTTAACCATTTCAACACCATGAGTCTGATTGACAGCTCGGTTTGACAGCTGAAAGAGCAACTCTACACCCCACTCCCCTGAGCCAGGTAAAATTGTGATAGCTGTTTTGAACTGGTCTAAGGTCTCCAGAGACCATAACTCTAATATATAAATATTTATGTTTTTTTTATTTGACCTCAACGTTAATGGTTTTTACCTTGCAAAGTATTAATTTATTTATTGCTTGAACATGATAACTCCAGCTATATTTGTGCATTGATTTAGTTTTGTTGTCTAAACATATATAAAAATCAGAGCAATTTTTATAAATTGTCTTGTATTTCTCTCAGCTCAAGTCAATTACGTACCATCCATGGTGTTGTTGTAAAATACTTCACACATGCTCCTCTAAATAGCCGGTTTGGCTCTTTGCCATTCTACCAGGACTGGTAGACAGTGCACTGGGAAAGTTTCCATGATCCATCTTTGTGTATTGTGTTAGTCTACATGGTAAGGCACCCCTGTCATTCCACATGATATTTTCACCTTGCAACAAACATGGAGCAATCACATTTGAAATGTCTGTTTTCCTAAAGTTCTAAGCTTTCAGCCGTGCAGGATGCACTAATTAGCCGTCAGTACTCACCATGCCATTCTTAGTCTCAGGTACCCCCATGCAATCACTTTTCAATCTCCCCATTCTTTATAACATTTCCTCCCTGAAACCGCACTTGAACACTTCCATTGCTGCAGGTAAATGGAACAAATGTGTCCTGTACTTACAGACTTCTATGTACTCCTGTCTCAGACACGCTCTCAGCACACCTAAACTTGACTAGTAGGGTCTGCCCCTATACACAACATGCCCTTTTCCATTCCTCCCAGATGCAAAAAGTGCCTCCTTAGCTTCACCTGGCCACTCCTGAAGCACTAAACTTAGTCTGTTTCCCTCTTGCCCACTGATTGCTTTTGCACTTACGTACTATCACCCACATCCTGTCATGGTCAAGCATCACATCCCCCCATAACAGTCTTCTGTAACTCTTTTCCCATACAACTTCTAAACACCATTAATGACTCGAAAAGATAACCTCAATTACAGACCTAAGTAACCAAAATAACCTGCATTCTCAAATAGATGCACATGCAGCTCTCACCTAGGGTACTGTTCTCCTAAATAGGTCAACTATTTTCATGTTCCTTTCATCCTCCCCTATTTCTCTGGCCCAGCTTTCCAAAAGCCTGCTTTCCACTTCTTCCTTAACCTTACAGAGTCATACCCCCCCAAAAAAAATTGAACATGGAAGGCAATCACAGCTTTCCAGCTAGAAGAACTGCTGCTAACGCTTCATTTACCAAGAAATTTGAACATAACATTTATGGATTCTTTGCACCCTGAGAATGGAGAAATTCTCTGAGCGCTATTATTTCATACCGCTATTTTCGTACTATTGACTTTGTGATCACCTGAGCACAGAGAACTTGGTTTGCACCATACTACAAACAAAAGCTACATTGTATATTGCATACTCAAAAATATGTTTCTGTTGTACTTTACACTTGCAACATTTATTGTTTGTTTGCCCCTGGTTTCAGGCTGGTTTTGAGCTGCCCTTGTTGCTAAACGTCATCAAGAAATGTATCACATCAGTTTTCCATTCCTCTGGACCTCCCTGTCATTGCTTCTCCTGTTCGCTCCTGAATCACAAACTCGGTCCACGTTGCTGTTTATATTCTCCTTTGTTAAAATGGCCAGCGACTCCCTTGCCAAATCAGGGCCAGACAGGCCTTATATTTCACTGTTTGTTCCCGGTGAGATGGAGCCATTGCTGGCCGGTTTTGAACGCTTAGGTCCTCTCGTGGTGTGTAGTTTCTAGGAATCCTCAGGACCTGCGCATTTTAGATGACTTCAACTGAGGGCTTCTTGCCCAAAATGCTTGCAGACACTGCCACAGGATATTTCAGCCGTTAGACCAGCTAGCTCGACAGTGCCACTACCACACCCTGTATCTTACAATGGTGTAAGTAGTTTCTGGCAACCACTGAACATGACAACCATGATTCCTCAGGGATCGTGGAGAACAGTAGAGTAATTTTCACTTAGTCACTCATGCTTGCTTATTATCAGAAAGTACACAACAGGGCAATCAGAATGTTTCGATAAGTATTTTATTGGTCTTGTGTAACACATATTTGCTTCGACAATCAGGAGACAAAAGAGATGGAAGGTACCAATTATAGTAAATAGTAGATACCTTTCTATAATAGTGCTAATAAGATGAACATGAGCAGTTCAGATAAAAACAATTTCCATATTCCTAAAATGCGCACCCTAAATAATTTGCCTAAATGCACCTAGCCTAGCTCTGTATGTGTAGCATGTATATGCGTGTATGTATGTATCTAGCCAATAATACCCTAGGGAAGAACCAACCGCCTCACCTGATGGTTGAGAATGGAGGACCATATCTCTGCTTCGAGGTTGATACCCCGTAAGGGATGTCAGACCTCTGCATGTCGAAGATTTATCATGCAGGACACTGTGTCCGCTTGGAAGGATTTCTCCTCTAATTTGCAGGGGGGAATAAGCATCTTATATACTAGAGTGGGGACTCTAGGGTTTCTTCTAGAATCGATATGTTTTGAAAATAGTCAAAAATGTTTTGAAAACAATCATAAATGTTTTTCCAAACAAATGCAATCACAGCTGGCTGTTGGCCAAGGATGAAAAAAGTGGTGACCCTTATACAGAGTAATTATGCTGAGCCTAAGGACATGCCTATCTACGTCAGGTACAGGGAATAGGATAGAATATTACGAACCTGGTGTCGAAGACAGGAGCAAGCCACACGGTAAATGTTCACCTGTTTCAGAACTGTTGTAGTCCTGTTGATTGGACAATGTATGTAAAAATTGGTATACATGACAGGATTGGTCTAAAGGACATGACACCCATTCCTCATCAAAAGTTCACCAGGGTCTGCTAAATGATAATAACGCTAAAGCAATAAAAAAGAATAAAAAATAATTTGACTAAAAAGGCATGTTTTTAAAAGCCTGCTAAAAATGTTCATAAAGGAAAAGTTATTTTCCCTACAAATTGTTCAAAAAGGTCCTCTAAACTTGCATATGTTGTTATAATTACACTGATTACCTTGAAAGCCATTATGCTCAGTTACAGCAGAGAAGGAATTATAAAACAAAGTCAGTTTCAACATTCAATTTAGTAAATGTTGAAAAAGTTGCCAAACTGTTCCCAGCACAGGAGAGGCCAGATTACTCTGAAGACTCAACATCGCTGAACATCGTATCCGCAGGTGGCAATTCCTTCAGAACTTCCAGTATCATGTTGAGTGAGCAAAGATTGTCATCTCCGGTTCACACAGCAGCCACCAGGCAAGAATTAGATGCCTGCATGCTTGTTACCGATGCCTGTACCTCTGGAGCAGAGACGATTTCCCTTCCAACAGGGGCTGAAGCATCCTTTGGAGGCCTTAGAAAGGCCATCATCAACATGGGAATACGCTGTGGACAACTGTATACGTGGGCCTGTGAGGGCTCAAAGAGCACTTCTATGTATGGCAGCGCAACAGGTGGAAGTGTCGGACACAGGTCCAAAATGCAGCCAAATCTGCAAACGAGACAACAGAACACAGGCAGGACTCAGTCTAGCTAGACCAATCTGAAAGACAGGAACCAATGCTCACTCAGATTTTGAAGCAGAGGCATACCCAGGTAGAACACCATACGCTCACAACAACGTCGTCCCAGCAGTGTTCTCTCCGTGTTTTGAGGGAGTAAGACGTCCATTGTGAAGCAAAAGGATTAAAATTTGGATGCCCACTACTGATAGCAGTAATAAAGGAAGCCCCCCCAAAAATGCTTCCACATAAGGATATATGAAAGCTGGAATTACTCTCAAGATGGTCTTAAAGGTGGTTAAGAGACCAGATCCCAGTCACTTAAATAGGTGTAAGATCCCACTCATATCAGACATGTAATAGAATTGATGACCCATTTCTCTGAAATGGATCCGGAAGTTCGGCCAGGGCATGTATCTCTGCTGAAGACCTTGCAACCTGGAGATCAAAAGTCTCTCGGGCTGAAGTTAAGACCACATTTTGTTGAAACAGCATGGCTTTCAGGCTACTCAGCATATCAAACCTTATACTAGAAACATTCAATGAAGGCCACAGTGGTACCTCCCTAACTGTGCGAGCTGGGGGATACAATACTTTCTTACAGCAAACAACCCTGAAGTATACTGTGACTAGATATGTGATGCCTGGCTCCATCCTGCAGCAGCCTTGATCATTCAGCATTAAATAACTCCTATTTAGGAGCAATAAAAAAACTGGATGAATCACTGCAGCTGAGGAGCCTTTCAATTAGCAAGATAAGTTCCCATTTCATGCATTACACGCTTCATGAAGCAACATTTCTTTGCACAATAAAGACCCACTTAAAGCGTTCCCGCAGTCAGCACCACTTAAGAAAACTTCAGTGTCCTTATTTCTGCACCTATATCTATACGGTAACTCCCAGGTTTCCTGTTTATACCCTTCACCTAGCGCTTCATACCTGCCTGCTTGAATGTATTTAAGGCTGTATTGGAACTGGAATGTCATGATGGGCAGTGAGATATAGCCAGGAATTAACCATTCAGTAGACAGTGACTCTGCTACTGTGAAAAGTAACTTCTCTAATTTTTCAATGAGCAGCATGGTGTACTTTAGATCTCTGCGTGCCATGGTCAATTGTCTGTCAGTCAGATTATAAGCCCAAAAAAAATTTGTGCTGGTAATGTACCACCATAGCACGTGGCCAGAACACAATGATTATAGCGTCCAGCTTAAAAGCACAATGGAGCACAATTGAGATCGCCCATGTTGTAGTATATACACATCTTATTCCATTATGTAATTTGCTGAGGACACAATGTTGCCCAGTGAATAAATACAATAAGAGAGTGTGGTCATACCATTGTTAACCACAGCCAAGGCCTTTCCTAGGTTAAGTATATCAATCTCACATAATGTCTCAGCAGCATTGTGGGAAGTTGGCCTGGTATATGCTGTCCACTAATTAAAATGGCACCTTGCACCAGTCTAAACGTCCTTTATGATGTTTGAGGTCAAAGATAACCTTTAGAAAGCTATCCTAGTGGTAGCTGTGGAGAGCAGCCTTCAGGCCCAATCTTGAAGGAATGTAAAGCAGCTTGTTTTACCAGAATATGACCTCTTGCATTAATTAAATGAAAGAAGAACCACACAGTAGGTATATAAAAATATATATTTATTAATATAACACTCTCTAGTATCCTCTACTTGGGGATAGAACACAAAGCACACAATACAAAGTCAATAGAACAGTTGTAAGTAGCACAATACACAGTGAGCTCCAGGGGGAGAACAAACCATATACGAAAATAGTGGTAGAACAACCACAACTTGGGTCAAGACAAGGTCTGGAGCACGTAGAATCATTGTGACCCCAGGGAACCACCCAAGGTGAGTAGATGGGGACCCCATGGAGGACGGGTGCATTGTGTGAACACTACCGCGGGCTGTTGCAATTTTACAGTTTAAGGACCCTTCTAGGTGGACTTTGAGCAAACCCTTCAGAACTTAAGAGGCTTGAGAGACACCCCACCCGTGGATACTGAAGTACCAGAGTTACCTATCCCAGAGGAGCAGGGCGCATAGGGTTGAATTGGCATCGGAAACTGCTGTTATTCTCTATGGAAGGCTTCAAAGAAGTGCCACTGCCGTGAAGGTGAAAAATGTCCGGTAGAATCCAAGGATGAATTCTTGAAGGAAGGAACCTGAAAGCCGAAGGGACATAGTCTGGGTCACTTTAAAGTGACCATGGGCTCCGGAGACAAAATGCCCACCCATGTCGGGTGCTTCAGGTGCGATGAGGGGATGCTTGACTCTACAGACACAAGGACCGGAGATGTCAAGGATGACCAGGAGCCAGATGCGAGCTATCCCATTAAGGGTGATGAGTGCTCAGGGGTCGATGTCCAGTTTGAGCTCCAACAAGCCTTTGCAACAGCAACCCATGCAGGAAAGTCAAGCAGGTTACTGTGAATACCAGCAGGGTCCTAGAGACTCTCCAAGCAATGGAGAGTCAGGGCACATCTAGAGAAACCAGGAAAAAAGTGCACTTGGTGTGAGGAGGCCTGAGTTCTTCAGTGGAAATACTGCTCGGGTCAGGACAACACAGAGTTCAATGCACAAGCTCAGAAATCACCAAAAAGCATATCCACTTACAAATAAAGGTGGTGCACATCGGATCAGGTTATGCAGTCCCCACAAGGGATACTGGCCTCAAACTTGCTGAGAGGGGCAGATCAACCTCAGGGACCTTCGAAACCCACCTCCTCTGTTGCCTGAGTCTTCAGAGTCTGGAGGAGCTCGGGAGCAGCAGACCGGTCAGTAGCGCTGTGGTGCCTGCAAATGCAGGGAAGTGACTCCTTCACCCCAAGGGAGATTCATTAGTTGTCCTTAATGCTCCACAGGTTCTGCATGGAGCCTGTATGGGGCAAGGGCAAAGACAAAGCTTTGGACGGAGAGGAAAATTAAGTCAGGCCCAGTCGAAGTCCAGGGAGGTCCAGAGTGTCCAGACTACCAAAGGTCAGTGGTTTCTTGTTGCAGAATCTTGTCCACAGAAAATGTAAAGGGCTACAGCCAGGTAAGACCTTTTGTACCCACAGGAGAGGGTTGGACAGATTCAGTGGACTTACCCAGAGGAGGGTCTGGACAATGGGGAATATACTCTCCTGTCCTTTGACCAGTTTCATGCCAGAGCAGGAGCCAACGGCTCCCATTACTGGTGTGGACTGGACTATGCACAGGGACACCAAATGTAACCTAAGTGCAGACTTTCTGGCACTCTAAGAGTGCACCCACCCAGCCCCAATACACAAAATCCTGTCTAGGAGGTGGTTACACCTCCCTGTGACAGGATGCCTATTGTGCTACCTTCCTCTGCTCGGCCTTGGCTCAGCAGCAGGAGGGCAGAAATATGTCTCTGGTTGGCAGCATCCATTTTGTGCTGACCGGGTCAAGAAGGCTGGCACTGGATAGACCAGTGACCCCACAAAGCTCGCTTCAGAAGGGTGGAATCATACCTCCCACATCGGTTACCAGCATGAAGGTATGTTTCCAAGGTGTTTGATACCAAACACAAAATGTTTATTTGCAGCCGTTTTCGAGATAGGATTTACCGCAAAGTTATAATACACCTTTTCTTATATGTCTGGCTGCGTCACAGAAAACCCTGAAGAATGGTCTCCGAAAGCTGCAGAGGTGCTCAGGTCATGCAGGTGCACCCTCTCACATAAAACCCAGCACCCTGCCTTCAGGATTGTTAAGGTCTGCTATAGGAGTAACATACGTTTTAAGTGTAGTGACCTATTGATATAGTGAACCTATATCTAAAGTAAGGGGTGCAAACACCAGCTTACACAGACTGCAGTAGCAGACCTGTAGTTCCATTTTGCATGACCTCTCATGGGTGGCATAATACATGCTTCAGCCCATGGGAGGCGTCTGGGGTACTTATGCCCAGGGTACATGGGTACAATATACTAGGGACTTAACCACTTGGATGCTATGGTGCCACTGGCACTTCAATGTAATTTCCATTGAAATCAATGGAAACTCCATGACGAGTTACCCTTGTCATTAGCGGCGAAGAGGTTAAAAGGGTACCCCAGTATCCAATCTGCAGTGTACCAAAGTACATGCATAACAATTTTAAAGAAGAAAGCAGATAGACTGGGTTCCTGATTCGCAGGATCCCAGTCTGACTACTCAAAACAGTGTAACATCAAGCAAAAAAGCGAGGGTAACCATAAGATGCAGATCCTACTTTCCTGCAAGTATACTGTTGGAAGACTTTCCACAGTTCATTGTAGATGGCATATAAGAATCGTTTTTTACGTAGCTTCTTGGGACCTAGCAAGAAATCCCTAAGATCCATATTTTCTGATAGAAGGGACAAGTATTATTTCGCCTGTAATAGTGTTGAGGTTTTTAGCTATTCTAGGCACAACGTCCCAACACTATCAGAAGTCACTACCCTTGGGTCTTCTGTGAGTACATAGCGTGGGTCGGGCCTCTGATTACTAAACCCTCTGGTGGTACCCTTGAATCTTGATTGACACCTATTTGTGTTGATAGGCCAAACCAACCATCCCTTCCAATACGGAGTAGAGGCATTGTATGTACCATTCTGTATAAATGCACTGAGCATCTCCTCACTTATCAGTGTGTCATTTAATATACCTTCAATAGGTGTGGGCAAGGGAATGTATGGTGTTTTCAGGTGTTTTATGTTTGCAAACCCGTAGCAGGTAGTCTGTTGCACTGTTCTGTTCAGGAATATTATCTGTAATGGTATGAGGCAAGCTCTAAATAAAGCCTCTGTTCCCTGAACCTTCCAATCTTTCCTCTCCTGGATAGATTTTGTGTCTATTGTGTCCCTCCAATAGTCACAACCTTGTGTAGACAGTTGGGAGATAAAAGGTGCTGATAAATGAGTTTGGTATCTATCAGCATCATTTTCTTCGCAGTTGCATTAGACTGTGCAAGCTTATAGTAGTATGACATTGGGTCTGTTGTATTGAACCCGGATAAATATGCAATTTTCTGTGCAAATGTGACAGAACTTCCTTTATGTGGTGTTGGGCAATGTTCCCATTGATGGTAAGTGTTAACAGCACGTGGGACTCTAGCTCTATGCAAAAAGTGATGACCATAATGTTGGTAACAATACATACTTTCGAAGTCAGGTGTATCTTCATACAATTCCCTGTAAGGAAATGCAGCAGACTGTTCTAAATCTGAGAGCATAGTATTTACAGTCTCAATGTCCCAATCATGAGAGAGTATGCTCGAGGTAATGAAGTCATTCAATGAAATTGTAAATACGTTTGGAATTTTAAAATGTCCAATAGGACCAAATAAATCATAGGAAACCCTATTCCCAAACTATACCATCCTGTACTGGAACTGCTGACATGTTCACTAGGGACAGATCTCACTGTTCACGGTGTGGTGAATATGAGGTTTCAAGCCCAAGTTCACAGGTTGTACTGCAGAGTGTTGTGAGAGGTAATGTTCAATGTAAAAGAAACGGTTAGTTATAGATTACTTACCTTTTTTCATCAGCAGTACCCCTGTGCGTCAGAACATGGCAACGGTCGACCCCATCGCTGTCGTGGTCGCAGCAATGACGTTGCACTAGCTACTTAGACACGCAACTGCCTATAACATCACTATAGACAGTTCCCATCACTCCTTTTAACCAGGGTGGGGGACGGTATTTTTAAATTAGTTGCCCTGATCCTCCCTTTCCCTGTTTTAACTCACTTTTTTATTAACCACAACACTACACTTCTAATTTTTAGGGCTCTCTTCACACACTCACCATACGGCAAGGATAAAAGATCTCCGCTAAAGAGCCCCCACTGACTGTATGCCTCGGGTACTGCAGCACTGACCCAACGAGGAGCATGCCCAATGATAAAGCATGACACCCAGAGGACTGGGTGTGTGAGGGCCCTCAATGCGAAAGGAGGAATTCCCCATCCTCCTCATGGATAGCCAGTCACTAGTACTTATTCCAACAGTCACTTTTAGCCTCTTCAGGATCTTCATACTCTTTTCTTTCTTACTTACATCAGGGCACATATGCTGGACCTTCAAAGCCCCCCCTGTCTCTCCTTGTTGTTAACGCGCAGTGAGAGAATTAGCCCATTGTATCCATTGTAGATGGAGTGCTTTCACATTTGGAATGCTTGCTTTGGTAACAGGTTCTAAAGTTGGTACCTGGGCTAAAATGATAATGTGTTTCCCATGTGCTAGTGATCTTTTTCTTACTACAGCAGGCTGTACTGCAGTCAGTTTATTTCTGTGGCTGTGCAAATTTTTAAAATTTTTGCATGTGTATAACTGTGATTTGTATGAAACTGGGACTGTCTGGTTGAAAGTGATATATGTATATCCTGATATACCCGGGACCACCCGAATAATCAAGTTGGTAGTAGCCACACATGTGTGCAAATGATTTGTTCCTCTCATGTCTGCCTGAACTGAATGTACTATATTTGTGTGTTCCTGTGTCCACTGATGTGCTGTGAAATCAATCAATCAATCAACTAATTGATCAGGGAATTGTCAAGCACACTACTCACCCATGAGGGTCTCATGGCTCTGGTCAGTCGAAGAGCCAGGCTTTGAGGGTCTTCCTGAAGACGCGCAGAGAAGGGGCTTGTCTGATGTTGTTCCTGAGCTTGTTCCAGGTCTTGGCCGTGATGTAGGATAAGGCCCTTCTACCCGTTCTGGCTCTGCGGATGCACAGAGTTTCGGCGAGGTCAGTGGATGGAAGTTTTCTCTTGGGTATGTGGAATGAGATTGTCTTGTTGAAGTGTTGTGGAGGCATTTGTAGGCATGGGTGAGTGTATTGTAGGTTACTCTCTTCTCGAGGGGGAACCAGTGGAGGTCTCACAGGTGTTGGGTCATGTGTTCTTGTCGAGGGATGCCAAGGGCGAGTCTTTCTGCGGCATTCTGTATGGTCTGGAGTTTACGGAGCAGAGATTTGCTGATTGTGGCATAGAGGGCATTTCCGTAGTCCAGTCTGTTGGTTATGAGTACGTGGGTGATGTTCTTTCTTGATTTGGGGGCATCTATTTGAAGGTCTTGTGAAGGATTTAGAGGGTGTTGAAGCAGGTGGTGGCAATGACGTTAACCTGTTGGGTCATGGGGAGGGAGGAGTCGAGTATGATGCTGGGTTCCAGGCGTGGTCCTTGGGGGTGGGAGGGCTGCCGAGGGCGGTTGGCCACCAGGTATTGTCCCATGCGGTGGGGGAGGGTCCGAGGAAGAGGACCTCTGTCTTCTCCAAGTTGAGCTTCAGGCAGCTGCTGCTCATCCAGGATGCAATGATCTTCATTCCTTCCTGGAAGCCTAGTCTGGTGATGACGGGATCCTTGGTGAGGGAGAGGATTAGCTGGCTTTTGTCGGCGTAGGAGACTATTTTGAGTCACTGCTGCCGGATGATGGCAGTGAGAGGGGCCATGTAGATGTTGAAGAGCATGGTGACGGTCCTTGATGTACTCCGCAGTTGGTCTCTGAGGGTTCGGAGAGGAAGAGTGGCAATCTGATTCCTTTGGTTCTGCTGGTGAGGAAGGAGCATAGCCATTTGAAGATGATTCCACGTATGCCGGCGTTTTGGAGTCTGACGGTGAGTGTGCAGTGGGAGACGTGTTGAAAGCTGCTCAGAGGTCGAGTAGGATCAGGCCTGTGTTGTGGCCTTGGTCGAGGAGGTTGCGGATGTCATCTGTGGCAGCACGTAGAGCAGTCTTGGTGCTGTGGTTGTCACAGAATCCGGATTGGGAGGGGTTGAGAGTGGAGTTCTCTTCTACGAATTTCGTTAGTTGGACGCTGACGTTCTTCTCAGTGACTTTGGCCATGATGGGGAGGAGGGAATGGGTCGGTAGTTTTTGAGGTCCGGAGGATCTGCGTGGGCTTCTTGAGCAGGGGCTTGACCTCTGCGCATTTTCAGTCATCAGGAAAAAGGCCAGATTTGAAGGTGGTGTTGATGGTGTCTCGTAGTTCCGGTGCAAAGCACCCGCTCTGTGGAAGATATGAGGAGGGCAGGGGTCAGTGGGTACTCCTGAGTGGATGCCTTTCATGGATGATTTGGTGTTTTCAGTGGTGGGTGGGGTCCAGGCGGAGATGGTGAGTTGGCTGGAATTGTTTGAGGAGGGAGTGGTTTCGGAGTCTGGTGACCATTCGTTGAAGTTGTCATAGAAGGACTTGGTTTTAAGCATGGGCGGAAAATCCGTTCCGCTCGCGGATTTTGTGGATTTTCGGTAATTTACCGAAAATCCGCAAATTCGCACGCAGCGGATTTTTTTTCTTGGTGATACAATATTGTGGCGTGCGGCGTTCACTTACCGTCATTCAGCGTTTGCCGAGTTGTTTTTCTCGATATTTTGCAAGTGCTGTGCCATTTTGGATCTTGCTGCGGGATCCCGCTGGAGTTTGGCGACCGCGATTACGTAATCGCGGCTTGCCACCTTGCACAGCACGCATCGCGAGAGTTCGCAATTGCGAACACGTAGATGCGGCGGGCAGCAACAATCTTGCACTCGCGAAATGCAGAATTTGCAATTCTGCACAGGAAATCCACCAGCAAGCAGTATAAACCTTCTGAAAATGATGATTTTTATCAGAATAACTCCTCAGGTTGACATTTGCCTGCACTTTTTTTTGCAAGGAGTCCATTTTTGGGGGGTGGGGGGGGGGTGGGAGGAAGGAAGTACCCCACAGTCTCCAACTTCCTGTTCCTGTCCAGCAGACTCCTCCCAGTGTTTTCTTCATGTGCTGGTCACTTTCATTCAGGTCTTGACCTGGAAGGATTACTTTTTGTGGATACTGCTGGATATTTGGATTTGAGGCCTTTTTGACTTTCTTTGGATCACTTTTGGATTAGAAATTTCACAAGTAAGTTTGTTTGGGGCATTACCGTTGCTGCAACGACAATTTTGGAATTTTCGATTTTTGGGCTGTTGTTGGGGCCTTTTGACCAGGGGTGGTGAGTGGTGCATGGGCCTAGTCTTTCTGTGGGGTGTCTTGAATTTAAACATCATGGAGGGCATGGATGGCATGGGATTGTGCTGATTTTTCAGTGTTTTTCGATTTTTTTGGGCTGTTGTTGGGGCCTTTTGACCAGGGGTAGTGAGTGGTGCATGGGCCTAGTCTTTCTGCGGGGTGTCTTGAATTTAAACATCATGGAGGGCATGGATGGCATGGGATTGTGCTGATTTTTCAGTGTTTTTCGATTTTTGGGCTGTTGTTGGGGCCTTTTGACCAGGGGTAGTGAGTTGTGCATGGGCCTAGTCTTTCTGTGGGTGTGTCTTGAATTTAAACATCATGGAGGGCATGGATGGCATGGGATTGTGCTGATTTGTCTGTGTTTTTCGATTTTTGGGGCTGTTGTTGGGGCCTTTTGACCAGGGGTAGTGAGTGGTGCATGGGCCTAGTCTTTCTGTGGGGTGTCTTGAATTTAAACATCATGGAGGGCATGGAAGGCACGGGATTGTGCTGATTTTTCAGTGTTTTTTGATTTTTGGGCTGTTGTTGGGGCCTTTTGACAAGGGGTATTGAGTGGTACATGGGCCTAGTCTTTCTGTGGGTGTCTTGAATTTAAACATCCTGGAGGGCATGGATGGCATGGGATTGTGCTTATTTTTCAGTGTTTTTCGATTTTTTGGGCTGTTGTTGGGGCCTTTTGACCAGGGGTAGTGAGTGGTGCATGGGCCTAGTCTTTCTGTGGGGTGTCTTGAATTTAAACATCATGTAGGGCATGGATGGCATGGGATTGTGCTGGTTTTTCTGTGTTTTTCGGTTTTTTGGGGTGTTCATGGGGGCAGGCCATGTGGGTGGGGGCCATTTTGAGAGCTGGTACAGGCAGGCCCTGGGCATGTGCTGGGAGGCAAGGGGCCATTTTGAATGCAGGCAGTGTTCTCAGGCCTGCACCCATTTTGCCTAGCTTTCATACATTAGGCCCAGGGTAGTGAGTGGTGCATGGGCCTAGTCTTTCTGTGGGGGGTCTTGAATTTAAACATCATGGAGGGCATGGATGGCATGGGATTGTGCTGATTTTACAGTGTTTTTCGATTTTTGGGCTGTTGTTGGGGCCTTTTGACCAGGGGTAGTGAGTGGTGCATGGGTCTAGTCTTTCTGTGGGGTGTCTTGAATTTAAACATCATGGAGGGCATGGATGGCATGGGATTGTGCTGATTTTTCAGTGTTTTTCGATTTTTTGGGCTGTTGTTGGGGCCTTTTGACCAGGGGTATTGAGTGGTGCATGGGCCTAGTCTTTCTGTGGGGTGTCTTGAATTTAAACATCATGGAGGGCATGGATGGCATGGGATTGTGCTGATTTTTCAGTGTTTTTCCATTTTTTGGGCTGTTGTTGGGGCCTTTTGACCAGGGGTAGTGAGTGGTGCATGGGCCTAGTCTTTCTGTGGGGTGTCTTGAATTTAAACATCATGTAGGGCATGGATGGCATGGGATTGTGCTGGTTTTTCTGTGTTTTTCAATTTTTTGGGGTGTTCATGGGGACAGGCCATGTGGGTGGGGGCCATTTTGAGAGCTGGTACAGGCAGGCCCTGGGCATGTGCTGGGAGGCAAGGGGCCATTTTGAATGCAGGCAGTGTTCTCAGGCCTGCACCCATTTTGCCTAGCTTTCATACATTAGGCCCAGGGTAGTGAGTGGTGCATGGGCCTAGTCTTTCTGTGGGGTGTCTTGAATTTAAACATCATGGAGGGCATGGATGGCATGGGATTGTGCTGATTTTTCTGTGTTTTTCGATGTTTTGGGCTGTTGTTGGGGCCTTTTGACCAGGGGTAGTGAGTGGTGCATGGGCCTAGTCTTTCCCTGGGGTGTCTTGAATTTAAACATCATGGAGGGCATGGATGGCATGGGATTGTGCTGATTTTTCAGTGTTTTTCGATTTTGTGGGCTGTTGTTGGGGCCTTTTGACCAGGGGTAGTGAGTGGTGCATGGGCCTAGTCTTTCTGTGGGGTGTCTTGAATTTGAACATCATGGAGGGCATGGATGGCATGGGATTGTGCTGATTTTTCTGTGTTTTTTCGATTTTTTGGGGGTGTTCATGGGGACTGGCCATGTGGGTGGGGGCCATTTTGAGTGCTGGTACAGGCAGGCCCTGGCCATGTGCTGGGAGGCAAGGGGCCAGTTTGAATGCAGGCAGTGTTCTCAGGCCTGCACCCATTTTGCCTAGCTTTCATACATTAGGCCCAGGAGTAGTGAGTGGTGCATGGGCCTAGTCTTTCTGTGGGGTGTCGTGAATTTAAACATCATAGTGGGCATGGATGGCATGGGATTTTGCTGATTTTTCAGTGTTTTTCGATTTTTTGGGGTGTTCGTGGTGACAGGCCATGTGGGTGGGGGCCATTGTGAGTGCTGGTACAGGCAGGCCCTGGGCATATGCTGGGAGGCAAGGGGCCATTTTGAATGCAGGCAGTGTTCACAGGCCTGCACCCATTTTGCCTAGCTTTCATACATTAGGCCCGGGGGTAGTGAGTGGTGCATGAGCCTAGTCTTTCTGTGGGGTGTCTTGAATTGAAACATCATGGAGGGCTTGGATGGCATGGGATTGTGCTGATTTTTATGTGGTTTTCGAGTTTTTGGGGTGTATAACTGAACGGATGTTCCTCTGTCTTCCATTGCTTTTAGGTGCACAAAACTCAAGAGAACCACCAGTGCCAGGAAGAAGTCCTGCAGCGGTGTGTGTGTGCAGCATAATGTCACGTGACGTCACGTCTGGCCACAGACAACTCTGCAACTCGTGCAACTGTGGCCTGCTGTTCTGACCTCTGAAGAAGATGGCCTCAAAAAAAGTTCCCCGTAGCTCCTCTAGCAAGAAAGTTGCCTGTAAGGAGCAGAAGAAGTAAGTTACTAAGGAGACTGGTGTGCCGCCCGCCACAATTTTTGGGAGAAAAAAAAAAGTACGCCTGCAGCAGCACCGGGATCTGCTGGGGACCAAGCTGAGAGCAGCACCCCCGCACCATTGGGCTCAGTGCCACCACCACCATGCCAACTTAAGTCCAAGCCCTTGAGTGCTGCAGAGGCACTTAGTCTAGTTGTTCAATCACCATCGACCAGTGATGTTGGCTCTTCGCAAGAAAGTAGCAGCAATGTCCCTCAATCAACACAGGTTGTTGTAACTCATCTGACGAGTGTTGAACAACCACAGCCGCAACAACAGCCACATGTGCAAGTACAAGCCCAAGTACATGTGGAAGGAGAGGCAGCGCAAGGAGATGCGCAAGCAGAGGTGCATGGAGGGTCACAAGTGCCCACAATAGTTGTTCCTCCCGAATTAGGGGCACATCAGGAAATCGACAATCAAGCCGAGGTATCATTTGAGGAAGCCACTCCTCCTGATGATCATTCATTGTCTTCCACATCCCTAGCAAGGAAAAGATCAAGGGTGGTGTCTACATCTTCTTCAAGCCCACCTCCTTCTGATGATATGGATCAAAATTGGGAACCACCAGCACTGCCGTCTGAGAGTGAGGCACACCATGATCTGACAAAGGTAGCTAAGCGTAAAAGGAAGGTCCCCGAAAGTCTCGTACTTATGGAGTGTGATGATGATGCTCAACAAGAAGTGGCGTATACTCCTGCTGATAAAGACTCTCACGACGATGACGCAGTCATCATACACGTCACTCCAGGCTCAGCAGGCATGCAGCAAACTGACATTTTGACCCTAGCCCGAAAATCTGCTGAGCGTGATGATGTTGTCGACGAGGAGGCAATAGCAACAGCACAATCATTGGAGTTAACTAGTACACCACCACCTACCGCTTCCATATTTCTTCCTCGCCAGAAGGGACCTCCATCCACCTCAACCTCAATTAGTGGTGGTGAAAGTGCACAACGTAGTAAAGTTCGGCAATACACATCCTCCACTTCATCTGGCATTAGCAGCATGACCACCACCAGTATCTCATCCTCCTGCCCCCACAGACTTTTCAATCCCGCAGTTTGGGACTTCTTTAGTGTTTGCCCAAAAAAGGAAAACATAGCCATTTGTAGCATTTGTAAGTTTGCAGTTAGTCGTGGTAAGTTTGGTACCAACTATGGGACCAGAGGCCAGAGAGGTCATCTTAAGAGACAGCACGCTGTCCAATGGTTTGCACACCTAAAGGAGATCAAGGAAGCCCGAATTGCAAGTCAAGAAAACGTTGATGTTTCATCTGATGATGACGAGGAGGAAGAAGTGTCAAACACTTCACTTACACCCAGTACCCCTGTCAGCACACCCCCTGTGAGCCACACTAAGAGTGTGGGAGAGAGTGAGAAACCAATGCGAAAAAGTTCATCAGCGAGCGTAACTGGGTCGAAGAAGTCATCATCATCATCCCGTAAAATCATGGTCCAGGCCAACATTAGAACCATGTTTTTTTCAGACGCGCCATATGAACGCAACCACCCACTCACCCGTCTGTATAGCACTAAGCTGGCTAAAATACTATCTCTGGACCTTCTCCCTTTTTCTTTTATGGAAGGGGTTGGTCTTCTAGAATTAGTGGCAGCGCTCTACCCTAAATGGAAGGTTCCTAGCCGGTTCTATTTTGCCAGAGTTGCGGTTCCAGCACTACATGAAGATGTGCTGGAGGTGATTGGGCCAGCTTTGCAGAAGAGTGCTTTTCACACTATACATCTGACAACAGACATGTGGACCAGTGCCGCAGGCGCTGATTACATGTGCATCACTGCACACTGGGTCTCTTTTTCAGGGGTAAAACAAAGCTAAGCGCAGGTGTTGACCCGGACCAAGTTTTTAAAGCTTCTCGGAAACATGCAACACTAGCCATGTTTGGCTTGGATAAACGTCATACAGCAGAAAACATTTTGAATGAGTTTAACGCAAAGGTCTTTCACTGGCTGTCCCCAAAAAAACGCCAGTTTGGTTATGTTTCCACGGATACGGGCGCCAATGTAGTTAAGGCCATGGGGCTGGGTAACTATTTCAGAGTGCCGTGTCTGGCGCACTTTATAAACCTGGTTGTTAAAAAATTCTTGAGTGAAGAAGACAGTCCAGCGTGCGAGTTAGTGGCTACCTGCCGAAGAATGTGCAACCATTTCAGCCATTCTTTTAAGGCCCGGAAGCATCTGAGGGGCCTGCTACATGAACGTCGAATGCCAGTGAAAGCACTCATCCAGGAGGTGCCAACACGTTGGAACTCAACCTTCTACATGCTTGAGCGTCTGTATGAGCAGTATACGGTACTCGATCATTATTTCTTAACACTGGGTACAGCTCAGAAGGACCTGAGGCTAGATGCGGAGCAATGGAAGCTAGTTAAAAGCCTGACAGACATGCTTCGTCCTTTTGAGGTCTTCACGCGTGCAGTCTGCAGGGAGGACTCTAATTTGTGAAAAGCTATCCCATTGTTGCGCATGCTGGAGCACCAACTGAAGGCGGTGTGTTTTATGTTTCAAAAAGATAAGGAAAAGCAAGACGCTTTTCTTTTTGCGGAGAAATTATTAGATCAAATTATTAGATCGCCTACTTGGTGTTGAACTTCTTAAAATGATATACTCAGAACAGCATTACATTTGTGCTACTATTCTGGATCCACGCTTCAAAAAGGCGCTGGCAGGCAGAGCATTCTTTCCTTTTTGTGATGAAGATGTTACAAAGTACAAATGTTGGCTAGCTAGTTTGAAAGAGAACGGCAGCAAATTGAAGGAAAAGGCAGTACATCGCGCATCAGCAGGCCATCCCCAGTCAAAGGAATCCACTTCTGCACCTGTGGCTGTGGCACAAGTGACCTCTCAGCCGTTAAAGACACCGGCAACTGGATCATCTGTACCAGACACAACAGTAACTTTGGGTGAAGAAGAGGATTGGCTAACTCTGCTTGGGTTTGGTTCTCAAAAGGTCCCAGCAAAAAGCAGGCAAAGTGGAGGAACCTTGGAGAACCTTAAGTCGATGGTGCAGGACTATCTGAATGACTCAACAGAGGTCTATGTTAATGCTGACCCATTGGCGTATTGGCATGGGAAAAAAGAATTGTGGGCACAGATCTCCAACCTGGCTATAAACTACTTGTCTTTCCCACTCACAAGCGTGTCTTCTGAACGTGTTTTCAGTGCTGCTAGTGGAATTGTAACTTGCAAACGGACCCGCCTCTCACCCAAAAATGTGGAGAGGTTAACAATGATCAAGATGAATCAGCACCAGATTACAAAGTACGAGAATACACACCGGAAGAAGATGAAGAGGACAGCAACTTAGATGAGGGAATTTCTTCTCTGTTAGGTGACACTGACCTACTCCTGCCTGAATTTGCAGAGTTTGAGGACGAACTCTTATTCCCTGACACCGAGCCCTGAAAATGAGCCAATGATTCAATATCTTTCTTTTACGTCCTTATTCACTTTTATACCTGTGTGTCTGTCTTTCTTTGTTTTGCACAGTTAATATAATTAAAACTGTAATCACCTAATCATAAAAGTAGCCCATCAGCAGAACTGTCTTCATTTATTTGCTTATTGATTTGAAGGTGCCGCAGTCTGCATTCCTCAGGTTCACAAGTTCACAAGAACATGCTCCTCTATCCTCCTCCTCCAGACTCCTATTTCCCTCAAAGCAGAGGGCTGGATTACGCCCAATGAAGAAAGACTCTGTACTTGTGGGGGTGTTCTACTTCTTTGCGGGTGAGTTGGCGGGTCTTGGGGCATTGCTGGGAAGGTCTAATACTGGATAAAACTGGTTTTGACCAAATCAGACTTGAAAAAGTTTTTTACTTTTTGCTGACTATCATGTTTTTAGGGGCCTGTTTGAGGGGCTTCCTGGTGTTTGTGGGTGGGTTTCGGGGTCTGGGAGCACTGCTGCGACAGTCTTATTTTGATTGCATTTGCTTTTCAGGATATCCGTGGTGGAAAACGGGAGTTATGACCTAGCTGCACAGCGCGTTTGGACCGAAGGCCGATAAATATTTTAAGTATGAGATTTTCCTTTTTGGCTGTTTGGGGGTATTGTGCTTTTTTGCGGGTGGGTTGGCGGGTCTTGGGGCATTGCTGGGAAGGTCTAATACCGGATAGAAGTGGTTTGGACAAAATCCATGAGGAAAAAGTTTTTGCTATTTCTGACATTTTGCTCAATGTAGCGTTTTCGGGGGCCTGTTTGGGGGGCTTCCTGGTGTTTGTGGGTGGGTTTCGGGGTCTGGGAGCACTGCTGGCTATTGATAATTTTGATTGCAAGAGGTTTGAAGCAAATCTATGGTGGCAAAGGGGAGTTAGGGCCTAGCTGCAGAGCGCGCGCGGAGTGATTTTGGAAATTGCCATGAAAATGACTAAGTCCCCATTTTTGTACTTTTGCTTTTTGGCTGTTTGGGAGTCTTCTACTTGTTTTCGCCTGGGTTGACGGCTCTGGGGCCATTGCTGGGAAGCTCTAATACCGGATAAAAGTGGTTTGGACCAAATCGGAGGCGAAATTATTTTTGCGTTTTTGCTGACTTGCTTGTCTTTGAGGTGCTCTTTGGGGGGGGTTCCGGGTGTTTGTGGGTGGGTTTTGAGGTCTGGGAGCACTGCTGGTACAGTCTAATTTTGATTGCATTTGCTTTTCAGGAAATCCGTGGTGGAAAACGGGAGTTATGACCTAGCTGCACAGCGCGTTTGGACCGAAGGCCGATAAATATTGTAAGTATGAGATTTTCCTTTTTGGCTGTTTGGGGGTGTTGTGCTTTTTTGCGGGTGGGTTGGCGGTTCTTGGGGCATTGCTGCGAAGGTCTAATACCGGATAGAAGTGGTTTGGACAAAATCCATGAGGAAAAAGTTTTTGCTATTTCTGACATTTTGCTCAATGTAGCGTTTTCGGGGGCCTGTTTGGGTGGCTTCCTGGTGTTTGTGGGTGGGTTTCGGGGTCTGGGTGCACTGCTGGCTATTGATAATTTTGATTGCAAGAGGTTTGAAGCAAATCCTTGGTGGCAGAGGGGAGTTAGGGCCTAGCTGCAGAGCGCGCGCGGAGTGATTTTGGAAATTGCCATGAAAATGACTAAGTCCCCATTTTTGTACTTTTGATTTTTGCCTGTTTGGGAGTCTTCTACTTGTTTTCACCTGGGTCGACGGCTCTGGGGCCATTGCTGGGAAGCTCTAATACCGGATAAAAGTGGTTTGGACCAAATCGAAGGCGAAATTATTTTCGCGTTTTTGCTGACTTGCTTGTCTTTGAGGTGCTCTTTGGGGGGTTCCGGGTGTTTGTGGGTGGGTTTTGGGGTCTGGGAGCACAGCTGCGACAGTCTTATTTTGATTGCATTTGCTTTTCAGGAAATCCGTGGTGGAAAACGGGAGTTACGACCTAGCTGCATAGCGCGTTTGGACCGAAGGCCGATAAATATTGTACGTATGAGATTTTCCTTTTTGGCTGTTTGGGGGTGTTGTGCTTTTTTGCGGGTGGGTTGGTGGGTCTTGGGGCATTGCTGGGAAGGTCTAATACCGGATAGAAGTGGTTTGGACAAAATCCATGAGTAAAAAGTTTTTGCAATTTCTGACATTTTGCTCAATGTACCGTTTTCGGGGGCCTGTTTGGGGGGCTTCCTGGTGTTTGTGGGTGGGTTTCACGGTCTGGGAGAACTGCTGGCTATTGATAATTTTGATTGCAAGAGGTTTGAAGCAAATCCATGGTGGTAGAGGGGAGTTAGGGCCTAGCTGCACAGCGCGCGCGGAGTGATTTTGGAAATTGCCATGAAAATGACTAAGTCCCCATTTTTGTACTTTTGCTTTTTGGCTGTTTGTGAGTCTTCTACTTGTTTTCGCCTGGGTTGACGGCTCTGGGGCCATTGCTGGGAAGCTCTAATACCGGATAAAAGTGGTTTGGACCAAATCGGAGGCGAAATTATTTTTGAGTTTTTGCTGACTTGCTTGTCTTTGAGGTGCTCTTTGGGGGGGTTCAAAGTATGTGTGGGTGGGTTTTGGGGTCTGGGAGCACTGCTGGTACAGTCTAATTTTGATTGCATTTGCTTTTCAGGAAATCCGTGGTGGAAAACGGGAGTTATGACCTAGCTGCACAGCGCGTTTGAACCGAAGGCCGGTAAATATTGTAAGTATGAGATTTTCCTTTTTGGCTGTTTGGGGGTGTTGTGCTTTTTTGCGGGTGGGTTGGCGGGTCTTGGGGCATTGCTGGGAAGGTCTAATACCGGATAAAACTGGTTTGGGGAAAATCCATGCGGAAAAAGTTTTTGCTATTTCTGACATTTCGCTCAATGTAGCATTTTCGGGGGTCTGTTTCGGGGGCTTCCTGGTGTTTGTGGGTGGGTTTTGGGTCTGGGAGCACTGCTGGCTATTGATAATTTTGATTGCATGAGGTTTGAAGCTAATCCATGGTGGCAGAGGGGGTTAGAGCCTAGCTGCAGAGCGCGTGGAGTGATTTTGGAAATTGCCATGAAAATGACTAAGTCCCCATTTTTGTACTTTTGCTTTTTGGCTGTTTGGGGGTCTTCTACTTGTTTTCGCCTGGGTTGACGGCTCTGGGGCCATTGCTGGGAAGCTCTAATACCGGATAAAAGTGGTTTGGACCAAATCGGAGGCGAAATTATTTTTGCGTTTTTGCTGACTTGCTTGTATTTGAGGTGCTCTTTGGGGGAGTTCCAGGTGTTTGTGGGTGGGTTTTGGGGTCTGGGAGCACTGCTGGGACAGTCTAATTTTGATTGCATTTGCTTTTCAGGAAATCCGTGGTGGAAAACGGGAGTTATGACTTAGCTGCACAGCGCGTTTGGACCGAAGGCCGATAAATATTGTAAGTATGAGATTTTCCTTTTTGGCTGTTTGGGGGTGTTGTGCTTTTTTTGCGGGTGGGTTGGCGGGTCTTGGGGCATTGCTGGGAAGGTCTAATACCGGATAAAACTGATTTGGAGAAAATCCATGCGGAAAAACCTGTGGCACTTTTTGTAACTTAGGGTTCGTTAGCGTTAGCCCTAGCAGCAGGATTGCATGTGTTTCGGGGTGTTCTAGATTTTTGCAACTGAGTTCTGGGGTCTTAGAGCACTCGTGGGAATGTGTAATTTTGGTTGCAAGTGATTTGAAGAAAATCCATGGTGGGAAAGGGGGGATTTGCATTTCTTCATTCCTAGACAAAATTCTAGTGAGTGGTGTATGTCTATGAAATCTAACATTCTTAAATGTACTTTGTAGGTGGAACATCTGGTGCTGGTCCCAGCGTGGAGGTGGCGGAGGAATGCTCTGGGGAGGAGGCGGTGCAAGTGCCGGACCAAACTGCTGTGCGGGTTGCCATGGCAGTGGCGGGCAGTGGTAAGCTCTTATATTCCTTACTTATTGAGATTGCAGACTGCATAGTGTGCTCCCCATGAGAAAATGTAAGGTTTGTCCAGATGAGAGACATGAAGAAGAATGATTGACATTTAGGGGCCTATTATGATGGCGGACGGACCTGAGTCCGTCCGCCACCATAGAGTAGGAGGGACCGTCCGCAGGGGCAGCGGCGGTCCCTCCGTGGTAATTAGGATGTGACTGCCACCCTGGCGGTCACATCCTGTATTTTTATCATTGCGGCGGGTGCTGCTTGAAGCAGCACCCGCCGCAATGATAAAAATGTAAGTTGTGCATTTGCATGCTCAAAGCGGCAGGCACCGCGCAGTGCCTGCCACCTTTGTGCAGGCAAATGCAGGGGGGGTACCATAGGTACCCCCCATGTGCACTCCCCACCCCCCTTCACCTCTGGGGGACCGCAACGGGCCCCCAAACAAAAATCTGTATACCTTTGCACGTCGGAAATGCCGCCATGTAAGGCATGTTCCTCCAGACATCCTAATATGGCTGGCGGTGTCAACGGCCCCTCTCGGCGGGATGCCTGGCTTTCACCTTGTGGCTACCCTGCCGGGGTTATCTCACAGGGGAATACCAGGACGGGTTCCCTAAGCAAGCGCCGGGAAACCCTTTGTGGGTAGCTGTGCGCTATATAAGCTCAAATACATTTACATTTACTGAAAAACGATCCCCCAGCCATCCTGATCTGGCGGGGGGTCTTTTTCAGTCCGCTGCGGATTTCCCGCATCCTCCGGGCCGGCGGTGGATTCCGCCGGCCCGGAGGATGTGGGAAATCCACAATCCTAATCTGCCCATAGTTTGAATGGATGGATGCCTGGATCATGGTACTATCTAACTCTTAGATAGCATATGTGTATCTAGAGAGAGTAGACGGTCACTGGATGAGCTAAGTGTTACTTTGAAGAGCATGTAACACCGCACCCGCACGTCCGTCCCAGTTTTGGAAAGGCAAGGAAAAGAAGTTGTAATTTTGTCCGAATACTACCATGATTAGTAGCAGTAGTTTGTATTGCAAGCACAGCATATATCCGGCTATTACGATGGCCACTCACTACCTCTGTTAATAAGTTTAGTAGAACTCGGTCATTCACGTGTGGATGTATCACTTGTCACTCAATAAAAAGCAAAGCACCTAAAGTCATCCCATATGTAAGTACATACATACCATGTGCAGTGATAGATAATCAGATTATTTATCTTCTTCATTTTCCTTTTCTAGTATTCATTTGCACTGTAGGGTGAAACTTAAATTAATTAAGCAGTAGCCCTTGTAACAGTGTATTCTCAGTGCCACCCGTAATAGAAAAGTAAGAGTATCACCACCTGCATGTACTGGACTGGTACAGTAACGCAAGTCTGTCTCACTCATCATGGCGGGCGTCTGTTTTCCTCGGGTGCAAATAGACTGCTCTGGCATTATGCCGGCTTGCAGAAGTTCACGTACCAATTTTGCTAAACAAGAGAGAAGAAGAAGAATAAGACTGGTGTACTGTCATAGTCGACTCTAATGGAGTGAGTCCATAGTGCTCGTAGAATTGATTCCTTAAACTCCCACTAATGTTAAAGCAAGGGTGAAGAAGTGGGAGGTTAGATAGATACTGGCCACAATAGTTATGTACTGCACTTGCAAGTTGCTAGTTCTACTGTGACACAACTTTCTGCTGAATCATTTTTTGTTAATCTTAAAGAGCATTGGTTACAGACTCTGTCTTTCTTTCTTCATATAGATGCTCCTTCCAAACCAACCCGGAAGGAGCTGGCTAGACGGGCCCGGCAACGGAGGCTGGAGGCCACTGTCGCTGAATATCGGCGGCTGGTGGCCCAGGAGGAGGGGGACACGCAGACTACCACAACATCTACCGGGACAGCTGAATCCTCCTCCGCGCTCCCTGGGTCACTGGGAATTCATGATGTAAATAATAGCTGTAACTCAAAATCTTGTATCTGTTACTTTACCACAATTTTTTGATTGTGGTTCAACTAAAAGGTATTCCTAAATACCTGCCTTTATTCTTAGGAGTTGAGAGCTCTTTGGGTGTTATATATATCAAGTAGATCATACTTTCATTGGGTTGAGACAGTATTTTTAAAACATTTTTTTAATCTGTTATCATTTTTAGGGTACTCAAGATATGAAATCCATGTCCTGAGGATGGTCTCCTACACGAAAGAATAGAGACCGAAACGTCGACTGTGGCTTTATCTACCATTGAATATTTATTTCATTTTATGTTAGGTAGAAAAGCTTAAGCAATTGATGTAACAAGGGCTGTGTGGATTAATGGTTTTACCCTTTTACATCTGTGCTGTTTATCTTGTGCCCAACTTTTTAACTTGATTTGAAAAAAAGATGAAATACTCTTTGTTTATATACACCCGTTTTTCAATCTCTTTTTGCTCTCTCTCCTGACTGATTACTCACAAGTAACAGCTTTGAATATATGTCATTTTTGTTGTTGCATAACCAGCATTAGTGGGTCCAAATCACTAAGCCCACAGGATCTCATCCTTTAAGTGATTTCAAAATTCCTGTGTCTATCAAAATCCCTTGATGGTATCTTTACCCCATCATACTCTTTGCCCAAACCCTCAAGGGTATACTGGGTCGCCCACTATCAATTCTCAACCTCCTATGAAGCAATTTGAATATATTCTATATTTATTTGCCCAAAGTTTCTCCATCCTGCCTGGCAATAATTGATATCCCAATGGGTCTTCTGCAGCTTCATATTTTTCTGCTTTTTAGTCTCTGCCTTCTTTCCTTTATCACTTTTCTCCTTTACTTTGTGATCTACTCTTTCTGTTATTGCTGCCCCCTCCTTTCCATTTTTCCCATTTGCATTCCAGTCCCAAGTCCCCCTTTGTCTGCATTATGTCCATTCCTCTGAAAACTCCTTTTCTCTTATGAAAATCAACTCCAATCATCAATTTTTCTCCTGGTCTCTGCCTCATGAACATGTTCCAGAAGGCCCACTATGCTCTCTGAAACCTCCCAAAACCAAACTCCACCATGTTCCCTTGTCTTTTCCGCACGTTCCCTTCTTCCATACTATTCCCTTTTTCCCCTTCCCCCTGTTTCACTTTCTCATCCCAGGCATTCTACCTCAACTCACCTTCGGTACTTGACTTTCCTTCTCTCCCTATCTGAACTCCTAAGCATTTTTCCTGGTTCATGCTTCTTTCTCCTCTGTTATCTAATCAACCACCTGCTTCTTGTTGTGACTTAGCTCTGCCCATCTCCTTTTGAGGCTAACACTAGCATCCCTCCTTCACCCTGAGACACCCACTTCCTTTTCACACAAAGTCCCAAAATGTTACTCTCCGCCTACTTTGGCAGCTGCTTTCTTTGCCATGATGTAGGTAGGATCTTCTAACACTCCATCTTCGTCCGCTCTTGAGCTTTAAGTCTATCCTCTACCTGAGTCTTCCTCTGCTAGCTTTCTGTCGTCATTCCCCTCTCTTACAACACAACCCCTCAGCTGAGCATTTCCTGTGACTGTTCTACTGAGCATTCTGCCCCCTTCCCTGATCTCACAGTCTGTCCTGTGTAAAGCTAACACCGCTGATCTGGGAGCAGCTCAGTGTTCACCCACCCTTCTGGCTCCAACACTGACTGACTTAAACTCCTCAATGCGTTGTCTTGTGCTGTCTCTCTTCTTGAAAGTGGCTAGTGCTGTCTCGTCCTTTGACCTCTCTTGTCTCACCAATTTGACCACCTGTGTCGACCACCTTATTCTCAAGAGTGGGGATGCATGCCCATGATACTTTTCCACTTTTCATCAGGATGATGGACTGAAAGCCTGCGTCACTCGCCCTATGAGAACCCAGACAATCCCGCTGCTTGTGTCCAATTGCTCAGCCATTAAAGCTCCCGCAATCATGGTGGTTCCTCTGCTTGTTTGTCCCACACGTGATCGACTATGTTAATGTTCCCCAGAGGCCCGGTGTTGGCGGTTTTGCTTCTCTCTGTCCCCTGCTAGCATCAGCTGCCCCTAGTCTGTGGCCCTCCCTCCCTTTTTTTCTTTCTTTCTGGCCAGTACCACTCCATGCCACCTGTTGCCAGCATTTGTCCCTCCAAAATATGCTTTAGCTTCCTTCTTTAGGGTTCCATCCACAACCTTTTTTTCCATGTCACTCCTTAAAACCCTATGTCTCTTTCAGTAGCACACTACATTATATCACAGCAGTCACGAGTTTCATTGTAGAATTCAAGAGAGCTGGATGCATATGTTATTTCAGGGAAGGGTTAGTTTTCCATCTGGATTTCCTGGAATAACATTGCCTGCATTCTTCAAAGTCTGCCCTGCCAGATTAGGCAACCTCATGAACTTACACTTTATTAGCTAAATCATTCTTGCCATACTAAATAGGATAATGGGCAAGACAAAAGGATGTTGTATTTGCAAAATGTCTGATTCGTAAAATCAGGACTTTTCCAACCACATTTCCAACCACGGAGAGACCTGTTGACGTAAAAACTCCAACTTCTGATTCCTTAACATGTTACTGAATCGCAATTTGGATTTGCAACTAAATATCAACCTTTGGCAGGAATATTTTAAGGACGTATATTCAAAATACTGATTCAGAATGAGATATACTACTGTTGACACTGAAATCCAGCTGCAAAACATTAACATCTTCAGACTTCATAATTTAGCAGTAACCCATTCGCATATGGGAAGGGGTCCCAAGGAACACCCCTGTCCCTTTTCAATGTTTACAAACATTTTTTTGTGTGTTGGTAATGGTCCTAAGGAACATGGGCTGCATTAAAAAAAATACTGTATTTATAAGAAATATAGACATGATGGTCTTCTGACCTCCGCAGGCCACCATTCTTGTAATGGCTGCAAACCATAGTGGATCGCAATTTGTGAACTACCTCTTTAATATTCATTAAGATTTATTATCGGTTTGTACTTATGAAGTTATTGTCAGTGCAAGGGGGTGTATAGCCCTAGATCTTTGAGGTTTTAGTAGCTTGCTTTGCTTTGTTCTAATTATGTGGGGCTGTTTTATTTCTATGTAATCATTTTTATAATATATGATTGTACAACTTGTATCTTTTATGGATGTGGTTTCAACCGAATAAAGAAAGAAATATTATTATTCATGAAGATAGGACGAAATGTGACTCACTTCGATTCAGTATTTTGCGAACTGACCAATTAGTATACAGTTCTGATGGCAAAATACCCCACTGGTCACAAAATTACTGGTCATAAATAGTGGCCAGTGCTTAGTACATTTGGCCCCTAGTGCTAAGATCAATCCTCACAAGAATATTTTCTCTGAAAGTATGTTCTTTTTTTAACTCCTTGCTTGGAATGACTAAAATACCGGAAGGCATGTGACCTTAATATTTTCATAGTGGTTGACCAATTCTTCTTTCTTGGTTTCAATATTTTGTGTTAGCAAAATTGAAGTTTTCAGGCAGGTGTGCACAATTCTCTGCCATTTATCAAAACATAACTTCCCGTTGTCTCACTTCTAAAGATTGTGAGAGGTAAAAGTGAAATGAGGCAAAGCGGAAAGAGGTATCCTCTTTCTTCCCTTTGATGAGAACTTCCCTAACTGTTCTTTCAATCAGCTTTTGAAGCTTTTTGGAAGTTTAGGAGAAGATGGAGAAGCTCTCCCACTGCCTGCTGACACTGGACTTCCACTTCCTCTTAGGAGAACAAGCAGGGGATTAGCTGTTATTGATGTTGCACCAGAGCCAACGGCATGAGGGGCCCAAATGTAGTCTAATTATGGCTGTGAATTAGCACCCAGTTGGGGGTAAAGGGGTTAATAGCTCAATTTCCTTCTTTGTAATGTATCTCATGGCACCAAGTCCACACCAATTATTTTTTAAGAGAGATCCTGGCACATTTCAATCCATTACTAGCCCCATCACAGACACAATTATGATCCGCTATCACTTACCTGTTGTGCGTGCTCGTGTTTTGAGCCCGAGAGTCTTGAAAGCATCCAGGTAGCAGGCAGTAGTGTAACAGAAAGACTAAACATTCCTGATATCTGATTCATTGTCACACCTTCTCATGGACACACCACCCTCTCTGTTTGTTGAAGGAGCTCACAACCTGTATCAATCCCAACAGCGGCGAAGGTCTAAAATGCGATTTATGAAGCCGTGCTAGGCCACCTTGCATGGCCCTGAGTGGCTTCATAAATCTGGAGTAAATCAACATAGTGCAAATCTCTGTTGCATTACTCTGCTCTGGGAAGGCATTTCATGGGCTTTGCATGGGTGTTCCCCTGCATGGACATTGTTTGGGTATTCCCATGCAACTCCCATGGTTTTTGACACATTGCCTGGTTTACCAAAGTGGTCACCTTGAGAATGTGAAAAAAGATACACCTTCTCAGGGGAGGTGTATCAAGGAGCAATAACTTTATTTCTCCTTGTTACTTCCTCTTTCTATGTGTGCTGCATTGTACACCACACATAGAAGGAGGAATATGCCTCAGAGGATTTATTTTGTGCAAGACGGTGCCCCTTCCTGCACTAAACTATCCTGCATGCAATGGAGGCGCCCTTGCACCATGAATCAAGGGCGCTTGAATTGACACTAGGCAGCCAAAATGGCACCAGCACAGGGACATAGGCGAGAATGCACCACATTCTTAAAATACAGCACATCCCTTCCCTTTCTCTATCAAGCAGCGCACCAAGGTGACTTGCTATGATGCATTGCATTTCTTTCTAATCAATGTGCCTCTTGGCTCATTTTCACAGGATTGCAAGCCCTACAGGAGTGCACAGAGGGCACCCTGCTTCCATGCAGAATAAAAGCTATCGTTTTTACATGGTCCTTAGCCAAAATACCATCAGAAACATATGTCACTTTATTAAATGTTGTGTTATGCTATGTTATGTTGATTTGTACAGCTCACTAATCACCCAAGATGGTATACAGGCTCATGGGCAAGGTGTGTAGGTGTATGGTCCCAAGGTGCTCATATGAAGAGCTAGTCTTCAACTTCTTGCATAACTCAAGAAGTGAGGAGGAGGAGGCTCTTATGTGTTGAAGGAGGTCGTTCCATGTGTAGGGTGAGATATACGACAATGAGCGACCTCCAATTTTGCTTTTGCGGATGCAGGGTGTTGGTGCAAATGAGAGTGAGGCAGAGCATACATGTCTGGTGGGTTGGTGAAAGTCTATGCAGCTATTCAGGTATTCTGGTCCTGTGTTGTGTAGGGCTTTATATGTGTTTGCGAGAAGTTTGAATTCGCTATGCTTGTGAATGGGGAGGCAGTGAAGCTTCCTGAGATGCAGTGTGATGTGGGTGTGGCTTGAGCGGTCAAGTATGACTCTTGCGGCTGCGTTTTGGATGCTTTGGAGTCTGTGTAGTAGTTTTTGGGAGATTCTGCCATAGAGAGTGTTGCCGTAAACCAGCCTGCTGGTGATGGACTTACTTGCTATGGAATTAAGGTGAGAAGGAAGAGAGGCAGTTAGGTAATTGCGTTACACCATATTAATGAATACCATAGGGCAGATTTATGTTAACTGGCGCATCCCCAGGGATGCGCCAGTTAACATGCGCCACAGTGCGCCACAGCTCCGCCAGCCATGGTGCGCCGCATTTATAATGCGGCGCACCATGGTGCAAAAACGGCACAGATGCGTGACGCATCTGTGCCGGAAATGTGTCGCATTGCTGGAGTTGCATCGCAAGCGCGACGCAGCTCCAGGAAGGCTCGGGGGTACCCCATTTTAACAATGCTGCGTCAAGACCTACGCCTGCTTCAAGCAGGCGCAGGCTTTTGACGCAGCATTGGCTTAAAAGTAACTGAGTGAAATCTCATAGATTTCACTCAGCCACTTTTGCGAGGCGCACCTGCCCCGGAACCCCCACCCTGCGCCGGAACGCCCACAAGCGGCGCAGAGCTTTACAACGTGACGCATCTGCCTAGATGCGTCACGTTGTAAATCGTTTGTAGGGATGCGCCACGTTTACGCCGCCTTGCGTGACGCAACAGCGGCGTAAACGTGGCGCAAGGGCCTCATAAATCTGCCCCCATGTATATATCGGCTCCCTATGTGTGCCTTCAGAAAAACATCATTTTCTTAACCTTTATACTTGCATGGTGCATAATTGTACTTCGTGACAGTAGCGTATTCCACAGCCAAAATAGAAATTAACGAAAAAGAGCCGAAATGCTTAAAAATATGTGTGTCTTTAGAAAGTGCCATGTTTTTTAACAACCTAAGCCACCCAATACCATGTGCACGCTTTAAATGTTTTTCGACTTTTTAGCTTGTTGAACTGAAACATCCATTTTAAAAAAAAGTCTGCTTTTTTATTAGAATTCTTTCAAAATACAAGCACATGAAATACTGTTCTGTACTGTAACAACACATAAATAGGTACATAAATGCACATTTTATATTTTCATTGGTACAGTTCTTAAACCTACCAATTTGTATTAAACATCCAATCACTTTGCTATGTGACACACTCAAGCTCAGTTGAAAGTTGAGTTTTTCATGGCTTTACATGAATACAGTAAATTATTACATGGTGAAATACGCACGAGTGCTCTAAACACAAATTTAATCATTGACAAATGTTCTGTCTTTAAACTTTGAAGACCACTTTTTTGGTTGTGTCGCGGACACTTTTCAAAAAACACATGACTCCAGTTCCTCCTGTACCTTTTTCTTCTAGTGAGGATGGAGGAGCCGGAAGAGACTTGCCAGCATCAATCGATTTTGCTCTGTTTGCTGCTCTGGCATTCACTCCAGCAATAGATACATACTTGCTTACTACTGTTATGTGATAGTTCCTTACTTCAACTAGGGCCTCTACACAGCTATTGTAAGCAATGCACAGCTTGTTGTTTCCAGAGGAAATTACATGTTGTTGAAGAGGAGGAATCAGCCGGATTTCCTCTAAAAAAGCCTTGTGACTTGGAGGCATGTAATCTCTCATTCTATGAAGAAATGAAGCTAAAAGAAAAAGCAGAACCGGAGGTCACAAACATATTACAAGCAAGTTATCCACAAAAAAACCCTTATCAAATAAGAGAAAAGGTGTGCAGACACTGTCAACAAAATGAAAAAAAAAGTAATCAACACATTGGTAGGAAATCTAGTGCAAGCAGTGTAACCTGTATCCCACCACAAAGATTACCATTAGTAGCCGAACAACATCAAAAGCTCTGATTCAGAAGACCAAGGTTGGGGAAAAATACCGATCCCAGTGCAAATGTATGTTTCTAGAGGGATCTGAATATTGACCCTGCAGAGATTTTTAAATGTGTTAATTAGCTGGTGTGAGAAACGTTAACCCCCCCCCCCCCCTATCCCCCAATTTTGCCAGGTCAATTTTTGCAGGTCAAACTTGCTGAGCAACTTGTGTAATTCACTGTGGCATGCACTTAATTATCAGAAAAAAGATATTTGAGAACTGCATACCAAAATGAAAACACTATAGAAACTCAGAAAGGAATTTTGACAAATGTTCCTGCTACTGTGTGCTTCCCAGTGTTTGAGAGCTGCCAGTCCCTCATCTGAACATCAATGTGTAGTAATGCTCAAGTGAGATAACCTTAAGAAACTGTGTGTACAACAACTGAACATTATTCTATCTCTGTGATGGAGCAAGGATCACACATTCCGAAACTTGCTTGTATTCAGCCCTCTCTAAATAACTTGTAATATAATAAACAACATGTTTTGTTTACTAATATTTAAATTTTACAACATTTCTAGTATCTAGGGGAAAATTTTCATTGGGCTTTAACTACCAGTAACTCTAATGCATTAAAATGGCCTTCTGCGCATGCGTCTGCCTCACTCTCGTGGTCTAACATACCTCTCTGCTTGGTGGGAAAACTTTGCTTCTGCGCACTAATGCCAGAAATGGCTGCTTTACATTTCACATGCTAATGCTTATGCTGCAGTTTGTACTACACTTGCTCCTTCTGCTTAATTATTAACGCACAAGTTAAAATAAAGTAATGGGAATAGAGTAGAGATAAGTGGAGTATAGTGCATTCATTAATTTTTGTATTCTAATATGTTTCTTTTTTACTTTGCTACTAGGTCGTACTTTGGGCCTGACCCCTGATACATCTTCCATCTTGGATGACTAGGCACATGCGCACGTTGACTCTGAATTTGCTAAAGCACTGGCATTGAACCCCAGCAGCTCACTTCTTACCCATGATGTGCCTGGGAACCTTCTCATCTGACTATAGAAAGGAAGCCACCAAATACAATGTATTCAAAATGGGTACCAAATTGTTGGGCGGAATAAAATCATGGGAAAATAAAATTGCGGGTGGGGATTCAATCAATATGATTTGAATTGAAATTGCATCATCTTAGTATGGTGTGATGACCTCTCCTCATCTTTCCAACCAATCACTGAAAGGGAACACATAGATTTGCAACATTTAGGTGTGGCCCTCGAAATGGTATAACTAAGGTAGGCTCAGATAGAGAAATTGTCCGACATTTCCGAATAGCTGACCTGTCACTGACCCAACGCACTCAAAAGGCGATCGAGAGCAGAGGTGCTGGCGGAGCACTCTGTCAGAAGAATCGATTACCCAATCGGGGTGCTAATTGGCTTTCCTAGAAAGAGGGGTGTGACGCTGGCATTGCACTTAACTGAGGTCACCTTTCCTGATCTGCACCTGTCTTTTCCCGTGGGCACCTGATTAGTCTGGAGCCTGGTCCTGGTCCATATTTTGTCCCAGCCCGTGGCCAGGATTGGTCATTGCACCATTCTAGGTAAATATAATTCATGTGGTATTTCCTTGTGCTATTTCCCCTTCTCACCCTTCCCAGGTACCAATGTTTTAAAGGGTTACTGTGAGTTTCTTACAAACTTTATGTCCTACTGGTTATATTTTTGCCTTTAAAAGTTATGGTCACAAGAGTGTGGCCCTTTCCATTTTATTCAGTAAATCTATCATAGATAAAGGTTTTAAAACTTTCCCCGAGTCTGTGGTTAATATAAGAAAAGTAAATGTGTTTAAATATTACCTGTTTATGCTGGAGAAGTGTGGCTCACTGGTTGGAGGAGGCAGACCTGGAAGCAGAGGTCAGCCCGGGACCAGGGTTCAATTCCCGGCTCAGCGGGGTCTTGAGTCCTAAAAAATGTCCACGGACTCGACAATTCTTGCTCTGGTGCCTACTCGATTCACGGGTTCACACTCTGCGACTCTGGGCAATAGCTTGCTTAATCTCCACAATGGCCCCTTGCGGCGGGATGCCTGGCTTTCACCTTGCGGATACCCTGCTGGGGTTATCTCACAGGGGAATACCAGGACTGGTTCCCTAAGCAAGCGCTTAGGGACCAGTTGGTGATTTGCGCTATATAAATTCCTGTACATTTACATTTACATTTAACTCTCTGATCCACAGAACTTATGGTAAGGTGACAAGGATTGGTAAGTCATGGTCTACAGGTATGAGTCCTAAATAGGACCTCTGGGCAAACTGATAGAGTGATTAAATTAGTAAATTGGTTAGTCAGGACTACTAGTTCAATGTGTGAATGTTGGATGGGCCCAAGGTGACTAGGGTAAATCTGAGCTAGTTGGTCCCTGTGCGCTCTATCATCTGCACTTTGATGCACTTAATTGTGCCTGCTAAGCCCCATTTATGAGTTAAAATGCAGAGTAAGAGGAATTTACTACATAATATCTTCATACACACCCACAACTCACTGAAAAGAAAAGTAATGTTCTTATTCAGAAAAAGGCAATTTAGAGCAAAAGGAATATTCTAAAAAATAGCCCCAACATATCAGTAGTTACATGCTGAGAGGCTAAAGGTACACATTGTGTGCAAAATCATGGCACACCTCCAAGCTAAATCAAATCCACCTGTATTTGTATGAGATTTTTGAGGGGTGAAGACAGAATATCCTCCACTGTTGATATAAGGAAGGCACACCCACATTTAAAATGAGGCTGACAGACCTTCAGTTTAGCAGAGAAGGTACTCCGTCGCCATTGCTGTAAAATCTCACTATACTTCACTATGAAGTGCACATTTAGATTAATCATAAGTGATATGTCTCTCTCAACTTCACAACACATTTCCATGACACACATATTTCTCAACTTATTTTTTACTTTTACTAGTACAAACCTGGCCCAAGAGAATCAATGGCAGGATGAGGGGAAGAGCTGTCATCTACCACATTTGCAATTCGAAGGCACTGGCTCAATTCACACACAAAGTACTTCACATAAGCCTATTGTGCCCTCAGACAGATAGGGACCAAGGTAGGAAGGAAGGAAAGAAATTCCAGACCCTTCTGCAAGGGAAAACTCCAGAAGCTACTCCCACTTTAAAGGAAAAGGGGTCAACAGATATACAAATTGGACTCTCTGACCAACTCTTCTGTACACTCCTGAACATGTGGATGCTACAGAATAAGGACTGTCATGCTGCCCTGCTGCATGTGGCCTGTCTTGCTGTCTGAGAAGAAAGACAGGACCTGCATCCTTAGTAAAATGCTGAAGTGACTCCATGGGCCAGCTGACTCACCTTCTGTTTTGAGCTAAAGGGACACAACAAGCTCCAGAGACCTCTCTGTTATTAATCTTCTGACCTGCAGCACTGGGCCTGCAACTGGACATGTTTGAGTCCTGCTGGCCTCTGCTAGAGTGAGTTCCTGATCCCCAAGATGAGCCTCTCACTTACTGGACCCTTGGTGTGGCATTAGTTGAACTACTCCATGAAGAAATGGATAACTCCTGAAGTTATGGACTCTTCAAGATGGCGAGCAGGCACATTCAAGCCAAGAACTTGACACCTGTGCCAAAAGCCAAAACAAACTTCTGGTGAACTGGATGGCCAGCTATGACCAGCAATGAGAGGTGTGCAAATCCTTGCCACAGAATCGACATCACACAATGACTGCCAATGCGAATCGTGAGCAACATCCATTAGCGATGCCCAAAAGGATCTTGACGCTATAGCTATGACCCTTCAAGATTCCCAGCCAGCTCTTTGCGCTGCAGCGAAGACCATTACTGATGCTCTCCCTAATCCTCAAGGCCTGCTCCACCATGAACTGGAATCTTCATGCTAGACTTTAGAGTGTGACGTTTCAGTAAGACTTATCTGGTCCCTGTATCAAGCCTGTGCTCTATCGAGGTTGGCCTGACTTGTTACTTTCACCAGGTTCACATAACTAGACAATTGCAAGTGGCGCTTTGTACTTTTGGCACTATACTGACCTTAAGTCTTTGAAATTGCATATCTCCTGTTCTACGGTTAAAATTTTAACTGTTTTCATGTCAAAATAATCATTAAAGTTTACTATATTTTTCTAAATCAGTATGGGATTTTTCTTGTAATGTTTTCACCTTATTACTTTTTGTGTTGGGCATAGATACTTTACACATTGTCTCTAAGTTAAGCTGGACAGCATATTGTGCCAAGCTACCATAGGATTAAGCACAGGGAAATTTAGTGACTTTCCTGGTTATCTCTCTGAAGGATAGTGGCTGTTGCTTGAGAAATGCTAACAACCCCGGCAACTAACAATCCAATTTCTCTCAAACATAAAAAATTGACTATCAAAAAATGCATAGGTCATTGGAATGGTTGAAGGATGGCAGCCACAATACTGTAGGCCGTTCTGGTATTATATATATGGCTACCTAAATGCTTTTAGTGTTCAGCCATCCTGGACTACCTCATCCCAGGATAGACATCTCAATGCGTATAACAAAACTTGTTTTTATATCTCGACTGCCTTTTTATTATTCCAATGCCCTCAGCACTTCTTTTGAACCATTCTCTTTGTTTTTATTTTAGGTCCGTGGCACCAGCTTTTGTGAATTCCTGCATCGTTTTCAGCCACAATAAACACAGGAACACGAAAAATGATGAGATGAGACAGGTCTATACTAGCTGTGTGTGTTAAGGTAATCTACAAGTTTTGCCCAAGGAACTCATTCTACAGGATTAATTCATTAAACCATTGCCTCAATTATGGAATGGTCCTTCACAACAGTGAGTGATTATAAAGAGGATGGTGAACAGCTCTCAGTTATATTCCTTCTCACTCCTTTGTTTGTGAATGGTATTAACAGTAAATCATACGAGCTGGAAACAAAAACATTAAAACTTGCTAGCTTCAGAAGTGATGCTCTGGCCGTTAACAGAATAGTAGCAAGCAGGTGACAATAAATACATAATAAATATGGACTAAGGACTTCTGCAAGAAACACAAGGGTAACATCAGAAATATCTTACGTTGTTCTTGGTGAAGGCATTTTTGTTTCATCTCTATATTTCTTGGGGCTGTCTGTCTTTATTGTGTATGTAATAGGTGCAAGAGTCTGGATTCCGATTTCTTCTTGTCAAATACTATTACTATGGCTTTAGTTTGTTATTATTTGCAAACACCATTTTGATTTAACGGATTAGCATTGTAAAGTCAGACTTAGCTTGTTTTCTTGGATTGTGACGGGATGTGGAGGCTTGAGAGTTAATGAAAGGATGTTAGACAGCACAGGAAGGATTCGCAATGCAGGTCTGGATACTAACCCCCAGATGCATCAAGCACCCATTCTGCGAAATTCTAAATAGCGAAAAATACTGATTCGCTATCTAGAATTCGCAGAATCGGATGCATCATCAAAATCGATAATCAACTGCGATTCGCAATCGGCCGCAATTGCTGTATGCGAATTACAGAAAATCAGTATTAATTCGCAGAATCAGCTGTCTCCCAACCCCAAATTCTGATTTCGCAAATACCGAAATCGCAAATAGCGATCTCGCAGATTGCGAGATCACAAAAACGGTAAGTCGCTTTTTGAGCCCAATGATGACATCACAACCAGGAAGTAGGCAGCTCCATCCCTCATTTGGAACACAGAGCTGGATAGAGGAGGAGTCACAGCACTGAGCTCCAGGAGACACATCCTGCGGTTCCAAGACAGGACACACATTGACACCAGAATGTCCCAGGATGCAGCAGGATCCAGTGACACAGGTAGGAAGGGAAAAATAAAGTTCTCTGAACAAGAGCTGGAGTACCTGATTGAGGGAGTCAGCAGGGATCATGATCAGCTGTTTGGTAAGCTGTTCCGGAAGGTGCCCGAGGCTACCAAAAGGCGCATCTGGCTGAGCATCAGGGCAAAGGTCAACGCCGTAGGAGTGACACAGCGGTCAATCGATGACCTCAAGAAGAGGTGGTATGACCTCAAAGGACGTGCCAAGGAGCGCATTGCGGAGAGACTGGGGGAGAGACAGGCCATGGGAGGAGGAGACTCCACAGTTCCGCCAAACACACCACTGGAGGTCTGGGTGGAGGACACCATCAACCCTGCAACCTGCGTGGGGGTCATTCAGCTGGACACCTCCCATGCCAAACACCAATCACAAGGTAAGAGCAATGCAACTGCGACCCCGTCCCCTTACAATGCCCATGCCCCCAGAGCATGTCATATGGTAACCCCAGTAATTCAGTTCCTGCCCATCCCAAACACCCATTGTACTGTGACAATGTGACCTGATAGCCACACACAGCCAGAACAGTCGAGTGAAACATACCCCTAAAGCCAGTCAGGGAATGCAAGCCTGCATGCATGTTGCTAAATCCCAGGTACCTGAATCATATCATTAATCATGCACTCATTCACATCAAAGGTGCTGCAGATGCTGAGATGTCTGATAGCGAGACACTCCACATCGTGGAGACTCCAGATGAGACGGAGGGACAGAGACAAACAGCACCAGCACCTGGACCATCACATACACCTGCACCAGCACCTGGACCATCACGAGCACCTGCACCTGCACCAGCACCTGGATAAGCAACGTCCTAAACGCACTGGGCCACCCCTACAGACATAGGAGGGGCTTAACCACCCCAGGCGTCACGCATGGCAGTGGAGCAGACCCCATGAAAAAAACAAGGACCCCCTGGGTAGTGATTACTTAAAACTCCTAGGGCAGGGAAATAAAATGTATGTGAAAAATTCCTAGGCAGTCTTAATAGTAGACAACAAATTGTGCGGACCCAAAAGTAATAGGAACAGGCAGACAGTAAAAAGATAATAAGAAAATCATTAATTAAAAATAAACATGTCTTTAATATATTTGATAAAAATCATATAAGGAACAAGAGAGTTCAAGTTATATGACAGTGGTGCCCACCCTGGTTGTGGGCACCACTGATTAGTTAGTGTCTTTTTCATGTATAAAGATTGTATACTGTGTTATTGGATGTATGGGTTGCATTTTATTGTACTGTCATATAACTTGAACTCTCTTGTTCCTTATATGATTTTATCAAATATAATAAAGACATGTTTATTTTTAATTAATGATTTTCTTATTATCTTTTTACTGTCTGCCTGTTCCTATTACTTTTGGGTACACACAATTTGTTGTCTACTAGTAAGACTGCCTAGGAATTTTTCACATACAGTGGAGCAGACCCCACCACCACCCAGAAGGCAGACATGCCGCACAGCCTCTGTGCGCTCCCAGGCAAGTGGCAGGATGAAGCAGCAGCGCCCCATGGCCACACCACCAGACATGGAGCAACAGGCACAAAACCTAGGACTAGGAATTGAGGCTCATATGCTTGCTGTGCACCACTAGCAGGCACAGCACATGACAGCCATGCAGCTGCAGCTGTACAAGACTGCACGCAACATCAACCAACTGACAGAAAGTGTGCAGGAGCTAACGGCATCAGTAAAAAAGAGCCGCCAATTGATGGTGGCACAGCAGTACATCACCCTCCGACACCACCGCCAGCTGCTGACAAGGCTGTCTGCCTACACCCGGTAAGACCATCTCATCGGGAATGCCACTTCGCAGTTGTCACGCAGGTCACTGGCAATGCAGCTGCAGATAGTACAATGCTGCCAAGATGTAGCAAAGGCCCTGGAGCAGATCACCACTGCTGTGGAGAACCAACAGGTGTGCGGCCATGGCCATGCAAGAGATGGGGTGATGATGCCAGTGAGGGTACATCGAGCCTGAGCAGCCTGTCTGTGCCGGTGATACCTGAAAGGCACCACAGTTCCAGACCCAATGCTGCATCACGGCCGGACACTCCCACCGTGGAGTTGGAGAGGCGACATGGTGCATCCGGCAGGAGGCGCTAGTGACGGACTATACTTCACCGGCAATGCCCGGTGAGGTAACTACGCACGCCTGCTCTGGAGACAAGAGCCTGTATGAATCAATACAGTTGTACAATTTTTCGCTGATGTAAAGCACATCCAGAGCTTGTTGACCAAAAAAATAAGAATTTATTTTGAACACAAATCTTCCTCATGTCCTTAAGTCATGTGGCATGCATGAGTGCAGTGTTGTGTGAGGGGTGTGGGTGCACTAGAAATAGTTCAGTGTGTCACGGTCCAACGGCTCCTCAGGATCAGGGTGATGCTAAAAAGGGTTCCACCTCCAGCTTTCCCCGTTCTCTGATTAAAGTAGCTAACAGAGTACGGTAGTAAGCAGGCCAGGGATAAAGCCGGGGCGAGGACTGTGGTGGAAGGGATGCCTGTAACAAAAAGAACCACACATTAATATCCGGCTCTACGCTGACTAGAGAACAATGCTACAGATGATACAATCCCTACCCGATAACTCTCAGGCGTGGTCTCCCTTCCTGTGAATACTGAATAATGAGATAAACGCTCTCATTAATGGGATGGTATCTCCGAAAAAGACAAACCCCTCGTTATTCTGATCTCTGATCTGTACCTCCCTCTAGGAAACACACATGACTAATGTGCATACCTACCATTTGTTCTCACCCCTTTTGAACTCTTGAAGAAATCCAACACCAAAGAAACAATTCTTAAAAGACCCAGAAGATGGCGCTGTTGCTCCGTACTGCCTGCGAAGTTATCAGGTCGAAATACCTGTCGATTCACTCCGTTCGGCAATTTAACTGATGTAGCCCAACTAATATATTCTGATTAGCTAACAAATACTGTCCACAGAAATTCCCGGCTGCGGGAGGGGGCAAACCCAGCGTCTCCCGGCCAGGCAAGCAGCTAAATGGTCTAGTCCGGACTCGGGAGGGGGAAATCCAGCGTCTCCAGCTCCGGTGAAAATACTCTTACTTTAACGGATATCTGAATGGCACGAGAGGGGGCAATCCGGCGTCTGCCGGCCTATTCAGTCTCCGCACAATGTCTCTGGTCACGTGAGGGTGCAAATCCAGCGTCTCCCGTTCCGGCACGAAACGTTCCACAAAATCACTCGGGCACCAGCTCAGTGTCCCATAACACCGCAGCCCCGGGTTATTTCCAGAAGTCTTCCGATTAGGATACAGCTAACAGGCAACGCAGGAGCAGAGCGTTCGCCATTACCAAAATCCCACAACAAGGACAAAATCACGTGCACTGCACCAAACCTCTCACTTGAATATATGGCTCCTACACTACCTCCCACAACAGATGGCCTTCTGGGAGATGTAGTTCGTTGTATTCAGGTAGGCACACCTTGAATCCTGACAGTTTGCCCCCTCCCAAGTTCCTGCTAGCGCCCGGCTTCCCCGGATGCCGAAAAAAGAACTTCCTGACCTCCCTTGGAGCATGGACAGCGGAGCTAGGTCCCCACGAATCATCCTCAGATTGATACCCCTTCCAGGAAATCAAAAACCACAAGCGCCCCTGGCGGAACTTGGAATCTAGAATGCTACACACCTCGTTTTCCAGCTAGCCATCCCTCAGGATTGGAGGCGCCGCCTTACTCCGTGCTCCACCAGCAGGATTCAACAGGCTGCAATGAAACACGGGATGAATCCGCAGGGTAGCGGGCAACTTAAGCTTGTAGGCCACTGGATTTATCCTGCGGATAATGACATAAGGTCCAATAAAGTGAGGATGAAAGATACTGCGATAACGGAAACGAATGTTCCGAGTAGAAAGCCAGACTTTATCGCCCACTTGAAAATCAGGCCCGTCCTGCCGATGCGTGTCCGCCCATCTCTTGTAGATGGCCTTTGACTGGTTCAGAGTCATACGGATATGCTTATGGATTCTGAGAAGCGACTTTACATGAGCAGCCACCGTAGGATGATTCAATACCTCGCTAGGAATCGCCACCGGTAGAGTGTTGGCGTGAAACCCGGCGTTGGCCCTAAAAGGCGTTTTCTTGATAGAACTATGCCACATGTTGTTGTACGACAACTCAGCCAACCACAACATGGAAACCCAAGATTGGGCCGCTTCCTTGGAATAACCCCGCAAATATTTTTTGAGTGTCTGATTCATCCTTTAGGTTTGTCCATCCGATTGCGGATGGAAACTGGTGGACAACGCATCTTCAGTGTGTAGCGCTTTGCACCACATGTGCCAAAAACGAGCTGCGAACTGGGGCCCTTGGTCCGATATGATCACTTGCGGGATTCAATGCAGTCGTACTACATGAGTCAACAACAGTTTTGCGGTTTGGCTGGCTGTCGGAAGGTTTCGACAAGGAATAAAATGTCCCATTTTTGTCAGACTATCCACGACCACCAGTATCGCATTACATCCCTGGTCATTCGGCAGACCCACAACAAAGTCCATACTGATGGTATGCCATGGATGAGCAGGTGTTGGTAACGGCAGAAGCTTTCCCTTCATTCTTCCCTGCTCGCCTTTGGCCCGAGCACAGGTGTCACATTGTTGTACCCAACTTTCCACTTCCTTGGGCATTCCCTCCCACCAGAAAGAACATTGTACCAGGTGTAGTGTTTTTTTATTTCTTGGATGTCCAGCCACCACCGCATTATGGCACCAGTTAAAAGCTTGTAACCTAAGGGAATGAGTAGGTAAATACAGTTTCCCCTTATACAACGGCAAACTATGCTTCAATGTTCGATTGGAGTCTTGGCTTGCCCACAACTGCCACCTCACTGGACTCCGTTGACCAGACACCTGATCCATGAAGTGTTTTGCTGTAATCACACAGAGTACTTTTTCCGGAGAGATGATGGCCTGTGGTTTCTCTCTTATGGACACTGCCTCTTCTGTTTGTCTTGACAGGGAATCAGCCTTTCGGTTATCGGTCCTTGGGCGGAACGTAATGATGAAGTCGTACCCCACAAAAAACAACATCCATCTCATCTGGCGTTGAGATAGATGACGGGGCGTCTTCATAAAAACCAAGTTTCGATGATCCGAATACACTGTGATGGTTTGTTGCGCTCCCCACAGGTAGTGTCTCCACTCCATAAAGGCCTTCTTTATCGCAAAAAGCTCCTTCTCTGCTACTGTGTAGTTGAGTTCGGCAGAGGTTAGCTTTTTTGATAGAAACGCCACAGGATGTAATTGTCCGGTTCCTCTGTCTCTCTGTGAGAGAATCGCCCCCACTGCTGCATCCGAAGCATCTGCCTCCACCACGAATGGAAGATCCATCTATGGATGTCTTAGGATGGGAGCAGTAGTAAAGGATTTCTTCAGGAGTTCAAAAGCCTCCCCGGCTTCGGGGGTCCACTCGAAAGATACTCCTTTCCTCAATAATCGAGTGATCCGGGATGCTACCAAGGAGAATTGAGATATGAACCTCCTGTAATAGTTGGAAAAGCCCAGGAAGCACTGCACCTCTTTCACACTCCTAGGGACGGGCCACTGTCGTACTGCCTCCACTTTCCTGTCTGCCATACGAAACCCCTGAGGATTTAGAATGACCCCCAGGAATTCTACCTCTGCCACCCCAAACTCACACTTACTGAGTTTGCAATAAAGACAGTACTCCAATAATCTTTTCAGGACTAAGATGACATGGCTGGCGTGTTGGGGTATGGAAACCGAATAGACCAGAATGTCATCGATGTAAACTATGACAAACCGGTCTATATAGTCTTTGAGTACATCATTTAAGAAGTATTGGAAAGCCGCCGGGGCATTACACAGCCCGAACGGCATTACCAAATACTCAAACCGTCTTCCACTCATCCCCCTCTCGGATTCTCACAAGATTATCTGCTCCTCGGAGGTCCAACCGAGTGTATATGATGGCCTCCCTTACTTGATCCAAAAGGACCCGGTTGAGTGGAAGTGGATACCGGTTTCTCACTGTTTGTCTATTCAACAGGCGGTAGTCTATGCAAGTTTGCAGTTCACCATTGGCTTTCGCAGTGAAAAACAAAGGAGAAGCTGCCGAGGACCTAGATGGATGGATAAACCCCATGGCACAGAATTGTTTCAGATACTCCTGCAGGTGCTAGGTCTCAGGTTCCGAAAGGGCATACACCCTACAAGAAGGTATCACCGCGCAGTCAATAAGATCAATGCGACAATCATATTCGCGGTGGGGAGGTAACGTCGCCGTCTTGATCTCACTGAACACCTCCCTATACCTCTCGTATACTGCTGGTAACTCCACTTCTTTTTCTGCAGCCGTCGCCACCTGAAAAACCTGAGCCAACGCGACCAAATGTTGATCCGCCTCTCTCAAACAAGACATCTTACACTCCTCCGAAAGGAACCTGATGGTCTTCAGTTTCCAGTCCATAGTGGGATTATGGAGCCCTAGCCAAGGCATACCCAATATTACCTCATATTGAGGGGCCTCAATAATATTCAGGACGATATTCTCCACATGGTCTAAGGGATTCCCTGGAAGCTGTAACTCTACCATTTCCGTATGTTCTGTGATCGGACCAGCCTTCAACGGAGTCCCATCCACCGCCAATACCTTCTCCGGTTTATGAATGGGCACCCGTTCCAATCCCAGCCGACGCACCAACCCATCGTCAATAAAGTTACAGGTAGCTCCGGAATCAAGCATACTATGCACCGGATGTTGTTGGCCTCTCACCAGAAGTATCATAGAAAGGACTATATGGGATTCGGTGTTCATTGAATAGGCCCCCGCTAGAGACCGCAACTGCCATCTTACTTCATCAGGGACTCGGCCTAGTACCTGAGTATCTTCCTTGGTATTACTTTGTATCGCAGGAAGAGCTAGATTTTTTCCAATCCCAAAGGTGCGTGGCCTCTTTGGCTTTACTGTACAATCCTTCACATAATGCCCTTTCTTGCCACAGTACATGCAGAGGCCCAGGGTCCGTCGACTTTCCCACTCTGCTCTAGATAACGGTGTCCTTACAGCTCCCACTTCCATGGGTTCCGATGGACTTCCCTTCTCTACAGATGTGGTCAACTCAACCCTTCCCAACCCCCCAGGGTTCCAGTATCCCCTTCTGCTGTCTCCTGTACGCTCGGCCAGGCATTGGTCTAGTCTTAATGTCAGATTGACCAAACCCTTACAGGTGGTGGGCTGAGGGTCTATTTTGGCTATTACATCCTTAAGCTCCTCGAAAAGGCCCTGATAATACAGAGCCATCCTCTTTTCTTCGGGCCAAGCAGTTTTGGCAACCAATCGATTAAACGTAGTCATATATGTTACCAAGTCCTTCCTACCCTGCTTCAACTCAAGCAATTCTCGATCTGCACTGAGGGTAGTGGCTCTCCTGTCAAATACTCGTTCAAAATCTCTTCTAAATGCGGTCAAGTCTGAAAGAAGGGGATCATCATTCCGTACTAGTGGCCTGGCCCAATTGGCAGCATCTCCCATTAAATACGAAACGGTAAATGCCACCCTTGATAGATTCTTCGGGAATGATGCTGGTCTACAGGAAAAATGCAAAGATATTTGCGTCAGAAAGGCCTGTATGGCATGAGGGTCTCCTGAATACCTCTCGGGGCTTGCCAATGGAATAGGGAGCGGGACGGTTACTTCAATTTGTTGAGCACCTACAGAAGCATTGAAAGGATTTCTGGCCTGCCTGTCTACCTGTTCCTTCAAGGCAGCGGACTTTGCCCGAGAGGCAACCAACTCTTGCTGCACTAGAACCAGAGCAGCCAATACATCATCCAGAGTAGTCATGTCTCAGAACCCAATACCCCCGAGCAGGAGGAGAAATTGTCGTGGGCACGTGATTCTGTCACGGTCCAACGGCTCCTCAGGATCAGGGTGATGCTAAAAAGGGTTCCACATCCAGCTTTCCCCGTTCTCTGATTAAAGTAGCTAACAGAGTACGGTAGTAAGCAGGCGAGGGATAAAGCCGGGACGAGGACTGTGGTGGAAGGGATGCCTGTAACAACAAGAACTACACATTAATATCCGGCTCTACGCTGACTAGAGAACAATGCTACAGATGATACAATCCCTACCTGATAACTCTCAGGTGTGGTCTCCCTTCCTGTGAATACTGAATAATTAGATAAACTCTCTCATTAATGGGACGGTATCCCTGAAAAAGACAAACCCCTCATTATTCTGATCTCTGATCTGTACCTCCCTCTAGGAAACACACATGACTAATGTGCATACCTACCATTTGTTCTCACCCCTTTTGAACTCTTGAAGAAATCCAGCACCAAAGAAACGATTCTTAAAAGACCCAGAAGGTGGCGCTGTTGCTCCGTACTGCCTGTGAAGTTATCAGGTTGAAATACCTGTCGATTCACTCCATTCGGCAATTTAACTGATGTAGCCCAACTAATATATTCCGATTAGGTAACAAATACCGTACACAGAAATTCCCGGCCGCGGGAGGGGGCAAATCCAGCGTCTCCCTGCCAGGCAAGCAACTAAATGGTCTAGTCCGGACTCGGGAGGGGGAAATCCAGCGTCTCCCGTTCCGGCAAAAATACTCTTACTTTAACGGATATCTGAATGGCACGAGAGGGGGCAATCCGGCGTCTCCCGGCCTATTCAGTCTCCGCACAATGTCTCCGGTCACGGGAGGGTGCAAATCCAGCGTCTCCCGTTCCGGCACGAAACGTTCCACAAAATCACTCGGGCACCAGCTCAGTGTCCCATAACACCGCAGCCATGGGTTTTTTCCAGAAGTCTTCCGATTAGGATACAGCTAACAAACAACGCAGGAGCAGAGCGTTCGCCATTACCAAAATCCCACAACAAGGACAAAATCACGTGCACTGCACCAAACCTCTCACGTGAATATATGGCTCCTACATTACCTCCCACAACAGATGGGCTTCTGGGAGATGTAGTTCGTTGTATTCAGGTAGGCACACCTCGAATCCTGACACAGTGTGATGTTGTTGCGGCGCCTGTGTCCTTCAGCAGGATTCTCTCCTCGTGCATGAAGCACATGTGCAGGTGGCAAGTTGTCCCCCTCCGACTCACTACCAGACACCTCCACATGTATCCTCCGCTTGGTTGCAATATTGTGGAGTATGGCACACACGGCCACTATGAGGCAGCAGACCTCAGGCTGGTATTTGATGGCCCCGCCAGTCTTCTGGAGGATGCAGAATCGACTCTTTAACATGCCAAATGTCCACTCAATAAAATTTCTTGTGTGTATGTGTGCAGCATTGTAACGACGTTCCTGTGGTGTAGCAGGGTTGAGGTATGGGGTGAGGAGGTATTCACGGAGGCCGTAGGCACTTTCACCTGAAGGTAGGAGCAGAGGGTCAGTGCCTGTTATGCGCAGCAACATGGTCATGACATGCTGAATGTGGGCATGTGTACTTACCTGGTAGATGTCCTTCGCTAAAATCATCCCTGGCCAAGAGGGTGTGTATGCCGCTGTGCCGGAAGATGAACGAATCATGCGTGCTCCCCGGGTATTGGGCCACAATGTCTGTGATGATGGTCTTCGCATTGCAGACCATCTGGATGTTGAGGGAGTGTAATGACTTGCGGTTCCGGTACATTGGTCTCTGCGGGTGGACAGATGTGTATGTGGGTACAGTCAATGAAGCCAATTACATTTGGGAAATGGGCGGTGTGATAGAAGTCCAGTTTTGTTTGTGTTAAGTCCTGTTGGGTTGTTGGGAAGGTGATGTAGTGGTGTATACGGCTCAGCATGGCGTCCAGGAAACTCTGTAGGCAGAGTGACAGTGTACTCTGGGATATCCCCCCTGCATATGCAACTATCCCCTGGAAGCTTCCGGAGGCCAGGAGGTGCAGGCAGCACAAGATCTGGACTTGGAAGGGCATGGCATTGGTCCTTCTTGTTGGGTGCTGCATAAGGGGGTCAGGGTCTCTGATGAGCTTAGTTATCATTGCTCCATTGAGCCTGTATTTGGAGTAGATCACCTCTTTAGTCTGGCCCAGGAGTGTAATCCGCAGCCGAAAGATGCACTCCTGGATCCTGCATCAGTTCTGGGCTGCAACCTGGAGCCTCAGCCACCTTGCCACGATGTAGAGACCTGGCATTGTGACTTTCCTCATGCTCCTACTGTGTCTACTTAAGTGTGTTTGATTTACCCCACACTTGTTTGTTCGTAGCATATTTTTTTTTCCAATGGAACTTCATGGTTACCACCTGGTTTGGCTTCTCCTTAAATTGCGACTCGTTTTTTGCATTTTTGGGGATTTTTGTTATTTGAGATTTATGATGAATTGGATTCGCGATTTATTTGCGAATTTGAAATATATTTGCAAATTTGCATTTTAATTGGCAGAAAATGTGGGGAATCGCTGTTAAGGAATCGCAATGGGGGTTCCACATTAGTTTTGCGATTTTTGTTTTGCGAATTTGCTATTTTGATGCTTTTGTTGTTGATGAATTGTGGGAGCGGAAATTGCAATCGCAATCGCTGTTTCGCAGCGATTGCGATGGCAATTTCACTTGATGAATCTATGCCTACATGTTTTATATATTTGTACATGCTGCTCGCAATTCACAGCGTTGTTGCCAAGATTAGTTGTGACTTACTACTAAGTTACTCCTGAATATCTAGGATTAAGTCATACATACTCCTAGATATAATATTTCGGAAACATAAAAAGTTAACCTTACTGTTTGGTGTTACCTTCTGTAACAATGAAGAAGCCACTTTATTAACAAAATTATTAAACATCAAAAATAAAATAGTACATCTATTGCACTACTTATATTGCTAAATCATTTTAGTATGTTTAGCATTCATAAAGTATGAATTGGAAAATTGCTTATATGCTTAAATGACACATTTATGAATTCTATTTAAATGCTAGATATTAAGATCTGTGAGATCTTGAAGACACGGTTCAAATTGTGACAGGGTCATTAGACTATCATGGTACTGATGTTGACAAAACACATTCCATTGAGATGATATTAGTATATTCTGCTATTTACTATGCGATGCAATGGTGGTAGAAAATGATGTATATAAAAGTCAAGTTATCATTAGAAGTAAATACATAAAAAATTAAAAAAAAGTTTACAAAATGGTAACCCATTTTGGAGGTGCCCCGAAAGTAAAACGATCTTTTAGTTTGGGCACCCAGCATAAGACAAGCTGTTTTGGTTATGCTGACACTCTTGTGGGAGCAGTGTAAATTTCTTTGCCTAGTGGCAAAGCTCAAAATATATTTTATTTGTGATAGAACTTGTTATGTAGCAAAAACAAGTGTGTCCATCAAGCACACCTCCCGCAATGTTTAGAACACCAATTGGCAATTAGTGTTTACAGAAAAATGGGGTATTTACAAAGAGAAAACAAGGCAGTATATGCGTTACGATGTGAATTGTGAGTGGCACACAATAATTGGTAATTTATAAGGCATTCCAAGGCCTACACAGATGAGATTCTGTGGTTAGAGACTCAAAACGTAACAGCCCAACAGATAACATTCATTAATGTGTTGCCCTCCCAGTGCTGTATTTTCTAAACAAAGAAAATTATTCCATTCCACACACTAGTAAATATAGTGTAGAAATAGATAACGATGCAGGTGGAAATACTTATGGCAACACCTTCTGACAGGCTTCAAACCAAACATGAGGTGCACACTAAAAAAGACTCCCATAAGTCAGGTAACCCCCTAAATGCATACCGGATTCCCTCACAAGTATATTGGTTGCACTGAAGGCACTTCACATATCTTAACCCCAGCAAGCCATACACCCTATGAACACAATATCTCTGCCATAGTATGTTTCACACAACATGATGAGTGCCTTTATCCAACGTAAGGCCTATTGACTTTGTCACACTGTCGCACAATAATAAAGGCATAAAATAGAACCAAACAAAAGAGCAAATCGATATTGAAACACTTCAGGGTAGAGCCACTTTTTAATAACCTAAAGCATTATGTACAGTCACTTACTGTCAACAATGTGCATGTCAATAACTGTTTCAATGCTCAACATAATACAATGTGCGAGGATTTCTTCTAGCTTTCCAACAGAAAATAGCAACAAAGATCAATGCATTAGAGAGCATTTAGACAGTTATCTCATCCCCAGGAGTGATTGTCTGTTATCCATTAAGAAACTCTCCTGGGGTTACTCTTTAAAGGCCCCAGAAGACAAAGGGCGACAACAGAACAAGCATTTGCAATGCAATAGGTATGGCATTTACGTGAGTTTAAGCTATTGGCATTGTAAATGACAATGCCTTTTATTTATGTTTTGAAAACGACAATAAAAGGCATTGATATTTACAATATCAATAGCTCAAACTCACGTAAATGTGAGACCTATTGCATTGCAAATGCTTGTGTATTTTCTGTCTCTCAGTGGAAAGGGTAAGGGGAGTCGAGGGGTCTCTAGCCTGGAAGGGGAGGGTGGGCTTTTGAGCAAGCTCACCTCCATCAAAACTTTGGGGAGCTGTGAAACTGTTCTCTCAGTAAGCGCAAGGGCTGTTAGGCAGTGAGACTCTGCTCCTGTAGTGAGTGAGGGGGCTGTGGAGTAGTGAGACTCTATTCCCTCACTGAGTGCGGGTGCTGTGGAGCAGTGAGAGCTACTTGGGAGATGTGGAGCAGTGAGACTCTGCTTCCTCAGTGAGCGCGGGGGCTATGGAGCAGTGAGATGCTGCTCCCTCAAAGACGTGGGGGCTGTGGAGTAGGGAGACTGTGCTCTCTCAGTGAGCGCGGGGCTGTGGAGCAGTGAGACTTTGCTCCCTTACTGATCACGGGGGCTGTGGAGCAGTGAGATGATGCTCCCTCAGTGTGCGCAGGGGCTATGCATCAGTCAGACACTGCTCCCTCCGGGGGCATGGGGGCTATGGAGCAGTGAGACTCTGTTCCCTCAGTGAGCGCCGGGGCTGTGAAGCAGTGAGACGCTGCTCCCTTAGTTAGTGCGGTAGCAGTGAGGCAGTGCTCCCTCAGAGAGCGCGGGGGCTGTGGAGCAGTGAGACGCTCGGAATTAGACATAAGTTTTACATCCAATCGTGGAAAATATGGCTACAGTGTGCTCGTTAGGACGGCAGAGAAAGTGACAGTGATTCTGAAAGAACCCGTCCTCACCGTCCCCGGAGTCGTGACAAGATGCTGAACTTCCGTCGCTATTATTACTTTGATTAATGAGGGGGTCACAAAAAGTGCATTATCACTGCATGCAAATGTTTCATTCGAGCACCTAAAGAACCTATTGACAATTGCATTACATCACACGGCGCCTGTGCTTACTGAAAAGTGCTTACTGACTAAATGAAGGAGACAGTATAACGCTGCAAGTAAAAGATCCCATCCTGATGGGCGGTCACAAAAGGAGACAGGGTGGTAACAAGGAGGGACTAAGAAGCCTCACTATCAATCGGAAGTCAGCGTTTGCCATTGATAATGACACCAGCCAATGAAAAATATGGGCTAGGCTTCCACTCTACTTCTAAAACATACCCTACTACAGCATGGCTCGCAAACTGAGCAGCGCATGCACTGCAACGCTAGACTTGAACTTAAAATGAACTGTGGGTGGGGTGGTGGTCAATGGAGGCACATCTAACATACTCAACCTAGGCAGAGGTACGAGACAAGGCTGCCCACTATCACCTGCCCTATTCCTGTTAGCTATTGAACCACTCCTCACGATGATTAGGACGAATGAAGACATAGTAGGAATACCAATAGGGGGAGAAACCTTCAAGCTGGCAGCGTATGCGGACGATGTCCTAATAGTCACAGAAGACCCCGGAAAATCCATTAGAGCACTGACCAACACTATTGACAAATACTCTCAAAACTCGGGGTACAATCTCAACAAAGATAAATCGGAAAGCAAACCCCTAAATATACACACAACAAGAGAGGTACTAGGGAACTCCGGATTAACATGGCAACAGAAGCCCATAAAATACTTAGGCATCCTTTTTGAGAGAGATTTAAAGTCGACACTGGAGCACAACGAACAGGCAACAATCAAGAAAATCAGGGAGAAAGTGGAGGGGTGGTCGCCCAAATTCACCACATGGTGGGGAAGGATAGAAGCAATTAAAATGATGCTAACACCTGTGGTCAACTACATGCTAACCATGCTCCCACTGTCGAACACAGAAGATTTCCACAAGAAACTAGACAAGATACTTAACAACTTTCTGTGGAAAGAGAAAAAGCCAAGAATAAGCCTACACAAGCTTAGACTGACAAAAGACCAGGGCGGTCTGAACATAACAAACTTCAAAAGATTCCAGGTAGCATGCATAGCCAGACAGGGACTACACTGGCTAGACCCAAGAAAGGAATATACCCCAGCATGGCTGACACTAGAGCGGGGACTACTAAAAGGCATGAACCCCATCACCCTCCTCACAGCCACCAGACACCCAGCAATCAAGGAGAACCCCGTCCTAAAGAACACGAAAACAGCTCTCTTGAGCGTCGACAAACTATTGACATCAAGCATAAAAGGCAGCCAGCTTGAATCCATATGGCACAATCCAACATTGAAATACAGGGATAAGGTCCTAGACATGCACGAATGGTACAGACATGGCATCTCCACGGCCCAAGACCTTCAGAAACATGGCGTACACACTACTTTCGACACTATCAAAGGAACACACAACTTACCGAGCATAGAGCTCTACAACTTCCTGAAAATCAAAGTAGCCATCAGGAAGGCAAACCTCAATAACCGCACACCCCCGCTTATACAACTAGCAGCCAGTCTCAACACACTGGGACACCAAGTAGCACACCTATACAAAGCCCTCTCCCCCAAGAACTCCAAACTAAACGATAAGATCACAAATTTCTGGGGGGAGATAACAGGGAGGGAGCTGAGCGAGGCAGAGAAAGCAGAGATGTGAAGATCCTCCACTAGGAAGAAAATAACGGCAGCGCTCAACCAGACCAAATACTGGCTAGTGCATAAGGTATACTGGACACCAGCCCGCCTGGCGGCTCTGGGGATCCGTGACAGCGAAACATGCTGGAATTGCCACAAAGCGAAGGGAGTCCTAGAACACCTTCTGCTCAGCTGCCCTAAGGTCAGGGGATTCTGGAACAGAATCGGAACACTCATAAATGAGATCACAGGAATAGACATACACATAGATTTTCCAAGCCTAGTCCTAGGCTTCACGTCCCCGTCAATCACAACAGCAGAAGATCGTGACCTCATTGACCTATTGCTAATGGCGGCAGTCAAAACGGTCCTAAATAATTGGAAAGACACCTCAAAAGCCGCGCCACAAGCATGGCTCAACTGGGTCACGTTCTTAAGGGGGGCAGACAACATCACAGCAAAACACTCACCGAAAACACACAGGCAAGCGAACATGTGGGGATCCCTAGACCGGTACCTAACATCACATAAACCCCCATAGGCGCAGGACCGCAAGACCCAGACACCACAGAAGAGGAGCACGCTCCTGCAGACCATGCGCTCTTTCTATCGACCACGACCTCTACTTCCCCCCCCCCTCCTCACTATTGTCCGGGGTTGGGGACAGAAACACCAATGAACAACGTAGCGTCGCAAAGGAAGAGGCATAAACAGCGACCGACAGAACATGGACAATCGAACTTTTAACCTCCCCTCCCCCCCTCCTCTCTTCCCCTCTTTTTCTCCCTTCTCCTTTCTCTGTCTTTCCCGCTCACGTATATTCCATGCTCCATGTAAATAAATATTTTTTACTCAATAAAAAAAATTACAGAAGTAAAAAAAAAAAAAAAAAAAAAAAAAAAAATGAACTGTGGGTTTCTGTGGGATGGTGGAGGTCAACAACTATTCCTGGGTGGCTCCTAAAGCAAATAAACTTCTTCTGCAGTGCATCTGTCCTCCCTGAAGTAGAAAGGCAGTTACAGGAGGGTGTGTAAAGCACGTTCCCCTTTAAAAGAAATCTTCCTGACACAGGACCTCCTAAAGAAAAACAATAACAAAACCACTGGTTGCTGAAAAGATTTTTTAGGACAGTTCGCAATCTTGTCCCATGGGCAAGGTCACCATAAAAGGACCAAACAAAGACAGTTTTTTTCTGGCCTTTTGGCCCAAACTGAACTAAGTTTAATGAGTTGTGCTGCTGGCTGTAGGATATAGCCATATGAGTGCTGGATTAGTTCCTTCAGCCTCTAATTTTTCAGCAGTTTCTTGTGATCTTCCTGGTCTCTCAACTGTTCTGCACATTTTATTAGGATCTTGATGTAGATTGTTTTCCCTCCAAAGAGGAAATGCTCTGGGTCTGCTCGCCTCCCACTCTAGCTCCTTTACCTGATGTTAACGTGCTTTTGCTGCTTCTACACTGAACTGCCTTGTCCGTGGTTCTCAAGGCAGGTTACACTCTCTATCTGCACTCCCCAGATCCTATGAACTGTGGCCGGTATCAGCGTGCCTATGTGTCCAACGGGAAACTGAGTCCCCATCCTATTTTTGAGGTTACATTTGGTCTCCATTTTAGCATTTCTTTTTACTTTAGCATCTTTTTAAGATGGTGATTTGAATTTGTTTACATTATAACGTGCAAGTATTGTGCATGCATTTATTCTTGAGTAGACATTATTGTGTTATAATCTGCATTGTTAGTTCCAGGGTCCTACCTATTAGAGGGCAATGTCTTTGTTTTATTATGTGATCCTAGGACACAACTCTTTCCCTCCACAATAACTAATAGTTGTTTTTTGTGCCTCTGGCACAATGCGATAAGGCTGGCATTTTATTAAACAGCATCCTTGCTGACTACAGTGAGAGGCACTTCACACTGGAGTTATCATGGAAGCTACTGTGAACTGTAACTGGGATGCAGCTCTGCAGACCCCGACCTTCATCCTGAGAATGAAGAGAGCCGTGGAAGAGACGCATGCAGGCCTGCAAACTCAGATGGGGTACATTTGTTAATGCATTGAGAACGTCTTTCTGAGCTATTATACCAAGGTACCAGGTTATATCATTACAACAGGTCTTGCAGAAGGTTATTCCCAACATGTTCTCACTATTATAGAGTTATTAGTAGGGTTGAGAGGAGTTCTGTGAAGTTCCGCCGGAGAGAGGAGTATTGCTTGCCCACCCCTTGTTGCTTGTAAAGCAGACACAGGCCTCTGTTTTGGCAAATTCAATTTGTGTTTCACTTACAGCACCTGGAAAGAGGTTCCATTTATTATTAGAATCCTATTAGCATTTTCTTACAACAACTACAGCAAAATGACGGTGCACATGCCCCTAAGAGGACCCCACCCACTTTAAGTACTATCCATTGGTCAGGGAGGGTGTGTCTAGTGGGGAGCAGCTCCCGGCACTGGAGAGGAGTTTGAGTCCTGGCTGTTACGGGGCTTCGTTTCCCTCCAGCTGCCAAAACTGTGCCTCTCTTGTGCCCGCTGCCCTTCTCTAACGAAATTCGAGACCCCATGGTCCTGCTAGTATTTGACATCTCCAGCGCAACCCCCGGGCCATGCAATCCATGCCCCAGGGGTCCTGCCTCTTGCACAAACGGATTTGCATCCACGGTCCAGTTTCTGTGGAACAGGTGCAGGAGGTGTCCAAAGTCTCCATTCTTCTCTTTGCCCGTCTATGGGGTGAGTGCTGCTGTGGGTTTCTCTCCATGGATCTTGGATGAGTTCAGCGGGCACAGGAGCTGCAAGGCATGGCCTGGCTCTCCTGTTTCCTCTGCTGCTCTCTTTCAACAAGCACTTCCAGAGCAGAATGTTATGATGGAGCTGTGAACGGCCCATCCAAGCCTAGGATGTTATACACTGGGCTCATTCTGACACATTTCACTTCTGAGTCATTTACTCAATTAAACCGAACCAGAAAGAGACGTGCACAGGGATGTGAGGCACTCAGCCTGGCTAGAATCAGCAACCATGCAAATTAATGAGGAGGGGTTAGTGGTAAGTAAATTCCGCCATGTTGTGGATGTGGAGTTTTTTGTCGAACTCCGCACCACAAGCAGAACGCGGAGTGGCAAAACTCTGCACACTGTGTTGGCAGGGCGGAGTTTACCGCCCACCCCTAGTTATTAGTGATAGATAGGAATTATACTAGACACAATTTACATGGTTGAATTGTGTGTGATTTTCACCCTTCAAATACTATTTATAACAATGATGTCTCATCTATCTAATATTCGCATTTCATGTTTTATTAACAGGGATTAGATATTTTCAATCAACATTTGAAAATGTATTCTTTCATCTTTACTTTGTGACTCCTTGGACATGAAAAAAGTGACAAACTAAAGGGTTAGATCTCTTGCCACAAATTCCTTGGGAATCAGAGTGTTCATGTTCAAGGTTTTTGACAACATCTATAACTATGAAAGTCTGGATGTTTAGATGTGGTACTATGAGCTAGCTGAACCAACATTTACTGATGATATAAGATGGCTCAATGTCTTTATTGTGAATTTTATTGATCTAATACAAAGTCCTCCTAAATTCGTAGGAACTGTATAACAATCCAGGAGTGTCAAACACAGGAACAGTCCACATCACTTCCAGAGGGTTACTCTTCTCTTGAGTCCCTAGCAAAACCGCCCTTCAACGTCCCCTGTGGAGCTAGTGTCACTGGACAGTGAGATAAGTGTATAATACAGTCCAAAAAGTGAAAGTCCACATTGTCTTTCACTTCAGAGAGTAGTTCACCCACACAGGGTTCTTCATTTCATTTCTTCAGCTGTTACCAGAGATTCCTAGGGATATCTACTTGTGGAAGGACGCAAATGTGGCTGTGAACAGGTCTAATAAGTAGGTATCTTTGCCACATCATATCTCCACACATGATGCATCTGCCTACACAGCATCATGGATATTTCAAACTGGAGAAATCAAGTTTTGATCAACCACACCTCTTCTAGATTCTGTACTTTTGCACCAGACACAGCATGGTATTCCTTTGCTCCAAACCTCAAAAGGAAGACCCTCCTGAGAGTGGTGTCAGAGGTCTGTCTGCCTCTCTGTCTTTTGGTTATTTATATTTCACAAAGGTCCTAGGCTTAAGTGATACTTAGAGAAATGATTTTCACAGGCTTGAGATAAGGACTGTGTTATCCTTCTTCAGTGTCCAGCCGGACCTAGAAGCATTTATTTTTAACACAATTTTTGAGTATAAACAGGGTAGGGTGAGACAAGTCACACATTAGTAACTGGGCACAAGCCTGTACCAAGTCAGAGGAAGACAATACATGGGAGAAAGAAAAAGAATTTACAGGCAAACAAGGAGAGCAGGGTGGCTTATAATACAATGCAAAAATTTAAATAAGCTCAAACCCACAGTAACTGCCATGGAAATTGCAAATCATAAAACGAGCAGTACTGCAAAACAGTCGACGAACGTTTCGATCCCTATCTCCAACAATATAGTGGGATCATCTTCAGGACTAAAATAAGCTTTGCCTGATTGGTCGAGTGAGCCTGTAGGGTTTACACAGGAAGAAAAGGGGGGAAATGAAGAAGATTTTTAATCAATTAGATACATAGTGAACAGCTAGTCAGAAACCACTCTTTTCATGCAGGGTGAAACACGTGCACATGCAGTTGTTTGTTCCAAAGGGCACGGGTGGAATTGTGCTCGTATTTGGAGTGTGAAGATGACCGAGTTAAGTGGAATATACCGCGTTGTGCACTGAGATTAGTGCTCGGTGATGGGATATATGGTGCTTGTGAAAAATTGACAATGTGGGGGAGTGTTGGCCAGAAGGTCGTCAAGGTTGTGAGCTAACCTTAATACAAGGATTTCTAATTACCACGAGCGATGCAGAGTGGGCCGGACGTGGCTGACAAACATCAGTTGGCATTCAACTTTCGATTTAGCGGATGCCTACAAGAAGGTAGTTATATCATAAGCATTGCGAATAATAGGATTAAATAAAACGAATTGAAACGGAATAGAGTTACCGGATTTACCGTTTACGCCTAGCAATTTTGCATGGTGTCAGGAAAGTTACTGGCAACAAACCGGTTTGGTCGGTTCAATTTAGACCTGAAAAAAGGGTTGTTCAGGAGTTAGAACCTACTGGGTGAAGCAGGGGCAACGATTAGGCGCAGTGATGGAGCAGAATATTACCGTTTTAGCCTAGCGTTTCTAGCGTAGGCTTGACTGGGAGCTCCAATGGAAGTTAGCCTGTGAAAAAAACATGAGCGGTTGAAGGTTGGAAGTGAGTGAGGGTGAAGGCGGCGAGTGCAAGCGGGTCATTACTGTAAATTGAGGCTTGTGATCTCCGCAGGGCGCTAAATAGCGTGGGCCTTTTTCCGTGCGAGCCTGCAACGAAGGAAAATAGAGGGCGCACATGAGGCATATTGGACTGAGAAGGGCCCTCGTTGGAACCAGGGGAGTGCATCAGATCAAGGCTTACCGTAATACGCTCGTAGTGGGGCCGAAAATAGGGTCCCGTCTGGAGGCTCGATGGCCGAGTGCTGGGTGTCTGCATGCAGCGCTGCCTAATGTGGTCCTCGATTGTGGTGATGGAAAGTGAGGAGGGACTAGTCGGAAGTGACAGTGATTCCGATAATGGGCGCCATCTTGGAATGGTGTGACCCATAAATCTCTGTGCAAGCCACATTATCACCTTTGGAATTCCTAGCAACTCACAAGAAAAGTATTCAAATATGCATGGGCATTATAATTTTTTGTTCAATTTGTAAGGACAATGATCTGCCACGCCTCCTGTGGCAATAAAGCCATGGCATTTTGCTACATGCTCTTGTCAATTGCTACCCATTTGCACAGTGGAAGGTTTTGTAACTGTGAGAATAATGGATGGAAGCATTGTGAGGGGTGGCTGGGGTCCTATTGAGCGCTGCATGTTCCCTCCAATATCGCATATGAACGTTTCCTCTTGTTTTGGAATTGTAGTTGCAATGATGGCACTTGGTGAATTAAAATGCTAGATTAAGATCAGCTGCACAGTGTGGAGCTACCAATCTGCAGTTGCATCTGGTTGCACAGATTTGCAGAAGGAATTTGTCTGGTGGAGTAGGGTGTTCGTAAATCTTTTTAAGAAACTGCTTTGCCATGTGCTTGTTGATAACTTAATCATACAGCACAATATTTGTCTGATCACATTGCATACACTGTGCAAAAACAACACTCCAATGTGAATTAGTCAACAATAAATATGGATCATTGTGGTTTCAAAGCCTCTGTTGAAGTTAGCAATAGCCTGGTTTTGTAACCAGTCAAGTTCAAACACCATCCCCTAGCATCAAAGTAAATTGAGTTCCTCTTCTTATATGTATAGGAACTATCTATTTACTTATTGTACAATCATTTCCATTTTTCCATTCAATTGCCAAACACTTCCGAAACCACGTGTATATTGATTATTTGCAAACTCGAAGATAAAATATCAGTGGTATTAATTTTTAGTCATAAAACTACCTCCCGCTAAAGAGTTCAACATTAGTATTTTAGTTCAACACATTATACATATCATTTTTGACTTACCACTCTCTTGGCTATGTTGAATGCCTAAGAATTCATCAAAGGTCTGGAGTGTTGTGCTCTGGGCAGCACTCCCTCCTGAATATGCCATTGGCTCTTCAGAGACTCCTTCATATATCAAGCCACCTGGCATCGCTGAATTATCCTTCCACCTGCACAAGAATATAGTTCAGAAAGAGTGAGTGATTTTGCACTATGATATCTAAGAACTACATTTGCAAAGGTAGAGGTAGGTGTCAATCCTAAACAAATATTGGATCTTATGTACTAATGTATTGCAGTTTAGTAAACAGTATGACATTTATTTATGAATGCCAACATTGTGATTAGAGACGCTCACCTTCTCGAACACTGCACCTTCAATTTTAAACCACTGCACATTGGTGAGACTTTGGTGAGACTTTGAGAGAAGATGGAACTACAGAAGAGGAATGAAGCAACCTCTGTGTTTACTTATTGATTCTTAGATAGGACTCCAGACTTGTATTTTCTGAGACTCAGTTGGCTCAAAGCAATGACATATTTGTCTCCCCACTCCTGGGGCACAGTCAAGGGTGGATTTGCTGTGTACCCTTAAGCAGAGGATCTCTTAGATAACTATAGAGCAGTTCTTGCCCCGGCAAGGGGGTGTCCTGTAAGTGGGTAGGAGGCCAAAGGGCTTTTGAAGTGAAGGCAGTTGATAAACTCCTTTTTGAGAGTCATCAAGTGATGCTATACAGAGACACCGGGCTTGACGTGCAGGATATGGAGGCAATAGTTCAGGTCCTTGAGCTCTTCCTCAATGGAGGAAGCACAATCAAAGTAAAAAAAGTTCCAGATAAAACATCTGAAAATGTAGAAGTGCGGATACCCTGAAATCTGCTCCTGTTAACTGAAGCCTTACACCAAGAGTGAAACACAACAAACTCCATGTTAAAGTCCCATGCGGATCCAAAGAAAACTGTCTATGTGCTTCTCGCTCCTATGGCAGCTGTCTGGTTGGTACCCAGGCTCACTAAGCAGAGAAAAACCTAATTGTCTCCAACTGTTTCAAAGATGAACCCCGGTGAAGGCCACTGCCGCATAGGACCCGTCAACATGTGATTTGCATGCTATTTACCATCAGATTATGCCCAAAAGAGAGGGCAAGTTCTCCTGGTGACTCAACAGCCAAGTGTGACATAGGGCCCTTGGAAAGTGTACCCTCAGGAGGGCCAGTGTCAATGGGGATCCCCCAGCTGTCAGGTGCTACAAGGTGTGAGATAGAAGACCCACAGTAAAAAGCCACTGTGGAACTCCAAAACTGTGTAGAAAGACCCAGTAGAGGGATGGCAGGCATTATCTCTCTCCTTTACATCTTTACCCCCAGAAGGAGCAAATCAGAAGATGGGCAAACACACAGCTTGCCTGCTGGCAACTGCATGGTCTGTGCCATGACTGTACAGGGAAAGAAGGAACCTTGCTCCACTCCCAAAGAGCACATCGTAGGAGAAGAACAGTCATGGAGGTGCACGGTGCCCCCCTGGAAAAAACAGCATAGAAAACGATAAATGTGGACGCATTTGACTGCATGACCTATTATATGACATTTAAATCACCGCAACTTTTTTCCGTGTGTACTACATGCCTATATTTCGATATTTATCACCGCAGTTCAGGAAAATATTGACACGTGTGAGAAATAAATGGACTGCCGTTTATATTTCTGAATCAAAAGTTTCTCTTTGGCAGTGGTCTTTCAACATTCCATGCAAAACACGATAGTATAAATCTGTAAAATCATCTGCTAACTTCCCAAGACATTTTTGAGAAAAACGTAAAAATGTTAATTATTGCAAGGAAGACAGAAAACATTTGGAGGATTGTGACGATATTTATTTCCGGAAATGTAGATGAATCCACTTATTCAGTCGCGATTTTTAATTTATAAAACTAAACATAAGCAGTGCAAATGAGCTAAACACTCCAAGTGAGATCTAACGAGTGAGCGACAAACTTCAAATTGTCAAAACATTAGCCTTGCTTTTATTCATACTAAATGCAATATGCAACTCAAAAATTGCAAGCTAGGCAGCCAAAGTATCAAAGTTACTTGGAGTTGATGAAGCGAGCTTCAGAAATTATTTTATTCTGACTCGCGGATTCATTTCCCTATAACATGAACTAATCAATTAATGAGCTGTTGCATGATTTGTTTCATTAACTCAACCTAGATTAAGTTTGCACCACACATGAACACGCGGGAACTAATAACATGTGCTCTTGTTGCAATTGCAAGTCAGTTTTATAACACATGATTAATATTGTTTTGTTTGTCATGTTTGTCCTTTTGTCTTTGTCACTATTATTATACGGCTGATCATTCATGGCATGTGCTTTATTATATGTGCTTACATGTTTGTCTTATGTTGTGATTGTCTGTCTGTGTATCATTTAATCATCTTTTTACTCTTTCAGAAACATAAAGCTGGACTATATGAAGAATGGTAGATATTTTATGTGCTGCTTTATTTCTTTGCTTCTGCTAGATGTCATTTATTAGTGGGTTAATTATTAGCAATGGTCGGGTGGGTAACAGAAGGGTTTGTTTTACCTGAATTAATCACTCTTTTTGTGTTTGTTTAAATACTAGCCCGAGTGTGGTTTAAGGCCTAGCTTTGGTTCTGGTTCTGAAGAAAAGTTGGTCGGCCTGTACGTGAGCAGAGTTGGAGCCATATGCAGTCATCTTGGAAACTTTCCATGGCATTATGTTTTTGTGTTTCACCTCTGAAAAGACTGTGGCTCTGACAATGGAACTTATTCACGAACTGCTCTGGATGTTCTTTTTACAAGGCCGAGGAAGTGACAGGCATGATTCTGCCGAGCTTTGGTGGAAGTCAGAAAGGCAACTTTTAAAATGTTGCGATACGCTCGGAAGTCGCTGTCACTCCATGAGAATGAACAATAACGTTTTCTCCCTGGAAGGAGTGATTTTGGTGGTCTGACAGTCACCAACCAATCAGGGTGCTGAAGTTTGTTTAAATAATTACATTTAGATAGATTAGCGAGCAAATAGGGTATAAAAATTGGGCCTCTTGAAGGGAACGGGGCTGACTGTTTCCTGAGGGCCAAGTGCTGTCCGATTTCCCATGGACTTGTAAGCATTCAACTGTTAATTCATTTATTTTCCTTTTCAGGTCAGAAAGCTAACTTAGGGTTTAGGGTTGTGTTTTCTTTAATTCATTATTTCATACAATGTTGAACTGCCAGATTTTGAGCCAATGATTAATGCAATAAACTGATTAAATAAAATAAATGTTTGATATTAATAAATTCTAAAATAAACTTTTAAATGACAAGCTGGTCTTGTTTATTGTAAAATGTTTAATAACAACATATTAGATTCATTCGTCTCATGATTCAGCTGCTCTGTTGTTTCTATGGGCCTGGTATTGATTGGTAAGTCTGGTGGTAGATGGTGACATCATTTATACAGAATTTTAGTAGGAGCGCTGGATCAGTTTTTGGTAGCATTCGTACGGTTATATGTTGTTTTTGACATGCATGTTACATATATGTTGGTATAGTCATAGGAGCAATGTTTAACATATGTTGAGTTTTTGATTTTTGTCAGATTGTTATGTGTAGTCTTAAGGGTTTTTCCAGCAGTGTGAAAAACTCTTGGTTATTGCCGGCAAAGGTAGTGTGGCTATAAGAGTTACACAGTGCATTTGTTCTGCTTCAAAATTGTGGTATAGAATGTATCACGTGTTGTGGACGTACAACACAAGTTTAGGGACCTTAGATGTGCATGGTTGAATGTATAGTGAGGATTGCCTATGAAATCGTAGCATTAAGCATAGGGTCTGGGTGCCTCATTTTAAAACTTTTTGTGAAAAGAGTAGTAGGATTTATCCAAGATTGATAGAAGGGTAAGATAGCGTTGTCTATTCTTATCAACGCTTGATGTTTTCTGTGGTTGGTTCAAGTCCTGTCAAGATTTTGTGTGTGTATGATTAGGGTTTTCTTGTTTGGAAGTGCGTGAATGATTGGTAATCAGTTAGAAGGGTAGGGTAAGAATTGCTCTATTGGCGATTGAGACTATTCTGTGAGAATAGCGTCGTCCACGCTGAGAATACTTGAATGAATGTATAAAACTATCTCTTTGTTTAGAGAAGCAGGCAAATGGTTTGTTTTATGTAGTTACTAATTGAGTTTAAAAAAAGTAATTGGAAAGTGTTTTTAAAGTCTTTAGGGTAAAGTAAAAGCATTGTAAAGTGATCTGCGCTATTTGAATATATTTAAAAGTATTGTGCGCTATATAAAAGAATTCATAAGTTCCCCGATCGAATATTGTGAAGGAGGGGCTATTTTTAGGAGCGAGAGCGTGTGGAGAGAGCCTGGAGCTGCAGCGGCTGTGCATGTCATAGCCGCCGCGCTCTGACTGGTTCAGGCGTCTGGAGTGTCTCGGAAAAGCCGCTCTCTGATTGATCAGGCGTCCGTAGTGTCATAGGTAAAGCTGCACTGTGATTTGCTGACAGCGTTGCTGTGTTTAGAGTGGTTGCGCGTGATTGGCCGATGCGCGTCACCACTGGCTGCCGAGATTTTTTATATTTAGCAAGTGTCCTCGAGTTTATTTTTATTAAAGTGCAGTAAATTAGCTGTCTGCATGAAGTAATTCAGAACAAATTCGAATATAAAAATAAGTATCCCTGCTTTGGTTCTCTTCCTCGCCGCGCTATTGTGGTAAAGGGAGAGTGTCACAGCTGATGTGAGCGTTCGAGTGTTTCGTGCATTTAATAAAGGAGGGGCTGTTTGCCGAGTGAGGAGCGAGTGGGAGAAGATAGAGGCCGCAGCTGCTGTGTACGTCACAGCCGGCGCGCTGCCATTGGTGGAGACGCTGTCGCGTCATACCCAGAGCCGCGCTCCGATTGGCTGGGGCGTCCGGAGCATCACAGAAAAGTCACGCTGTGATTGGCTGGAGCTACTGAGTTAGTTTTTTATTTACAAATATCCCCGTTTTGATTTCTTACTAGACACGCTATTATTTCAAAAACGAAACGTGATACAGTTGATGCATGGTTTGGCTTTAGGGTAGCTGGCGAGTGTAGCATGTTGTAATTAAGCTAACGGCACATTGTTATGAGACGATGTGCTCCGAGTGTTCTGACTTTGCTTCTCATTAATGCGAGTGCCCTGGTATAAAATGTTTACACTTGTGAGTGTCCCCATTACAGCCGCGCTATTAATTTAACGAAGGAGAAGTTTATCAAGACTGCATGTCTCGGCAAAAGCTGCGCTGTGATTAGTTGAGCATCGCAAGAGCAGTGCTTTGATTGGCTGGAGCGTTACAGAATAAGCGCTGTGGTTGGCTGAGCGTTGTGGCAGCGGCGCTGATTGGCACAACCATTTGTTGTGCTATAATAGGCTGATGCCCATTGTTTACTTCCGCCAAGTGTTTGTGCTTTTGATTTCCTCAGCGCTAGTGCCCAGAGCTTTGTTTTGAAATTGACCACGACATTGGGAAGGTGGGACTTGCTGTAAAGTAGTGAATATCACAGCAGCCACCCTGGTTAGGACAACAGCAGCAGAGGTGACTAGAGCAAGGACACTGGCAATATTGGCTATTACAATATTGGGTAAAAGCAGATAACTAGCAGCTGTCATTAGAGTTGCAAATAAAGTTATAGCAGCAACAACAGTCATAGCACCAACGAGCACTGTACACTAGAAAGGCTATCAAAGTATCCTCAACAGCATTGTGTCACAAGCATGAGTTATTGGAATGATTATGAGAAAAAGCCTTCATGGTTTCAGAAGGTGAAAAATTATTTTAAACCTGACAAGAAAATTGAAACGCGTGGTGGTAAATTACTTCATAAGTACAAAACACACGCAGCCTATATGGAAGGCGAATATAGCTATCATACTGTAATTTGGTTTGATAATTGGATGCATTATACACAAAAAGATGGTGTATTAGCATGGCCGGAGGATGGGTCATTTAATATGAACGTTTTGAGAAATTTGAGAGAAAAAATGATGGATCTTGTGCCAAAGCCAAGGACTACACAATTTGAAGCTTTAGTTGAATGGGAGGTTGAGATGATGGAACTTGAATGCGAAAGCAAGTGTTCAGCACCTAAATATTCAAAATATGTTGTAAATAAAGAAACACATGAGGAAAAGGTGAAACGCTGGAGAAAGGCAAACATGTATGATGGTCTGTATCCAGTGAGAATAATGATTACTGAAGATTTAGAACAAAAGACAGCTGGTAGGAGAATTGATGAGGAATTAGATGATGCAGTTTTAGAAGACATATATGCAACTAAACGGAAACCGCCACCTTATCAAGCAGGTTCTCAATCTACCCCGAGAGTTTCTACAGGAACTTCTCCAAGTGCACCTCCTAGAGAAGCTGAAGAAGGTTCTCCCAGATTTTTGAAATTACCTGAAAGAGTAGGCTCAGTAAATAATTGTAGTACACCCAGAGAAAGCAGAGTCCCACAAGAAAATTATTTTGTGAGAAATCAAGAGAGAATACCTGCTGACATTCCAGAAACTTCTAGTTATAATAAAGAGAAGCAAGATTTTATTCAACAATTGACAAAAGGCATGGAAGCAGTGACAGTACCAGTTACTATTGGTCCTGTAGTACCGGTTTTTGATCAAGGAGACAATAGACAAACAGCTTTAACAGTTCCATTAAATGCAGAAATTCAAAAGGTTGCTGAGAGATTTTATTCAGAACTTTCGGAGATTCATAGAGAAAAATCTATGATGCCAAATTTAACATTAAATGGAAGTTTATCAAGTTCGCAAACACTATCAGTGGCAGATTCAGATTCAGGCCTGTCAGAGAAAAATTTAAACAGAATAGAATTATAAAAAAATGGATTGAGCCCTCAAGCTCCTGATTATAAAAAACTTGATGTTGCTAAATTAAAAGCTGATCTGGAAGAATTAATCATTGGCACAATTGGTACTGACAATTTGAAATTGTATCAAGATGATTAATTGTTGTTTATCTGCAAAAGTATTCAGTGGAAAACAAAAAACAGGTATTAGCAACTGGAAGAAATGGCTGCTGAATTAGAAATTGATTTGAGTAAACAGAAACATTTGCACAAACATTACAGAGTGGATTTCTCTGAAAGAGACATTGACAATTTAAATGCTGCTGGAAGAATGACACATATAAGAGAATTAATACGTTTTTTCAGAAAATTAGGCGAATTAGGTAAATGGAGAATAAAATGGTCAAAGAAAGAACAGGATAAAAGACTGAGAAATGATGTAGTATCAGAATTTCCTATGAGATAAATAGTTGGAGGAGGGTATGTGCATGTTCCTTGGTCCAGACAGGATATTCTCCTGTTTACTAATGATTTTCCACGTTTGAGAGAAAAGCCAGTTGAGTGGTATCGGCAGGTAGACAGATTTATAAAAGTGTCAAAAGTTCTGTGGATTGATCTGGATGGATTCTTTGTCATTGTTTTCCCATCAGATCTTTGGATAGAATGCAAATTTTCTATAGATTGGCCAAAAGAAGAACCTCCCTGAGACCCGGTTACAGGTGCCCCAGCAAAAGATGTCATGGACATTTATAATAAAGTAATTTACTGGTTGAAAGGAAAAATTCCCCCGAAAGAAGTAGACTGGGTTAAAATAGATAGAACAAACCAGGAACCAAAAGAATCAGTTCATTCATTTTATGAAAGTTTACTGTTAGTCTTTAAACAGTACAGTGGCTATGAAAAATTAAGTGAAAAAGACATGAGCCACTTTATATACAGATTTGTATATGGCCTGAGACCTGAAATTGGAGACATGATTAGAAATGGAATTGTTTGTTGGCAAGCACTTTCAGTTGATGACATCCTGAGGAAGGAAAAATATTGCAGTGATGAGATGGACGCGAAGCAGAAAAATCTTAAGGAGAAGGCAATGTGGGCACAGGTGAAGGTAGCAGAGCAGCAACAACAACAGTTAGCTTCTATGCAACAGCAGAATCAAGGGAAATTCAAAAACAATTTTAATAATAAGCCAAAATTTAATGTAAATGTTGAAGTGCTAAAACAAAAGCTCCCATGTTTTAATTGCAGCGAAATTGGACACTGGAAACGCGAGTGTAAAAACCCGCCCAGAAATTTTAAAAACAATTCGTTGAACCCACAGGTGCAGTGTGAGTTAAATCCGCAGCAACAGAAACAGCTACAGCAACAATTAAATGAATTATTTCAGCAGCGACGACAGATAGCGAATCAGCAGAGCCAGATTCAGCAAAGCCAGTTTCAGCAGAACCAGGTACAGCAGAGTCAAATTCAGCAGAGTCAGGTACCTCAAGCACCATTTCCTAAAATTGCTAACACACAGAGATTTTCTCCCGAAACAGGTGTCTGTGGAGGTAATTTGGTAAATAATGTGCCAAAAATTAACATGTCAAATGCTTCTCAATTTTGGTTAAAAGACAAAGAGGAAAGTGATTCTTCAGAAGATTACTCATGACGGTGCCTGAGAGAGGAAGAAGAGTGTGTGCTTGGATCCACTCTTGAGGTAGATCAGTCTGGTCCATTTGTGAATGGTATAGTTAATGATGTAGATGTTACCTTCCTTGTGGATACAGGTGCTATCTGTTCTACTGTTAGATCAGCAGAAATAGAAAACCTTCCTCTCTCTGGTGAGTCCATCCAAGTTGTAGGTGTAGCTAATCAGCAAAATAAAACAAGTTTAACAGAACCAGTAAAAGTGGAAATAGGGAACTACAAAGATAAGCACAGATTTCTAGTCTGTGACAGAAGTCCTGTTAATCTGTTGGGTTGTGATATATTGTGCAAAATGAATTGCAGAATATATTGTTCACCAGATGTCATTGAAATGCAAACTGCAGAAGAAGATGGCCTTTATAAATTAACTATGCTAATGGTTGATGAGGAGAAAACATCACTATTTCCTGTATTTGATAAACATGATTTGCCAGAAGAGCTAAAAAAGCCAGTTAATCCAGCAATTTGGGACTTAACAGGTAATGATATGGGTCTCATGAAAAATATTGATCCAGTAAAAATCACTGTTAAGCAGGGAATTGATTTTCCGAATGTTCCTCAATACAAAATGAAAGCAGAGACAATCGAGGGTGTCCTTCCTGTGATTGAAAAATTCATAAGTCAAGGTGTGTTAAAAGAAATTGAAAGCAGTCCATGTAACTCACCAATTATGGGTATTAAAAAGCCAAACGGAACATACAGAATTGTTCAGGACCTGAGAAAAATTAATCAGATTGTTGTTCCATACTGTCCCATTGTTCCAAACCCTGCAGTAATTCTTTACCAGATTCCTCATGATGCAGAATGGTACACGGTCATTGACCTGTGTAACGCCTTCTTTACAGTTCCTTTACATCCAGAAAGCCAGCAAATATTTGCTTTCAGGTTCCAAAATAGGATCCTAGCATGGTGTCGTATCCCTCAAGGGTATACTGAGAGTCCATCTATCTTTAATATGTTGTTAAAGAAATCCCTAGAAGATCTGGTATTGCCTGGTAATTCCACATTGGTACAGTACATTGACGATTTGCTTGTGGCAGCCAAAACATGAGAGAATTGTGTTACTGATACCATTACTCTGTTAAATCGATTGGCAGATGAGGGACATAAAGTGTCACCTGCAAAATTGCAGTTTTGTAAACAAGAAGTGAAATATCTTGGTCACAGAATTGCAAAGGGAACGAGAAAAGTGACAGTTGAAAGAATTAAAATGATTCGAGCAATTCAACCACTGACAACACAAAGACAGGTGAGAATGTTTCTGGGAATGGTTGGTTACTGTCGACAATGGATTAGTGGATTTTCAGTAATTGCAAAACCACTGCAGAGATTAACAAAAGCAAACGTAAAAGATCCAATTACCCTGTCAAAAACTGAACTGGAAGCTTTTGAGCAGTTAAAAAAGAGCTTATGTGAGGCTCCTGCCCTGGGCATGCCAGACTATGAAAAAGACTTTGAACTTTACTGCAGTGAAAGAGAAGGATGTGCATTGTCTGTATTGATTCAGAGGCATGGTAAGTTGAGAAAACCAATTGCATATTTCTCTGCTGTTTTGGATCCTGTTGCAAAAGCTTTGCCAGATTGCTTTGAAAGCAGTGGCCGCAACAAGTGTAAGTCTTGAACAAAGTGAAGGAATTATTATGGGATTTCCTGTAAAAGTATATGTACCTCATTCAGTTGAGATTCTTCTTACCAGAAGCAGGACTCAACACCTGACAAGTAGCAGACTGACAAAATACGAAAAATCAATTCTGGGATCAGATAATGTATCAATTGTGAGGTGTGTGAATTTGAACCCTTCCACATTACTACCAGATGGAGTTGTTACTGAGGTAAGTAATGAAAATGACATTGATCATGAATGCCTGGATGTTTTACATTACTGCACAAAACCAAGACAGGACATAAAAGATGTTCCTTTACCTGAATCAGACATAGTCTATTTTGTAGATGGGTCTTGTTTGAGAAATGATGAAGGGATTCTGAGAGCAGCATATTCGGTGTGCACAGTTTCAGATGTTGTTGAAGGTTCACCTTTGGATGGAATTCGTTCTGCTCAAATTGCAGAGCTAATTGGTTTAATCCGAGCATGTGAAAAAGCAGCTGGCAAAAGAGTAACGGTAGTGACTGATAGTCAATATGGTTATCGTGTTGCTCATGATTATGGACAACTGTGGTCCCAAAGAGGTTATTTAACCTCTGCAGGAACACCAATCAGAAATGCAAAATTGATCAAGAGATTGATTGATGGCATTCAGTCACCAGAACAAATTCCTGCAGTCAAATGTGACGCTCATAAGGAAGGTGATGATTACATCACCAAAGGAAACGCGTACGCAGATGAGATTGCAAAGTACTGCGCCAAAAACAATTATTCAATCAATCGGGAAAAAGACGAAAGTCACACAATGAATTCTCTCATGCTAATTTCTGTAGTTGAAACATGGCAGGAAGTGAAGGATCTACAAGATGAGGCCAGTGAGGAAGAGAAAAACACATGGCTAAAAAATGAATGCAGACAAAGAGTGGAAGATGGAATTTGGGTTTACAAAGATGGAAGGCCCGTAATGCCAGACTGCATGATTGCTGATATGGCACGGATGTACCATGGTCCAGGACATTTAGGAAGAGATTCCATGATTAGATTATTTAGAGAAACATGGTTCAACACGAAATTTAGAATTATTGTAGAATCACTTTGCCAAAGATGTTTGACCTGCCAACAGATGAATGCTAACAGAAAGACTGTTGTAAGTTTGGGAACCATAGGACGGGAGGGTGGTCCTTTTACCAGATTACAAATGGATTTCATTGAGATGCCGATGCACAACAGACTGAGATATGTATTGGTATTTGTTTGTCTGTTTTCAAGATGGGTGGAAGCTTTCCCAACTCGTCACAATGACTCAGTCACTGTGGCCAAATTGCTTCTTAGGGAGATCATACCTAGGTACGGATTTCCAGTTACGATTGAAAGTGATTGCGGAACTCTTTTTGGAAACAGATTGATGAAACTGATTTGTGAAGCTTTGAATATTCAACAGAAGTTACATTGTGCTTACAGACCAGAAGCATCAGGTGTTGTTGAACAAGTAAATGGAACTATCAAGAATAGAATTTCAAAAATGTGTCTAGCTACAGGAGTGAAGTGGACAGATGCACTTCCACTTGTTATGATGTCAATGAGAAGTACTCCTGAGAAAAAGACAGGTCTTATCCCTCATGACATCGTGATGGGCAGAGTGATGAGGCAAGCATTTGTTCCAGTTGGCAAATTGATGAGTATTAATGATAGTGCAATCATTAAATATTGCCAGAACCTCTCTGACGTAGTCAATTCTGTGTTTCATCAGGTGGGAACAGATGTAATCTCAAAGGAGAAAGTCCAAGCTCATGATTTGTTACCCGGAGACTGGGTAAGGACCAAAGTTCATCGAAGAAGAAATTGTTTAGTCCCAAGGTGGCAGAAAGCAAGACAGATAATTTTAGTTACAACAAATGCAGTAAAGTGCAAGGAACTAAAAAGGTGGATTCATGCAAGCCATACAATTTGTGTGCCACCTCGTGAAAATCCTGATGAAGATAGTGACACAACAGCTGATTCAGATTCAGAAGGAGACCCAGAAGATCCTGAGTCTGATGATCAACAAGAAAATCAACATCAAAAGAATCTAGATGAGAGTCAGAACTTGAATGAAGAAGATCTGAGTATCGAAACTGGAGATCGAGGTGTTGATGATGATGATCTGCTTGAAAAAGAGTCTCTAAAAGAAAAAGGTGATTCAGAAGAAGCAGAAGATTCTGAGCGAGACGAAAATCTGAGCCAGAGTATTGAAAGGCGAAAAAGTAACTGGGAAGCTGAAGGTGATTCCTGAAGAAGAAGAAGAAGAATTACCAAGTACCAGTAAAGGTATTGTTTCTAATGGAGTGATACTGATGAAAGTGATGAAGAATCTGAAATAAGAAAATTCAGAAAAAGAGCTTGGAAAGCTGAATGTAATGAATGTGTGCCAAAGAAAAAGGTCTTGAGAAAAGGAGACATTTGGCCTGAAGACAATTTGAAATTCAAACTGGCGAAGAAGTCAAAAGATCAGATCAAAGAGGTATCTAGTCAGGGAGGTGAACTTGAAAAGAAAAACGAAAATACGAAAATTGAGGTTATCGCTCGAAAGACAAAAAGAGTAATAAAGCCAAATCAGAAATATAAGTCCCCAGAGTGGACCTAAATTATCATTCCACCGAATGTTGAAGTGGAAAGCAGCAGTCAGGAAGATTTAGAACTCAGTGACAAGGATTGAAATTGTTAAAATCTAGATAAGGGTTTTGTTTCCTGGCATAAGGCTGAAGAAAGTTTGTTAGGTGATTTTGGGTTAAATTTCCTGGCATAAGGCTGAAGAAAATTTGTTAGGTGACTTTAGGTCGAAGAAAAGCTGTTTAGTTGGAGAGCACATATTTAGTGACACAAGGTCGAAGAAAAGCTGTTTAGGGTTTTATTTCTAGAAAAAAAAATTAAAAAGGGGGGATATAGTTTGTAGTTTACTCACATTTTAAATTTTTTTAAAATTTTTGTTAATTTTTAGAATGCCTGGATCAGATACTTCTAGGTTTTCGATTCTTAAGAGATGCTGTAAAATGACTTAAATTTGTGTGATAATATTAATTCTACTTTGGTTAATTTTAGCTGTGGTCTATCCTTTTGATGTTAATAAGCAAAAATCTAAGACTAAAATAACCAGTAAGGTTGAGCCTAAACATGAGAAACATGCTGGCAAGTCTAGCAGAGTTATTGAGCATGATCCAGAGACACATCAAGATAGGTCTATTGGAGATTTCTCAAGCAATTCATTTTCAAGGCTTTTATCTGAATATGTTAAAGTAATGAATGTTAAGGATTGTTATGTCTGTGTAAAATTGCCTGCTTCTGTTTTAGAAGGGGTGACTTATAATATGTTACCTCTCACTTAAGGCATTACCTGCAGTGTGATTGCTAGCCTGTTTTATGAAACTGGTCGTCTGGAGTATTATTACTCAGACTTTGATGAGGTTTTTGCAAATCTCAAAGTTGTAAATACCTTAAACAAAGTTAAGCCTGCGAAGCAGATGAGGGAATTCTTTTTAGTTACTAATGAGCTCAATTATGAATATGCCTATAGAAATAATCTAACATGCAAAATGAGAGCTGAAGAAAAGACTTTCCGGAAAATGGTTGAGGAGAGAAGGGCTGTTTACAAGAGAAATGAAATGCTTAAGCATGCTAAATCTAAATACTGGCAGATGGAGGATGCCAAATCAAATGGTGTTAATACTAATCCTGCAATTCACATTGATGAACCAGTTAGTGGTAAATTTTGTATTAGCCGAGATAATACGTTATATGATAACTTTTTTGTGGGTGCTAGTCAATGTGAAGATACTTATCGTATTATAGGGTATGGGGTTTTAAAGGTGGTAAGGATCCAATTTTTCCTGGGATTTATTTTATCTGTGTTAATAAAGCATATTTTAGCCTCCCAGACCACTGGTAGGGGACATGTTATCTTGGCCTGGTCTTTCCAAAAATTTTTCATGTTGACAGAAATGAAAAAGGTACTTTTGAATTTGGTGAACATTTGAATTTGAATAGGTACAAAAGAGAAAGTTTTTCAGAAATCCTGGGAGACATCTTTGGTGCTGTTATTCCTATGGTGGGAATTACTATGAACTCAATCAAAGTCAGAAAAGTTTCTACAATTGTAGATAGATTGTCAACAGATACTGCAAGTGGTTTTCAATTGGTTAGCACAGAACTTGTTGCTACCAGAAGCATGGTTATGCAGAATCGTCTTGCTCTAGACATTCTGCTTGCAAAAGAGGGAGGAGTTTGTGGGGTCTTTCATGTCCAGCATTGCTGTACTTATATACCTGACAAAAGTCGGGATGTAGAGTTGCTTGTTAAAAACATTATGAAATTTCATGAGGAAATAGAACCCAGGGAAGAAGAGGGTTTCACTGAAAGAATTGGAAAAAGAATGGAGGCTATCAAAGAATGGTTTTCGGAAGTTGGTAGCTCAATCATTGGCAAAGTGCTCTATGCAGTAATTGTCATCATCATAGTGATAATGCTGCTAAAATTTGCTGTTTGATTCACAAGAGAAGAAAGCATCAGACAGAAAAGAGAAGGATCTATAAACTCATAAAGGAACAAGAGAAGGAATATGAGTTAGAAGAAATGCGAAGGGTTCAGTTTGGAAGAGATGACCAGACAGCAAAAACAGGGGTTTAGGGAGACTAATATCGAGAGAATCCAATGTGTGTAGTCTCCAAATGTGGGTGAAAATTTCCTGAAATTTTTGGGTGTTGTTTGGTGATTCTAAAATCACCAGATGAGGGAGTTGATGAAGCGAGCTTCAGAAATTATTTTATTCTGACTCGTGGATTCATTTCCCTATAACATGAACTAATCAATTAATGAGCTGTTGCATGATTTCTTTAATTAACTCAACCTAGATTAAGTTTGCACCACACATGAACACGCAGGAACTAATAACATGTGCTCTTGTTGCAATTGCAAATCTGTTTTGTAACACATGATTAATATTGTTTTGTTTGTCATGTTTGTCCTTTTGTCTTTGTCACTATTAATATGCGTCTGATCATTCATGGCATGTGCTTTATTATATGTGCTTACATGTTTGTCTTATGTTGTGATTGTCTGTCTGTGTATCATTTAATCATCTTTTTACTCTTTCAGAAACATAAAGCTGGACTATATGAAGAATGGTAGATATTTTATGTGCTGCTTTATTTCCTTGCTTCTGCTAGATGTCATTTATTAGTGGGTTAATTATTAGCAATGGTCGGGTGGGTAACAGAAAGGTTTGTTTTACCTGAATTAATCACTCTTTTTGTGTTTGTTTGAATACTAGCCCGAGTGTGGTTTAAGGCCTAGCTCTGGTTCTGGTTCTGAAGAAAAGTTGGTCGGCCTGTACGTGAGCAGAGTTGGAGCCATATGCAGTCATCTTGGAAACTTTCCATGAAATTATGTTTTTGTGCTTCACCTCTGAAAAGACTGTGGCTCTGACAATGGAACTTATTCACGAACTGCTCTGGATGTTCTTTTTACAAGGCCGAGAAAGTGACAGGCATGATTCTGCCGAGCTTTAGTGGAAGTCAGAAAGGCAACTTTTAAAATGTTGCGATACGCTCGGAAGTCGCTGTCACTCCATGAGAATTAACAATAATGCAATGACGTTTTCTCCCTGGAAGGAGTGATTTTGGTGGTCTGACAGTCACCAATCAATCAGGGTGCTGACGTTTGTTTAAATAATTACATTTAGATAGATGAGCGAGCAAATAGGGTATAAAAATTGGGCCTCTTGAAGGGAACGGGGCTGACTGTTTCCTGAGGGCGAAGTGCTGTCCGATTTCCCATGGACTTGTAAGCATTCAACTGTTTATTCATTTATTTTCCTTTTCAGGTCAGAAAGCTAACTTAGGGTTTAGGGCTGTGTTTTCTTTAATTCATTATTTCATACAATGTTGAACTGCCAGATTTTGAGCCAATGATTAATGCAATAAATTGATTAAATAAACTAAATGTTTGATATTAATAAAGAGCTAATAAAGTTTATGCAATTTTGAGAATTCTAAAATAAACTGACAAGCTGGTCTTGTTTATTGTAAAATGTTTAATAACAACATATTAGATTCATTCGCCTCATGATTCAGCTGCTCTGTTGTTTCTATGGGCCTGGTATTGATTGGTAAGTCTGGTGGTAGATGGTGACATCATTTATACAGAATTTTAGTAGGAGCGCTGGATCAGAGGACACAGGCCTATTTTGACCAAGTAATCCTGAAAGTAGTGTTTTTTTTACTTTTCTCCTTTAATTTTCTCACATTTAAATATTTACTATTTCAGTCACTGTACTGTTAAAAGAGCCCCTTTAAAAGTACATTAGCCAAATCTTATGTCACAGCCCTAGGCCACCTGTAGAGCCCCTTGTGCCCCAGAGAGTGGCGCACTCTATAGTTAAAAAATCACTGCTACATTGAATTTTATCATCAAAATTGTTTGCATCCAGGTTGATATGTTCATTATTAAAACACAGCTACATATTAGGATTCATTATTAATCAATACTTACCCAGAAAGAAAGATCCTGATGACAATATAAAATATTGCTGGATCAACACAATCTGAGAAAAGAAAATGTGAAGTAAGTGTGCATGTATCAACAAACTAATGCATCTGTGCAAACATACAGCTTTCACTATGTTGAGGGGACAGCAGTCATAAGAAAAGCTTTGAACTTTGAGACCCTCTTTTGCTGATCTCTCTAGAAGATTTTAAAGGTGACCTGACAAATTCTGAATTCTTTCTCCTGTTGCAACTGTTGTAGTGTAACTTTGGCAGCATGGAAATCTTCACATAGCAGTTACAATATGATTGGTTCCTTCTTTAGGAAAACAAAGGACATATGCCACCTGTCTGATGGTACTAAGTCGAGACAACACAGTGGGCTAACAGTAGCGGCCAGTGTATTGATAGAGTGGCGGGGTGGGGAGGCGTGGAAGGATAAGATGAAAAAAAATCCACTTACCTGCAGTGCACCCCTCTCTCTGCAGGCACAGACTCCCAGAGTGCACTGCGGTCAATCCTGACACTGCTTTCACACTGCTGAAACCAGCATCAGGATTGGCCTGAGTTCTGAGGATTTGCTCTCCCAGTTAGACTGGGAGCCTGTGCCTGCTGTCTCTAACCTGTAAACAACAATACAGTGTATGGGTGCTTCCATTAAATAATCCCATTTGGCAATACAGCCACATTCTTAAGTATAGTGGTTTTAGTGATTTATTTCACGCTCATTTTTTTTCTGGAAGCAGTTATGAACATTTATAACATGTGTCTCAGTTGAAGGACCACATTATTTGCGGTTATTCACACATATTCATTTCACAATCCTGATAAGACAAACAAAAATTTTAATATTTACATACAAAACCACAACAATTGTGAAATAGACCAGTTCTTTACACTCTAATTAGGGCACATGGCAGAATTGTCTTTGTGTATCAATTTGAATGTATATCCTGCCAGTGAGAACTGATTAGGATTCTGTAGTAAAACAATAGGCCAATTGCCGTGTTTGCTAAATATTAATAGCTTTTTCACAATTAAATCTTTTCCAACCAGCTTGGTCAATGCGTTTCGAACCCTTCGTGAACTTTTGGGTTCTCCTCAGGACCAGGACTTGTTCAAATACTAAAACAATATAACATGAAAACAATGTTTTAGATTTATGGTCTCATCCCCCACAGATATACCTACTAGGCAGAAGTAATAAAAAGCATTTGCAATGCAATAGGTCTTGCATTTGCAAAAGTTTGAGCTATTGGCATTGTAAATGACAATGCCGTTTATTTATGTTTCAAAAACAGAAACATAAATAAAAGGCATTGTCATTTACAATGCAATTTTCTCAAAGTCGCATAATGGCGAGATTTATTACATTGAAGTTCCTGTCAGGCAGAAGAATTGGGTGAAAAGGCATCGCGGTTCCTGGAGACTGAAGCTGGAACGTAGAGGTCTGTTGTGCTTGATCTCTGGCTTGGTTAATCAGACAGTGTCTGCAGCTGCCCTTCGTCTGGCCTCTCATGCCAATGCCAATATAATCCCCTGCCAGACTGTGTACGCAGAGGTGAGGCTGAGGTAGGAATTACTACTGTGCCAGGGTGCACTTTCAACAAGCATAATAAATACGGACTAAACATATTTAACCCCTTCGCTGCGGTGGGAATTCCGCCGCAGTGGTAAGGGGGCGGGGGGGTCGAGCGGCGCTCGCATGCTTGTGACGGAGCCGCTCCGTCACGAGCCGCGGTTGAGCTGTGCTCGTGACGGATCGGTTCCGTCACGAGCCGCGGTTGAGCTGTGCTCGTGACGGAGCGGTTCCGCCACGAACGCGCCCGCTCAATGGAACGTTCAGCGCAGGCGCGAAATTCGCGCCGCGCAAGCGCGCCGAGCGGGCCATGACGGAACCGCTCCGTCATGAGCACAGCTCAACGAGGCTCATGACGGAGCGGCTCCGTTATGAGCATAGAACGGGTTACACTTGTGACGTCTCCCTGAAATTCCTTACTTGCGTTGGTACACGTGACTGGGAAGTTTCACACAGATTTCTGCATCGGCACTTTAACCCCCTCAGCGACGTTACAGGCAGTATGCCCTGGACAGGAAAGTTACGTAAACATACCTGTCAATAGTTTACACACACTGGCACACGTCCGCAGATTATCTGACACCAGTTCACCATCACACACAACCGTATACACGGAAATACAAAAGCACATAAAACACTGACACAACAGCACCTTCATATTGACACATGTGTACAGATTCTGACTCAATAGAAAACAACCTCTCCACAAGAGAATACAGACACTACAAGATCATACACAAAAATCACACGAGTACACACTGACACTAAAGAACACAAAAACTTACAAGCCCATACATACAATGACACAAGCACATACAAAGTGATACAAAAACATATACAGTACTGTCGAAAGAGTTACACATGTTGACACACAAGCTTAAAAACACCGACATAAGACAATGCACATAATTGGACACAAGAGCATACACATCCTGACACAAGAGAACACACAAGTGCACACACTAACACAAGAATACACTGCAGCCTGAGAGCATACATGCATTGACAGGAAAGCACACAAACTGATCCAAGCGCACAACCACTATCAGAAGAGCATACACATCCAATCACAAAAGCACAGACATGAACAAACTGACACCAATCATACACAAACTGACATTCGTGTGCATACAAAATATGACACAAGAAAACAGACAGGGACACTGGAGCACACAAATATTGATTTGAGAGTGCCTGCACACTCTGACCAATGAGTACACAAGCACCATCAAAAAAGCTTTCACAATGTGACGTAAGACAAACTTGCTAACACAAGAGTACACGTACACTGTAATGCAGAGGCGACAGGAAAGCATAAGTGGACACATAAACACAAAAGCATGTACCCACACATGAACAAAGGTATGCGCACACAGGAACAAAGTGTAACAACAGTGAAACAGAGCGTAAACGCACACATGCACCAACTCCACAGTACTACAAGCGGGTGCACACACTGAAAAAATGACACATATACTCACACTAGAGCACCTAGGGTAACACAAAACGTAGACACAAACACACACTAACGGACTGAAAGCACACACTGATACAGCAGTGTGCACACATGCATTTACATAGAGTGCAAACAAGCGTTCATCGGAGCAGACATATAGACAGTGGCAAACACTCGCACAGGAAGAACGACCAGCGCTGCTAACTTCACGGCCGAGGTACTTTGGAATCATCAATGTCAGTCCTCGCCATTTACATAACAAAGCCCTAGAGTAAGAGGTAGAGGAGACGCTGGGCAGAGAAAGAGTGTAAGAGGGGGAGGGGCAAAGATAAAGAGGCAGGAAATATATGCGATAAAAGAGAGAAAACGGAGCACATGAGAGATGAAGAAGCAAATAGAGAGCGAGAGAAGTGCAGACAGGCTGAGAGGTAGAGAGACGGGATAGGGAAGGGAGAAGGAGAGACACGGAGAGGATTGCGACAAAGGATTAGTAACGGAGGTAGCAAGACAGGTGAAGAGAACTGTAAACATAGAGAATGTGTAACAGAGAGAAAGGATAGAAGACAGAAACTGCCAGAGAAACAGAGACACAACGAAGGAGTAAGAGAGAAAAAAAGTGAAAGAGGTCACTAGAGAAGACAGAAAGGAATAGTAGCAAATAAGCAAAAGTGAGGGGGTTATGGGAACAAGAGGGGCACAGAGAGTAAGACAGCAAAATCGAAAAGTGACAAAAACGAGCCGGGAAGGTTGAAGTTAATTCCTACTGTAGCCACCTAGGAATAAACTGAAACTGACCAGAAACAAAGGTGGGTTAACATTACAAGTTGTAGGAAATAAGCATAAGTCAGTTGTTTGGGCGCTCATACAGCCACACAAAGGGAGGTGCGGGAGACGAGGTGTGGGAGACAAGGCACGCCTGTCCAGGGTCACCCTTCCCTCCTCCTCCTCAGGATTGCAGCACCCACCTCTAAGACTTACCCACGGCGGGTGCCCTTACTCCCTGGCGCTCTGCGCCTCTTTGTCCTCGCAGGTGAACTGGCTGAAAGCGCAGCAGCTGGCGTTAGTGGCACCAGAGGAAGTTTTGAAACAGGAGAGTCAGTCGTGAAAACTTGTTCTTCTCTGCTTCTCCTCCCCTGTGAAAACTTTTGGCAAGGGAGTTGGCACCAGCCAAGCACCGCCTGTTTCGTATGCCTAGCACTTTAGATTCTAAAAATTAAACGTAAGGTGGCCTTTGTGGGCATCAGCGAGATTGGAGAAAATAAATAGAGTGTACCCAAGGGAGAAATAATTGAAGCCTTGGAGGGTGTCGAGTGTGAAACACACTGGGAAAAATCCCCAATATGAAAATAACTAATTAATTAAACCTAGAGCATCGTAGGCAAAACTATATAGAAAACAGTTCCTGCCTTTAGCATAATTTATTATAGAAACAGGTACACAAAAAAAATCACATGGGCTCATATCGATTCAACGTATCTAATGTAAAATTGCGTCCCTTTGAAATGGATCCAAAAACAAAACAAGCCCGCGAGTGGTGCGCGCATGCGCACCACAGCAAGCCACGTGGTTTCAATTATCGCGCCTGTGTCTAGGCATGATAATTGAAACCACATGCCGGCCGTGCGGGTAACAGACACCAATACGCCATGTGCGGAGCAATGCATCCGCCTTTTGCCAATTGCGTGCTGTCTTTGGTAAAAAGACGCATGCAAAGGCCAATAGCGTGCCCCGAAACAAAAAGCACACGCACACGCGTGTACGATTCATGGGTTTGTTTTCAAACCCCCTACAAAAAGTCTCTCGCTGCGCAAGCAGTGCTGCTCACTGCAATGCTAGGCGTGAGACCTAAAAAGGATCACCTTTGTATTTGTGATTCTCTACCAGGGCACACAACAGGTTCAACTCGTGGATTTAGGATCAATACCTAATTGTTGGTAACCCTATATTAGCAAGTTGTCATTTGGTAGCAGCGTGATGTTCACGGTTATTTCAAATTGGATTGCAGAAGCTGCGTTGTAATGCATGCTTTTACATTATGTAACTTAGTGAGCAGCCATATCACAATATGAGTTTAAGCGCGATACCTAATTGTTAGTGGACTTCTTTTAGCAAGTTGTAATTTGGTAACAGCGTGGTGTTAGCGGTTGTTTCACATTGGATTGCAGGACCTGCGTTATAATATATACTTCCATGTTCTATAACTTAAGGAGCAGCTGGTTCTCAAAAGACTTGGAAGCGACAAACGCATACTTATAGCCTTTGCAGATTTTTACTTGCCTTGTGTAGTGCGAACTTTTATTTCCTCCCGTACTGTTGAACCCTTTAGACCATGTGTGCAAACTTTGTTGCCTTTCAAACTGTCCAGAATGTGCCTTTAAACGTTGATGTACGCATGAAAACTCTCATTAATTATAACTTGTCTTCAGTAGCGAAGCACGGTGCGGTCTGAGAATGTCTGCAACGGGCGCCTGCCGGTAAAAAATGCATGCTGGAATCATTAGTTTGGTGGTTGCTCAAAGTTATAGCTGTTCGGTTAGATGGAAAATTGTCTTGCATCTGCAGTCATTAAACATCTCTTCGCTAAAGAAAATTGTGCAGGATTTAAAGTCAGTTAAGACAGCATTTAAGCTGTTCTGTGAGGTGAAAAAATATAACTTGCATCTGTAGTCATTAAAAACTCTTGGCAAGAGAAAACCACATGGGATTTAAAGTCAGTCGATTTCTGTCATTTCATTAAGACCCCGGACGGCTGTGTTGAACTTTAGTTTTAGACATGCTTCTCTCCTTGTTAGAGCTATTTCTGGATCACCGCCTCTTGGGTTAGGCTTGATTACGCTTAGTACTGTCCAATGAAACTCTCTTTCATTATGTTGAAATTCTTGATAAATGATGGACAAGAGGTGCATTCTGTAATTTTTTCTTCAATCTTGAGTGTTGTTGCGCAATTCTCTTTTGGACCTCCTGAGTGGTTTTTCCAATATACATTTGCGGGCAGGGGAAGATGGATTGGTAAACTAAATTTTTTGTTTTGCAATTTGAGAACTCCTTATGTATCCATTGTTCACAGGCATTTCTGTATATCATTCCTTCAATGGTAGAACTGCAAGACTGACAGCTTCCACTTTTATTATGGCCTTGAATGGTTTGTAGGCTCAAAAAGGAACGTAAAGTGTCCGTTTCTCTTTTTTTGTCATCCTACGCCCTGATTATGGGCTGGCCAATGCTGGTGTTCTTCTTTAATGTCAAGAGCGGTAACGCTAAATCTTCATCCATTCCTTTGATGAGATGCCAATTTTGGTGAATGAGCTTTTTAATGCATTTTTGTGTGGGCCAAACGTAGACACACAAACCAGTCTGGCCATTGCAGTTTTGGGCTTTTTTTGCAGCAGTTCCTCCCTGGGTGTGAACCAGGCTCTCCTCCTCGAGTGTTTGAGTAATTTTATTCAGGTATCCTTTTTCTCTCAATTTCTCCGTCAGTGTTGATGAATAGAGGTCATAGTCTTCCCTTCTTGTGCAGTTGTGTCTTACTCGTAAAAACTGGCCATATGGTAAGTTGTCTCTCAAACTTTTAGGGTGAAAACTCTTAAAATGTAAAGCAGTGTTTTCATCCGTAGGTTTGGTGTAGAGAGTGGTTATTAATCCAGTTTTAAATGGTCTTACCTCAACATCAAGAAATGTGAGACTTGTTTGACTGGGTGCTAGACTGAATTTTATGTCAGGGTTTCTGTCGTTCAGCCAGTTGTGGAAATTCACGAGATCTACTTCACTGCCTGCCCAGATGCACCATATGTCATTGATGTATCAATACCATTGTAATATATGGTTGACAAACGGATTGTTGTTATAAACGCCGCGCCTAAACGCCGCGCTTCGCGCACTTGATTGTCGAACCTCGGACCAAGCCTCCCTGTGACACCACACCTCGCCGGACCCGCTCCGCGGGTCCCGCTTCGTGGTGTGTGGCATCAGCGCACCTCTGGGGCAATTTTACTGACCTTGGAACCGGCAGGGCTGCGAGGGTAGAGCGGAGGACTCCAGTGTCCAGGAGTCTCCGCGCGCCCGATTTCAGCTGGGCTCCTCTCCCTGCCGGCAACGCCCCAATCACTGGAAGATTTAACGGGCTGAGAAGAGCAGCACAGGTGGATTCCCTGCCTAAACGCCGCGCTTCGCGCACTTGATTGTGGAACCTCGGACCAAGCCTCCCTGTGACACCACACCTCGCCGGACCCGCTCCGCGGGTCCCGCTTCGTGGTGTGTGGCATCAGCGCACCTCTGGGGCAATTTTACTGACCTTGGAACCGGCAGGGCTGCGAGGGTAGAGCGGAGGACTCCAGTGTCCAGGAGTCTCCGCGCGCCCGATTTCAGCTGGGCTCCTCTCCCTGCCGGCAACGCCCCAATCACTGGAAGATTTAACGGGCTGAGAAGAGCAGCACAGGTGGATTCCCTGCCTAAACGCCGCGCTTCGCGCACTTGATTGTGGAACCTCGGACCAAGCCTCCCTGTGACACCACACCTCGCCGGACCCGCTCCGCGGGTCCCGCTTCGTGGTGTGTGGCATCAGCGCACCTCTGGGGCAATTTTACTGACCTTGGAACCGGCAGGGCTGCGAGGGTAGAGCGGAGGACTCCAGTGTCCAGGAGTCTCCGCGCGCCCGATTTCAGCTGGGCTCCTCTCCCTGCCGGCAACGCCCCATTGGCGTAATACTTAAAAGGAGGCATCTGACCCGCTGCGCGGGAGCGACCGGGAGAAGCCCGGGACAAGGGCGGGACCGTCTGTGGCCGTCAGGGGCCGAAGGAGGCCGGGCTGGGCCCACTCTCTTGATCCCACTTTGTATTGCAATCAAGGCTATGCCTTCGCCTCCACTACGGGAAGCCCCCTTAAGAGAAGGTGCCTCCAGCACCGGGACTTTGGACAAGTATTTCAAACAAAATAAAGGTGAGGCGGACTCGGAAGGCTCACTAGAGAAAAGAAGGGTGGAGCGTAGGCGTTCCATTGAATGTATGAAAACCAGGCCTTTGCTAGATATCATTCCCTATCCCGCCTCCCAAGATGTAGACTCGTTACCCAGTAGCTTAACACTAGAGGATATCCCTGCTTTATTAAGGGAAGTTCCCTCCACCCCAGGGATAGCATCTGGGAAAATCATAGAGCCGGGCCCCTTAGAGATTTCCCATACCCCTGTCAACCTGGTAACCCAAACGCAACCCACACAACTGGTTAATAAGAGCAAGTCTAAATTAAATGTCATGGCGGAGATACATAGGCCCCCACCCAGTAAACGGGCTCGGAAAACAGCGGGGGGGGCGGGGGAAATCTAAAATATCACACCTGGACTTTGGTAAGAAAAGTACTAACATCACCCTATCAGGGAAGACCACGGAGATAGTGCAACCACCCAAGCTCTCAAATCCCAGCATAACTGCTACCACCAAAGAGCCAGAGGCTATTACGCCGATTCCAAACCACCCACTCTCTGCTAAGGGGAGCATAGAATTTTTACTCCGCTCCCTTCTGCAGCCTATCACTGATAGTTTAAAAAAAGTGGAGATTAGGCTCACCTTGCTAGAAACTTCTCTCACCACTCTGAATACCCTAGTAAGTAAGCAGACTAAGCTAGGGGAAACCCATTCCTCGGGTGGGGAATCTTCCAAAGTAACCAACGCTAATAAAGCCCCCCCCAGAAGCATGCCATCTGCCGCCCCTCTGCAACCCCTCATGGCTGTTCAACTCCAAGAACGGCACAATTACCCAAGTAATAGACCCACTGATCCGGTGGTCCCAGCCCCACACACTCCACAAATAGAGCCCACTGGAATACATCAAGATCAGGGTAATGCCCCCCCAACCATGCCCACTTGCCCAACTCCCAGACCACGGAGGCCAGACCTCCCACCTGAGGCTAATAGACTGATGGTGGTCTTAGCTGGTGCCCCCCATTTAAGATCCGGAGAAAACGAGGACTATCAATCCCTTAAGAAAAAGGTAATAAAATGGCTCAACTGGAACCGACCCTTGCCACCTCACTTTAATAACGAGATCATCATGGTGAGAAGGGTTCCATGGCTAGGGAAGACCAGGAAAACCATGTTGGGGGACTGTATCATGGTAACCTTTAAAGATCCGGGCACGGTTCGACACATCTGCGGAGGGACGAACCGATCCCTTGACTCCACCATACAGACCCTCCCAGTATCCTTTTTCTTTCCTCCAATTCCCAGGCACCAGGCCCCAACACACGATGGCTGGACAAGGGTGAACTACAGACGCAATTATAAAGGCTTTGTCCAACGCCCGTACTTCCAACCGCCGGACACACCCTTCTGCGACTTTAACCGTTTTAACTGTTTGAACGGGCTGGATGGGGTCGACTGACTCACCGTCAGTAAATCTGCGACAGGGGTATCGGGCTTCTGTGGCCCCTTGGATCCCTCCACTGTGTCCCCCGGTGCTATCTCTGGCCCACGGAATGACACACTCACCTCAGAACACGGCCAAATTGAATCCTCATACCTAGCCACTGATGGAGTAGATGTTGCTGAGCGGATAACTATGGCTCCCTCCCATGAGGGCGAGGGGGAGCTGGGACTCTTGGAGCCACACGTACTCTCTGCTGCCATAGCCGCAGGCTCCATAATGCAAATGGACTATGGACCTACCTCCCGCATCCCTCATGCCATGACATCTTCCACCTCCGAACATTTGAGGATAATCTCCTGGAACATCGCGGGACTAGCAAATAAATTGGAAGAGCCGGCCTGGGGAAAGTACATAGAAACTGGTGACATATGTATGTTCCAGGAAACCTGGGCCAGAGAGGACTATGAGCATCAAGGCTATGCATCCTTTTTTATTCCAGCTAGATGGGAAGGCAAAGGCCGACCATCAGGGGGTCTTGCGACATGGGTTGCTGTTCACCTGGGCTGTGTGGCAACAAACAAACAAAGTCAACCTCCTGCTGATCAATATTTATTCTAGGCCAATGGGAAGGGCAAAAGAATCACCGACTTTTAATGAACTTTCGAACTTTTTATTGGAACTGTCGACTGATTCATACTATGTGGTGGGTGGGGATTTTAACTCTCACTTTGAGCCACTCCCAGGCCTCCAGGAAGGGTTCCTATCTGAAGAAGAAGAGAGGTGGGCAGTACCTGGGGTTGATGTGCCATCTCCAAAAGCTTGGACCCCCCTAGCGTTGCAAATTACTGCCCTCACGTTAAGGCATGGACTTAGAGCGTGTAATGGGCGAACTAACTCCGACACACCAGGCAAAATTACTTATAATCGTCAGGGAAGGGAGTCACATTTGGACTATATCCTGGTACAATTAGCGAGGTGGTCAACAGTACAGGATTTTAGGGTAGTTGATAGGATGGACAGTGACCATAATGCTCTCGAGCTAGACCTCGTCCACCCAGCACCCCAGGGCCTAGCGACCCATGAGGCAGGGAATCATCCCACACTCCTGTTAAACAACAGCAGGAGAAAAATTAGGTGGGAGCATATGGTCACAAACAAGGACAAACTCCCACTGCTTTATGCTGAGATTACCCCCATCTTGGAAACTGTCGGGGACCTTGATAGCGTGGCAAACAAAACAGATATTAGGAGCAAATTGTTTGATGCCCATAAAGAACTTATAAAAGTAGCGGCACCCCATTTTACACGCAAAGTGCAAAAACCAAAAGTGAGGCCCCGAGGCAAAACACAATGGTATAACATAGCCTGCAGGCGGGCCAAAACAGAACTCCTGGGAGTAATTAGGGAGGGCAAAGGAGGGGAACGTCTCAAGCAATGCAGACAAGCTTATAAGAAGCTTCTCGCACAGGCCAAAATAGAATGGGAGGAAAACCAGTGGGAGGAGCTTACAAAGGCCCTAGCAGTGCAAGACCAACGCCTGTTCTGGAGAATGGTGAATGGGGGATCAGGGAGTCTACATTCGGCAGTGGTGCCTAATATAGCTCCTGGAGTGTGGCAGGCCCACTTCCAGTCGCTATATAGCGCTGAGTCCGGAGAACCCCCTGTGCCAATTGAACTAGGGAGCCAGGGCTTGCAGGCGGATCAGATAACACTGAGTGAGGTTACAGCGGCTATTTCAGGCCTGGCTTCGGGGAAGGCGCCTGGCCTGGACGGGCTACCGGGAGATCTGTATAAACAGGAGACCACCGTCTGGGCGCCTTACCTCGTAGCCCTTTTCAATGGTGTCCTCGGTGGGATGGAAATCCCCAGTACTTGGCTGGGGGCTGAGGTGGTCCCGATTTTCAAAAAAGGTTCCCCCCTGCTCCCAGCCAACTACAGACCGATTAGCCTGATAGATGTAGCACAGAAGCTGTTCGGCAGGGTCCTCCTGAACAGGCTTCAGGAATGGATTGAGGAGGTGGGCGCCCTCAGTCCATATCAGGCAGGCTTTAGGAAAGGGGTATCGACTGTGGACCAGGTCTTCAGACTGAACTTGATCTACTGGAGGACAGTGAGGTTCGAGGGCGGTAGTCTGTACACGATTTTCGTGGACTTAAGAGCCGCCTTCGACCTCGTGCCAAGGGGAAAACTCTGGGTCATCTTAGCAGGGATGGGCGTTCCACCAGACATTTTATTGACCCTACAGAGGCTGCATCATAATAATTATGCCCAGGTGAGGTGTGGGAGGTCGGGGGAGCTGACAGATAGATTTCCCGTGGGCAGAGGGGTAAGACAGGGTTGTGTGCTGGCGCCTACCCTGTTCTGCCTCTTCGTCAACGGGATATTCGCTCACCTAAATGCCACCGACTATACAGATGCCCCTAAACTGAATGGCAACAGTGTGCCCGCAATAATGTTTGCGGACGACACGCTGTTGGTATCCAAGACACCCATGGGCATTCAAAAGATACTTGATGCCTTTGTGGCCTTCTGTCAGGATAGAGGGCTCGAAATCAATGCCACAAAGACCAAATATATGGTGTTGAATCCAAGCCCCAAACAGCGCCCGAATCCCTTACTAGGAGCAACGAGACTGGAAAGAGTTGCCACGTTCGAATATCTCGGCGTGACACTCAATGAAAATATGACCTGGGAGACCCACCAAACCAGGGCTAACCTTAAACTAGTACAAATCACCGGGGGCATTACACGGATGATGACCGGTTCGACCTATCGCCCATTGGGGGCCCTAATCCAGATATATAAGGCACAGGCAAGGGGGGCGATCTTGTACGGGGCTGAATTGTGGGGCCATATTCCATGTCGGAATTTGTCTTGTACAGAAAACAGGTTTTTAAGACAAATTACCGCACTTCCCTCTAGCACCCCGCTCCTCCCTTTGAGGCTTGATTTAGGGCTACGGCCACTTGCCGACGAGATAAGTCTAAGACCCATTGCCTTCTGGCGCAGGCTATGGAGCGGTGACGATCTCGCCGATTACAGGGCGGAACTGGTCGAACTACTAAAACGCCCCAAGGCGCTCAGTATTCCCTGGGTCCAAAACATCCAGTCAGTCTGCACAGATTTGGGGCTCCCCGAGCTGTGGACCGAACCAGCTAATACAGCACCAAGAATCCCTAAGAGAGCACTCGCGAAGCTGTACCACGAGCACAAAAGGGTTAGGGTTATAGCTACCCAGACAGAGGGGTCCCTTTCCTCCTTATTCCTGCAAACCAAGGATCTTTATACATTTGAGAAAGCTCTTGATCCCGTTTACCCCATACTCACCAGAAAGTTATTTCTCCAGTGGAGATACGGCACTCTGCCTTTACGGTCCTTTACTAGTACCTGGGCACAAATCCCTTCTACCAAGTTCTGTCCTCTTTGCGTTGACAAAGAGGAAAATGACTTGCACATGATTTTCTTCTGCCCAGCATACAAGACAGCTAGAAAGTACTGGCTGCTGCCATTGATCAAGAATTTGGGTGGCAGGGAATATGTACCGATGTACAGGATTTTAAAAAGCGATGTTTCCGGCCCAACTGTTTTTGCACTTTCCAAATTCTTAACGAATGTCTGGCATACGCGCAGTCGTCTTTTAAAAAATGCTGGGTAGATTGGAGAATCTCTTACTTTTAACAATCATCTGTAAAGTCTGGTTTTTATTTGAATAGCATGCATTGATGTTTTAATAACTGTGACAGATTCATGTGATTTTATTGTATGTGTATCTTTTATGACCAAATGGTCGAAATAAAGATTGAATAAATAAATATAAACATACTTTTCTTCGTATCTAGACATGTACAGGACCGCCATTTCGGGGATGAAGGGACATCTTATCGCAGTCCCTTTTATTTTGATGAAGAAATAATTCTCAAACTTAAAATAGTTTCTTTTGAGATGTTGATATTTGATGAGGGTGCTCTCTTCTATCCAGATAGGATTCCATTGCTTTCAATGCATCTTCCTGGGGAATTTGAGTTTATAACAAAACAACATCTAGTCTTTTTATTTATTTTATTTATTTATTTGTAAAGTTTTATATAGTGCTGGCTTGACCCGGAGGTATCAGAGCGCTTCACATGAGGATCAGTGAGTTACAGGTTGCATAGAAAAGTATAGACATCGGAAAAAGAAAAAAAAATGAGGTTACACAATAATGTGAGATAATTAGCACATACACACGTATTATGGGGAGTCAAGAGGAACAGGGGGAATGGTAAATGGGGGTAGGGAGTGCAGGTAGTTAAACACAACGGGGAGGCGAGGAAAACGATGTCCGGCTGGGTAGGTGCCAGCCGAGTGGTGAACCAGAGCCAAACTCCTCTATAGCTGCATATGACAGCTCCACGGGCATCAGCCAAAGTAGCTCGGGCACCGTGGTATTATTTGAAAAGTTGTATATAGTGCAGCAGGGTCAAACTCAAACCCTTCCACTTTGTTGATAAAGTCCATTGTGTTTCTCAGGTAGGAGCTTAATGATGATGTCTTTATCTTCTTTTAAAGCTGTAATGGCTAGTCTTTGTTCTTGAGGCAAGTTATTTTAAGTGTACATCTTCCTTGTGTTCAATTGATTGAGGGATGAGAGCACAACTTGTTCAAATGTTGGTATTTCTTTGGAAAGGCTGTTGCTCAGGGAGCAAAATGTGGACTCATTCCGTAACCCTGAAACCTCAGCCTTGTTGGCGTATTCTTTATTGTTAAAGAAGTCATGTAGTCGTATCTTGCAGGGCAATTCCATCGCTTCCATGTTCAATTGTGCCAGAGCTTGTTTTTGGCTCTGTATAAATTTCAGTCCGAATTCCAAAACAGCTTGTTGTTCTTCAGTGAGAATTTTGTCGGATAGATTGATAGTAGATTTCCTTACGACTTGTAGTACTGGCAATGCAGCTCAGGTTGGAGAGATTTCAGTGCTCATGACGGTTTGGCCGGCCTGAGATGGCCAGCCAAACCATCATGTACACTGATAACACTCCCTGTCAGCTCACTATAACTGCTGAATTTCTCTGGTTTTGTACAAGTGAAATATAACCCTAACTATATTGTCCCTGTAACCTTTGTTTTTTCAGTGAATTTCAAAGGTTTTTTTAAATTCTATTTCCTAACTATAATGTACATGGAACCTTTAGTTTTTTCAGTGAATTTCTAAGGTTTTTTAAATGCTAATTGTTAACTAAAACTTCCCTGTAACCTTTGGTTTTTCTGTTTCTAAGGTTTTTTTTAATTATATGTCTTAATTGTAACATTTATTTTGTTTGTAAGTGATCCTCTAAGATTTTCCTACCTTGTTTCTATAATTGGATATTGTGTAATATATTTATATAATACACCACTCATTTTTGATTTCATATGTGTTTATCAGAAAGTTCATTAATAACTGATTTTATTGTTAACAATTTTGCAAGTCGACACAACATTCTTGCATTTACTGTGGAGATTCTGTCATCAGTAAATGTATTTTACATACCAAACCAAATACACTTAAAGATATTTTTAGTAAAAGATTGTTTTAACTTTTCTTTTTGCAATCAATTCAGAAGAAAACCACATTTACAAAAAAAATGTATGCACGACATCCAACATCACTGCAGTGACGTCGGTAGTCACGAAGAGCGCGTGGTTTGTACAAAGTTTAAGACATATCCATAGACATAGTCTATAGCAGGGGTACTCAAAGTACGGCCCACGGGCCAGTAGCGGCCCGGCAAGCCTTCAGTGGCGGCCCGCGGAGCTTGAAACACATCACACCTGTGTGTTTTTTTTTTCAACTTCAGCAAACACCTCGGGGAGCAGCAGTGTGTAATCAGAGAGACTGCTCTGTGGGGGCCGGGGCCATTCCGGCCACAGTCAAGAGTTGAGCTGCAGGGGCGCTAAGAGGTGAACAAAGCCTCATTAACAAACAAATGGTCGTTTAAATACCTGTGAAGTACTGGGGTGGCCGGGAGGCTGTGTCCACACAGGGGAGGGGGGGAGGACTGCAGGAACTGAGAGCCGGGTGAGGTGGGAGGGCAGAGCAGGGATTAAGAGCCCGGGTGAGGGAGGTGGGAGGGCAGAGCAGGGAGTGAGAGCCAGGTGAGGTGGGAGGGCAGCAGGGAGTGAGAGCCGGGTGAGGCGGGAGGGCAGCAGGGAGTGAGAGTCGGGTGAGGTGGGAGGGCAGCAGGGAGTGAGAGCCCGGGTGAGAGAGGTGGGAGGGCAGAGCATGGAGTAAGATCCCGGTTGTGGGAGGTGGGAGGGCACAGCATGGAGTGAGAGCCGGGTGAGGTGGGAAGGCAGCAGGGAGTGAGAGCCGGGTGAGGTGAGAGGGTAGCAGGGAGTGAGAGCGGGGTGAGGTGGGAGGGCAGCAGGGAGTGAGAGCCCGGGTGAGGGAGGTGGGAGGGCAGAGCATGGAGTGAGAGCCAGGGTGTGGGAGGGCAGAGCATGGAGTGAGAGCCAAGTGAGGTGGGAGGGCAGAGCAGGGAGTGAATGCCGGGTGAGGTGGGAGGCAAGAGCAGGGAGTGAGAGCCCGGGTGAGGGAGGTGGGAGGGCAGAGCATGGAGTGAGAGCCGGGTGAGGTGGGAGGGCAGAGCAGGGAGTGAGAGCCAGGTGAGGTGGGAGGGCTGCAGGGAGTGAGAGCCGGGTGAGGTGGGAGGGCAGCAGGGAGTGAGAGCCAGGTGAGGTGACAGAGGGCAGCAGGGAGTGAGAGCCCGGGTGAGGTGAGAGGGCAGAGCAGGGAGTGAGAGCCTGGTGAGGTGGGAGGGCAGAAACGGGAGTGAGAGCCCGGGTGAGGAATGTGGTAGGGCAGAGCAGGGAGTGAGAGCCCTGTGAGGTGGGAGGGCAGAGCAGGGAGTGAGAGCCCGGGTATGGGAGGTGGGAGGGCAGCAGGGAGTGAGAGCCGGGTGAGGTGGGAGGGCAGAGCAGGGAGTGAGAGCCCGGGTGAGGGAGGTGGGAGGGCAGAGCAGGGAGTGAAAGCCGGGTGAGGTGGGAGGGCAGAGCAGGGAGTGAGAGCCGGGTGAGGTGGGAGGACAGCAGGGAGTGAGAGCCCGGGTGAGGGAGGTGGGAGGGCAGAGCAGGGAGTGAGAGCCCGGGTGCGGGAGGTGGGAGGTCTGAGCAGGGAGTGGGAGCCCGGGTGTGGGAGGTGAGAAGGCAGAACAAGGAGTGAGAGCCGGGTGAGGTGGGAGGGCAGCAGGAAGTGAGAGCCCTGTGAAGTGAGACAGATAGAGATAGAGACAGATAAAGACATATAGAGACAGATAGAGGCAGAGACAGATAAAGACAGGGACAGAGGAGCTAGATAGGGTCAGAGACAGGGACAGACAGAGACAGATAGAGGCAGAGACAGATAGAGGTAGAGACAGACAGAGATAGAGACAGACATCGATAGAGACAGACAGCGATAGAGACAGACAGTAATAGAGACAGAGAGAGAGACAGACAGAGAGAGAGACAGACAGAGAGAGAGACAGACAGAGAGAGAGACAGAGGGAGAGAGGAAGACAGACATAGGGAGGGAGAGAGACAGACAGTGGGAGACAGACAGAGGGAGACAGACAAAGGGAGGGAGATAGACAGAGGGAGGGAGATAGACAGAGGGAAGGAGACAGACAGAGGGAGGGAGACAGACAGAGGGAGATAGACAGAGGGAGGGAGACAGACAGAGGGAGACAGACAGACAGAGGGAGGGATGGAGGCAGACATAGGGAGGGAGACAGACAGAGGGAGGGAGACAGACAGGGGGAGACAGAGGGAGAAAGGGAGACAGACAGAGGGAGGGAGACAGACAGACAGGGAGGGAGACAGAAAGACAGAGGGAGACAGACAGAGGGAAGGAGGGAGACAGACAGAGGGAGGGAGGGAGACAGACAGAGGGAGGGAGGGAGACAGAGGGAGGGAGGGAGGGAGGGAGACAGAGGGAGGGAGGGAGACAGAGGGAGGCAGAGGGATAGAGGGAGACAGACAGAGGGAGACAGACAGAAGGAGGGAGAAAAGGGGAGAGAGGGAGAGAGGGAGAAAGACAGAGGGAGACAGACAGAGAGAGACAGACAGAGACAGACAGACAGACAGAGGGAGACAGACAGAGACAGACAGACAGAGGGAGGGAGACAGACAGAGGTAGGGAGACAGAGGGAGGGAGACAGAAAGATAGAGGGAGACAGACAGAGGGAGGGAGACAGAAAGACAGAGGGAGACCGACAGAGGGAGGGAGACAGACAGAGGGAGGGAGGGAGGGAGACAGACAGAGGGAGGAAGGGAGACAGACAGAGGGAGGAAGGGAGATAGAGGGAGAGAGGGAGGGAGACAGTGGGAGAGAGGGAGACAGAGGGAGGGAGGGAGACAAACAGAGGGCAGACGGAGGGAGGGAGACCGAGGGAGATGGACAGTGGGACACAGATAGAGGGAAACAGATTGAGGGAGACGGAGTGAGGGAAGGAAAGAGAGGGAGGGAGACAGAGAGAGAAAGAGAGGTAAGACAGAGAGAGACAGAGGGAGACAGAGAGCGAGGGAAGGAGGGAGCGAGAGAGAGAGATAGAAGGAGAGAGACAGAGAGAGGGAGGGAGAGATAGGGAGAGAGAGAGAGAGAAAGAGAGATGTGTGTGTGTGCTGGTCTGTTGGTTCAGTGGATGAACGCGTCAGCTGCAGGGGCCTGTGTTCAACTTCATGGTCACAGTTTTTTCTTTCTAGCCCCTCCCCCTCCCCCACTGACCCCACCTCCACCGGTGCGGCCCTGGGCCACAAACCACACTGTAAATTTGGCCCCCGAGAGAAAGTTTGTGAGTACCCATGGTCTACAGTATATTTAACAGTAGAGCTTTATTAGTGTTCTTTTCAAACTCATATTTTTGTAGAGAGTTTCAAGAATCATAGTCTTCAAACACTATTTTCCGTTTCCTCGAAGACACAGGAAGTCGCAATGACTCCAGTAATCATGGATAGTGCCTGTTTTCCAACAACTCTAAAATATATATGTAGACGTGTTGTAAACAATTCTAGTATAGCTGTTTACTATTAAACACTTGAGAGTTCTGCTTTTCTTTCCATTTTTAAAGAAAACTACTTTACACTTGTATATTGGAATTCCGCTTCACTGTGGTAACTGTGACCATTTCGGTCTTCACGAATATCACTCCCACTCCTCCTCCTTGAATCTTCTTTCATAGAACTTCATTCTGGGCAGGTGAATTAACACCCTTTTCAACTTGGCCTACCTTGTTGCTGCCACTTTTGGTGCTTTGTCTTGAGGGGACTTTCGCTGCTGAAAGCCTCGCCGTATTGTTGGTCCATCTCCTCCTCTGCGCGGAACGCGCACCGCCCGGACCACAACACCCAGAGAGCAGTGCACGTGGGCTCGCAAGAGGATAGGAGCAGGCACACCTCCCTCCAGGTCCATAAAGCTCAACGGTGGCTCCCGCGGTGTGGGACGCACGCGGGTTCGCCCGAGCAAAGGGCAGGCCCGTCCGTGCCCGTCATCGCCCGGAAGAGGCTGGGCTGGGCCCACTCTCTTTCGTCACCCGCAGAATAAGGTATTTAATTTTGACTGTTATTATCCCCTGGCAATGGCTAAAAGGAGAGGTCTTAAGGAGCTAGGAGGTGCGGGCGTGGGCGCAACTCTTTATTCTTTTTTGACCAGGGCCACTAACATTCTTGCTCATGAAATAGAAATAACTGAGCGACGGCTTTTATTAGAACCTGGGGGACTTCCTGACAGACTTTCACTTCCTCTTGCCCCGGTCTCTTCCACAAACCCTATTAATGAGTCTCTGGGTATTCCTCGAGTTTTTGTTCTAAATGAATCTACCCCTCCCACCCAATGTCCCTCTACAGTTACAGAACAGATCTGCAGTTTTTCACCATCTGGTGCGGAGGTATCTTCAGAGAAACATCTTCCTTGACCCAAGCCAAGGCGCACTAGAGGCAAGAATGTTGCTGCGGCCCACAAACCTAAACAAGTGAAACCTGTGTGTGTTGCTAAACCAAAGGGTCCCACAAAAAAATCGGGCTCTAAGGCCTCTAAGTTATGTCAGTCAACGTTATCATTTGCTTCTTTCGCTCTCCCAGTTCCTCCAGTTATTGACCAGGCCTCGGTCTGGGACGATCTGTTGGTAAAAGTGGATTATATTATGCTGCCAATCATAGAAAAACTATGAACTATTGAAAGTAGACTGAACAAGCCTGAGACACAGCTTCGTCTTGCTCTGTCCAGGGTTCTAGTCCAGCATTGCATGTAAATTCAGTTCCGTTACAGGCAGTCCAACTAGCTGTGAGTGCTGAACCTATTCAACCTTTGCAGACTGTGTCTGTTTCATCAGTTATAACAACTTCTAAACCAGCACCACCCTCCCTCCCAGTTACTTCAGCTCCTTTGCCACACCGCCCCAGTACTTTCGTAAGGGAGGTTATTAATATTATTATTATACTGACATTTATTGAGCGCACGGCTACCCCCAACGGGGATGTTCCAGCGCTGTGGACCGCGAACAAGAGAAACCTGAAAAGTTAGCAGCTGGAGAATAGGAGTGTCTTCAGTTTCCTCCTGAACTGTGGTTCTGAATCCATTAGGCGGAGATAGACCAGCAGGGCATTCCAGAGTCTGGAGGCCACCACCGCGAAAGCTCTGCCACCCTTTCTAGCTAGACGGAATCTGGGGGGAAGCAAGAGCCGGAGGTTATTAGATCTGAGTGCTTCCAAACAATACAGCTGTGCCACGTATATCGGGCTATGGAGGATGTATACAGCCGGTAATATTAAGACCTTTAATGTCTATAACCATTAATACCTTTGCCTGATCAAGTTTTCATCTTCCGCCTGCTGCTGCTCCTTTGGCTCTGGTCCTGGCTAATGTTCCTCGGCTCCGACCTGATCAAATGGAATCTACGGCCGATTTCATGGACAAAGCCTGCACTGGATTTTCTCCAATATAAGTGCTACTGAAAGGACTTGTCCGTTCATGGCAAATGAACTAATTTTAGCAAGGAGGGTGGAATAGGTGGGCAGCCAGGAAAAACGTTTTAAAGGGGACTGTGTCATTGTTAATTTTTCAAACACCAATTTCCTGCCTACATTGTTAGCAAACTTCTAGTCCCTCTAACTTTAGACTACTTTTATAATAGTCATTTTCCTAGGAAGAATAGACTCAACAGAGTCAAGCCCCTCCACGCCCTATCTAGTGAAGAGAATAGGAGGCATTTGCTTGGCAGTGGCTCGGTGCCAACGCATAGTAGATTTGAAGTTCTTTCACATCTGGAGGAATGTGATTAACTGGCAAGTTCGCTTTCTTACCCAATCTTAAAGATAGAGGATTTAACCCCTATGGAGATCACTGCCTCTAACTCAAACAGAATAACAGAACGCAATACAAATTATCTTCCTCCATTAGTCACTACCCCCCACCAATGGTAGAAGCAGGCACACATTTGGTTAACCGAGTCCTCCAGAAATGGGCTCCCTAGTAACCCTAGTGATTGCTCTTCCAGGGGCCCGAATTTAAAGGTGTTATCCTGGAACATGGCAGGTATTAAAAATAAGTTACAGAACCCAGATTGGGTAAAGTTTATATCCCAATTTGACCTTTGCCTGTTCCTGGAAACCTGGGCAATAGATGATATTGTGAGCCAGGGCTATGCTACGTATAATGTACCTGCACACAGAAGTAATAGGGGCAGACCCTCAGGGGGTCTGTCTCTTTGGGTTACTACTCATCTGGATTGTCAGATGGAGGAAGTGATCACTTTATCGGATGATATCCAGGGCGTCAAGTTAACTTTATTTTCTAATCTTAAAATTGTGGTTATTAACCTGTATTCCCACCCTGTAAGTGTCTCGAAGGAATCCTCTGTAATTGATGATCTGTCTGCAATCCTACAATCTCTACCTAAGGATGTGAGGAAGGTGATAGGGTACGACTTTAACTGCTAATTCGAACCCCTTGTTAACCCCTTAGACACAGTCCCCAGCGACGAGGATAGATTTGGTTAATTCCCGATTCACGGATCAAGCAGATAAAGGCGTGGTCCCTATTGGTAATGCAGATAAACAAGGCCATATTATTGCACTCCTTAAGGGCATGTAATGACCACACCAAGTCTGACCAACCAGGGAATTCAACCTATAATTGATCCGCACAGTTTTCCCTTTTGGATTATATTTTGGTGGAAACCAGTGCCTGACAGTGGGTAGTTGATTTTACGGTCCTCTCGAGACACGACAGTGATCATAATGCTTTAGTCCTGGAACTTCGGATCCCGGACCATCAAATGTCACTGATGAGTCTTCCCAATGCTTGTACTAATCTAGTCTTGGCAAATACCAAAAGAAGGATAAGGTGGGAATCGGTGAGGTTAGTTCCGGAAAAATTGACAGCTTCATACATTTTAATCATCCCTTTTCTTGAGAAGGTCATGGAAGAGGTAAAACGACTTCCTACCACCTGGGATATGAACGTGGTTGAAAAAACCCATGACGAACTAACGGTGGACCTTAATACATTTTTCAACCCTCTTTCTAAGGCCCTGTGAATATGACCCATAAACTTTCTTGATTTGATAAATCCTGCCGAACGGCCAAGGGTGCACTTATCGAGGCAATACGGAGTGAGAATAGACCACAAATAAAAGCATAAAGGCATCTGTATAATGTAACTATCAAGCAAGCAAAACAACTTTGGGAGTGTGCTAGATGCGAAGACATTAGAGTAGCCCTACACAATAGGGACATGAAGGGCTTGGTTTCTAACCGCAATTGCTCTGCTGAACGGTCTCCAGTAGAACCGAATATTTCTGCTTCAGCCTGGGAAGTGCATTTTAAATCTCTTTATGCTAGTGATCTGGTATTAGCACCTGGGGAAACCAATCAATCTTCTCTTTCTTTGCCTCTTCTAGAGGCAATTTCTTTAGCAGAGGTTCAAGGTGCAATTAAATCACTCCCCCTTGGTAAAGCCCCAGGACTGGATAAGATCCCTGGGGATCTTTCAGGGAGGAACCAATCATCTGGGGTTAGTATTTAATGCTATAGTGCGGGGGAAGAAAATTCCAGATACATGGCTCGGAGCGGAAATATTTATGATCTGTAAAAATTGCTCTCCCTACTGCCCATAAACTATACGCCAATCAGCCTGATTGATGTCTCTCAGAAGTTGTTCTCTAGAATTTTACTCGATCGTCTACATATGTGGGTGGAAGATCATGACATACTGAGTGACTACCAGGCTGGTTTTAGGAAAAATTTATCGACCATTGATCAACTTCTTAGGCTCCAACTCCTTTATTGGAAGACAGTATCAATAGAGGTTGGCGGCCTCTATTTGATATTTGTCGATTTAAAATCAGCCTTTGATATGGTACCCAGAGCCAAGTTGTGGGCAGTTCTTGGCGAACTGGGAATACCCCCAGACCTATTAGCTATGATCATTTGCCTATGTTCTGGGAATTTTGCCCAAGTTAGATTTGGGAAATCAGGGGAACTGACAAAACGTTTCCCGGTTGACAGGGGGGTAAGGTAGGGCTGTGTTCTTGCCCCCACCCAGTTTTGCCTTTATGTCCACGGACTGGTCTCCCAACTAAGCCAGGTCGAGTATAGTGATGCCCCAAAATTAGATCAAAGGAAGGTGCCCGCATTGTTGTTTGAGGGCGACACCTTGTTGCTATCTAAGTCCCCAATGGGAATACAGTTAATTCTAGATAGTTTTACCCTATTCTGCGTAAACAGGGGCCTGGAAATAAACGCAACCAAGACAAAGTTTATGGAGTTTAATCCAGTAAAATCATCTCACCCCAACCCTACGCTTAATGGCATCTCGTTAGAAAAGGTGTAACTCTTTGACTATCTTGGGGTTACTCTCTCTGAGTCTTTTTCCTGGGGACTCCAAATGGAAAAGGTGGTTTTAAGGCTGGTCCAGTTGTCTGGTGGTTTTATGAAGGTTACCAAGTCCTTAAGTACTATGGTCCCTGGCCCTGCCACAAAGATATATCAAGTGCAGGTAAGAAGCGCTGCACTGTATGCAGCAGAGCTTTGGGGTCATTGTCCTATGAAGGGCCTGACTCTAGCTGAGAATAAGTACATGAGACATCTGCTGAATCTTCCGTCAAGCACTCCCATTGTTCCTCTCCATCTTGATCTAGGCATTAGAGCCATTTCTGAAGAAGCGGGACTGCGCCCATTGACCTTTTGGCGTAGAATTTGGCTGACACCTGAGCTAGCTTCATTCAGGTCTGAGCTTTGCTTGATCTTGGAGCTAACTGGGAAAATGAAATTTCCTTGGCTTGCTTATATTGAAGATCTTTGTGCAAAAATTGGTAATTCTGACCTCCGGTTTAGTCCAGAGGTTTATTGCATGCAGGTTTCCCGTCTTGACCGTATAAAATCCTATAGACTGTACAGGCTTAGGGTCATGCTGGAAAATAACACTCTTTGCCAATTTACAATAGACTTTTTGGATTTCAAAGACCAATACATGTTTGAACCTTATATGGACGAAATCCAACCTGCACTGGCGAGGAAGCTACTTATACAATTCAGGCTGGGCACCCTTCATCTATTTGATTTTACAAAGAACTGGGCAAATCCCACTGTAAATACATGCCCAGCTTGCAATGCCCCCCCGAGACATTGATACATGTACTATTTTTCTGTTCTGGGTACAGATCACTAAGAAAATATTGGCTCATCCCACTTTGTAAAAATATGGGGATCGCTCAATGTATTGCTTCCTATCGAACTTTAAGAACTGAAACAAAAAACATTGTGGTATTTGCCTTCTCTCGCTTTCTTCTCTCAATGTGGAAAAGGCATCAAAAGTTGCTGAAAAAATTATTGTAATGGTGCAATTAACTTTTTTATATCTCTTTTTTTAATGTAATGAGTTGCTGTTAGTCGATGCAATTTGTGAATAATTATTTTTTTACATTTTTATGGAGAGCTATTTTTAATGTATTTTTGTCTCTGTGATGTGTTATTTTGTGACTTTTATGGTGTTTTACGGCCTAAATAAAGTTTATAGGAATAAATAAATAAATTAATCTTGCTGTGCAAAGTTTTTGGCCTTTTTTTCTGTCAAAAATGTTAACACAGCAAGGAGATGGGGGTCAGCAGGAACAACAGCTGGACCAGGATGTGGAGGAGGTGGCGACAAAAGATTTGGAAGAAGAGGTACCTCCACAAAAGAGAGCCAATGTGGCATGAGATATTTTTTTAAATCCCTCCAGTGGAATCCAAAACATCTGCCAAACTTGTGAGATGCACAATCTGCAACAAGACCCTCTCTAGAGGGACTCACAAGAAATATTCATGTGAGATAACTTTCATGTTATACCATCTAAAAACGTATCATAAAACATCTCCAACTGGTGATCAAGCAGAGAGAAGCTGGAAGACCATCTACTTCAGTGGCAGTAGCAACAATTCCCAGCCAGAAAGTTTCTTCTGAGCTGCTGACTACTGCAACAAATATGGCTCCTGAGCTGTGAAGAATGGCCACGTACTGCATGTATTGTAGTGTTGTTATGAGTGCTAGTAAGCAGTATCTTACAGCTATTAACAATGCTGAAAAACATCATACATGCTCATTTGCTGCCCTTTTATATGTTTTGCACATTTTCAGTGCACTTTTTTCAAATCCTGCTGTTTCAGTTGCTATTTTTGTTATTATAAAAAAGAACTTGTGCGAAGCAAAATCTGCGACAAGACCCTCTCTAGAGGGACACACAAGAAATATTCATGTGGGATAACTTTCATCTTATACCATCTAAAAACCTATCATAAAACATCTCCAACTGGCGATCAAGCAGAGGGAAGCTGGAGGACCATCTACTTCAGTGTCAGCAGCAACAATTCCCGGCCAGAAAGTTTCTTCTGAGCTGCTGACCACTGCAACAGATATGGCTCCTGAGCTGTCAAGAATGGCCACGTACTGCATGTACTGTAGTGTTGTTATCAGTGCTGGTCAGCAGTGTCTTATAAGCTATTCGCAATGCTGCAAAACATCATGCATGCTAATTTGTTTCCCCTTTTCTGTTTTGCACATTTTCTGTGCACTTTGTTCAATTCCTGTTGTTGCAGTTGCCATTTTTGATAATATAAAAAAGAACAAAAACAATTTATTATTTTACAAAAGCACTAAAAAAAAGTTGGTTTCCCTGTGGGGGCAAGCTCTACCTCAATCCCTTGGGGAAACTCAGGGGAATAGGTTGCAGAAAGTCCAGTCCTTTCACTGCCCAAGAAGGAAGAATTCACTGCAGGCCAACACAGCAAAGCACACAGCAAAGTGGTAGTTCCTTCGGACAGCTTCTCCAGATGGATCATATGTATAGATATATATGTATCTATACATAAACATAGCACCCTGTCTCGGCACCTCCTTTCTGCGAACCAAAGAACAACACGAATCCCAATGCTTCTGGCACAAAATATTTATTATTGGAGCCGCAAAATCTGACGCGTTTTGGGCGTCCGCCCTTGTTCACAGATTGTCAATTTGTAAGCCCGCCATTTTCTTAAATATGCTATTCAAACACCACATGTGATCACAGACATAGAACACATACTGCAAAAAACTGTGTTTGTTGTTTTTTCTTATTTGAATAATCTTTATACAAACAATTCAAATGTCAGCCGACAAATGACGATAAGCAAGACTTTGACTCCATTGATTTTCTAAAAACAAGCTATCTTAATTTCACTGCATAAATGCAACCTGATTGAGGAGAATCTTCACCAATTCATGAATCCAAAATTCATATGTGTTAAAAATATAACTATGTACAGTATCAGATTTAAAACCCAATAATTAGCAGATAAACGTCACTCCGTATTTAAGAGAACAGCCTGCATTGAATGAACTTGCGTCACCCTATCGCAATTATTTGTGCAAATAATGCAATAAATATGTGCAAAATAAATGCTTATTTCATCTCTCATATTTGGTATGTGCAAACAACGCAATATATTTCTGTGCAAATTGATGCTTTAGTTTCATCTTGTGCAAAATATCACCAGTATTGTAAACCATCATACTCAAACATGAGCAAATAACGCTTTTGAGAAGAGAATAAAAAATTTCAGTAAAAGGCTCTTGATCTCTAATATATTTGGGTGGTTAACCTGACTCATTTCTATCATGCATAAATGCAAATTTAAAGAATACTAAGATCAAACTGTATTACACATAGTATTAGAGAAACTCAGAGAAGAAGAACCAGGGCCGGACTGGCTACCGGGTAGTTTGGAATGCTGCTGAGCTGGGGGATGATTTCGTTCATGGAGACCTGCGTGTGCTAAACGAAATTCGTTTTGCTTTAATTATTTCGAGACCCTCTCGAGTTGTTTTCTTCAACTCGAGACTGTGAGGGATTGCTCAAAAACTGACCCGAGACTCTTTTTCTACGTCCAAAAATAGCACGTTTGTTTGCCTGGAAATAAAGATACCAGTATTACGACATCGCTTAATCAGCTCTAATTGTTGATAAGAGCTACGGCAGATTCATCTGTTCAAACTAAATCCAGTCTGAAGATCAGCCCCATACACTAAGTGTATTGAAGGGGCTTTACTTGATGAAATACTAGTCCTGATGATGGTCTTATAGGTGTCAACAGACAAGACCGAAACGTCGACCAAAGTCATCAACTCCTCAGCTTTCACGCACTGAAGGACACCTTTATACATCTTTGATTTTGGTTTTCTTCATCCAATTTTTGCAGGAGCTGATGAAATGTTATGAACTGATTAGTTAATGTAGATACACTGCTTTTCATAACTTTTATTCAAAGTTTTGTTCTATTATTTGTCCCCATGATTTGTTCTTTGTGATTTACTCTAATACAATTTACTTTAAACATAACCTTTCTTGGCTGTGTGCTTCTTCTCTTCTTGCTCCATTTTTACTATATTGAATATATTCATTTAAAAAACTGTTCACTAATGTTTAAGTAATCCTATGGATACATTGGGCTTAATTATTCAATGGGCCTACGATTTAAACATACTGAAATCATTTTGACCAAGCTAAGAAAGAAAATCCCTTGTAGTCACCCTTTTCATAAATTAATTATTTCGAAGCACACGCAGGTCTCCATTAACGAAATCAGCCCCCACTGCAATTAAATAAGCCCCCAGAGTGGCAGCATTCCAAGCTGACAGGTAGCCAGTCCGGCCCTGAGAAGAACCCTCCTGAAATTGCATATTCCAGCTAATCAATGTAGCATTTCAGTCTAATACACACTTAAAGAAAAGAATCTTGTTTCAATAGTAAATATTAATATCCATGTCAAACAAAAATTGAGAAAATTCCCCAAAATCAACTTACTAATATGGTTTAACAAAATTCATTATATGAAGAAAAAAGAGAAGAAAATTAACATAGCGGCAGGGAGGTTGCCTAATTACTATTCTATACAGTATGTATCTATACATATATAAATATTTATATACACAAGTTTATGTATGCATATATGTATGTATACATATATGTATGTATTTGTGTGCATATGGGTACATATACGTATATATGTGTATATATATGTATATATGTGTGTGTATGTATATATATATATATATGTATATATATATGTGTATATATGTATATATGTGTGTGTATGTATATGTGTGTCTTTATGTATATATATATGTATGTGTATATATATGTATGTAAAAAAAAAACTCCTAGGGCCTAATTATGAGTTAGGCGGTCTATAGTGAGCCTGCTATGAAAAGGTGGTCGTGAGAAAACAAACTGGTCCCTAGAGAGCTCCCTGCTGCCACTGTGCATGGGGTGCATGCAAGTGGGCACATGTTGTTGCCCCTGTATGTTTACACCCATTTCCCTGCATGGACAGAAATGCACAACATTGTATATTTTTGTCTGTGCAGAAACAGGCTGTACACACTCCTATGGCAGTGCCTTTGGAAGGTTCTCCTATGAGCCTTATAAAGGCTCTGCCAGCACAGGAGCACCCACCAAAATTAGAAGGCGTAATCCGGTGGGTGGACTGACTATGGGTTTGTCGGTCTTGGAGTGGGGCACTGAGGTGGCAGCCCGCTCAAAAAACCACCAAATTTGTAATAAGGCCCTTAATATTTAAAACAATTATACTTACCTTTAAAAACGTGAACAACGAATATGCCTTTACCATTCATGCCTTTACAACGATATTCTTTGTAATGGCATGTGTGGTAAAGGCATGTTCATTGTAAAAATGTGTTTGGTAACTGAATGCACGGTAGTGTTGCATTCGTGGTAAAAGCATGCAGGGTTCTTGTAAAGGCTGTTTACCTTTCTTCACTTTACATCTCTTTGATAAATATTTCAGAGCTATGAAGTATGATATTTTAAATAACTTGCAAAGTCACTTTCCTAAGACACATAGCAGATGCCATTTGGCTCCGCACACTGTCTTTTTTATTTATACGTTCATAACATTGAGAGATGTATTTGCTTCAAAGGTTCCCAGAAAAGCATGCATTTCAACCGTCTCTTTACTGCCAAATTATTTCTGCTTTCATTAAGTCATATATTTGTGCATGCTGTCTAGCTTTTTCACCCCAAATGTCATCCAACATTTGCCAGGTACCCTGTTAAAATTCCTCAAAAAATGCAGCAATTGTTTGCCTTTTTTAATAGGCTAGGACAAAATTTTAATTATGTTGACTTCGAGTAATTTTACTTTGCACTTGTTGCTTAAAATTCAAAAAATGATGGCAATATGCCACTTCATGTAATAGGTAGAGTAAGTGTGGAGAGTGCACTCCGTTCGATTGCCTGATAGTAAACCTATTTAAATCTTTTTAAACTATTTATGCGTGCCCAGTGTGACTCATGTTAGCCTAACATGTAAACAGTAATGAAAGTGGTCAAACCCCGTAAGGCGGTTTGAACTCACACTGGCACAGCTTAAGGGGTTAATACTCACAATTGACCCAGATTCACAATTTCATTATTCTTTGCAAACAAAAATATTAATTCATATAATTTTAATTTTCTATAGAATTCAATCTAGTGTATTTAAACCAAAAAGTTTTTAAAGCATAACTTTAGTTGTATACAGCATTGGTTATACAATCAATTGCGGTTCAAACAGTCATAGTTTGTAACTCAGACATGTAACATAACATTATAAACAAAGCAAAAGAACCATCCAAAATTAAGAGTTAAAAGTGCAGCCCGCCCGATGCATTTCGGGACTCCTGTCCCTTCGTCAGGGGCCTCAATCTGAAAAAAACCATGATACCAAAACTTTAATCAATTTCTCTCTCCTAATGTTGTAATCTCAGCACAGTCGAAACAATTACCAATGAGACAGTGGCATCGCTTTTCTTGACACTTGGATTGCAATAAGAAATAACCGTCTTTCCACAAGGATTTACAGAAAAGCTACAGACAAAAACAATGCACTAGAATATGGAAGCTTCCACCCTCCAGCATTAAAAAACTATTTACCATATTCACAATTCTTAAGAATTCAACGCATTACCTCAGATCCATTGATATGCAAAGAGAGGATGGAGGAACAAAAGAATAACTACTTAAGAAGAGGATATCCTTAAAATTTGTTAAATCAGCATATGGTTCGTGCAAAACAAAAACAGAGAAATGATTTATTACTGAAACGACAACCCACAAAAAGCAATCAAATTGTATTCATATCTAAATTTTCCACGGTCTCGAAAGATATCAAAAGCATAATCATGCACCGCTGGGAATTACTACAGGAGGAGCCAGAATTTAATGGTTTATTTTCCAATAAACCGCTGTTTGCATACACCAGAGGAAGAAACATAAAAGAGCACTTATCTTTGCAGAAAATCACAGAAGTGCCAAAACCAGGAACCACACAAAGTGGTAATTGCATACATTGTCACAATGTGATTAAAGGAGATACCATCTCACACCCAAGAACAGGAAAGAAATTCATGATCAGACATGCTTTTGACTGCAATTCTTTGCACATAGTATATTCAATTAAATGCCCGTGTGGCTTACTTTATATCGGAAAAACTGACAGAAAAATGAAAACGCGACTATCAGAACATAAAAGCAGAATTAGAAACAAAAATAGCAGTTCAAACTTAGCAGAACATTGGGTGCAAGCAAAACACACAATTGCTCAATTAAAGTTCCAAATCATAGAACAAATTCAATTGCAGCAAGGTGTAGATAATGTCAAGAGATTACTACAAAGAGAAATATTTTGGATCAAAACTCTTCACACGTTAATGCCATATGGTCTTAATGATAAAATAGACATGGTTTGTTTTCTATAAAATACATTGAGTGATCTGGGTCAATTGTGAGTATTAACCCCTCAAGCTGTGCCAGTGTGAGTTCAAACCGCCTTACGGGGTTTGACCACTTTCATTACTTGATGTAATAACACATAATTTGCTGTTCAAATTCACCAAAAATGCAACATTCTTGATAAAAGGTTTACTGCAAAAGCAAAAAACCGCAGAACGTGTGGGGATGTTGTTGAAAATCCTATCTTTCTTTTTTATCTTTAGCAAAATAGTGCTCTCTCTTCCCAAACTGATGCGAGGATGCATTTTGCACAAAAATATAGTGCTAAATGATGAATTTGCATTTCACATAAGCATGCATAATTTTGCTGAATTTGTTTGTAATTACGCAAAAACAAATTACGAGAATTTCAAACACACCTGTTTTTTAACTTTGCATGCAGAAAATACAGATTCCACTAACTTGGATAGGTGAGCAAAGACTGGAAAAGCATTCACTCTCACAAAGAGTGTACACTTTTTCGAAAATGAAAGGTAGTGATTGACCCTTTGTTAAAGTTTATTAAATATATGTTTTTCAAACATACTTAACTCACTGCACTATGCCTTTTCATAAATGCCAATTTTGCAATCTCATCAAAACCGACCTGTCAATTAATCTCGTTAAAAAAGAGGAAGATATCTGCACTGTGTTGAAAACACCTTTGGGAGGTTCTTATATACTAAAGAGTTGTTCCCAGGGTGGAAGTGTGGAAAAGTGGTTAAATGAAATTTTAAAAGTATTAGTCATAAGTGGAAATGAGGTCTTCACTAGGAATATGTTTGTAAATGTTATAAGTGGATGTACACCGAATTACTGACTGTTTTCAATATACTACCAATGCACCACACCTTGTCTTCATTTCTTCCAGCTGGTCAAAATCAAATCAAATCAAATCAAGCTTTATTCGGTCTTTAAATTTAAAACCATAAAAGCAACAGAAAGAAATACATACATGTATAAAGACACAATAGTTCATTTCAAGTTTAGGAAAGAAAAAAAAAACGACTATTTAAAGCAAACTAAAATCAATCTTGTGCAGAATAAAAGCGCTTGGTACACAGGGACCCCCTTTCACCAGATATTATAGTTCAATACTCTGGGGCCAGGATAAAAGTCAAACAAGTCCCAGATACAAATAGGGCCATCTCCAATTTTGGGCTGAGAAGATCTTAGATAGGGGACAATGTTCCTGTGTTTGAATTTAATTAATATCAGATCTCCCGGAATGTCTTTGGGCAATGTACCTAGCCATCCCACCCTCCTGACGCTCAGAATTCCGCCATCTAGATCAGGTGGCAGCGGTCTATTGTTATTGAGCCAGAAGATGGCTTTGTTCAGCAGGTCCTGGCTTGTTTCGAATTTGCCCTGACTAAGCTCTGGGGCCCGGAGAGAACAGTCACGTAGGGGGCGGCTTCAGGGGGTAAGTTAATTCGATGCCTTCTTTCTTGAGGAATCCTAGGTGCTATTAAAGAGACACGAGTGGGTTTAGAAGTAACATTACAGCTTTTTGGAATGGGTTTTCTAACAGAGGAATCAATTGGTTGTGCTTTTCTGTGTTCTGTGGACTTAGGTTTCTCATGATTGGTAGAGAGCGTATAACATAAGGGAGTGGCAGTATTTACATTTGATGGATTAATCATTTTTACTATTTTTTCAACACTGGACAACCTGTCTCCCAGATCCTTAATTTTTGTGACCAGGGGTGATAGGGCCGCGTTCAACAATCGTTCAATATGGGCCAGTAGGGTCGATTGGAAGGGGGAAACAGAGTCATTTGATGTAGCCCCGCCTTATACGGCGTTGATACAGTTGGATTTGCGGGGGATAATGAGGGGCTACAGCACATTTGATCAACATTTGCTGGAATCTCCTCGATGTTCCTTTTGGTGGTTAAGCCCCGGGGCAGCGTGTTAGCTTGAGAAAGAGTTGTTTCAGGAGATAAAGGTACATCCTGGGGAGTGCAGTTTATGAGGTCAGTATCTCTGCCAAATGTGGGCGAAGTTGATATGTTAGGGGCATAGTTTGTGCCACACAAGGCATTCAGCTCCTCCCAGATAGACATATTAATTGGACTACAAAAATCCCAAAAACGACACTAGGCGGTTCAAGGACAATAAAAAGCAAAGGGTTAGTTGTCTCTGTACCTCCTTCTTTGATGGAGCCAAGTGGGGTGGCCCGTCCCATCCTCCTCAGGTCCTCTGAGGGCCACAGAGGGCCCGCCCTTTGCCCGGGATTTGCCCGGCCGCTCCGCTCCGCGGAGCGGAGCGGAGCTCTCCTTTAAGGCGCCTCCTGGCGCTTCCCTGGTGCGTGTGGAGCAGCGCCGCCGCTAGGGCCGCCGGGATATGTAGTCCCGGAGCGGCGGCGCTGTAGGCTGCTCGAGTGGACTCCTGGCGGTGGCGGCAAGAGTGAGGGCTTGCTCTCCTCCCCCCTCCTCGGTGCTGGTAAGTTCAAGTGCCATTCCAGCTGGTCATTTTAGGTATCATGGAAGAACTCAAGCTCAAAGTTTCCCTTTCATCCCTTGACTTTCCCATTTGGAGCACAGCCCTATGTGTTTCCTGCAGTGCTTAATGTGAGCCGGTGGTTGTCAAAGGGGCTCTCCGGCACACAATTTCAGAGCTGACAATTATTTTTCCTCATCAGACATTGACCGAGAACATCTAGTTGGTAGTGTGTAAATATTTCATCAGCCCAAGTCATAAGTATTTAGCGGAAACAAGGTTGGCAAATTCCTTGAGGTCCTGACATAGTAGCTTCAATACAGCCTCGAAACTTAGGGTGACAAGTAGTTTGTATTGGGCAGTTGCAGTTTCATCTTTTTACTTTGGTAGAGGAGTGTTTTTATTTTGGTAGACAGCTGTTATTGATACTCACTTAGGGGCAGATTTACAAGCCCCTTGCGCCTCTTTTACGCCGCCGTTTCGTCACTTTTGTGACGGAGAGGCAGCGCAAAAGATGCGCCATGGTGCGGGGTATTTACAACATAACGCATCTGGGAGATGCGTCACGTTGTAAAGCCCTGCACCATAAGGAGGCATTCCGGCACATAGGGGGGGGGGGGGGGCGTTCCTGCACATTAACCCCTCCGAAAAGTGGCTGAGTGCACTTTTAGGCCAATGCTGCGTCAAAACCCTGTGTCTGCTTGAAGCAGGCGTAAGGCTTGACGCAGCATTGGACAGATATGGCCCCCCAGAGCATTGCTGGAGCTGCGTCGCACTTGGAGCGTAACTCCAGCAATGCGCCGCCTTTACGGCACAGATGCATCATGCATCTGTGCCGTTTTTGCCCCATGGTGCGCCGTATTGTAAGTGCAGCGCACCATGGGTGGCGGAGCTGCGGCGTACAATAACTGGCGCATCCCTGGGGATGCGCCAGTTGTTGTAAATCTACCCCTTATTGTTTATGATCTACAGAGGTAGGTACAGACAGTGAGCACGTTTAGGTGGGTTGTGAAGCTGAAGATCAGAACCACCCCTAAAGAGCTGCAGCCACTAACCAGAAATCTTGGACTAAAATATCAAAAAAAATCATCTGAAAAACAGAGCACTTCTGGGTCTCTTATGATAAAAAAACAAGTTTGTCACCCAACTATCACATAAATACCCAATCTGTGGTTTTAATATAGCTCTAAAAGAACTGAGAAAGAGAGGAGGGCATTCGACAGAATGTTGCTGATGACCCGGGTTTTTCATTTTTCATGTTTATAGGAGGAGGATGGCCAGCACACTACTTGTAATCAAGAACTGACACTGACATCGCGCTTTCTCTGTCATGTGCGGTCATCAACATGACCCATATTTTTGAAATTATTGTTCATATCAATGTAGTTACAAGATTCTAGATAGATGCAGTGTTGGGAGCTGCTCCATTCATATAGCACCATGTGAGATTTATCTTCCTGTCAGTAAGACCAGCGGAATGCCAGGCGGTCCTAGTAGAGACCATTTTGAAGGATGAGCAGAAATCCTGCTGCAATAAACCAGCAGCAGTTAAAGAGCATACTGTGTGATACGTTCGTCCCCAAGGAATAGTCATCCGTTTCCAACCCTTCACTGCCAGGGTGGGAAAGTAATCAATATGATCATTATGAAAGACCTTGATCATGTCGGCTCATTCTATTTCAAGATATTGGATTTCAGTATTGTGTCTACACATTAAAGAAGAATATAGGCTTTTTATTCATGGTGGAGTTTTAGAAAAAAAATGCTCTTAATATAGGTCTTAATTTTCAAGTGTGTGCAACTGACGTTTTTTTTTTTCCACCTGCCATTCTTCAGCCAGCAAATAACAACTGTTGACAACTGCCTGCAATAGAGAGTTTTCCCAAATTTCATTATAGGAGAATTAGCGCCATATATGATAGATTCTATAAGTTTGATAGCTGGATCCTTGTATTATTCAGGAATTCACCAACCCACGCATGGATGCCACAGACATCACCCCATCCCAAGACCTCTGCAACAAGCTCGGAACCTTCTTCCAGCTCAAAATCAAAAGCCTCTACGACTACTTCACTGATCGCCCTCCAGATGCCACTGCCTCCCCCCCCCCGGCCCCCAAGGACAACAGACAACCAATCATCTCCAACTGGACATGCCCCACGTCCGAAGGCACCACCTTGCCCATGAAAGACATTCACTAGGGGGCCCCCACCGACCCCTGACCGCCTCACATCTACCACAGAGCCACGGCCGCCACCACACCTGAACTGAAACGCACCATCAACAACACCTACAAAACAGGCCCCTTCCCATACAACTGGAAATACACAGAAGTCATTCCTCTATTCAAGAAACCCACAGCGGATGCCACCGACCTAAAACACTACTGGCCCATCTAGCTCCTCCCCGTTGCAGCCAAAGCCGCAGAGAAAATGGTCAACAGAGAACTTACACAGTGCATCGAAGAGAACTCCATCCTCTACCCATTCCAATCCGGATTCCGAAGCAACCAGAGCACGGAGATCACCATACTCAACACCACAGACAACTTCTGCACCCTCCTGGACCAAGGATACTCAGCAGCCCTAATCCTACTCGACCTATCCGTGGCCTTCGACACAGTCTCTCACCGCACACTAGTAGCCAGACTGCACGACTCCGGTGTACAAGGAACAGCCCTGGACTGGATCTGTTCGTTCCTCACCGGAAGAAGCCAGAGAATCAGGCTACCACCCTTCCTCTTAGATCCTTCAGAAAATCACCTGCGGAGTCCCACAGGGATCATCAATGAGCCCAACTCTCTTTAATATCTACATGCCCCCCTCACAGCCATCGTCTGAAAATATGGCCTCTGCATTATATCCTACTCTGACAACATCCAGCTCATCCTCTCACTCACCCGTGACCCCACCACCGCCAAACTCAAGTTCCAGAAAGGAATGCACGACGTCACAGACAAGATGACCAACAGCTGCCTGAAACTCAACGCAGAGAAAACAGAAGTCCTCGTCCTCTGAACCACCCTTCAGCATGGGACAACACCTGGTGGCCGACAGCCCTCAGGAGTCTACTCACCCCCTCAGACCACACCAAGAACCTGGGTATCATCCTCGACTCCTCACTCACCAGGAATCCACAGGTCAACGCAGTCACATCCAGCTGCTTCAACACCCTTTACATACTCTGTAAAACCTTCAAATGGATCACCCCGAGTCAAGGAAGACGGTCACCCACACACTCATCACTAGCAGACTGGACTATGGAAATGCACTCTATGCCGGCATCAACAATTCCCTACTCTGCAAACTTGAGAGCATCCAAAACACAGCAGCCAGACTCTTCCTCAGCATCCCTCAGCAAGACCACATCAGCCAACACATACGAAGACTACTCTGACTCCCAGTGGAGAAAAGAGTCACTTTCAAAATCCTCCCCCATGCCTACAAATGCCTTCACAATGGACCTGAATACCTCAATGACAGAATCAACTTCCACGTACTCAACAGAAACCTCCTATCCTCAAACCTTGCAATGGCCGAAACCCCGGGCATCCACAGAGCCAGAGCAGGCGGAAGATCCTTCTCTCACATATCAGCCAAGACATGTAACGAGCTACCAGCAGACTTCAGAAGCGCACCCTACCTGAAAACCTTTACAAAGATTCTCAAGATGTGGCACTTCAGCTAAACAGATCAGAGGATCCCCCCGCCCAGCGCTTTGAGACCCTCACGGGTGAGTAGCACACTTACAATTCCCCTAATTGATTGATGGATATTATTTGTATATTTTATACATTTTGTAATGAATATACTCTGCATCTACTGACTGTACACTATACGTGGTAACCTCTCTCAGAAGAAAGGATTTTTTCTCCTACAGTTAGGCTTCATATATGGTTTCATACCTGCCAAAAAATTATACCATGCATTCTTTTATTGTGCCTTTCTTTTACCTTGTTTTAACATCTGTTTCCTATAGAGTTTCACTAAAGCATTCCCTCAGAAGGCTCCCAGTTATGGTTCCTGCTATACAGATTTCAGTTGACAGGGAGCAAGCTACACATGGAATCTTGGGGGCCATCAATATGGGGTGTGTCACGCTTGTTGTAATGACTGTGTTGTAAAGCCATACATGGTAATGGCTAGCGTGGTTCCGTCATACATTTGTGAAGAAACTTCATTGATGAATTGCTGCTATAACTTTATAGCCTGAGAAATTTACAAAATAGGGTATTATTGGCAATCAGAAAGTCAATGAATATATGAAGTGCTGATTCCCATTAATTCTTGTGTCCCTAACTGTTTCTTCTGATTGTTAGGAAGGATTTGGTTACGGCCTGAAGCTTTCTTGCTTAAAATATTTTTAAGAGAGATGTGATTATATATATATATATATATATATATATATATATATATATATATATATATATATATATATATATATATATATATATATATATATATATAAATATATATGAAAGCTCCAAGTTTACCCACTGGTTCGGGAAGCACTCCAGCCACGGTGTACATCCACACACCCACAACCACGTCTCAGACAGCCGACGCGTTTCGAAAATTAATTCTTCTTCAAAGGCTTCATTCCACAAAGTACACAGTGTTCATTGAGACCACACCTTTATTCCATGCACAAACATTAGTTGCCTTCTGATAGGCTGCCGTTAAATGCCTCCTGATAGGCTGAAGTTTTTCTGGGATACGTAGTCCACCATGTACAGTTGCATGCGGAATTACATTAAAAGACCCTCCAATGGGCTCCGAGGCGTGTGTGGTAATTGAAAGGTGCCGTGGCTCCAAAAGATCAGGACATGATTCCCTGTTCACTGGCCCGCTGCTTTCCTTCCTTCATGCGGTGGTGCTTCCTCTTACGGCTGGGCTGCCGTGTGCACATGAAAGCTCCAAGTTTACCCACTGGTTCGGGAAGCACTCCAGCCACGGTGTACATCCACACACCCACAACCACGTCTCAGACAGCCGACGCGTTTCGAAAATTAATTCTTCTTCAAAGGCTTCATTCCACAAAGTACACAGTGTTCATTGAGACCACACCTTTATTCCATGCACAAACATTAGTTGCCTTCTGATAGGCTGCCGTTAAATGCCTCCTGATAGGCTGAAGGTTTTCTGGAATACGTAGTCCACCATGTACAGTTGCATGCGGAATTACATTAAAAGACCCTCCAATGGGCCCGAGGCCTGCGTGGTAATTGAAAGGTGCCCTGGCTCCAAAAGATCAGGACAAGATTCCCTGTTCACTGGCCCGCTGCTTTCCTGCCTTCATGCGGTGGTGCTTCCCCTTATGGCTGGGCTGCCGCGCGCACAAGAAAGCTCCAAGTTTACCCACTGGTTCGGGAAGCACTCCAGCCACGGTGTACATCCACACACCCACAACCACGTCTCAGACAGCCGACGCGTTTCGAAAATTAATTCTTCTTCAAAGGCTTCATTCCACAATGTACACAGTGTTCGTTGAGACCACACCTTTATTCCATGCACAAACATTAGTTGCCTTCTGATAGGCTGCCGTTAAATGCCTCCTGATAGGCTGAAAGTTTTCTGGGATACTTAGTCCACCATGTACAGTTGCATGCGGAATTACATTAAAAGACCCTCCAATGGGCCCCGAGGCGTGCGTGGTAATTGAAAGGTGCCGTGGCTCCAAAAGATCAGGACAAGATTCCCTGTTCACTGGCCGCTGCTTTCCTGCCTTCATGCAGTGGTGCTTCCCCTTACGGCTGGGCTGCCGTGTGCACATGAAAGCTCCAAGTTTACCCACTGGTTCGGTAAGCACTCCAGCCACAGTGTACATCCACACACCCACAACCACGTCTCAGACAGCCGACGCGTTTCGAAAATTAATTCTTCTTCAAAGGCTTCATTCCACAATGTACACAGTGTTCGTTGAGACCACACCTTTATTCCATGCACAAACATTAGTTGCCTTCTGATAGGCTGCCGTTAAATGCCTCCTGATAGGCTGAAGTTTTTCTGGGATACGTAGTCCACCATGTACAGTTGCATGCGGAATTACATTAAAAGACCCTCCAATGGGCTCCGAGGCGTGTGTGGTAATTGAAAGGTGCCGTGGCTCCAAAAGATCAGGACATGATTCCCTGTTCACTGGCCCGCTGCTTTCCTTCCTTCATGCGGTGGTGCTTCCTCTTACGGCTGGGCTGCCGTGTGCACATGAAAGCTCCAAGTTTACCCACTGGTTCGGGAAGCACTCCAGCCACGGTGTACATCCACACACCCACAACCACGTCTCAGACAGCCGACGCGTTTCGAAAATTAATTCTTCTTCAAAGGCTTCATTCCACAAAGTACACAGTGTTCATTGAGACCACACCTTTATTCCATGCACAAACATTAGTTGCCTTCTGATAGGCTGCCGTTAAATGCCTCCTGATAGGCTGAAGGTTTTCTGGAATACGTAGTCCACCATGTACAGTTGCATGCGGAATTACATTAAAAGACCCTCCAATGGGCCCGAGGCCTGCGTGGTAATTGAAAGGTGCCCTGGCTCCAAAAGATCAGGACAAGATTCCCTGTTCACTGGCCCGCTGCTTTCCTGCCTTCATGCGGTGGTGCTTCCCCTTATGGCTGGGCTGCCGCGCGCACAAGAAAGCTCCAAGTTTACCCACTGGTTCGGGAAGCACTCCAGCCACGGTGTACATCCACACACCCACAACCACGTCTCAGACAGCCGACGCGTTTCGAAAATTAATTCTTCTTCAAAGGCTTCATTCCACAAAGTACACAGTGTTCGTTGAGACCACACCTTTATTCCATGCACAAACATTAGTTGCCTTCTGATAGGCTGCCGTTAAATGCCTCCTGATAGGCTGAAGGTTTTCTGGGATACGCAGTCCACCATGTACAGTTGCATGCGGAATTACATTAAAAGACCCTCCAATGGGCCCCGAGGCGTGCGTGGTAATTGAAAGGTGCCGTGGCTCCAAAAGATCAGGACAAGATTCCCTGTTCACTGGCCCGCTGCTTTCCTGCCTTCATGCGGTGGTGCTTCCCCTTACGGCTGGGCTGCCGCGTGCACATGAAAGCTCCAAGTTTACCCACTGGTTCGGGAAGCACTCCAGCCAGGGTGTACATCCACACACCCACAACCACGTCTCAGACAGCCGACGCGTTTCGAAAATTAATTCTTCTTCAAAGGCTTCATTCCACAAAGTACACAGTGTTCGTTGAGACCACACCTTTATTCCATGCACAAACATTAGTTGCCTTCTGATAGGCTGCCGTTAAATGCCTCCTGATAGGCTGAAGGTTTTCTGGGAAACGTAGTCCACCATGTACAGTTGCATGCGGAATTACATTAAAAGACCCTCCAATGGGCCCGAGGCGTGCGTGGTAATTGAAAGGTGCCGTGGCTCCAAAATATCAGGACAAGATTCCCTGTTCACTGGCCCGCTGCTTTCCTGCCTTCATGCGGTGGTGCTTCCCCTTACGGCTGGGCTCAAGCCTCGGCTGAGGTGAAACGCATCATGGCGACTGGTGGGCTGTTCATTCTTCATCACGAATAAAATTCACTGGTAACGAGAGCACGGAGTCTGTGGCTTTACTCACTTTCCGTTCCTACTGCACGGCTTGATACTGCTACACTGTGCTGTGTTGCTTCGGACTGAGCGCAATATTATATATATATATTTATATATATGTATATATATTTACCAACTTCCTCCCCCGGCAAGGGGAAAAACGGGTCGCACACCCAGTTGCAGTATTCAAATCCTCTTTATTTTTCTTAGTTACAGGGCTAACAGCGCATTAGATCTACGCGTTTGGTGTATCACCACCTTGCTCACGATCAACGGGTTGCCCCACCCCTTGTGAATTTGAATGTTTTTTTCGCTATTTCCTGTCACATGTGTACAAGGATTATGGTCCTTGTAGCTCATTACTATCGGCAAAAGTAGAATGTTCTTGCAAATATAATATCATTAACACATTAGAGATTTCTTTCTCTCTATACATGGCATTTTATCAACTATGTTGTTATATAGATTGTGCAGCCTTCCAATAGGCTTAGTCCACTGTTATTATTTTTATAGAATTTTCTTTCTTAATATTTTCCTTTGTTTGCTGATCATTTGGTATTAATTGCATGATCGTTTCATCTGATTATTATAGGTGCTCATATAATTCTTCCGACTGATTTAACCCATTCGGATGCCGCGTTCTCAGGTTTAATATGAATCTTGCTTCTGTTTGCCTCAGTTTTCTCTCATGATCCCCACCGCATTCTCCTTTTGGAATTGTCTGTATGCCATAATATTTCATTTTTTGCCAATCTACTTGATGGAATTGTTCCATGTGTTTGGCTATAGCATTAGATCGGTCCTTGTGTATTGTGGCCCGCATGTGTTGTTGGATTCTATTTTTTAATTCTACTGTTGTGCTTCCCACATACAACATTGGGCATGGACATTCCACTATATAGACTGTGAACGGGGTCTTGCAAGTGATACATTGTCTGATCTGCCACTTCTTTTTATTTGCCAATGTTATTTCTTTCGTTGGTTTGGCTATTTGGCACATTTTGCATCAGTGGCATTTTACGAATCCTTTTGTTTTCAACCAATCATCTTGTCTCTTTTTTTGAAAGTGACTGTGAATTACGTGATTTTTCAGATTTCTTGCACGTCTGTATGTTATAATTGGATGATTGCCCATGATTTCTTTAACCGTGTTGTCCAATTGTAGCAATTTCCAATTTTTTCATAGGATTTTTCCAATTTGGGCACTTTCTTGAGAGAAATCCATGATCATGCGAATGTTTCCTTTCTCTGTATCCTCATTTGGATTTCTTCTTTTTAGACACTCCTCCCGTGTCTTGTTACTTGCTCTTATAAGGCTTTTTCTTACCACCTTTACTGGATATGTTCTCTTCACAAATCTTTTCATCGTTTGTTTGCTGTTTTTTTCCCATTGTTCTTGTTCGCTACATATTCGTCGGAGCCTCAGAAATTCTCTGTATGGTATACTATTCAACAATGTTTTCTGGTGGAAGCTGGTTGCTTCTAGGGTGGCATTGGTTGAGGTTGTTTTTCTGTGGAGGGTCGTAACGATTTGCTGATCCTGGATATAAATTTCTGTATCCAGGAAGATGATTTTTTCCTTACTTATAGTGTACGTGAATTTCAAATTTGTGACGCTGGTATTCATTATTTGAAAATACTCCTGGAATTCTTCCTCCGTGCCATCCCATATTAATAGTAAATCATCAATAAATCTTTTCCAGCTGACAATTTTATTTACTGATGATTCGTATGTTGAGTCCCATGCCTTTTCCTGTTCCCACCAGCCCATTGTTAGACAGGCGTAACTGGGAATAAAGGAAAATCCCATCGCTGTTCCGCTGCGTTGTTTAAAGATTTCTTCTCCAAATGTGAAGATGTTATCCTCAGGGTAGGTTGAGATCATTTCTAGCAGCATTTATTTGTGGCTGCTATACTCCAGACTTCTCTCTTCCAAAAAGAAATGACATGCTTTTTTTCCCATTTCGTTGTCTATGTTGGTATATAGACCGATCACGTCCATTGCAATCAAATGATATGAGTCTTGCCAATGTGTATTTTGTAGGATTTGCAACAAATCACAAGTATCCTGAATATACGAATTCAGATTTTCAACAAATGGTCTTAGAAAATGGTCTATATATTCCGCCATTGGTTCCAATAATGATCCTTTAGCGGATACAATGGGTCTTCCCAGGGGCTGATTCTGATCCTTATGTATTTTAGGCAAAAAGTACATCGTTGCCATTGTTGGGTGTGTCACTGTTAGAAATTTTCTTTCAGTTTCATCAATAAGACCTTTCGTCGTCCATACAGATAGTTTTGCATCGATTTTGTTTTTATTTCCATTGTCGGATTTTGCTTTAGTTTTTCATAATATTTCGTGTCTATTAATTGTCGATGGGCCTCTATCATGTATGCACTGCGATCCTTGATTATCACATTTCCGCCTTTGTCGGCGACTTTTATTTCAATCTTGTCATCATCCGCTAGATTTTTCAACGACATTCGTTCCGCCTTGGTTAAATTATCTTGATCATAATTCCACTTGAGTTTGTAAAGATCTTGAATTACAGATTCTTGAAACAGATCCACTTTATTTTCTGGACCTAATTGTGGGTAAAATTTTGATTTTGACTTTTTACCACTTAAACCAGCCCCACGTTGGTTTACTGTTTGCGTCAGTGTTAATTCTTCAGTGAGGTCTTGATCAATATTCATCAGAGTTAGAAATCCTTCCGTATCTTTTATTTGTAGATCTTCTTGAATTGTATCCAATTGGTTACTTGGCTTTTCCTTTAAAGTGCGTTCCTTAAAGGCTTTTGCCAATTTGATTTTTCTGATGTAGAGGTAGAGGTCAATCCTTACCTGTGCTCAATTCATATGGCTTTTAGGGCAAAAGTGTATTCCTCTTTTTAGTAGGGATATTTCCGTATTGCTTAATTGTCTGTTGGATAAGTTAATTACTTGTAACTCATCCGATGTTACTTCCTTCTCTGTCGCATATTCCTCATTTCCACCCCCCTTCTCTCGGTTCCACCACTTGCTCCTTTTTCCTCTTCTGTTGTGTTTCTCCCTGGCCATTGCCTTCCCCTTCCTCTTCCTCTCTGTGATTGGAATTGTGGGGTTGGGCGATTCTGTTCCCAATACCTTTGTTGCAACATGAGGTGCATGTCCCCTAAAAAAGGTATCCTTCTGCTGCCATCTATTTCATTTCCTTGTATTTGTTCCGTGGATCCTAATGATGTCGCCGAGCTTGACATGCGCGACATACTTGCCCAAGCCATTTCCTCTTTCAGAACATCAAATTTTCTCGCAAAAGTAAAAATGCGACCTTCCTCATAGTCATTTGTGTCTCTTATAAATTTGGAATGTTTGCGATCCATCACAGTTTCCTCATGTTTGTCTATATCAGTTTCCAATTCTTCCTTAAACTTTGTTAGCTCTGATGTTAATTTCAATGTAGCCAAATCCTTCTCAGCTTCCTTTAATTGATCTTTCAGTTTTTCAAGTGATATCTCAATGTGTTTTATCAAGATTTCAATTAATCCCAGCGAGGAATGTAGTACAAATTCGCCCCATTCCTGTAATAGTTCATTGGTTGCATCTTGATTATTTGGCATGAGTAGAATGCGGAGTCCCCTTGGGTTAAGCTTTGCCTCCAATTATTTCTTTAGCATGATAACTTCCCATGATGTATTGATTTATTTGCGACTTAGTTTTTCCCATGTTTTTAATTTGCTTCTGGCATCCGTTTTTCCTGATGTAGATGCTGCATTAGTCTTTTTTTCTGTACTACTTTTGTTGCATAATTCAGTAACTCGTGCCGTTCTCTTTGCTTCACGTTTTTCCATATTAGCGCTGTTTACTTTGCCCCTCAATCTGGATCATAGTTATATTATTTAGTTGATGTGTCTGCAGTTGGTCGGCATATCCCGATTAACTTCCCAGTAGTTAAAAGATTACCCGCGCGTTTCTCGTTTTGAAAGACTACTGCGGCTTTACAACTTAGTTAATTAGATTCCCGCTACTTAGCCGACAAAGCCGTTTGCTTCTTCATGCATACGCGTTAATTCACAACAACTGGCTTCCCAGTCTCCTGCGTGTGTGTTACTCCGCGTCCTACTTCGTTTCGTTGTATGTCGGCGTTCACTGCTCCCGATTTAAGTCCCCTCCAATTTGATTCAAAATTCAGGAATATGCAGCGCTCACGTAGGTGCGTTATCCTGCGGCTGAACCCACGCCGCTCCACATTCACCAACTTCCCCCGGCAAGGGGAAAAACGGGTCGCACACCCAGTTGCAGTATTCAAATCCTCTTTATTTTTCTTAGTTACAGGGCTAACAGCGCATTAGATCTACGCGTTTCGGTGTATCACCACCTTGCTCACGATCAACGGGTTGCCCCACCCCGTTTGAATTTGAATGTTTTTTTCGGTATTTCCTGTCACATGGGTACAAGGATTATGGTCCTTGTAGTTCTTTACTATCGGCAAAAGTAGAATGTTCGTGCAAATATAATAACATTAACACATTAGAGATTTCTTTCTCTCTATACATGCCATTTTATCAATTATGTTGTTATATAGATTGTGCCGCCTTCCAATAGGCTTAGTCCACTGTGATTATTTTTATAGAATTTTCTTTCTTAATATTTTCCTTTGTTTGCTGATCATTTGTTATTAATTGCAAGATCGTTTCATGTGATTATTATAGGTGCACATATAATTCCTCCGACTGATTTAACCCATTCGGAAGCAGCGTTCCCAGGTTTAATATGAATCCTGATTCTGTTTGCCTCCGTTTTCTCTTACGATCCCCACCGCGTTCTCCTTTTGGAATTGTCTGTATGCCATAAAATGTAATTTTTTGCCAATCTCCTTGATGGAATTGTTCCATGTGTTTGGCAATAGCATTAGATCGGTCCTTGTGTATTGTTGCCCGCATGTGTTGTAGGATTCTATTTTTTAATTCCACTGTTGTGCTTCCCACATACAACATTGGGCACGGACATTCCACTATATAGACTGTAAACGGGGTCTTGCAAGTGATACATTGCCTGAACTGCCACTTCTTTTTATTTGCCAATGTTATTTCTTTCGTTGGTTTGGCTATTTGGCACATTTTGCATCCGTGGCATTTTACAAATCCTTTTGTTTTCAGCCAATCATCTTGTCTCTTTTTTTGAAAGTGACTGTGAATTACGTGATCTTTCAGATTTCTTGCACGTCTGTATGTTATAATTGGATGATTGCCCATGATTTCTTTAACCGTGTTGACCAATTGTAGCAATTTCCAATTTTTTTTTAGGATTTTTCCAATTTGGGTACTTTCTTGAGAGAAATCCATGATCATGCGAATTTTTCCTTTCTCTGTATCCTCATTTGGATTTCTTCTTTTTAGACACTCCTCCCGTGTCTTGTTACTTGCTCTTATAAGGCTTTTTCTTACCACCTTTACTGGATATTTTCTCTTCACAAATCTTTCCATCGTTTGTTTGCTGTTTTTTTCCCATTGTTCTTGTTCGCTACATATTCAACGGATCCTCAGAAATTCTCCGTATGGTATACTATTCAACAATGTTTTCTGGTGGAAGCTGGTTGCTTCTAGGGTGGCATTGGTTGAGGTTGTTTTTCTGTGGAGGGTTGTATGGATTTGCTGATCCTTGATATAAATTTCCGTATCCAGGAAGATGATTTTTTCCTTACTTATAGCGTACGTGAATTTCAAATTTGTGACGCTGGTATTCATTATTTGAAAATACTCCTGGAATTCTTCCTCCGTGCCATCCCATATTGTTAGTAAATCATCAATAAATCTTTTCCAGCTGACAATTTTATTTACTGATGATTCGTATGTTGAGTCCCATGCCTTTTCCTGTTCCCACCAGCCCATTGTTAGACAGGCGTAACTGGGACTAAAGGAAAATCCCATCGCTGTTCTGCTGCGTTGTTTAAAGAATTCTTCTCCAAATGTGAAGATGTTATCCTCAAGGCAGGTTGAGATCATTTCTAGCAGCATTATTATTGTTATCCTCAACCTGCCTTGAGAATTCCAGGAGTATTTTCAAATAATGAATACCAGCGTCACAAATTTGAAATTCACGTACACTATAAGTAAGGAAAAAATCATCTTCCTGGATACGGAAATTTATATCAAGAATCAGCAAATCCATACGACCCTCCACAGAAAAACAACCTCAACCAATGCCACCCTAGAAGCAACCAGCTTCCACCAGAAAACATTGTGGAATAGTATACCATACGGAGAATTTCTGAGGATCCGTCGAATATGTAGCGAACAAGAACAATGGGAAAAAAACAGCAAACAAACGATGGAAAGATTTGTGAAGAGAAAATATCCAGTAAAGGTGGTAAGAAAAAGCCTTATAAAAGCAAATAACAAGACACGGGAGGAGTGTCTAAAAAGAAGAAATCCAAATGAGGATACAGAGAAAGGAAAAACTCGCATGATCATGGATTTCTCTCAAGAAAGTGCCCAAATTAGAAAAATCCTAAGAAAAAATTGGAAATTGCTACAATTGGACAACACGGTTAAAGAAATCATGGGCAATCATCCAAATATAACATACAGACGTCTAAGAAATCTGAAAGATCGTGTAATTCACAGTCACTTTCAAAAAAAGAGACAAGATGATTGGTTGAAAACAAAAGGATTCGTAAAATGCCACGGATGCAAAATGTGCCAAATAGCCAAACCAACGAAAGAAATAACATTGGCAAATAATAAGAAGTGGCAGATCAGACAATGTATCACTTGCAAGACCCCGTTTACAGTCTATATAGTGGAATGTCCATGCCCAATGTTGTATGTGGGAAGCACAACAGTGGAAATAAATAGTGGAATCCTACAACACATGCGGGCAACAATACACAAGGACCGATCTAATGCTATTGCCAAACACATGGAACAATTCCATCAAGGAGATTGGCAAAAAATAAAATATTATGGCATACAGTAAATTCTAAAAGGAGAACGCGGTGGGGATCGTGATAGAAAACTGAGGCAAACAGAATCAAGATTCATATTAAACCTGAGAACGCTGCATCCAAATGGGTTAAATCAGTCAGAGGAATAATATGTGCACCTATAATAATCACATGAAACGATCATGCAATTAATAACAAATGATCAGCAAACAAAGGAAAATATTAAGAAAGAAAATTCTATAAAAATAATGACAGTGGACTAAGCCTATTGGAAGGCTGCACAATCTATATAACAACATAGTTGATAAAATGGCATGTATAGAGAGAAAGAAATCTCTAAAGTGTTATTGATATTATATTTGCACGAACATTCTTCTTTTGCCGATAGTAAAGAACTACAAGGACCATAATCCTTGTACACATGTGACAGGAAATACCGAAAGAAAACATTCAAATTCACACAGGGGTGGGGCAACCCGTTGATCGTGAGCAAGGTGGTGATACACCGAAACCAGTAGATCTAATGCACTGTTAGCCCTGTAACTAAGAAAAATAAAGAGGATATGAATACTGCAACTGGGTGTGCGACCCGTTTTTCCCCTTGCCGGGGGAAGTTGGTAAATGTGGAGCAGCGTGGGTTCAGCCGCAAAATATCGCACCTACGTGAGCGCAGCATATTCCAGAATTTTAAAACGAATTGGATGGGATATATTTATATATATATATATATATATATATATATATATATATATATATATATATATATATATATATATATATATATATATATATATATATATATATATACATATATATATATATATATATATATATATATATGGTAAACAGACATAATATCGGTTCCAAAATATCGATTGGACAAAATATTGAGTAAAAAATATAGACTGGACAAAATATAGACTAGACAAAATATAGACAGCAAAAATATCGACTAGAATAGCCAAAATATCGAATCAAAAATATAGACTAGACATAATATAGACTAGATAAAATATAGACAACAAAAATATCGAAAATAAGGTAAGTTATTAATATTTAATAATATTTGTGTAATATAAATCTGTAGCGGGCAGTGGGTTTATAGGGGAATAGGGTGGGAAGTAATTTAATTATAAATAATTAATTATGTAAATTTAATCTAATTGTTAATTAAATAATAATTAGTAATTAATTAAAACATAATTGTTAATTAATTTAAAATGAATAATTGATAAATAATTAATTTTTAGTAATTGATTTTCTGTAGCGGGTTGTGTGTTTACAGGGGAAGTATTAATTATAATTAATTAATTATGTACATTTAATCAAATTGTTGATTAAATATTAATTGGTAATTCATTCAAATATAATTGGTAATTAATTAAAAATAAATAACTGATAAATAATTAAATTTTTTAAATTTATTTTCTGTCGTGGGTTGTGTGTTTATAGGGGAATAGGGTGGGAAGTAATATAATTTTAAATAATTAATTATGTAAATTATTTATAGTTTTAAATTAATTATTAATTGGTAAATAATTAAAATATAATTGGCTATTAATTTAAAATAATTAATTGGGAATAGTAATTTTCACCCCTACGCTATCCAACACTTTCCCTACTGTTGCACCCACTGGAGTTGGAATAGTAATTTTTACCCCTACGCTATCCAACGCTTTCCCTACTGTTGCACCCACTGGAGTGGGAATAGTAATTTTTACCCCTACGCTATCCAACGCTTTCCCTACTGTAGCACCCACTGGAGTGGGAATAGTAATTTTTACCCCTATGCTATCCAACGCTTTCCCTACTGTTGCACCCACTGGAGTGGGAATAGTAATTTTTACCCCTACGCTATCCAACGCTTTCCCTACTGTAGCACCCACTGGAGTGGGAATAGTAATTTTTACCCCTACGCTATCCAACGCTTTTCCTACTGTTGCACCCACTGGAGTGGGAATAGTAATTTTTACCCCTACGCTATCCAACGCTTTCCATACTGTAGCACCCACTGGAGTGGAAATAGTAATTTTTACCCCTACACTATCCAACGCTTTCCCTACTGTAGCACCCACTGGAGTGGGAATAGTAATTTTTACCCCTACGCTATCCAGCGCTTTTCCTACTGTTGCACTCTTTGGAGTGGGAATAGTAATTTTTACCCCTACGCTATCCAATGCTTTCCCTACTGTTGCACCCACTGGAGTGGGAATAGTAATTTTTACCCCTACGCTATCCAACAATCTCTTTAATATAGCACCCACTGGAGTGGTTACATTAAATTTAAACCTTTTGCTATGCTATGGTAAATATAATCTATATGTTTTATTAATAACATGTATTTAAATATATATATGTATTATTATTATTAATTTTTAAAGTTACATTAATTATGTAATAATGTTACATTTATTTAATAATTTTAACTATGTTTATATTAAATATATTTAATATTATAATAGTTTTAACTTATTTTAAAGACATTAAAAAAACGATATTTTGACAGTCTATATTTTTAACACTCGATATTTTAAACTCAATATTTTTGTACTTACCCTAATGAAGATAGAAAGTCGATATTATGTCCCTCGATATTTTGGCATCGATATTATGGCAACTCGATATTTTGGCTGTAGATATTATTTCAGTGATCCATATATATATGTAAGTGTGAAAACCAGGATCCCAAAGAACGACAGAGGTGGGCCAAACAAAGGCATAGACTCCAGTTAAAGATGCAATAAAGAAATGTTATTGTCTTAGCATGTCAGGATTTTGATTTGATATCGCCTTTTGGAGTCCCTACAGTCTCGGGGGCTCGTTGTTGGTTGTCCAGTGCTGGAAGGTTGTCAAACAATGCATCAGCAGCTGCTTTCCTTTCTTGCAGTGCTTGATTTGACATGCTGTGTTGGACAGAATATGTTGTGGCTGTCGATAATTTATATGCAAATGTCTATGTCAATGTGATGTGTCAGCCAATCGTATAACCTCTTTGTAACCTGCCAACTCCATTGCATGCGTAAACTCTCCCACTGGTATCTTGGTGATGGACGGGTCCTCCGACTTGGCACACAGCTCTACCATGGCAAGATATCAGCAGCTTTATCCGGGCTGGGAAGGGGGCATTGATTTGTTGCATTCTCCACACAGAGAGACAATCCTTCGTCCGACTGAAAGAAATCACACGAGTCTATTGTGGCAAAGAAGGGGTCTGTGGTGCAGAGTCAGTTGTGCTCCGCTTGAACGTGAAAACAGGATCCCAAAGAACGACTGCGGTGGGCCAAACAAGGGCACACTCCAGTTAAAGATGCAATAAAGACATGTTATTGTCCTACCATGTCAGGATGATGCATTTCGACCACAAGCCTGTGGTCTTAATCAGATAGTGCGCTAAGGTGAGAGGGATTCAATTTATAGTGACGTGAGTGACTTTACGATGTTCATAGTGACAAGGCAAAAAAGTTACACTTTTGCAGCATGTAGTAAAACATCTTGTTAGGCAGTGATGACTAGGCACAGCAATGACAGCAATTTTGGTAGTAGGCATAGAGAAAAGACTACCCCTCTATATGTAGGTGTGGATGGTCATATGTTCTGTAACATCAGTTGTGCGCAACAGATAAGAAGATAAGCTTGTGTGCTGGCAGTGCTGGCTGAATGGTAAAAGATAAACAAATATGATAAATGAATGCGAAGATTGGGTTTGAGGTCTCCCAAATGTTGTGTGATGGAAAACAAAATTAGATGGTATCCCTCATGAATCGTGGGTGTGTGAATACATCCTAGAAACCATGCGTGCCATGTGGCACAATTAAATGCGGGAGTAATCCGGTGTACCATTGCAACTAAGAGGGGAACAATGTATTTAACACATTCATCTTTGTAAAAGCATGTGGAAGCCAATGGTAAAGTCTATGTATCAGTCGGCGCGCACCTAATTTTGGCAAGAATTATAAGCTTAATGCTGGGGTGGAAGAAGGGCCTAGATGTTGCTTAACATGTTGAGGGCTGAGCCTGATGTATGGAAATCGAGTCAACTGCTAAAAATTAAGTCTACTAAGTGAGGAAAATGTTCTAGTGCAGTCACTTATGGGTAAAGTTAAAAATAAGTGCATAATTGTGGGAAAACTTAGTGTTACTGCTGTGAGATGTGGTGAAGGCGAAAATCCAAACAGTCGCTTAAGGAATAGGCGAGATTGGAGCAGTATACTTAAAAACTGTCAGATTGGCGAAAGTTGTAGAGCGCAAGACAGGAGTGAATAATATAAATGGACACTATAGAAAGTTGTAAAGGTCCTCACTGATCTTTAATCCTGCCGGGGCCTTATTGTTGAGTTCTATTATGTATTTCGACTCCAGTTGTCTCAACAGTTTCTCTCTGTTGCCACCACGTCTGAGTGGCGGAATGCTATCAATGACACAGTATTTGAGGTGGTCTAAGTAGTTCTGGTGTGTCTCTTTGAAGTGCCTGGCAACAGGGTATGTCGTGTCACAGTTGACAATGGCTCTAATGTGTTGCAAAATTTGCAGGTGCACTTGGAGCTTAGTGCTTCCTACATACTTCAGTCTGCAGCTGGAAGTGAGAATGTACACTGTGATTTCTGTTCTGCAGGTGAGTGTCTTTTGTATCATAATTGGGTTGCTTCTGAATTCTGCCGAGATTTGGGTGGTCTTAACTCCAAATCTGCAAGCCCTGCAACTGCTGCTCTTGTGAAAACCTTTAGCATTAGTTAACCAATTGGTGGTATTGGTTATTTTCAGGGCTGTTCCTGACTATAGTCTTGTGCATGGACCAGGCTCTCCTGTAAGTTATGTTTATGTATGTATGTATATGTATGTATGTGTGTATATATATATATATATATATATATATATATATATATATATATATATATATATATATATATATATATATATATATATATATATTTATTTATTTTTTCGCTCCAAAGTACACCAGCCTGCTGCACTCACGAGCGGGTGCTCTCCGAGGCGGGGGTGTGCCCGCCAAACCAATTACTGCTACTCAAATCTCTTCACAATCCAATGCGAATTAGAGACAGCACTCACAGGGGGGTTATCCAAGCCAACATTTCTTTATTTGGCCAACCAGCACGGACAAGACGCGTTTCGGCACTGAGCCTTTATCAATTGCGAGAGTACACGCGCCGCCATTCTTTTTAAACTACATTGCTTACATCACAGTGTATACGGCATAAACATAAAGAAAGGACAACAAAATGGAAAATATATCACCATCTTGTAACGTGAAATTTTAGCATGAAAATGAAAAGAAAATTACATTTCAATGATCATGATTATTTCTACGGGGGAAAGGAAAAACTATTGTTATTTCCATTTTCATTGCAATATTTACAATTTTACATTATTTACAATCTTTCATTAAAGCTCTGTATGGGGTAGGCCCCTGTATATTTCATTAATGCCCACAGATGGGATATGCCAAAATTAAACTTTTTTCTGTGATCGAAATACAATGTATTACCCCTGAACCAAAAGACACGTCGAAACGTCGACGCTTCTTTATATGCAAATTTGGACCACTTTTTTATTAGGAATTACATTATACATGTTATTCAAGACTGTATAAATGTTACAATAGTGAAAATCAACAGTGGCCTTTTGCTAAATAAGCTGAAGTTTTGTAACAGCTTTGATTTAATTAACTACAATTGTTTAACTTCTATGTCACTTTTTTCTTTGAGGCTTACACCCTTTCCTTATAATCACTACTTTTTCTTTTTCTTGCACAATCTTAGAAGCAGACTGCTCCCCTTTTTACTGTTAGTAATTAAAAATGTACAAATGTATATAAATGATCTTTTGCGATGCAGTAATTTATTAAACTCCCCCTTTTTTGAATAACCTTTGGTTTTGCGTCAGGTAGTTGCCTTGCTTTGGTAAACATAATGCCGATTGATTCCATAGAGCAGATCAATTGAATGCTTTTTAAAAAAAGGTAAAAACGATTAACTGTGAATACATTATTTGTTGATGCAAAACTATTTCGGTTTGGACCACTGTTTTTTTTATACTATTATGTACTAGGGGCTGACAGAGGAGGTCATTCTAATCACAGGGGTACCCCAACGCATAGTGTTCCGTAGTGTATGTGGGAGTTTAAACTGTATTCTAAGTGTCTTTTAGCATAGCACTGGTACTAGGACTCACTCCCCTTGCACTCCTCTAGTGACCCATTCAGCACCATGTACTAATCCATTCACTGCGCAAAACTCAAACACTTATAAATTCACCCAAACACTCTCCTTGCAGTACTCAAATCATTCAGTCAGTACACAAGTACTCACGAGTGAGCCAGGCTTTAGCACATGGACTGCTTCAAATGCCTATCCACTATGCATGCAGTCTTCTAACCACCTACACACTTGTCTTTCACACCTTCAATTCTCCAGTCAGTATCCATACACTCCAGCAAACACCCTCTCACTGCCCTTGCACTCATCTAGTGACCCATTCAGCATCATGTACTAATCCATTCACTGCACCAAAACCCAAACACTTATAAATTCAACCAGGCACTCTCCTTGCAGTACTCAAATCATTCAGTCAGTACCCAAGTACTCATGCAGTTGAGGTAATATAAATTTTTATAGTCAATTGTGTCCCCTAACGTGAACCCCACCGTCTCCATGTACGAGCTTAAAGTGCATGTAACTTCCCTCCTCGACCTGCTATGAAGACGCAAATACATTTGCGTCCAACGTTAACATGTCCTCTTTCAGATCCACCATGAATGGATCGATAATTCAGTTCCTAAGTATGCCTTGCCAACGTCTTTTCCTGGTGCACTTTCACGTTTTTCCTAGTCCTGCAGAGCTAGGTCCTGATTTCTGCCATCGAGCCCTTTTCTGTTCTCTGCCTCCTGAAAAGCGGCAACGTGGGATGCCTCCCTGACCTCTGTCCTACTCCCTGCGCGGCGAGCGGTGCCCGGCTCGGCCTGCTTGCCTGCCAAAGACAGTATTTTGCCTTCAAGTTATCAGTATAGCCGAGCTCAGCTCCTCGAAAACACATTCCAGTCTAGCAGAATAGATAAACATTTCCCCAGCTGCAGAGCAAAGGGCCCGGCCTCTCTGTCTCCATGCAAGTAATTCATTGCTCCTGTTACCATGGTAGGCCCATGGCCCCTCGCATTACACGCAGATACGTAGTCACATATGCACGCATTAATAGTCAGTATAGAGTAGCCTCTGCCCGAGAGACCTTTTCCTTCTAGATAATATAGTTCCCCAAACACAAGATATCAGATATGATTTAGGAACGAGTCGATCTGACATGCCAGACTTCTGTCTCTTTCCTCTAGTGCTAAATGTCAAGTCCCCTGCACCCTCCAGCCTCACGTCAGTCACACATCATGCTGCTGCGCGCGCATCCTTGCTACAGATTTCTGCTGACACTGCAAGATTCCACTATGTATCCACCCACTTGTGACACTTTCATGTGATGTTTCTAGCACACACCTCTGTGTACGCCCTCGTGCACACCTTTCTGTTACGCACATGTGTTCTTATCTCGTTTCTCTCAGCTGTTACGCCTTCTGTATCCATCACCATTATATGCCTTAACTATAAAAGTTGTATTCTGTCAATAAAGTATGCTCTATCCCTTCCTGATCCTTTATGGTGAAAGGAACATGATACCCTGGTTCGAACCATTCCATTTTATGGAATAAAACCCATTTTGAAACTCAGATATCACGGATTTTGCCTCTTATTTCGACTGAGTTATTTTATTGAACTTTATTGCATAGAAATTCAGACGGTAAATATTTACTTACCACATTAATTTGGCGCCCGAATAGGGACCCCTCCCCCACCTTACGCGCCGGCGGTGCGTTGCAAACCTAGCATCCTGCCACAGCCAAGACGGACAATTACGCGTACCCGCAGAATTTCCTGTATCTCCCTCTGGCCAACGGAGGTGACTGAGACTGCGATCGACACCCAGACGAGGCGGTAAGGAGTGCGGAGGATCCCGACCAGAGCCTAGCCAAGAGAGCAAGATCCGAGGTGTTTAGAGGCCCACCAGTTCCGACGTGCCTGTGACGTCACGAGTCGAGTCGAGTCCAGGCCGGTCCAGTCCAGACGAGTTTTCCGAGGCCTTCCGTTCCGTGCTTCCCGGTGAGTACCGTTGCTGGGGACGCATCTAGACGGGTGCATTACTATGCATCCGGTCAAGACGGGTTTGGGTACACAGACCCGGTCTGCACTGTTTTAGCGGTGTATCTGTACTGTTTAGCAGTATATCAAGTAACTAGTGTTTTCAACAGTTCAATTTTTGTTTTCGTTATAGAATTCAAGCTTAGTCAAAATGTGTTCAAAATGTTTCTATGTGATTAATGTCGTGGTATGAGTGACTTTTTGATATACATTACTGTGTTTCTGTGTCAACAGTGTGTTCAGGTTCAAGTAAGTATCAAGTACTGAATATCAAGATGCCACTGTTTTCCAAATTAAGACAGATAGGAACTAGGAAAGGGATACTAGAGGAAGCAATTCCTGTCCCACCTAGGGATACTCCAGGAAATTTTATGTACCATAAGCATGGCTTAGATGCCATCTTATATCTAGATTTATGGGCCGATTATACTAAGAACCTAGACGAGAGATACAGATGGCCCGTTACCGGGACATGGGATGCAGATTGCATCATTAGAGTAGAAGAAGCGTTATGGAAAAAGAAGGCCAGACAATCTCAGAAAGACGCTATAGAATTGTGGCGTAAAGAATCTCATAGATGTACAGAGAAAGAACTCAGAAAGGCAGAGAAACATAGAGAAGATTCAGATAAAGCCCGAGAAACTCGCTAGTTGAAGAAGGAATACGAGTTAAAGCAGAGCAAGTAGACAGACAACGAAACACCCTTGTGAATGGTATGTATCCTCTTTTGGCCGAGGGTTTACCTAAGGCCACTCCGGAAATACCAAAGGATCTGCCCCCTCCATTGGTTCCGACTAAATTACGTCACAAGACCGCAGCAGACATTTTTATTTCTTCCTATTTAGACGATGTAGCTCCTACCTATACTACTGCACCTGCCCATGTACCCGCACCACCTGCACCTGCTGACGGTCTCCCACCCCAAGATAATCTACCCCCAGGCCCGCAACAACAAACTCCACCCATTCAACGTACTACGCCTGTTCCCCCACCACTTCCCGCACCTATTGTTACTTCCCCTCTCGTTCTTCCTGGCATTCATCCACTAAATCCTTTTGGACCTGGCACCTCAGGAGGTGCGACAGGAGGTATTTTTAGGACCCCACCGCCAACACATAGACTGACTTTCAGGGATTTAGCAAGGCAACGTACACCTCAAGCAGCGAGTTCTGAATTACTTAAAGAGCCCCTCACAGACTGCAGATATGATCCAGTACCCGGTAAAAACGATAGGATGATGCTAGCATCAGTACGTTTACGACGAGTTGCAAACTATTTAATGTTATTACCAGGAATGATTGATCATCTAGACAGAATCTATCATTTTGTCCAAACGGGGGAAGGTCCTGAAAGCATTGGCGAGGCCATGGCATACCAGAAAGTTGACACTCAAGGTTGCATATTACGCTTCTTCATAAACTGCTTAATAAGAGAACAAGATAGGCCAGGTGTAGACAAGGAAGAGATGGATGCACTAACCAAGTGGGGTCAGAATATAGCGGACAGAAAGCATGATAAACAGAGTTGTATAGACAACATGTATAAAAGGATCCGAAAAGCAGTAATACAAATACATGAAAGAAAGAAGCCTGAAAGAGAAATAGATACAGACAAGAATGAATCCTCGGAGGAGGACGAACAACCAGAGACCACAGCAGAAACATTACAATTACCAGCTAGAGAAATGATAGCATATGTAGGTAAGGGAAGACCCTTTAATAATACAATACGTCCGATACGTCCAGAAAGCAAGAGACTTTTTCTCTCTGCCATATCAAATCCGAGTTCTCCTGAACATATGTTTCAGGCTACCGATAAAATACTTCAAGATCGAATGGGGTACCATGTACTCAATTCCATGGATGAACAAGAACTAGCCCGGTCCGCCGTACAATGGGCTGACGATTCCAGTACATATAATGATGATGCAGTAGCTCAGACGTTTTTGAACCTTTCCCCTGATGAACAAAAATTAGCTAGTGTATACATGATTCAGCATCTCATTACGCTGTTTAAGAGCCAACATTCTGATCCAGGTCCCTTACCGGATATATTAGTAGAACTGCTCTCTAATAGATGGAGAGGCCTAGGTACTGATTTAATTAAAGAAATTCTAGAACATAGACACAAGTATAGTGCTTTTCTGAAACCACAGTTTATGTCAGCTCCACCACCTTCAGAAAGAAAAATGTTTTACTTTGATAGACAGAATCCCTTACGGGAAGTACATCCGGTCAGAAAAGACGATAACACATTAGAACGTGTATTCGTATACACCCCCTTAACCAAAATAGAATTGCTAGAAATGAAGAAACTAGTACCCTGTCACGATAAAGACCCTGCAGGTTTTCACCGAGAAATTAAAGATATGCTACTCATGGGTGACTACACGTACTCAGATATTATGAAAATGTTAAAAGTACAGTTGCCTGCTGGCATTTACGAGAAACTCAAAGAGAAAGAATGGGAGGTGGGAGATAAAAAGATTAATTGGACCGAAATAGAAGACGAGGAAAATGGACGTACTCCAGGGTTAGGCCTTGGGCCGAAAGCTAAAGCATTACCAGGATTAATTGTACAGGTTTTGCCAAGATTATTGACAATGAAAAAGGAAGACTGGGACGCAATCTCAGCCTGTAAACAGAAACACAATGAAGACACTAGTGATTTTTATTCTAGATTCGAGAAATGTTTTAATATTAATAGTGGCCTGAAACCAAGTAGCGAGTCATACCCGCACCTTTTTGTAACCAAATTAGTCGAGAATTCCCTGCCACAGGTTAAGAACCGTGTATATAAAGTCGAAAGCACATGGCAAGCAAATACGCCATCCCAAATGTTACAAATGTTACAGTACCATCAGAATAGAATTAGAGAAGAACAAGACCACGAACAGAGACGTATGAAGGATACGAAAATGAAAATGTTAGTTGCTCAGTCAGTTCCAGCTGACGGTCAGAAAAAGGGTATGACACAGTCAAATAATACGGCGGCTCCCGTTAAAGGGACATGCAACTATTGTAAACAGCCAGGTCATTATGTGAATGAATGTACGGTTTTGAAATACAATATAGCAACAGGAAAAACTAAAGAGAGACCACGTCAGCCTAGACAGGACCAGGTCCAACACCAAGTTCAGCAGACACAGAACGCCCAGCCAATGCCTGCTCCACAACAGACAGGACAGACAGTAGCGGTACCACGTCCACAGCCCATTGCCACGACACAGCAAGTTTCACAACAGATGTACCAGTATGCACAATCTGATTACCCCGATTATCAGCGATACTCATGAAACAGCCTGGAGAGGGAGGTTGGCTTGCCTCTCATTGAGGTTCCTGTAGATCAAGAGGGTCCTTATGTACATAGTCAAGTATTAGGAAAGGATAGAAAGTTTTTGATTGGCACAGGGGCAAGTCGAACAACAATAAGTCACGATGAGGTTCCAGGGGCACCCCTCTCAGGCTCACAGAATGTTTCCCTTGGATTTTCAGGACAGCCTATTGTTAATGAAGTATCGAAACCTGTTCCCCTAGCAGTTGGTCCATTGTCACGCACTACAGACTTACTACTCACGAAGTCATGCCCAGAAATCTTGTTAGGTATCAAGACACTGAAAGCTCTAGGAGCTGTAATATGTTGTTCTCCGGAAGGAGTTAGACTGTTTTTACGTGACTTCAAAGGTCACTATGTATTACGAGACTTTGATGTCAGATTGAAAAATGTACCAGAACATTTGTGGGCGAAGGGCCCAACTGATGTAGGTTGTATGCACATTACACCATACCGAGTGACACTCAAGCCAGGAGTTGTACTGCCCCGAATCCGACAATACAAGTTACCACTTGATGCTGTAGTGGCTTTACTGGAAATCATTGAAGAGCTCATTGCACAGGGAGTGGTTGTAGAAACCGACTCCAATCTATGTAATTCCCCTATCATTCCGATTCTTAAACGTACTGACCCGAATGCACCACCAGTTTATCGGTTGGTGATTGATCTGCGAGAATTAAATAAATGCATTGTGCCACAGTACCCTGTGGTCCCCGACATCTCATCCTTATTGACTGCTATTGATTCAGAGGCGACGTTCTTTACTGTAATTGACCTCAAGAACGCCTTCTTCAGTGTCCCCATTGATCCGGAGAGCCAATACCTTTTCGGATTCTGTTTAAATGGCCGAAGCTTCAAATTTGCACGCGCACCTCAAGGATTCACAGAAAGCCCCAGCATCTACAGCCAAGCATTGAAAAGACAACTTGACAGTATTCAAATGCCAGTTAACACTGCCCTGCTGCAGTACGTCGATGATCTGCTGATCACCGCTCGTAGCGAACCTGAATGTGAATATGCATCACTGACGGTTTTGCATTTCTTAGCTGACAAGGGACACAAGGTGTCCCCTTCAAAGTTACAATTCTGTGTTCAGCAAGTGGTGTACCTTGGGCACTTGCTGTCCAAGAGGGGGAGACAGCTAACACCTGACCGCATCGAGTTAATTGCACACTTACCGCAACCCACGACACAAAAGGAAGTGCGGGCCTTCATTGGCCTCACCTCTTACTGCAGGCAATGGATTCCCCAGTACGCATTTCTAGCCAAGCCACTTATACAGTTGACAACACAGGAGGCAGCGACTTCGACTGTCCTCCCTTGGACTCAGGAACACACACAGGCTTTTGATGAATTAAAGAAAGCATTATGTCAAGCACCAGTTTTAGCAACACCTTGTTACAGCAAACCTTTTACACTTTTTGTTACCGAACGTGATGGCACAGCATTATCTGTCCTCACACAAGACCAAGCAGGTTCACATAAGCTGTATGCTTATTTTTCGAGTACATTAGACCCAGTAGCCCAGGCTCTGCCTGCGTGCTTAAAATCAGTTGCAGCAACAGCCTTAGCAATTCGACAAAGTGATTCCATAGTGTTAGGACATCCCCTGACAGTACAAGTTCCACACTCTGTGGAGGTTCTTTTAAACAGAACACAGACTCAACACTTGACTATAGCACGACTGACAGGTTATGAATTGACATTGTTCCAGCCACACATAGAAATCAGACGCTGTAACATACTCAATCCTGCCACATTGTTACCCTCGAACATTACCGATCCAGCTCCACATGACTGTATAGAGATCATTAATGCAGTAACAAAGCCCCGACGAGACTTGACAGATGTCGCACTGACTAACCCAGACCTGACACTTTACGTGGATGGTTCATGTATGAGAACAAGCACAGGAGAATTAGTGGCCGCATATGCAGTGACCACTGAAACTGAAGTCAAAGAAACACACCGCATTGATACACTGTCTGCTCAAGCTGCAGAGCTTATTGCTCTGACCCGAGCCTGTATAATAGCCAAAAACAGGAATGTTAACATATACACAGATTCACGTTATGCATTTGGAGTCGTACACGACTTCGGTGTACTCTGGCAGGAAAGAGGTTTCTTGACCTCTCACTGAACTAAAATCCAACATGGTCCCCTCATTCAGGAATTATTGGAAGCAATACATTTGCCATCAGCCATAGCTATCATGAAGTGCAAGGCACATACTAAAGTTACAGATACCATTTCCCAGGGTAACGATCTGGCCGATCAAACCGCGAAACACACAGCTCTGACTCATACACATGCAGCTGACATGACAAAGACAATAGTTCCGACACCAACACATTGCATGACAGTTAAGGATCCCGCTCTAGATGTAATTGATATACAGACACATGCTACTCCAGACGAAATAAAGAAATGGACTGAACTAGGAGGGATCCAAACAGATCAGGGATGGATGACGAAGGGAAAAGCCACATGGTTTCTCCCCGACTCTATGGTTCAGGTTATGATCAACACTGCACACAGTCCAGCACACCTGGGAGAAAAAGCCATGTTAGACAGTTTACAGAATCTCTGGTACAATAAACATTTACGAGCAGCAGCAAAACAGAAAGTGCGTACTTGCATGATCTGTTGTCAGTTCAACCCAGGTAAAAGCATCCCTGTAGAGCAAGGTGGATTCAATCCTCCCGATTACCCTTTTGAAGTCCTCCAGATGGATTATATCCAGATGGAACGATGTTGAGGATTCAAATATGTCCTCGTAATTGTATGCGCACTTTCCCGTTGGACAGAAGCATATCCAGTCCCAGATTACACCGCTCCGACCACAGCCAAACAGTTGGTTCGTGAATTCTTCCCACGATACGGTTTGCCTCGTGTCGTGTATTCAGATAACGGCCAACCATTCTCGTCCGAATTAATGAAGCAGGTTTCTCTCCTGCTAGGATATCAGTGGAAATTCCACTGCGTTCGACATCCCGAGGCAGCAGGTCTCAGGGAACGCCACAATCAGACACTGAAAACACGTCTTGCCAAGATCTGTGCCGAGAAAGGGGTAGACTGGATAGTCGCCTTGCCAGTTGCATTGTTTTACATGAGAATGGTTGCACACTCTAGAACAGGGCTATCCCCGTATGAGGTGGTCTTTGGTAGGCCACCGAATATGTGGGGGACGCCTCTGCCTCGAAAAATAACAGATGTTGATAGTAACATGTTGACAGATTACCTTGCCTCCTTGATGTCTGCACTACAATCTTGTCGTTCACAGGTAGCTGCAGCCTTTACCGACAATACCGAGGTGAAGCCGCACGAGATTACACCGGGGGACCTCGTTTTTGTAAGAAATTTCGACAGGAAGAGTCCGCTGGAGCCCCGCTGGCAAGAACCGAAGCTTGTTTTACTGACTACAAGGACAGCCGTTAAGGTGGAGGGCCGCAAAGGCTGGCTCCACTCGAGTCATATAAAAAAATATAATGGACTGTAGCCAGAGTTAGACTCCCAGCCCGGCCCCATCCTAAAGACTGATTCAACACTCCCACTGGCAGAGAAAACTCCTCAACAGGAGTATCGTTCAAAGTTGAGGTCTAGCAAGTCAGACAGTTTAATTGTTTAAGTCCTCCCCTAGGTGAAGCGGTTAGACAGGTTCCTGACATGTACAAGCCAGACCCCAATAGAGAGAGAGATAGACAGAAACAGCTCAAGAAACGAGAATATTGTAAATCTCTTCGTAGTCATTGTATTGTGACATTATTGATTATGTTTTTTCTGAGTCTTACGATTATTGCTGCAAGTTTTCTGCTACACATGTATTTCCCTATTTCCATACATGCACATTTCTTTCCAAACAGCACTATCAAGCATACTTTCAGCGAATTACCCCCGCATGAGTTATGTTACCGGCTTGCGCTGCGCAACAATACTTTCATCAGTATGTTACATCACTCTCATCAGACCAGCAATGCTACCAATTGTTGGATATGTGGCCGACTTCCTCCCTATCAGAAATACAAGGGAGTCTTGCCCCTCTTCCCGTATCCGTTCACACATAATGGTTCCTGTGGTGCCTGGTTTAGTTTAATAAATTCTTTAGACTCTGAGTCCATAGTCTACAAAGGCAGTTGGGTATGGGGAAATCTGAACACAGTTCTGCATAAAGCATGTTACCCTAACAAGGAGGGTCTTCCACAAAGGACAGGGACCGATCTAGAAAACGAAGTATATGGATTAGGTAATTATACACTTAACCTCATGATTCTGAATGTCCAGTCTGATACAGGACCAGACTTACCCTCTATGTCAGTATTACCCGTCAAAGGCGAATTATGTGTCAGAAAGAATGGTTCAGTACCTCTAGGTCATAGTAAATGTACTACTGTGATCGAATTCAGTGATAAAGGCAAGTCTACATTCAAAGATACCCGACATTCCTATTTCATTTGTGGTCATACAGCCTATATACGTTTGCCACTAGATTGGGATGGGACATGTTACATTGCATTCCTTCTGCCACCCGTTTTTCTAGCTCCACCTGATTATCATAAGAACTCCCGGCTAGTACCTAATAGACACAAGAGAGATCTCCCGATTGTCGACTATACTGAAACGGCATTAGAACAATATACAGATTTCAATAAAGGTTTCTTTCCCTATTTGGGAGCTATCTTCAATAGCAAAGCAATACGTCACTTGACCAGAACCCTCGAAGCAGTAGTGAATGAAACTACTTCCGCCCTAGGCAACTTAACAGAGGAACAGTCTGCTATGAGAATTGTTGTCCTTCAAAATCGTCTTGTCCTTGACGTCATCCTGGCCGATAGGGGCGGAGCCTGTAGAGTCATCGGATCGAGCTGCTGTGTTTTCATTCCAGAAAACGCACCGTCAGTATATAAAGCCATCACACGTCTCCATAAGATTGCAAGTCAGATACATCAGAATCCAGGTACCTGGACTTGGTCCGGTTGGTTCTGGAGCGTGTTATCAGCCTGGGGATGGAAAGTCCTATCCTTCCTCGGAATAGCCCTTCTCATAGTATTCAGTTGTTGCCTATGTATACAATGTGGGCCGGCGATTTGCGGCTTGTGCGCCACATCATGTTTTCCTCATCCCAGTCCACGTTCTAAATCCCGCCTGAAAAAGGAAGAGCAAATGATGTTATATGAACAAATAGATGGACTAATGAGGATTGATATATCATGAAGGGTCCGTAGGGGACAAGGAGGGAATGAGGTAATATACATTTTTATAGTCAATTGTGTCCCCTAACGTGAACCCCACCGTCTCCATGTACGAGCTTAAAGTGCATGTAACTTCCCTCCTCGACCTGCTATGAAGACGCAAATACATTTGCGTCCAACGTTAACATGTCCTCTTTCAGATCCACCATGAATGGATCGATAATTCAGTTCCTAAGTATGCCTTGCCAACGTCTTTTCCTGGTGCACTTTCACGTTTTTCCTAGTCCTGCAGAGCTAGGCCCTGATTTCTGCCATCGAGCCCTTTTCTGTTCTCTGCCTCCTGAAAAGCTGCAACGTGGGATGCCTCCCTGACCTCTGTCCTACTCCCTGCGCGGCGAGCGGTGCCCGGCTCGACCTGCTTGCCTGCCAAAGACAGTATTTTGCCTTCAAGTTATCAGTATAGCCGAGCTCAGCTCCTCGAAAACACATTCCAGTCTAGCAGAATAGATAAACATTTCCCCGGCTGCAGAGCAAAGGGCCCGGCCTCTCTGTCTCCATGCAAGTAATTCATTGCTCCTGTTACCATGGTAGGCCCATGGCCCCTCGCATTACACGCAGACACGTAGTCACATATGCACGCATTAATAGTCAGTATAGAGTAGCCTCTGCCCGAGAGACCTTTTCCTTCTAGATAATATAGTTCCCCAAACACAAGATATCAGATATGATTTAGGAACGAGTCGATCTGACATGCCAGACTTCTGTCTCTTTCCTCTAGTGCTAAATGTCAAGTCCCCTGCACCCTCCAGCCTCACGTCAGTCACACGTCATGCTGCTGCGCGCGCATCCTTGCTACAGATTTCTGCTGACACTGCAAGATTCCACTATGTATCCACCCACTTGTGACACTTTCATGTGACGTTTCTAGCACACACCTCTGTGTACGCCCTCGTGCACGCCTTTCTGTTACGCACATGTGTTCTTATCTCGTTTCTCTCAGCTGTTACGCCTTCTGTATCCATCACCATTATATGCCTTAACTATAAAAGTTGTATTCTGTCAATAAAGTATGCTCTATCCCTTCCTGATCCTTTATGGTGAAAGGAACATGATACCCTGGTTCGAACCATTCCATTTTATGGAATAAAACCCATTTTGAAACTCAGATATCACGGATTTTGCCTCTTATTTTGACTGAGTTATTTTATTGAACTTTATTGCATAGAAATTCAGACGGTAAATATTTATTTACCACACAGTGAGCCTGGCCTTAGCACATGGACTGCTTCAAACGCCTATCCACTATGCATGTAGTCCTCTAACCACCTACACATTTGTCTTTCACACCTTCAATTCCGGAGTCAGTATCTATACACTTCCAGGAAACACCCTCTCACTGCCCTTGCACTCATCTAGTGACCCATTCAGCACCATGTTCTAATCCTTTCACTTTGCCAAAACCCAAACACCTATAAATTCACCCAGGCACTCTCCTTACAGTACTCTAATCATTCAGTCAGTGCCCAAGTACTCATGCAGTGAGCCAGGCCTTAGCACATGGACTGCTTCAAACGCCTATCTACTATGCATGCATTCCTCTAACCACCTACACACTTGTCTTTCACACCTCCAATTCCCCAGTCAGTATTCATACACTTCCAGCAAACACACTGTCACTCCCCGTGCACTCCTCTAGTGACCCCTTCAGCACCATGTACTAATCCATTCACTGCGCCAAAACCCAAACTCTTACAAATTCACCCAGGCACTCTCCTTGCATTACTCTAATCATTCAGTCAGTACTCAAGTACTCATCCAATGACCCAGGCCTTAGCACATGGACTGCTTCAAACGACTATCCACTACGCATGCAGTCCTCTAACCACCTACATACTTGTCTTTCACACCTTCAATTCTCCAGTCAGTATCCATACACTTCCAGCAAACACCCAGTCACTCCCCTTGCACTCCTCTAGTGACCCATTCAGCATCATGTACTAATCCATTCACTGCGCCAAATCCCAAACACTTATAAATTCACCCAGGCACTCTCCTTGCAGTACTCTAATCATTCAGTCAGTACCCAATTACTCATGCAGTGAGCCATGCCTTAGCAGTTGGACTGCTTCAAATGCCTATCCACTTTGCAGGCAGTCCTCTATCCACCTACACACTTGTCTTTCCCAACTTCAATTCCCCAGTTAGTATTCATACACTTCTAGCAAACACCCTGTCATTCCCCCTGCACTCCTCTAGTGACCCATTCAGCATCATGTACTAATCCATTCACTGCGCAAAAACCCAAACACTTATAAATTCACCCAGGTACTCTCCTTGCAGTACTCCAATCATTCAATCAGTACGCAAGTACTCATGCAGTGAACCAGGCCTTAGCAGATGGACTGCTTCAAACACCTATCCACTATGCATACAGTCCTCTAACCACCTACACATTTGTCTTTTACACCTTCAATTCCACAGTCAGTATCTATACTCTTTCAGGAAACACCTGGTCACTCCTCTTGCACTCCTCTAGTGACCCATTCAGCACCATGTACTAATCCATTCACTGCGCCAAAACCCAAACACTTATAAATTCACCCAGGCACTCTCGTTGCAGTACTCTAATCATTCAGTCATTACCCAAGTGCTCTTGCACTGAGCCAGGCCTTAGCACATGGACTGCTTGAAACGCCTATCCAATATGCACGCAGTCCTCTAACCAACTACACACTTATCTTTCACACCTTAAATGCCCCAGTCAGTATCCATACACTCCAGCAAACACCCTGCCACTCCCCTTGCACTCCTCCAGTGACCCATTCTGCACCATGTACTAATCCATTTACTGCGCCAAAACCCAACCACTTATAAAATCACCCAGGCAATCTCCTTGCAATACTCTAATCATTCAGTCACTACCCCAACGCATAGTGTTCCCTAGTGTATGTAGGTGTTTTGTCTGTATTCTAAGTGTCTTTTGCATAACACTGGCTCTAGGACTGGTTAGTCAGTCAGTTACCACCAGTAACTTAACACCAAAGAGAGCCTCCTAGGGGAGGTTTAACGACCAAAACTGCTATGTCCCCTAACTAAACAATTACACCAACAAAGAATAGCAGTGAGTCAAAGAACTAACTAAATAATGTATCCTACAGAAATCAACAAATGTGTTAGAAACCAAGTAAGAAGTCTTGTAAGGGGAAACCTCCTAGCATGAACGAGTTCCCATCAGTCATCCATCGAGACCGCCCTTCATCATCTGGTGTTTCTCTTCCCCTTTTTAAAACTTTCCATGCAGCAGAAAAATTGAATGAAAAAGATAGGACAATTTCCTTTTTCTGATAGGATGTATTTGCTGCATTTTTAATGGTGGCATGTTTTTACCTTTAGCTTGACATGGTGAAGCTAATACTGTTTGTCTCTTATGTATGTTGCACATTTATGTCTTTGAAGGTATTTACACGTGGTTTTCTTGTATGTTTTATCCATGATCTACAGCCCTGAAGAAGTTCCGCCTGACGGAACGAAACGCGTTGGCTGTTTTTTTTCAATTGGAACATTAAAGATTTTGAACACTTTTTGCAATTGCGGACTCAGCGTCATCTCATTTGGAATATTCCTTTTGAAAACAGACTTTATCACCGATATATGGTGCAAATTTGACTGTTGGAGCGGTGCATTTCAAAAGTTGGCTCAATACCAAGAGTACTAGTACCCACAACAGACCGGCAGATGCTATAAACCTAATCTGGGGTGTACCAATAACACAAAACTCAGATGTGAAAAAAGTGTGTCTTAGAGGGAACTGAATAGCAGTGCTAACTAAAGTGAAAGTGATTTAGTGAAAAGAAAAAAGAAATGCTCTAAAATTGGATAGTGATGGGGGAAAAAACCTTTAATATGCACCCCTTCACTCCCAAATCAATAAAAACAGTGCAAATAGTAGTGTAACAAATAACTACCAATGAGAATGTTAGGTCGACATGTTTCTGCAGTCACTCTGAGCCATGCGGTCTCCTGCTGCTTCTTCAGGACCATTAATGCTACTGCTATATATAAAAATAGAAAAATATCAACTGAAAAGTGTGATATGTACTCATCCTCCTGACTTTAAATCACAGGATTCAGCAGGATAAATTGCAGATACGTAAAAAGAAAGACCAAAGAAAGCACAGGTAATAATTATAACAGTGTGCATGGATCATGAAGCAATTATGTCATGAACAACATGCTGGCTCATAAATGCCAGCCACCTATACCGTAAAGTCTGCCAGATGCTCTGAATGTACGTTCTCACTCACCCAATAAATGGAAGGGAACAGCCCCACCTCACCTGGCACCAGCTCAGGTACTGGGTGTACCGCTCTATAGTAGAAGGAAAAGGGTATATTTAGGTATGGGGGAATTATCCCTCAGACTACCATAAATCACTGGTTCCTCGAGTGCCAAATCCAGCGCTACATTCTCTCACACATAAGGTCATCTAAATATTGTCAACGAACGCCTGCCATGATGATAGCGTATTGTTGGCTTCATTAGGTATGCCACTGATCAAGGCGTAACACCATATAGACTGGCTCCGTTAATAACCACCCTCGGGTGATGAACAAGTATTCAAATAGCGCCAGTGCACCTTTCACGCAACCATATTTGGAAAAGTTAGCAAACGGATATCATCATAATTGCATCTAGTTTGATTAAATGCTGCTGGTCTGAGTATACCTGTTGCATTTGTATGCTACTGATCTGAATAAATCACCGTTTCACCTCTTAACGCCGGGCCGTTGTTAAAAAAACTCCCGTAGTCTGGGGTATAGCCTCGGTCTATTATTAAACTGCCACAAGTTCACACAACACTCTGCGCACTGGCTTTACTCAAGAATGCTATTGCTACTTACAGCGCGCAAAACTCCTCTTACCTATCCGTCGGTACACCGGTCGTCCCTCTGGGCTGTATCATGTGGAGGTATCGACACGGTGTACTGGCGGTTACTAAATTGTTTCCGGCTTCGGCGTCGTGCGTGCGCTTGGGAAATGTAGTTCCCATTCTCTGAGACACTATAAATTAGTCAAGTAAACAGTCAATCACACTGCTACTAAATCCTCCATCCAGATGTTTATATATCCACTCATTCTTCAATGCAAATTGCTATATATATATAATACATCTTTAAATAACGAACCAAAGCACATTCACTGGATGATGTCATCAGTGATGCCATTTGAGATGTCATCAGTGATGTCATCAGTTATTTCACTGACCATGTCATGAATGATGTAATATGTGACATCATCAGCAGTGGATTGCGGGTTATAGTTAGCAGAACTAACTATAACGGAGGAATTTCAATGGTTTTGTGCGAGTGAAATGTCCAGCTAACTATAACAGCCCTGAAACCTATGGATTTTTCAGTGAATTTCTAAGCTTTTTGAAATGCTTATTTCTAACTATAACGTGCCTGACACCTATGGTTTTTTCAGTGAAAAAATATATATATCCAACGAAAACTTGCCAGCATTGGAAGAAGCCCACACGGGTAAGTTAAATCTGCCACATGTTTATTGGAAGAACAGCATTATCCATGCAAAAAAAAAACAAGCCTTGCATCAATAGTAGTTCAGCGGACGCGTTTCGTGATATTAGCACTTCTTCATGGGCTGTGATTGTGGCTTTAGGCAGGAGTCAGAGCTTGTTTCTCTCGGCACTAATTATAAGAAATATACAAATGTCCCCGCCCCAATGGGCGTTGTCACCCCCGTGGCTTGCTGGTCATTGTAGTGTTTCGATTCTTACTCCAGTGAGTCGTCTGACTCTTGCCGACAGTAGAGCTCAATTAAACCCCAGTGGGTCGCGGGGCACTGTAATATCGCTGATGCAGCTTCGTTTTTCGGCGTTTTTTCCCCAAGTTAACCATGCCATGAATACAAATTTGAACGTTAAATCCAGGCTTCCCTTTCCAGTTGCACAACTTAAGTGTTTTGTCCTTCATTGAAACCAATGATACATATTTCTGTTTGGGTGTAAATACCTAATCTTAGAGATGCAGTTAAAAATTGCATTGGGCTTTGTTGCCCGTTCCTAGTAAGATAGTCAAAGATAATTATCTGTTTTACAAGCCCTTTCCAGAGCAACACCATTCTCATTAAGGGTTCCCAACTAATGTTGTAAAAGAATAAGTGCCAGGGGCACTCACTGGTTGGGTACTATTCTTTGTTCCAAATCTTTAATCTGTGACCAGTGTTCCCTGATTCCTAATGTCAAAGTTTTTTCAGACTCTCTTTTCCTCTATCTTCTTTCTGGTGATTTCATCTGCTTTGCTCTAGATCAATGTAAGCTGTGACAAAAGAAAGTGTTGGTCCCTGTACATGTGTGCTGGTGAGCCCCACCTGCAACTGAATTTATGATGTTGCAACCCATACATTTACAATGCATGCCTTTACAACGCAGTTTTTACACCGCAACATCCTTTACAACGCATTATTTTACATAGCAAGCCATTAAATCGCATTTTCAGAAACTACCTTTACAACACATTCCATTACATCGCATTATTCCTTTACAGCGCATACCATTACAATGCATACCATTACATTGCATTTAAGGTAAGTGTTGGATAGTATAGGGGTAATAATTACTATTCTAACTCCAGTGAGTGCAACAGTAGGGTAGGAGTTGGATAGTGTAGGGGTAAAAATTACTATTCCCACTCCAGTGAATGCAACAGTAGGGTATGTGTTGGATAGTGTAAGGGTACTATGCGTTGTAATGGGATGCGTTGTAATGACTTGCGATGTAATGCCTGAGTTGTAGTGACATGCATTGTAATGACGCGTTGTAGTGACATGCAATGTAATGGCTGTGTTGTAATGACATGCGATGTAAAGGATGTTGCGATTTAATGACTGCTATGTAAAGGTAGTGCGATGTAATGACTGACTGCGTTAAAGGTTGTTTCCCCCTGCCACCACAAGCTCACATTAAACATTGCTTGCAGCAGTTTGACAGACAATATATCCTGATCATGATTTTTTTTGTGACGTACATATTCACACTGAGATTTGTGCTTGGGCATCAATGGTGTTCGGCACAGAGCTAATGCTGTTCATCTCCTTCCTATGGGGTTGCTCAGCATTTTAACAGAGATGTCTACTGTTATTTTAAGGTTTTTCAAATGTATTACATTGAAATTTTCAGGAAAAGGGTCCTTGAATACTCAATTAAAGGGTACTACTTTAGTTAACATGGACTAGCCAGACCATACAAATGCATTTGCTGCACGGCATTGCCATATTAACGTACATAGAGCCATTGAGCTACACTGGTTGATATTTTGTCTGTAACATTTAAGAAGCATACCCCTGTGTTTAATAACATGTGGACCCGAATATAAGTTTTTTGACCCCATATAACCCCCTGTTTGAGCAGGAATCAGAATTCTGAATTGACTGATAATCCTGCACACGTTGTTACATTTTAGCAGTTTATACCTTATGGAATTGAACAGGGTACAAGAGTACAGTATTCACAGTGACAGATGTGGTGCATTAAGCACCAAAATCTGCATGTTATTCCACAAACAGTCAGACCAAGAGCATTTTTTTCAAGCTCTCTACATCCTGAACCCTAGGAGCCACATTTGATCAATATGGGCAGACCATAGGGGAATATAAAAGTATTTGTTCAGACCTTACATTAAGAATACAATTCTGAAACCTGGGATGTCAGCATAAACACCATGTTGAAATCATGCATATATTAACTGACACATGCTCATTAAATTCACTTCCTAGTTTATGCTTCCACTGCATTGATAAGTAAGCTATCAATTCTTGTTAACAAAAATTATGCAAACACTGGGTACATTACTTTAAAATATGTAATTTGCTAGTCTAGTTTTTCAAGTGTTCTAAAATGTTCAAATGCATACCATTTATATTTATATTTTTAGATAAGGCATGAAATCTACAATGTTTCTACTATACCATGCATTTTCTTGAAAGCTTCCTTCATCTTTTCCAGGGAACGTGTAATTTGTTGAAGGGCTTCTATCAGAGATTCATCATTATTTTCCAAAATTGCATTCACACCTTGAGCAACCCCCTAGAGATGAAAAACAAATGAGATACAGCATAACAGACAAATGATGTAAAAGACATGTAGGTGAGCCCAAACAATCACTATATTCCATACACAAGCTGCGTTGTGTTTCCTATTATCCTTCATTGACTTTTAGGCAGTCCTGCATTATCTTTCACAAACTACCTAAAGGATTGGGAACACACGTCTCCTAGCAATATGCATAAGTAGCTTCTCAGGTGGTCCTTTAGGGTTTTAAGAAAGAATGAGAATGACATTATACTAGCTCTCACAGACAAGGTGTAGGACACTTCTGCAGGTAGAAACAACTCTTGACCAGGTAGTCAGGAGGTAATTCTGCCTAGCGCGAAGCAAGGTAGAAACATGCAGTTGCCTGTGTGATGTAAGATATAAGATAAATGTTTATTTCACATGTGTACATTTGGTTTGTAAATTTTTTATTTAAATCGTGATGATTAACATCATGATTTTCTCTACAAATTGTTTCAGAGGCCACAGTTATAAAACAAGTTAAGACTAGAAAATATGTCAATTATAGACATTTGACACAACTGCAGCGATGAGGTGAAGCGTAGCAGCATGCACTATCCTGCATCCCCACCAAACATCAGACTCTTGCCAATGTAATCTTGTTAATGTCATTGCTCATCAAAATAGTTTCTGCTCTTTAAAACATTAACTTAAGGTCAGGTCCAGTTTTATGTAATTCCGAACTATAGCTTCTTAAGGGGTTCGATTCAACAATAGCACAGACGTATTATCCAAAAACAATAATATACACCGCGGAATATCACTTAAATGGAAACGTTAGGTATTTGTGTGTCAGTATAGGTTTATTATTCGCAAATCACATCTATTTATCTTGACAATGTTTGTATTAATCATGTAATTTACTATGGAGATAAGGACAGTAAATCTGTACGCACCTATACATATTGACTGTGACAATATAATGTTGGCTATATCCTGCAATTAATATTGTTGCAGCTTTTTAATTTTAATCTTTATATTCTGACATACAATTCTTCTAGGGCACTCTCCTGACTCCAATCATTTCTTCTTTTTTCCAATAATATTCTAGAAACTAGTATGCAACAGCTTCGGTAAATAGGGTCTTATAATTGCGATTCATGTCTGACTACACATTTAACATTTTAGAATTTCAGTGGGAGGGACTCACGCACAGCGCGTTTTTAAGATGGCCCCCTGATGTGAGGCTCCGTGCAACGTTGGAGATGCAGCTTCGTTTTTCGGCGTTTTTTCCCCAATTTTCTTGGTGAAAATGGGATACCTGATAAGGGGAATACCTGGTGACTCAAAAGATGCCATTGAATACCATTGAATGGGCTGCATCGTCATGTGACAATTGCAAAAAACACAGTTGATGTACAGAATGCAGAACAAGGTCTTACATTCACCCCAGTACAAAGGTCTGGGCCTAAATCCATCGTTTTTTTGCTCTCCACACCACCCTAGGTCAGACACTGGCTATATGCAAATCAGCCTTGACCCTGTGCCTCATGGGAACAGTCCAGCCCGAACTACAAGCCATGTCTTTCCTAGACCGGAATCAAGCATCCAAGGACCGGTTTCTGGCTATCAGCCTTCTTCAGCCTGGATAGCTTGACTCCAGTGATGTGGAGAGCCTGGGACTCACGTCTGAGCATACCAAGCCCACTGGGGGTGAAAATTGCAAAAAACACAGTTGATGGACAGAATGCAGAACAATGTCTTACATTGACCCCAATACAAAGATCTGGGCATAAATCCATTGTTTTTTTTGCTCTCCACACCACCCTAGGTCAGACACTGGCTATATGCAAATCAACCTTGACCCTGTGCCTCATGGGAACAGTCCAGCCCGAACTACCAAGCCATGTCTTTCCTAGACCGGAATCAAGCATCCAAGGACCGGTTTCTGGCTATCAGCCTTCTTCAGCCTGGATAGCTTGACTCCAGTTTAATGTAGTCCTGATAACGGTGTGTTCAGCCATATCACAGTCAGCTCCAGTGTATATGATCAAAAACCAGTCATATGTCTTGTGTCGGAAGTTTGTATGAGATGTACAGACAAGGCAATAGGCAAAAATGTTTCTAAGCCCTACTTCAGAATGGGACTTTAGGGCTGATTTAAATGTTGGTGGTAAGGATACTCTGTCACAGTGACGGACCATAGGTGTAACCACGGTCAAGACTACTGTGTCTCCACCATGGTTATCCCCTCTGATGGCCTGGCGTCACACCAATATAATTTAGATGGGCGGATATAGAGGTCCGTTTTTCTTGCCCATCACTGCCAGGGAAACCCTGGCATTAAAGGGCAATTAAAACTGTCTAATTCACCCCTTGCCATGGGAGTTAACTCTGATGTACGGGAGGCCTTTTTTTTCCAAATAAAACATTCCCATTCTGGATTTACTTTTTGAAAATGAAAAAAAAAATACATTTGACGGATGGCTCTAGCATACTGATGGAGCCATGAATCAAACGTTAAAAAGCATAGAGTGGCACCACTGTGATGGCTGTCTATTCCAATGCTTTAGAAATGACTGCTTGCTTGGTGGTCATTTTCAATTTAGGTGGTCATAGTACTCTTGGCCTGGGGTCATTAATTCCTCAGGCAGGATAATGGAGATTACTCTGTCCCCCAAATATTAGATGAGGCTCTTTGTCACTGTTTTGAAGAAAAGCGTTGAAATATATTGCAGTCGAAATGCAGAAAGAGACTTAATTGCATTTTGAGAAGACAACAGTCCCCCATCAGGTTACAGCTGAAAGTGTAACCACCACCAGTACTCACATCGGATACAATGGACTTACCTAACTATCTTTGTATTGTCTATAAAGGTTAAGCTTGACATATTGAAAAAACAATCTAGCTAGTAGGTTAACACATGTCACTGGGAGAAGCACTTGTAATAAACATACAATGCCAAAATAAATGTTGACGTTTGACTTTATTACCATAAGCTTGTCTCTCACATAGAGAGCACAGCCACCATTGACTTGGAATGTGAAATAAACATTCCAACCCACATGAAGGAAATGATTCAATACAGGATTGTGAATGATTCCTCATATATTCAAAATGTACGGACATAAATGATTGCACATATCAATACAGCATCCTTCTTTTATCAGACAAAGACCACAGTATCACAACCCAGTCCAAAAGACACAATAAAGTAACTCAACAGGAGCCTACCAAAGGAAACACTAAAAATAATTGAAGTGACCTCCCTAGAAATGTTATATTTGTGAATATGTGCACGGACATTATGAATCCTAGAACGTTTTAGTAGAACAGCACTCTTCCCTCCTTCATCTTTGCAAACAAACTGAAGATATCATGTTCCCCTTCAACAGACCAAGATTTCCCACCTTGACCACTTCCTCAAAACTCCACCTCTTAGTACCACCCATTTACCACTTTACCTTAAATCGTATCCACTTTGACTGGATCCTTAAATACACTCTTTTTCCACCTTCTTGGGATCTTTATTTCGAAAAAGCTTTCTTGGAAAGGGGCGACCACTCGGTCCCCCCGAACGTATGGTCGGGTGCCCCGATCCCCCCGGGAAGCCATTTTGGGCGGGAGGCGTGTCACGGCTGGTATGCCCGAAGCGGCGTAGCCGGGGCGCGCCTTTTCCCGCCCAAGAGGGGTTGTCCTAGACACCTACACTATTGGCCACGCCCTGTAGGCGGTCGGAGGAGGGTCCACGCCCTCCCGGAGAAGAATAAATGGAGCAGCAATCCAAGGAGGCATCCTCTTGTTCCTGTGCTTGGAAGCTGCACCTCCTCGTTGCACGTGAGCCCTTGACGGAACAAGAGCCAATTTTGAAGAATTTAATTTTTGTGTTTCTTCTTTCAGCGAGTTCGAAGCTTTCGGACCTAGACGATGCCTGGCAAGAAGGTCGGAAAGAGGGTTGGAACCGACCAGATGCTTCGTATGCTGATGAAGGACATGGCGGACATGAAGAAGCAGATGGCGGCAATGAATGGTGCGGGTGGACCAAAGAGAGTCATCGGACCAGCATTGCCGGGAGTAGTCCCTAACGGGAGAGGTAGAAGAGCCAAGAAGGGGGCATCGGGTGGGGAGGCCCCGGTTCCCGAACCACCTCCAGCGAACCCGGTCACCCCGACCGAGGCCCCAGTTCCGGTCCCGAACTCGGGACAACCGATCCCTGTGGTGGTCACTCCTGTGAACGGGGAAGATATGCCTCCTGAGCTGGCTGCCCAGTTGGCGGCATGGTTGGGCAGAGAGAATGAGGGGGCCACGGCGGATGAAGCCAGGTCGATAATGAAGCAGTTGCGGCAATCGAAGGATGCTGCGAAGGCACTGTGTCCTCTTGTTTCCCCACAGGTTCCCGTGGAACAACCAGTATCGGGCGTGGGTTCGGCAGCAACAACGGTCACCGCTACCGGTTCAGGTAAGCAGCCACTGCCGATGGCGGGGGAGGGATCGGTCCCCTCGAGGAGGGAAAAAGTCGTTCAACATATCCCGATTGATGTGAAAGAAAGGATTTGGGCGGATAAATATGGGAACATGTTTTCCTTGTTGACCGATCACTATGAGATTGAGCATGTAAAAAACCAGAAAGAGTTTTTGCATCCTAGTGTATGGCGCGCAAAGATGGCGGGTTTCAGAGTAGATGAAACGATCGCCAATTGGGCCAGAGCGTTTGGAATGTTCACTGCAATTATGGGGGAACGTAGGCCTGAATTAATGGTGGAATTGCCTGTTTATCAGACACGTATCATGGAATTTTATGAAACGTACGGGGGTAATCAATGGTGTTGTTATGATAGCATATTTCGTAAGTCCAAGGAGCACGACTCATCTCTGACGTGGGATTGTTTCGACTCCATTTCCTGGCAAAAAATTGAGAGGTCGAGCACGGCGAAGTCGCCATCTTTAGGCGGGAACGGGGTTGAGCCCTCCCGCCCTTCGTTGGGGGCGCCCTTTCGGGCGGGTACAAACAGTGATCAGAACACAAAGAATAATGTCAACCCGGGTAAGAAAGGGGTCTGCTGGAGCTTTAACAGAGGCAAGTGTTCTAGGCCACAGGGAGCTTGCAAGTTCAGGCATGAGTGTTCAGGGTGCGGACAGTCTTCGCACCCCGAGAGTACGTGCAGAGCCAAGACTGGTGATACGGGAGGTAGGGGAGGCGCCAAACAGGTCTGAAATAGACCGAGGGGCGCCATTACCTACCCCTGTTGATATCATGGCACTGATCCCTTGGCTGAACGAATACCCTGATCATATCTCCGCCGGGGTGTTGCGAGACGGTTTCTCATATGGTTTCCGCATCCCGGCGGGGGATTTTCGGGGGGAAGCACAATGTAAGAACCAACTATCGGTTCAGCAGAATACGGCGGTGGTGCAGGCAAAGATTGGGAAAGAAGTGGCCCGAGGTCGGGTTGCTGGACCATATGACATACCACCAGTTGGCGATTTTGTTTGTTCACCTTTGGGAGTGGTCCCCAAAAAGGACCCGGGGGAGTTCAGGTTAATACACAATTTGTCGGCTCCTAGGGGTCTTTCGGTGAACGATGCGATTGACCCGGGAGTTTGTTCGGTGCGGTACGCATCCTTTGATGAGGCCGTCGCCATTTTGAATCGCCTGGGGCCCGGAGCGCTGATGGCTAAATCAGATATCGAGTCAGCGTTCCGGTTGCTCCCAGTACACCCAGATGATCAGCGTCTCCTAGGTTTTAGGTTTCAAGGACGCTATTACATGGATAAATGTATGCCAATGGGTTGCTCCATCTCTTGTGCGTATTTTGAGAAATTCAGTAGCTTTTTGCAATGGGCTTTCACAAGAGCCACGGGTTTTACACATGTTATGCATTATCTTGATGATTTTCTGTTTCTGGGGGCAGCCGGGGATATGGAATGTGCACAGGCCTTGAGGGAATTCTGTAATCTTATGAAGGTATTTGGTGTGCCACTGGCACCAGGTAAGACGGTAGGGCCATCTACTACACTCGAGTTTCTCGGAATTGAGCTCGATTCTGTAGAGGGATGCTTCCGCTTGCCTAAAGAGAAGGTGATGAAATTCAGGGCCTCGCTCAAAATATGTCTCGGCGAGAGAAAAGTAACTCTCCATCAGTTACAACAGGCTGTGGGTCAGCTTAACTTTGCCCTGAGAGTAATACCGATGGCTCGCCCCTTTTCCCGTTCTATCGCACAAGCCATGGTGGGCCTCAAGGAAGGGCACCACCGCACAAGACTGTCAGCAGAGGTTCGCCAGGATATGCGCATATGACTGGCATTTCTGGCGGATTTCAATGGTCGTGTCGTGTGGATCGATTCCCCAGTTTCCTCGGAAGAACTGGGGTTTTGGACCGACTCGGCTGGGAGTGTAGGTTTTGGCACCATATTCGGCAATCAATGGTCGGCACGAACCTGGCCTGAGTGGTGGCACGATAATGGACTCACTGCTAACATTGGGTTTCTGGAGCTGTTCCCTATTCTGGTGGCCTTGGAAACATGGCCAGAGGGGTTTCGGGATCGCTCTGTGGTGTTCTGGTCTGATAATATGACCATGGTTGAGTGTATCAATAGTCAGGCAGCACGCTGCAAATGGATTTTGAGATTACTGAAGGAAATTGTCCTGCTATGTATGAGACTAAACGTCCACTTTAGGGCAAGACACGTGCCAGGGGTACTAAACCAGGCAGCTGATGCGCTCTCTCGTTCCCATATGCAGGCCTTCCGGGGTTTTCTGCCCACAGCGGACTCGGTGGCGGCACCATTTCCCGAAGCTCTCTGGTCTCTCGGTGCCCCAGATTACAAAACCTCATGGGAGAGAGTCTAGCACCCAGGACAAGGAAGGCATATGAAGGGGTGTTCCGTTCTTATTGGTCCTTTTTAGGGTCAGCTAGGGGGGAGCAATGGGGGCAGGAGGAGTATGTCCTGAAATTTCTGGTATCTTTACATCAGGCAGGCAAATCAGTGGCTACGGCCAATAGGCACCGGGCCGCCATTTCTTTCATGGCACGGGCTCATGGCATCCAGGACCCCACATCGTCCTTTCTGGTGCAAAAGGCCCTGAGTGGGTGGCAACGCATTGAGGGTCGTAGAGTGGATGAGAGGCACCCGATAGGTTTAGAAAGGTTGACCTTGTTACTGTCCGTACTCCCTGCGACATGTTCATCTCAATCTGAGACGGTGCTATTCCGGGCCGCTTTTGCGTTAGCATTCCATGGGGCTATGCGGGTAAGCGAACTGGTAGCGAGGAACAAGCAGGATACAGGGGAGGTCTGTGTCGAGAACACATTCGAATAAAGGGGGAGACAATGGTAGTCTCAATAGCCAGGTCAAAGACCGATCAGGGAGCGATCGGGGACAGTGTGGTAGTCCAGCGGATTCCGGGATCTCCCATGTGCCCGGTAAAATGCGTAGAGGAGTATTTAGCACAGAGGGCGGCATCATGGGGGGGAAGCTTGCTGAGGCACACCGATGCCACCCCACTGACTAGGTTTCAATTTCAGCGGGTGTTAACAATGGCAATCGCAGCAGCGGGCTTGAACCCGAGCGATTTTGGGACCCATTCCTTCCGGATAGGGGCTGCGACAGAGGCTACAGCCAGGGGTCTGAGTGTTGAAAAGGTGAAACAGTTGGGGCGTTGGTCCTCTAACTGTTATAAAAGGTATGTGCGGTTGCACATGTTGTGAAGCCTATGTCATGTACTCACGCTTCTTGTTTTCTGTTTGGTTTACAGTTTCGCGAGCAGGCTTTGCGGGGCGGACTGTGCAGTTGACCCGACACCTGGGGACCAGCGGTCAAAGATCACCGGCTGAGGAAAGAGTGGTGTGGGTCGTTGGCCACTCATACGTGAGGCGTGCCGCTGACGTATTCAAAGCAGGTGACATGATTCACGTGGCTGGGGAATACGGGTACAGGGTGACCTTCCACGGAAGGGGCGGGCTCTGTATTGACCAGTTTCAAAGTTTTATTGAGGGACTGTTAGGGCGGACGAGGTCACCGCCATCTGTAATCATAGTGCATCTTGGGAGCAATGATTTGGTGACCGTTGGTCGACGAGTGCTTCTCGAGTTAATTTTGTCCACAGTAAGTTGGTTGGCAAGAAGGGTTTCGGGGTGCACAATTGCATGGTCACACATGATTCCTCGGAAGGTGTGGCGGGGGGCCCTCTCTGTGCCAGCTTTGAACCAGTCAGTAAAGAAGGTTAATAACAAATTGAGTAGGTTGTTCCGCACAGGTAAATTGCAGTGTATTCCACACGAGTGTATCCGGGGGGACCATATGTATTTGGCAGATGGGGTCCATTTGTCCCGGGAGGGAAATGTCTTACTCATAGGAGACTTCTTAGCTTGGTTAAAGAGTTTACGTAACCATGACCTTTACTAGGAGCTTTGTGGGGGGTCCGGATAGCCGGTCAACTATCCGGCCTCCGGCGGTAAGGTCATGATCGGTGAGCAGTAATTGGAAGATCCCTAGAGGTGGGGCGCCACCCATTATGGATGGGAGCGCACGGGGGGAGGCAGCCATTGGCCCCTCACACGGGGAGGCGGTACCCTTCTAAGGATGGGACCGCCGAAAGGGAAGGCGGTCAAGACCCCTCCCTGGGGAGGAGGGGCTACGGGTCCCCTCCTTGGAATTTCCCGGGGCCAGGACATCCGCGACGGCGGATGTGGTAAGCAGTGTGGGGTGGGAGGGGGGTCTACGCTACCTTCTAGACACCTCACACGAGTCCTCGGACGACCACCAAGATGGCGTTGAGTAAGTATGGGCCCCCGTTAAGACAAGGGAAATTGGAAGTTGGCATAGAGGTACAGTCCTCTGTGCGCCCGCCCCTCACAAGTAAGAGGGGGGAGTCTGGTATTAGGGATCTGACACCGGTTACGACCTTGCCGTTGGCCCGTAATGTTAGGATGTACAATTTGAATTTTGAGAAATGCATTTACAGGATGTTTTAGAATCGGCTAGGAGAACCTTTGTATTAGAGATATGTTAAGGTTAGCCAATAAACATCGTAATGTATAAATGAAATTGTACATGATATGAAACTGTTATTTTAATGTTTTAATTTTGTTTCATATTTTAATAAATACGGCCGGGAGGGTAACTCCCTCCCGCCTTCCAAAAGCTCAAGAACTGTATCCGTCTTCCCATTCTTGGGGATTGTGTTGGGAGGGGGTGACGGGTATCCAGGCCATATATGGCACATTTCCACCTCCAGAATCCTAGTATTATGATACTGTGGTAAAAGGTGTTTGAAACAAGTATTGCCGCCAAAGAAATGAAAAAGCACTGGTGAAAAATGTTTTGTGATTTGTCCCTTTATGATTAGAAATAAATATTTGCAAATATTAAAGAGAGGTCACTATTGGACTGCCTTAGAATGACAAACACAGCTCCCCTTCAACAAGAGGATAACCTTCAAGCTCCTCACCGGTAGGGTGTTGAAATATCGATTACAAAAACATAGTTGACATAAATATAGTTGTAAAAATATCGTTTACAAAAATATCGACACCCTATACTTAAAAAGGTAAGTACATAAATATCTACTCAAAAATATCGTTGTAATAAATATAGATGTAAAAAATATCGACTTTTTAAATTAATTACATTTACATTAAATAATAAATAAATATAAGTACTATTAACAAAATACATTACATTACTTTTATTTTTAAACTATTGAAAACAAATTAACTACACTTTTTCATTATAAACTTAATAAATATGTACATATAGATATATTTAACACATTACTTTATATAACAACAATAATACATACATATAATTAAAATATACAATATGTTATTAGTTGAAACATTTGATAGCGTAGGTGTAAAAATTACTATTCCCACTCCAGAGGGTGCAACAGTAGGGAAAGCGTTGGATAGCGTAGGGGTAAAAATTACTATTCCCACTCCAGAGGGTGCAACAGTAAGGAAAGCGTTGGATAGCGTAGGGGTAAAAATTACTATTCCCACTCCAGAGGGTGCAACAGTAGGGAAAGCGTTGGATAGCGTAGGGGTAAACATTACTATTCCCACTCCAGAGGGTGCAACAGTAGGGAAAGCGTTGTATAGCGTAGGGGTAAAAATTACTATTCCCACTCCAGAGGGTGCAACAGTAGGGAAAACGTTGGATAGCATAGGGGTAAAAATTACTATTCCCACTCCAGAGGGTGCAACAGTAGGGAAAGCGTTGGATAGCGTAGGGGTAAAAATTACTATTCCCACTCCAGAGGGTGCAACAGTAGGGAAAGCGTTGGATAGCGTACGGGTAAAAATTACTATTCCCACTCCAGAGGGTGCAACAGTAGGGAAAGCGTTGGATAGCGCAGGGGTAAAAATTACTATTCCCACTCCAGAGGGTGCAACAGTAGGGAAAGCGTTGGATAGCGTAGGGGTAAAAATTACTATTCTCACTCCAGAGGGTGCAACAGTAGGGAAAGCGTTGGATAGCGTAGGGGTAAAAATTACTATTCCCACTCCAGAGGGTGCAACAGTAGGGAAAGCGTTGGATAGCGTAGGGGTAAAAATTACTATTCTCACTCCAGAGGGTGCAACAGTAGGGAAAGCGTTGGATAGCGTAGGGGTAAAAATTACTATTCCCACTCCAGAAGGTGCAACAGTAGGGAAAGCGTTGGATAGTGTAGGTGTAAACATTACTAAATGTATTTACTTATTTATAAAATAACAAATCGTTTTTTTTATTTGATTAATTCTTAATTAAATAATTATTCAATTAAAATGTAATTAATTCACTACATTTTCACTAAAAAATTCCAGTACACACACCTAAAATTAATTAAACAATTAACATAATTAATTACATAATTATTAATCAATTAAATAATTGAAATTAATTAACTATTATTTATTACACTATTTATAATCATTTAAAACATTAATTAATCTATTATTTTATTATATTTAAATTACTTCCCACCCTACTCCCCTATAAACCCACAACCCGCTACGGAACTATTAACACTAAATTCAACATAAAATACATTATTAACTAATAAAATACTACAAAAAATACTACTTTGACAACAAATACTCATTAAAAACACTACATTACTTATAATTATTTAAAAAACGATATTTTTGTAAACTATGTTTTCGTAAACGATATTTATTACAACTATATTAATGTTATCGATATTACTTACCTGTCTGTCGATATTCTGGTCAAACTATATTTTTGTCATCGATATTTCTTCCCGTAGATATTTTTGCGGCGATATTTAGGTTAGTAGATATTTTTACGACGATATTCCTGCTCTGTACCCTCCTCACCCATGCACACAAAGCACTCCACAACATCGGACCAGCATACCTCAACAGTCGACTCAGCTTCTACACCCCCAACCGCCAGCTCGGCTCCACCGACCACGCCCTCGCCACTGTCCCCGTATCCGAAAAATGACCGCCACCGGCAGATCATTTTCCCAAGGCATGAAACACCCTCCCCATCCACCTACGGCAGACCCAAGACCTACTTACCTTCAAAAGACTCCTCAAGACCTGGCTGGCTTTTCGAACAGTAGCAGCATTCCCCCCACCCCTCAGCACCTTGAGACCCTCACGGGTAAGTAGTGCGCTTCACAAATGTTTTATTGATTGATTGATTGATCGATTGATTATACATGTTATACCCCGACAAAAATATGTGTATTCCTTAGAATAATCATTTGCTCATTGTTCCAATACAAGAGCCATACAGACATCAGTTTTCTCCATCAATCACCTCATCCAGAATCTCGTTCTACTGAATAATTCTTCAACAATCACAACAGTAGCGGTCCGCAGTAGGTGTTTCTATAGGGCGGTGACGTGGGCAGGAGGAGGGGCAGGGTGGGGGGAAATAATGTATGGATTACGGAGTTTTACAGGTAAGTAAACATTTAAATACATAAAACGAATTTCGTTGCGCACACTGCATCACCAAATGTGATGCAGTGTGCGCAACGAAATTCGTTTTATGTATTTAAATGTTTACTTACCTGTAAAACTCCGTAATCCATACATTATTTCCCCCCACCCTGCCCCTCCTCCTGCCCACGTCACCGCCCTATAGAAACACCTACTGCCGACCGCTACTGAATCACAATCAGAATTTACCTTCATACAGACCAGCGGAAGTACCTCCATTAGGGTAGTGAGGCGTTTACCACCCTGCTGCGAGCACAACAAACATGAAAAATAAAATGGTAATACAATGATTTCATTACAGTTTCATTTTTCAGTGCAGCCAGCCAGCCCAAGCCAAGTGTAGGAGCGGGACCGTCCCTGCTGACTAGCAGCAGGGGAGGAGGAGTGGTGTAGACCTAAGGCCTCATTACGACCTTTCAGTAGAGGTGCGCGCAACCACTCCACCAAAGGCAGCCGCTGCATGCCAGATAACTACTTTTCAGTGATGTGCCGGGCAGGTAGAATTGTGGTTCCCCCTGAGGTGCCCTTTCAAAGGCGGCAGTGCATTTTAAAAAGGCACCGCAATGGGAACACCTCACAAGGTTCCTGCACGGCATGGAGTCAAAAGTCCGTGGCATGTAGGAGCCTATATGCATTCACACAGGAGGGCACATGTTATGCCCCCCTGTGTGAATCCACATATGTTTGAGGCATAGGGGGCTTCAGTAGGGCCTCCTTTGTTTCCTCTCCATGAGGCTTTTCATGGTGGTGGACCATCAGGAAAAGCCTGGCTGACCAAAAACTCATAATATGCTTGGGGGGACTGTGGCGATCCCGCCAAGCATTTTCCGGCCTCTGACCATCGCTACTACGTCGGGGAACAGCAGCTCCCTGGCAGAGCTCAAGGTCCTAGGGCGGTCCGACTGCCCAAGCCATCATCGGGCGTTGGGACCGCAGGTGCAGCAGTGGCTGGATTCGCCACCACCGCACCACCATAAGTCTGGCAATCCTCAGACTGCCAGACCCATAATAGGGGCCTTAAAGTATAAAGTATGCATGTCACTTTCGCCGGCGGTCTTGCGACGGCCAGCGAGGCATGCAAACTTTAAACCTCTCCACTGAGCTGTCTTAGACAGCTGGGTGGAGAACAGGCATAGGCCACCAGTGCCTGTAGGAGAGCTGAGCCAGCCTACTCTAACCAATCCTGGCACTACACTCATGCTGGTTAACTGCATGGGAGCAACATCTGAATTGGTTAGAGTAGTTGGCTCTAAGAGACCCCTTGCTGCCTTTTTGATGGACTGTGAGACCGGGACCAGAGAGGAGTAGGCAAATACGTTTTCGTTTTCTTTAATATACTGTTTATTTTCAAGTACCAATTGTCTCTACATGTGTGATGTCACACCAGTTAGCAACATTTCTCCAAACAGGGCTTTTTCCACTTTCCTCTTTATGGAAAAAATATTTACATGTCGAACTTGCATTTGCAGTCGGAGTTTAGGAGATGCTGTTGGCGTCCCACCAACCAACCTTCCCTCCCCCACGGCCCTGATAGGTATTCTCCGATGATGCTCAGTTGTGTGACTCTAATCACAGGACACACAGAAGGGAAGCTGAAACTGCAGCAAATTCTGGGTGAAGTTGGGAAACCTCCTTCAAACCTTGACTCTGCAACATGAAGTATACAGCGGGCTGCGTGCTGGCAAAGGAAGGGCTGAAGCTTCCTATTAAGATGAAGAACAGTTTGATACTAAAATACAAATGTATTGCGCTACTCGGCTAAGGTGATTGGAAATAGCCATTCTAGTACCCTCAATGCTGTAATAAAGGTGTACGGTCTGTTGCCCAAAAAAAATTAAAAAAATTAATAAACACTTTTTTTTTGCTATAGTGAACGCTAGAATCCTACCTTGTTCCTAAGTACATGTGGCAACCTGAGCCCCCTTCCCTTCCCCATCTAATCGGAAGTATTGACAGCCTAAAGACTGGTCAGGCCAAACAATCACTGAAGAGGGGAAATAATCCTGGACTGAACTAGTTTTACTTTACAGAGCAAACAACTTTTTTATGGTAATTTCTTTGCCAGAGGATTTTTACCATTATTTAATTCATCCACTTGATTTCTCCAAGAATCTTAGCATTATCTATGTGAACTTACATGTTATCGTTTCAGCAATTTGTTCATGAAAAAAAACATATTGTAAAGAAATATACATTAGCACACAGATGTACTGTTTATGACCTATTTGAGCGGAGGAGCATTGCTCAAGAGCCTCAGAGCCGAAAAATAAAATGGTTATAACGTTTATTTATTACCATTTTATTTTTCAGCAACTCGTACTGAAATAAGTATCAGGACGGGACGGAGCAAGTACTGCCAAGTTGCAGCAGCAGGGAGCTGTGCGCTTTAAAATGTGCATGTCTCTTTGGTTGGCCATCTTGGGCCGGCCAGCCAGACATGCACATTTTAAAGTTCTCCAACCTAGCTGTCTTATACAGATGGTTTAGAGAAAGCACAGGCCTCTAGTGCTCTTATAAGTGCTGGGAGAGCCAGCTCTATCCAATCCTGGTGCTGCTTTCATGCTGTTAAAACAGCACCAGGATTGAGTAGGGCAGTTTCCTGCATCACAAGCTTTCTGGAAAACTCCTGAAGGGGGATGATGTCACGCTGCAAGAAGGTAAGTGAATACATTTTTTTCTGCCCTTTCAACCCCCGCCCGCCTCACCATCCTCGGTACAAGCCAGCTGCCACAGGCTTATACCTGACAGCATGTGAAACTCACACTGTTTTCTGCGTCAACTTCAGAGCTCTTAATCGTGGCCCATTATAAACACTGTTTATAATGGACCACGATTTAGAGCTTTGGGATTTTGCTTAAGGGTATTTCAGGAGTGCCCGCCTGATCGCCCAACCACTTGCAAAAGCAATCAGCCGCTACTGCTACAGACTAGAACCTCCAGGTTACAGCACTTCCCATCTACATTTGCAATAACCCCTTCATACTACCGTCTATGCTGTTTCTTTGCTTATTCATGGTAACACCAATCGCTTGCTCTCTAGTGCTACTATGCTATAGAAGGAAGGAAATAGAAATACTCCACCTTAATACCAGGGATTGCCTCTTTTTCAACAAGTAAGGTAACCAGAATAAATCCTCTCAAACTTTCTCCTCCAGGGAATGAAATTATGGGGTCCAGGTTCCTATTTAAGAAAAAGATTACAGGCTTCTTTAAAACTATCCATGAAGATATTACAAATCACAATGTAATATTAAAATGTCATGCTACCTTTTTCAGACAACCTACTGAGGGCCATATCACAAACGGCTTCACTGGTTTAGCAGAGAGCCCTGCATCTGGTGTTATGTACCATGGTTGGACTGGCCTATAGGACAGTCAAGCAGTACTTGGCAAGCTGGCTCACAGGTCAGTTTGGGATCCATGTATTGGGCTGTTTGCTGGCCTTTTTTATGGTCTGCTGGACCAGGTCTACTGCTGATGTCCCTGATATTAAAACAAACATTGCAAGCTCAAATTTATTCAATCCTACATACCATGTAAAGCACTTATAAAACATGGGCCCAATTCACAAAGATAATGTAAGTTTACTGTTTTTTTGATATTCACGAACTGCTAATTAGTTTTACTAATAGTAATTTTATGGCTGCGGAGACTCCACACATATAAAAGATAGGCCTCTCCTTAACCCAACATGCTCTGTACAATCTGACAGACCTTTCAGTAAGAAAAACAACAAGCATTTGCAATGCAATAGGTCTCGAATTAGGAAAGTTTGAGCTATTGGTACTGTAAATGACACATTTTTTATTTATGTGTTGGTTTTGAAAATAGCGAAATTAATAGCTTTGTCATTTACAATGCCAATAGTTTTAACTTTCGCATATGTGACACCTATAGCATTTGTAATGCAATATGTGTTGTATTTACGTGACCAAGATGTATTGATATTACAAATAAAAATGGCTTTAAATTTTTTTAAGAATTAATACTGAAATAAAAGTTATTGTAATTTATAATGGCAATAGCTTTTGTAAATATTTAAAGATTATGTTCATTGTATTTTATTGTGGCAGAAATCCAAGAACAGAAGTGAAATATTAACATCTTTTTGTGACATTTGTAATAAAGCTTGAAACATTGAGAGAACATATTTGAACCAGTTGTTGTTGAATGGTTGCACATATTGATGCTGTGGTGGCGCTAAGTGATGTTGTCGTGGTGACGAGTGATGCTGTGGCATTCAATGATGCTGTGGTAGCGCATAGTGATGTTGTGGTGCCCCTGAGTGATGCTGTGATGCCCCTGAGTGATGCTGTGGTGGTGCTGAGTGATGCTGCAGTGATGCGATAGCTAGATAGAGTGAGTGCGATAGATAGAGTAAGTGTGATAGATAGATAGAGGGAGGGCGATAGATAGAGGGAGGGCGATAGATCGATAGAGGGAGGGCGATAGATAGAGGGAGGGCAATAGATAGATAGATAGAGTGAGGGCGATAGAGTGAGTGCGATAGATAGACAGATAGATAGAGTGAGGGCGATAGATAGATAGACAGATAGATAAAGTGTATTTATGTTGCATTGAGTAGAGTGTAAGTATGAGGTGTGCAATTATGTTGCATATAATTATGTGGCACTGAGTGGTATTTGGAGTGTATTTTCCATTGCAGAGTGTGTGAGGGTGCAGAGTGTGTGAGGGTGCAGTGTGTGTGAGGGTGCAGTGTGTGTGCGGGTGCAGTGTGTGTGCAGGTGCAGTGTGTGTGCAGGTGCAGTGTGTGTGCAGGTGCAGTAAGTGTGCGGGTGCAGTGTGTGTGAGGGTGCGGTGTGTGAGGGTGTGGTGTGTGAGTGTGCGGTGTGTTAGGGTGCGGGGTGTGAGGGTGCGGGGTGTGAGGGCACAGGGTGTGAGGGTGCGGCGTGTGAGGGTGCGGCATGTGAGGGTGCAGCATGTGAGGGTGCAGCGTGTGAGGGTGCAGTGTGTGAGGGTGCAGTGTGTGTGTGTGAGGGTGCAGTGTGTGTGCGGGTGCAGTGTATGTGCAGGTGCAGTGTGTGTGCGGGTGCAGTGTGTGTGTGCAGGTGCAGTGTGTGTGCGCGGGTGCAGTGTGTGTGAGGGTGTGGTGTGTGAGGGTGCGGTGTGTGAGGGTGCAGTGTGTGAGGGTGCAGGGTGTGAGGGTGTGGGGTGTGAGGGTGTGGCGTGTGAGGGGGTAGTGTGTGTAAGGGTGCAGTGTGTGTGAGAGTGCAGTTTGTGTGAGGGTGCAGTGTGTGTGTAAGGGTGCGGTGTGTGGGGGTGCGGTGTGTGTGTGGGTGTGGTGTGTGTGGGTGTGGTGTGTGAGGGTGCGGTGTGTGTGAGGGTGCGGTGTGTGTGAGGGTGCGGTGTGTGTGGGGGGCGGTGTGTGAGGGTGTGGTGTGTGAGGGTGCGGTGTGTGAGGGTGCAGTGTGTGAGGGTGCGATATGTGAGGGTGCGGTGTGTGAGGGTGCAGTGTGTGTGAGGGTGCAGTGTTTGAGGGTGCGGTGTGTGAGGGTGTGGTGTGAGGGTGCAGTGTGTGTGAGGGTACAGTGTGTGTGAGGGTGCAGTGTGGCTACAGACATGATCTATCAGCCATAAATAGGACCAGACAGCTGTGCTCAGATCTTAAAGGGAGCAAACTTTCCAATGAATGAAGAAAATAACAAATAAGCTGTGTGTGAGGGTGCAAAGTGTGTGAGGGTGCAGTGTGTGTGAGGGTGCAGTGTGTGTGAGGGTGCAGTGTGTGTGAGGGTGCAGAGTGTGTGAGGGTGCAGAGTGTGTGTGTGTGGGTGCGGTGTGTGTGGGTGCGGTGTGTGTGTATGTGTGTGCGGTGTGTGTGTTTGTGGGTGCGGTGTGTGGTGTGTGAGTGTGCAGTGTGTGAGGCTGCGGTGTGTGAGGGTGCGGTATGTGAGGCTGCGGTGTGTGAAGGTGCAGTGTGTGTGTGAGGGTGCAGTGTGTGCGTGAGGGAACAGTGTGTGCGAGGGTGAGGTGTGTGAAGGTGCAGTGTCTGTGAGGGTGCAGTGTGTGTGAGGGTGCAGTGTGTGTAAGGTTACGGTGTGTGAGGGTGTGGTGTGTGAGGGTGTGGTGTGTGTGTGTGAGGGTGCAGTGTGGCTACAGACATGATCTATTAACCATAAACAGGACCAGGCAGCTGTGTTCAGATCTTAAAGGGAGTAAACTTTCCAATGAATGAAGAAAATAACAGATAAGCTGTGTGTGAGGGTGCAGAGTGTGTGAGGGTGCAGAGTGTGTGTGTGAGGGTGCGGAGAGTGTGTGTGTGAGTGTGGTGTGTGTGTGGGTGCAGTGTGTGGGTGCAGTGTGTGTGTGGGTACAGTGTATGGGTGTGGGTGGGTGTGGGTGTGTGCGGTGTGTGTGTGGGTGTGTGTGGGTGTGGTGTGTGAGGGTGCAGTGTGTGCAGTGCGTGAGGGTTCAGTGTGTGAGGGTGCAGTGTGTGAGGGTGCGGTGTGTGAGGGTGCGGTGTGTGAGAGTGCCGTGTGTGTGCAAGGGTGCGGTGTGTGTGCGAGTGTGTGGTGTGTGTGAGGGTGCGGTTTGTGTGAGGGTGCGGTGTGTGTGAGGGTGCGCTGTGTGTGAGTGTGCAGTGTGTGTGAGGTTGCGGTGTGTGAGGGTGCGGTGTGTGAAGGTGCGGTGTGTGAGGGTGCGGTGTGTGAGGGTGCGTTGTGTGAGGGTGCAGTGTGTGTGAGGGTGCAGTGTGTGTGAGGGTGCAGTGTGTGTGAGGGTGCAGTGTATGAGGGTGTGTTGTGTGAGGGTGGACAGCATCAGGGGAGGTTCTCATCCCTTATGTCTCAGACGTGAACAACCACCTGGATAATTCAAGCAATTTCTGGTGCAACCCTGGCGTAGCACAGGTACATTCATTCCCAAATGGCAGAGTGGGTTCAATGAAGGTTCTTAATATCAAGGCACTATGGAACCCTCCTGCGGTTACCGTTGACAATACACTCATGTCTTTAGGATGTCCCCATTATGAAAGTAATATTCAGGACAATATTCCCCCAGAACTGGGCTGACTGAAATGATTCTCAAACATATAAGGATGCCTGACCAGCTGAAGCCCCGTTCTGTGGTTTCCCTACATTTTGACTAAAAGTGTGACTTGTCCCAGCAAGTAGGAAATGGGACTGGGAACCTATTATGATCCTGTTCTGCCTGCACCTGGCCGCTTAAACGGTAGCTTCCGCAGACTATCACATTCATAGATCAAGTGATAAACGTATGAATGCGATTGCGTGTGAATGGGGGTTGAATCGTGCACTCTTAATGGGAGCGAACGTGTGAAGGGATGATTTGAACACTGGGTTGTGAAATAGCAAATAAAATACACGTGCAACCAAGCGTACACATACAGACAGATGCGCGTGTGCGCGCGCGGAAACAGACACGAGAACAACAGAGGATGCAGAAGCATAGTTTGCAGCAGGAGTGGACAACGGACTCAAAGAATAAAAAACCAGGTGGTGCTAAATGAGCTGCTCAAGGCTCACCCTAGAAGATGTGTTCAGTCAGGGCTACTGTACTGGAAAGCAATGACTCCTGTTTAATTCCAGGTCACGTAGGATAGTTACAATTAAGCCAACTAAATAAAACCATTCTACTGAGGTTTCTAAAATGAGCTGGGTAACAATAACATATAGTGCCAAGAATCCCCGCGTGCGCATACTCTTTACAAATACAGGTGGTTATGTTACCATAGAGAGTGTTTGTATCCAGCTCTCACAGAAGACTGGGTTTGTAGAGTTTGTGGACTGGAACTGTATCAATTTAACATATTGTGCTCACTAAGGTGAGTATAGAGGTTTTGAGGTCCGTGGTGACTGTTTTGATGCACTGTAAACTGAAAACAAATGTAGTAAAAAAAAATCCAGAATAAGGTAAGTAATAATTAAGTATGGTTTGCGACGGTGAGCTTTTGGCACAATGTTAACGAGGTTGTAATTAAACTTTACTTATGTATTTGGATACATTCTGTCGTAATCTACAAGTTCTGTTTTTGTAACTTTGCATACAAAGTACGTTTTGAGTGTTTACAAATGTCAAATTAAAAGAAAGAAATGAAAAAGAAAAAAAACACAAGAAGGAAAGAAAAGATAGAATCCTCTTTGGTCTTTCAGGGGAAATAAACACCTATAGCTACATACTGTAGTATGTAACTACTGCAGCAGACCAGGTTCGTTTAACAACCTTCTTCCAGTGATGCTGGTCTAATACTAAAGCAAAACTGACACCTCAGCAGTGACCCTGCAAAGAAAGGATATCAAGAACTCCATACCATCACTACTAACACACTAGCGACTCATCATCAACTTAGCCATCATCACAGCCCTTCTGCTGCCTCCCTAAAACATGGATAACACGACTAAGACCCAAGCCGGTCCACATGCACTCAACGCCACAAAGGCATCCCTTACGGATCAGTCCACTGTGGCATCCTATCATCAGACCTGTGGCATGCAAGTATAGATGTGCCTGCAAGACAAAGGCTAGTTTGGCTCACAACGACAGAACACCAGCAGCTAGCTCCCCTGGCACCAGGCTCACGGTTTTCACAAGGATCTGCTGTGCCCACTCAGTGCACAACCGAGAGCCCACGCAGCAAAAGGATTGTTCTCTCCCTCTTTAACGTGGACAGGTAGATACATGAGCATCAAAAGGGGCGTCCTGCTCACTTTGCTAGAGAGACATTACCTTCTGCGGGTGAATCCTTCCTCCATGTTACTGCACTGCCCGACTCCACAAAGACAGATATCAAAGGCTACACATATGACTTTTGACACATGTTGTGGTATTTATGCATCTTTATAAAAATGCAATGTTCGGCTCTTGGCCCTTTGTTACCACAGTATGTTGAATGTTAATAGACCAAATGGCTGCCATCCCTAGAAACAAATTTGGGAGCACAAATTTCATTTTAACGTAATTCGAGGAAAATGCGAAACCCACTTCTGAATAATCACACGGAAACTGGTGAGTGCTATTTAAGAAAGGGTTTCTCAATATCATGTCTACTGCAGCTGCTCTTTCTGCGCGCCGGACCACGAGCACTATCAAATAATGATAAAGAATCGGACCTGCTCTGAATATATGACGTGCTGCGATAGGCACACTCGCTACCAGCAAGAGTGAAACAGTGAGAGGTATACACACATCTGCAAAACAAACAGTCTGTCCAAGACCTGCGAAAGGCAAATTTGACAATTAACGAGGTAAAATAATGCAGCTATAAGCAGAGGGGAGGGAGGCCCCCCAGCAGCTCCCCTCGCTGGCTGCTGAATCCGTGGCTTTTGGGTATCAAGCACCGATCCCATAATTCAATCAGAGGCCTCTACGTGCAGGCAGCCTTAATGTGCACAGACACCACACCTGTGTCAGAGGCAGGCTCGCGCCTTTCATCACAGCCTCCCAGTTAGCCTCTGCTGCCTGCGGGCGCTGCCTGCTGCGGCACACCAGTCCGGGTGCCTGGCGCGGGACCCTGGTCATGTGAGCACTAGACCTTTCCGCGCTAACTTTGTTACAGGCAGGTTCATATGCATGCGCGTCTGCAGAGGGGGCTCTGCGTGTCGTGTCCGCTCCCTACCCTCAGGCCCGGCGGCCCCCATCCCTGCTCATCAGTGGAGGGCATTCAATGCTAGTGCGCACAACACACCCGTAAAATGTGTACATGTTTGTTTGTGTGGGCCCAGTAGTGTAAGAGTCATACGTGCTAAGAGCCATACATGCGCCTGCCATTAGATGTACGAATGCGTGTACTGGTTATTCACCAGACATGCCGAAAACCTCACGCAGCAAAAAAAAACAAGCAGTAATCAGCTTCAAGATTTGATCAGCGTGCATTTTAAATAGCAGTGTGAGTCACCTGTATTCTCTCCACAGCCACAGCGTTAGGTCACGTGAAAAAACAAGATGTATGCGCGCACTCTTGAAAACGAAATTTAGCGTCTTCTGCACGAATCAGCGCCTACGGAGTACCCGGCCCGAGTAGCAGTGGTGACGAGGGGCTCCCATGCCCGAGGGAGAGCCCCGCGGAGGCTACAGAACACCGGATTGGCGGTGAGTGGGACTGTATGCGGGAGCAGGAGCGGGGGAGGGGCGCATGTGTGTATGTGTGTGAGCGCGTGTGTGCGTGCATGCGTGTGTGTAGGTGCGCTGGTGTGTGTGTGGGGGGGTCTCTGTGTTTGCGTGTAGGTGCGCTAGTGTGTGTGTAGGTGCGGCGGCGACGGGGGTGTGTGTGTGCCTGTGTATGCGTGTGGCTGTGTATGTGTGTGGCTGTGCGCATGCATGAGTGTGGCTTCGCGTGCACGCAGTCAAATCCAGCGAGGGAAAGCGCGTGGCACTTTCTTGTCCTTCATTCCCCCGAGTCAGCCAGCTATAAGTCTCCACCTGGACGCATCCCTTCGGATGCTAATTCCAGGCTCGACCTAAAAAGGAATATACAACAATTTCATTGTGTTTCACAATATCAACATTAAGAATTATTGTGTATTGTATGGTGAAACAATGGAAGAGAGCATTCCCCCTTCACAACTCAGAAGGAAATGTATATAAAGTTTGCAGACAGGAATCTGTCTTTGACAAACAGCTTGCACTGTGCAAGTTGCATACAGAACTATGAAAGGCAGCACACTTTATGATTTCACTGTTTTGATGTCTCTGTTTTATGGGCACAGCATCCCATGTCCTTTTAAAGGGCAGTGTGAAAAGTGGACTATTGATTGGAGAGGATGAGTGTCCACCAAAAGTAATAATGTGAGAAAGTAGTTTAGTAGTTGGGGTGGATTGATGCCCACCACAAGTAATAATTTCCACAACCACAGTCACCTGGTTGGATCAAGGCGTAATTTGAGGGCGACCGTGAGGGAGCGCAAGTCATATGCAAAACCTAAGTTTGACCCAGTCAGAATTTTTACTGTCTGATTTAGGAGCATATTTACAAAGAATTAGCATAGGCCAGTTTAGCAAGTCATTCTAACGTGCTGCCCTATGCCAATTCAAAAGAGCAGGAATGCACCGTATTTGCAAGATATGGGGCATTCCTGTTGTTTCAGCCAGAGCCACCGCACACTTAGCAGCCATGCACCAACGTAGGCACTCTTGCACCATGGTGCAAGGGTGTCTACATTGTTGGAATTATTATTTTTGTGCAGGAAGGGGCATTATTGTTTTTGTGTAACAAAGAGTGCCGCCAGCTCCAAGTCAACAAATTTCCGTTTTATTGTCAGAAAGCGGACTATCTGTTCCACGGTACTTATATTGAAGACAAATCCTGCTTGTAAATGTGACACCTTTTTTGACCTAATCCAATCCCAAAGCTAATTTAATAATTGTTTGCTGTAGGTTTTATGGACGTTGTCGATGAGGCTTATGGCGCGATAGTTGACTGGATCTTGCCTTGAGCCCTTTTTTAAATCTGTATTATTTCAGCCCCTATCCAAATTTAGGGATAGGGGCTCCCACTGCAATAGCATTTGATAGAGTTTTAATGTAGGGAGCCCAAATCTGTGGTTCCGAGCATAACAAGTCTGAGGTGAGCCCATCTATGTCCGGAGTTTCCCCCACTTTTTACTCTTTCAATGCTTTATTAGATTATTTGATAGAAAAAACACTTAGTCCTTATTATTATCAATACCGGTTTGTCAGGGATCTATACTTGCAACAGGTGCCGACAACAGCGATTCTGCAGAAAGAGCCTTAAAATGCTTACCCCAGACCCCTGAGGCAATATGGAATTCCGGGTGAGCATGGTCTTTATGTCCCCTATGGGTAACCAATGCCAGAATGTTCTGGTATCATTCTCATTAGCAGCAACCAATAAATCCTCCCATGCTTTAGCTTCCCAATGTGTTTTACTTGGTTATATTGCTCTGGTGTAGTTCCATCTAGCTGATGAAATAGCAGATCTCACATTGCTCTTTAAGGCTCCAATCAGAGCAGCTTTTGCCTTTTACAGGTATCATCAAACCATTCATGTCATTTAGGGGAGTGTCTGCGAAAAACTGCATTTTTTGTAACAAATATTTTCGGATTGGAAAATAATACATGACTAATAAAACAAGGGGGATCTTTGCAGGTATTAAACTAATGTCTTACCATAAATGTTAACTTACAAATGCCTCATCCTTTACAATGTCCACACATTATACATTGCGTCTATTGTTAGTCAAGGTGATTGTATTGTAAATGGATAACTCAGTGTGAGCACTAATGCCATTTAGCTTTTATGTTTCAAAAAGATAAGTTTATTGAACACAAATGGATATACATCAATACTTCATGTATTTAAACATCAACAATTACATAGAAAACAATCAAAGGGGAAAATGATCACTCTATTGGCGATCTAGAATCTCCATATTCATCAGTTCATAATATCTATAATAATGTAGTCAATGTTGCTACGGTAGTCCCCCACTCTGGAATGATGGATTAGCTTCAGGGTCCGACTGAGTCCACCAGTTACATGCTCATAAACCATGGGTAAGTACAATGTCAGATATGTTAAGATTCTTATTTTTAGAGGAATACAGGGGAATTCCCCAGCATTCATCTTCAGGCTGTATCAAGCAAGCAGAGGTCGTATGTTTGAAAACTACAGTTAAAATCCCCTGCTATTACCTTATAAAAGCCTGACCTTAAATCTTCTGAAAGAGAGTCCACGATGTTCATTGCTTGAGAGGATTTATTACAAGAGGAAGATCAGCTGTAAATTCTCACAAAGAGATAGGGGCTCCCCTGCTTGGGAGTCAATATTAATACAAGAAGGTCCGGGGAGTTAATGTCAATAGAACACTAAAGTGATACTTTAAGCCAGAAGAGGCCGCTCGACAGCCTCCCTGTTTTAGAGGGAAAGGTTTCACCACTAAAAGTCATATATCTCAGCTTGTGAACCTTATCAACTACCCATGTTACTTGATAGAGACAAATATGGAACCGCTCAATGAATCGATCCCAATCGTCAAAAATCCGCTTAGGATTTATTCCTTTGATGTTTCAAATCAGTAGCTGTAGGCCAGCTGACAGAGAGTGTCTCATGTTTGAAGTTAGATGATTACATATGCTATTGGGTTCTGGAATGGAAATGGACCTCGTTGGTGGATTGGCTGGGTAAGGATAAGATCATTCCTCACTGGAGGAAGTAATACTATTGGAGCTTGGAATGTTGTTAAATTGAGAAGCAGTCACAGGGACTAGGACTGGGGGAGCAGTGCCTGGTTCGAAAAAAGCAGGATACTGTAGCAGTCAATCAACTTCAATCCAACCACTCTCAATGGGAGTATCTAAAGTGACAGCAGCAGTCAAACCCTTAACACAGACTAATCCGCCAGCGGGTAAACCCCTGTCCACCCCTCACTGCCCCTTAGCTTTGGGACCCACGGGAGGCCACAGTGTGAATTGAATGGGGGGGGGGGGGGTAGTATGCAAATCTGGTGAAATCAAACACTCCACCAGAACTTTAGATCCTAAGTTTAGCTCAATGTCATCCATCGGAGAAAAGAAACACTTCCATTGACAATGTCTGAAATATACCATAGAAGAGCAATGCCTATTTCCAATAAAGGACTTTGTTCTTCAATGAAGATCTATCTTCATATGCACAAGAAAGTAATATTTGGAACCATCAGAATTTAAACAGGGTGACCCTCCTGAGTTCAGACATAGTTCCAGCCTCCAATAGGTGGGCCTTCTTTCTGATAGGTGGAACTAGTTGTTCCAGAGTTTACTGGGGGCGCCTGGATAGATGAGGAAAAACCTAAAGGCTGGCATATGGACGATAAAAATCACCACTGTGTGGCAGGACACTTGAGTTTGCGAATGGGACACTAGTGCAAAATATGTGGAGTGGTAGGCAAACATGGGGTATGATCGTTCTGGAGAACGGGGACAAGTGTTTTTGGTCAACATGGACTCTCGAGGGTCCGCATGAACTCCATCTGGGTAGGGGATTGTGAAATAAGCGGGGCAATATATGCGTGGCTGGAAAAGCAAGAGCCCCGCTTCCTGTCAAAAGGGATTTATGAACCGTGTCCCCAGATAGTTTTGCAAGAGCACATGTCATGTCCTGGACAGCTTGTTTCGAGTCTTTTATTTCATCCCTCATCGATTTGATTAAGCTGACAGCCTCCGCCAGCGATTTTGGCTCGTGTGTAACTGATAACAGCTACTGTTGAAACTTGAGGATCAACTGAGGGAAAAGAGTGAGGTTGCAGAATTTGAAATCTATTAGAACATGCAACATTTGGAATAACTTTGATATGGCCCCTTTCAGAGCTAATACCAACTGCAAAAGTTCCTCTGGTGGGAGATGCATGTGACCTTGCATTTCTTTTGTAGGTCGAGCCTTCTATTGATAGCTTTTATTTCTTTTAACATATTTCTGCCACACCTTCCCCATTTAGGAGCACTATCAATACTGGGGGGTTTAGTTGTCACTTCTTCTCTAAGGTTATCAAAATCATTGGGCACACAATTCATTGACAGATTTTTTTGTAGTTTAGAATGACTTTGATGAAAAGGAGCACTAGAAAGGCTGATAGAAGCATTCCTTTTGCCCATCTCTTCGCTGGGTAGAACAGGAGTCACAAACAAGGGGAATTCAATAAAAGCCCACTGAATCAGAAAGAATTGCAGTACCTTTAAGCCTTATACCCATGAGAATCAATGCGCTGTGGGGCTCCTTGTTGGGCTTTATAGTGCTGACTTGCTTCAGGTGGGAGAGATCGCCAGGGACTACCTCCTGGGGCCCCGGTACTGCTGGTTCATGAAGTTCCCGCAGGTAACAAACAGCAAAAGGTACCCCAAAGTGGTAAGCTAAATTTGCCAGTTGAGAGTAAACCCAATGTCAACATGTTTTAGGGGCAGACAACATGCACTGGGGGCATGGGTAGTTGAGTCCCAGTGCCTGAAACAAAAAAACAGCAGCACCAGCGTACACAAATAAGGGTGATCACTCAAAAAAGAAGGGCATTTTCCTACAGACGGGTTGCAAAATCTGCACTTTGAGAATGGGTCAGCATAGGTGGGAGCATGCTGGCATTGCTGGACTGCATCTCGACATTGAAAGATGTTTGCAATCATACAAGGATGAAATAATGCTCAAATGATTTTTAAAGAAACAGGGTCCATGCAAATGCTTTCTGTGTCAAATTAGTATATTAGAACCATACCAAGAACTAGCCAGCTTGCAATGCAGTAATGTGACCTGGCTAATTAGTTACACATTTGACCATCAAAATTTCATTTAGAATACGGACACCAGATTTTGAAGTGAGCACCATGTGTGATGCAAATTGATGTAAAATGTACCCTGTTCTTTATCAACAGCTAATTATGTCGATATGGGTTGTCTTGCAATCTTCTGCAGTTTTTTTTGATCAGTGAAAAGATGTACACCGAACTGTGTAAGTATTCTATTCCATGCTAGAAGAGTTGGTCAGCTAAAAGAGATAGGTTTAAAGAGTGAAGATGAAAGAAGACTCATTATTGAAATTATTGAGTATTAATGAAAGCGTGGAATCGTTGTGAGCTCCTAGACACTTTAAGCAGGGGAATGATTCCAACAATAGTTCCAGGATCAAGGCTGAATTATAATCTCAAATGAGCAAAATGTTGTTTTTAATTTTTGTACATCATACATATTTTTCAGACATGCAATTATCAATTAACTGCTTGAGCGAGACAAATATGACATGCTGGCAAGCACTTCGCAGATTCTTTGGAATGGTGTTTCTTGGTCAGATGTTGCTCTTCTATAAGCTATGAGTAATAAAGGGGTGGGCCCTTAGAACTCAAGGACCTGGGTCCATATACAGTACAAAGAAGAAGTGGTCCGAGTTACAATGTGACTAATGTACGTACTATAATCAGTCTTTATCGTATCAAACAGACATTCACCACATAAACATTTGCCATAGATTTAGACACATTTATCAAAGAGAATCAAGAAAAAAGAGATTGCATTTATTTATGCAATATTGGTATTTGCGCAATATTGGTATTTGCGTACATTAATCAGCATATTATATCAAATATTTCAAAAAAATGATACTTAAATGCAATTGCCAAATCATTACGTTCAGAGTGCTCTCAGTGAGAGGGGGAGGGGAAGTGCGAAGGTTGTGAGGGACCGGGTAAAGGTGGTGTGACTTTTTAAAGACATCACGTTAAAATCAAAACACGCCTTTACAATCAAAATGTACAAAAGGTTCTGGGATTACATCACACATAGGTCAAATTAATATATTTCTTTGTGTCCTATGGTGTGTTCAGATGGCGTAGTCTACGTTTCGACCCCGAAGTACGCTATAAGGGTAATTATTGCCTCATGTTGGGGTCTTCATCAGGACAGTGAAAAGGAGAGCCTACAAGAATAATGCGGAGGCTGTGGTTAAATTAAAAGTGGTGAGCAAACTAAGTGGTGGTCAAACTATTTAGAATAAGTTACATACATCAATAGACGGTTGTCATCTGTGCCGTCTTGGGGTGGGCCTGGGCGGGCTCCTTGATATTCTGTTAATACATAATGGGTAAAGAATGGGTCTCAATGGGTTGTGTGGCTGGGCTGCCAGAAAAAATTAATTAATATGGAGTGGGGAACTTACTTGGACGATGTTCCTTACTGACGTCTGGGCATCGTGTCAGGGATCAGTCCTGGTGTTTCAAAATGGTTCAACGCGCTGTACTGGGAAGATTACCAGAAACCGCCATTTAGATAGTCAAAGAGACTAAGGCTATGCAAACAGTTCAACCGGAGTGATCTATGCGCGCTAAATGAAGCAAGACAGTTTCGGGCAGTAATGTGGGAGCGCGTTAGACACGTAGTGCTTAAAGAGACATCCATTAGCTGGACAGATATTGGGGGCCCATTGAGTTACAAGTGCACAATATCACGTAGTCAAAATGCTCAAGAGTCATGGACATGATGCCAAAATGGACAAAATGCTCAAGAATCCAAACATGGAAAGCGCAAGTTTCCGAAAAATTAGAACAAGAACGCCGCGTGGGATTAACATACAGGACTCGGGATGTTAAATCAGGGTTTTACACAGGATCCACAATACTAGTGCGATCACTTACTTAAGCGTGGTGACGGCCGTCAGTGCTCGTGGCTTCCTCGATGCATCTGTCGATGCTCGCGGTGCAGCCGCTGGGTGCTAGTTAGAAAGTGGGCTCGTCAGTGCGGGCCAATCGCGTTTGACCTCTGAGGGCCTGCTCGTTCACCGCGCAAGGCGTGAGCAAGGGGGCGTCTGGAAAGAAGTGGATTGCCTACTGAAGGTTGAGGGAGTGTGTACAAACGTACGTGTGCCTCATTAGTAGTTGGTTTTGAACTGATAGTGGTTTTCAAGGATACCGTGGACGTACGATTTAATCTGAGGATTAAGGGAGTGTGTTAAAACATTCGTGTGCCTCATGTATAGGTCTGAACTCATACTAGGTTACAAGGATACAATACATGCACGATTATATCTTGATCGCTTAACATACATATCATAACTGTATTTAAGGAAGACATAAGAGTGTGATCATCTTGTAGTTTGAGTACGTGTATCACAGTACATAAATGTGTTGTAGCGCAACCTGCATATCATGAATTATATATAAGAACAACAAGCAGCATGGGACTGTTGGTATCTTATGCTATTATTGTCCTCTATCAAGCAATAGCTTCCAATGCGAATCCGAAGGACCTAGTAAACTGGGGATACAGATGATTATCCTGTACTGAGAAGGATAAGGTTAAAGGGTTGAGAGTTAAATACTGGACGCTCATTCTGGGTTTATACCAGCCATTTGGGCAAAATTAGCATCTAGTTCATTGAGCCCAAGGGTAATAGTTTTAAATAAGTATATCCATTTGCATTCTCTGATATTTAATATGGTATTCAAATTGCCTCTGCGTGGTCCCAGTGAAATCTTTTCGAGTACCAACCATCTGATGGACTCTGGGGTGTGGTTTGGCAGACTTTTACACCAGACTGAGGTGATCTTTATCCTGACATTTAGTATAACTGCTAATTTGCCGAAAACTAGGAATATCCTGCTACACTATAGTAATTCTGAAGAAAGGTTACTTTTTGGCCCTGGCACTGCAAGTCTTACTTCAGTAAAATCGCGTGTGCAGTTTGGATCATTTAGGTGTTTGTTCTAAGCTTACATAATTTCCCCCTTTACTTCCTCCAAGCAGCCAATTGGAGAAGACTGCATATGTATGCATGTTGTACGTGTTATTTATGGTGGCTATCTTTCTGCATTATTATTGTATGTCAAAAATTAACTAGAGCTACTTCAAGCAACTTCGAAAATGGAACTAATGCTAACTTGGAGACATGTGATGAAATTGTTCAGACTGCTCCTTAGTATCCCAGGGAGAAAAGGTAGGGTTTATCAACATCTCACATGAGTTAACCTCTCTGGTCAGAGGTATCATAATGTCATTTAGTGTCTATTTTATCATTCAGTCTAGCATAAAAGTGAGTATGGCTCTTCTGAAGTATCATCATTATTCACTGTTCTGTATACATAATAGACCAGCTTTCTTGACCAGTTGCCATTGAAATGTTATTTTTTTCAAATTGCCTTATTTCTCTTGTGTCAAATTTTCACATTTTTCCTCATGAAACCCAGAGAAATCCAAAGGGATAACACTAATTACCAATTAGTTAAGATGTGCACAGATAAAGACTGCATAATATCCATACTCTTTTGCCTATTACATAGTGCTGTTTAATATTTGCTTTGAACCTGCAGTTTTGCTGTATTATTATTCTTTAGAATATAAATAAGAGTAATCAATGGACAAGTTACTTACCTTCAGTAACACCTTATCTGGTAGAGATATGATCTAGCCACAGATTCCTTACCTTCAAACTTCCCAGATGTCAGCCTGGATCTGGAAGATTTTTCTTCGAGCAATACCTCTGCACTCTGGTAGGTGGCTTTGTTTGGCTCTGTGTGATGCCATCAGTATTGTCTTCCATGTCACCTATATAAGCACCAACTCTGCACAATGATGTCAGTTACTTTTCACAACTTTCCACGCTAGAAGCTCAGTGCCATTAACTCCACTGACATTGATGTATTGTGATCAATTTAGCTGACCATTTCTGATCTTCTTGAAAACTCTGGGCAGGAGTGGTATGGGTGGAAAGCAGTGGAGGCTTGAGAGCCACTCAAGACAAAAAGCGCCTCTGAGTGAGAGCCACCTTGGATACTCCAGCGCACAAACTGCTGACATTGCGCATTTTCGGAGGATGCAAATAGATCTAACAAAGGCTTTTCCTACTGTTGAAAGAGATCTTGCGCCACATCTGGATGAAGACGCCATTTGTGATTCGCTTCAACTGTATCGACAGCTCAGTTTATCAGCTCTGGTGTTCAGAGAACTTACCAGGTGCTGAACCACCAGGGAAATGCCTTGGTGATCCAGCCAAGACAGAGACGCAGACCCTCCTGAAAAAAGGTCCATGACCAAACAATAGCCTGTTTGGTGCAGTACCACATGGCAGTGGTGCTGTCTATGAACACATGTACACACCTCCCCTTGATGAAAGAAAGGGAGGCTTTCAATGCTAAATGAATTGCTCCGAGCTCCAGCAGGTAGATTTGGAGCCCGGATTCCACCTTAGACCAGAGTCCTCTGATCTCACCTCTATCAGGTGGCCACCTCATTCCAGGAGTGATGCGTCTGTCACTACTGTGAAATCTGGTTGGGCATGGGAGAGAAATCTGACTGTGATCCAATTGCAGTTTGTCAGCCACCACTGCATATCCTCTGCAGTTCCCTACGAAATCTGCACCATGTCGGAGAGGATGCTGCAACCACAGAACTTCAGGTCCCACTGCAGAGCCTGCATATACCATCTGGCATGTGGCACTAGCAGGATGCAGGAGGCTTATAGGCCTTGCAGCCTCAGAATCATTCCCACCAAAATCCAGGATAGAGGCTGAAACATCTGTATCATATCCTGAATATCCTGGACTCGCCACTCAGGAGGATAGGTCCGAAACTGCACTGTGTCCAGAAAAGCTTCAATGAAAGGGAGTGTCAGGGAGGGAGTCAGGTGTGACTTTGGCATGTTGATAGTGAGCCCCAGTGAGTGGACGTGGTCTGCTGTAGTCTGGAGGTGGGAGACATCAGCTTGAGGTGAGCTCACCGTCAACAGCCAGTCATCGAGATGGGGGAAGACTGACACCCCTGATCGGCACAGATGATTTGAGACCACTGCATCACCTTGCTGAACACGCGAGGCGTGCTGGTAAGGCCAAAGGGGAGCACGGTGAACTGAAAATGCTTCTGGCCTACCGTACACTGCAGGTAGCGCCGATGAGCAGGCAAGACAGGAATATGGAAATAGGCATCCTGCAAATCCAATGCTACCATCCAGTCTCCAAGGTTTAGGGCAAACAGGACCAGAGCCAATGTGAGCATGTTGAACTTTTCCTTTCTGGGAAAATAGTTTAGGGCTTGTAGAACTGGAACGGGACGAAAGATCGTGTCCTTTTTTTGGACTAGAATGTAGCTGAAATAACAACCACAGCATACTTCTGGTGTCAGAATGCTCTCTATGGCTCCCATGGCCAAGAGAGTCATGACTTTCTCCTAAAGCAAAAATAGGTGATCCTCCATCAACCAATCATAAGATGGATGCATTGAGAGTGGGGTATTCTTAAAGGGGAGGGAGTAGCCACTTCAGACAATATGTAGGACCCACCTCTCTGATGTGATATCGAGTCAGCAGTGCAGGTGATGGCGGATCCTTTCACCAACTGGTCGCCAATGATCTTGAAGGTAAATACTAGGAGAGTTTGGAGGCTGGGGCTGCAGGTGGGTTGGTGGATTGACCCAATCTCTGGCCGCCCGACATATTGGGTTGAAATGAGCCGTGCCAGGATGGTGCTGAGGTTGCTTAGCCTGTGAGTTCTTGTGGCTGGGCTAGGGCTGGCACGGCTGAAAGCCCCTTCTGTAGTCACAAAAGGGGTGAAAGGCAGACCGGGTATGAGTGGCAACTGAGAGGTTTAAGGACTTGTCCCTAGCCCGTTAGTTCTTAAATTGATTTAACGCCATGTCTGCCTTGTCTCCGAAGAGATGGGTGCCATCAAAGGGCATGTCCAAGAGATAGGCCTGGACATCCCCCAAAAAGTCAGAAGTCCTTAACTAGGCATGGCATTGAACAGCCACCATTGATGAAATCACTCTGCCCACTGAGTCAGTCATGTTGAGACTACAATGGATGGCAAACTTTGCTGCATCTCTCCCGTCTGATACCACTTGGCTGTGAATGGCCCGGGCCTCCTCCAGAACCAGTGACAGCACTTGGGCAACCATTTCCCACAAGTAGTGCTAATAATGGCCCAATAAGCATGTGGTATTCACCTGAAGCAATGCAAGGCTTGTGTAAAAGAAAAATATTTCTTACCCCAGCTATCCAGCCTCTTGGATTTCCTGTCTGGGGAGCAGGAGGGAAAGTGAAATGGGATTTAGAGGTTTAAACCACCAAGCTCTATGGGATAGGGTGAGATGTGAGGAAGCTTGGGTCACCTGAAGCAGGCTAGTGGCGGCAGGCGATTATCATATTCAAGGAGCCCCTGTATTGGGTTTGAAACAAGTACACAGTAGGATATCTGTAGGAGTCTCATTAAAGGGTAGCAAGGTTTCTGAAGAGGAGGTTGGGGTGATACAAGCATTTAGATTTGTCCATTGTTGATCCTCTATCCCACCATTCATCATGATATAGGAACATGTCTTGTCCTGTGTGTGTTTTGGAACTTACCATGTGGGAGGTTTTATGTAGAAGGATTGCAAACTCTCTAGATGACTCTGTGAACCCCAAAAGATACACTCAATTATATGCAAACCTACTTAAGAAGTTTTAGGTAGTACATTTAAGATGGGTGTCTTGTAACAAAACAACGTCTGGGGAGTTTCTTTTTTGTGAATTGCAATACAGCTCCTGTTTTCATAATATCCAAACTGTTTATATTCCTTGATAGTATGCATTACTATGAATTGTTTGTGTTAAAGCTATTGGTCATCCTAGAGATGTGCAAATTGATGTGCATGGGGGTCTTTCTAATGTGTAAAATCAGGAGTGTGTATTAAACTGTCCCTTCGTGAACTGTAATTCCTAGCATATTTGTCTATCTCTGATGAAACTATGATTCACTTTGAACTTAATTTCCCCAGTATTCGGAAGCATCAATTTCCCTTGTTAAATGTAAACACAATCTGAGTTTAAGAAGCCTAACTAAAAAGCCAATAGCTCTGTGTGTAAATGCTCATTCCACTCATGTCTTTTTGTCTGCCCAGTACAAACTGTAGCAAATAACGATTATTATAATCTGAGAGACCTATGTTATGCCCAAAGGTATTTCTTTTATAATTTGAGTGAATCAGTATGCCAAGATGGGGGTCCCAATAATGAATGTACTGCTGGTCCTTATTGTAGGAGAGTAGGGTCTGCTGTCCTATGGTCACCCCATATTTTTGCTTTTTGCTTCACTGGTTTATGACTTAATGTGGCTGTGGGCCTGCTGTTCACTCTCTAAATTACTGCCAATGCACTCTAGGTGCATTACGAATTGGAACTGGTTCACCTTATAGGCCCCTGTAACAGTGTACCATAGGTACCCAGGGCATAGGTGTGTCCAAGGCCTACCAGGGGCTGCAGCAAGTATTGTGCCACCCCTGGCCTGGCCTCCATATTTTGACACAACTGGCTGATCACTCAGCTGGGGTAAGTTGGTGTAATCACCTCTTGCTTAGATATAGTGTCCCTATATCTAACCTTAACTGGACATATGTTAACCTATAAGCCATTCCTATGGAAGGCCCCTGCAATCCTTGGGGCAGAGTGCGTGGTTTCATGTGAGATGGTGCTCTAGCATGAGCTGAGCCTGTCTGCAGCTGTCGGGAGCAACTCCCGTAGCTGTTCCGGGATATTGCCATACCATATACTCTAAAGTGCATTATAATCCTCGCAGTTATATGGTAACTTTGGTTTGGCTTTATCAAAACATGTCGAGTAAGGTGTCATACGATTTGGAATACTATCCCCTCGACAGTTCTGTCGACGGGGATAGCATTCCACCCTTCTAGAGGGACACGACATGTACATAGCCTTAACCCTGGTTAAAGTTAACCAGAGCCTCAGCATCACAAAATGGATGCTGCCACCACAGACACAAGTCTGACCTCCTGCTGCTGGGAGTCCTTCCAGTGAGGGAGGCTTGGACAAAGGGTTTCCTGACTTGGGAGGTGCGAGCACCACTCCAGACAGGATTTTGTGTATTAGGTAGGACAGGGCTGAATAGAATCAGACATGCCCGGGGCACACAAGGTGTCCTCGTGCATAAGCCAGTCCAAACCGGTCCTGGGACTTTCCAGACTCAGGCCTGGCGAGGAGCTGGACAAAGGAAAGGGGGTGTAACCGCCCCCCTTCCTGGTCCCACCCAGAGGAGGGACCTAGCAGGTGATCCACCCCTCAAATTGGGAATAAGAGTGGGAGCAGTGCCGTAGCACCTCAGATCATCCTGAAATCAACTTACAACTAAGAAGACGCCGGACTTCAACATTCTGCTGCACAGAAGACTGAAGAGCATCTCCCTTGTATCCTAGGAGTGGTCACCCTGTGAACACAGGCACCATCCAGAAACTCGACGTCTGCTTTGCCACCGCCTCCTGCCGGAGCCCGAGCCCAGAGCCTGACGAGACCCAGACTCCCAGACTTCTCACTGCCCGATCCACAGTCCTTGCAAAGAAGGGACTCGTGGATGCACCAAAAGACGTGGGACCAGACATCTTGGAAGACCCCTGAAAAGCTGACTGTGCAGCACCCAAGGCACCCTCGATGCTGTGCTTTGGGGATTGAGAAGCCCCACAACCGAGCAGTCTTTGCACTGAAGATCAGCCCCCCAGCATCTCCACGATCTGCGTGGGGCCCTTTTGCATCGTGCCACTTGACGCGCCATCCCGGCCACTTGCCACATGGTCAGCGGCCTTCTTGGCGACGAAAAATACAAACTACACTGCGAATCTGGTTGCTCCAGACTTGCCCTCGCTCCTGTAAAAAGGAGCACCTGGTCTAACCTTGCTGGTCCGAGTGATAAGCCTTTTTCAGTTCCTGCGTGGTTTGCATTAGCCAAGGCCTGTTTGCTCCAATTAAGTTGCCGTTACCGCCATCAGCTAGAGCCTTTGTGGAACAGCTCGTGATCGACTCCTGGATGTCCTCGACCTCTTTGTGTCTACGTGGCTGCTGAGAGAAGCTACTCCTCATCGCCTGTTTGCACCCGACATCGCCTGGTTCTATCCTGGTTCCACGGTAGTCACTGGCTAGTTACTTTGAACATTGTCCCCTCTGCTTTCAGGTCTTCACCAATTCAGATCCACCCTTGGATCCACCGGAACTCTTCACATCGAGCCGCCTGCAGCATCTTCAGCTCCAAGCACCATCGACCTGCGTGACAATACCGACACTACTTCGCACCTGCGCACCCGCTTCCTGTGGGTAAGGTAACTCAGCAACGCCGGTGCTCCTACACTGGTACACACCTCTAGTGTCTGTGTGTAAAGTTTCGTTCCTCTAGGTCACTTGGAAGGTTCCTTAATAACTAACTTTGTAACTTTTACGCACCAATGACTTAACATTGGTATATGCGTGCACTTTCCGCACCAAGTCCCGCGGGCCTTTCCCGACTTCTTCACTGTTAGTCCCGAACAGCTCCAGCGATTCCCCAGGCCCTCGGCCTACTTCCTTTCAGCTAGGTGGTTCTTATACCACTATTTTAGTATATGGTTTAGGTGGCCCCTAGGGCTCATCCATATAGTGCAACTTTTGTATATTTTAACTGTGCTTTGTTTTAACGCATTTGCTTCTGTGCTCATAAAGAGTATAGGGGATTTTGTAGTAAATAAATATATATATATATGTATTTTCAATATATATCTGTGTGGTGTCCTTTCATTTGGTATTCAAGGGGATTGTGTATGGTAAAACAGCTTGCTTCACATGCCTTTACAGAGTTAAGCCTAAGACTGCTTTGTCCACGCTACTAGAATAGCTGGTCTATAAGGTTGACTTACAACCAATCATCATAAGGGTTGCTTGGCATGGTACAAGGTGATCACTAGAACTAGTGAGCATCATGTACCAGGCCAACTTCTCACACTTATGCTATATTATCTACGGAAAATAATGACCACAGGTTAACTATTAATTGTTCTTCTTGTGTCATGGTCTTATCTGCTCACAGTCACCCTCCAAGATCCTTTGAGTAGTATTGTTAAGTAGAATTCCAGCGATCTTCACTAAAGAAGATTTAATAGGTACTCCTGTCTGAATACCTCTGCCGTAGGCATGTTCCTCTTTTTTAGGGTTCTTGCATGTGCCGTCGATGTGTATGATGACGCTCTTTAGGACCCTAGAGAACCATACTGCCAATTCAATTCCTCTTAGGATGTCTCAAAATGAGAGAGATTTGCCCAGAGTTTATTCTCAATTTGGCTGGAAACAATAGTATATATTCTACTGCAAGTAAGCTTTGTTCTCAAAGTTTACTCTGAGTTTGGCTGGGAACATTAACACATGTTCTAGGGTCATAGCTGGCAGCTTTTATTTTACTTTTAAAAAGGATTGTTGATGTACTTATCTAGTAAAGTCCAGATATGTAATTATTTTGTGGGTGTCAAGTGCTAAATTACCAACCCTGCTTTTGGTCCTCAAGCTTACGAAAAGGTGATGGCTAGGATGAATGAATTAATCTCAGTCACTGGTAATTACTTGGAAGGCATCCAAGTCCATCGACTGGTAAGCTCAGATGTGGGTCATGTACTAACTTTGCCACTGAAACCAAGCTGCACCCCGCTGAAGAGCTTCAACTAGCGTGCAACAGGTCTTTGTTGGGTTGCATGTGGTCTGGTTCCTAATGGAACAGGATCAAATCAGATGTGCATGTGGCTGTGCTTTTTCTGAAGTGGCATTGTGGGCAAAAAAAAACACAATGGACTGGGATGCGACCCTGAGTAAGTAACAGTGGTTGTGATTAATTAAAGCATCCCACCTATCTCTTTTTTGTTCAATCTTCTAGATAACATCTCTATCCAAACAGTTACGGGGCAGTGCTATGATAGGCTGTGGTGGAGCTCCGGATGAGAACTTGGGCAACAGTATTTGGCATGCCCTTTCGATTAAAATGCTTGGGGGAAGGCCTTAGGCAGTATTCATGTCTTAAACCTGTTTAACAGGAACTATTTTGTTTGGTTGTAAACGTACGCACCTTCGGAATGCCCTATATCCTCAAATTATGTTTGTGGGTCCCACCTTTTGCAACCTTCACTCTATCCTACAGATGCTTAGTGGTGGCTTTGAGTCTTTGATATATATAAGCATAACTTGCATTGATTACATTTAGTTATCCATCATCTACATTCAATCTTATACTTTGGTAATGCATTCCACATTTGTTTGAAGATCTTATCTTAACAGAGATGTATCCTTATGGACTTCCCCAATTAGTTACTCATGGGTTGTAATAGAAGCTTCAACTGCTCCGAAGACAAGATCCGTGGATGAGAGCCAGTTTTTTCATCTGAGGCTACAAGATCTGCAGAAGAGGCTGACAGCTGTCCATGAATTATTTTGGTATTTTTTCCATTTTGTCTGGGATAACTAGTTACCTTTAGCCTTAGTCAGAATATCAATGATGTAACAGGACATGTCTCTCTGTTGGTCTGTTAATTAGTTCAGCTTTAGGTGGGTTCACCCATTCTCAAGGGGTTTTTGGGCATGGTTTATATACTACCACCACCTCTACAGCTACCAGTTTTTTGCCCTCCTCCCCTTTTTATATAGGTCTGAAGTCAGCAACTCCATAGTCTACCTCACTTCCTTAACTAGAGTGTTAACAGATTTGTGGGTGGTGCCTCACAGTGGTGTGCCTACTCCTGTTGTTCCATTCTGGATGGACAGCATGGGTCTTCTAATCTCCTACTCATCTTCAATTTAGTTCACCACTTATAGTTGCTGCCATGTAATTTGCAGTGTTGCACCTCTGATGGAGATCAGGGTATCAGTCCTGACATAGATTCACGGCATAGGTCTTAGATCTTCAAGGACTGTGTCGTGGAGGCTGTGTCCTGGGTGCAGAACATGGTAAAGTGCGTCTGCATTCTTGGTTGTCTATCCACACCTCCAGGTAGTTTGTTTTTGAAAAGCAAAAAGCTTGCTGACCACGGCAACAAAATACTAGTGCATCCTCAGCAAACTCTTCTGCCTCTAAAGCAACTGATTCACCGGTGGTTGGTCTTAATGCTTTTAGATCCTCTGTAATCATTTATCTCCTCCACTGATCTGGGCATCTCAACAGTCTCTGAATGAGCCTCTTTAAGTGTCCTCAAGCAGAACAAATATTGACAAAAGGAGAGTATGGCTTTTTTCATTTTTGTTCACAATTTAAAATTCACTCAGATTTTCTGCTCAGTCAAAATATCTAAGTCTAGTGCCTTATAAAATTCTACAGATGTTTGCAATGGGAGGAAATTAGGTCATGTGAAAGTGTTTATGAGCTCACCCCAGGTGTGACCGCTTCTCTAAAACCGTGTGCTGAAAATTAAATAGTATATAACTTGCACATGTTCAAATTAAAATTACCTTCTCTTTCTCTTTCCTAGTACTAAAGTTAGCGTGCCCCAATATTAAAAGGAAATGCACTCCACTTATTATTTCTTATTTTATGACTAGTAACCCTGCACCTTAGTCAGCATTAGTCCATTAATCGGGGCGTAAGTATAGAACCCAGAAATACTAGGTGAACATGTGCATGTGTTTCATGATTTAGGTGACTATTCGACTTTACCAACTGGTCTGAGCTGGTGGTGCATATCAAAAGGGGAGGTCAGTGGAGACCTGGGATATTTTTTGCAAAAGGAGGTTCTGTCTGACTGGGCGTGGGAGGCGGCACGGTGTCTGCTTCGCCTGTGGTTCTGGGACGAGCCTTGATTTGATTTTATCTGCAGGACCTGCCACTTGTCACTCATTGTTTTACTGTGAACCGTTTTACATTTGGTAAAAAAAGGTCTGGTGTTTACAGGCCCCCGTAAATTCAGGTCAATAACAACTTGTATTTGCCCAAAACAGTATCCTCTCTGTCACCCCACTCTCAAGGAAACCCACGCCAGACAATTGGTAATGGGGACCTAGTATTGCAAACGGAGTTTGAACCTTTGACCTGCAGCACTGCAAGGGGTATCTTACCCCAATTAATTATCCCACATAGAATAGGGGCATATTGGTAACACTTAGACCCTGCAGTATTTATTGTAATTCCCATATAGCATCTTAATCACATGTTAATGAACAACCGATTGACTGTCTATTTTTCCTATTGACTTTTCTACAGCTTTTAAGCTATGTTTCCTCTACGTCTGCAGCCTCTCATCTATTTTCCCACTGATTTTAATTTTATAGTGATTGCTCTCTTTTCATTGCTTTCCTTTTCAGTCCTCCTTTCCAGCTCAGTTGTTTTCCTGAAGATTCTTTTAACCCTTTGCCTCTCCTTTTCTGTTTTCTGTCTTTGCTCGATATCACTTTTATCTTCATTCTAGGCTTCCTTGCTGTACTCACTTCTACATCTTTTTCTTCCTTTTCCATTTCCTCTTTGCTCTTCTTCCACCGTCCCTTGTGCAGTGTGCATAGGTGATGGTGTCGGGTAGAAGAATGACCCTCATGGAGGAAGCAATTGATTTTGTGCTTACCACAACAGCAGGATAGTGCGCACTGGTCTGCAGCAGCACGAGGCTACACCTCTTCATTTCTATCTCCCCGAGTCTCCAACACCGACTGCTGCTGTAGCTGAACGTCGTACTCTCTTTCCTTAACTTCCCTCTCCCATAACCAACTCGTTTTCTCCACTCTCAACAGTTTTTGTCTTAGCTCCTCTGCCATCTGTCTTTTAACATTCCTTTTTAGCTCGACGTTGGCTGCCATTATTGACTTTGCCAATTATGGTTTTGGGCGGTGGGCAAAAGCTCTACCCTCCCTGAATTTCCGGGCAGGTGGTAGAGTCCGAGAGCGTAGGGTATAGCGATTGGCTAGAGGGTGCGGGCAGGGCTTGGACAGGTCTTGGGTGACAGTTAATGGAGTTTATGTGCCATTTTGACTCCGCATGCCGCAGTTGGCAGGGTCAGAGTTAGCGTTGTGTTAGCATTGTGGCAGTTAGTAGTAGTGTCCGAAAGTGATTTGGCTAGGAAGCATGGCTCTCACGATCGATGTGCAACAGGCCATGCTGATGTTGCAGCAGGTATGCAGGGCTGATCTGCTGGTGGCTGGGGTGCTGGCACAGGTGGGCATTGTCCCCGCGGAGCACCCAAAACGAAGAACAGTGGGCGGAGTGGCAGTAGGCATCATGGCTTGTGCTTCCCCCACCCGCAAGGTGCAAAAAGGAGCGTTGGGTGCGGGCAGGGGATAAATGGGCTGGCCGTCTTTTCCGGGCTGAGGCTCGGCGTGGTGATGGCGGGGGGGTCAATGTGTGGAGTTGGGCCGGGGTGGGTCTAGCATGTTGCTGGTTGAGGAGACAGTTTGGACGGGAAGGAGGAATGCCCAAAAGATGGCTTGCAGCAGGGGTCGTGGCAGGTTCAGGCCTTTATTTTTCATGAACGGGCAGCAGGGGTGAGTCCCATGAGCCGGGAGGTGGCAAGTCCTCATGGCTCGAGCCTGCACCCTATGTTGCTGCCAGAAGGTGCAGTGACCACGTTGGGCCACGAGGGGACCCGGCAGCATGTTGTGGCAGGGGGCGGAGCATTCACTGCTCAGGTCCTGCTGCTGAACCACTCTAGCCTACATAAGCAGACCCTGACTAAGCTGAGCAGTGAAGAAGCAGGAACAGGTGGAGGGGAAGGCAGAACAAGCAACTGCTTACCTGCCTCCCCCGTGTCGGGTGTGGGGTCAGCTGGGGCCCTTGAGGTGGATCTGTTGGTGTCCAAGGGTGGACAGTGGGGAGGTCCGTGCACTTAGGGTGGGAGAGTTCTCCTGAGAGCTTGAAGGCAGGCATGGAGGAAGAAAGGTAAGGTCATTACCAGCTTGGGTGGAGGAGGCTGGTGCTCCAGTTCCAGGATGGGGGTCCAGGTCAGTGGGTGTGGTGCCACTTTCCCCCCCTCTGGTTTTGATGGGCAGACAGGGCAGGGACAGACTAGTGCCAACTAGGGGTTGGAGGTAGGCGTGGTGGAATGGTCATGGAAGGGTCAGACCGGAGGGTCTAGTGTGGCCTGTCCACTCTGGCCCAGAGACAGGGTCTTTATCTTTACGGCCAGCCCTGGGACAGCGGGGGACCTAAGTGAAGTGAGCCATGACCAGGAGGGTGAGTCTGCTTGGTGAGAATATGATCCTTTGTAGGATTTGTTTCAGGAGCAATTTGGAGATGGGGTAATAGGTGTTGGGGAAGTTCCCGGCACAAGTGTGCAGTGTGGGGATGGGGGGTCAGGGACTGGGAACTGGACTATGATGAAGAAGGATTTGAGGAGGGTGAGATTGTGGATGGTGGTGAGTTGTTGGAAGGGAGCGACGGTGAGGATGAGTGGTGAGTGGCACCTCCTACAAATAGGGGATAGGGGTTGCCTAATCGGAGGGGTAGTGTTGGTGTCTTGCAGGATGTAATGACAAGCACATCAGTGATACAGAAGGAGAGACCCACGTGGCAAGACAGACATCTCCAGCGCGGGCCACCATCTTGAAGCCTGGTAAGGTTGGGTAGACGCTCAAAGGGAGAACAGGTGGGTTTGCAAAAGTGGGGGTTCAAGCCACAGGATTTAAAACAGAGGCGCAAAGGGAGAATGGTCTGCGGCTGAGGAGGGGTAAGTATGTGCTGGACCAGGGTACGGGTATGGACATAGTAGAGGATGCGGCGCAAGCCACAGAGACCACTGAAACTGGGGGAGGGGAGGGTGACAGCAAAAAATAAAGGAGAGCAAAGACATGAGAAGGAAGATGCCATGCATGGGTATCACTAAAACTTTGGGGCGCATTTGATGTCTGCTACCAAAGAGCGGATTTGGAAAGATGAATTCCTGGAGTTATATAAGTTGCTACATAGGGAGATACGAGAAAAAGAAAGATCAAAGAAGGAGGAGTATGAGCTGCCATGTAGGCCCAGGGTGACCATTAATATTGAAAAGTGAACAGTGGCTTTTCTCATACATGCAAGCGTATATTGTGAAAGTATCCAGAGAGGTGAGTTGCTCTGTTTAGTATCTAGAAGTAGTGCAGAAGGCGCAGTTGACTTTTGGAGGGTAGTTGAGGTAATGTTACAATGAGGAATTTTGGGCACGACTGGCAGAGAAAGAGGATGGGGTGTGGGGGCAATTGGATTGCGAGTTATTCCTGCAAACTATGACACTTATATGGCGAGCGGCTGGCCAGTCATCTACAGGTCCTTTCAGGGCATCCCACCCAGACAAGGGTTGGTACTGTAGGTCGGAGACAGACAGTGATGGCTGGAGCATGCTGGTCATGGAATAGGGGACAGTGTTTTCTAGAATATTACACATACCACCACAAGTATTCCAAATGTGGTGGCAGGCACATGCTTACCCAGTGTGGCATCCAGGGAGGGTTTATTGGGACACAATGGGGTGTAGGGGTACAGTGGACTGGATACAATGACTGGGGATGGTGTAGGGGAGGTCAGGGTTCCATGGGCAAAGGCACATATGCAGGTTAAGTTGGAGTGCTTGGAAAAATGGCTGGTTATGTCGGGGTGCCCGAACCTGGAGAGGCAATTGTTATTGACAGGTTCCCAGTTTGGCTTTTGTTTGTGTTATGAGGGTTTGGCAGTGGGCGAAAAATTTGAGATCAGTCAGAGGCAAAGAGGAGTTGGTTTGGAGAAAGTTAATGAAGGAGGTGTCGGAGGACAGAATGGAGGGGCCTTTTCTGTACTGGCCTGTAGGGAATTTGAGGATTTCCCCCATTGGGGTGGTGCTCAAGAAGGAGGTGGGTGAGTTTTGGCTCATTCATCACCTTTCCTGGCCTGCAGGGCTGTCGCTCAATGACTTAATTTCTGAGGGGTGTAGCAAAGTGCAATGTGCCTCAGTCGACTCAGCAGTCCAGCTGGCCAACAAGGGGGGAAAGGGTGCCGTGCCCTTATGGTAAAATGTGACTTCCAATCACCATTTAGGTTGCTTCCTGTTCACCCTGTGGACCATCAGTTGTTGGGCATTCAGTTTGGAGGGCAGTTTTATGTGGACAAGGCATTGCCGATAGGATGCTCAGTTTCCTGTTCTCTATTTGAGGCTTTTAGTTCCTTTTTGCAAAAATGCTTTGTCCATGTGGCTGGAAAGGATGTGTTGACTCATTATGTGGATACTTTTTTCATGTTTGGGGCTCCACATTCTGTGAATTGTCAGGAGAGTTTGCAGTTGTTCCAAGGTTTAATGCTGAATTTGGGAGTCCCTTTAGCGCCAGAAAAGATGGTGGGGACTGTTCAGGTGATTACTGTAGTAGAGTAGGATTGCTTACTAAGGTTACCCCCAGTTTTTGCTGGTGTATCACTGTTTTTCAACTTTAGTCTGGCTGGGGCCCTCCTATTCAGGACCCCAGCCTAGCTGCTTCCTTTCTAAAATGATTGGATGTACTTTAGGTACACTCCAGATTAATTACTGGGTTACCCTTGTGAGTCCCTAGTATATGGTACCTTAGGTACCAAGGGCATAGGTACACCAAAGGCCTACCTGGGGCTGTAACATGTATTATGCCACTCCTGGGACCCCTTCAAAAATGATACCACTGGTCTGCTACTGCAGCCTGGGTAAGGTGGTGCATGCCCCCCTTACTAAGATATAGGCTACCTATACCCACCTATAACCACTGACACATATAAACCTATAAGTCACTTCTATGGCAGACCTTATCAATCCTGAAGGCAGAGTACGTGTGTTTAATTTGGGGGTCTCTAGTTGGCACAGGTGGGTCCTTGTGACAAATAGGGACCCTTGCCTCTAGTCAGGGGGTACACTCCTGAAATAACCCCTGCTCACCCCCTTGGTAGCTTGGCACCAGCAGACAGGCTTATCTCTGAGGCAATGTGTAAAGCATTTGCGACCACATACAGTAACCCAGTGACACTACAGATGGACACCACACAGTTGTATATTAAGAATAAGTATTCATTATAGAGACTTAACACAAGACCATAGATGACAGAAATCCACAATACTATACTTAAGAAGGTAGTTTTAGCTTAGTTCAGTTGAGTTCTTAAGATGCGACACTTTGTGTCAATCAACCTTATGATGCATTGCGCTTCCACAACAAACAGTGTTGCAGCAATGGAAAAGCTGCAAAGTTCCCGTGCAAAGAAATAAAGACGCGAAGACATTCCAGATGTGGTACGCTTCTCCGATGATGCGAGAACTCTCGGTTGATGCGGCAGCGGCGACATCCTTGTTCAGCGATGCAACATCAACAGCCTCGGCTGCAGCACTTTTCTCCGACATTTGCAAGAGGCTTCCGCACAATTCGACCACTACAGCGGCGACATTCAAGATGGGACGACAGCAGCTCCGACAGCGGCGTGCTTCTCCGTGGATGCAAGGCGCTTTTCTTTTTCTTGATGCGGTGCAATACGACAGCTACAGCGGCGACATCCATGATGCGACGGCAGCAGCAGCGACAGCGACATGCTTCTTCCTCGTGGCAAGACACTTCTCTTGATGCGGTGCAATACAACAGCTACCGCGGCGACACCCTCCTTCGGAGTTGTGACAGCAGCAGCAGCAACAGTGACATGCTTCCTCTTCGTTGCGAGACGCTTCTCTGAGGCGGTGCAATACAACAGCTACAGCGGCGACACCCTCCTTCGGAGTTGCGACGGCAGCACCAGCGACTGCGACACACTTCCTCTTCATTGGGCTTCATTGGGCTTCCAGCTCCTTGCGACACCAGTCCCTTAGAAGGCCCCAAAACATCAGCAGACACTTCCAAAGAACTCTGGGGAGCTGGGGATTGAAACCTGTTGTCCCTGGGACTTCAGCAGGAGGCGAGCTCTTTTCCAAGCCCTTGGAGATCCTTACAAGTAGAAAATAAAGTACACAAAGTTACTTTCTCCTTCCTTTGGCAGTCAGGCAACCACTGCAGGCCAATCCCCCAAGCAGCACTTCAGCTTAGGGATAGTCTCTCCTCAGTTTCCTCAGGTTCCTCTCCTCAGTAAAGATTTCTTCTTGTTTGTCCAAAAGAAAGTGATCTAATTTCTTGGGATCAGGGTCCCAATATTTATACCCCAAAATCCTTTGTCCTCTGAGGGCAGAGGGACCTTTGCCCAGTCTAAACCAGTTCTGGAGCACTCTGTTGACAAGACTCCTTCTTTCCTTTCACAGTGCAGGGCAGAAACATCAGACCCCCACAAGAGGTGGAGCCAGCATTGTGGAGAGAAAGCACAGCCCTGCAGCACTTTATTGACATGATTCCTTATCTTCTTTCACAGTGCAGGGCAGAGACATCTGCTGCACCACAGGAGGTGGAGCCAGCATTGTGGAAGGCAGGCACAGCCCTATTCAGGTCCCAGGTGCAACTCCTCCCACTCATCTAGATGCAGACCTCTCTATTTACCACAGGGCTGACTCATTCTGTCTCCTGGAATCCCCCAGCCCTGTCACTCAAACTCCAGACAAGGAATACACAACCTAGCAAAGGCAGGCTTTGGATAGTTAGACAAGAAAATACCTACTTTCTAAAAGTTGTATTTTCAAACACAGAATGTTAAAACTAACTTCACTAAAAGATGCATTTTATCATTCTGAGTTCAGGCACACTAAACTCGAATTTCTACCATGTTCCTTGAGTCAGTTAGGATTATAAGATGTAATAATCTAAATGCCCATTCTGGCCTATGGAGAACAGGTAGCCTTGCAATACTGAAAAACGAAAATGGCTGTAATTCACTATTAGGACATGCCACACACATCAGGGCTTGTCCTACCTTATACTTACAATGCACCCTACCCTTGGGTCTACCAAAGGGGTGTCTTATATGAAGAAAAGAGAAGGTTTAGGGACTGGCAAGTTGGTGCACTTGCCCAGTCAGCATGACAATACCAGACTGCATACAGGCTCTGCAATGGCAGACCTTAGACACACTTTACAAGGCTGCTTCTTTGGGTGGCACAACCAGTGCTGCAAGCCCACTGGCAGCATTTGGATTTACATGCCCTGGGCACACTCAGTGTGTCGGAAAAAAGGACACTTGTGTGAACTTATTATCCTGTTCCTTGTGTTTATTGTCACAAAAATGTGTTTACAATCATGTAAAACCTTGTTAACATTTAATGTAATTTAGTGAAGAAGTCATATTCAGATATTTAAAGATGCCCACTAATTAATCCACAGACTTTGGTTATTTGGCTTATGTTTCGTTTTTATTTAAATAATGGACTTATGGCATTTGTGCAGACACGTGCACTCACGATCTTTCAACCACATTGCACACACGCTTCATTAAACGTGACCGGCAATGTCTAACAGAACGGTATAAATAAAGGCCGAGCCTAGACTTCACCGCTTGACTTTAATTGGACTTGGCCTTAAATGCATCACTTTGTCGGAAACCGGAACAAGAGATCGCGTCGTCTCATCAGGCAAGTGCATCTGTGAAGGACTCCAGCGCTGGACGAAGACACTCCAATCATGAACTTCTAACACAGAATTTATCGGCAGACTTCCTTCTAGGAGAAAAGAAAGATCCAGCGCGCGACTGCACAGGACCTCTCAGCTAGGTCCAGATAATTCCGGAAGGATTCCAGGAAATCTTTCAAAAGACTTAGGGGCATATTACCAACAACTAGCGATAATTATCGCTATGTTGGCTTAGCGGCAATATTTTTATCGCCGTGCTGCGGCGATTTTTATCGCTTAGGAACCTAGCTATTATCAAGGTTTATCTCCTAAGCGATAAAAATCGTCCGAAATGCATGAATATTGCTGAAAAGTCAGCGATATTCATGCATTGCAGAGCAAATGCTCTTAGCCATGTTATCCACCTCCCATTGGATAACATGGCTAAGAACTGCTCAGGGCAGGTGTTAGCTTTTGGAGATATTCGCGCTTAGCGCGAATATCTCCAAAAGTTGGTAATAGGAGATAGCGATGTTAGCGACTGTTTTCCGTCGCTAACATCTTGGCACGCCCACTTTGAATGTCATTAGTGATACATTTCACTGACATGCAAAGCGGGGCCCAAGATGGTCGCTATCTCCTACTAGCTGTCGCTAACTGGTGTTAGCGACAGCTAGGTAATAGGGAGATAATTTTATCTCTGCTTTCTTGGCCTTTAAAGCCAAAAAAAGGAGTTAAACACCCTTGATAATATGCCCCAGAGTGTTTTCTAATATTTGTTTAGAATGCTCAAAGGTTAATAGTTCTTTGAAAATAGTTCTTGGAAGGGTAGATATCCTGGCTGTATTGTTTGTTTTGTCAGTTCTTGGAAGGAAAGATATTGCGGTTGGAATGTAGAAAAATGTTCAAGTATGCAAACTTAAATAGGAAATATTTTGAACTTTAAAGAAATTAACCAAGAGGTGTTTCATCATTTTGAACTGACTATTGATGCATAGATACCTTCAAAGGAAGAATACTGTAAATAATTAGTTTCAGATCTTGTGTCATGAATTATCCAGGATTCAAAGGTGAAACATGAGGTAATGTGTGACAGAAAGTAAATATTCACACTTGTAGGTTGTTTTAGCTCATGTTACAAGTTACTTATTCTTTTTTTATGCCTCAAGAATATTAGTACACCTGTGGCACAGCATTTGCACAGAATCTAAAAAAATGGTCAAAAGTAATGTAGAAAAAACCTAAGGAAATCAAGCATCATAAACGACAGGTGATGTAAAAATATTTGTTTCGGTTTTTAATACAAGGTAGAAAACAAGACAATCTAAAATTACTTTGTTTGTTCCTATTTAAACAGGAAGAAGTAGACGATTCTGCAAAGACCATCCTGGCAGGTCCAGATGGCGGAATCAGACAGGATCTCTTCTCTCTGTTTCTTTCTCGTCCCATAACCCCTTGACTCCTTGTATATTTGCCAGGTTCACTGTAACACTAATCAGCGAGATCTGAGAAATATACAGAGGGGGTAGAGGTAATTTCATCACCTGTTGACTACCTGGATTTTAGGTGAGTGGTGAGATCAAACCGACACAGTGCACTGTACTAGGGTCTGACAAGTAAACCAAATCAGTCAATTATGGAACCAACAATTCATACATCAATTTACAATACAGAGCACTTGCACTGGTGCACTGGACAGCAGTGGCACAGTGCCCAAAGCATCTAACGCCAGCAAAAACACATGAGGCAACAGCAAAAATGGAAGGGAGACCCACGCCAATGGTGCCAGGTCTAACAGCTTGGTTTTGTGTGAGAGGGTGCCCCTGCATGAGCTGGGCCCCTCTGCAACTTTCGGAGCCTATTCTCTGAGGCTGTTCTGTGATACAGCCAGACCATATACTCTTAAGTGCATTATAACCTCGCGGTAAATGCTAACTTCAGAATGGCTGCATGGAAACATGTCGTGTTTGGTGTTAAACACTTTGGAATCCTACCCCCCCTGCGAGTCCTGGTGGCGGAGTAGAATTCCACCCTTCCAGAGGGAGAAGACATGTACACACTGACCTAACGGGTAACAGTTTAAAAGAGCCCTGGCTTCACAAAATGGATGCCACAGACACGGGTCTGACCCCCTGCTGCTGGATGAAACTCCAGCAGGGGAGGCCTGGAAAATAGTTTTCCTGTCACAGGGAGGTGTAAGCACCTCCCAGACAGGCTTTAGTGTATTGGGGCTGGGTGGGTGAAGTCACAGAAGAATGCTTTTCAGACAGTGCTGGGGGCACACTTGGTGTCCCTGTGCATACCCTAGTTCAAACCGGTTGCAGGGGTGCTCAGCCCCTGCTCTGGTACACAACTGGACAAAGGGAAAGGGGTGTAACCACCCCTGTCTCCAGACCCTCCGATAGGTGTGTCCCCAGAGGATGTCCAACCCACTAACTTAGTATAAGTATGGGACCCCAGTCCTTAGGACTTCAGATTACACCTGGATGAAACTCTGCAACACATATCCTGGAAATTCCACATCCTACACGACTAGAAGATGGTGGAATCTCCCTTGGGTTCAAGGAGTGACTCCCCTGTTTAAACAAGCACCAAGAAGCATCTTGCTGGTCTGCATTTCTGAGGCTCCCGCTGGACCCCAAAGTGTTTGTGACTCAGGACATAGACTTCCAGACTTCTCAGAGGCTGACACAAGATCCCAGCAAAGCTGAGACCCGCAGCCCTCACGAGTGACATGGGACCGGAACTCCTGGACACAGTGCACATTTGCAAGTGCATTGACTTCCCAAGCTTTCCCGAAGTTTTGCATTGGGCTACTTATAGTCCAAGCCCCGAGCACCGTCTACACTGAAGATTGTGGGCCTACACTCTACAAGTGTTCTGTGAGCCCACTTCTAGCAATTCTGCTTTAAGGCCCCTGCGCGATCCACGGTCCATCAACTGTTGGGTCCCCACAAATATAACTCTTCTTTCCTTTGGGCTTACCTGGTTGCTCCAGATATGCCCTGACTCCCTACCAAGAGGTGAGTCCCTCATACCTTGCTGGTCTGCACCAAAGCCAATCTTTGCTTTCTGCTTGGGTTGCTGTTGCCAAGGTTCTGATCTGGAAACCGACACAGCAGCACTCAACATCATCCATGGGACAGCTCAAATCCATATCCTGGTTGTTCTCAACACCTCCTGGTCCTCGTGGCTGAAGAGTCAAGCTTCACCTTCTTCACTTGAAATCACCCAACATCGGTGGGCAACTTCTCATCGCCTTCCTAGTCACTGGCAAGTGACCCAGACTCTGAGCCCTCTGGTTTCCGGTTCTTCACATCTTCGATCCACCCTTGAAGCCACCAGGACACTTTACAATTGGACGCCAGCAGCATTTTGCAGTAGCTCTCCATTGAAATCGACGACCAAACCTGACACAAAAAGACACCTAAGCACCCGGCTTCCCTGTGTGAGGTAACTCGAGTACTCCGGTGCTCCCGTGGGTGTTGACTCTAGAAACGCCTAGTCCTAAAGGGGTTTGCTCCAAGTCCTCTTTTAAGTGTCCTTAATCTTTAAATTCCAACCGCGACTTTCCCCATAGAAGTTAATGGTGATTCACGGCTGTGTTTAGACACTGCACGCGTCCCTGTGGGTTCCATGTGTCACTCCCTTGGGTAGTTCCTGGTGCCCCCAGTGGTTTTAAAGGCTCTAGCCCTTGTATCTATGTCAGAGTTGGTTCTTGTGCCACTTTTTTAATATATGGTTTGGTACTCCCCTAGGGCTGAACGTATATTGTGCTAATTTACTGTGTGCTAAATAAGTTTACTGAATCTACTTTTGCCTCTAGACTCATAAAGAGACTAGAGGGATGTGTTTATAATAAATACATATATTTTATATATATATACCTGGTGTGGGTCTCCTTTCATTTGGTCATTTATGAGATTATAGACTGGTAAAACAAGCTGCTTTACATTCCTTCAAGACTTAGCCTGAAGGCTGCTCTCCACAGCTACCACTAGGCTAGCTTTCTATATAGGTTGTCTTTAAACCTACCATCAATAAGGGTCGTTTGGACTGGTGCAAGGTGCCCACTAGAATAGTGGACAGCATATGCCAGGCCAACTTCTCACAATGACCTTTTAGGGCATAAAGCTGGATTCAGGCAAGATGGAGATTTGTCTGCCTGATGATAAGTAGAGGCGTTGCTTGGAGCTCTTGGATGAGGTTTTAGCCAGGTCAAAAGTGTAGGTGAAGGACATGCAGACTCTGTTGGGGCACCTGAACTTTGCATGTAAGGCAGTCAGAGCTGGCAGGACATTTTGTAGAAGATTGCGCTGGGCACAACTGGGGGACCTCAATGCCGGATCACAGGGTGAGAATAACAGCGGGGGTCCGGGAGGATTTAAAGGTTTGATTTACTTTTCTGGATGAGTGCAATGACATTCCAATGTTGGGGAGCAGATGGAGTAGTCTGTGGAGATGTTTTCATATGCCACTGGCGGACTTGATTTTGGCCTTTTCTGGCAGGGCCGGTGGTGTGCCTAGGAATGGCCAGAGGTGTGGAAGTCGAGAGGGCATAGCATCGCTTTCTTAAAATTGTTTCCTCTTGTGGTGGCAGTGTGCTTGTGTGGGCACTACTTCGTGAAGAGGACAGTCAGTTTAATGTGGATAACGTGGCGGTTGTTGACATAGTCAATCGACATTCAGCAAAAGAGCCAAAGGTGTGGCATTGTTGAGAGTATTTGTGTTGGAATGTTAGCATCATGTTACTTACAGGGCGTGACACATTCCAGAAATACACAATGAATTGCTAATGCGCTCTCTCGATTTCAGTGGACGCGGTTCCGTGGGTTGGCCCCAGGGGTAAACGAAAGGAAGACTGTGATGCCAGACCACTTGTGGGTAGGAAGTGAACGCGTGTGATGCAGCTGATCCTAGGTACGCTATCGTATTCGATGCAGAATGCTTATGGGCTGGTGTGGGAGGAGCTTCTACTGTTGTGGGCGGTCTCCAGGGGAAGTTCAGATAGAGGTCGTGCTCGATGGTATGATGTGGTAAATTTGAACACGTCCTTGATTGACAAGGGTTTGTCGGCAGTCACGATAGCGGTATGTTGGCAGGCATAGTCTTTCTTGGAAAACTGTGGTGGGCATACGAGCCATCGTCAGGTGGCATGAGGAAGCACATCCTGGAGGGGTGGTCAAGGGAGAGGGGGATGGGTGACCTGTTGAGACATCCCATACCACTGCTCATTCAGTATCAAGGGATTGTCGCTCTGCCAAGGGTGTGTAGGGCTGCAGGGGAGACACTGCGTTTTTTGGTCATTATAGTGTGACTATTTTTTGGGCTTTTTGTGTTACAGAAGTGGTTGGCTCTGCGACACGCAGGGGGATGAGTTGGCATGAGGTCCGCATGCAGTGAGAGGCAGTACAGGTTTGAATACCCAAGACCAAGATGGATCAGTCAGGCAAGGGCCTTTGTGTGACATTGTGAGTATACCCTTATGTGTCGGTTTGCCCATGCCCTTGGTGGGTAAGGTTGAGAAAGCAAAAAGGTAGTTGGAAGGAGATTTTTCTGTATAAGAATGAGGAATGTTTTCTAGCTTTGCAGGTGTTGGGAGTCATAGAGAAAGTATTGGGTTTGTTGGGCTAATAGGTGAAGGATTTCAGAATGCATTCATTACAGATTTGGATGGCGAGGGAGGATGAGGGCACGTGTTGGACAGCGGGGAGATTCAGCAAGTTGGGGTTGGCGATGTAGCTGCTATTGGTGCTATGTGCGTTTGCAGTGGATATTGCATGAAGACCAATAACATGAGTTTGTTTTCTCCTAGGTTGCATTGCAGGCCCACTAAAAGGCCATATAGAGGTTTAGATTAGGGGTGGGCAGAATTTGCGAAGTTACCCTACGAAAAAATTCTGTGAAATGGCAAGAAATCTTCGCGAACACGCAGAATTTCACATGCTCGCAGAGATTTCTTGTTGCGCCCATGCCAGAATGTATCCTGCCCTGCATATTGATCCAAGAAGATGCTGATGGACAGTGTGCGTGAAAGAAGAGGGGAGGAAAGTCGGGGAGATTGGTGAGGTGAGAATGGGCAACAGACACCAAGAAAAGAGACTGAGGGCCATAGTAATAGAAGGTGAGAGAGACAGAGCAGTAGAGAAAGGACGATTCTGGAATGTAATGGAGGTGAGAAGAAGGAGGCACCAGAGATAAAGGGAAAAAGAAGGAAGTACTGACAATAAAGGGAAATCAAAGGGTAATAAAGAGGCTACTGGTGATTATGGGAAATTGAAGGTGGAGCCGAAAAATGTGCTGAAGGTAATATGAGCAGTGCTGTATATATGTGTAGCATCCACTAGTCCTGGGTGAAATGTAAATGATGCCAGTGAAATTCCAGTGAAATTTCATTATTCCAACATTTTACATAATGCAATATTTCGTAATTTTTCGTCCTTTTGGAGGTTTGTAGGCCTGAGCTGGCATCTTTTGTCAGTGCTGCATGATTTCTGCAAGTGTTACATGCAGTGTAAGGAACTTGAGGAAGGGCACACGTGCTGCAAGCATATCTTTGCCCATTGAGGGTTCTAATCTCAATTTAGACCAAAATAGGTTAGTTCTGGTAGTAACTTTTATGTGAAAGGAATGAGTTCAGAGCTGAAAGCTTAGACAGTCCCCATCGCCACTCTTCCCATGGCTTTGAGGATGATTCAGACTGTCTCTTTGGCTGGAGGTCAGCTTTCCCTTTGAAATTATACTTCCTGATGGCCCCTCAGCCCCTGAAGAACTCTTGCCACCCTGGGCGTGTATCAAGTGGCGGAACAAACACGAGTAGACTTTTCTCGCTCGTGAGACAAGCGCCAGGAGGTTTACAGGACCTGCCAGGAGAAGGCATGACAAATCTCCCCCAGGAAGATAGCCTCAAAGGCGGAACATGGCCTGCGGGTCCCCATGGGAGGGCGGTCTACTAGGCAGGAAGGGAGTCGTGCCAGAATGAATCCTGCCCTGCATATTGATCCAAGAAGATGCCCCCGAATTCCGTCCCGCCGTGGATAGCGGAAATTTCGACATTTCCGCGATTCATGCGGAACACAGAAATACTGAAATTACGTGAGCAGAACGGAATTTGCCACCCACCCCTAGTTTAGATCTGCGGGTACTCTTTTGTGAAGTGGGCAGCGAGGTTTGGCGAGGAGGAAGACATCTGGGTCTGCCTGATACGGAAGTACAGTTGAAATTGTTTAGAAAAGGAGGCATGCAATGACACACGCTATTGCCCAAATTAAGGGACTTGGTCAACGGAGCCCATGGCCCGGAGATTTTATTGGTGCACCTAGGAGAAAACGACTTAGTCAAGATGAAAGGTTTGGCTCTGGTAAAAGGTATAAAATGGGACTTGCTAGAGATTAAGAGGGGAGCTAACAGGTCAGGGGACATCGACAGAGCAGGTGAAAAGGGAACAGGGAGTTTTGGAAGTTTTGCATGGCGCTGGGGTTTTTCTTCTTGGAACACAATGACATCACATATGAGGCCCCTGGGTTTTTTAGCGATGATAGGGTGCATTTGTCTGGTTAAGGATGGAATTGTACTTGATGCAGATCAAGAGTATGTTGACGGGGATGCTGAATTTATTAATAGGAATGTATGTTTTTTTTTTTCCCAGGGAGGTGGCGGAGGGGGGCAGAAAAATTCTGCATGTCTTCTGGTGGGGTTTTTTCCTAAAGCAGTTAAAAAGGTTTGTAAAAGAAAGCGCAGGTCAATGTTAAGACCCAGTTTAATTCTGGGGTGGGGGTTATTTAATGAGAGGACAACAGTGGTGGTGCAAGACAATGGATGCAGGGATTTATGAGTGATGAGATGTGATTGGATTTTGATTGGTTTGGTTTTAAAGGAGGGGTTGATTTTGGATAGGAAGTAGTCTGTATGGCACAGAGCCGGGTTAATTGGGTTTTTATTGCCGTTTTGTGCACTTCTTTTATTAAAGCGGCCTTTTCCACACCAGAAAAGCAGTCCATAGTTATTGGAGGTGCTGTTTTGTGCACTTGTTTTATTAAAGCGGCCTTTTCCACACTAGAAAAGTAGTCCGTAGTTATTGGAGGTGCCCTCCCTCCCGATGATGGTTTTTGGGGGTGTGTGCAAAAGCCCTACCCTCCAGGAAGTTTTGAGCGGGTGGTAAGGTCTGAGAGCGTAGGGCATAGAGATTGGCTAGGGAGTTCGGCAGGGACTTAGATATGTCCTTGGGTGGCAGTTAACGGTGTTTAGGTGTTATTTTGACTCAGCACACCCCTGTTGGCAGGGTCGGAGTTAGCATTGTCCCACCCACCCATACCCCTTTTTTTGTTTTGTTTTAGCAGTCTTTGATGAGGTTGGTGCATGAGATAGGGAAGTTGGTTGCGGGGTTTTGTGGCTTTATGAGCAGGTGCTGGTGTTTTTTTCTACATTATTTAAAAAGGTTTGTAAAAGAAAGCACGGGTCAATGTTCAGACGCAGTTGAATTCTGTGGGGAGGGGAATTACATTTATGGAACGAGAGGACAACTGTGGTGGATGCAAGACGGATGGATGTGGGGATTTATCAGTGATGAGGTGTGATTGGATTTTGAATGGTTTGGTTTTAAATGGGGCATTGATTAGGGGAGGGGGGGTTTGTTAGTTAATGAAATGTATAGTGAGGCCAAGGCTATGAGTAGTCTGTATGGTGTAGAACCAGGTTACTTGGGTTTGTATTGCTGTTTTGTGCAACTGTTTCATTAAAGCGGCCTTTTCCACACTACAAAAGTGGTCTGTAGTCATTGGAGACCCCATCCTACCTGAATCTCGATGCTTTTAATATTGCACCAGAATTGGCTAAGCCAATGACAGAAACTAGCCTTCTTGAAGCAGAAATTTGCATACTCATAAGATGGCTCACATTTTGCATGACTGAGCGGAGTCCATACTACTATTATAAAAAGAGAGCCCAAACCTTTGAGGCGGGTAAGCTCAAGAAGTACAGCACCAATCACAACACCCAATACAGCATTGGAAAGGACAGTTGCGGCAGATGGACATAGGCTATACAGGTGCCCACCATGTACATTACAAAGGTAAAAGAACCTTAGGGGTAAAGTAGTCCCTTGTGGGCGTGGGCAACCAAACCTTCACAGGACTCCCTTGTGGGCGTGTGCGTTGTGAGAGGGGCGTGGACAAACAGCAAACAGCAAAGGGCGCAGCATTCACAGGCCATTCCCCGGCATGACTGCTAAAAGCAAAATTGGCATTCTAAACAAAAACATTCACATTACTCCCTTGTGGGCCTGGCTGTTGTGAGAGGGGCGTACCAAAACATCAATGGGCGCTGCATTCACAGGACGCGGCTCGTGGCCATTGTGAGAGGGGCGTGGACAAACACTGGCCGCGGCATTCACGCAGCATTACACACTCACGCCTTAACATATTGCTCCAGGCCTCTGACGGGGGCTCAAGACAGTCAGCCTACCAGCAGGGATCAGAAGCTTCGCATATTGCTACGGTGCTCAGGCGGGGGCTCAAGCCACTCAGCCTACCAGCGGGGAGCACAAGCTTCGCATATTGCACAAAGCTTCTGATTCAACTGAAACTAAAAATGTTGTATACCGTGAGATCTTACAATAATTTTTGCTTGCCTATTGCAACCCTTTGCACACATTCTATTTTAGCCCCGGACAACGTCGGGACTGGCTGCTAGTATTATAATAAAGTTTCACAAAAATATTCAAAAAAAGTCACCCTTATGGGCACATTCCTGCTCCTGTGCACGCAAGAGCAGCCAACTGTGAATGAGTTTAACGCCCATCATACATAAAATTACTACATGCAAATCTGCACTAAAGTGCAGCTGTTTTTGAATAGATCAACGAGATGGTGGCCCTTGTGTGTGCATGAAGACTCATGCGCATACAAGGGCAGTCATTTTGAATCTGTTGGAAGCCCACTCCAGAAGCTCGCGGCTACAAGTAGTGCACATGCAAAATGCACATGCATTCCAAGCACTGGTTAGGGCCCCTTAGCACTGTATGGCGAGCCACCAGGCCATTGCAAAGCTCATAAAAGTGAATAAAGAAAATACATTTACAATACGTTTTATTTGAAACCACTCAATTGCCTATACTGAAGGGGACAACTTTATCTCAGGGTGGTGACACTATGCTTTGAGCAAAAAGAAGATAACTATTATTATGCCTGATAGTTAACATCAGCAAAACAGCAGTGTAACACGGGTCGTGTTTAACCCTGGGCGTAGTACTTCGCTACACCCACGGAGTGGACGTAGTGTTGCCTACTTCGCCATTTGCAAAGTAGGCGTAGCAGGCAACACTACGCCCACTCCGTGGGCGTAGCGAAGTTGCCCGCCACCCGCCTCCTTCCCGCCCTCCCGAAATACTTAAATAATGTTTTTAAAAAGAATAAACACCACTTACCTTGTCGGCTGCGTCTCCGGGGCTCCCTCTGGTAACCGCGCCGCCATCTTGGCGGCCGCGCATGCACATTAGTATTCAAGATGGCGGCGCGGTTACCAAAGGGAGCCCCGGAGACGCAGCCGACAAGGTAAGTGGTGTTTATTCTTTTTAAAAACATTATTTAAGTATTTAAGGAGAGCAGGAGGGAGGCGGGTAGTATTTAACGAGGGCGGGAGGGAGGCGGGTGGCGCCTAGTGGGGCTACGCGAAGTGCGTGGGTGGACGTAGTTTCTGTACCACTTCGCGTAGCTTCGCGTAGCCCCACTATGCCTACTACACCCAGGCTAAGTCGTGTTATGAACTTCGCGAAGAGCTTATCCTTCATATTGCTTTCACATGGTTATAATTCTAGAATAAAAAGTGACCCAGGAATGCTCTATGGATAGATGTGAAATGCAGCGAAAATACCTAGATTAGGTTATTTTTCTACATACAAAGATGAGAAGTAATGAAAATGAAAAAAAAAACTAGATAACATGTATGCTAAAACAGTTGAAATAAGTTTACTTTTTAATAGTATTCTGCAAAAGGGTGGACACGCCATGATTATTCTCTACTTTTAAACACGCTGTCAGCCAAAATAATAGCCTGAAGACGAGAAAGTTGCTTTCCTAAACTCACGGCGGACAAGACTTGCAAATGATTTATTAAGTTTGGACTATGAATCTACTATGGCAAAGTTACTGTTAATAATATTTCGAAACCAAATATCTTTTCGGTCATTGTTTACATACAGTTTGTCTCCGTGGACTTTGTTATGCTTGTTTTTTGCTAACCTTGAAAAATCTGTCAAGGTACTTGGCGAGCTCTTCAGAAATTTTTTTATGGGAATCAATTTTTCAGTCTAAAGTCTTCAACTCCAAATAAGGTTATATATTTTCAAACTGTAGTTAGACGTATTTCTCTGCGATTGTTTTGCATGCTGTGCACAAATATTCTCAATGTACTATAGTCTTTCGACACGTGTATAACAGGTACGAGTGATGAAAATATGTGGAAGTAAGCGAAAGCCATATAAAGCGCCGTTCTCAAAGGGGTTACTCCCATCAGAAAGGGTACTTTTTAAATAAATGAGTGTTTTTTATTATTGAGTCAGAGTAGCCAGGATACAGACATCAACATATATACCAAAATATAAGTAACAATAACAAGCACATAAAATATGTGCGAAAAGGCATTACATGCCACTTGTTAGTTATGTGCATAACTGCATAATCATAGTGCATGATACCAGACGTACATTATTAAGCGGACTTATGGATAATGAGCATAAATTAACCATGGGACTAACGCATGTTTTTTTATTACAATTTTTGTTAGGCTTCTAAAAATAATAAGAATACAACGTCCTTTGGGAATTATCATTAATAATTGAACTTCAAAAAAAATCTAAGGAATTAAACGTAAGATCATTATAACTAATGAGTTTATGAGTGCACCATGTCGTAAAACCCATTTTTCAATCGTTCTTCAAAATCAAACCTGTTTCTAAATACCCCAAATGTTTAGCCAATTATAATTTAATCCAACAGATTCATAGAAAGCATCTCCTAGATATTTAATTGGCTGAATTTTAATGTGATATTTTTTCAAAAGTAGGGCGAGTAAAATTCGTCCATATCAGAGATACAACACATCTTGAGCACACATTTTGTTACACCAAAATTCTACTGGGCTCCCTAACCCCTACCTTTTACCCCAAAAATACAACACGTGGATGTAGACAAACTAGAGGCATGTCTGACAATGCACAATATAACGCTAGTTCAATCAGTTCCCAAAACGTATGAAGTGTTGAACAGGAGGAAATATATACTCCTAGACTCCAAGACCATCCTTGGACTTGCTTGATCAGAAATCTGCAAGGCTCTTTTTCACTCTGAGGGGCATCCAATAAGGGCTATGTATGATGTAAATTTGATTTGCTAACCATTTACACATGATCAATTTTACCATCAGTCTATGAAGCACGTCATTCCCCCAGCCCCATTCTGATACCATAATGCCCCTTCAGCTGCCAAAATTGAAGGTACTTAAAAAAACACTCTGAAATTCAGCTTGGAGGTCTAAAAATTATTTAAGTTTACCTGCCTTCAATACCACAGCGGTTCTGACTAATACCACAAATGTGAAGATCCAAACCACCATGAGATTCATACAAAATGGGTTGTAAGTTTTCACTTACATAAGGTTTCTCAAGCCATTTTCCACTATCTCAGTAACTAATCAGGAGTTTTCAAACCAAACTAGAAGGCTAGATTTTCCATGAAATCATGATTGGTAGCCCCGCTCTAATTCAAAGGACAGCACTATTTCCACCAAGTAATTCAGGGAGTTCTACTGGGGCAAAAGAATCTGAAAAACATATGATAAATAATTTAAAATAAACCCTTTTATTAAATGCAAATAACGCCGCCTGAAACAGGAAAATAAACCATGTTAGCCCCATCTTTTTTATTACTTCTCCTCTTATCAATGCTGTTATAAGCTCCATAAACTAAACAAAAATAAATTATATATTCATGTTGAGGTGACACAAGCATCAGCAAATCAAAGTAGATTGTGACATAAAGCCCAAAATCATTGTTAATTTACGTTTTTCCAATTGCTACTTTCCGCCCTATTATTTATCTCAAAAATGCCCTAAATGCTAGCGCAATTGAATTAGTTGGAGTACTTTTCCTAATCCCAGACATCAGGACCTGGAGAACCTTTTTACCCTGAGGAAGCTCTTCACTATAGAGGTGACATGCACATTGAGGGAAAAGGCCTTGCTTCAGAGATATTCAACTTAAAATTGAGAACATACCCTGCCAGTGTCGCAGAGATGCTTTCTGGCCCTCCAACCATGGAGTTCAAAAAGAGCCCCACAATATCTTAAATGAAACACTGAACTATTCCAACTAATAAATGATTTCTGAAACCAGGGAAAATACTGCTAACAAGAACAAAACTGTACGTGAGATGGTGATCAGGTTTTGTGGACACATTTAGTTTATGAAGGAATATTGTTGGTAAAACAATTGAATGTTGCACATAACATATCTTACCTTTTCAACACTGCATCACCTATCCCACATTCCAAACAACATTCAATTTGCTTAACTTCTCTTTTTTTAAACAAATAATATTAGAATACAGAAAGGCATGGCAAGCATGTTCACAAAACATCCACCCACTGACACCAGCTATCCCAAACGCCCTATTTGAACCCCTTTTTCTTCAAATAAAGAAATAGATTTCACAAACAAATAAAAAATGAATAAAGGCGTACTTTGCCAATGCCCAGCTGAATATAAGTGACAAAATTTTAACCTTTCAAAGCATGGTACTACATTGTCCTTCGCCTAATTAACCATTAAATAATTTGGCAACATTTCCATATCTGCCACTGCATATCCAAGGATTTCCACTAGGGAATAATATGTCACCACATCTTAGATTTGAGGAAGAATATTTGACATTTTGATTGCAGTTATAACATAAGGACATTGACTCTCCTCTCTGGGCCATTTTTACTATAGGATCAGTGCATCATGCTAGTCTCCAGGCCTAACTATAGTGAAAACATACTTTGTTGCAGATTCCATTCACAATGTATATTTCACTTTTCAGAACCACTTTCAGAGAGCTACAGGGCGTTCATGGGCTACTAGGAATGACCATTGGTCGTAGAGGCTTTTTACTCCTGATGTTCTGGGGCCCAACCTACTATGGATCCTGCTCATCTGGGCCAAGAAACCGTTCTGCACTTGACTCCCAGTGGTAGCTATGGTCGAGCAGTCAAGGCTCCTTCGGGAAGGTTTGTTGATACAGGTCAGTGAACACGGCTCATAACTCAAAGTGCCCATAGTACAAGCAATAAATCAATGCCCTACCAAAATGTAGCTTTTATAAGAAAAAGCAGTCATTTTATTTCAACTTTACTCAGGCAATGAAATGTGACATTCAAATGCAACAAGACACTCCCCTTGAGGTTGGGGCTCTAGTAGTTATCATGCAAATCCTTGTCCCACCCTCGTTCATCTAATTCACTTTTACTGTTGACTGCATTTGAGAATGCAAACTATGAGGCTGTACTCAAATATTATCTGTTAGGTTTATATGTGTCTGTAAGGATAAGACTGTCTCTAAGGCTCTTGATTCTTGTGAAAGAGAACATCGGTTTGTCAAATTCACGATATAACACAAGGCAAAAAGGTGATTGTGAGGAAAAATATACCGAGTTGGCATGATGTGTGATGTCCTCTGCACAACCTTCCTGTTTATAAAACATGGGTGTTGAAAAGCACATCACCGTTGGGTAACGTTTCTACTATACAAACAGAATTGCACTATGTCTTTTCATCTTCTTCTCTCATTTTCAGATGGCGTAAAGACACACAAAAAGAGCAGGATTACTAAATCTGGTGCTCTCCAAAAGGAGCAGCTATCTGCCCTTTTAACATAAAAGTGGATAGGTTTTGTCCTGTGAGCGAAAATCAGGGAGGATTACCAAAACCAAGCCTCTTTTGTTTTGCCCTTATGAAAGTCTGGGACCTTATTAGGCTAAGTTTGGACTGAAACTTTTTTGCACCAGGGTAGTAGGACCATAAAACCATAAATAAGCACCCTATTTCTAATTTTTAACATCCCCGACAGTTACAATGATCAAGGGAGACCGGAATCTGCCTGAGGATTTTTAATCTTTAACCCGTTGCCCGTGGCGCAAATTCCGCCGCGGTGCGGGTGATTTATGGAGTGGGTGTGTTTTGGACAGCCCCCAGCTGTCCTCCACACATGCGCACTGTGACATCGGACGGTCGGGGGCCGTCCGACGCACCAAATGGGTAAAAACCCCCTGGTCACATCTTGCTAAGAGCTCCCTGAAAATCGGTCGAGCCCACCCTGACCACTAGGAGTCAGAGTGACTCGATGATGAAGCATGAGACTACTAGAGTGTGTGTGGGTAATATTAAAAAAAGGAATTGTTTCCTTCCCCACATTCTAGTGGGTAACAACTAGGATGCTTCAGTAGAACCTTCCCAGACCTAACTAACCTGCGTTTTAGAGAACCAGTAAACAAGGTTTACAAAGCAGTGGGGTACTTTTTGTGGAATAGTGTTTACTTCAGGAGGATGTACTCCCACCAGAGAATCTCTCTTAGCCCTTACGGTACAGGAGAATTCTGTCTTCTCTAAGTGCCATAGTTTCTTTGTACTCATATGTTCTCTCTTCTTACCTATAAGGAACTTAGGGCCTGAGTTTGATCTTGGTGGATAGGTTACTCTATCATAATGGTGACAGATATCACATCCGCCGAAACATAAATCCCTTGTGATATAATGGGATTTATAATTCAGCAAACAGAATATCCATCACCGTTGTGACGGAGTAACTGATCTGCCAAGATCTAAATCACGCCCTTAGTAAAAAGTGTCTATGGTGCTGCAAGCACTGTTTGCATTGAGTTTGCCCAGGGCTCAACTTGCATAGTTCTCTTCTTACCTGCTCTCACAGCACAGAAGAGTTCAGCGACACAGTGGGTGCCTTCAAACGCACACCTCTGAGTCCTGCTTAGTTTGAAGAGATCAGGCTGTTCATGGCAGTACCCTGTGGTGCAGGCTCTCTCTCTGGAGTAAAATGCCAGAGGTCTCTCAGATGTTGAAGCAGTTCCTTGCTTATGAAGAAGCAGTAAGTTCACTTTGTTTAATGTGGTTAGGAAATCATTTCTTCAGCAACAGACTGGAGCCAGCAAAGATGCAACGCCATCCACTGTGTCTCTGGCAGTTCCCCCGCAGCGCTGGTGCAACCCGCAAGTCGTAGCCTCAGTCTTTCATTCAGATGGTATCCTGAATCCTTTGGCGTTGTTGGTTCTGGAAACCCCTCCTGCATATGGGGCTACCATGGTAGCCCATACAGTCACAAGTATTGGCACTAATTATACTTTACCAGTGGCCCCATCTGGCATATAGGACCATTCTCAACTTCATGATATGGTGTAGCATGACCCAAACGGTGCTCCACACATGGTTCAGTCTACGGCGGCCCTCTTCTGCCATACTGGAGTCACCGAAAAATAATTTTGCACACTGGTGCGGCCCAATCGGTGTACAGGCGAATCCTCACTCATAGCACAGGGAGTCCTCACGATAGGGCTCTTCACTGGGCCTTGCTCCCTCCAACGTCCTTCTCTTCCTCAAAGGGCACATTGGTCTTGGTAAGCAGGAAGGTGCTGGTGCTACAGGCTCCTGGGCCAGTGGTCTTGGTTTCCCTGGGTGATGTCCCATCACCAGCAGGGAGGTTAGCAGGCCTTGGTCCTCAGTCCTGGTCCCAGGCAGAAGTCTTGCAGACCTTCCTTACGAAACAGCCAGTCCGACTGCTTGGCAAAAGACACATTTTTGGGGACTTGACTTCACCTTATTATATAGCCTTTTCCAGAGATCAAGTGTGATTTAGGGTCTGGGTTTTTGAAGTTTTGGGTTAGGGTTCTGCTTTCTTTGAAGGGTGCATTTCTCCTTTTCACCCTCCTTCATGAAAGAAGCCGATCACAGCAGGAACAACTCCGAAGCTGGTTACCCACAACATAATTCATGGGAGTGATGTAAGTTTACACCTGAATGTCAGCCACAGTGATTTATGCATCAAAGGGTTAATCCTTTAACCCCTAGCTCTACTCTTTATGATCCTATTATCAGCCCCATCTCTCTTCCTGTGATGTGACTAAGCCCATTACTTGAGATCTATCACTGAATAAAAATACAGTATTTTGAGATATAAAGGGAGTCTCATCCTTCCTTCCTGTATGTCTCCACCCAGCTCATAACAAATGAAGCAATACGCAAATATGTCCGGGGGATTCCTGTCCTCCTCATGCTTTTACTATGCAGGCCTGGGGTTCCCAAAATTTATCCCAGGTTCCTCCATACAATGTACAATTAGGATTACATTTGGCCAGTGTATACTCTAACGCACATTTACCATCCAGCACTAATATCTCTATGCAGTGCAGATTTACCTGTACACATGAATTCAGTATACACACTCAATCTGTGTGCACTGTTCAGTATTTCAGATTTCCTATATTTCATAAGGGTTGCTTATTTTAAAACACATTCACTGCCAGCACACACTCACAATGTGTGCACTGCACAATTCCTCACCCTTCATGTATTGTACGCATGCAAGCACACACACACCCTGCACATGTGGTACTCATTAGCACTACATCTCTTATGTAATGTATTCCTATCAGGCATACATACACCCCGCATATGTACTAACCACATATATACTGCACAGAATTGCACCATCCTTGTACTGTACCCTTCCCAAGCACACGTACAACTAACACACAATCACAACTCCTGCTCTATGCAGCACTCCACAACTAGCTGCTGTAGGCCAAGGGTGAGTTAAGCACACAGCAGCAGAACTTTAAAAAAGGTTATTGAACCAGTAGGCCTCAGTCCAGTGACCCTGGGTAAAAGGTTTCTATTGACTACTACTAATCACTACATGGTATGCTACTACAACTGCACTTGTGCTGCTTAACTGCTGCTGAAGACGGTAGCTGTACACCACTATGGGGGAAGTGCTTTGGTCACACCACCCAGTGCAACATGATCGCAATCCATGAGACAGGTCTATGCCATGGCGCACAGACATGATCCATGTTCGCATAAGAAAAATAATTAGCATTAGGGATCAAGAAAACAATACAGGGCAAGGCTACACTCTTTACCATGCAGAGGACCTTTCCATCCCTGCATCACTAAAGGTGACACTCTTTTAAGTTAGGTAGTACAGATATACAATAACAATGCCACTCACATCAGAAGTCCTACACCAAAGGTCAGCACCAGTACCTGAAGGGTCCCTTCTGTGATAGGCTAACTGGGCGCATATACTGGCTGGGGTGGACGATAGTCCCACTCGCTTAGCCTTCAAACGTGTGCACAAATGTGCGCAAACATGTGCAAATGCAGTCAACCCAGAGCCTCTTATCCAAGCTGTGCAGCAGTGGGCCCGGTTATAAAAGACATACTCTGGTGGCTAGCCCTTCCGATCCATTTTAACAGAATTTACTATCAGTGAGACTAAGTAGTAATTCTCACTCACAGAAAAAGTCCAAAAAGCAGTTAGCCTAAATGCAATAACTCTAGCGCTGTTAAGTGGTTTGGAACTCATGTTCCAACACAGATAATTACTTTGCTTCTATTTAAGAGTTGGGAATGAATCTTGCCCTTTCTCTTGTCATTCATGTTTCCCCCAGACTTTGATTCCCACCATCTACCAGAAAATAAATAAACTGCTTTGGAGTTACTGCTTCTCATCAAATAGTTCCAGTTGATCATTGGTTTGAAAACTCCTGATCCTATTGTTAAAGATTGGAGGGATTTGTTAGCATGAGCTGAAAGTCATTTTGTATTTCTGGCAGCCATCTTGTTTGCTATGTGCTGCCACGTGCTCGCCATGTGCTCTGTCCTCCCTCAGTGTTGACTGCTCTTGTAATCTGCCTAGAAACAAACTATATTTAGCATCTTCCACCTTCGCACATGCTCTGTTGAGCTTGCAGCTGTTTCTAGTCTGTAAATGTCAGGATGTGTTCACCAGAATTAGCAACTGTTAGCTCCTTCCACTTTGTTGAGCAAGCAGATCTTGTATGCCCATATTAGTCATTTTGCATGCTTACATGAGCCAGACTGCCCCTTGGTCTTATGCTGACTATGTAACCCTAAGCATATATAAGGCCTCTGTTTTTTGTACTCCTTAGACTGCCTCATTCATTTGCTAAGGCTTCTGTGTGTGACGTAGTCTCCCTCATCTGAGGTGAATAAATGCATTCTTTTTATATTTCAGCTTTTGTGCCAATTTCTTCTTTGTTGGTTTAAAAGAACAAAGTATCAGTGAAACCACTGAGAAGGTTTCTATGTTCTTCACTATGCCAACCATTAAGCATATATCACCTATATAGACTTTCTCGTATTCTCCTCCACAAAGCACTATGGGGCTGCATAAGAGCACAATGGAATATTCCTCAAACATGTTGAAATATTATCCGATGAAACCCAGTTCATAATAAACATATTTTAACATGCAAACAACAAAATATCTTAAGTACACAAAGGGAAGTCTTCCTCCCTTCCTGCTTCACTCCATCACCCATGCCAGATCTGAGCGACCTTTGTGCTAGCCTAAATAAACTTGCCGTCAGAAACATCAACAGCATAGAGGAGAGGAATACATTGCTAGAAATGTACTAATCTTCTCCCTTACACCCTGTTTGAGCCCCTTCCCCTCCATCTCCCTGCATTTGAGCAACTCTCTTTTTAGCCTACAGCCCAGAACAAGAACCTCCTCCATACTTTCCACTCTCTCATGTTCCAGGTAACGACAATCGTGCCACTGTTGCCTATGTGTATACCAGCAACGTATCTAGGTCAGGTAGAATCTGTCTTTTAAAGGCAGAGTTGCCTCCATGTAAAGACCATGGTGAACTTGCCAACCATCAGCATCACTTATAAGTGTGTATCACAGGTCATCTGAACTCACTTTCAAAATCATGCCTTACACCTGCCTTTCCCTGCTGACCTTTCTGTTCCTCCAACCTTTTTCTCCTTGCAGCTCTTCCATGAATTCATGGGGATATGATGTAACAAACTCCTTGAGAATGCTGCGGTTGTAGTATGCAAGTTGCAAGCAACTTGCATAGCCAACATATATATTTACATGTCAGAGAGAATTGAAAAACACTACTACCCAGCAAACAATTACCATTCTAACACTTATGCTCACATTCATCTTATTCCACTACTACCACATTCAAATCATAACCATTAGTGTGCATCAATATAATGAAAGGATATAAACATTATAGTCAACAATACATACAGTAAATATGAATGATATGAGCATAATGACAGTGCTGCGGGTCATATTACATGAATAGATACTTTACTGTGTGCTGAAGAACACTTGACAACAAAGTGATTGACACAGCTAAAAGAAGGCACAAGATGTAACTTTCAATTTTAAAATCAACATGAACTGAATTTTAATAGCAGATATATTTTATACTCACTCAATTTCTAGACCTCTGCATGGTTTTCAGGGTTAGGCAACACACCAAGTAAAAAGAAAGAAAATAATATTAAAGTACCTGTATGAAATTAACAAATGGCATTTAATTTTAAGAGTAATATATCACTCACTTTTATGTTGTAAATAGAACAATAGAAGTAAGAAATGAATTTTTCATGATTTAAATATGGATTCCATTTAGAGTACTTCCCTTGGAAATATGCATACATTTTCATATTCAATCAATTACGTAATGTGTTGATAATTACATGAAAAATCACTGGAAAAAGTTTTGGAACAAACGTTGAAAAGACTGAGCACTTATTACTGAGGTTACCCTAGCTTATTGTCATTGAACAAACTGCAAGGAATACTGCAAGTCACAAGATGTATAGCTTGGTTCAAGGGAACCGACTCTGAGGGGGATACCCCAGAGGAATATGACCCTAGTTATGAACAAGGACATAACCCAAACCAAGGGCACAATTCCAACAGGGGGAACAGAAATGGAGGATATGACCGTAACTACCAACCAAACCGTTTTTTAGGGAACCGCCGGGGCAACACCCGTCCCCCATCGAGAACCCCCCAAACGAGGAGTTACCATCAGGGTCGCGGACAGCCGCAGATGTATGTGCAGACTCGCCATCATCAGTATTGGCGAACATAAGGGGACTCCCTGTATTTAATCTATCCAATGAAACTGTAGATCCCTAGGCCATTCAACTTTTATCTAGGGGCCTCTCATTCGTACCATCTTCCAACTTTAACAAATTCGAACTAAATAAAGATTTACAACTATTCTTTAGGAAAATACGCCTCCAGAAGTTTTTCCTGGAAGCCCCCCCCACCAACAATGAAAACAACAGATCGGGTTGTAAACCCCCATCTTCATTTACACCTTCATTGGAGATGGTGGGAACTGAGGTCAATATATTTGAAAAAACTGTCATGCAGAAGATCAACAAGATGACTAAATATGTGCCCCTACCCAAAGCCAACTTATCTATCAAGGAAAAGAAAGCCCTAAAGGATTTGGAAACAAACAAAAATATCACAATCAAACCTTGTGATAAAGGTGGTGGGATTACAGTTCTAGATACAACTGATTACAAAAGGAGAATGAATGATTTATTATCATCCTCAGGTCACTACATACGTATCACCAGGAACCCTGAAAATGCCCTTAAAAAACGGATATTGGCCATGGTCCAGAAAGCGGTTAACCAAGACCACATCTGTGAAGCTGAAGCAGAATATTTGACGCCATCTAACACCAAAATACCTATTATATATGGTTTACCAAAAACCCATAAAAATAGTGTAGACCCTCCCATGCGACCAATAGTCTCTACCATTGGCTCCGCCACCGAGCCATTATCGAAGTACATCGATAAATTTTTAAACCCAATGGTGACAGAACTAAAATCATATGTACGGGACACTGGGCACTTTATCCAGCAAGTGGAAGGGATTCCATTCTACGAAAACTCCGAAATAATGGTCACACTTGATGTGGAGTCTTTGTACTCAAACATACCACAACAAGGAGCATACAACACTATTGAGACTGTACTCTCCAGAAACACCGGCATAACCAATTCTGAATTCATCTTACAATGTCTGAAAGTGATATTATTTGAAAACTACTTTGAATTCGATAACACCTTATATGGACAGGCCTCCGGTGTCAGCATGGGAGCAAGCTGTGCCCCTAGCATTGCCTGTTTGTATATGGGGGAATTCGAAAGGACGAATATCTTTAATGAAATGGCCCCCTTTTTCGAGAACGTCATGAACTGGAAACGGTTCATTGACGACATCTTTTTTATCTGGAAGGGGGCTGAAGAACAACTGACCGAATTCATTGAATGGCTCAATGTGGCGGATATCAATCTGAAATTTACCAGCCACACCAGCAGGTCTAGAATTGAATTTCTAGACATCTGGATTGAACATCAAAATAATGTCATCAAAGTATCTCTGTACACCAAACCGACAGCGCAAAACACCTTGCTCCAATATGGTAGCTTCCACCCGCGCAGTCAGAGGGACAGTATCCCCTATAGTCAGTTCCTTCGGATCAGAAGGAACTGCACGGACCTACAAGATTTTTTGACCCAAGCGGACATACTTCAGGAAAAACTCCGATTCCGTGGATACCCCCCAAGATTGATCAGAGAGTCATTTAAACGAGCCAGATACACAAACAGGGAAGCTATGTTCATGGAGAACAAATCGGAGAAACTGAATCAACTGGTGTGCGTCACTCGTCACTCCGAAATGAACCACAAGATCAGGCAGGCTGTAAACTCAAGCTGGCATATCTTAAATCTGGAGGACGACAAAACACATCTTCGACGACCCATCTTTGCCTTCAAGAAAAACCAGAACTTAAGAAGCCATCTAGTGAAAGGAAAAACACAGGAACCACCCACGAACAAACAAACCACCTTAACAGGAATGGATCCCATATACGGCAATCATAAATGTGGGACATGCCACATTTGTCCACAGGCCATAGTGGGTGATACAGTCATCACTAATACACGTACCATCTCAGTCGGCAGGAATGCTACGCTAACCAATTGTCGCACAAATAACATCATTTACCTTATTCTGTGCCCGTGCAATCTCCCGTATGTTGGAGAAACTGGTCGAGAATGCCGGGTACGCATAGGTGAGCATAAGTCCAATATAAGAAACAAAAAGACGGCAGCCCCTATTGTGACTCATTGGTTAGAGAAAAACCATAAAGATGTAGAAATTCGCTGGTTTATCTTAGAAAAGATAAAAGCCAACCCCGGAACGGATCCTACGTGCCTCCGAAAGAAACGGGAGGTCTTCTGGATTTTCTATCTGGACTCTGTCAAAAAAGGCCTGAATGAGGAATGCCCCTGGCATCAGGCGTTTCTATAACAACACTATGGTATTTCAGAGGTTATAAAGAGAGTAGTCTTTTTAGTAATTCCAGACAACCGACTTAATGACTATTCTCCCCTCTAATAATCACATAACTACACGCATTTTGACAACATGACCCACAGTTTTGGGAAAGTCTGTATGACACTTGACGACCAGCTGCACTACTATGGCCGTCTTACTACCTCTCACTACATTGTCTAAAAAAGAGCGCTTTTGACATATAAAATATGATGAGTTAGCAGCTGACAATACTTATGCTGATAATATAATCCTCAGTAATATAAAAATAGCTATCGTGACAAGAGATGATCGGTTGCATTATGATGGCCGCCACATTTCCTCAGATTAGACCTTAAAAAATATCGCCTTCGGTTTACACAAGATGGCGACCGAGTAAACAGAGACAGTGAGAGTCCGTCCTTTGTTTCAACCATTTTTATCGGGGCCAGCTGAGAAGGAAAGCCCAGGAAGCACGAACATGAGGATACTTAAATAGGACGCCAGAAACAGGAGAGAATTCGACATCCGTCAACTGGCCGACGGACTGAGTCGGCGGAACCCCAGTATGACGACATCGGCGTCCGGGATTAAGGTAAGCACTTTGACCGAGTCCCTCGAATATCGGAACTCTACTGGGGGCCTTCTCCGTTGTAAAATACCCCCTATCATTCCCCTTTAGGCGACGTAGCAGCCAGCTCCTCCCGAAAGTGGCCCTGAACTATAAGACGTGTTCGCTTATATCGACTAGCAGGGAAACAGACGATTATTGAAACCGCCATCTAGGAACGGCCACTCCATCCGGCTAAGAGGTAAATACGATAGGAACAAAAATGAAAAACTAAGCGGGCAAGTTTTGGTTTTACTAGCTGCTTCAAACCGCTGTTTCTATCCGTAGGCTCGCAGGTGCCCATCAGAATTTTGTACCTCTGTGCCCCCGGAATATACTTAGAGACAGAACATATATACCAGATTACGAGTAGAATGCCAGAGTGGTAACATCGCGTTGAAGCCTGAAAGGTAAATAAAACTCGATAATGACCTTTATGCATTTAAACCTATAGGGTTGGGGTTATTAGCTCTTTAAGCACCTTCTCCCACCGATAGGAATTTAGAGACTTTATACTAGTGTACACCCCTGCGCCTCAGGAACATTGAAGAGAAACTGATTACTATTAAAAATCTGAATCCCTGATATGTACCTGATTAGAACAACTGCCACGGGGAGTAGCGCTGTAATGTGTCAACAAATGTGCTCCAAATCTCCTCATATTGATAACAATCTACTTAGGGTGGCCAGAATATTATATTGATCTAACTATGTTATGTTTTATTTGATAGGCTCTGTGTCTGCCAACTACTATCTAGAATCCTGATGACCGTTAAAACCAGAAGGTGCCATAAAACATAGCGCCAAGAAGCCTAACTATTCTGGTAGGTGATTAGAACATCGTCAATAACATACTAGGCGCTATTAACAATAGATAGGTTCCTTCTAGTATGAGTCTATACAAATAGTCTCTATCTAGCCAAATAATGAGAGGAATGGTACAGAGGTACTTCCATAAATTCCGTATGGCATGAAGCTTAGAAAAAATTATGGCTTAAGTGAATTACCAAAATCTGACCTGCCTAGAAATAAAAGAGGTTTCCTATCTGCTCCCCACAGGATTCGAGTTGTAAGTAGCCTGTCCCGTGGAACAATCACAGCGTAGACGCTCTTGCACCCTATGACGTTATCCTAGGCCTGCTATTCTTGAACAGCAGAACTCAATAAGAAATCAGGTAATAACTTTGAAAGTATTGATTCTATAGGGCGAAGAAATAATCCAATAACTGTACTTATGGTCATAAAATTCTGGTTACTCTCCACTAGGATCTACTCTGACTAACCAGGATTAGTTGATCATATTGCCGTCCCAAAACTCGCTTTTTGGACTGCAATAACAAATCATGCGTGTACTTTAGAGGAGTACTGAAAGAAACTTAAATCTAAGTGAATGTGTGTGATAAAAGGAAGATACACCTGTATGTAAGTTAAGATGCCTCTTTTGTTGTGCTAAATGTGCTCTATGGTCCATACAGTCAAGGCTATCATGATGCCTTATAGATTCCACGTACCAGGGAATCTTCTTAAGGGAGTGTCCCAAGAGGGTTGACATGGCATGGCGATCACCGGTCAAATGTAGGAGCTTTGCTCCAAAACAGATTAGACTGAAAAAGTAACTGATTGAAATATTGGAAGTATGCTTCTCTAAATACTTGCAAAATGGAATAATCTTTGTTGATGAAAACTGGTTGTTGTTTTTAAAAAGAACGGTATTTTGAATATGTACATGGTTAAACAGAATAGTAAAATGAATTTTGTTTTGCTCTCTATATTGCAGAGTTTTTACCTTTGTGCCCGTCCCAGTATACTGCCCCTTGCCCTGACGAAGGTGCGGCCGTATTGGCCGGTCACCGAAACGCGCGTCGGCGTATGTCTCCTGGAATACGGTTACTGTCCTCATTACACCAGGACCCGTAGCTAAAACCAACTACCCGGATGAACATCCCGATTTGACCATCTATGTGCTATACTCGCTAGGAAAAGTAGAATGAATGATAGAGTGAATGGTGTATGAAATTAGGAGAGAAAGTGTGTGTAGGGACCGAAGTGAATGATTATGTGTGTGTATATATAGGCTGTTACTGGGTAGGACGAATTGTTGTGATATTATTGTTCCCATATCTGTCTGTCTTATTTATGACTTATATGTACCTATGATATATCAAAAAAAATATATTTTTCCAAGAAAAACCTGTTTAACTCCTATTATCAGAAAATAAAAATAAAAAATATATTTTCTAATATTTGAATTGTCCAGTCCTCTTGATTTGACCATGTGATTGTTTTATGTTTTGTCAACCCCTAGGTTATTCACCCCTCCAAACATATCAGTTAGGACCCCCCAGTTAGGGCCTATAAATCTTGAGGCAGGGTACCCTTCTCTTCTATTTTGGTTCAAGGGAGTAGCCAGAAAATGAACATGCCTCCCTACTTTGATCACCAAGCAAGTGAAGCAAGTGAGACTAACCCACCCTAGAAGCCTTGTCTTTTACACCCAAGAATCTATCCATTCATCCTTTCACCCTTCCACCCACCAGCGAATATGCACTATTTCACCCTTACATTCAGTCATCCATTAATTCTTTCATCTATCATTAAGTCTTTGCCCATTCCATCCATCCTATGAGGCAACCTTTGATCCACTCTGCGATCCTTTTAACCACCCATTCCCTTTAACATCCATAAACTCTTCCATCCATCCACTTTTCTAGCAATCCCTCAATCCACTATGCCATCCATATATCCATCCACCTATTCTGACACCTATCTATCCATCTACCCATCCGCTCCTCCATTTATCCTCATCCACTCATCCATCCACTCTTCCATCCATCCTTCCTCTCTTTCATCCATCTATTTATCTATCCATTGATCCGCCCATCTAATCTTCCATCCAGTCATCCATTCATGCATCTATCTATCTATCATCCATCTTTCCTTCCAGCATCATCCATCAATCCAATCACTCACCCATCGACTATTCCATCCAGTTTTTATCCATTTATCCAGTTATCCACCCGTTTACTCTGTCATCCTTTCACCTGTCCATTACCTTATCCAACCATCTCTTTACTCTGCAATCCTTCCACCAGTCCATCCATCCATCTGCCATCCACCTATCCATTCACTCACTCATCCGTCCACCCATACATCAATTTACTCTACCATCCATTCACCAGTCCATTCGCCTATGTATTCATTCATCCTTTCACCCACTCATCCATATACCACCTCATTCATCCACCCACTCATGCATCTATCCGTCCTTTGTTCCTTTCTTTCACAATTCATTCCTTTAAATATTCCTTCTTACTTTCCCTTTTTCTTTACCCATCTTTCATTCATCCTTGCTCCAGTCTGCCCTTCTATTGATATAGTATTCCTTTTTTTGCGTTAAAAATGAGCTTTTGCCTGCTGAGTTGCAGACAGAAGAGAAGCATAAATAACGCAACCCGCTGTAGCTGCTAAAGCAGATTTTTCACGACACTCGTAACTTGTTGGTACATTGTAATGCATCTTATCATTCTTTGACTACGGTTTCAAAGTAATTTTCCATCCCAGATGTCTGATACTCCCATCTAGTTCAAACGTTTTGGTTCATTCAGTAGTGGTCTCTCACAACCCTCTCCCATCCCTTTTATAGGTCTGTAACTCATTGTCTCTTCATTCACCAACACTCTGCCAAACTCCACTCTCAGAGCTCCACCCAAATACCACAGTACTGCTGTGCTGTCTCCCCTTTACGAGAAACCATACTCAAAACCTAGTCTGCTGTGAATAAAGCAATATTTATAACATTATTGAAGACTAGTTGAGGTCACAATGTGGTTCTCAGAATGATTAAAAACATTCTCACCGGTATCTACACCTATTTATTACGCAGTATACATTCAACATAGGTGATTTCAACATCTAGAAAGATTCTCTCATAAACGTCTGCACACAAAGTGCAGTGGATGACATTGACAGCGTTCATTTTAAGAACTGCAGCATGTTTGCGGCGAATCATGCAAATGATCACCTATTTTACTAGTTACCAATGTTCATCTTCAAAATGGCCGACCTCTGTCTTGTGTAGAGTGTGTTTTGATTGTCTTAGCCATGAAATGATAGTTTGTTCCAAATTGTGGCACCTGGACCACACAAGGCAATGTTGAAGGGTCTAGATATATCAGCAGTGCATTTTGTGGTTCACAGTGCTAAAACCTGGCATTGCACTTATGCCTTCTGCAGCAAATCATTGAATAATGGTCAGAGTTGAGCCCAATTTATCAATGACCTCCTGTGCTTTAAATTGCCAAACGTGTCATGCTGCTGGACCCCTGGTCATGCCCTGCTGACAGGCTCAATAGGCATATAACGAACATGGTACTCTTCATCATAACACCTCTTGTTCTGCTGGTGATGTCCCTCCTGGAATCCAGGAATGAAACTAATACCCTGATTTGGAAGAAGTGTAAGGGAGACTACTAGCTGAATTACATTGTGCCTATTACTGGCTGTGATCGAATAAATACACAGGGCAGAACAATGGTCATATTCTCCAGGAAACAAAGCTTTGTCTTGTGAACTCTACTTTTCATTACTTTGACCAAGGGATGTATCGTAGGTGGTACATGTGCTTTCTCATGCAGACACTCATGTTGTTTGACACAAAGCCCTATCTACTAACATTTGTAGACATGATTTTGTGATAAACAAATTCCCCTTTGAAACTGGGATATAAACCTTTTCAAACTTTGCCTGTTTTCTTCACTGTACAACTCACATTCAAAGTGAGAAAAGTGTTAAACTGTGCCTAAGAATAGGTGTTTGTACCCTTCCAGGGCAAAAGATACTATTGACATCATGCATACAACTTTGCACGATGGTGCAAGGGTATGTGCATTGGCTCATGGCAGTCTAACACGCATCAAGGAATGAAGAGAGGTAAACAGCGCCATTTCTTAGTTGATAACTTAGGTTGCTGCACAATATTGTATGAAAAGTTAGAATATCTGCCCCAACTCTGCGATATTTTGGTACTAACTTGATACCCTACTGTAGCAAAAATAATTATTTTTTACATTTTTGACCACAGGGGATCTCTTGAAACACCTTTACCTGAGCCAGTCTCCTACCAACCCTGATTTACATTGTTCAGAATGTGGAGATTTATTATCTGAGTTCTGTTATAGCATCCACAACATTTCCCCAAATCACTGCCAGCCAAAGGCATTGGTTCCACAACCAGCTTTTGGTCAGTGGTCATGAAATGTATGAGTAGAGATAAAGCTTTCTCGTCCAATTCATTTGCTTTTTTTTACAGTTTGGTTAACAGATGGCCTTCAAATCAGGTTTCTAGACCATCTGCTATAAGTTCTGGTATCTCTTTTTTTTTAATCCATTCAAGCCCACCAAAAATGTTTTAAATTGTTAATTTCTTAATTCCAAGGGCCGGCCAATGGGAAACATTACGGCAACAAGGAGTCCCAGAGGAGATCCTGTCCCAGATAGTCAGACTCCATCAAGATAATTTCGCCAAAGTGCATTGGGGCCCTGGAGGGAAAACCACAGAAGTAATCCCTGTGAGGAGGGGGGGGGGACGGGCTTGTATCTTGGCCCCTACCCTTTTTTATTATATGTGAACTACCTTGTTCAATATATGCAGAAATGAATTCATGACTTGCTAAACTTGATTGGGGCTCACAGATGCGCATTAATGTTTGAAGATGACACTCGGGCCCGATTCACAGAACTAACTTAAGACAAAATCCTAAACTTACCACTGTGTTGGTATTCACAGAAGGCACTTACTCATTTTGGGAAAAATCCTACCTTTAGGACTTTCGGTATTCACAGAAGGCATTTAGGAGTCCTAACGTTAGGACTCCTAACTTATGTGAATACCGAAATGAGTGAGTGCCTTTGTGAATACCAAAATGGTAGTAAGTTTTGGATGTTGTTTTAAGTTAGTTCTGTGAATCAGTTTAGGAGTATTAAAGTTAGGACTCCTAACTTTAGGACTCCTAAAATGCCTTCTGTGAATACCGAAAGTCTTAAAGTTAGCATTTTTCTCAGTTTAGGAGTAGTAAAGTTAGGACTCCTAACTTTAGGACTCCTAAACTGAGAAAAATCCTAACTTAAGGACTTTTGGTATTCACAGAAGGCATCTAGTAGTCCTAAAGTTAGGAGTCTTAACTTTACTGCTACTAAACTGAGAAAAATCGTAACTTTAGGACTTTCGGTATTCACAGAAGGGATTTAGGAGTCCTAAAGTTAGGAGTCCTAACTTTACTACTCCTACACCGAGAAAAATCCTAACTTTAAGACTTTCGGTATTCACAGAAGGCATTTAGAAATCCTAAAGTTAGGACTCCTAACTCCTGTGAATACCGAAATGAGTAAGTGCCTTCTGTGAATACCAAAATGGTAGTGGGTTTAGGATTTTGTCTTAAATTAGTTCTGTGAATCGGGCCTTAACTTATTGTCGCAGACCTCTGGAGGGCTCCAAATGCTCATGGATTGTTTTAGCAACTACTGCAAAATAAAGGGCCTTGTAATCAACCCCACCAAGACTAATTAAATGGCCATTAGACCGCACCGCCATTTTAACAATAAACTAGTCCTGAACGATACACCACTAGAGCGTGCATCTAATGTCTGTTATCTTGGGATGATACTGAACTCAAAAGTCACCTGGAAGTCACATATAAACAAGGCTAAGACAATTTTAATACAAAACACAATACCAATTGTCAAGAGACAATATGCAAAAGAGTCCAAGGCAACATCCCAGGCTCTGTAGGTTTATAGATATAAAGCCCAATCCTCATCACTTAATAGATCTGATCTATGGGGTGAAGAAAATCTCACCCATCTAACAGCTGCGGAAAACAAGGCCATGCAAATGTTTACAGTACTGCCAAAAAATAACCCATTGCTTCCCCTATTGTATGGCAATGGTGTTATGAAACTGGAGTATCTAGCAGCTTTGAAACCTCTACTCTACTGGCTCAGAATTTGGACAACTGAGGAACTACATGTATACAAGAATGGTCTGAGAGAGCTATTGGACTTGGGTGTCCCAGTCACATTTCCCTGGCTTATCCATGTACGACTTTGAATTATTCCTGGACGAAACCCAACCACAGTTAGCCAAAACCCTCTGCTTGAAATTCCAATATGAGATCCTCCAGATCAACGCAATCACAGCTAAGCGGTCATGTCACTGAGCAATGGGGCTAGAAACCAAATGCCCCCTATGTTTGCTGGACTTAGAAGAAGAAATTGCACACATTTTATTCTTCTGTCCTGCATATGCCAGTCTCAGAAGGAAATGGATAAATCCGCTGTGTGTGCGATTGATGACTAGGAAACACCTCAAGGCTAATACTAAAAATAGATAGCGCACAAACAATTGTATTTGGAGTCAGTAGATTCCTGCTTGTGGTGGGCTATTTACGGAAAAAGAGAGGGTTGAAACTTTAATTCCTCACTTCACATATACGTACTATTCTAGAGCAATTCAAGTATATTTTATTGCCAAACTGTCTTAAGACAATGATTATTTTTTAAATTTACATTAAATAGTTTTATGTGTTATATCATAATAAATTGATTGGGTTCTTTAACCGCTCATTATGCACACACACTTTAATAAATATGCTCATACATTTCGATAGAGAGAACAGAGGATGACGGATTTTAAATCCCTTGGAATTGCTTCAACGTAACTCTTGTTCTGAACTATCCTGGCTGATGTGACTGTTCACCATGCACGTGCACTTTATAAAAACCTATCTGAAAACATGAACAGTGAAGATAGACCTAAAATAGGATATATCCTATGCAAGTCTAGTACATAATATTCAAAAACATATACATAATGGGACTGCTGAAGTCAGCAACTTATTTATGTAATCGTGTCTTACTGCATTTTACTTATTGTAAATATTATTTATATGATCTTTTATGGTCCTTGAACCAAAATAAAAAATAAAGATAAAGATAATTTCTCAACCACTACTAAACAAATTTACATCAAACCCTTCATGGAGTAATTGCTGCCCATCATCACTAAATCCTTAAAAGTCAAATCTTGAAAAATAGCTAATTAAGCTGTTTAAAGAGTTCGTGCTATGTTTAAGGTGAGGGTTAATGTCCTGTCATTTAGGATGTTTTGGGATGGGTTTAGGGAAAATGCCTATGTAAAGTGCATGGAAGTGCATGGAATAGAGGTGTATTCCTGCAGGAAATGTTTGTAATATGATATAGCTATGAAACTTCCAAATATATTTTGTCTTTAGGGGCAAAATTGTAGTATATGTGTGATTTTTTCATCCTATGCAAGTTTCCCTTTCACACTCAGTCAATCAAATCAAATCAAAACCAAATCAAATCAAAAGTCAGTCAAAAATACTTTTGAATCAAATTTTGCGCAAATTATATTAGAACTTGTATTTGAATGTAAATGCGTCTTACCCATCAGGATTCCTTTTCTTCCAGTTAACTAATACAAAATCTGCCTGCACCAAGATTGGTGGCAATCCAAGGATCTGGGAGACTTCCCAATAGGGAATGGCAAGATTTCTTGGCAACACCTACAAGACATGAATCATCAAATAGATGTATATATTTAGGTGATTAATGTATGTGCTTCAATAAATATGAAAGCAGATAAAAGATTGATTTACAGCTTTTACTAGAAATTTACAGTCTATCAAATTTCATTTTACACCATAGAACCAACATCGAAAGGAGCAAGTCTGGTTACTTTTGGTATGAAATGAATTTTCCAATGTTACTACCTACTTCATACCAGCAGTGTAAACCAGAGTTGCATAGCATCATATAAAATGGAAACAAAATTAAAATTACAATTACACCAACATTTTCATTGAAATCCTTGTGGGAAAGCACTTCAACATAATCAATTAAAATAGAATGTTCTTTAAAAGCAAAAAGGTTCCAGTTCACTCATAGCAAATAGTAATTGGAACTTTTATGATTTTCATGAATACTTTATCAGAAGTCAAGCCACTGTTTGACAGCTAGAACAGAGATGAATTTAAGATGTTCACCCAACCCCCAACAGACTAAGCAGGAACATGGGGGTAAAATGAACCATGATTTTACCAAATGGACAGATTGATCAATAACTTCCCCAAGGGGTAGGTAACAACGACCCTGTTTCTGCAACTTTCTTAGCCTTGCCTATGAGCCAACAGGTTCTTGGGTGGCCTCTCCCCTCACCCAAGCAATGTGGGGTGGGGATTTTAAAGATAAAACCTCGGTTGTGCTTTCACCACCAAAGATGAACAGGATTTAAATTTGGGCCTGGTGTTCTTTTCAACCTACTCTCCAAGTTTCTACTAAGAGCTGTGGGCTTCTTCTGTGCCCCTGCCACTGTTTATCTAAGAGCTAAGGCAGCGTTCTAAATTAGAATACTGGTATCTGACACCTGCCCCATCGCCTGTGCCCCTCTAGTATACCCAAGAGTTGGGGATTCAATTTTAAACCAATGCTTCATTTCAAATACCCATCCTAGTCTTTCCCAAGGGTCCGGAAGGTCTTCTGAGCCCTTGGATGAAGGTTAAATTATTTAACAAAAAAAATAAGTAGCACCTGACAGATGCTCCTTTTTGTTTACTCACACTGTGTCCACAGTAAATGAGCTATTTTGGGACCCCTTTATCTTGCCCTAGCGCAACAGACGTTAGCTTCTATAGCTTTTCCTCACCATTGCCTACCTCCACAGTAGACTGGATGTAAACAAGGAAAATGCCCCCATGAAATATGACTCAGCAGATATTAGCCACCCTGGCTCTCTGTGGTCTGATAAATGCTGCAGGCCACAGAGGATCAGTTAGCTCAGAGCTTCATTATACCCTGTTCGTAATTGTGGACGTAGCACAACTCCACCTATTTAACAAAACTTGTCTATGTTGGCAATAGTGACTCTATCATAATATCTAAATTCTCGACATTCAAACGTTAAGATGCTACCTTACTAAGTGCTCCCGACCATTCCTTATTCACTTACAATAACCGTCTCTTAGTTGCTCTTTGACTGAATCTGGGCACAATTGGTCAGGATGAAGGCAACTGGCTATCTTCAACTGCGGCATATCTGAAGTGGCCAATTTTTATCTAATTCAAATGATAATAAATTGGTGCTCTCCTGCCAGGATCCGACTGTACAGGCCTGTGGTTTGTGTCATGTTTAATGACAAACATCATAATGATCCACCAGCAGAGATTAAAAGCACAGCCTTTCTTGTTTACCTTCAGTAATGCAGTAATGCACTTTTAGGTTGTGGAGTGAGAGCACACAAGATCAATACTTAAAAGGATCTCAAGTCACATAGATTACAAACCTACACAGCATTTTGATTGTGTAGGGCCTGACTCTCTCTAAAGGTTCATCCCCAGACTTTTTGTCTTTCTCCTCCTATTTGTGCTGAGTTTTTTATAATTGGGATAAGGACTCTGTGAACTTTACCACTGCCAACCAGTGATAATACGCTTGAGTTGTCTTCCTAAAACATGTTAACACTGTCTTATATACCCACTTAGCACTCTTGACCTGCTTGCGAGTCCCTATTAAGGTCACACTATATGTTCCCAGGGTGTGTAAATGCTACCAGTGGGCCTACATCACTGGTTGTGCCACCCACTTAAGTTGCCTCATAAATATGTCTCAGGGCTGCAAATGCAGCCTGAATGTGTCCAGTTTTCAACTGCCATTTCCACCTTGTAATGTCAGACCTTTACCACGCCCAAACCTTCCTTCATTATAAGTCACCAGGCCCAAACCTTCCTTCATAATGTCACCCCTAGAGTAGGCACTGACCAGCCCAGTGGGCAGGGTACATTGTAAGTAAAATGATGGACATATACTTTTACATGCTCTGGCAGTAAAACACTCTTAAATTATGTTGTAACTACTGCAGGGCCTACCTCTCCAATTGAATAACACCAGAGTTACCACATTCACATTGTTTTAATTTAGTAGTAATAGTCGTAAAAACGTTATCCAGTTACAGAAATATTTATTTCAAAGCTTTTTATTGGTTTTAGCACAATTAAAGAAAGGTCATAAATAGATTGAGACACCTCAAAACCAAAATATACAGACATTGTTGCTGCATATATTTATGCATTACTATAGTAATACTGAAGGTAACCACCAGTGCTGCTAATAAATGAATAATGGGAAAGCAGAAAGAAAAGTCCATGTTCCTAGCTCTCAGTCTTGATTAAGGACTAAGAAGACTTTCCTAGTGTCTACTCTGGTTTTTGCGAAATCTTGAGACAATTGTATCTTGTGACCTTTCCAGATGCAGTGGCTATTTTTCCTCAGATAATTCAATATGAGTTCTGTGTGTTGGAATCTAAGAGGTTTACACACAATTGATCTTATCTGGATTGAGACAGGCCTGGACCCTGGGAGGTCTTTCTAATTCAAAGTCTTTCTGAAAGATAAGACAGTCATTTGTGGAATACACGTCTCCCAGATACAGGCATTAAAGTCCTGAACCTTCAGTTTGGCCAAAAAATTGAACATTGCTCCTACTATTCTGGTCTTCCAAAACCAATATTTCTCTTCGTAATATGAGAGAGACGGTAGTAAGAGCAGCAAGTTGCATCATTTGTGATGATTCTCTGTCTTCAAGACTGCTGATTCGATCCTATGCCACTGCTGTTGATCTGTTTAACCTAATTTTAAATCATTGTGATATCAGTTTGCATATTGTATGTATTGTTCTTCGTGGTGGTGGCCAGATCACGCACTTCCTCTAATTTCTTAAGTAGCACCTCCATAGTAGATATTGATTCAAATTTAGGTAAAATAGGATAGGAGGAGTTGTCCTAGATATTTTCAAGGCTAGTTTTTGTATCTGGTCTTCCTCAGCCATGCTACTTTTTGAACTGGAATGACTATGAAAGAGTAGCACAGTGAAACTGAAATAGTCTCAAGCTTATGTGATAGGGCGTACTGATTCTCAGGTGATAGAAGATGTGCTGATAACAAGGAGGCACTGCAGTTGCAGTAGTTCGAAGGATGTAGTATTGCAGTACAGAACAAGTTGTATAATGACTCTGTGCAAGGGTTTAAGACCATGTGCTAAGTAAGGTCACATTCTGTAAGTTTTGATATGAATACATAGACCAAAGGGGAATGTTGTAGCCCAAACAAATCAATAAGGTTGCCTTTAAAATGCCATTTGAACATAGAAGAAGCAGAAGCTGAGTTTAATGGATGTAAGACAGTTCCATACTCCACAAGAATAATTTGCATGATGTTACAATGGGCAGGTATTTTATTTGCGGCTAGTAAAAAAGACACCCAGTGTACCTCACATGTAGCCCAGATAATGCATATTCTAAAAGCACAATAAACAATCACATTTCTAACAAAGGCACTCTCAGTACTCCCCTAGATAAGGATCAATCATCTCATTCAGTTAGGTAACAGTTTCATGATTGGTAGCTTCAATAGCCCATAGTAGCCCAAAAGTATGATAGGCTGCAAAAGTGTAAGAAATACATTATCTTTCCCCTAGCAAAAGGACAGCATCTGCATAATGGTAGGCTACATTAGTGACTCACACAAGTATAGTTATTGCCTCTCTGGGCTATGCAGTAGTAGGATAGGCAGCCGAACATGGATTAAAAGTAGCGCTAATATAGAAAACTAGAAAAAATTGAAAAATGTTTTTTGCTTCATCAAAATGTCAGGTCTTACAAGAAGATAAGCACTCCTCTCGAATCCATGCCACCTGTGACGCCGGCACTAAGACATAATCAATCCTTGAGAGGGAGTGGTGTGCGGTAAAGGCGTGTGTGTAGTGTATTTCTCCTGGGTTTTTCAGTCGCCACCCATCAGCGAGCCCTGTGGTTTCTACAAAATCTGATAACCACCACCGGCGGCAAAATATGGAAAGGGTGTCTATCTACTTCACCATTCAACACAGCATTAAAGTCTCCCCCCACAATCAACATCCCAACAGGCAAAGTAAAATAAATCCTGCACAGGTCGTGAAAGGTGTCGGCCGGTAGGGCCGGTGGAACATACACGGACAAAAAAGTAACAGTTCTCCCTTCCCTCAACCCGGAAATACCAATGTATCTACCTCGATTGTCAGCCCATGTGGCCTGAATGGTCAGTGGGAAGGAATTCCTCACTAGGATCCCCACCCCCCTAGACCCGATGGTAAATCCAGCATGCGCTACTAATTTGTACCCCCCTTTATGCAACGCCATACAACGATTCCCAATCAGATGTGTCTCCTGTAGTAATACCACATCCGGGGAGTGCCCCCGAATCAATTGGTTAACCATCCCTCTTTTTATCTTGTCCCCTAGCCCGTTAACATTCCAGCTGAGTGTGGCAATCCCCAACTCCTGTCTACCAGAAGACATTGAAATGATACACCATGTCCAGGTCAACTGATGCATAAAAAAAACAACAAAAACACATTGCTAATAATGATGCACATGTTAAATTCTCATTTGTAAAAAGAAAAAACAACTATTTGCTCTTCTCCCCCCATCCTGCACCCCTGCATGAAGCGTAGGCTCATCCCCAACTAGCAGTGTGCCTGTCGCCCCTACACTAATCAAAGCTAACTAAAAGTAGAAAATAGAGGAAGGCCTGAACGAACCCGACAGTCCCCGTCTACCATCCCCACCCTCCCTATCCATATCCTAATCCAAACACGACATTTTATTAACTAACAAGCAAAACGGGGGAATCAACATGACCCCATCCCACCCCCCACCATCACTTTCTCTTATTTAAGCCCGTCAGTCACTATATTACGACGGTTCTTGCTCGTCTTGCCCATCATGGTCTTGACGCTCTGCTTCCGTCGCATGTAGACTGTCCAGCCAATCTGCCGCCACCTCTGGGTTGTCAAAGAACCAGGCCTTACCTTTAAGTTCTACCCGAAGGCGGGCCGGAAACATCATGGCATACTTTAGACCCTTTTCTCTTAGTCTTTTCTTCACCAACAAAAAACCCTGACACTGTTTTTGAACCATTTGGGTGAAATCTGGAAAGAAGGACAAAGTTGCATTTTCACATTTCAACGGGGGTCCGGCTCGGGCCGCCTGCAGGATCGCGTCTCCATCTCGAAAGTTCAGGACCCTTGCAATCATAGGGCGGGGGTGCCCCCGGTCGCGGCTTACCCCCCGGTCCACCATGGTTGAGAACAATATTTTCGATGAATAAGTCCAGAGTTAGGCCTTCTGATTTCTCAGGTATCCCAAGAATTTGAACATTATTACGCCTGGCCCTACCTTCGTAATCGTCCAATTTACGGTCCGTAAGGACCTTCGAGGCCTTAAGGTTCCGCACCTCCTGTTGTAGCAAATGCACGTCGCCAACCAAACTGGCCGTCTTGACCTCCAAAGTCTTCACCTTTTTACTCGCCTTCGTGAGGTCTGCTCGGATCAGTCCCATCTCTATCGTAACAGTCTCAAGTTTGTTATCTAGGGCCTCCTTCTGCTGGCCCAAAGATGCTTGCACACCATGTATGGCCGCCATCAATTCAGTCAATGTTGGCTCAGAGGAGGCAGGAGATGCCTCCCCCCCCCCTCCCGAGAAGATTTTTTTGGACTCCACTGGGGACCGGGACCCCTTAGGAAAAGAATATCTATCCAGCCTGTTTGTTTGAATGTTCCGTGATCCCCTGGGAACCCAAGGAATGGTCTTATCTGCGTCGGCCTTACCGGCCATCTTTCCTCCACTCCCCTAGCCCAAACACTGCAATAAGTTGACCAGAGGACCAACGAGTCTACTCAGTGCCTGGCGTCTGCCTTCAATCGCGGTGGCCTCCACTTCCCAGATTTGGGGTTCGCACTCCAACGTGCCTTACTGTCCTTATTCGGCTAGGCCCACTGCTACCGCACCTCTCTGCGGTCTCTCCGTTTCGTGGTTGGTCTTGCCGTTGGTCTTATCCAGCGCCCATTCTCACGTCTGGGGAGTATTCCACTGCCCCGCACTCGGCGCGTGTCCCTTAATTTTCTCTCTTCCAACAATGAAAACACCGCAAGAGGGCACTTCCCATGCAGCCCCTGCGTCCCTGATTTGTAGCTGTTACTCGAGGCGGTCAAGCAGGGTCCCACCCATGCAGCCACTCTGTCCCCTCCCTCCAGGCGACCACCAGTATATATCCACTCCAACGCAAGCCAGCATACTTTGGGATATAAGTTGCTACTTCCAGGTCTGTTCTACCTCAATAGCCTCAGGACCGAGCAAACCCAAAATCCCCTTAACTATGTCCTCTCCTATCCATCACGTTCACCAAACTCGTTTGGGGACCCTGACGTGCCGTCCTGCTGCTTTGATATTGGGCTGGTGCCTAATAGTCCAAGGCTTTCCGGGCGACTCCACCATTCCGTATTCAGCACTCAGGGAAGCTCCTCGGGCCGGGTGACGTTTTTCGGGCGCCTGCATCCGCTCCAGGCAATTCAGGTGCTCCGACTAGTAGTGCGGCTCTCCCACATATGTCTCGGGGGAGCGTTTCTCCGCACCCCGGATCAACCGAGGCCAGGTGGTCCGCAGCCCCCGTTGTTTTGACACTCCAGGCGGCACCAAAAATCACGCAAGTCCCGGGCTTTTCCGGCGGACTAGGCCCCACTCTATCCGTCAATATATCTCCGCCCCTGGACCTCAGGGGCAGCTCGGAACTTCGCCAACGGGCGCCGCTTCATTTCCGGTGTATTGGGGTGAGACTCAGGCCCAGGATAGTCTGCAGGATATCTAGGGCAGGGACGGAGATAGGCGGAACCGAGTCTCTACGCGGCCATCTTGGCCGCCGGCTAGGCTCCTCCCCACTACATACAAACTTGATGTAGGCCAATGGCCAGTTAGGCACACAGGGGCACAACATTACATGAGTAAGCCTGTATCCCTCACTCCAGTGACGCAGGTTAAAAAGCCTGTTCACATCTACTCATCACTAAATGATACGCTACCACCACCGCAATCATGTTGTAGAACTCCTGGCAAAGTCAATAGGCTTTTCACCACTATGAGGATAGCCTTTTGAGGTGCTCCTCCCATTCCAACAAGGCCACAATCTGTGAGACAGGCCTATGTCATGGCACACACACAAGATCCATGTTCCCTCATAGTAGCAAAAATCAGCACCAGGTATCCGGAGACCATTGCGGCTGCGGCACGCAGGGCAAGGGGTGCATGTCTTTCAACATGCAAGAGACATTTCTATCCCAACAGGGTATAACTAAAGGGACATTCTTAGTGTCCTGCATACTAAATGCCCTACCATAGGTCCCAATCAGTCAGTAAACATCTAGGGGTAAATAGAGGTCATTTTCAGAGCACATTCTACCTTAAATTACATGCGAACTCTCTATGCTTTGAAAATGAAAGAGAGCATCCTGTGTTATCACTAGACTGGACCCACAGTCTGGGATTCCAGCTTCTGATCTTCAGCTACGTCCCACCTGTCCATTCTAATCCATCATCTTGAAATATTTGCTTTTCATCATGAACCCTAAGGAAGAGGGACTCACCGCAACTATATCATGGTGCATTTGGAAGCAATAACTAAGAAGATTGCCGCTCTGGAACAACAGGGCTAAGACAAGTACACTTTAATATTTCAACATACTATCTTTATGATGTGTGGGTCTTCTTTGTATAATTTTTCAAAAATGCTCTGGACGTCTATGACGGACTGAAAAGTATAATGACTATTAATCAAATACACATCTTTTGAATTTGAGAGATTCGCTTAATAATCTGTTTATAATGTGCAAAAATAAAACGGTGGCTTCAATTTAATTTGCTGCCACAAACGAGCAGATGTCATGCTATTTTTACACCAGCTACCCGGAGGCAACTTAAAATGTATTGTTCATTTGCTCAAATACAGCTGTGATCATTTCACCAGGTCTTGTGATGAGATGTTTCTTGGTAATTTCACATCCCTCCCAAAATTCTTCCTATCGTATAACAACATGTTACAACAATGCACTTTCCCAAAAATAGTAGTGGCTCTACCTTAGACCTGTTTTTCAATTACAAATGTCCAACACTCTCAAGTTTAATTGGTCTTTCTCATTCGGTTCAAAATCATGGCCTTAGCACTTCCTTCCATGCTAAATTAAAGATTGACAGACATTGTAAAATCAAGAGTCTTCAATAACATTGGCTCGCACTAGCAAAGTCAAAAAGTCAGACTTGAATGCACTAATGCGTGCAACATGGTTATAATATTTTTATGTCTTAAGCTGGTAAAGCTGGTGCTATAATGAAATATAATGATACATATATTATTATTTTTTTAATTCATTAAACTGTAAAAGACATGTGAAGAAGCAAAGGAAGCTCTGCATTCGGGAATCAACAATGTTTTCAAAAAGGTATAAACATGCAGTCTCAGCATAGTTTTCAGAGCTTATGGATTCAGGGTAAGGGGTGTAAATGGGATTCGAATGCAAACATGCTTTGCTGCACTTCAGATTTCAAACTGTATAACTCACTTTTAGATGTGTAGCTTTTTCTTCATGAAACTATCTGTATACACATGGAAAATGAAATACATGAAGGATAAGGGAAAGACATGAATGCACACAAGAAGTTCTCATTATGGGCTGCTATAATGCTGATGTTGTACCCCAACAGATGAGCATGTGAACGGCAGAGGCTCAATACATGTCCTGTAGCCAGGCCCTGCATCCAAGTATCATGCATTTAGCCACAGCGTTAAACACCCTTTGCAAGTACACAGACAATATTTAATGCCCATCACTTATATGGTCAGTCTCACCTGCTCTGAAGGCCTGCACTTACCTCTCAGCGCATCCATTCCCAGCCGCACACCTCCTTAAACAATAGGCAATGGGGGGTGGACACAGGTCCTTTCCAATAGGCAGGCCATGTGCACAACTTGCCATGCGTTCTTCCCCTGCCATGCGAAGTCTCTGTCAGTGCCCACAAGAGTTTGATGCAGGCTCTTCCCTGTGTCCTAATCCCCCCCAGACCATGTAGCACATTGGTTGGTGTTGTATATTTACCTTTTCTCGGTTTCCATGCTGCACCACGATTCCTACCTGTGTTCTCCATTCCAGAATGTACATGGCTCTGTTCCTTCCTAGTGTTCTAGGTGGTGACAGTTTGTGCCTGGCCAGCTTGTGTCGTGGTTGCTTCCTGCTGCTGTTCCTGCAATAAACCAGCTGTACTCTATTTGTGGTCCCAAGCGCTTTACTACAATTTTTGGTGACGTTTTAAGCGCTGGCCAGCAAGCTCTGCAGACCTCCAGCTGGTGCCTGACGTGTTGAAGACATCGTTCCAGTCAGCAGCACACAGCGGAACATCCTCGACAGGAAACGAACCTGCTGCGTGTGGACTCCGCCGATTTCCACTTGGTGCCCCTTAATTCTGGCTGATGGTGCTCCTGTGGTGTACTTGTGAGTACTTGTTAAGCTCGAGCGCAGCGTTAGCTTCAGCAACGGCAGTGGCTTCGACGTCATCGTCTTCCTCTTGTTGGCTCTTGTTGCCTAGGAGACGCTTCATCGGTAAGCTCTGTCTACGCTCAACCTTGCGTCTCAAGCCTCAGTAGGCGGATTCCAAGCCTCGTTTTCGCTGTTGCCTAGCGGCGGCCATCTTAGCTCCTTCTGTTTGTCTGCCAAGCCTCGTTTTCAATCGAGCTGCGGTGGCGGCCATCTTAGCTGGTTTTAACGTGATTTTTCATCGCTGAAACCCTTCCTTCTCCATTCCTGTCACAGCTGTCACAGCGCCAAGACATCGTTTTGCGGACTTTTGCCAAATCTTCATGTAAGCGAGGTATGCTCATGTTTTAATCACATTTCTGATCTGGTTGTGCTAATTTTTCTTCGTTTACCTTATTTTTACATTACTATACTTTTTAAATGGCACAACAGTTTGTGGTTAATTTACCTCCTCAGTTCTTACCCGAGCCTGGGGTTCCTGAGATACCATGGGAAGACTGGTATATAATGTTTGACAATTATCTTGAAGCGCTAGACGGACAGGAATTTTCACCCAAAAGGAAAAAGGCTATCCTTTTGAGTACTCTTGGCAAGGAAGGACAGAGAATTTTTAGATTCTTACCAATCACACTAGGAGCTAATCCACAAGATATTGATGAGTTTAAGGAAGCGGTTGATCGTCTCGAGATCAGATTCGCCAAGGAGGAGAACCTGATTATGAACCGCTATAAGTTTTACACACAACGCCAAAAGGACTCAGAGACAATAGATGACTTTGTGGCTAGACTTAGAGAGTTATCTATAAAGTGCAAGTTCGGTGCTATGAATGACGAACTTATTAGAGACCAACTTGTTGTCCAGTGCTCAAGCAAAAAGATCCAAGAGAGGTTATGGGCTGCTAAGAACCCGACCTTGAAAGATGCAATTGACCTGGCTAAAGTTATTGAGGAGTCCAGCAAATGCATGAAGGTCCTAGACTCACATAAGTCTTCTCCTCATCAAGAGGTCTCTGTCGTTTCTGACAAAGGTGCTGTGGCGGAGTGTGAGCATTGCTGTGGAGACAATGTTGCTGTAGTAAAAAACAGACCCAAGCCTCCTGCGAAGAAACCCTCAACTAATAGATTCTGCAATAGGTGTGGCAGTGGTAGCCACTCTTCTGACGCTAGGTTTTGCTTTGCCGCGAACAAGGAATGTTTGAAGTGCGGCAAGATCGGACATTTCTCCAAAATGTGCAAGGCAAAGGCTAGGCAGAGAGTCGCTATTGTTGATGACTACGTCGATGACTCTGTAACCGAACCTGATAGACTCCTGGTCATCGATGATGTGGATGTTATTTGTGATGATCCAAGACAAAACAGACCCAAAGCCATTTTTAAGATTGATTCCCATGAGGTGCTGTTGATGGTTGACACTGGTTCTCGCCATGCCATCATACCTAAGTCTACTTTTGACGCTTTCTGGGAGGGGGTGAATTTGCATGACAGTGACATTTCCCCTAAGGGTTTCAATGGCCAGAAGATTGAAATCCTTTGTTTCTTCGAGTCTGAGATTGTCTTTGAGAAGAGGTCTATATTTGGGAAGGTTTATGTTTCGATTGATGGTCCTCCCATTCTGGGTTGGGTACATCAATATGACCTGTATATAGTTATCAATCCCAGGGCAAAGAATCAAATTATGGTTGTAGATGATGACTCTATCGAGTTTATCCTTTCTGAATTTGGGTCTGTGTTCAGGGAGGAGTTGGGTGAGCTTCGGGGGTATGCTCATCTTATTAAACTGAAGAAGGGTAGTTTGCCTGTGCAACATCGTGTAAGGAGGATTCCCATCTCTATCAGTGAAGAGGTGAGACTCCTGATTGAGGAGATGCTTCAATCCGGGGTGATAGAACCTACAGAAGCATCAGCATGGGTTTCGCCCGTCGTGATTTCTAAAAAATCAGACGGAAAATTGAGATTCTGTGTGGACCTCAGGTCCCTGAACAAGTGTGTCGTTGCGGACACCTTCCCTTTACCCAACATTGCAGAGATGGTGTCCACTCTTCAAGGGGCCAGATACTTCTCCAAGCTCGATCTGAAGAGCGCCTACCATCAAGTCAAACTCCATGAATCTTCGAAACACCTCACTGCCTTCATCACCCCTGATGGGATTTTCCAGTTTACTCGCCTCCCCTTCGGGTTGATATCGGCAGCGAGTGTCTTCCAAAGATTGGTCAGTGAAATATTCAAGGGGTTGAAGAATGTGGTGTTCTTCCAAGATGACATCTTGGTTTTTGGAGACTCAGTGGCAGATCACAACCTTGTTTTAAGAAATGTTTTGCACAGAATCTGGGACACTGGCCTTACTTTGCGTAAGGAGAAGTGCTCTTTTCTCGTCCAGAACATTGAATACTTGGGACATGAAATCTCTGTCGACGGAGTCAAACCAAAGAAGAATCTTCTGGATGCAATACGCCTAGCCCCTTGTCCGTCTGACAAGGACCAGTTGCGGTCGTTCATGGGCTTAATCGAATACTACTCCAAGTTTGTGGAGAAGTTCTCGGAGAAGACCTTGCCTCTGAGGGCTTTGTTAAAGAAGGGTTGCAAATTTACTTGGGGCCCAGAACTAGAAATGTGTTTCAGGGAGATCAAGGAAGCTATCTGCAGTGCGAAGGTGCTGGCACCCTTTGATACTTCCAAGACTTCAACTCTCTTGGTGGATGCCAGTGCTCATGGTCTTGGCGCCGTTTTGTTACAGTCTCATAGGGATGGTGACAGGCCGGTTGCCTTCGCTTCACGCACTCTGTCCAAGTGTGAACAGAATTATTCTGTTATTGAGAAGGAGGCTCTGGCTGCTGCGTGGGGTGTTCACCATTTTCGACCCTATTTGTGGGGCATTCGTTTCAATCTTAAGACAGACCACAAACCCCTCATCCGCATCCTTTCTCCTGGGGGGGGGGGCTTTTGGTTCTCCAAGGTTGGCAAGGTTGGCTTCCAAACTCCAGGAGTATCACTTTGACATTTCCCACATCTCTGGTTGGAGGAATTTCCAGGCTGATTGTCTGTCTAGGTTGGCTGTCCCGTCTGGTGCTGATGTTGGCTTTAGTTTGGAGGGTTTTGATGAGAATGTTGCCTGGATTGATGATGTTCTTCTACTAACTGAGAGCTCTTTCTCTCAGTCTGAGTGGGTGGATGCCATGTCCCGGGATAGTGTCTTACAGGAAGTCATCCAGCTGATTAAACTGGGTTCCCGCAGGGAGAGCTGTGTCCACGTTTCGGTTCGGCCTTTCCTAAAGGTCATTGATGATTTGTCTGTATGCAGTGACAATGTTGTGATGCGTGGCGATAAGTTTGTGCCTCCTGTTGATTTGAGATCCAAACTCATTTCTTTAGCCCATGAGGGTCACCTTGGCCAAACCCTGATGCAACAACGTCTCAAGTTAAACTTCTGGTGGCCCGGTATGGACTCTATGGTGTCTTCTTGGGTCGAGGACTGTCATACTTGCAAGGTGGGTGAAAAGAGACTGAAAGTTGCTGTGGGGTCCCAAATGGGTACGTTGCAGTTTCCTGAGATCCCGTGGCATACCATCTGTTTAGATTTCATAGGTCCTATGGCCGAGTTACCTCTTTCGCAGAGGTTTGCTGCTGTCATTGTGGACTGTCATTCAAAATGGTTGTCCGTGGAGTTCATGAAGGATATCACTACGGACACTACCATCAAACACCTGAAGTCCCTATTCTTTATGGAGGGTTTTCCAAGTGTTCTTATAACTGACAATGGTACGCAGTTAGTCTCGCATGCCATGCAAGCCTTTTTGGCTGATTGCGGTATTTCTCACCATAGGACTTCTCTCTACAACCCCCAAGGCAATGGCCTTTGTGAGCGACTTAACAGATTGGTGAAAGGCACTGTTCAGATGGCTCTCTCCAGCAGCTCTTCTGTCTCTTCCCTTGTTTGTGAGATGGTATATGCGTATTGTACCACTCTTCATGCCTCTCAGTCCAAATCCCCTTTTGAAATGATGAGGGGTAGAGTCCCCAGCACCAAACTTATTCCCTCTTGGCTCAAGGACATGGTTTGCCAGTCGGTTTTGGGTAAAGTGCCAGGTGTTCCAAAGCCTCCTGGTAAGACTTCCGTGGGTCTGCCTGCTAGGTGTTCTCCAGGTGGGAGTTCTGTGAGTCTACCTGCTACTAAGGGTGTTTCTGGTAGTCTACCTGTACGGGCCCAAGCCGTTCCTAAGCCTTCTGGTAAGGGTCCTGTTTGTCTCCCTGCTGGTAAGGGTGGACCTATTTCAAGTAAACTCGCCAAAGGTGATCTTGTTAAGATAAAGTCCGGTCGTCTTTCGGGTGGTTTGTCCAAATTCCGTGGTCCATTTCTTGTAAAAATGGTCTATCCTCACTATGTAGTTCTCTCTAATGGAGAAAAATGGAATTTAAGGAGGGTCGCTCTCTATCAGAGAGCTGGCACTGGTCCTGTTTCTGTTTCATCCTCTTCCTCTGTTCCTGCCCAGGATTCCCCATCCTCTGGGTTCATGTTCATTCCCTCTCAAGATCCTGCTCCCGTTGTGTCTGCTCCTGTGGATGTTTTGGTGCGGGGGAATGGGGGTGGGGATGCTCCGGATCCTGTTCTTCCTGCTCCCAACCTTGTTCCTGATTCCAACCCTCCTTTGCCTGTTTCCAGGCCTCAGAGGTGCCGTAGACCCCCTGCACACCTTAATGATTTCTGTTGTGATTAGTTTTCTAGTGGGGTGACGTGTGTCCATTTCAATGCCTAGGTTCATATGTTTACTTTATGCGTTAAGTTTCCTTTTTATGACATGCTTTCTTTTTTATTCTACGGAAGGAGATGTGTTGTATATTTACCTTTTCTCTGTTTCCATGCTGCACCACGATTCCTACCTGTGTTCTCCATTCCAGAATGTACATGGCTCTGTTCCTTCCTAGTGTTCTAGGTGGTGACAGTTTGTGCCTGGCCAGCTTGTGTCGTGGTTGCTTCCTGCTGCTTTTCCTGCAATAAACCAGCTGTACTCTATTTGTGGTCTCAAGTGCTTTACTACAGTTGGACACAAGGGGCATATTTACAAGGCCCCTGTGCCACATGAGTGCCACGTTTTTTTGACACTTTGGTGGTGCACAATGCTGGGCCATATTTACAGGGCCATGCAAAGCCACCCTGCGTGGCTTTTCATGGCCGAGTAAATGTGGCCCTCTTTCACACACTACTCTGTGTAAAAGGGGCCTTACATGGGAGTTGCCGTGGGTGTTCCCACACAACAAATATGGATTCTGGTGCATGTCTAGATTTACAAGGTTTCGTAAACCTCGGACCATGCCAGAATCTAACACCTCCTCAGGGTAGGCTTCAGTGGTGCAACTCAGTGATTGTTTATGGGCAGGAATGTGTCCCTTCCCTCATCCCTGCAATGCAGGTACTCTTACACCATGATTCAAGAGTGCCTGCGTTGGTGCTAGGCAGCCAATTGTGCACCAGCGTAAAGGAAAGCACAGGGATTCATCTTATTGCTGTAAATACAATGCATCATGGCACTGTCCTAATGATGCAGCTTGACGCAACAAGATAGCTTTCTGCACTTCATTATTTTCTAGCAAATATGCACCATGGTTTGGCCTGTAGCCAAACTCTTTGCTCAACCACCTAAACATCCTCCCAGGCCCTCTGTCTAACCACAAATCTGTTTTATATCACACACTTCTGATCTGCCTCTGGCTTAAATCATACTTCTTTGCTTTTCCAGCTTTCAAATTTGTGTACAGTGGTGCCTTATATCTGTACATACTTTATATTGTGTGGTACCAGTGAGCATAATTTCCTTTGGCAGCTAAAAAGCGAAACACTTCTTCATTTGCCACCCTCTTACCTTTTTCCCCAAGATGATCTGCGCAAAACCCTGCGAGCAGACACTTTGCCGTATATGCTCAAGTTGTGTCAACATTCATATACTTTTGTCAAACAGTGCTTATGGCATTAGTCAACATTTTAAATGGAAAGAACATTTGAAGTAGAATTGCAATGTAGAGTCACACATTTGAGAGAGTACAAATGATTTATTACAACATTAGACGTAACCAATTTGAGAAAAAACTGATTGGCACTCACAAATTCCCTTCTACAATCCTATGTACGGAATAAAATAAGTGTGACAATACTCTCAATTCATGAAGCCTAGTTATTGTGATTTAATCCTACAATACTGATGTAACCTCTTATGTTGTATTTATGGTTAAACACCTCTGTTTATAGCTATTTGACATGGCAAAATAGCATGGCATAACTCACGCACGCAGATCCACCAAGCATCCCAGTAGGACAGCTTATCTTTTGGGCCTTTGGTCAGATATCCATGGAAGGGTGTGGGTGTGGGGGGGGGGGAGGGGTGAAGAGGGTGGGGGGTTGAAAAATATTATTTTAAAACACTTACCTTTTCTGCTGTCTCTCTTTGTCGCCCCTGCTTCTCTTCTCTTCCTGACTCCAGTACAGAAGAAGTAAGAAGCACACAGGCTCCCTAAAGCCAATCACAATGTTGCAATTGTGATTGGTCTGATCCATGGGTACTCACAAACTTTCTCTCGGGGGGCCAAATTTACAGTGTGGTTTGTGGCCGAGGGCCACACCTGTAGGGGCGGGGTCAGTAGTGGAGGGGGCGGGGCTAGAAAAAAAAACTGTGACCATGAGGTTGAACACAGGCCCCTGCAGAGGACGCATTCATCCACTGAGCCACCAGACCCGGCATACACACATCTCTCTCTCTCTCTCTCTCTCTCTCTCTCTCTCTCTCTCTCTCTCTCTCTCTCTCTCTCTCTCCTTCCCTCTGTCTGTCTTTCTCAGTGTGTCTCCCTCTGTCTGTCTCCATATTTCTCCCTCCGTCTCTCTCCCTCTGTCTGTCCCCCTCTATCTCCCTCTGTCTGTCTCCCTCTTTCTCTCCCTCCTTCTCCCTCTGTCTCCCTCCTGCCCTCTCTTTCTCCCGCTGTCTTCCTCTGTCTCCCTTCATCTCCCTCTCCATCTCTGTCTCTCTGTCTCTCTCTACCTCCGTCTCCCTCTTCATCTCTGTCTCTCTGCCTCTCTGTCCCTCTGTCTCACTCCCTCTGTCTGTCTTCCTCTCTCTTTGTTTCCCTCCCTCTCACTCTCTGTCTCCCTCCCCCTCTCTGTCTCCCTCTCCATCTGTCTCCCTCCCTCTGTCTGTCTCCCTCTGGCTGTCTCCCTCCCTCTGTCTGTCTCCGTCTATCTTCCTCTGCCTCCCTCCCTCCTTCTCCCTCTGTCTCCCTCCTGTCCTCTCTCTCTGTCTCCATCTGTCTTCCTCTGTCTCCCTCTCCGTCTCTGTCTCTCTGCCTTTCTCACCTCCGTCTCCCTCTCCCTCTCCGTCTCTGTCTCTCTGCCCCTCTGTCCCTCTGTCTCAATCCCTCTGTCTCCCTCTGTCTCCCTCTGTCTGTCTCCCTCTCTCTCTGTTTCCCTCCCTCTCTCTCTCTCTCTGTCTCCATCTCTCTCTGTCTCCCTCCCTCTGACTGTCTCCCTCTGTCTCCCTCCCTCTGTCTCTCTCTGTCTCCCTCTCTCTGTCTCTCTCTCTCCCTCTGTCTCTCTCCCTCTGTCTCCCTCTCCATCTCTCTGCCTCTCTCTCCATTCGTCTCCGTCTCTGTCTGAGAACTCATTGTCCTTGTGATGAAAATTAAACATGCAACCTATCTCACACTCCCTCTCTCTCTCCCTCCCTTGCTCTCTCTCTTTGTCTTCCTCTTTCTCCCTCTGTCTGTCTCCCTCTGTCTGTCTCCCTCTCTGTCTCTGTCTCTCTCTCTGTCTCTCTCTCTCTCCCTCTGCTTGTCTGTCTCTCTCTTTCTCCCTCTGTCTGTCTCCTACTGTCTGTCTCCGCCTGACTCCCTTTGTCTGTCTCCCTCTGTCTTCCTCCCCAGTCTCCCTCCCTCTCTCTCACCCTCTTTCTCTCTGTCTCCCTCTGTGTCTCTCTGTCTCCCTCTCCATTTGTCTCCGTCTCTGTCTGAGAACTCATTGTCCTTGTGATGAAAATTAAACATGCAACCTATCTCACACTCCCTCTCTCTCCCTCCCTTGCTCTCTCTCTTTGTCTTCCTCTTTCTCCCTCTGTCTGTCTCCCTCTGTCTGTCTCCCTCTCTGTCTCTGTCTCTCTCTCTATCTCTCTCTCTCTCCCTCTGCTTGTCTGTCTCTCTCTTTCTCCCTCTGTCTGTCTCCTACTGTCTGTCTCCGCCTGACTCCCTTTGTCTGTCTCCCTCTGTCTTCCTCCCCAGTCTCCCTCCCTCTGTGCCCCTCTGTCTCCCTCCTTCTCTCTCACCCTCTTTCTCTCTGTCTCCCTCTGTGTCTCTCTGTCTCCCTCCCTCTGTCTCCCTCTCTCTCTCCCTGTCTCCCTCTCTCTCTTTCTCCCTCTCTCTCTCTATGTCTCCCTCCCTTTCTCTCAGTCTCCCTGTCTCTCTCTCTCTCTCTCTCTCTGTCTCCCTCCATCTTTCTCTCTCCCTGTTCCCCTCCCACTGTCTCCCTCCCTCTCCCTGTCTCCCTCCTTCTCTCTCTCTCTCCCTCTGTCGCCCTATGTTACCCTCCCTCTGTCTCTCTCCCTCTATCTCCCTCTGTCGCTGTCTGTCTCCCTCTGTCTCCCTCCCTCTGTCTCCCTCCCTCCCTCTCTCTCTCTCTCTCTCTCACTCTCTCTATCTCCCTCTCTCTCCCTCTCCATCTCCCTCTGTTTCTGCCTCTATCTCCCTCCAGATCCCTCTCCGTCTCTCTGTCTCTGTCTGAGAACTCATTGTCCTTGTGACGAAAATTAAACGCAAAGCCATTCTAAACCCCGCCAAGTTCTACAGGCCATGCTGACCTTTCAGTGGTAACTGGTTGAACATTAGATTCTGTGGACTGATTATTGGCGTCTTCAGTGATCTTTGGCAGTTGCCAGTCCACAAAAACAAGCCCCCTGCATATGGGCCAAACACACTTTAAAAATGTTTATTTTACATTTATTTTTGAAAAATGGAAAACAAGCACAGTCCAGCAACATCAGAGGACAATTAAATTATGCTTAATTTCTCATGTTTATTCACATCTTTGCCCGGAGATGTGGGAAGAAGGAATATCTATTTACAATCATTAAACTACCGCATCAAACAAATAAAGGGGGCTTTTCAATGTGGCAGTTAGAATGTTTCTCCTTCTCATGCTTCTGCCCTAAAAGAAGATATATTATCTACCTACCAACAGATGTATATCAAGTTTGTTTCTAATTGGAAGCTTCAGTAGGATGACCTTTTGCGGGTGAGCTTGCAAGACACTGAGTTTGTGCATGCTTCTTTCATCATGACCTTTTCCCTGTGAATGCGGCCCCGAGGAATCACAACAGGCAGAAAAGCAGTTGATTCCGAACTGTCTGTTGTTGTTTAACACAAGGGCCGCATGGAATGGCCTGGTCGGCCGCAACTGGCCCGCGGGCCGTACTTTGAGTACCGCTGGTCTGATCTCTGTAGTTTGGTGCTCAGACAGTGAGTCTGTGCATGTTCTCCACCCGGCTGCCTGGTGGGAAATATGCACAGTGCACATGACTGTTTGACTGGGCCAAAACGGCCGGCCAAGCAGTCATGCGCACTTAGGGGCCTATTACGATGGTGCGTGGCTCGCCCCCGCCGGGCCGGCAGTAGCCACTGCAGGACTGGCAGGGGCGATACGCCCGCCATCCATGCCTGATTGACCCCCGCCATATTAGTATGGCTGGGGGTCTGTGGCGGACGGAAAGAACGTCTGCCGCTTTTCCACCGATTGATTCGTCAATCAGACAGAAAAGGGGCTTAATATGGTGGCGGTGTCTGCAATACACCGCCATCCATATTATGACGCTGGCGGAGATCAGCCTTTCCATGGCCAAGTTCTTGCTTCCGGGGGTGGTTGCGGGTCCCTAGGGTGTTGGAGGGGTGGGGGGCTGCACATGGGGGGCACCTATGGTACCCCCCTACATTTGCATCCAGACAAGGTGGACGGCACCGCACGGTGCCTGTCACGTTGTGCATGCAAATGCACAACATGTATTTTTTACATGCTGCTTACAGCACCAAACGCCGCAATGTAAAAAATGCAGGATGCGACCGCCAGTGTAGTGGGCGCATCCTAATTTGAATGGTGGGACCGCCTCATCATCGGTGGTCGGTCCCATGCTCCGCCGCCCTCCATTGTAATAGGCACAAACCACTCCTCCTCCCTGAGCCACCAACCCGCAGCAGCGAAAAATAAAATGGTAATAACGTTGTTTCTTTTTTTTCACTGCCCTTAGCCTTAGCGGAGGAGCCACCCCTGTGAAGGGTATATATTTCTTTTTTTACGCAGCATCCGTTTATTTAATAGAAACCAGTTGATTTGTCTACTGATTGGGAATTCAGAAACAAGAAAGTGCAGCTTTGAACACATAAAACCAAAACACAGTGCCTCAAAACTGATAGCTTACCTTTACTGTGCCATGTTCGCCTTCTTGCCATACGTAACCCATTGTCAGACAACTAAGAACTAAATGGGCTAATCTGAGTTCTCGATGCCCTTTCAGATTTTGACTATTTAGTAAAGGCATCTGAAAAGAAAAAGAAAACATTGTGTTTTAGGTGAACTGAAAACAGAAACTTTGTTGAAGGTAGAATACCACTTTGTAAAAGTGCTAGAATTTCCTAGGCAGAATTCAGCAAATATTTTCCTGGGAAAGCATTGGGGGGACTCATTTGTTCAATAATATGTGTAATTCTAAGAGAACACCCTCGTAGTTGTCCTATTATCATGATGATTCTTAGAATTCATTAATTACATTTCTTTCTTTAACAGGGCTTAATACTGCTGATTAGTGAGTGTTTTTCCATTTCATTGTTTATTCTACATGTTTCTTGCAAAATCATAAAAAAACACAATAACCCTTAGTATCCTCCAGACAAGACCTAGTCTAAAAAATTGCCAACAAAAAAAAAATAGATTCTTCATTTGTTATGAGGAAATCTAGTGGAAGAGGTGCGTGTGTGACACGTTTTTATTTAATTAAAACCATTACAATTAAACTGTAAATCATTTTACAGTCGTAATCCCGTATAAAATATTTGAAAAAGATAAGTGCTCCTTGCATACAAAAATGTAATTCTGTTGGTCCCAGCCACAATTACGTACAAAAGATGTGCCTGCTTTATTTTTTTAGTATGTCACAGAACATTCAACCATGTCTAAACTTGGCAGAGAGATAGTAGAAAAAGCCATTAAAAACCTATTTTAGATGGAGCACATAAACATTGTCTTAGAAACAGTAAATTAAACAAAAAAATGCACTTCTTTTTTAAAGTCCTAACTAGTCAGCTTTACCCGTCTACCAAGGAGCATGTCATGAAAACAAACAACTATGCAGACAGTGGACTATGAGTAGGTCCCCTCAGCAAAAATTTGTGGGCGTGTCTTTCAAATCAGTCCACAGGTGTATTCTGTAGTTATAATGTTTATAATGGTAATTGAACTAAAGAAGTCTATCTCAAATAGCACTCGCCGATTTTGAATAGAATCCCGCCATCTAAGATAACTGATACATCTACATGAAGTCAGAGTGGACATCTTAGTGAAGACTTTCTTAAATCAGGGACTTCAAGTGGCCAAGTTGTTAACAGTGCCATGATCTTAATATTCTCATTTACCAGCAGCACAACTCTCAGCAAAAAACAGAATTTCTTTCTAGTAGGGTTAATGTTGTTCCAGTATCATTTTGTTGCAACTTAAACCAAATTAACGGCAGAACATTGAAAAATAAGGACATGTAATGGAACGTCTTGTTGCATATTTTTTCAAAAAAGTCAGGAACCCATTGTAGTGGGTCCAGGGACCTAGTTTGTGTTTGCCGTGTACTGCGTGAATCTGTCAGTATTTACCATAAGAAAGAAAAATTTCTTTCTAGAGTCCCCTCACTCACCGGGGTTTCCCCACGGTGACATGCTTCATCATTGGGGCCATCCCAGTTCTCTACGAAAAGGGGCGTGCTGCGACTAGCGAACTACGCAGGAGCACTGTTTTGTGAAAAGGCTATGTGTGGTGCAAAGGTGTGGTGTGGTGGAGTGGTTGTGAGTTAAAATTACCGTGCTAGTGGGCCTCAACAATTTATTCTGCTCCTAGCTAGGTATGTGCTAAAATACTGCATCAGTGTGCGGTCGGGTGAGGATCGAGCAGGTAATCCCGTGCGGTTTCGCTGATAAGGAACAATGTTTCCACGAGGTGATCCCGTCCTCGCCTGAGACCATGAAGTGCAATTTAGCACCAATACATATACTACAATGATATACAAATTTCGTATGTATCAAACGCATGTTTCTAATTAACAGCGCAATAGTTCAATCAATCCTATTTATTTAAAATAGGAGTGGAATATACAGGGCTGGACCCTGTATGGTCCTGATGAAAAGCTTGGGGAGCTTGAAACATGTTGACCACCAGACACTGATCTAGCCCAACTTAAGGTTAGACAACAGTGTTACCCCATTTTAGCACATACCTAGCTAGGAGCAGAATAAATTGTTGAGGCCCACTAGCACGGTAATTTTAACTCACAACCACTCCACCACACCACACCTTTGCACCACACATAGCCTTTTCACAAAACAGTGCTCCTGCGTAGTTCGCTAGTCGCAGCAAGCCCCTTTTCGTAGACAACTGGGATGGCCCCAATGATGAAGCATGTCACCGTGGGGAAACCCCGGTGAGTGAGGGGACTCTAGAAAGAAATTTTTCTTTCTTATGGTAAATACTGACAGATTCACGCAGTACACCACACACACAAACTAGGTCCCTGGACCCACTACAATGGGTTCCTGACTTTTCTGACATAAATTGGAGGCCAACCTAGTTCTGCTTTATCCTCCTTCTCCCCCCATTGTCTTCTTGCATATTTTTTCAAGCCACAATTGACCAGCATTGTTTAATGCACTGCAACAAATAGTTAGAAATAGGCATATTAAAGTAATCACAGAAAAACTGACCACAGTGTGAGAAGGATCCCATTTCATGGCGACAATATGGTTAAACACTATTTGCATCAAAGTTTATAGTGCATTACTTGTCTCAAATCACATGCAATTGTCTGTGTAGTGGGTGTGTTGTGAAGCTGAGCCACACAAATCTTACTTCATGCTCATCAGGCAGCAGTTTAACCCTCTAAAATGAAAGATTAAAATAATATGCTCATGTAGCGCTGCTGAGAACATTTTTTACTCTTTAAATAATATTTTCTTCAAGTTTCAATTCCAGTAATTTTTAATATATTGTGAATCAATGGGAATAAATGAAAACATAATGTTACAGTTTTATTAAAGCCACAACTATATAGCGTGCCTCGCTCTTTGCACCCTCTTTCAGTTTATAAATTACATGATCTAACTTAAGCAACCTTTTTTGCTAACTGCAGTAGGTCTAGGAGTAATCTATGAAACTACACCCTTGGGCGAGTGCCAGTAGAAGTAGCAAAGAACAAAAACATAAAATCATAGCTGGGAAAGGATGGGCAGAATGAATTATCATCACAATAAAAACACTGCAATTACAAGAAACCCCAGAATATATTTTAGACCGGAGATGGTATTGATATATGGCACAGATAGACATAGGGCAGCCCTCAGAAAATGTCACCTACCCGTAACAGAGGGAGGATTAGGTGCCCTAGATTATGATTCATAGTGAAATAAATGTCTGCTTATGTTCAGGAGGCCACACGTTTTTTAGAAAAATAATGCCAATGAAAGATGTTTACAAATATAGGGGCTGATTCCGATTCAGGAAAAACCATTCCGAATAGCCGTACGGAGTGTTTGTCCCGTACGAATCGTACCCTGCAACGTCCCCGTCCGTACGATGAAGTACGATTTGTACCAGGAGCAGGACTCCGTACAAATCTTACAAAGACCGTACAACTCTAATCTCCGCACAATTCTCCCTCGGAACCCGCTGTACGTGGCATCTGTACGTTTCGAAGCAGGTTTTCCTGACCCAGCAAGTTCGATTCATGTCGGGTACGCACCGTACAACGCTTTTTTTACGGGAGCCCAAAACGTCCGGAGAAGCAGAGTTCGCCTCGAAACAGGTACGGAATGGCAGTCCTGGGTACAGTGCGTACACCCCATGTCTGCAGGGGTACGGTGCATACCCCTGCGATCATGGGGTGTAGGCACCGTACCCCATGATCGCAGGGTGTACACACCGTACCCCATGATCACAGGGTGTACGGTGCATACACCCTGCGACCATGGGGTACGGTGTGTACACCTCATGATTGCAGGGGTACGCATGTGATTGTGTGATTGTCCGTACGAATGGCCTTTTTCTGAGGTGGACCGTACGAATCGCTTCCTCGTACCCCTGTCCAGATTGTACTCGTCGGGTCGTACAGCATGTTTACAAATCGTGCAGTTCACTGTGAGGGTCCGTGTCGTACGGCTTCACCCTTGCAATTCATACAGTTCGCGTCGATTCGGAGGGATTGACAAGATACGGATTGTACTACGCGATTCGGACGGACGTGTACAATTCGTACAGAGAGGGCTCCGGATACGATTCGGACAGACGCTTTTTTTCTCGAATCGGAATCGGCCCCATTATATTCTGAGGAATGAAAAGTACTAAAACAGCAATATTAAGAGGATTGGCTGAAAAGGTTTGTCTGTTACAAATTTTAGAAAATTCAATTGAAATGAGCAAAACACCTTCAAGGGCGAAACTTTTCATGAAATATTTTGAAGGTAAATATGTACAACACAAAAAGGAGTGGTCTCAAGAAATTAATTTTTACAGCACTTATATTGATGAGATTTTTCAGATTTTTCAGATCTGGTTAGGAACAAAATAGAAATTAGAAAATTATTTACAAACACTTAAAGGTATTTCAAGGATAATAGTTACAGCAACATGCAACATATAGCAATTTAATTTCTAGATGTGAAATTGAAAAATATAGAAAACAGGTGGACTTTCAATAAATAAATCCAATAGACAAAAAGAATCTATTTTTACCAATAAGTTTGCATCGTTGGAGTTACCACCCAGGCAAATTGTGGGGTTAAAAAAAATTATGCTTGAAAGATCAGCCGAGAATCAAAAAGAAGAGGTAAAAAGAAGTTTATTGGGAGAGGTTACTATAAAGATATATTGAGTAAAACATAAATGAAAACTTGACAGAGAGGTGGATTATTTGAAGTTCGAGATAAAAAACTATGGGGTATATTCACAAGAACGTGTGATAACTACCAGAAGTATAGCGTAACGCAACTTTCACCATCACAGCCTATCACAGGAAAATAACTCTGTGTCAACGTGGAATTCACAATACGGCGGTGGCATGCGATAGACTGCCGAAACCATGGACAACGTCGGCAATACAACTACCTCGATGGCGACAAAAACACAAACCACAACACCAAAAAACCTACGATGGGCCAACGCGCGATGAGGAAACAAGCGATAAGCAGCACCCGGCCTACAACACACATCTGGCAGGCAGGAAAAATCAACATAAAAGTAGAAAAAAAAACACAAATTCAAACTGACCAACACCCAGCACAATGGAAGCTGCCTGAGGAGGTGCAGAGGACGAGCGCAACCCCACGCGCACCCTGGATGACCAGCCCGGGACCTTAGGGACCGGGAAGGGTAAGGACAAGACGAAGAGGAAGACCAAGTTCAGTCCGCAGGCAAACAGGGTCATGGTCACGGAGGTGATGGAACACCATCAACAACTGTTCATCACCTTCAACATGTCATTGGACACCAAAAATGGGATATGGCGGAACATCGTGGACAAGGTGAATGCCGTTGGGGAGCACAAGAGGACAATGGATGAGGTCAAGAGGCGATAGAATGACATCAAGCGGCGGACCAAGGAGAAACTTTCCACCAACCTGAAAGCAGCAACACAGACTGGAGGTGGGGGCCCAGTGCCACAGCTCGAGCTGGATGACATGGAGGAGTTGGTGTTGACAGTCATCAGTGTGGAGACAGTGGCCGGAGTTGGGGGATCGGACACTGCTTGACAGGACATAACACAATCACAACAGGGTGAGTGACCACCAGGTACTGAGGGGACAGGCGGAGATGGGCACAATGGCACACATGCACAACCAAGCACAGCAGAGTGCACACCTACAATGACTCTAGGTCATCGCCCAGATCTACAGACTGCCACAATGTACAATGCCATGCTGTCTGAATGTTAACATGCGGATACATACATGTGGACACATTGTAATACACCGTCTACCCTGCACATCGCAGGGGCACAGTCAACACCTCCTGCAGAGCAGTCCCAGCCACTCTTCACTTATGATGTGAACGACAACACCACCATCGACACCCAAGCCATCCAAGACATCATTGACCTAATACAGAACTTACCTCCAGGATCAGGGTAGGCCAGCTGCATCGAAGAGACCCCACCCACTACCCAAAGCCCCCAGCAGGAGGCGCCCACAGCCCACGCCCCCCCCCCAAGACCCCCAGGAACAACACATTGCCTTCCAACTCTGTGTGTTGGAGGGCCAGAGGGAGACCACAGATCAGGTGCGGGTGGGGTTCGACCTCATGGCTACCAAACGTGACGCCATCCTTTAGTGTGTAGCCCGCTCCATGGTTTCCAACGAGCCCTGATGGACATCGCTGGACTCATGACACGGATAGAAGAACACCTGTCCGCTCAGAATGGCTCCAGTGATACCAGCCATGAGCTGGCACACATGCGGAGGCTCATGGAGGACTGGGTGCAGATGGATGCAGAACGGATGGCAGCCACCACTGAACATCAGTGGAATGTAGCAGGGATCTACCATGCCCTGCAGATCCTCATCATGGCATTGCTGCCACAAGGCATGGCGATGTTGAATGCTGCTGCCCTCACACAATCCACATCTCTGCCCCCTGGTGTGGCAATGCCTGCCTGTGTGGCAGGCCTATTCCACTCTGGCACCTGAGGTGTCAGTGGCACACAGTGAGGTAGATAGACCACCACCGGCACCTGAGGTGACAGGGCCACACAGTGTGGCAGATAGACCACCTTTGGCACCTGAGGTGAAAGCGCCACACAGTGTGGCAGATAGACCAACTCCAGCACCTGAGGTGACAGTGCCACACAGTGCTGCCGCCATTACAGCAACACCCACAGGTGGGGCAGGGCACATTTCCGGGGAAGAGGACATGGATGGGCCTGTGATCAGAAGAGCTCAATAGCACTCATTCCCACCACCTGGTCTGTTTCTACCTCATGCCTCATGACCTTCCACTGACCCCCAATTCACTCAGATGCACTCACCTTGGACAGCGACATGGACCGCCCCATCATGTTTGATGACCAATGACACCGCTACCAGGCTGCACCCCTCCTTTTATGCAGTACTTGACTTCCACAGATAGACTCTGGCTGGTCCTCCACGGGCCCATATAGTGTGGTGTATTTGGCAGTGCTCTGTGCCGCTCCAGCTGAGGAACAGCACTGTATGTGCAATAAACATCCAATGGTGCACTGCTGTGTTATTTCTTTCATCATTCATGTATGTATGTGTGGATGAATGTAGGGACAACGATTCCCCTTGCGTCAATGATGCTCATCCTGAGGGATGCCAGTCAGAGGGTGCTACATGTTGAATTGGGGCGTCGGATCCTGTGGACACCACAACAGGGACACACATATCAGCCACTTTCTTGTCCGGACATGGACTGGACCACGCTTAGTGCCCATAAGTCATTTTTTCAAGCCCTGCCTGTTCCGGCATATGGCAGGCCAGACCACTCCGCTCATGCTCGCAGGGGGGGGCCTCATTGCTACACATAACAGGCATACTCGCTGATGGTGTGCAGCTCACTTGTTTAGTTGTCAGCATGTCGCAGCCAGTCCCCGATGCACACCCCACCCACCCAGCACAGGCATCACAGGCCATGTGACCCCGCAAATACCCCTCTGCCGCTGGGGACTGGATGATGGACCCAAGCCCTTTAGGCCGGCACGAGCCTACCGCCACGTGGTGCTGACTGAGGTTGAACAGGGTTTGTGGCACCAGAGGCCTTGAGCCCGGCACCGGCCTTCCACAGAACACTGACTGGGGTTGGACAGGGTTTGTGGAAGACACTGCATTGTGGCCGGCACAGGCATCCCACCACAGGACGGTGACTTAGGGTGCCCTGAGTCATTGGCACCTTAAGCTGCTGAGAGGGTGTGCAGCCTGCGATGATGGCCCGTCCTGGCGGTCTGGACTGCCCAGGTTTTGTGTGCCTTGCTGGCCCGCAGTGTAGGCCGGTGCCAGCGTCATGCGCGGGCCTACCACAATGTGGCCCCACTTCTGAGGTCACACAGTTAGTGGCACCCTTTGGGTTGAGCGGCTGTGCAGGCTATGATTTTTCCGGGTGCCCTGGTTCATTCCATGCCATGGTCTAATATGATCCCAGCACCAGACATGTTACTGGTGGCCAGCGCAGCGAGGGTGCAATGTCTGCGGGCCCCAGGCTTGTGGCTTGCAGCGGCATGTGGTGGGACCTGCAGTCTAGACGCCGGAGAGCTAAGGTGAGCAGTGTCACCTGGTTGAGCATGGGCGGGCATGCTCCGATGGGCGACGGGAGGGCCTGGGTGCCTCTGGCTGTTTATGCATGTCCGGGCGGGCGACGTTGTCTTGTGCAAGTCTGTGTACTGTGCCGATTATGTCCCTGGATTCTGTTTCAGATGACAGCTCTGTCTCAGATGTGTGACCTGGTGTGCAGCTCTACGTACCGGCATGTGGTGGGAGACACACCAGTGGCAGCAGGTGAGCAGTGTGGCCTGGGTTCGCTGGGTTGGCTCTATCTCTCTCCCCCTCTCTTCTTCTCTCTCACTCTCTCTCCCTCTCTTCTTCTCTCTCTCTCTCTCTCTCTCTCTCTCCCTCTCTTCTTCTTCTCTCTCTCTCTCTCTCTCCCCTTCTCTTCTTCTATGTCTCTCTCCCCCTCTCTTCTTCTCGCTCTCTCTCTGTCCTTTGATGTGTGCAGGACACACCTTCTCATCATGTTTTTTGTCTTGTAGGCTGTGACCTATGGATTGTGTTGAGGGGAACGACCATGTGTCCTCATTTAATTTCTGTGTTGTTTCAATAAACTTTCATTGTTTGCTTCAAAAGTGAATGTGTGATTCTCATTTCTGTGACAACACATGCATGTCACCAGTTGTGATTGTGCAACATCAGGCGGATTATTTCGTACATGTTTAGGTTTAGCTGATGTGGCATGTCTTTGGTGGGAGGTTAGCCCGGGGGGTGGTCCTGGGGGTGGTGGAGGTGGGTGTTGTGGACCTCTTGGGTGTCCGGCCTGCATAAACAGTTGCTCCAGGGCATCTGTTGACCTTCCGACGACACCCTGGGCTGTGCTCTCTTTTGTGGTGCAGGCTGTGGTCCGACTTTACATCAGGTCAGAGCAGGTGTAAAAATCCTGCTGCTAACGCGCCTTATCGAGTGTTTTGTGATCTTATCGCTGATTTGTCTGGTTGTTGTGAATGTTGAGGTGTGGTGTTGTCATGGATTTTGTCACAGGAACGCCAACTCTGTATCTCATTAGCAATAGTTGCGGGGGTCCTCTGTGGCGATTTTTTTTGCAGCTGCTATCGTAGGAAAAGTGATGCTGTGGGCTGTTAGCACCTGTTTGTGAATGGTGGGGTAAATTTATCATGACTTTGGCTGTGATAAAGTGCAGTTAATTCCGCAATAGCTCCTTGTGAATATGCCCCTATATGTTAAGAAACACAAAAATAAAACTTTAAATTTAATTAAAAAAGCTTTAAAGAAGAATTGGAAAATAATTGAAAATAACACAGAATTAAAAGAATTGTTTTTAAGGGAACTTTATTCACAAGCTCTAATAACATGGGTTTAGGAAATGACCTATTAAAATCTGCTGAGCAACAAAGTCACAGTTATTTTAACCCAACAGCAAGGGACATATTCTTTTCCAAAACTACACTAATTGTAAATATATTTTAAATGGATATTAAATATTTCTTCAGTGTACAGGAAAAATAATCAAACTGAAAAAATGCAACATGTGTTGTAAAAGACTGTATTAAAATAAAATGACGGCATGGACTACTTTACAAAGGAATGATAAGGCAGCTATATTAAAGAGGAATGAAAATCAATTAAATATAAAAATGAAAAACAAAATGTCGACAATTTTACAATGAGAACATATGAGAATCCAATTAAAAGTTATTCTAATGGAGCATTATGTGGGTAAAATAAATTTCAAACAACAGTATATAAGAACTATGAAAGATTGAAGTGTAATAGAATGAATCGGAAACATGCTTCTTAACACAGCAACACTGAATTGAGGACATGTAATGTTATTACGGTATAGAGTCATAATATCAATGTTTAAATATCAATATGCCATAATATTGATGTTTAAATATCGATGTGACACAATATCGACCTGCAACAATATTGTCGACCAGAATATCGACATGCCGGTATGAAATATCGTTTTTGTTAATATCGAAGTTAGTAACACCGTTAGTCAAAATATCGTTGTTAATAATATCGAAATTTATTTTAGTGTTCTGTATTTTAGTATATGTGTTAAAACTATAGTTTATTTTTCTAATGTATGTTTGAAACTTTTAGAAGTAATTAATTTTATGTTAAGTATTTTTTGCGTATTTTTGTTCTGTAGCGGGTTGTGGGTTTATAGGGGACTAGAGTGGCAAGTAATTTAATTATAAGATATTTATTAATAATCTTTAGAAGTTATTAATTTTATAAATATTAAATATTGCGTTTTAGTTCCGGAGCGGGTTGTGGGTTTATAGGGGAATCTGGAGTGAGAAGAGTAATTTTTACCCACCCGCTATCTAGTGTTAAGGTATCACTTTTGGTCAATTCACTAACTAGTAGATGAAAGTGACTCCTGAACACTCCCTTTCCACTAGGCACAATGTTTCCATGGGACAAACCCTTCCTCTTTTGCATTACATCCCGTGTACCTTACTGTACACTATCCCACAGTGCACCATTCTTAGCCAAATCAAACATAGCTGAACATTTCTGGTACTGGAGGTGGCAAATGGCAACAAGGAATGTATCTACAGAAATTAGCCATCTCCTCTTCCTCAACCATACCAAATACATTCTGGGACCAGCTCCACCTCCAACTCAGATGGAGCCAGAATGGCTATAGTGTGCCTTTGGATCAAAAGGCCTCTTTTCCCTTGGTCTTACCACTGCGCCTCTGGCCTGGTCGCCCCCTCTGCCTCCCTGCTGCCCGCTGCTTACCTGGTTTCTGTGCCGCTGCCCCAGCCGCCGCAGGGCCGCTCTCCTAGCCTCCGCATTTCGGCTTTCCCGTCGCTGCCCCAGCCGCCGCAGGGCCGCCCACCAAGCCCGACTTCTTTTTCCCGCCGCTGCCAGCCCGCGGCCCCGCCCCCCGCCAGCCGATTGGTCGGCCTGCTCCCGTCTCCCCGCAGACCCTCCCTACCGGCTCCCTTCTTAAGGGGACCCAGACCCTTCCAAGGGAGCGACCACTGCGCCTCTGGCCTGGTTGCCCCCTCTGCCTCCCTGCTGCCCGCTGCTTACCTAGTTTCTGTGCCGCTGCCCCAGCTGCCGCAGGGTCGCTCTCCTAGCCTCCGCATTTCGGCTTTCCCGCCGCTGCCCCAGCCGCCACAGGGCCGCCCACCAAGCCCGACTTCTTTTTCCCGCCGCTGCCAGCCCGCGGCCCCGCCCCCCGCCAGCCGAGTGGTCGGCCCACTCCCGCCTCCCTGCAGACCCTCCCTACCGGCTCCCTTCTTAAGGGGACCCAGACCCTTCCAAGGGAGCGACCACTGCGCCTCTGGCCCGGTCGCCCCCTCTGCCTCCCTGCTGCCCGCTGCTTACCTGGTTTCTGTGCCGCTGCCCCAGCCGCCGCAGGGCCGCTCTCCTAGCCTCCGCATTTCGGCTTTCCCGCCGCTGCCCCAGCCGCCGCAGGGCCGCCCACCAAGCCTGACTTCTTTTTCCCGCCGCTGCCAGCCCGCGGCCCCGCCCCCCCGCCAGCCGATTGGTCGGCCCGCTCCCGCCTCCCCGCAGACCCTCCCTACCGGCTCCCTTCTTAAGGGGACCCAGACCCTTCCAAGGGAGTGACCACTGCACCTCTGGCCTGGTCGCCCCCTCTGCCTCCCTGCTGCCCGCTGCTTACCTGGTTTCTGTGCCGCTGCCCCTACCGCCGCAGGGCCGCTCTCCTAGCCTCCGCATTTCAGCTTTCCCGCCGTTGCCCCAGCCGCCGCAGGGCCGCCCACCAAGCCCGACTTCTTTTTCCCGCCGCTGCCAGCCCGCGGCCCCGCCCCCCGCCAGCCGATTGGTCGGCCCGCTCCCGCCTCCCCGCAGACCCTCCCTACCGGCTCCCTTCTTAAGGGGACCCAGACCCTTCCAAGGAAGCGACCACTGCGCCTCTGGCCTGGTCGCCCCCTCTGCCTCCCTGCTGCCCGCTGCTTACCTAGTTTCTGTGCCGCTGCCCCAGCCGTCGCAGGGCCGCTCTCCTAGCCTCCGCATTTCGGCTTTCCCGCCGCTACCCCAGCCGCCACTGGGCCGCCCACCAAGCCCGACTTCTTTTTCCCGCCGCTGCCAGCCCGCGGCCCCGCCCCCCGCCAGCCGATTGGTCGGCCCGCTCCCGCCTCCCCGCAGACCCTCCCTACCGGCTCCCTTCTTAAGGGGACCCAGACCCTTCCAAGGGAGCGACCACTGCGCCTCTGGCCTGGTCGCCCCCTCCGCCTCCCTGCTGCCCGCTGCTTACCTGGTTTCTGTTTCGCTGCCCCAGCCGCCGCAGGGCCGCTCTCCTAGCCTCCGCATTTCGGCTTTCCCGCCGCTGCCCCAGCCGCCGCAGGGCCGCCCAACAAGCCCGACTTCTTTTTCCCACCGCTGCCAGCCCGCGGCCCGCCCCCCCGCCAGCCGATTGGTCGGCCCGCTCCTGCCTCCCCGCAGACCCTCCCTACCATCTCCCTTCTTAAGGGGACCCAGACCCTTCCAAGGGAGCGACCACTGCGCCTCTGGCCTGGTCGCCCCCTCTGCCTCCCTGCTGCCCGCTGCTTACCTGGTTTCTGTGCCGCTGCCCCAGCCGCCGCAGGGCCGCTCTCCTAGCCTCCGCAGTTCGGCTTTCCCGCCGCTGCCCCAGCCGCCGCAGGGCCGCCCACCAAGCCCGACTTCTTTTTCCCGCCGCTGCCAGCCCGTGGCCCCGCCCCCGCCAGCCGATTGGTCGGCCCGCTCCCGCCTCCCCGCAGACCCTCCCTACCGGCTCCCCTCTTAAGGGGACCCAGACCCTTCCAAGGGAGCGACCACTGCGCCTCTGGCCTGGTCGCCCCCTCTGCCTCCCTGCATCCCGCTGCTTACCTGGTTTCTGTGCCGCTGCCCCAGCCGCCGCAGGGCCGCTCTCCTAGCCTCCACATTTCGGCTTTCCCGCCGCTGCCCCAGCCGCCGCAGGGCCGCCCACCAAGCCCGACTTCTTTTTCCCGCCGCTGCCAGCCCGCGGCCCGCCCTCCGCCAGCCAATTGGTCGGCCCGCTCCCGCCTCCCCGCAGACCCTCTCTACCGGCTCCCTTCTTATGACGCCCCCGGAGCGACCGCGCAGCGGACGCGCGCAGCGGGAGCGCTGATTGAGCGCCGAAGGTGCGCCAAAGGTAAGCCCGTCTGCGCCCGTCCACGCCTGGACGCAGCCCAGTGCCAGGACCCCTGGCCCTCGAGGACCCCAGCCCACCCGCCGGACGTACACCGCCGCCACCCTCAACGCGCTCAACACCGGCCGAATCCCGGGATGCTACCGAGCCACCCCGAGATGCACCCACGGACCCTTCAGCTGCCACGCCTGCAAGTTCACCTGCATCCGGACCTGCCTCGCACCAACACCCGCCAAGCCGAAGACCAGCAGCAACCACCTCAAGTGCATCCTGCTCAACACCCGCTCCGTCCACAGACACGCCATCGAACTCTGGAACCTCCTCGACACCACAGCCCCTGACGTTGCCTTCCTCATGGAAACCTGGATGAACAACTCTTCAGCGCCCGACATCGCCATCGCCATCCCAGAGGGCTACAAGATCACCCGGAAGGACCGCACCGCCAACCAGATGGGAGGAGGCATCGCCATCATCCACAGGGACACCATCCGCATCACGACCAACACCGACGACACCCTGACCACCGCCAAACACCTGCACTTCCAGATCCACACCGACCCGAAGACCACCCTCAGAGGCACCCTGATCTACCGACCCCCGGGACCACGCACACAATTCAGCGAGGACATCGCCGACTTCGTCAGCCCGCATGCCCTCCCCTCCGCTGACTACATCCTCCTGGGGGACCTCAACTTCCACCTGGAGAACAACAGCGACCGCAACACCATCACCCTGCTCGACAACCTCGCCAACCTCGGACTCAAGCAGCTGGTGTCCACCCCCACCCACCTTGCCGGACACACACTCGACGCCGTCTTCTCATCCAGCAAAGACGTCGCCTTCAGCCACGCCACAGGACTCCACTGGACGGACCACAGCTGCGTCCACTTCACCTTCAGAAGAACGACGATCCACCACCACCAGCAACAGGTTGCCCGAAGAAGCTGGAACAAGATCACAGCCGACCAGCCTGCCGCTTCCCTGAGCTAGCACCCTCCCGCCAGCTCAGCGAACCCCAGCCTGGCCGCGGACAACCTCACGAAGTGGATCAGCAACTGCGCGGACGAACTCGCCCCTCTGAGGACCCCGCCCAGCAGACCCGGCAGCAAGAAAGCCCCATGGTTCACCGACGAACTCAAGAGCTCCAAGAAGAACTGCCGAGCCCTCGAGAAAGTCTGGAGAAGGGAACCAACACCGGACAACATGACCAACCCAAGCTTGCCACCCGGAAGCACCACCAACTGATCCGTGCAACCAAGAAAACTGCATTCAAGGACCGGCTGGACAACAACGCACACAACTGCAAGGAACTCTTCAACATCGTGAAAGAGCTCTCCAACCCCAACGCCAGAAACAACAACATCACCCCATCGCAAGACCTCTGCAACTCCCTCGCCTCCTACTTCCACAACAAGATCGCGGACATACACAACAGCTTCAGCATTCAACCGACGCATGCCACGACCGCAGCAACGCCTCCCACCACCACCCTCCGCGCCTGGACTCCGATCAGCACCGAAGACACCGTCCGCATGATGAACTCCATCCACTCCGGCTCTCCGACCGACCCCTGCCCTCACCACGTCTTCAACAAGGCCGACGCTGTCATCGCACCCCACCTGCGGGACATCATCAATACCTCCTTCGACACCGCCACCTTCCCGGAGAGCTGGAAGCACGCCGAACTCAGCGCTCTACTCAAGAAACCAACAGCGGACCCCACCGAACTCAAGAATTACCGCCCCATCTCGCTCCTCCCATTTCCAGCCAAAGTCATCGAGAAGACCGTCAACAAACAGCTGGCCGCCTTCCTCGAGACGAATGGATCCCTCGACCCTTCACAGTCTGGCTTCCGAGCCAACCACAGCACCGAGACCGCCCTCATCGCTGCCACCGATGACATCCGAGCCCTGATGGACAACGGAGAAACAGCGGCCCTCATCCTCCTAGACCTCTCCGCGGCATTCAACACTGTCTGCCACCGCACCCTAGTGCAGCGCCTCAGCAACGTCGGAATCCAGGAGAAGGCACTGGAATGTATCGTCTCCTTCCTCGACGGAAGAACACAGAGAGTCCGTCTACCACCGTACAAGTCAGAGGCCACCGAAGTCATCTGCGGCGTCCCTCAAGGATCCTCGCTGAGCCCCACCCTCTTCAACGTCTACATGAGCCCCCTCGCGGCCATCGCACGCTAACACAACCTCAACATCATCTCCTACGCCGCCGACACCCAGCTGATCCTCTCCCTGACCAACGACCCCGCCGCCGCCAGAGCCAACCTTCACGAAGGGATGAAAGATGTAGCCGAGTGGATGACGACCAGCCGCCTGAAACTGAACTCAGACAAGACGGAAGTCCTCATCCTGGGCTCCTCGCCCTCCGCCTGGGATGACTCCTGGTGGCCCCCCGCCCTGGGCACGGCACCCAAACCGACAGACCACGCACGCAACCTGGGCTTCATCCTGGACTCCTCCCTCTCCATGACCAGACAAGTCAACGCCGTCTCCTCGTCATGCTTCAACATCCTGCGCATGCTACGGAAGATCTTCCGGTGGATCCCCACCGAGACCAGGAAGACGGTCACCCAGGCCCTCGTCACCAGCCGACTGGACTACGGCAACACCCTCTACGCCGGAACCACCGCCAAGCTCCAGAAGAGACTCCAGCGGATCCAGAACGCCTCAGCCAGACTCATCCTCGACATCCCACGAAACAGCCACATCTCCGGACATCTGAGAGACCTGCATTGGCTCCACGTCAACAAAAGAATCACCTTCCGTCTCCTGACCCACGCACACAAAGCCCTACATGATCAAGGCCCGAGCTACCTCAACAACCGCATCAACTTCTACGCTCCCAAACGCCACCTCCGATCACCCAGTCACGCCCTCGCCGCCGTCCCCCGCATCCGAAGAACGACAACAGGAGGAAGGTCCTTCTCCTACCTGGCCGCCAAGACCTAGAACTCCCTCCTGACCGACCTGCGCCTGACCCAAGACAACCTCTCCTTAAGGAAGAAGCTCAAGACCTAGCTGTTCGAGCAGTAGCAGCACCCCCCCCCCCCCAAGCGCCTTGAGACCCTCCGGGTAAGTAGTGCGCTCTATAAATGTCTTTGATTGATTGATTGACTTTTCACTTAATTATGAATGGGTATGTTTCACACTGGCCCCTTTCAACTTTATTCAGTTTCTAAACACTCCCAAACTGTCCTTACTGTGAGAAGATGAGTCACATACTTCATGCCCAGCTATTACTTGCAAAAGGCCAAAGTCATTCCTGCATCTGGAAGCAGTTTTCACACATAATCAATGGGAAAGCACTGACAGGAAGAGCAGTTGCACAAACGCTAATGCCATTGAGAGTACCAGAGCATCAGGTAGGAAGCGTATTGCTTTATAAAAGTTACCTTTCTTGGCAATTTGTCAAAAAATAAAATTGATTATTGAACTGCATTTTCAATAAATAATAATAACAATGGTTGAAAACATTCTGTAGTTTATTCTTAATCAACGCTACTTAAACAGCATTTTAATTGAACTTAATTTTTCTTATGGAAACCACTAGAGCCCTATACAGTGAAAACAGCTTTAACGGGTTAGTTACTGTGGAAACATGTCAAATTTAAATTCTTAAATGGTACACTTTTAAATACTAGGCACCCTACCTTGTAGGCTACAAGGTCTACTTAAGGATGACTTGGTTAATACTTAAAAGGAGGGTTCTTTCTTGTTAAAAAAGGGTTATTTTTTAGAGGTCTTCCACTGGGTTTAAAAGCTGCAGCTGTCAGGCTGCACATATACATCTGAAGCTAAATTTTACTTGTCATACTAGTGGATGGCATAGTATGTGCTTTAATCTACAGGTGACATTTAACCTTCCATACCATTAGTGCAGCACCATGTTCTATGTCCTACTGGAAAGTTAGCTATGCCAATTAGGTATTAGTTAATTTTAGTGTGTCAGAGCTCATATACCTGAGACTGGACAGTAGTACAGCAGTACCCCTAGGTGCACAGTTTAAAAACCAGCAGCATCAGTCCATAAAAATGGGGATTAGCTTGCAATGTAAGGCATTTTCTCACACCTTCTATCCCTGAGCTCATCCAGTTAAACTGATTATGACCAGAAAACACTTCCTACACAAAACTGCTCGAGAAGTGGAGGTGTAAAGTTTGTGAAAGCAGATGCGATTGTGGAGGTATGCTGGGCTAGTGATATGTAATGCCTCGAAAGTGTGGGTGAGGAGTTTGAATTGTGCGAATTTGTGCATAGGTAGCCAGTTGAGCTCCTTCAGATTTTGTGTTTTATGAGTCCGGCATCGGAAGTTGAGAGAGATTCTGGACGCAGAGTTCTCAACGTTCTGCAGACTTCTGGTGAAATTTTTGTTGATCCTTGCATAAAGGGTGTTTTAGTAGTGCATCTTACTTGTGACCAGGGCGCGCCTGACGGTTTTGTAATAGTTGGATAGCTGGGGGCAGAAGTCCTGAGATGTGGTTATAGTCCTGGAGCTAGCGGCAGGGGAGGTGAAGTCCTTCACTATGGTAAAAATGTCCTTGACGTCATTGGAACTATTCTCAATTTGTTTGGTCACGGCTGAGCCACTGATGGTAGAGCTTGGAGACCTGATCTGTATGTGCTTCGATCGTATACATCATTTGTGTGAGTCTACTTTATCGTTCTAGCTGCTTACATAGGTGTTTGGAGGATAATAGTAGTTCTTCTGTGTAGCAGCCGGCTTGTGATCTAGTCCTTGGGGTAGTGATGGTCGAAAGCCGGGCTAGGGTGTCTATGTAGGAGATGATTCATGTTATACTATGCCAAATATATAGATGATTTTTCAAAAACCTTGTCATTGTTGGAAATACATTCCTCTCCCAATATCTCAACATTAAAGAAAATCGGTTTCTATTTTCTCCCCAAACCTCTTTTTTGAACTCTTGACCTGCCCTTGGTTGAGGTTGTTGTGGACTCCTGTGATGCCTTTCAAATGCCAGAGATGCCTAACAAATTACAGGAAAGATGTTATGGGTATATCTATTTATTTCGAGGATGCCCACTTGAAGCTAGAGATGTCCTCATTAGCTTATATATACACACATGGACACTCACCCACACACATCAAAACACACAGTTACAAAGACACCAATATACTCTTTCATTTCTTCGTACCCAGCCAACTGAGTCCACTTCAATTTAACACATTGCGTAACTTGCTCTTTTTCACGCCACCCTGCCCCCCTCAGCTTCATTTTAGTTTGTTACCATTTATGAGGCCCCAACAGTTGCACAATGCTACTGAGCGTTATAGCTTTTCTGCATTTACTGCTGTCCCCATTCTGTCAATCTCCCTTCCTCCCACCGCTGTACATCCAATTTTCCCCACCTATATGGCGTTAAAATCCCCCACTCTAACTGCCAGCCATTCCTAGAAATATAGGCCCACATATACGAAGTCAGACATTTACAAACATGCACAGATATACCTGCTCTATCCCACTGCCCACAGAACATTGTTTGTTTTTCTCTTACTCACTTTTTCTTCCACTTTTCCAAATACTTGGACCAGTCAAGGAGGAGCTATTGTGCGGATATCAATACCATTCCCTTCAAGCACAAACACAAAAAAGGATATGATCTGAATCTTGGAACACATAGGGCTTGATTCCCAAAACTACTTTTCGGTATTCACAAACCTTTGTATTAAATTACACTGGATCACTGACAGAACATCGACAGTCAAAATAGCGAGAGGACAAAATATCGAGGTAAAAATATCGACTGCAAGAATATCGACTTCCTATCTTCAAACAGGTAAGTACAAAAATATCGACTCCAAAATATCGAGTGTAAAAAATATAGACTGTCAAAATCTCGAATTGTGTAAATGTCTTAAAAGTAAATTAAAAGTAATATAATAATAAATTAAATTAATTTAAACATATTTAAAATACTTAAATAAACGTAAAATTGAGAAATAATTAATGTAACTAAAAAAAATATATATTTTAAATACATATATATATATATATATATATATATATATATATATATATATATATATACATATTATTTACAAAACATATACAATATTTTTACCGTAGGATAGCGAAAGGGTTAAATTTACTGTAACAACTCCAGTGAGTGCAACAGTAGGAAAAGCATTGGATAGCGTAGGGGTAAAAATTACTATTCACACTCCAGCGAGTACAACAGTAGGGAAAGCATTGGATAGCGTAGTGGTTTAAATTACTATTCCAACTCCAGTGAGTGTAACAGTAGGGTAAGTGTTGGATAGCGAAGGGGTTTAAATTACTAGTCCAACTCCAGTGAGTGTAACAGTAGGGGTAAAATTTACTGTTACCACTCCAGAGAGTGCAACAGTAGGGAAAGCGTTGGATAGCGTAGGGGTAAAAATGACTATTCCCACTCCAGTGAGTGCAACAGTAGGGAAAGCGTTGGATAGCGAAGGGGTTTAAATTACTAGTCCAACTCCAGTGAGTGTAACAGTAGGGTAAGCGTTGGATAGCGTAGGGGTAAAAATTACTATTCTGACTCCAGACAGTGGAACAGTAGAGTAAACGTTGGATAGCGTAGGGGTAAAAATTACTATTCCCACTCCAGTGAGTGCAACAGTAGGGAAAACGTTGGATAGTGTAGGGGTAAAAATTACTATTCCAACTCCAGTGGCTGCAAAGGTAGGGAAAGCGTTAGATAGCGTAGGGGTAAAATTACTATTCCAACTACAGTGAGTGCAATTGTAGGGCAAGTAAAGACTTCTTATTTAAATATAAATAATATAAATAGTAACACCAATTACAAATTAATTAAAATATTTTACAATTGTGTTAAATATATTAAATAATCAATTTAAAATACAGATGAAAATTATTTAATAATACAAATTACCTACTAATACTAAATATTTACCTATTAATAGTAAAATAATTAACAATTTAAAAGAATTTTGAAAAATTAACTAAATACATTTTTTATTCAAAAATGTAATTACTTACAATTAAATTAATTCACAAGCTATTCCCCTAAAAACACGCAACCCACGACAGAAATTAATTTAATAAAAGTAACATAATTATCAATTAATCAATTACAATAAATTACAAAATATATTTTAATGATAAATTAATAATTAATTTACAATTAGTTCTAAATAAATACCAATAATTAAAATAACATATTTAAATAATTATAATGAAATTACTTCCCACCTTATTACCCTATAAACCCACAACCCGCTACAGGAAATAAATTACTCAAATTAACATATTTATCAATTAATCAATCAAATGTAATTACCAATTATATTTTAATTGATTGCCAATCAATAATTAATTATCAATTACGTCTAAATAAATACCCACAAATTAAATTACATATTTAATTAATTATAATAAAATTACTTCCCACCCTATTCCCCTACAAACCCACAACCCGCTACAGAAAAAAAAATAATAACATTAACTTATTTATCAATTAATCAATTAAAATTAATTACCAATTATATTTTAATTATTTGCCAATTTTTAATTAATTAACAAATAATTCTAAATAAATACCAATAACTAAAATAACATATTTAATTTATTATAATTAAATTACTTCCCACCCTATTCCCCTATAAGCCCACAACCCGCTACAAAAAATAAATAACTAAAAATAAAATATTCATCAATTAATCAATTCAAATTAATTAGAAATTATATTTTAATTAATTACCAATTAATAATAATTTAACAATTAATTCTAAATAAATACCAATAAATAAAATAACATATTTAATTAATTATAATTAAACTACTTCCCACCCTATTCCTCTATAAACCCACAACCCGCTACAAAAAATAAATTACTAAAAATAAAATATTCATCAATTTATCAAATAAAATTAATTAGCAATTATATTTTAATTAATTACCAAATAATAATAATTTAACAATTAATTCTAAATAAATACCAATAAATAAAATAACATGTTTAATTAATCATAATTAAATTACTTCCCACCCTATTCCCCTATAAACCCAAAACCCGCTACAGAATTATATTACACAAAAATTAAATATTAATATTAACTTACCTTACATTCGATATTTTTGTTGTCTATATTCTGTCTAGTTGATATTATGTCCATTCTATATTTTTGATTCGATATTATTGCTATTCTAGTCGATATTAATTTTTTCTAGTCGATAATTTTGTAGTCTATATTATGTCTAGTCGATATTATGTCTATTCTATATTTTTAACTCAATATTATGTCTAGTCGAAATTAAAAGGTCGATATTTTGACTAGTTACCAATTACACTATTGTAGTAACTACACTTTTGTAGTAAGTGCAGCAATACACATGGCCAACCACTGTTACTGCAGCAACCTCGAAAATACTGGAGGTAGGGATTTTGTACAAAAATATGTTACCACAAAAGTGTAAGTTATTGCAAAAGTGAAGTTTGTGAATGCAGAAAAGTACCATACTCAAAAGTGTGATTTGTGAATAGCAATAGTAGTATATTTTGTCGTATTACTGCAGTGTATCTATCCTTGCTTATTCTATGAAGATGAGTCAGTGCTTTTGACTCACGCATCAAGAGCACTTTGTACTTTTGTGGAGATTTTTTGTAACTTTTATGAGTAAAATGGATTTACCTATGAATTTTTGTAAGTCCCATATTATGGCACGTGGCCTACGATAGAGTATTAGCCAAAAGCTACTGATAGGTAGTCATTCCTTGTAAAGCATTGATAGTTTCTAGGTGTATCCTTTGACTCTTCTGGTGCCTGACCGTCACAGATAAGAAACTCAAGGTTATAGCTAATTAAGTCAGCAGGAGTAATATTTAACCTGTAGCAGACAGTGAGCATGACCACATGTTCGCCCTTGCTCACCATTTTTAACTCACAATGTGTCCTACAGGTGCGTATAGAGCTGGGGTCTGGGGATATTCATTTGTTATCCCACCACAGGCGGAAGGAAACCACATACCCAGGCGATTTCTTTGTCTTCCCCCACGAGCTCACACTATGTCATCCATTCAGAATTAAGATTACAGTATATAACTGTACAAGTGAAGCTGACTACTTTGTTGCATTGAGTGATGATTTGGACTAATAAAGTGGAAAGTGGAACAGGAACATTGTAACTCTTGAGAAGGGTTTGAAGATTCCCTGGATAGACTATGTACAACAACCTTTTTAAAAAGCTAGAACTAGCCAATATGTTTGACATACCATCATCTTTTTCTAAGGCAGGTAGGCAGGTTGTGAAGCTCGAGTTTTGCGAATTTAGGAGCATATTACTGAGGTGTGCGTTGCAAAATGCACAACGCACATCTCCGTATCGCCAGCTATCGCCGGATTACATTGCCTAATTAGCGCGCAATTATCAATGCGAATCAGGCAGGCGATTAGAAATCCGGCGATAGTCGGCGATATGGCACATTAGCGCGATATGGCACATTAGCGCATTAAAACAAACGTTATTTTCATGCGCTAATGTGGGCCTTGATAATATGCGCTAATGTGGGCCTTGATAATATGCGCTAATGTGGGCCTTGATAATATGGGGGATTCAGCTTTATGATCCACACCCCCATGTTAACAATGCCTAACGCCTAGTCGGAGCAGGCATTGGGAGACCTGCGATAAATGAGTTTATCGCAGGTTTTTGTCTCCCAACGCCTGCCTTGGTAATAGGGTGTTCCCACCTCCAACCACATTTTACATGTAGTTGGACATGGGAACGCCCACTTTGCATGTCATTAGCGATGTTTATCGCCGGCATGCAAAGTGGGCTCGGCCCAGGCTTTAAAGTGCCCTTGGTAATAGGGCTCTAGCTGTATCGCCGCTTTCTCTGCACAATTCGCCGAGAAAGCGGCGAAACTAGCCCTTGGTAATATGCCCCGCAGTCAGATCCATGATCTATATAAGAAAGTCGCTAAAAGTTCTATTAGGGGTTGCATTTTCTTTCCAGGACTAGGCAAATCTACGCTTTATTTAAATTTAACTCTGACTTCTGGGAAAGGTCACTTTTGCTCCGTTTTAGAACAGTTACAGTGTGGCGTATCCTCTGTTTCTCAGAGAGTCAGAGCACTTTTTACCACAATGGTTTGCCCATGTGATGGAATCTTGGCACAATCATTATTGCATTATATTTTTTGCTGGTATTTTCAATTGTTTTCATTAACTTTTTAAAATCAATTTTAGTGTCTAGCATTTAAAAAGTGAAGAGTCACTCTGCCCTATTTTCAGCTTGTATGCAGCGCTGACATCTGTTATTGGGTGAGTTCATATAAGATGGAAGCAATGAGTTCGCTCAAGTCTTTGAAGGGATGGCTTTCTAGACACTTTGATTGCTAGGCCTTGGAGGCGAGTGGCACTATTTTGAATTTTTAGAATACTTCAGTCTCAGAAAATAGCGGACTCTGTGAGATTTTTGGAAGTTTGTTAATCTGAGGATATCACATTCGTAGAAATGAAACCGCCACAAGAACGTATACTGTGCCTAAAATATGCTCTTCTTTTCTTGGATTATTTGCATTTCTTGCATGGACTTTATTTCTGTCATTTTGTATATGTACTTTAGAGATTAAATGTTTTACTCTGTTGTTATTTTACTTATCTACTGTGTTTGTTCTTTGCTGATTTTTATTTAAAATCGAATAAAGGATTATATGATTAGCACAAAACATACCACTAAGTCCAATTTGTGAATTCGGCCCACAGTGTTGTCCTGAACACGAGAGTCCAGGTCTGACCTTTGCCTAACATTTCACCCCTGCCTTATCCTTGTTATCCAGGGCTTTAAGTGGGATGAAAAAACTGGGGTGTCTCGCAAAGAGGCACGGCCAGTGTAATTAGGGACGTGGTTTTAAAACACTTACGCTAAACATCTGTGTTTAGCATAGTGTGCCGCCCTACTTGTATTTTGCTGTGTCTGTCATTGCATCCAGATATGTAATATAACAAGTAATATCATACCTACAACAAGTAAGGACTATTGGCTTTGTCAATGGGTATAAGTTGCATAAGATAAATAAGCTGCAACCATGGTTTGTTACATATAATATTGAAAAAGCTTCCAATTAAAGCCCTGGTGACCCTACCACAATGCTGCTGCTCTTAGAGAAGGAAAATCCAGAAAGAAAATGACTCTTTAACCCCTTGTATGCTGATGATGGAACCGCTCCGTCAACAGCTGCGATGGCGCTGTGCTGATGACGGAGCGGTGCCGTCATGGCCCGCCCGCCGCTCATGCGCGGCGGAAATTCTGCGCCTGCGCTGAGCGTTCTATTGAGCGGGCGGGGCCATGACTGAACCGCTTCGTCATAAGCACAGCGCAACCGACGCTGGTGACGGAGCGGTTCCGTCACCAGCATGCTCCCGCCGCTCTTCCACCCCGCCCCCTTAGCACTGCGGCGGAATAGCCGCCGCAGTGAAGGGGTTAAAGATTTCCCTTCCGCTCACCTGGCATGACGTCTCCACTATTTAGAACTGAGCAGTGTGAGCAGCGCACATCGATGTGCCTGCTGTCTCGAAACGGGTCTCTATTCGGCTGGTACTTTTTTTCGGACTGCAATGACAGAAAACAACTGCTGTCACTGCAGTCCGGAAAAAAATACGGACGCCTGTGCCAGGGCTCAAAACAAAGCCCGATAGAGACCCGTTTCGAGGCTCCCTTTAAAAAACTGCCTGTGCTCAGACCCCTTGGGACTTGGCCCACTTAAAGCCCTGATATTATTCTCAATTTGATGATGAGCTCAATGAGATCCATTAAGCCTGGAACATATCATGTCACAGGAGTTACAGGACACAGAGGAAACAGTGTCCTCTCATCCTGCCTGTGGCTTGGATATTTACAGTCTGGCAGAATTTGATGTTTCTAGGAAGCATAAAAATGTCAACTGTGGGTCCTCTGCACTCTCTTGGGAGATACAGAGCTGTACAGAGGTTCTACTACAATCAATCATCAACATGCACTTTGAAAGCCAATTCATAGTCTAAGAAACCGGTCAATATTCATAGGGCCCCACAGAAGCGCTAAACTTTACAGGGCTGATTTATCAAGGTTTCACGCTACACAGCAAGACACCTTGCTGCACTACCATGCATGAAAGGGAGAGGGCATGAATGCACCATATTTAACATTATATAGTGAATTCCTGTCCTCTCCTTATGCTGGCACATAATGTGCTGCCTTGCACCAACCAAAGCAAGCATACTTGTGCCGTGGTGCAAGCGTGCTTGCATTGTGGGCAGGATTGTTTTTGTCCAGGAAGAGGGACCTTTGTGCACAGAAACAATCCTCACATACATTTTCCTCTTTCGAAATGTGAATACAGCACACTTAAAAAGAGGAAACAACAAAGGCAAATAAAGAGATTTCGCCTTGTTGCGTCCCTTGTGGGAAGGTGTAAAATTCGGAGACTTTCCCAGTTCTACCAGTCATGGCAAAACCTGGGAATGCGTCAGAGTACATTGGTGAATGTGAGGTTACAACCACATTCCACCCATGTAACTCCCAAATCATGTAATGTAGCGCAAGGCAGTGACTTGCGGTGGCTTGCGTTACACCAGATTTACAAAGCCAATCAGAGTGGCATTGCGTGTCTTGGGGAATCCGAATCTAGGTTTTGCGTTGCCCCAAGTTGCCTTGCATGGCGCGAAAATGACGCAAAACATTGATAGATCTGGCCCTAAATTCTTTTCTTATGCCCTAGTGTCTTGTTATTCACAAAGATGGGACACTTATGTGAAGCAGAGCACACTTGTCAATGTGAGAAAGGTTATCTGTCTTGTTAGGAATCAATATGTGTTATCACTTTTTGGACCCCTTGTTTGGACCTCTGTGATGGGTTGAATCCTACTAAACACACTCTGGGGCATATTTACAATAACTGGCGCGTCCCTGCAAATCAGCAGGGATGCGCCAGTTATTGCGCGCCACAGCTCCGCCATCATGGATGCGCCGCACCATGGGCACCATGGGCAAAAATGGCACAGATGCGTGACGCATCTGTGCCGTAAAAGTGACGCATTGCAGGAGTTGCGTCGCAAGCGCGATGCAGCTCCAGCAATGCTCTGGGGGCCCTATCTAGTTAATGCTGCGTCAATCCTTACGCCTGCTTCAGGCAGGCGCAGGGTTTTGACGCAGCATGGGCCTAAAAGTGACTGAGTGAAATCTTGTAGATCTCACTCAGGCACTTTTAGGAGGCGTTCCTGCGCCGGAACGCCCGCCCCCTGCACAGGAACGCCTACATGTGGCGCAGGGCATTACAACGTGATGCATCTCCCAGATGCGTCACGTTTAAGTACCCCCGCACCATGGAGCAGGATTTGCGCCGCCGCTGCGTCACAAAAGTGACGCAACGGCGGCGTAAATGAGGCGCAAGGGGCTTGTAAATCTGCCCCACGGTCCTTGAACTCTTCGTACACAATTACATGTTTCAACTCCTAGCATCGAGCACTGCAACTGTGAGCATGATGTGACTTTAGACAGTGCAATTGGCTGGCAGTGATAGCTGTAGATTAAGTAGCAAGCTGGGATATTGTGAGTTGCTCCATGAGTAGGCCTCTTCCTGTGCTATAACTATGAGATGATGCAGCAAAATACATTTTGATGAAGCTATAATTTAAAGAAATGCCAACCATCCACACCAGTGATTTTTTTCTCCATAGCTTTAATATTTATAGATATATATACATTAATACACATTCATTACTCTTTACAACAGTACAGAAAACGTACCTGGTCAATTTTAGAGCGAAGTTGATGGTTTTCAATGAGGTAAGCCAGATTGGTTGCTATCTCCATCCATGGAGCATAATAGTTTGGAAGTTCAATCTGACAGAAAGGAAGAAAAAAGAGTGGTTAGAAGTGGTTAAGAACTATGGGCAGCGCAGATATTCAGAACAAAACATATATTTGCATTTTGTAATGCGTTCGTTCAAGTCAGAAACAGGCTTCAACATTGAAAAAAACATTGCATTTTGTCGACAATGCTCTCCACTTCTAAAAGTCATACATTCCCTAGTGATTGCCCGGATCTTTTAATAGCGTTTTGCGATCAGATGAAAATACCCCTTACATCACCTGTTGCGTGAGTGCTACAATACAGTGTGAGCACAATAATAACACATTCAATATTATAGAGTGTTCCACAAATGTTTCATCTCTTTCGACCAAAACATAGTCAAAAGAGAACATTGAAGTCACTGTCCTTATGGGATGACAGAAGCCTTTACTGTTCTTTAGGTCTACTGTTTATATGGAATGCTTGGGAAACAACGACTTCACTATTTCCACTTTTGCTTATTATATTCAGCTGTATGTGACGTTAACAAGATATCAATCATCTTCGGGAAACAATGCGATGCAAGATCCTGGTGAAAGAATAATAGGAAATAAATGTTCCCCTTGACAGTCAACACACTCACCTCGAAGAGTGGGCTTATATTTTATTTGCTTGAATCCAATAAACAGAGGAAGTTCATACTAAATTTAAAAAAAACTACATTATTTTGTCAGTATCTTGATGAAGAGTCCATGCCTTCTACGTAGCGCAGTGAAGGAAGCTAGTTTGCTGTTTTGCGCTGCCTGAAACTATGACAATTATTCCAGTGAGTTTCAAATACGTATTATAAACTATCAACATTTTTTTTCCGTATTATAAACTATCAACATTTTTTTTCTGTCACTAATTGGTGTATGGGAAAATTTAGATTAGGATACATTTGGTAATTTTAGATTAGAAGTTGATATTGGAACAAGATATGTGAGTATGGTGTGATGCCACTAGATGGTGGCATCGTATAGGTTTAGAAATCTGCTATTCGAATTGTAATGCCCGTTTTGTTGCCACCTCTGGGATTAAATGCATCTGATTAATTTGAAACTTAAATTCTGATAAGTGTTCTGATCGAGAAGATAAGGATTTGAAAAAAATCCGATGCACAGAGGCAAATTAAAGAGCACACGTGGATTTAAATTGGTTCAGATAACTTCATACATTATTAATTAGTTAGGGCGTCTTTATTGACTTATTTGGATTAGTCGAATTAATTTTCTTAAATGAACCCTTGCAGTGATTCTCTTTACAGAACAAATATCAACACTACAAAGGTACTATGAGGTAATATAAAAGCACTATAAAAGTGTAAAAGTGTAAAAAGTTGTAAACCATGATGCTGTAAAATTCTGTGGGAAGCCACCAGTGCAAAGCCTAAGGATATGTTAATGGCATTTCCTACGTTCTAGAACGAAAACAAGTAACATAGACCTTGTATTTTTTAACACAAGCTATGCTGCTTGTTCATTACAAAAGGCCAAACGTTTCCCCTATGGTTTGCTCACAGTGCACAAAGTAGCATGACTAGTGGTTGGTCATCAAGGCCAGACAAGGAAACCATAAGTAACCCTGGCAAAAACTATCTAACCATCCCCACTCCTTCAGTCTCTCTTTATGATTTAAATATGTTGTATTGGTTCTCAGAAAGATAAACAATACAGAACATTCACCCCATCTACACCCATAGGACAGTGAGGAGTAATATCACGCAGGAAAAGAGACAAACTGTGGCAAGAGAGGGGGAGATGAGAAAATTACGAATGTCTGATTGAGGGGCGAGGGTAGAGTAGAAAGTAGAGGGGAAAGTGCTGCTGGATAGTCATTTTGCTCCATAGTGTCCTAGCCGTGGTTCTGGGCATGGCTTTCAGTGGGAGGAAAAAAATTAGGGGGTCTTTCAAAGGGGCACGGCTCGATGTAATTAAGGATGCAACTTAAAACAATGTAAGCTAAAAATCTGAGCGTAGCATAATGTGCTGCCCGACTGATATTTTGCTGCTTCTGTCATTACATCCAGATATATATAATACAAGAAACGTTACACCAAAAATAAGCCAGGCAATTGGCTTTGTCAGTGGTTGTTAGTTGCATAAAATAAATAAGCAACAGCTATGACTTTGTTTGATAAAATATTGAAACCGCTTCAGTTCTGAAATGATGAGACTGAAAGAACTAAAATGAGTCTTTTTGAAGTTACACCAAAGTCTTTGAGCAGTGGTACTGCTGCAGAGTTAAGATTTTCTTTTCAACCTGAGGGTGAGGGCAAAAATGGACTACTTCTTAGTACCTGCTTATAAGAATTTCTGGTGCAGAGCACCAGCAGGACCCGGTCCACTTAAAGGCCTGGTTCTGGGGATGAACGCAGTTGCCATAGCCCAGTCTGACTAGCACACTCAGCACCGTTTGCAGAGTGAGCAATTCCAATAATCCACAAATAGCCCAGACAGTAGTGTTGCCTGATATCTCGTGCCAATAATTATATGCATGAAAACCCCCAGTCTGCTTTAATGTCATTTTGCTGCATCAGCCTTATTTTATTTCCTTGTAATATACTGGAGTGTCTATTTTAAGGAGGTGTCTGGTCCATACAATCATTGTGCTAAACGAGCTCTGCCTGCTAATTTTAGTAGTATGATTTCCTATTTCACTATTCTTTTAGTTTGCCTTTGTTTTCCAGTATTCACCTGGTTCAGGGGTTGCTGGATTCAGGTTTGTTATTTCATTTTCCTTAATCATTTTAAACTTCAAGAGCTGACTCGCTCTCAGCTATTGGACACGCCCCGGCCATGCCCCATGCTGGCCTTGAAACTGAATAGGAGAGCACGTTCAAGCAGCTGGCGCATCTAAGGCAAGCCTATCTGTGCCTGCCCGGGACGGCATGCACCCTGCCAGTGGCGGCTCGCAGTGGGAGTGCTGTGGGCGGTGAGGCGGGCGGGGGAGGCGCAGGTTGCGGGGTAGTGAGTCGGACATACGACGCCCACGAGTAAAGTAAGTAAATAAATAAATAAAACTATTTACCTTGCCATCGTTGCATCACCAACTCGACAGCTCAGCACTGGTGAACAAACTTGTTCGTAAAAAACACAAAAGTACACTTGATATTTCAAATGGTTTCTATAGTCATAATCCCACTCCTAAGAGACGTGACTTGACAGCATTTACTGCTGTCGGGAATCGGAAAAAATGTACATGTTTTCCAATGGCGTATCAGAAAAGCCCCAGGGCTAAAGAACGGTGATGGATTAAACCCAGATCTTTTGACTGGGTGTGAGTGTTTTATTGATTCAGATGCTCCATCCATCACCACCCCCTTTTGTACCGCTTTTGGCCGCTATAAGTGTGGCAGGGTATGCTCAGACGTGAGTCCCTTGCTCACTTTGCCACTGGATTCAAGCAAGCCGGGCTGAAGACGGCTGAAATGCCAGAAAACGGTCCTCGAAAGCTTGTTTCCGGTCCAGGGAAGACATGGCTTGGCAGTTCGGGCTGGATTGTTCCCATGAGGCACAGGGTCGGACTGATTTGCACATTGCCATGTCTGAACTAGGGTGCCAGAGTGGGCTAAAGAATGGTGATGGATTAAACCCGGATCTTTTGACTGGGTGTGAGTGTTTGATTGATTCAGATGCTCCGTCCATTACCACCCCCTTTTGTACAGCTTTTGGCTGCCATAAGTGTGGCAGGTTATGCTCAGACGTAAGTCCCTTGCTCACTTTGCCACTGGATGCCAGAAAACGGTCCTCGGAAGCTTGTTTCCGGTCCAGGGAAGGCATGGATTGGCTGTTCGGGCTGGACTGTTCCCATGAGGCACAGGGTCAGACTGATGTGCATATAGCCATGTCTGAACTGGGGTGGCAGAGTGGGCTAAAGAACGGTGATGGATTAAACCCAGATCTTTTGACTGGGTGTGAGTGTTTGATTGATTCAGATGCTCCGTCCATCACCACCCTCTTTTGTACTATATTGAAGCACCAGCAACTATCTGGAGCTTTTGAAATTGAGTTTAACACCTCCCTGACAAAACCAGTTAGTCTGGTGCTCCAAAAATGTAGTATGAAAGTGGTCAGCTCCGCCCTATATGGGGCAGAGGTTTGGGGGTTTGAGACGTTGTCTAAACTAACAGTTGCTGAAAACAGGTTCTTACTTAAGATCACAAGCCTCCTGCAAAGCACCCCAGTGTCCCCACTGCTTTATAACTTGGGCAGAAAAGCACTGGCTGACATAGCAAGATTGTGCCCCATATTATGTTGGCAAAGAATTCGGTGCACCCCAGAACTGGCAACCTATGCTGCAGGCCTAAAAGATTTAATCAGTGCAGACTGCTTTCATACAATCAAATGGTTAAGGGAGGTCAGAGCCTCCCTAGTAAGCACGGGAAGGGCTACATTGTGGGTAAATCCTTCACATGTCCTCTTCCCCTCCAAGGAGATCCTAAAAGAAAAATATTGGGATCTGGGGAATTGAAATACTGATAGAAACTGTGATACATCCTCACTCATTTGAAGATTCCTATAAGTCAAACCATCCTCAAGCATGGAAACATATTGGGACACAATAACCAAACCGCACAATGGGAAGCTATACTTCCAGTTTAGGATAGGTTACTTACCAATAAGATCCTACACAGCAAGATGGGTTACTCTGTGCGATAGAGCATGTCCCGCCTGTAAGGCACAACTGGAGTCACTGGCCCACTTGTTGTTTGTCTGCTCTGCATATGATGCCCCTCATCGATTGTGGCTGATGCCAATTTGTAGGACACTGGGTGCCACAAGGAGTGGTGACACGCAAAGAATACTGCACACAAACACCTCATCCCCCAGTGTCATTGCACTAGCAACATTTCGGGGATGGTCTTGGGCTATTAGATCACATGCACTCTACGCACATTGAAGGTTTTTATCAGTCAATTCTAATCTGAACTGGCGCATTTGAAATATGTGAACACTTGCTTTACACTTGTGATTATTTCTCTGTAGCCCAGTATCAATTAATATAATGAATTGTAATTATTTTGATATGTTTTACTATCTTTCTAGCTTTTTTAAACAGTTTTAGCATTTCTGATCCAAGATCTGAAACATCCAATTGTGTTTTTTAAATAACGTTTTTGTATTGTGTTTTATGGACTATGTATTGTATGTATTGTGCTCTTATGACATACAAGTCGATTAAAGCTTGTTGGATTGGATTGGCTTTAACACACTTGGAGAAAGCCGTTCCATGAAGAAGAGCTTCACTGTTCCTACGATGTATAACTTACATCCAGGCTTTAAGGTATGGGGTCTGCTGTCGAAGCCCAGAGATCTTCCTTTATATAAAATAAACTTCTTCTAGTCAAGGGGAGGGTGATTAGGCCTAAATGCTCTTATTTCCACAGTCTTTATAAAATGACTTCTCCCTTTGTATTCTATGGAATTGTAACAATGCTAACTGTGCTGGGTTTATGGATTTGCTGCTGGTAGTGTCTTGCATACTGTATTGTAGAGCACAATAGTTAAAATAAACATTTTGAACTATTTCAGTGACTCTGCCTATTCTCATTGTGGACAAGTACGAGTGAGTGAGCGAAAGAGTACGTCTTACTCCAGCGATTCCTGAGAGAGTCAGGGTTGCGGTGTTTTGGGCTGTCTAATCCTTTGTAGCTTTGTGATATTTGGAGGAGAACAAACGAGACACTATAGCTAGTCGGTTTGGGATTTTGGGTACTAATGTGATAGGTTGGTACACCCCTATACACTGATGTCCTGTTTTCCTGTGCATAGTTCTGTGTATGTTCAGAATCCCTGCAACATTGGCTTGGTGAATGGCCTCAAGATGTTATTTCAGTGCTTTGCAGTGGGGTTAACAAGCCCTTGTCCTTCAATCCTGGCAAGTGTATCTTGCCCTGCTCTTGTTTTCTGAACCAGCTGATTTTCTGCAACTCTCTTTTCTCACTGCATTGTGCCTGACAATCAACCATAAGACAACCTGCATGCTTTATGACATCTACAGTTTCATGTGAGTAATATGGAACTCAAGATAAACCACAATCAGCCTGCCCCCTATTCAGTCTATAGGCCCCAGGACCACTCTTTCCTTGTACACTAGAGGGCCTTCAAACTGTTGGTCTCATGGATTTGTTTGGTTCTGTTAGTAATCTTCTAGGCGATTTTTTTTTTGGCATAGGCTGAATGCTGTATACACAGTGCCACCCTGTGCTAAATATGCACATAAAATGTTACAGGTGTTGCCACAAGAAGGTCCCAGTTAGAAGGGAAAGCCACAATTAGTGGAAAAATAAAACATTGGAAATATTGGTTGTTTTCTTGATTAAAGATAACTTATGATACAGTAGCTGAATAGCAAGTAACCAAATTCTCCCTGAATTGAGGACAGAAAAAGAGCCCAGAATAATACCTTCCAGAAGAAAGAATCCAACAAGAATTCGGCTACTGAAATATGGAATGACATTTAGAGACAAAAATGCATCAAAAAGGGTGATTAATGTGATGAAAAATAGAAGTATGAATATGCTGCAATACATTTTTCTCAAAGCCTCCTGATATGAACTATTCAAGAAATTATATCACAAAAGAAATGGTGGCACCATGTTTTATTGGGATCTACTGGTGAAGAACATTGAGAAGTAAACCATCAAGGAAATGAGTAGATCTAAGATTAGCCACACCCACTGTTTCAGGAGATTTGTGGATTCCAGAATTAGCCAGCAATGGAAAAATGCAGTGATAGGTATCCTTCCACTCTTCCACCCTTTCACAATTTCCTGCTGTTTCCATTACCCTATGTTACACATGTCTTGCAAACCCACAGACTGGCTGATGGTGGGCTTCGGATGGTACCTTGGCATAATGAAATAGGATGTTTCACAGTGAGCCAAGCTTGAGGACCAAAAACCCTCAATCTCCTCCTTGGGCGGTAGGTCCTGAGAGCGCACTACAACCTGGTGATTCTGGTCCCTGACGGTCACATCTTTAACTTTCTCTTCTACATGTTTGCTCTCATTTTGTCATCTGACTACCACCCACCTCCACGTGTTGCAGTGGAAAAGTGCAATGGCTAAACCTCTTTTAAAAATCCTTCTCTCTCTATAGAAGATTCCAAAATTTTCACCAATATCTTTATGAAAATTCTAGAAAAGATAGTACATAGAAAACTACATAGTTTTATCGAGCAAAAAAGCATGTTACATCTTCTACAAGAAGATTTCAGAATAGAGCATAGCACACAAACAGTTGTTAAATCAGTTTTGGATGATCTGAAAAGATCAACAAATCAGTGCAAGGGTGGAGCACTAGTCTTCTTGGAACTCTCCACTGCCTTTAATATCATTGACCATTACTACTGATCTCCATACTGAAAGATACTGGAATCAATGACCTTGCACTGCAATGGCTTCATTGATTTTTCCCTGACCATTCCCAGACAGTCTTTCTTCCACCTCTTAAGTCAAAGCCCATTCAGGTCCACTGTAAAGTTCTACAGGGATCAGTGCTTTCACCACTACATTCCAACATTTATATGGTTCATTCACCTTTTTTCTACATAACAAGGCAGTACAGCTTAACATGTATAATGAGGAGACTCAACTTTTATTCAAATTAGCATCTTGGCATTCATTTCATACTCCTCAGGCCAGATGCCCCCTGTTGGAAAGTCGGATCTGCTTCTTATGGTTACCCACACTTTTTGCTGATGTATCACTGTTTTTGGCCTAGTCTGACTGGGATCATGCTATACATGACCCCAGTCTATCTGCTTTCACCCTTAAATTGCATGCATGTACTTTAGGTATAATCCAGATTGGATGCTGGGGTACCCTTATCAGTCCTTAGTATATGGTACACCATGTACCCAGGGCATAGTTACCCCAGAGGCCTCCCATGGGCTGAAGCATGTATTATAACCCCATGAGAGGTTATTCAAATTGATACTACCAGCCTGCTATAGCAGACTGTGTAAATTGGTGCTTGCACCCCTATGGCAGACCTTATCAATCCTGAAGGCAGGGTGCTGGGTTTTTCGTGAGAGGGTGCCCCTGCATGAGCAGAGCCCCAGTGCAGCCTTCGGAGATGCTTTTCCAGGGGTTTCTGTGATGCAGCCAGACATATATGTTTAAGTGCTTCATAGCCTCGTGGTAAATGCTAACTTTAAAACGGCTGCTTAGAAACATGTTGTGTTTGGAGTCAAACACCTTGGAATCATACCTCCACACCAGTAACTGGTGTGGGAGGTATTATACCACCCTTCTAGAAGCACTACTGTGGGTCAACCATCTACCCAGTACCAGCTTTCACGACCTGGGCAGCACAAAATGAATGCTGCCAGCCACAGACACGATTCTGCTCTCCTGCTGCTTAGCCAAGCTCGATCAGAGGAAGGCATGACAATAGGCATCCTGTCACAGGATCCTCCTCCCGGACAGGATTTAGTGTATTGGGGCTGTGTGGATTCACTCTGAGAGTTCCAGAAAGTCTTCACCGAGGACACATTTGGTGTCCCTGTGCATAGTCCATCTCAAACCAGTTCTGGGAGCCATTGGCTCTTGCTCTGGTGTGAAACTGGGCAAAGAACATGGGTGTAGCCACCCCTCTGTCCTGCCTCTCCCCTAGGAGTGTCCACAGAATCCGTCCAACCCTTTCCCATGGGTATAAAGTGTGTTACCTGGCTACAGGACTTTAGATTTTACCTGGACAAGATTCTGCTAAGAAGAAACCAAGTACTTCTACTGCCTGCACAATGCTGGGCGACTGAAGAATCACCCTTGGAGTGAAGGAGTTACTCCCCTGCAAAAGCAGGCCCCTAAACGTATCAGTCTGGTTTGCTTCTCCTGAGCTCCTGAGGACTCTGAAGACTTCAGTAACACAGGTGGTGGGTTTCCAAAGGTCCCTGAGGTCGATCTGCCCTCTCAGCATTTCTGAGACCAGTATCACTTGTGGGGACCGTGCAACCTGAACCCCTGTTCACCGTACATTTGCAGTTGCATATGCTTGTTGATTATTCCCGAGTATGTGCATTTGACTCCGTGTAGTCCTGACCCCGGGCAGGATTTGCACCAAAGATATCCGGCCTCCTCTCTCCCAGTGTCCTGCGGGCTGGTACTTGGCAAACTAGCTTGAGGTCTCCCTGCGAACCCTGGTCCGTTGGCCTGTGGATCCTAGCAGGGGTCACCGTATTTGTTCTTGGGCTTACCTGGTTGCCCCAGACGTGCCCTGACTCTCCATTGCTTAAAGAGTCCCCTGGATGTTGCTGGTCCTCACCGTAACCTGTTTCCTCTGACTGCGTAGGTTGCATTTGCCAAGGCTTGTTGGTGCTCCAGCTGGATATCAACCCCTTTGTGGGACAGCTCACCTCTGGATCCTGGTTGTCCTTGACATCTCCTAGTCCCGTGGCTGCAGGGTCAAGCAACCCTTCTTCACACCTGAAGCACTCAACATCGGTGGGCATTCGACTACTGAGCCCCTGGTCACCTGAAGTGACCCAGACTCTGTCCCCTCTGCTTTCGGGTTCTTCTCACCTCGAATCCAGGCTTGGATTCCACCAGACACTCTTCGCCCTTCTGGCAGCAGTACTTCTTTGCAACTCTCCATTGAAAATGACGACGGTTTCAACACCACTTGACCCCTATGCTCCCGGCTCCTCCGGCATAGGTAGCACAGGTACCTCAGTACTCACTGGTTGGTTGGCCTTAGAACCTCCTATGTTCCAAAGGGTTTGCTCAACATCCTCGTAGAAGTGTCATTAAACTGTAACTTTGCAACCGCTACTTTCCCATAGACTTGTACAGAGCACGCGGTCATGTTTCCTCACTGCACCCGTCCTCCGTGGGCTCCCTGTGTCACTCCTCTGGGTGGTTTCTTGGGGTCCCAGCGAGTCTGTGTGCTCTAGGCACTGTGTCTAGTCAAGTCGTTATTGTTATATACATTTTTTTGTATATGGTTCGGGCACCCCCAGGAGCCTGCTGTGTAATTTGCTACGTACATATGTTCTATTGATTCAGAATTGTGTACTTTGTGCCCTGGTCTCGTATAGAGACTAGTAGAGAGTGTTATATTAATAAATACATATTTTTATATAACTACTGTGTGGTTCTCTTTTCATTTAGTCATTTAGGAGTTGATACTCTGGTAAAACTAGCTGCTTTACATTCCTTCAAGATTAAGCCTGAAGGCTGCATTCCACAGCTAACACTAGGATAGCTTTCTAAAGGTTATCTTTGACCTCATACATCATAAGGGTTGTGTGAACTGGTACAGGGTGCCCACTTTAAGTAGTGGACACCATGTACTAGGCCACCTTCTCACATCCCCCCTTCCTGTTCCTGCAAAAGCGGATTGAAATTTAAGGATATGCACTGACACTGATCTCTCCTTGAACATTCAGATTTCTAAGGTGTCAAGCACATGTTTCTGGTTGTGTAAATGACTGCAAAACATGCTGTCTATATTTTACTAGAAAACCACACATCTGTAGTTCTATACAGTCAGGCCCGGACTAGGAAATACCATTTATCTTGGACTGCCTGAGAAACTTTATAGAAGTCTCCAGCTGGGGCAAAAGGTTGCTGCCAGTCTATTGTCTGCAACTAGAAGCAGGAACCATTTCACCACTATTCTCAGGTTGCTTCAATGGCTACCGATCAATATAAGAATACAATTCAAAGCTTTAATTACAATGCACATGAGAACTCATAAATCCTCAGTCCTAACTCTGGCTAAAAAGTTGAATCTTCACATACCCCGTCACACTTGCCAGTTTTATATGCAAAAATCAAAACAGGAAATCTACCACTTTTGGGGATAGGGCCTTCCCAGTGGCTACAGCCAACGTATGGAATAGACTCAATTTGAGTTATGTTCAAATCCTTCACTGCTTTTATTGACAAAAACACAGAAAATGTCTTCTTTAAATAATAAAATAGGCTTCTTTTGTTTCTCAGTCGCTTGAGAATCTGATATTATCCTCTACAGAGCCATGATGTTGGGCAAACGTGCACCCAACAAATGCTATTAACATAAAGGTTACCATATTCTGGCCTCATACCTATCTATTCATCAGTTGTTATAGGCCCATTATAATAATTTTGTTTCTTTGCAGCTCCTCTGTTTCACTCTCCTGTGCTGGTAGTACCAAGTGACATGAACTGAATACAATTGCAAGTTAAAAAAATGTTTAACTCAACAACATGAGATGCATGAAATACATGTTCCATGTGTAAGGCTAACTGCAAGAAAGATTTTCTTTAACAAGAACAATTAAATGCTGTCACCTGCAGTGAACCCTTGTATGTAGTCCAGTCCAGTTGCCACTTGATAGCTATAGTTAAGACCGTCTTTCCATTGGGAATGGCTTTTTCGTGTTGCTAATAACTTTGTCAATGTTTCAAGAATCGCCACAAAACTTTCCAATACAGGGTAACTTTTTGACGAGTTTGCATATGGTAAGTTTCAGTGTGATCCATCATGCAATGGTTGAGAAATAGGGGGATGCCAAAGCACACTTTTCCTGTACGTTTTTCCACAGGAATTTCTGACACAGCTACAGTCCTAATGTTCACCAAATTTGTCAGAAAGCTAGATCTTGGTTCAAAAAGAATGCTGAGAAGTTGGCCTGGGATATGATGTTCACTAATTAAAGTGGGCACCTTGCACCAGTCCAAACAACCCTTATGGTGATTTAAGAGGTCGAAGAAAACCTTAGAAAGATTTCCAAGTGGTAGCTGTTGAGAGCAGCCTTCAGGCTTAGTCTTGAAGGAATGTTAAGCAGTTTGTTTGTATCAGAATGCAACCTTAATGTATTGGTTAAATGAAAGGCGAACCACACAGTAGTTATAAAAATATGCATTAAATATTATAGCACACCTTCAATACCTCACAGTATCTGCTACACACAAATAAATACAAAGCACACAATAATGTAGCTCAGAAACAAACGTAAGTAGCACTAATACACAATGGGCTCCAGGGGGAGACCAAACCGTATACTAAAATATTGGTCTTTTTCCTCCTGGCCAGGATTTGAGTCTAGGTCATAAAAGGTGTCAACTCCTGACCTGTCTTCATTCCCTGTCCCACCCACTCTGTCCTGTTCTTATGACCCAGGGGTCTTCCTACGGTCATCTAACAGTAACTTCTCAATGAGATGTAGAGTGTTGGCACTTTCCCTACCTTCAGCTTTCTAGAGGAACACAGTCTAACAATTCTTGGAATAAAAGCTCACTGTATCTAGAAGGCAGAGAACCACTGGTGGCTTCTCCTTTAGTAGACATTCTAAGTGTGGTGTGGTGTGTGCACCTACCTAACCTATTGGGAAACTAAACTCTCTTAGGTTGGAGAAAGGGTATGCTAGACCCTTAACTTACCCAACCCTAAGTTCAGTAGAATTTACTTATCCAAGCTAGTATTATATGCAACTAGTACATAGTGGTTTTCAGTTAATCAATACAAAGACTTATCTAGTAAAACAATGCAGGCTTGAATCCCATCGCTGCTACCAATGTGAGAAGTTGGCCTGATATATAATGTCCACTAATTAAAGTGGGCACCTTGCACCAGTCCAAACAACCCTTATGGTGATTTAAGAGGTCAAAGATAACCGTAGAAAGCTATCCAAGTGGTAGCTGTGGAGAGCAGCCTTAGGCTTAGTCTTGAAGGAATGTTAAGCAGCTTGTTTTAACAGACTGCAACCTTAATGAATTGGTTAAATTAAAGAAGACCCACACATTAGTCATAAAATTGTATATTTATTATTATATCACACATTAAATACCTCACACTAGCTGCTACACGCAGATAAACACAAAGCACACAATACTGTAGCACAGAAACAAACGTAAGTAGCCCTAATACACAGTGGGCTCCAGGGGGAGACCAAACCATATACTAAAATAGGGGTATAATACCCACAACTTGAATCAAGACAATGTCTGGAGGTTGTAGAATCACTCAGACCCCAAGGACCCACCCAAGGTGAGTAAGGAGGGACCCCACGAAGGATGGGTGCAGTGTTTGAACACAACTGTGTGCTACGTAAAATTGAATGGGGTTGCAGTTTTAGTGTTTAAGAACCCTTCCCAGTGGATTAGGGAGAAACCCTTTAAAACATAGAAGATTGGAGAGTCACCCCACCCCACCCGTGGATACTGAAGTACCAGATTTACCTATCCCAGGGAAGCCAGGTGCATAGGGTCGAAGTGGCGTTGGAAACCGCCGCCGTTCTCAATGGACACTGAGGAATGAGCAGTGGTTCGGTAGACAAATGCCTACCAATGTCGGGTACTTCAGGTGTGAAGATGGAGACCTTGACTCTGCAGCCACGGGGACCAGGGGACATCGAGGATGATCAGGAGCCAGATACGTGCTGTCCCACGAAGGATGTCGAGTGCTGATGGGTCAGTGTACGGCTGGAGCACCAACAGGCCTTGGCAGCAGCAAACCATGAAGAAGGTCGGGGAAAGTCACGGTCTGGCCCAGTAAGGACCAGGAAGGAGACTCATCACAGTAAGGGGAGTCAAGACAGGCCTGGAGCAACCATTGGAGCCCAAGAAAATCAGTGTTGTGCCTCAAATGGACCCACGGGCCAAAGGCACAGGAGTCACGAGGAGACCTCTAGCAGTTTCACAAAGTCACAGTTTACAGGGCATCGAGAGTGAGGAGACCAAAGTCCTTTCTACAAAATGTGCTGAGAGGATGGGTCTATCAATAGTCCAATGTACTTACTTGAGGAACACCAACAAGCATATGCAATTACAAAAGTAAGCAGTTCACATGGGTTCGGGGTATGAAGTCCGTACGAGGGATACTAGCCTAAAACTCAGTGAGAGGGCAGCGCAACCTCAATAGACATAGGAACCAAACTCCTGTGTTGCTGGAGCTGTTGTGTATCGATTTAGATTCTGTATGCATTTCCCGATTCATGCCCTTATATAGGTACAATTCACATTGCCCTTATATAGGCAAAGAAAACCTGTCCCCCCTTGGTAGCTTGGCACGAGCAGCAAGGCTTTATCTCAGAGGCGTTGTAAGTTAAGCATTTGTGACCACACACAGTAACCCAGTGACAACACTACGAATGGACACCACACAAGGTTGTATATCAAAAATAAGTATGTTTTATATTGAGTTACAAAAAGACCTATAAAAGACAAAAAGAATCCACAGTACTATTAGATTTCACGAGTTCTGGTTGAAAAGGCTTAAATCTAGGTTCTGTGCAATTCGGGAGCCCTGTCCGGCTACAGCGTTGTTGAAATAACACAGAGTCTAGCAAATCCAGCGAACCGCGTCGGTACGGGCCCACTAAGATGTCTACAGACTCAGTCACAGTACATTTTACTTGAGGCGGCCGTCACGGATGTGCCCATTGGTTCTGGTGTTTGTCGCGGTGCAGAAAGGAAGCATTGCAGGACGCGTTGTCCCTCGATGTGGTGCAGGCAGCGGCCCGTTAACAGAGTCGGTGGATCCAAGGTGTGCGTTGCGGGGTGAGATGGTGCTTCGATTCGGTCATTGCAGCTTGCGGTGCGGGGACGGAGCCGGAGTTCGGGAGCTGGCGTCGATCAGTTCTGATAGCGGTGCGAGTCGGGCGGTGCGTCGCTAAGCATGTGAGGCGGTGCCCAACTCTGGTGCGTTCACAGGACTCGAAGTCAGCAGCAGTGATCGCGTGGGTCAGGCAAGTACGAGTCGGTGTAGCGAGGCGTTGCAAGTCGCAGTGTCTACCAGTCACAGGGCAGGCAACGGCTCAGTGACGGCATCGGAACAGAGTCGGTGAGCTCAGAGCTTGCGTTTTTCGAGGCAGACGTTGCTTGATGCGGTGCCTACAGGACTCCAGGCTGGTCGTGAGAGTCAGCCACAGCTCCCTGCCTCTGTAGCCACTGTAAACAGCGTTTCCAGCAGCAATTCACAAAGGCTGGTGAAGTCCACTGGTCCTGGGACTTTGGTCAGGGGGCAAGCTCTCTTCCAAGCCCTTGGAGATCGTTTGCACAAGTTGGAAGTAAAGTCCACAAAGTTCTTTCTCCCCTCTTTGGCAGTAAGGCAACCACTGCAGGCCAATCCCCAAGCAGCACTTCAGCTTGGGAATAGTCTCTCCTCAGTTTCTTCAGGTTCCTTGCATCAGCAGAGGTTTTGTCTTGTAAGTCCAGAAGTGATCTAATTTCAGGGTATCAGGTTCCCAATATTTATACCCCAAGATCCTTTGTTCTCTGAGGGGAGAGGGGCCTGTGCCCAGCCAAAACCAGTTCTGAAGCACTCTGTTTACAGACTTCTCCTTTCCTTTCACAGTCAGGGCAGGCACATCAGACACCCCACAGGAGGTGGAGCCAGAACTGTGGAAGGCAAGTACAGTCCTGGAGCACTTTGTTGACAGTCTTCTTTCTCTTCTTTCAGTGTGCAGGGCAGAGACATTCGACGCTCCACAGGGGGTGAAGCCGGCATTGTAGAGGGAAGGCCCAGCCCTATTCAGGTCCCAGGTGCAACTCCTCCCTCCCATCTAGATGCATATCTCCCTATTCTCCACTGGGCTGCCCCAACCTGTCTCCTGGAATCCCCCAGCCCTGTCACTCGCAAAACCAGACGAAGGAAAATGCAAATAAAGACTTTCTAAAAGTGATATTTGCAAACACAGAATATTAAAATAAACTTCACTAAAAGATGTATTTTATTATTCTGAGTCCAGGCATACTGAACTCAAATTTCTACCACGTTCTCTGAGTCTGCTAGGATTATAAACATGTAATAATCTAGTAGCCCATTCTGGCCTATAGAGAACAAGTAGCCTTGCAATAGTGAAAAATGAAAATGGCTGTAATTCACTATTAGGGACATGACACACACATCAGGGTTTGTCCTAACTTATACTTACAATGCACCCGGACCTTTGGCCTACCATAGGGGTGACTAATATGATGTCAAGGAAAGGAATAGGGACTGGCAAGTGGGTACACTTGCCCAGTCAGCATTATTATTATTATTATTATTAATTAATTTTTATAGAGCACGTAGTCACCCGTGAGTATCCCAGCGCTAAGATCAGTACAACTGCGGGTCAGCGGGGGCAGGGAGGGGGACAGGATTAAGGGAAGAGGTGGGTTTTTAATCGCTTTCTGAACCGTAGGTAGTTGGGTTCCGTTCTCAGGTCGCGAGGTAGGGCGTCCCACAGGCGTGCAGTGTGGACCGAGAAGCGCCTTCCACCTGTTCGGGCCTTCTTGACTCTGGGAATGACGAGGAGATGTTCCTTATCGGATCGGAGGGACCTAGGGGCTTTGTATGGTTTGATACATTTTTTTAAGCTAGGGGGGCCTTTGTTTTGAAGCAGCCTGTGTGCCAGGCAGAGGGCCTTGAACTTCACACGTTCTCTTACCGGGAGCCGATAGAGACGCTTCAGTGCTGGTTTGGCCGAGGCTCTGGCAGGGGTGTTAGTGAGGATCCGGGAAGCTGCATTTTGGACCCTTTGTAATTTGTTCAAGGTTGCCTCCGGAGCGCCTAAGTAGATGGAATTACTGAAATCGAGCCTAGAGAGTATCAGGCCTTGGACCAACAGTGTTTGAGAGTTGAAGGGGATTAGGGGCAGGATCTTTCGAATCGACTTGAGGAGCCCAAAGCACGTTCCGGCTACCTTTTTTGCTTGTGTTGCAAATGATAGATCCTTATCGAGCCAAACACCCAGGCTTTTTACCTCTGGTTTTGGGTCTGGGAGCGGGCCCAGACAAGGAGGTCAGATGTTCTGTGATAGAGAGGGCCCTTTCTGACCAAGGAGGAGAATGTCAGTCTTTGAACCGTTGAGTTTCAAAGATGAACTGTTCATCCATCCTTGTATCTGCGTCAGACAGTTGTAAAGGTCCGCAGGTTGTTGACTGGGGTAAGAAAGGGACACCACAAATTGTGTATCGTCAGCATAGCTGACGATACTCACTCCGAACGGAATGACAACCTCCTCCAATGGGGACATGTAGATATTAAATAATGTGGGGCTCAGGGAGGAGCCCTGAGGTACGCCACATTGGAGGGGAGTGTCGGAGGAACGGGTGTTATTCTCCCAGATTTGAAAGGAGCGTTGACTCAGAAAGGACGATAGCCAGGATAGAGCAGTCCCTTCAACACCGACACTCCTGAGTCGTTGGATAAGGAGCTGGTGGTTGACGGTGTCGAAGGCCGCACTGAGGTCGAGGAGGATCACTGCCACTGATACTCCTTCGTCTAAGAGTGCTCTGGCCTCCTCCACCGCCATGAGGAGGGCGATGTCGGTGCCCTGCCCGGGGCGGAATCCAGTCTGCGAGCTTTTAAGCCGGTTATTGCTCTCCAGAAATTGTGAAAGTTTCCTGTTCACAAGTTTTTCCGCGATCTTGCTAGTTCCCGGGAGGAGGGAGATTGGTCTGTAGTTTGACAGGTCGGCAGGGTCAAGGGAGGGTTTTTTTAGTAGTGCCTTGACGACTGCCGCCTTCCAGCTCGGAGGGACGACTCCCTGTTGAAGAGAGGCGTTGATAAGGTGGGTGAGGGGGGGGAACGATCGTGGGTGCTACCATTTTGAGAATACGTAGCGGGGCAGGGTCCCTGGGAGATCCGCTTTTAATGATATGCAGAGTATTTTTGACCTCTTCTACAGTCACTTGTCCCCAGGAGGTGAGACATGGGGGGGTGGGAGAGTTGTTGGTTTCTATTTCCTCGCTCGGACTTGTGGATGGAATGGAGTCGAGGATTTTCTGGATTTTCTCCTTGAAGAAATTAGCTAACTTGTAGCATTTTTCCTCATCTGCCTTGGGGTCTGGAGGGTCTCTAGGTCCGGGGTCAGGGACTTTGAGGAGTTCTTTTAAGATAGTAAAAGATTCCTTACTGGAGCAAGCGGAATGTTCTATTCTTTCTTGGAAGAATAGACTTTTGGTGTTGCGAAGGGCGGTTTTATAGTTTTGTAATGCGGTATGGTAAGCGTCCTTCTTTTCGTTAGATTTATCCTTCCTCCAGGAGCATTCTGTTCTCTTGCATTCCTGTCGCAGAGATTTGAGCGCCGGAGTGTACCAGGGAGCGGGATTCACTCTTTTCGTTTGTTGGAGAGTGGTGTTAATGGGGAGGAGTTTATCCATTGAGGAAGTGAGCCAGGAATTGAGCTGTTCGTCGGCCGTAACCGGGTCCGTGGAGAGGACAGGTGTAGAATCAGAGAGCAAACTGGCCCATTCAGCCGGGGCGAGCTTGTGCCAACGACGGTCTGTCACTCGGATTTTAGAGGGTTGGGGGGGTGCTATGGCTAGGTGCCAGGAAAAGGGGATTAGGAAGTGATCTGTCCAGGGGAGAGGGATGGGGGGGCCCGAAGTGATATCCATGATGTTGGTCAGGACAGGATCCAGAAGGTGACCATTGTCATGGGTGGGTTCGGTATTGACCAGTCGGATGTTGAATGACCTAAGGTCCTGAAGGAGATCCGAGGCTGAGGAATCTGTGGGGTCATTAAAGGTGAAGGTTGAGGTCGCCCACGAGGAGAAAGTTCGGGGCGGAGGAGGCTGATTGTGAGACGGCCATGACAGTACCAGACTGCACGCAGGCTCTGCAATGGCAGACCTTAAACACGTTTTACAAGGCTGTTTTTGTGGGTGGCACAACCAATGCTGCAAGCCCACTAGCAACTAAAGTATTAGAGGGAGGATGCTAAAGAGAGAGGCAAGACACAATTATACCAGTTTATAACAGGGTCTTTGTATTTCAAAACATTTATTTCAGCAATTATATACACATCGTACACATAGTATTCAAACAAAGGTGCAAAGTGTCCCAAGTGTTTCTGTGAGTGAAACAAAAGAAAGTATAGGTTTACAGGTTTCTGCTGGGGGTATTTACAAGGAGAGAGGAAAATGACCATGAGCGATAATACAAGCAATCATTATCCAGTGGCTATCTACAGTCATAGGCACTGTGTTTTATGGTTTATTTCCTATGGTGTTGACGGCGTTTCGACCCGTAGACCCGTAGATGACATTTTTCTTATCTGGAGTGGTAATGAAGAGGACTTCAACAATCTCGTTACATATCTCAATCACGTCCAAACCCATCTAACATTTACATCCAGGCTACACAAATCCACCACTGCGTTCCTGGACCTAAATATCCAGAACGAAGATGATAAACTTTTTACATCACTCCACAGAAAACCCACTGAGAGGAACACACTGCTGTCATACAAAAGTCAACATCCGAGCGCGCTTAGGGATGGCCTACCCTTCGGGCAATTTTTGCGAATTCGTCGCAACTGTGCTTGACGAGAAGATTACCTGAGAGAGGCGGAAATCTTGAAAAATAAACTACTGAAGAGAGGCTATCTTATAAAAATAGTGAAAAGATCGCTTAAACGTGCATGGTATTGTCCACATGAAGAACTCCTCGTCACTAGACCTAAGAAGGAAATGCAATAAATTGTATGTGTCACCACCTTTAGGGTCCATACTAACAAGATCCGCAACTTAATCACAAAAAATTGGCACATCATCAAAAGCATTGATCCGCAAATGGAAGTACCATTGTTTGCGTACAAAAGAGCAAAAAACTTAAAAGATCATTTAGTCAAATCATCCACAGAAACATCCAGAAAGAAAAGTGGCACGCTCAAATCGACCTGGAGCCTTCCCCCCCATCTTAGGCCACCATCCATGTGGCAACTGTGTGATCTTTCCCCTCACAGCAAAAACAACCACCTTCAAACATGGTAACTATGAGCAGACATTGGAATTCTTCTCCAATTGCAACACGCGCAATGTCGTGTATTGCATTTGGTGTCCGTGTGGGCTTCCTTACATCGGACAGACCCAACAACCTGTGAAAGCTAGGATAGGGCAACACTGAAGCCGCATAAGGAAGTCAGTCAAGACCGCACCTCTTGTGGCTCATTTTAAAGATAAAAATCATTCCGCGGACAAGATGAAATGGCAAGTCATAGACATTGCAACATTACCTGAAAGAGGCGGTGATATTGTACAAATACTACAACGCCGTGAATGCCACTGGATTGACAAAGATAATTCAATCAATGAAGGATTGAACTCTGCCGATGAGTGGAGAGGATTTGTATCTACTCTCACCACGTAAGCACATACATCAAACACTACATGATGCACACATCTTGGTGACTACAGACCAAACACGTAGATAAGATGCATGACTATGTCACTTGATTGTATCCTTTTTATATATCATGTGATGTAGTTGACTGTCCCACACTTCTCATCTCAGGAGCATTATAGCACACAATAATACTGTTGTCATGAACCGGGTTGCCGATTTACGATTACCGAAATGGTCTATATACTAATGTTGCAAGGTTAATTCACTGTTTTTTGCTATTTATGTTACATGGGTAATTTACTGTATGTTGCCATCTAAAGGAACCGAATCAAATGTAATTGCTCACACTTGCATGAAAATTCCCTCAGACCTATCTGTAAACATTGACCCAGAGCGCTGCTTGCTGAGGATGGAGCTGCCTGCTCTCCTTGTCATGGCTGAGTACGTACCATACGCATTACAATATAACCGCGATGAAGTTAAGCCGCGCCATACAGATTTCCCAGACGGACTTAGATGTTCTGGTAGTCGCGACCGAGCGCAACTATCCGGCAAACAGGTATGCCAGACCCCCTGCCCTACCCTACCCTCTGATCCCGCACGAGTACCTTTAACTAAATAGCACTTTTCCCATTAGGCATTATCCTGGCTGCTTCTTGCACTGACGGCATCGGCCGCCGCCTCCAACCAAGGACAACTCCTGACATCTACCACCCACAGTGGTAAGTCGCACACCAACCCGCTATTCAGCAGTCCAACCTCACCCTGTATTTTAAATACCCTTATGATTGCGTTTCTTTTCTCTCTCCCCCTATTTTGCGACAGTACCCGGCTGGGTCCACTGTAAGTAAATTCATTTCCTTGTATCACGCATGGGTTGCATTGTGAAATCGAGTACACTTTAAGGTAAATTCCTTTACCTAGGAGTCTGCTAATACTATTTATTTATTGCGACTGTACACATAGTTACATGCCCTCACTGATTGTCTTCATCCCCTTAGATGTCCCCCAACGTCCAGTCCTGACGAGACCCCCACTCTACGGGTCGAAACGCCGTCGACGCCATAGGAAATGAACCATAAAACACAGTGCCTATGACTGTAGATAGCCACTGGATAATGATTGCTTGTATTATCGCTCATGGTCGTTTTCCTCTCTCCTTGTAAATATCCCCAGCAGAAACCTGTACATATTTACTTATTGTCACTCAAGTATACTTTCTTTTGTTTCGCTCACAGAAACACTTGGGACACTTTGCACCTTTGTTTGAATACTATGTGTACGATGTGTATATAATTGCTGAAATAACTGTTTTGAAATACAGACCCTGTTATAAACTGGTATCATTGTGTCTTGCCTCTCTCTTCGGAATCCTCCCTCTAATACTTTAATTGCTATTAAGCTGTGTACTGACTTAGCATCGTACATTTATTATGCCACAGGAACCATTGTTTTCTGGATAAGCGAATTGCCCTGGTTCCTTCGTAAGTAGGGTTCTCTTGTTCTTCCCCTCGGCAAGCCCAGTAGCAGCATTTGGATTTACATGCCCTGGCCACACTCCGTGCACTGTACTAGGGTTTGATAAGTAAACCAAATATCCAATCATGGAACCACTAATCTATACATCAATTTACATTAGGGAGCACTCGCACTGTGACACTGGACAGCAGTGGCTCAGTGCCCAAAGCATCTAACACCAGCAAAAACACATGAGGACAGCAAAAAATGGAAGGGAGACCCACGCCAATGGTGCCAGGTGTAAAAGTAGCTGTTACCACGCAGCAAGGAGAGAAGACAATTCTGGGATTGTCCACATATCGAACGGCAGTATTCAGAGCCAGCACTGTCTGAGCCTAAGCCCGTTATTCGAACAAGCATTCATTTGTTTGCAAGCGCTCGCTATTACAGGAGCACCCTTGTGTGCTCAATGTTGTGTACATCGTCTCTCTAATCATCTGCCAATACTTACCACACGGATCTACACAGACCAATCACTACCCCTGGTTGCCTACTTACTCCACACCCATAACAGGGGTCCCTGCTGGGATCCCTGTAAGTTCCTTTTCTCTTCACCTACTTCACGGTGTCACCCTTGCACGCAACGCAAGCTAGGCAAGCCCTGAACAGGTGCCCCACATCGAACAGTCCGGAAGAGACCTGTAACCCCAATCAGGTCGAAACGTTGTCGACAAAGATAAAGAGACAGACCTCTTACAACAGTTGTTAATACATTGCAATTGCTGCACTCAATTTACTCATACATAGAACTTGGTCGCCTCTTTTCAACGTATATGTACATTTGAAACCTTATGTCACCGACATTTTACTATGCTTCACCTCAGTATGTTAGGTTCTTTTTTGAAAAAATTCACTTGGGACACACCATCACTTTTTTAATTATATAAGTGTATATATAATACTACAGAAATTGTGTATAAAATTGTTGATTTCTATTTTTGCCTTAAAATACAAATATATTCGCATTGTGTATATACAGCTTCCTTTCTTGGCCTCTAATTTTAAATCATCCACATTGCCATTGTGCGTTCACTTTATCAGCAGTATCTTGCATTCGCCCACAGGAGCCACTGTTTTTAGTTAAAACTTTCACCCAGGCTCCAAGTGAGTAGGGTTCCCTTGTTTCCCCTCCCAGGTCTAACAGTAAGGCACTAATTTAACACTAGATACTGAAGTAACTCAGTCGTGCTTTTCTCAGAGACCCCTACTCATAAATCTCCAATAGACGTCTGGAGTGTGTAAGGGATAATATCCGACATAGCTGAGTAGGACGAAAAATCCTATGTATTAGCTTTTGGTTTCTTCAACGTTGAATGATACAGTGTTCAAAAATATTGTGCACCTTATCTTTGTTTGCTTGAAGCTTGCTCTGCAAACTTTCAGTCAACAAAATGGTCGACAAAGATAACCGCGAGGCCAGTGGAGCTGCAGGCGAAAACGCTGTACCAGCATTCAAAATAACAGGTTTCCAAGAAACAGATGAGAATGCTAAAATCATTCCTCCAAATTTAAGGAAAGCCATCACTATAAAATATATAAAACATGGTCAAACATCGAGAGGTGGTAGGGCAGTTTTTGTGATAGAGGCACATGAATATCACAAGACAGGGGTTTTCTATTCATGGATAGTCTTCCCTAAAGCAAATCCAGTAACACATATGTTTCACTTCTACAAAGAAGATGAACCACAGGTAGAACATATTCCTTTTGAGGATATTGAAATTCCACTCACATACCAGGAGTATGAGCTCTGGTTTAAAGGCGCCCTAAAACATTTAAACCACATTACCAGGCTCGGTCCACTAGGTAGACCAGGAGCAACATGGCCGATTTTAGCCGGCTATACACAACATCCTGACATTGAAGAAATGACAGATGTAGAGTTTTGTAGCTCAACTCAAAGAGTTAATCAAAATTTACAGACAATTAGTTCAATATGTCATGCAGACTCTTACAGTCCAAAAACCTATAGCTATTCCACAACAAATATCTCACCAGGGGAATAAACAAAAAAATATACCACAGACTTTACAATCAGCCATAGGTACATTACCTACAAAACAGGAACAAATTCCATTCTTGATAGCTCAAAAAATTACTCACATCAAAGCAGTATATCCTAATACTAGCCCTCATGAGAAACACAGGATTTTAACAATCTGTTTACCAATGGATCACACCACATCTGGAGGACTGCACCACTTGGGGTACAGTGTTCGCTGCAATCTACACTAATACACAGGGTGTTCCGTCTATGGCGGTAATACCAGACATCCTGAAACAGATTCAAAATGAATACAGGGACAGAGCCTGCTTTAAATTTGGGTATGAAACTACTGAAAGATTTCAAACAGGTCTCAGCAATAATATTAGCTAATATTAAAGGAGAAGCAGCATCAGTGGCGATCCGCCAGAAGTTAAGGGAATTTGATGTAATGGAACAACCACAAGAACTAGCCAGAATAATTGAAAAATCCTATGAAGAATTAGGCAGAGAAAGTTTGGGTGGGAAACCAGTTAAACCCCAACTGTCTGAAAGTTCTGAAAAGGTCTTTACTAAAAACACTCCTACGTCTTCTAAAAAGAAGTGGGAAAATAGCAAACAAACTTCTAAAGAGAAAGATAGGTTTCCTCAAAAGTAGCCCTCTGAAAGGAGGTATAACCTTAGGAATAGGGATAATTTGAGAAAACCTGATAGATATCAAGAAACTGATACACGTTCAAAAGAAGAGGACGGTCAGAAAACAAGGAAGAACGCGTAAAGTCCAAAGACGATCAACACGTTCAGAAAAACCAGACACCTCAATTCACCAAAATGAAGAAAGCAGGTCTAAAAATCAGACATGCTGAGGATCTTGAGGAACACAACTCAAGAACGGAGAATGTGCTCAGACAATGCTGGACAGCTCAGCAGAAGTCACAATAGCTCGCCAGAACCTGAAGGGTCTTCTGGAGACAGTGGATTTGAATGAGGACATTGAAGTTGAAACTGAAGATACCAGGGTTAGTTCTCCACATAGATTATATGAAATACCACTCCGGATAGAGGGAGACATACCAAGAAAAGTGAAAGCACTCTTTTGGGAACGACTTTCCACGGGTTAATATATACTTCTGGCTGAAAAAGACTGGCCACCATTATTTGTCAAGGAGTGCCCACATGGCGAATACATCATTATGCCAGCCTTCTCTTACCATATTCCAATTCATTTAAAGTATACATATACCAGGAAATGGGCAGTCACCCAAGCCCCTGCATTATAGATAAAATCATGGAGGATGGGATGTGGACTCGCCTCACCATAAAATCTTACTAAAAAACCAACCAACTGCACAACAGCAGTACCCAGTTAAGCAAGAAGCTAAAAAACAGGTCACGGAGATCTTAGATCAACTTGAATACCAAGGGGTGATTAAAACATGCACCTCGTCGATGAACAATCCTTTGTTTCCTGTCTCCAAACCATACAATACATATCGTCTAGTATTGGATTAGAGACATCTAAAATCTTGTTGCAAAACATTTGCAGTGCAAAATGCACACAGTACAGCATTAATGAATAACATTGTGCGTAAAAAATATAAAACCACATTAGATATTTCTAACGGTTTCTTTTGTCAAAACATTGCACCAGAAAGCAGGTACTTGACCGATTTCTCAATTATGGGGTCACAGCATCACTTCTGTCATCTCCCTCAATGATTCAAGAATAGTCCGGTGTTATTCTCAGCATGAGTAACAGTTACCTCATACTTATGATGATGAAGCATTGACATATGTGGATGACATCTATCTCACAGATGATGACTTGGATAGGCACTTGAATAGGGTGAATACAATTATACTTGGATCCGCCTCTGAGGGTTATACATCTAAAATCTAGAATTGCCCATGTAAATGTCCTGTTTTTAGGCAAATGCCTATCAGTAAACTTTCTAGAAAAGTGTGCGCTGCTCCAACCACCAAAAATGCTGAACAACTTACAGTCAATTCAAGGCTTCTTAAATTTTGGAAGAACTTACATTCTATACTACGCAGAAAGGGTTAAACCTCTCTACGAATTAATCAAACCTGTTTTTAAAACAGTAAATTGGACACAAAAACACACAGAAATTTTGCGTTCACTACAAAAAGACATGTTAGCCACTAAACATTTGCAAACAAGCGTAAAACGTACGCAACTTAGTGATCCGAATCATTCCGGGTCAATGCGGATTCACCTTCTTAACTTTTAACGAAGGTGAACAAATAACAATAGCTTACAAATCACATTTGTATACACAAGCAGAAATTAAATTGACTTCTACAGAAAAAATACGCTGTTCAGACCGCTGTAGCAAAAGAAAGAGCCCTAGCAAAGGGGAAATGATTTATGGTTGGGACACCTGTACCTGCCTTGGAGGCAGTGACAAAAGCAAGCATTCCTAATGCTAAAGTTTTGCATCTGAGATGGATACAATGGGTTAATTCTCTTACTGCAACAGATGTTCAATACCTTGTTGATCCATATTCGAAAACACAAGCATTTCTACAATATGAACAAGAATATCTTCCGCCTACTGAAATTCTGCATCTTGATCAGTATCAAGGTATTATTTATACTGATGGATCAGCTCAGACTGCTACGGGGGGTAAACAAGCGTATAGTGCGGAGTGCGTGATCGGTAAAGGCCGTATGTGCGATGGCAAATTTAGACCAATGGTCACTAAAATGCAATCTCTAGGAGACTGTTCAGCTCAGCGAGCTGATCTACAAGCATTCAACTTGGCACTTGAAAACATGGATCATGAATTCTCCACACTCATAGTGTGCGATTCTTTCTATTTTGCACAGTCTTATAATGAATATTCACAGAATTGGCTTCAAAAAGGGTTCAAAGATACAAAAGGTGGCACCATTAAGCATAAAACACTTTGGGAACAAGTAGTTCAGTTACAAGAAGGACTACAAAACCCTCATGTGATACATACGCTGGGTCATCAACGTGATGGCGTTCACCTTGAAGGGAAATATTTGGCTGATGAAGCCGCGAAGGGGGCTGTGCAATCAGCTTTTGTAGCTGCAATCACTCGTTCAAAAACAAAAATAGACAGTGAAATAATGCTGGCTGTCAATGCTACAAGCATAGGCAGCGGTGGTATGTTACCTCAAAACTATCCACTCAAATACTTATATATAATTGATGCAAACAACGTTCATTTTGCTCGAATTCCTGCAGTGGGAGATAGAGTGATTCCAAACAGGGAGCGAAGAACAGCTTTGATTTATGAAGCACATCTGGCAGAGGGTCAGATACATCAGGGGATCTCTAAGACAATGTTAGAGTTAAAAGGGACGTACTGGTGGCCAGAAATGAATGCACACATTCACATTTTTGTAATTAACTGCATAGACTGCAATAGAGATCGCAGCACAGAACGCCGCCAGATACCTGTCTATAGCATAGTCATCCCAGTACAGACACCATTGTTGGACAGATTTAGACTATCTACACGCAGACATCCTTATGGATGAATGCAGTCCCACAAGCACTAAATCAAATTTCATTTGGATGTGGCCTGAGTGCTCGGCTGATGCTCGAACTGCTATAAAAGATTTGTGAGTCTTTATCGGCACATACGCAATCGGTACGCTACATTCTGACCAGGGTCCTGCGTTTAGCTCTCGAGCTTACAAAGAAGCCATGGCCAATTTGGGCGTTGCATTGCGGTATTCTAGTCCATTCTATCCTGAGGGAAATTCGGTTGTGGAGAGAAAAAAAACGGGACATAATGCAATCTATAAAAGCTAGGGTATTAGGTTCGGTGACGGGTGGGTCAAACATCTAATAAGTGTCCAACATAGTTTAAGTTACTTGCCAGTAAGTTCTCTAGGGCGTATCACTCCATATGAGGTCCTTTTTGGGTCAATAATGTTGGTCCCCGACCTTGATTGTCAGACATCAGTGGTGAAACAAAAAACATTTGGTATCAAAGATTGTTTGGCTGTTTTACAGCACTTAAATGAATTAAGAATCAAACAAAGCAACGTGTTCCTGAAGCCCACCACCACTGGAGTAAAACCAACCATCCCAGCAAGGCCTGTCTGGATCCCAAAGCTTGGCGATCTAGTCAGAGAAAAGATCACGGACAAGAAGGAATTTGGGCCTTCTTACAGACAACCAGTACCTTTTCCTAGCAATCCACGAATCAAGAACAGTTATACTGCTGCCCCTTGCTTGTACAAAGGAGAACAGGTTTGTGTTTATTGACCTGATCAAACCACACTATGTGGCCGATACTAAGCAGTAGGCCAAGTGGACTCTGACCAAGTAGCAGATGCACTCCTCTACATACTATCCAAGAGGTTCAAACTGAGAGACTCATCACCTTCGAAGACTCTGCAGTGAGAAAAGAAGGACTTAGCAACAAGGATACGGAACTTGTACCTCTTGAGAGCCAAAAACCAGTTTGTCAAGAAACACGTGTCTACAACGAAGTAACAACTGAGCAAGTGGTTTCAGCGATTTCAACGAATCCTGATGCAATCCCAACAATTGACAGAACTGCCTCTGGCTATTTCATTAACTTTGATAAGTTTTCTTAGGATCCCAGGGAACCTGAAATGACGCCAGCAAAAAGGAACTTTCAAAGAACAAGCAACTGACTTTTTTTATCACCTGGAAAAAACTTATCTGGTTTCACCATTGATTGAACTTCAGATTGTGTTGGGAATATTTTTTCTTCTACTTTGGTTAGCTCTGGTAATATCTCTGGGTATACTGATAAATGGAAGATATGTCAAAATGGACACAGCAAGTAAGAACATCAACTTACTCCTCAAACCACACAAATCATCTCATCGTGAACAAATAAACTTGTTAGCAGTGAACATCACAGCCGTTCCTATACCTGATGGTATATCTTGGGACAGAACAGAATATGACATTTTTGGCCCATTGGAGCTGTTGAACATTCCACACCAGTTCAAGATTTCATTAAGTGACTTTGTTTCATCTAGTACCTTGACTGATTGGGACTTCGAGGCTGTTAATAATATGATGCCAGACCTGGAAATGTCTGCAGTGTTCACTAATCATGAATATTTAGAAGGTTCTGCAGACTATGAACAAATGTATTGTTATAATAACTATGGTCATCATTTCTTACACAAATCAACAATGCCTAGAAATGTATATATGTATAACCAATGGGAACATTGTCCTACGCCACCAAAGGGTAGCTCAAATACTTTTGCTAATAAGTTTCCATACTTTTCAGGGTTCAATGTATCCAATCCAGAATCATTTTATTTTAGAAATGTAAACAAAACGAGACTGCAAACTATTTTAACAAACACAAAACGGATTTATTCTGCAGACTTTTATGCCCAACTGTCTGGACTAGGTTTCGACGTTTGGAAAGACAACATTGAGACAAGACCTGTCTGGGGTACGAAAGATTGGCAAGTACAGGGGGTAGAAGCTATGTTTAGAGCCTGTATCATCTCTGAGCAAATTATGTTTTTGAATGACACTGTTCAACAGACGTCTTGCCTTGGGTTAGCCAAGATTAAAGACATGAACCATCCATCTATACCTACACCTACACCTGATAGGGAAGACACTTCAGAGGGGGAGGTCGAAGTACATACTATACTATTTTGCTTCACAACAGAATAGATCCAGATTGGAAAAAATGGTTGATCTGGCCCACATAAACAAACAACTGTCAAGATAGATTCCTGAACAAAACACAGGGTTTCACATTCAATAGGCCAGACCCAAGATATGTTCAAAGACAGCATCCTGGAATAGTAACAACATACAGTGTAGGGAAGTTATGCCTTGGCTACAAAGATCTACACTTAAGGATGTAAAACAACACTTATCTTTACTTAAGGATGGGGCAGACCTTAGGGAATTCTTGCTAGGACCAAGAAAACTGTGTCATAAACATTTTATATATGCTGCTTATAATGAAGCATGGAAGATTACGCAAGCAGAGACTGCAGAAGGAAAACGAGAAATTGATCATATTAATTTAGAGAAAACTCTCTCTGTAGTTGACTATGTGTTAACAGCTCTGTCCTCCAGGATATATTCATTGGACAGCATAGTTTCTTCTGCCATAGACATCATGGAACAGGACTTGGTCATCCTGCAACATGGTCAGTCACAATTACGTTCGATCATGCTGTTAGGCTGGACGTTGCAGAACCTTTGTTCAGGCTATGTGCCTTGGCGTTTAATCAATATCACATCACTGTTTTCAGAATTCAATCTCACTGATAAACAGATCAAACTGGCACAGAGGGAAGCAACTATATGGTGCTGAGCATTGAACAACTGGAAAGATTGTCATTTACCATAGCAGAGAAACCAATGGATTATACATGGAACAATCACTCTGCATGTTACAACTTTCCTTTTTCAGTATTGCCTAAAACACATATCAGCAGGCACATATGAAAGGTTGGGTAAAGAATACATCAAGACATCCTGGGATTTACCATGCACACACAGATGTTGGAGTGGGGGACGTGAAGTGTTTCTTAGCGGTAAAAACTGTGAAAATGCACTAAGCGGTTCTCTCCTTTGTAAGGGTATTAATTTACACGGGGCCTGCGCTGGTTCCTCTAACAACTTATCCTGCCGCCTGCAAGGTTCACCAGCTGCAGTGATTGATCCAATATTTGGACAACTTTCAAATGGGAGTTACCTCATGTTGAACAATCACAGCTGCTGTGGCATGTTGCCAGGCACACCATATCTAGTAACTGTGTCAGCCAGGGTCACATGCAGTATGCAAGTATTGTTTCCTAAAAAAAGACAGCCAGGGAGTCGCCGTTGTGGCCTTCACTGAACATCTCTTCTATAGGAATTGATCATCTGGGCAGAATGAAAGCCATTCTTTTGTAAAAAAACTGTGCCACTGACCTCGGCCAAAGAGACCTATGATCTGCAAGTCGCAAGGACTTCTGCCGAGATACATGCCCTTTCAACTACAAACTGCCCAATACATTTCTCGGAAATGTTAAGTCGTATCTGATACGAGCAGTATTGTACATCTATTTGAGAACGTATGTTCCTGACTGTTAGCACCTTTTCAAGCAGTCCTCGGAATATTTCCAAACTTCGTGCACTCTGTGTTTGGCGGACTGCCCCTCCTTTTGGGACTTGTTGCAGGGAAACTATTTTTGCTCCTACTGCTACGATATGGCAAGCCAAATCACCAGCGCCACTCCATGCACCATAGAGATAGCTCTAATGGAGATGAAGTGTCGTGAGCGCATCGTCCAAATTTTGGGATTCATTTGTGTACAAGAAATAAATACCACATGGTTTCTGTCATTCAGACCAATCTGGCAAGATTGCATTTTACCTGTTGTACGCTGCCTGCTATGCGGGGAGGAATGTGTGCTAGACATCTGTCTAACACTCCCATCAGTCATGCCAATGGAAGTTGATACTTTGCTTGAACCGGTAACGGCCCATGCTCTGTGTTGTTCCCAGAGGTTACCAATTCTGATGACGGCATTCATTAAGATCTCACAGACGCAAAATGCTGATGCTAAGCTACGAGAGGGAACCACAGGCGCGCAGGTAACATCCGATACGAACATTGCTAATGCAACCAATGCTGAAAGCGATGCTTCACATCTATGTGCGGGTAATCTTCTAAACAAGGTAATCCAACTGTCATCTACAATGCTAGACAATCTTTTTACGGACATAGAAGATTTCATGTTTTCTCCAAGCGCTAACACTGACTTTTGAAATTGGCAGTGTTCTGAGAGACTTTGAATTTGACCTTCATTTTACAAAACAAAGAACTTTTTCCTACGATTAATTTTTTTCTCCAAATTTGTATTTGTTCCTTTTTTTGGCACAAGTAATCTGCTTACAGTAGAACTATTCCTAGAGAAAATAATTCTTTGAATACTTCCAAAGACAATATATGATCTTGTCCACAAACAAACAGTTTATGTAATCTGATATGAAATGGTTTCTTCTGTATTTACAAGCCATTTCATAAATGTATATTTTCGTGCTTCATTCATTTAGCATTCAAATGTAAAAATATGCTTAGAATGAAACATGGCTTTAATGTGTACAGCACCAATGCATTTTGTATGCTTACATCCAATTCTAATGCATTTTATGTATTTTGAAGGGGTTTTAACACTTCATGTGTAGATATGTTTTAGATATGTTCAAACATGTTTAGTAACGTCGTACATACAAAAGTGGAGTGGGTGTTGTGTATCGATTTAGATTCCGTATGCATTTCCAGATTCATGCCCTTATACAATTCATATTGCCCTTATATAGGCATAGAAAACCAGTCCTTATTTAGGCATAGCCCATGCTACCCAAATACAGACATGGCTACTTCCATCCGTTCCTTTACGTCACAACCACTTCTTGGAAAACCAGACTTTAAAGCTGAAGGGACTTCCCATTTGCCTGGATATTGATTTCTCCAAGAAGTCATTTATTATGTATGAACATCTATTCCTTAGGGGTTCATTCATGACGTTCATATGCCCGACTTTTACGTCAATACATGCATTCCTAAGCACCTTCAAGGTATAAATATACCTTCACTTGCTATAGTAAAGCACAGTGTGGTTTGGTGCAGTTCGACTACCTACTTGCACGACGCAGCTCGCTACAGCAAGTGCCGAAGGAAGCCATCTCTCCAGCTGACGCACTGACTAGACGCTGTCATCCTCCTGCCGAGAATCCAGCTCCAGTGTTTGTTGACACCCCTTGCGGGGTGTTGGGAGATCGAGTCCAGGGAAAGAAATACCAACCTCTCTCATTCTAAGGTATGGAGCTGATTAGATCCTAGAGAAACCTTTGCCAATTCTTGGCAGAACTAAAACTACAGATAAACAACACCTATTTCTTTCCTGGTACTAGACCTAGGTTAGGTACATTGGGGTAGGCATATTTTAGAAGCACCCGTTGAGTATTTTAGCCTATGTTATTTATATATGTATGTTTATGTATGTCATAGCAACAGACAATGCTATTACAGTATTATTTTATATCACTGTTCACGCTGTACGCATTATACTTCGCATTCTGGTTCTAGGGCAAACAAAGTTGTCATGGTTATGCGGTTGTCAGAGACTAATCCTTTCTTGTTTATTAGAGAAAGTTTCTAGTGACCTCTGAGTTAGCCGGCACACACACAATTAAATTTAATATACTCGATAGAGACATACTGACCTCAGTCCTATATCAAATCTATTGTGTATGTTATTCCAATTCACAGAGCTCTTTGGGAATATAGGAACTACACTACAGAGCCTTCGGAGTCTACAGAAGCTCAGGATCAGCAGACCAGTCAGTTTGGTTATGGTGCCTGCAAATGAAGGGGAGTGACTCCTTCACCTCAAGGGAGATACTTCAGATGTCTTTGATGCTCCACAGGTCCTGCATGGAACCTTTATGGTGCACAGCCCAGACAATGCTTTGGACGGAGAGGGAGACATAGTCGGTCACAGTCAAAGTCAAGCACAGTCCATATGGTTGAAGTTCAGTGGTTTCTTGATCAGAATCTTGCCCACGTAGAATCTAGGGTCCTACAGCAAGGTAAGCCCTTTGTACCCAGAGGAGGGTAAGGACAGTGGGGAGGATGCTCCCATGTCCTTTGTCGAGTTTCGTGCAAGAGCAGAAGCAAATGGCTCCCAGATCAGGTTTGAACTGGATTCTGCACAGGGACACCAAGAGTGCCCCAGATGCAGACTTTCAGGCACGTTTGAAGTGCAACCACCCAGCCCCAATACACTAAATCGTGTCTGGGAGGTAGTCACACCTCTTTGTGATAGGATGCCTATTGTCCTGCCTACACCTACTCCAGCTCGGTGCATCAGGAGGAGGGCAGGAATTTGTCTCTGGTCAGCAGCAACCATTTTGTGCCGCCAGGGGCGAGAAGGCTAGTACCGGAAAGACCAGTGCCCCCACAAAGTTTGCTTCAGAAGGATGGAATCATACCACTCAACCAGTTACTGGTGTGGAGGTATGATTCCAAGGTGTTTGATACCAAGCACAACATGTTTTGTTGCAGCCGTTTTCGAGATTACTTTTTACGCGAGCATATAATGCACCTCTACCTATAAGTCTGGGTCTGTCACCGACAACCCAGGAGAATGGTCACTGAAGGCTGTAGAGGGGCTCGGCTCATTCAGGGGCACCTTCTCATGTAAAATCTAGCACCCTGCCTTCAGGATTGTCAAAGCCTGCGATAGAGTTGATAGAGGTTTTAAGTGTAGTGACCTATAGATATAATAAACCTATATCTAACATACGTGGTGCAAGCACCAGCCTACACAGGCTGCAATAGCAGGACTCTAGTTCCATTTTGGATGGCCTTTCATGGGTGGCATAATACAAGCTTCAGCCCTTAGGGGGCCTCTGGGATACCTATGCCCTGGGTACATGTGTACCATATACTAGGGTCTGACAAGCGAACCCAAGTATCCAATCTGGAGTGTTCCTAGGTACATGCATAACATTTTAAAGAGAAAGCAGATAGACTGTCATTCTGATTAGCAGGATCCCAGTCAGACCAGTCAAAAACAGTGTAACATCAAGCAAAAAGTGGGGGTAACCATAAGAAGCAGAACCTACTTTCCTACAAAATCTTTTTTTCATTTGGTGTAAATCCATTCAGTAAGTATCTTGAGCAATTCATGCTAAAAGAAAATTATATATCTAGGTATGCAGAGCCTATATGGATCCAAAAGATCTGCTGAGATCTGATTGGCTGCCACCACATCAACCAGGAAGTGGTGATAGCCATTCTAAGACTCAGGACTCAATCCAGAATCCTACAAAAACACAAAAAGACGCAAGGGCAGTCTAGAGATCCTCTGATCCCCTTGGCCTCTTGGTGGGGTCCCAGAGGGATCCCACCTGGGGCCAAACATGTTTTTTTTAAATTTTGCTGCATATTCACAGAGGATTTGAGAATTTATTGCAATTGTCTTTTTTTTGTAATGCAGTGCCATTCACCTTTCCAATCCCCTCCCCTCCAGGGGGACCAGGGCCCAGGTGGGACAGTGTATAAATCACTTAAGGAGAGATGGCACGTGGCCACGGTGGTTCTCTTTAAACTGTTAGTTTGAGCTGGCATGCACACCTAGTTTTCCCTCCGCTCCAACACCTGCAAGTGGTATGCACTACAAAGGATTCCATCTGCATTCAATAAATGCTTCATGGGAGCCTTTGAGGTTCTGCTAATGGTGATGACATTGCACTTCTACATGCATTTTTAATGATCTGACTTTTTCTTTAGAAATGTTAATGGAGAATGCCTAAATACCTGCAGGGCTGTCATGAAACAGCAAAAGATAATTCTCAAAGCTTTCCCTGCAGTCTGAGTCCAGTCTGTCTCATCTCTCTGCACTCCACCACTGAACAAGGCATACATGTGTCAGTTTCATCCTTCTCTAAGATAATTATTTTGTCGTGTCTGTCTGGGTCTCCCTCAAGCCCCACTAGATGATTTTTTTCTAAGTGGAGGGTGTATAAGCTGTGAGGTAGTGTGCATTTGCACCAAGTTTGAGATGATTATGAGTAGCATTACAAGCTACCTCTTTTTGAGTTTACACATTCTCCTGTGACAGGATAAGCTGAGGCACAGGAGTTTTCTGAATTTCTAATTTTGTAATGCAGAGCACAGCAGTTGTGTTTGTGCTGCTCCTGCACTGAGTTAATAGCCTCTCGTGCTGCTGGTGCTTCTGCTGATGTGCACTCTTTTATATTTTGTAAAAGTGCAACAGGTTATTACCAACCGTATACACATTACAAAGCAAAAGATGAAAAATTAGGGAAAAACGTTTTTAGGCTTAGCAAAGAGAACACTTTAAGTATCGATTGAACATACATGCCCAGATATTTAGGGGCCCATTAGGATGGGGGGCGGATTGCCCCCGCTGGCCCGGCGGTAGCTACTGCCGGCCCGGCGGGGGCAATCCACCCGCCATCCTCAACAAAATGACCCCCACCACATTAGGATGGCTGGGGGGTCTGCGGCGGACCGAAAGTCCGTCCTCCGCATTTCCGCCGGTCGACTTCGTGACTGGTGGAAAAAGTGCTTTTCTATGGTGGCGGTGTCTGCGAGACACCGCCAACCATATTACGAAGAGGGCGGTCCGATGCTTTTCCAAGGCAGCGTTGCCGCCATGGAGATGCATGCGGTTTTTACTTTTGGGACCCGCTGCAGGCCCCCAAGGTGAAAGCGAGGTGGGGGGTGCACATGGGGGGTACCTGTGGTACCCCCCTGCATTTGCATACACAATGCGTCAGGCACCGCGCGGTGCCTGCCGCTTTGTGTATGCAAATGCATAACATGCATTTTTAACATTGCGGCCGGTGCTGGTGTAAACACCGCTCGCTGCAATGTTAAAAATGCATGATGCGCCCGCCAGTGTGGCAGGCGCATCATAATGTGCATGGCGGGACCGCCACTCAGATCACGGGCGGTACCGTTTTCCACGAGTATGGCGGGCGGGCAAAGTCCGCCCGCCATCCTAATGTCCCCTGTAGTAGTTGAACGGTCATGCGGTATTTAGAGAATGATTTTGCAATATTACTTACCAGATATAAAGACATGACTGCAAGTACTTCATAACGTGAGTCAGAAAGGAAGGATTCAATATAAATGTCCCATACAATAGACCCTTACCCACAAACCAGTTCCCCGAGTGCTTCTACTCACCTCACAGACAGTTTCAGAGACCCCAAAATTGAAACCTGAAGGCCATCCTAGAGAGGACTGCCCCCAGCAGGCTATCTGCCAGTTTATTCTAGAGAGGTATCACTGTCACCCTCGGAGGCATTTTAGCTAGTACGTCATGGAATCAGATTTTCTTTTGGGGAAATGATATGCACCACAGTGCATTCAGCTAAGTGACTACAGACCAGTTGAAAAAAAACTAACTTTTATCCTGGAACATTGCAGGTTTGATGAACACGCTTGGTTGTCCGGAATGGGCCAATTTTGTCGACCAATTAGAAATCTGCACTTTCCTGGTGACTTGAGCAACAGGTTCCTTATTTTCGAACTGGGTTTGTCTGCTTTGACCAATTTGCCCTTTCAGACAGGAGAGGCTGGCCATCAGGGGGTTTGGTGGCATGGATTAATACCACTCTTTTATGTTCTCCTAGAATGATTGATCTAGGTTCCATTTGATGTTTTGTGTCTGAATCTGAAGTTTTTCAAGGTGAATCTCTTTGTGGCTATATAATGTTTATTGCAGGAATGAAAATTACAAGGCCAACCTAGCAGTTATTGATCTAGTTAGCGGTAATCTGGCATCCCTCTGACCTCAATGTACTTGTAATAGTGATAGGTGACTAATTGTTGCTTTGAGCCAATTGATGCAGAGTCTCATTCGATTAGCGGCGAAAATATGCCTGCTAACATCTCTGCAGCAGAATGGGTTAACTACTTTGATATATATATTATCTACTGGCGGTCGCCAGTAGGTAGTTATAGTTAGGATTATTTTGTATAGGGAATTCGCAACATTCTATTGGGAATAACTTTGGTGCCGGTTGAGGGAGTCTGCCTGAAATTTTCCTCAAATTTGCCTCGCGGCGCTCCGCACCTTCCCTGAAAGTTTGGGGGGTTCATCAAGCGGGGGCCGAGATAAAAGGGGGGTCCCAAAACGTGTTTTCCCCATGTTAATTTCCATAGGGCGGTTGGACTCACTTTTAGCCCGAACGGCTGAATGGATTTCCACCAAACTTGGCAAAATTGTAGGGACTGGTAGCCCGATGTGCCTTTTCTATGTCTCAAGATATGTGCTCCAGTGGATTTTGAGTAATTTAGGTTAAAAAAAATACATATATCTATAAGCGCGCCCCGGTACGCGCACCGGGGCACGTACCAGCGCGCTACGCGAGTTTGCGCGCGGAAAGCTGATTGGCTCTCGTGTGTCTGTCAACATTCCAAACAGTCCGGAGCGGCCTCCATCTTGTGTCTCGGTAGGATCGAGACACAAGAGGTGGCAAAAACAAAGGCAAACAATAGCAAGGTTTATCTGCGATAAAAATCAGCGGAGCTCGGCGATAATAATATTTCCGCTAAGCCAACATAGTGATGATTATCGCTAGTTGTTGGTAATATGCCCCTAAATATTTTTGCCAAGCATCATTGGCAGTCATTGTGTGTTTTGCAGAAGCCATGTTTTTCAGCTTTTCTCTGATGTCACGTATATTTCGTGTTCCTGGATCCGGATGCCTGCCAGTGGTCTCTCTTCCATCCTATTATAAAGACAATATAAATATACATTATAATTGCAGATGCTTTTCTGTCCCAGCAGTTGTACCTTATTCAAACAAAAGTACTTTTTTATAATCTATCCAAGCTATTTTATACCACGTGATTTAAAAGAGGAGAGTTATGAAGTATTATTTGCAGCACTGGTTTTTCAGTACTTTTGTTGCATTTATATCAAACCCCATTCGGGTTACAAAATAATTTAGAATTTTTATAATGTATTGTGTGTTTATTAATGGGGATATTATGGACTGGATTTTGTATATTGATCAAAATGTATCAGCTTTATGCAATACCATACTGCACAGAATTTATCAGTGCTGCTTTGCGTGAAAATTCAAAACTATTGCAGAGCCATATCTAATATGAGTTGGGTGCTGATGATGTCATTAGCCGTGAGCACACACATAATGCAGTGATAGCTTAATATTAAGGGCCTGATTATGAGCTCCTCGTAATATTCTGTCCCATGCGTAATCTCTTGTTTACGCATGGATCAGAATTACGAGTTTCAGGGAATTTAACGCATCTGAAAATGATAAGATGCATTAAATAACTAATTTTTCGTTAAATTTAACAGGGGAAAACATATGGTGGTTACTGTATCAGGTGAATTTTGAAATGTTAAATACCCAAATCCACATGTTATTCCCAATGAACTTGTAATGGGCATTATTTATCGCACCTGATAAAGAACGAACCCTGTGGTATTGGTATTTATCAGGGGCAATTATTAATGCCTTAGATCATAAACTACTCAGGCATTTTTTTCCGACCAGTGAGTAACACAGGATGGAATTACAAGTTGAGTGTTATTTAACACATCTGATAATTATCGGATGCGTTCAATATCTCAACCTTCGTTAAACTTTGGAAGCTCAAACCTGCCAAAGTTAACAGGGGGAAACCATACGGTATTTACCGTAACATGCAGATTCTTTATTTACCAGGTGAGATAATTAACACCTTAGATTGTAATCAAGCCCTAAGTGTAGACAATTCCTCAACAGTTAATGCAGTGGTGTAGCAAGGAAGTGAAGTGCGCTGGTGCAAGAACAAAATGTGGGTACCCTGTAACTGGCAAGTGCAAATGCAACAAGCCCAGTTTTCAGATTAAAAGCTTTACAGCACAGTTTACCTTTGAAGTCAGTCAAGTGAGCCCAAACCTTTCTTTCTAAGAACCTCCACCCACAATGTGTTTGAAAGCAAAGGTTTTAAGACATCGCAAAATTACTGACCCAGGCTACACAACACCAAGATTGCCATGTTCCGTCAAGGTGTCTTGGTCACAGCTCATGTTTTCTGGCACATTTGTTTGCACTAGTTTCTTGAGAAGCAGGTACAGTGTGTGCATAGGTGTGGCAATACTCAAGGTTCACCCAGGACACTTGGAGCAGTGTAATTCTGGCTCTATCCTTTCATGTATGACCAGGCCACATACATATTTACACATGGCCTCATGTATTAGTGTGATTTAATATCATTAGTGTGAAGTGGTGCAGGGAACAGCTAGAGAAGTGCATTTACAGTATAATCTCACATTTAAACAAATGCGCATATAATGTTTTCCTTACAGTAACATCGAATTGCAGTTCACATATATATCTGTATTTATGTGGTTTAAATAATGTTGTTAACTCTTATGTAACCATGTATTCATTTTTTTAGTACTCTGCATCTATATTGCAACTATGTGCATATCCATATTCATACATTAAAATGTGTACTGAAATACTTGCTATATTAATTGGGCCAAGGGCAATGTTTTTTTCTCCTCTGTAGGTGCTGTTGTATGATCTCAAGAACGGGGAAAGACACATTGTGTGTGAGAGACAGAAAGTTTCAAGAGGAATACTTTTGGCAAGAATGAAAAGCCTTAATGAACAAATGGATGACTACTGTTTGTACAGAATTGGGAGACATGAGGAATCCAAGGATGTTCTGATATTCGGACCAAAGGAAATGAGTTTCAAGAGCAGTTTCCAAATCTTTCTTTGTTAAGGTGGAAACTGATGAGACTCCCAAATGTTTTTTTGTGCACTTTAATTGGTGATCACACTTCAGCTTTAGTCAGATTCCTTTTAGTGTCAGAGGGGTATAGACCTCTTCGCAATATCTCTGCTGTGTGGCTTTCTGCTAAAAAATACTTTCTATTTTGGGGGACTTCCACAGATGTTCCACTATGCTAACACCTTCCTACTTTACTGGATCTGATTCAGGATTCCCCAATCCGTTGAGATTTAGATTTCCTCATGCATAATAGGCAAGAGAACTGCAAAGTTTATATCACTGAATTCTTTGTATGTTTCATATTATTGAGGCTAAATGTTGTGAGATTTGTTCTTTCAGTAGGTATTTTGTGTGTTTTTACAATATATTCTTAAGACTTGTGTACATTTTGTAACAATATGAAAATTAACAAAGAGGAGATGGTGAGGCCAGATTATCTTTTTCAATAGTATACCATTTGGTTATTTTTTTCATTTAAGGGTGATTCTTTCCCTATTTATCAGACGAGCTAATTTTTGCAGTCTGATTCCAGAAGATAGGCATACAGCATATATGATCTACATTATGTTTAGAGTGAAGTAGGGATCATACTAGGTCCTGACGAGTAAAGCAGTGGGGACTGCTTACAAAACATGTTGACCCAATAGAGGGTATTTAATGTAAATTCACCCTCTACGTATAAACCCCTTTTTAATGTTTCCAGCTAGGGAAAGTGAAAAAAGTTTGTTTTTTCCACTAGCCAGGGAATTTTTAAAGAACCCTCATATTTTGTATTTTTTCTCACACCCTACCAATCTCACTACCCACACCTCACATAGCCTATTTTCATAAAACCAAGTGCTCATGTGTAGTCGTAGGTAGTAGCACGCCCCGCCCCGTAGAGGGACGGAAAGACCCCTATGATGAAGCATGACACTATGGGATTCGTAGTTTGTGAGAGGTATTTTAAAAACACTTAGTGCTCCCCTTGACATTTCAAGGAGCAGCAACACTCACAGTTTTTTCTAACCATGACAAAAATGTATTTGAAAAAACAAAAACAAGAACTTGATTGCAAGATAGAGTAGAATCATTTTGTAACAAACCCATGCCAAATCTCGTATAACAACTTTGGGTTCTCACTGTGGGCTGAAGTGGTTACACTGTTAATTGAACTTCTGGTTGATTTAAACTCCCTTTTATTGCTCAGACACCTAAAAAGGTCTGGTGCAGGGAAATTTGGACCAAGGACTCAGTGCTCTAGCAGATGGTAGCAAAACAATGATGGTTACTTCGTAGAATAGGGGTCTTTAGGAAACTTTGTTAGAGCAGTTCAGACCAAGGTTCACTTTCCCTCTTTGCACCATGGCACACTGCCAAACAGGTGTACTGGGTGCAAACAAGGAAAGTGAGCTTTACTTTGCTAAATGTGCTGTTCTCAGGGCAGCTGCCAACTCGTGCTGCTCTGGGGGCAGCGCATGTCAAGTGAAATATGGATCAGTTGCTTCAAAGTTGCTCCATGTTTCACAGTGCAGGTGGCAGCCATCTCACACTTTCAAGCATGATTAGAGATAGTTTTATAGGCAGGTAGTGAGTGACTACACCTATCTGCAAGGGGATGTCTGCGGGGTCTATGAAAACTCTTTCATTCCTCAGGGACTGTCCAAAGGGGACGCACTGATAGTGCACCACCTTTTTGTGGTGCAATATCAGGGCACCTCCTGAAGGCATATTTGCCTCTGCATCCACATCTGTAATACAGCATGTGTGCAGAGGGAAAGTGATTCCCTCATTTGTATGGGACTATGCCCAATGCATATAAGGGAACGCCCTCTAGTGATAGCACCAGTGCTACATGTGTGATAGATATGTCAGGGTGACAGAAGGGGCTGCACAAGCTTATGCAGCTGTTTCTAATACAACAGTGCCCCTGGGGCACACAAACAGGAGAACATGCCCATTGTGCCCCCGGGGCACTCATTTCTGAAATACAGCTCTTGATGTTATTTCATTTACATTAGTGGCACAGTGAAGTGAAATGATACAAACTTGCATGCATTTCATGTTTAGAATGCTACTGCAGATGTGACAACTTTTATGGCTTCTGTTGATTTTGAACCTTAGCATGTGAAGAAGATACACAGCTTTGCGGTGTTGTGACAGACAAATAATACAAGAATCAGGAGTATCACTGTACTGTACATTTTGTCTGGTATTGATTGAACATTGCTGTAGCCCTTTATATACATCTTTTTTATGCTTCCCTTTCCTGCATCTTTCAGCACTAATGATAATATTATAACACCTGTTCGTCAATAAATGCAAGAAGTTATTGTTGACTTTGAGGAAGACTTTATTGCATCATTTAATTGTATCTTCAGGGGGTTACATAAAGGAAACCCACAGAACCTTTTGCTTAGTTCTAGAGTTCAAGTAACAGCACATGCTCGCTCGTATATCTGAGCAGTTTGGAGTATGGCACTAATTTCGGAGTGAGAGGTGATTCTTTCTATGGGGCGACATAGGGGCAGGTTCGGTAGACGTGGCATAATTGGTGTGGTTTTGAGCCTAACCATTTGCCTTTAATACAGTTTTGCAGACTTCTTTTTGCTCTCCTTAAGACTCTGCACACTGCCCCTTGTTCAACACAGGCAGGACCTAAAAAGGAGACATCTAAGTGGGCAATCAGTTTGCTGTTAGTAAAAATAATTTTAAAAAAATGATGAATTAAAAGATACTGATTTAAATTTGGGACTTCAGACACTAACTTTTCAGTACACTTCTGGACCTGTGAATATTTTGCCAGGAAGAAGTACTGCTGTGCTGCTAAGAGGATTGTCACTCTGATGGACTGATGCCCTGTGAGACTACTGTCTTGCTGAACAGCTGTACTGCTGCCCTCCTGCCAGAGTCAGAGGGGTTAAACCCGCACCTGAACCTGGTACTCTAAGAGTGACTCTAAGTGCTAGTCTGCTGGCCCTCTGTTACGAGAAACTGGAATAGTGGAATATAACAGGCTCTCCACTACCTAAACAGGCTTCCCAAGACCTGAACCAGCACCCAGATCCAGTTGGAGCAAGCCCCTGACTCCCAAGAGGTGCCCTAACCCTTAAGCACTGGACCCTTGGTTTGGCCTCAGCAGAGCTAAATTGAAGTGTTTGGTCTCTTTGGGACTGCGAATGGACCAGTTGGCACCAAAACATTGTCATTAGCACTGTCCGCTAACTTGCAGTTACGTGAGCCCAGCTTTTCACTCTAAAGCCTTAACCGCTCTTGTGAAGCACAATCACAAAGCTCACCCTGACCATTTACGGTGACAACAGGTTTTCGCAGTATAGCGATGACCATCCACTACAACAGCCTGTTTTTTGTGATACATCGACGACAGTCTGTAACACTTCTCTGCAGCCCCCTCCACTGCAAATGAAACTCTTCGACCTCAACTAAGAAGGTAGTTTTTCGGCAGGACTATCCTAGTCCCTCCATCACGGTCAGTCTCCCGGTCTCTCAAGACTAGATAGCCATGAGTGGAGCTTTGGGCTTTTTGGCACTACTTTCAGTTTATTATTTAAAAATAACAATTGGAAGTGCTGCATAAACACTTTACACATTGCTTTTAAGTTAAGCCTGACAGCTCTGGTCCAAACTACCTGATGGTTGAGCATAGGTTAATTGGGGTTTGCTTGTGCCTTTACCCTAATGAGGATTGTGGTTGCCACTTGAGTAGGGATTCACCCCCTCAAGCAGTAACCCAACTTCTCACAAAGTTGTACAAAAGGCGGAAGATTGTGGGATCTCAAACCCAAGTTTCTTCACTTGGGAAAGTCACTGAATGTCTCATCTGTGTGTACTCAGAAGCATTCACAGAGCTATACAGAACAAGCAATGGTAAAGCAAACTGGCCTGGCCTTCGCAATCTAGTGTGATGGTTATTTCTATAAATATATTTAATTGTAAGCACATGCTACAAAATGAAAATTCAAAAATAACAATTGATGGACCGAATGCAGAACAATGTCATACCTTCACCCCAGTACAGAGATCTGGGCCTAAATCCATCGTTTTTTTGCACACCATACCATTCCAGTTTGGAGTCAGCCATATGTAAATCAGTCTTGACCCTGCCCCCAATGACAACAGTCCTGCCTGAACTGCCAGGCCAGGTCCTCCCTGGACTGGAAACAAGCATTCTAGGACCGGTTTCGGGCTTTCAGGCCTCATCAGCCAGGATAGCTTGACTCCAGTGGCATGGAGAGCACGGGACCCTTGTCTGGGCATACCCGTCTCACTCGGGGTGACAATTGCAAAAAGAACATTTGATCAACAGAATGCAGAACAATGTCATACATTCACCCCAGTACAGAGATCTGGGCCTAAATCCATCGTTTTTTGCTCACCATGGCATTCCAGTTTGGACCCAGCCATAAGCAAATCAGTCTTGACCCTGCGCTCAATTTATTTTTTTTTTTTTTTTTAGAGTTTTCTATAGCGCGAACTTGAACCGATTAGGTTATCAGAGCGCTTTACATAGCACCAGTTCCGTTACATGTTATCACAGCAGTTTACATAGAATCAGTTACGTTACACATTTCAGGAACTTGAACCGATTAGGTTATCAAAGCGCTTTACATAGCACCAGTTCCGTTACATGTTATCAAAGCACTTTACATAGAATCAGTTACGTTACACATTTCAGGAGCACGTTTCTTTTTGTTCTAGTGAGTAGGGTTATCTCTTCACACGGGGGAAGGGATACACCTGGCTATATTCCAACAGTCACACAGGCGACTAGTCGTTACAGCTATAACTCTAAACACAGGGAGGGGATACACATGGATACAATCCAGAAGTCCAGGAGAGAAGGTGGGAGCCCAGGTGGGAGATGAAGCAAAGGGAAGAAACATTTGAGGATCATCCACGGGAAAAAGGGTTAAGGATGAGGGAGTGGGAGGAGGGCTAGAGTCCAGAGAAACTGTCCGACAACAGCAGCAGGGTGTCGGTCAGGACAGAACAAAAGACAAGAAGTCCAGGAGAGAAGGTGGAAGCCCAGGTGGGAGATGAAGTTGGAGGCCAGCCGCAGGTGCGTCGCCATCTTGGAGAGCCTGCGGTCATCCGGCTCGGTGGGCGTGAGAGTGCGCAAGGTGGTGGAGGTGTTGGTGCGGTCACGCGTTGGCCATGGGGCGCTGCCCAGGCATGTTAAGAGCAGGCCCCGCGTGGCGGCTATCTTCGCTCTGCGGTCGCTGGCGGACGCCATCTTAGGTCCAGGCGAGTTGCAAGGAGGGTGGTGCGAGGGGGAGCCGCCGCAGCACTAGGGGCCAGTTGTGCACCCCCTGCTCAGATATGTTAGCGGGAGGTTCCGCTAGGAATCAGCGAGCAGCCAGCGACCCTACCTCCCGGGTTGTTGTTGTCGGGTGGGCACCTCACAATAAGGCACTGCAAATGTCCGGTAGATCGTAGAGGTAGATGCAGGCGAGGGTCACTGCCAGGGATCCTTGAAGAGGGCTCACCCCCGCAGGTATGAGACACAGAGAGAGCTTGCGGGGTCGCCTATGGGAGAGGCAGTAAGCGCTGGGGCCAGATGGTCAAGTAGAGGCGCCGACCGATAGTTGCAAGTCACACCCGGCTGCCATGTTAAGGTCAGGCAGGCGTGGGAAGGCAGATTGTAACCGGGGCCGCCCCCGGTGTCTTGCCACTACAGAGGCCCCCGGAGACTATCCTCAACTAGAGGCAGCCCCTGCGTCCCTCAGATTTCGCCCGTCAAGCGTACCTCCCACAGAGAGTTGAGGTCATCGGCGCTCTCATCATGGCTCCGGCCGCCATTTTGCCCGCGGCCGTCCTCTCCTCGCGTCTCCTCACAGATCCAGCCGCTACAGCGGCACCAGGGGCGATCGGAGCAGCCCCGCAGGTGCCCTGCACCTTCCGCTTCCTATGGGTGCCGAAAACAGCCCACGGGCCACTGGGGAACCGCCAAACCAAGCTCCCGAGCAGCGCCGGAGCCGGGAGCCGAGATGGAACTGTCAGGCCAGGTCCTTCCTGAACTGGAAACAAGCATCCTAGGACCGGTTTCCGGCTTTCAGCCCTCATCAGCCAGGATAGCTTGACTCCAGTGGCATAGAGCGCACGGGACCCACGAATGGACAGACCCCTCCCACTCGGGTGACAAATGCAAAAAAAGCAATTGATGGACAGCATGCTTAACAATGTCATTCAAAATGAAAATTCAACATTTTTCAACCTTCACATGGCTGCCATGTGCATGCAATGAAAACAAAAGTCATTAAACATCTTCACTGATTTTGGTATTCTACTGTTGATGTTAATTAGATAACAAGCCTTTTAGTTGTGCCATACCATCATAAAATCTTTGTTCAGTGTAACAAACCAACAATAAAGAACAGCACACAATACAATAGCAATATATGAATAAAACACAATTACATAAAAACAGCATAAAATACAGAACGAAAACAGGGCTAAAAAACATGATATCATCTGCATTCACAAGGTTGCAAACCAGGCCTCCACTGTGTAGACGCCAAGGCTACCCGTAGAAAGCTTGAAGCAGTAAGTAAAACATATTAGTTGAGAAGCAATTGTAAGTACATAAGAGTAGAGTGTACTTAGTTAAAGTTCAGAGACCTCAGCAGTGGTAGCGGGAACTTCTTTCTGTGCCAACTGTAGTATTTACAAAACATGACTCAGTGCAAGGTGTCCTGCAAAGACCTGATGTCGCAGCCTCGAGATAACCTATCACCAGTGTGCACACAGTCTACGGGAGAGGCCAGTAAATGGTGAATTTGTTTAAACCGAAACCTGGCCAGAAGAAATCAGTCATGCCGACTGGTAGCCTGCACAAAGTACTTCTCCATTGCCTGAACAGATTTTAAATGCATATGGTACCTCACTAGAGGTTTCAACATTTCTATCCCCTCTCTATTTGACATTGTCCACTCAGAGAACAGTGACTTTCCTTAGATGATGGACACTCATCCATAATGTCGGCAACATTCAACACCATCTCTCATGTGGTCCTATTTAAAAGACTGAGAGAGATTGGTGTTAGGGGAACTGTTTTGGAATGGTTGAAGAATTTTCTGAGTGTGGTCACACCAGTGCAGTGCATGTAGAGCAATGTCTCATGAACCATAGTCTTGGATCAGAAGTGCCACAGGGATCGGTATTAAGCCCCACTCTTTTTAACATTTATGTGGCACCACTCGTACAAGTGTTAAAATCCTATGGGTTTGATGTCATCTCCCACGCAGATGACAATCAGTGAGTCATCACTATGGGGCCCAATCTAGAATCCGCCACGGTAAGGTTCTGAGACTGTATAAATGATATCGCCATATGGATGCAGCAAAACTGTCTGCAGCTTAATACAAGCAAGACAGAGATTGCTTTATTTGGTAAAGCCCACTCAGTATGGTCTGATGACTGGTGGCCGAGTCCCAACTCCTAAGGGTTTGGTCAGAAACCTGGGCATCATGGTGGCACAGGCTTCAGAATAATTCACCCGCTTAGGAAACTATTTGTGTGGCTACCACCTCAATCAAGAACATTTCTAGTCCAAGCTTCGATAATCATTTGCCTTGACTATGGAAATGCATTAATGGACTCTATGAATGAAAGACTGTTTGTTGAACTTCAGGTGGTTTAGAGGCCCTGTCAGGGTGAATGTTGCACTTGATAAGAAAAAAACATTCCCTGTAAATCATGTTGTTGCAGAGAATAAAGGGTCAAATAGGCATCTGCTCTCCTTAGGGCTATAAGCGCCGTCTTAATATAGGCAATCCATGGAATTCTAGATGCACCCCACAGTGCCAAACAGTCAGTTTCTATTTAACTTGAGATCCTGTTTGGTCCAGATTTTTACCCAACAAAGTAGAGGGCTGAGGCCCACTAGTTCAGCAAGAAATCTTACTCCTAGCTCAGCAAGTACAGACCAGGCCTGTGTACATTGCGGTACATGCACCAATTGCCTGAGAAATTTACTTTCTACTGTTTGGATATAGTCAGTCTTCACATAATCCCAAACCTCACTACAATAGCAGACCTGCGAAACATACTTAGCTGCATACATTTTATGCAAAACATGCGAGGACCAAGATCCCAGCCCTTGAGTGAAGCAGACCAGGGATCCAGTCAATTTAATAAGCTCTTTTCGTCTCCAGCAGGGAATGCCAGTTATTCTTAGTAAAATAAAATACCCTACATAACGGAAAGGTGGTACTTGCCCACAGTATGCTGGCCCACCTTAAAGGTTTTGGAGCTACTGAACCATGGACCTACAACTCTAACATAAGATTCTTTTCTGGCCAGGTCAAGGCTATCAATAAAAGCAGCAAATTCAGCAAGGAGAATCTCCAACCCCCTAGACATTGCCTTTAGGACCACGTCATTGGAACACAACAACATTGAGAGCAACTGGCCCCCCTTGGGGCAATCACCCTGAGACGCAAGAAGGGCCTCCTCAAACCTATTAACATATAGGCTGAACAAAAATGGTGCAAGGATGCTCATCTGCCTCACCTCCCTCCCAGTGGGAAAAGACCTGATGGTAACAGCATAGGGCAAGAAATGTACTGAAGATGAAGTGTAGGTAGGTCTTCCAACAGTCACTATATTGGGCTCCACTCCTAACTCGAGCACCAGGGCTGTTAGTTTAGCTCAGTTGACCCTGTGGGACATGGACGTAAGATCCATAAATGCCAGATGTATGCTCTCTGGCTACGCAACTGTGTACTTATTTATGATTAAATAAAAGTTCAAGCGTGTGTCGGTGGTTGACTCCCCAGGCCTGAAACCATACTGGATGTCCTTCAGAATATCGTTAACATCCATCCATGCTATCAGTCTTTTATGTACAACCCTCCCAAGGACCTTAACTACCGCATTGATTAGGTAGATAGGGAGACGGTATTGGGGATTGTCCTTATCCCCCTTCTTAAACACAGGTACTATCACTGCAGAAATGGCACCCCATGACATGGGGCGCATTCAATACCTGGGTCCGGAGTGGGCCCTATAGCTCCACGTCCAGACACAGCAGGTCTAGAATATTTTCATCAGCTTCAGGGGCTTTAATACCAGTTAAATTGATCATACCTAATGTTGCCTTTTCCAGAGCAAAGACCATGCCGGCATGCCCCATCTCTTTTACTATCACCCTCTCCTCCTTTGCTATCTGCCAAAATTGTAAACCCCTATGAAGTGGTCTACCCTCAGTTGCTCAGATATGTGGTACAAGTAGTTGGATATGACCCATTTGCAAAAAGGGATTGTTCACTGCCTTGCAGAAAACCGGGGAATCTAGTTTCACTGGCTTAGATTAACTCATCCCAGACTAAGGCCTGAAAAATAGACCTGCATTTACTTACTGCCTGCTTGTAGGCTTGCCTACTGGGCATCACCCAGCTCCTGTCTCTAGGGACCTGTTTCAAAGCTATCTTCAATTGCCACAAGCACTTGGAGCATTCCCTGTCAACCATTTTTGGTCTTGCCTAATTGCATGAATTAGGGGAGTAGTCAATAGATTATTTGCCTTATACAAAGTCTTGCAAAATATCCATATCAGGCGGCTGAATCTAAACAAATGACCATCTCTTCAGATACCTGGGAGAAAAGAGATGCCTTAAAAAGAGACAGGTCAACCTGAGACCAATTTATTTGCCTGCCTTGACACACAGGATAGAGTTCTCTAATGTGTCCCTCGCCGGGGCCCGTACTGTCCCTGTGACCCTCAAGTTACAAGACCAGGGGATTATGGTTACTAAAGGGGCTAGTAACAAGGTCAAAATTGTCAATATACAAAACTAAGGGGACTGAAATAAAGTAAAACATCTATAAAGGAAGTTCAGCCCCTCCCCTTGAATGTAGGAACACCACTAGGATTAGATGAAATAATCAACTTTTCCAAGGCAAACAACAAGTAATAAGAGGCTAAGATCCCATCCAGCTTCTGACATTTGATAAAGAACACATGGCGTCTTGTCATCTAGCTGCAATGAACAATCAAAGAGATGACAATTAAAATCCCCCCGCTAACACAGTCACCCCCTGACCAAACCAACCACCCTGCTCTCCCAGGGCATTCAGGGTCCCCTTAAGCTTTGAAGATTTGGGCCCCCTTCTAAAAGTTGTATCACACAGTTATTTTTCTTATTATCTGTGAAAGATCTAAATCACAACCTAATAAAAAACTCAAACTTCAGGTTTCTACAATTTTACAATGTTGATTAAGCACTTTATAGCATCTACTTTGACATGCATTAGCAAAGCTAATAGGCCTCGCATATGGGCGAGCTATTGGCTTTGCCAATTGGATGAGGGTGGGGAATGGAAGGATAAAACAGGATGATGGGTGGGGGTGGAGAACAGAAGGGTGGGTTTTAGCTAAGAGTGTGGTTAAAAAGAAATGTGAAGCAGCCAGAGCTGGTCAAGACATAGCTCTTTTAGATCCTTCTGTTGGTTAGGGGGAATCAAAAGCATGGAGTTCGGGCCAGTAGGAGGGGAATAAGAAACACTGACAGGGGTGAGAGTTGAAGAAGCAACACAGTGATGAGAACGAAAGAAGCAAAAACGAAGGAGGCTGGAAGAGGAAGAAGTAAGAAAATAAAAAAATAGTACCTCACCACAACACCAACAGAGGAATGTCCTTAAACCATATGAAGAAATCAGTAGTTGGCTCATGCTCTAGCCGAAAAAAGCACAAATGAAGGCAGCTAGCACAAATGAGAGTGACAATGAAGGTAATGAACGCTAAGCAATGGGGGGACTCCAAGACCCTTGTTCAATATACACAAGTGAGACCTAAATAGGAGACGTCTAAGGGGGCAACCAATTTGTTTAAATTTAAAATAATGTTCTAAAAGATTAAACACACTCAGAAGAACAAGATTTGTCACTGAAGAGAAAGCAAATTCATTTAGGTGGGTGTGTAAAATATGCACAGGCTTTGTGCAGTCACTCAGAATGAAGGTAGCCAATGGAGGAAGCAGGCTGACCCACTACCCCATGCAGCATGCAGTAGTGGGCAGAAGCAAAATGTGGCTGACAACTTAACTGGCCAATGATGAAGACCAGTAACCAAAAGCCCCTCTATGTATGCAGAAAAACAATATTCAATTAAATCAGCTAAGGCTGCATTAAATGCTAGACCAAAAGATTAGTGTTATTACATCTCCATTACCCCATGTCTTTATCAGTACTGCAGTCACTCACTATAGAGAAAGCCAAGCTAACAGTCGCAGCCTGTCATTAGGTGTAGCAGGTGCTGGCCCCATCTCTTTTTCAAGCATGATGAATGTATGATGGGAAGAGCAAATGTCATCCTGACAGACACTCATAATTTTCAGGTCAGGTAGCCATGTGCTTTAAATGTGCAAATGCTCAAGTGTCTGGTAGCTTGTCCCACGCTTTGCTGGGCGGAAGATTTCACAGCCCTGTCGTCATGACTTCATCAGCCAAGCAAAGTCGTTTGGGAGATTTCCCCTCATGACAAGAGGGGTAGCACTGACAGAATCAGACCTGTTTGCTTCAGTTTTAAGCCCTGAAAGCCCCAGGGCTGTCTAGCTACCAGTGACGCCTCGTCAAAGAGTGGGATCCTGGAACTGACAGTTTGGGACACTGCCACAATTTGGTGACACGGTGGCTGGGTATATAAAAGCTTTTTTTCCTGCCCACCCACTCTTTTATTTCTGGGTTTGAGTGTTCCTGCTGGTTTTGCTTTTTCATGTGCTAGTTTTCATTGGAACAGGTGCAAGGGATGGGGCATATGTATATGTTGTTGCATTAAAGCAGGTGCGGAGGCGATGGGCTAAAAAGTTGGCACGGGTTAGCAAATGTTGTTGTTGACTGCAGAGCTATCCAGGTTGAAAGGGAACGCGTAGACAAGCTCACTCTAGGAGGAAGCAAGAAGTTAAATGTTCATTAGGAAGTTAAGTTAGTTAAAGGTTAATAGAGGCAGTAAACCTGGCTGCGAAGCTAAAGACCTCAAGTGCAGTAGATCAGCACAGGAGAAAGTGCAGACTTGCAGATTTAAGGTTTTTGGTTAGTGGGTCATTTAGGGGTGGGAGGCAGGTTAACATAGGTGTGCATTTGTGTACAGTGAGGTTTTAGTTTTGTAAGGCGAAAGACCTAGGGTTGTTTATGTAATGTGCACCTGTTTCAGTAAAGGAGCCTTTGTTACACAATCTGTTGTCAGTGAAAGATAATGTGCCTCCTGTGCCCCAAAAGCAAAATCACTGTAAGAAAAGGTTTCTGGCCTAGGGATGTCTAGACCATTAGAGCTAGTGCACCTGATGCATGGTTTACTGGTTACCATGCATACTACCCCGCCCCATGTCCTCGTGCCCTTCAAATGCCTCTATATTCTTGCTCTCTAATCAACCGGCAGGCAGTACTATCATTAGACGCTACTTTTGTGACTTGACAGAAAAGGAGGACATCCACCCCTCACCCGCCCTTTCCTAACTCAAATGATTACGAGGAAATTCAATGGCACAAAGAGACAGACAGAGACACACAGTCTGAACTGCTCCATACCGGCAGACATGGCGCCGGCATATTAGGTATGAGGAAATCATGCTTACCTTTCCCACACTGTTTTAATTTGTTTTTTCATTTGGTGCTAGAATTCCACTCAAATTCAGGGCTTACTATTTCGCTAAACAGACGTTGCGTAAAATCTCTGTTTTTTTATTGCACTGCTCCAGCCCTGTTATGCCTACTTTGAATTGCATGTTTAAAAGGTGATTGACGTTGCATAGCACAGTGGCAATTTGCCCCTAAGAAACTGATTCTGATATGGGTTTAATATATCACATTGCGAGACTGTTTTGGACTAGTAAATGTGTTTATTGGAAGTCATTGCACATCCTGTAACGCCATTGTGACAGACTAAGAGATTTCCCTCTTTTGCAGGAGCACAACATTTGTTTTCTTTCACTTAAGACAGAAAGACCCCTTTTTAAAATTGTGTCAGTGAGTAGTATTATTTGGACATGTCTGACTGCTCCCTTTTGTTGCTCTCCTAAAGCTTTTGTTGACAACTTCCTGCGGTATACCACGGAATTGAAAATGGAATATGAGCCATGCCTGTCAACATACCATATTCTTGCTAAAAGATTTCAACGTTATTCTGCAGCAAATTTGCCCATTCACAGAACTGCCAACTTTGTTTTTCAATAAACATCAAAATTAAGGAGGCGTAATAGTCCTTCATCTTAATAAACGATTGGGAGTATGCTCAATTTTCCTTTTAGACAGAAATTTTTTTGAACTGAGATCTTAATCTATCATTAAAACAAATCGTATAAAAATGAATCACCCAACATACCTTTAAAAAGAGAGGGGTACACGATCTGCAAACAATTTAGCGCGGTTAGAAAAATATTCACAACATAGCACCTTTTAGGTAATCAGACATGCATTACAACATATCACCATGGACTCCATGTCTAATGCTGGGCTTTCCTTCTATAAACCTTTCTTTGCTGATCGATTACGTCATTTTAAGTAACAAATTCTACAACTTCCAGAAAGCACCAGATTGTGAAATGGAACCTAAAGCCTGGAATATGGCGACTCCTATATAGAGACATCTGCTCCCCTGCAGTGTAGATAGACTGCATTACTTTCTATACATGGAAAAAGACAACGTTCTTACCAGGGGATTTTCTACAAGGAATCCATACTCTTCAGAAATATGAAACCTGCTTAGCTTAAAAGGCAAGAGGTTTTTCGAATCAAATGTGTGGTTTTCCATTGTTAGGGTAAAGGTGTCCGTCGCCAGATGAAATTCGCGCAAATTTCTTCAATTGGTATTAATCCGAATTCTCCTTGAGCTCATAAAAGCCCGCTCATCGGCAGAATGGGCTGCAAATGTATGCTGCAAAAACACTTTAGTACCTTTCAGTTCCAAAGTACAGCAGTTTAGAGCTTTCTACCGTTACACAGACTCGGTCAGATTAAAATAGGTGACCCTGTGTTGATTCAGCAAAGTAGGTGTTGCCTAACCTTGCCCTGGGGGCTTCCTGCTAGCATCCAATGACATGTAAGTAAATAGAGTGAAGGACTTGAATATAGATCCAGTGCAACAAAGTTAACGCCCAAACAGACATGTCTGCTATAGGTTTAAACACCAGCTCATATTTGAATTATTGAATTATCACTGAGTTTGCACACTGATGGCATCCATTCATTGTACAATTACACCGTCTCTTGAAAAAGAAAGTTGCAGCACATGGCTCCGAGCTATATGAATTTATAACAGGGTGTAGCTTGCTACAACTCAGACATGATCGCTAACAGGTTTTTGAAAGATAAGCAAAATGGATCGAATTCAATTACAAAATAGATTTGAATGTATGTCAAGGAGGGGAACTGTGGTCGAATTCTCCAACGCATTTTGTGCAAATACAATAGGATGTCTGGATGTACGCTTGTAAAACACAAACAAAATGTAGCCTTTTAGGAGTAGATTCGCAATATCAGCCCATAGTCACATTATATTACTAGAGGGTATGTGAAATTTGTGTAATTTACATAATTATGGCAAAATTACCGGAAATCTCATGTAATTACACAAAATGCGTCCTTGCCTAATTTTTTGGTGCAACAACACATTTAAACAAAAGCACCTCGAACAATTGCTGCTCGTGTTCTGTTGTTCCCATACATTTGCAGCAAATTTCAAAGTTGTACTGGAAAGTGCGCATTCACAGTTAATTTCGGAACTCAAATGCCGTGTAATTACTCAAAGTGGCGCAATGCCGTAATTCACAAAATTACATCTGAAGTATGATGTGAACTTCCTTGCAGCACACAGTATGCCAGCGCAAGCACCACTTCTTGGAAGATATGGTGCAGATCTGCTCTCCAGAGGTGATGTAACACCGCAACTTTGCGCTCAGCATCCCACTTGTCCCATGAAGTATGTTGTGGAACTGCGTATGTCACAAGTTGAAGTAATAAGTTGTTTTTTTGTCTGTCATTTTTAGTGTCTTGGAATAAGATGCTGCAACACCGATAGGATAAGTGAATTTTTGATATTCACACTTTGTTATACATATCATAAAGATGCACTCACTCCCCCATTTATTTAGCACCATATATGTGTCTTTTATGTAGGGCATAGTATTTCTGAAGGAATATTTTAGGCAGGATTTAGACAGTTTTTAGGCACTCAGTAGAGATGACGTCTTGGTGGATGACTACTGCCAAGGCTCTACCTCGAGTTAAGGCAGGCAACTCTGAGACAGGATCAGATCAGATACTGAGAGAAGTATCTGAGGGACAAGAAATTGGAGCTGGAATCTGGAATACATTTTTCAGTAGGCCACTTTCATCGAATGACTTGTGTTCCAGTGATTCTGAGGAACATGCTCATAGGATTTGTAATGTCTCTTTGTAAGCATAATCTGTCCTGCCAAGAGGCAGTAAAAGTATAGCATTCCAAAACAGTTCCCCCAACACCAATCTCTCTCAGTCTTTTAATTAGGACCACATGAGAGATGGTGTTGAATGTTGCCGACATTATGGATGTGTGTCCATCATCTAAGGAAAGTCACTGTTCTGTGAGTGGGCAATGTCAAATAGAGAGGGGGTAGAAATGTTGAAACCTCTAGTGAGGTACCATATGCATTTAAAATCTGTTCAGGCAATGGAGCAGCACTTTGTGCAAGCTACCAGTCGGCATGACTGATTTCTCTTCGCCAGGTTTCGGTTTAAACAAATTCCCCATTTTCTGGCCTCTCCCGTTGGCTGTTTGCACAAGGGTGATAGGTTAACCAAAGGCTGCGACATCAGGTCTGCGCAGGACACCTTACACTGAGTCATGTTTTGTAATTACTACAGTTGGCACAGAAACAAGTTCCCGCTACCACGGCTGAGGTCTCTGAACTTTAACCAAGTACACTCTACTCTTATGTACTTACAATTGCTTTGCAACGAATATGTTGTACTTATTGCTTCAAGCTTTCTATGAGTTGCCTTGGCGTCTGCACTGTGGAGGCCTGGTTGGCAAACTTGTCTATGCAGATGATATCATGTTTTTTAGCCCTGTGTTTGTTCTGTATTTTATGTTGTTTTTTTTTAATTGTGTCTTATTCATATATTGCAATTGTATTGTGTGCTGTTCTTTATTGTTGGTTTGTTCGACTGAATAAAGATTTTATGATTGTATGGCACAACTAAAAGGTTTGTTATCTAATTAACATCAAAAATAGAATACAGAAAATCAGTAAAGATTTTTAATGACATTTGTTTTCATTGCATGCATATGGCAGCCATGTGAAGGTAGCAAAATGTTGAATTTTCATTTTTGTATGACATTGTTCTGCATGCTGTCCATCAATTGTTCTTTTTACATTTGTCACCCCGAGTGGGACAGGTATGCTCAGACGTGAGTCCTGTGCACTCCATGCCACTGGAATCAAGCTATCCTGGCTGAAGATGGCTGATAGCCAGAAACCGGTCCTAGGATGCTTGATTCCGATCGAGGGAAGACATGGCTTGGCAGTTCAGGCTGGACTGTTCACATGAGGCACAGGGTCAAGACTAATTTGCATATGGTCATGTCTGAACTGGGATGGTGTGGTGAGCACAATAACGATGGATTAAACCCAGATCTGTGACTGGGGATGAATGTTTGCCATTGTGCAACATTCCATCCATCAATTGTTGTTTTAGTAAAAGTATAGCAAACACAAGAAAATGATGGACGGAGGGCTGAAACTTTTCAGACACTCACCCCAAGTCACAGGTCTGGGTTGAATCCATCATAGTTCTTTAGCTCACTTCACCACCCCAGTTAAGACCCAGCCATATGCAAATCAGTTTTGACCCAGTGCCTTATGGGAACAGTCCAGGTTGAACTGCCAAGCCATGTCTTCACTGTACCAGAGAATAGCATTCTGGGACACGTTTTGGAGTAACACCCCTCATCTGCCAGGCTAGCTTGAATCCAGTGGCAAAATGAGCAAGGGATCCACATCTAGGCATACCCTGCCAACTTAGGGAGAACAAAGCAAACACAATGAGATGATGGACGGAGAGCGGAAACTTTTCAGACACTCACCTCCAGTCACAGATCTGGGTTGAAACAACCATTGTTCTTTGGCTCACTTCGCCACCCAAGTTCAGACCATCCATATGCAAATTAGTCTTGGCCCTGTGCCTAATAGGGACAGTTGAGCCCAAACTGCCAAGCCAGGTCTTCACTGGACCAGAAACAAGCATTCTGGGACTGATTTCAGGGTAAAACCCCTCATTAGCCAGGCTAGTTTGAATCCAGTGGCAAAATGAGCAAGGGGCCCACGTTTTAGAGCAGCACCAAATTCCCCTGTTCACTGCAGATGCTGGATGTAAAGTTGATATTGCAAATTGTTTGCATATTAACTGCGTCCATCTCTTTTTGGATGTTGACTTCCTTGAGGAAATTGTGCACCACACAAGATGTTGACTTCCTCGAACAAATTGTGCACCAAACAAATGTGCATGCCAAAGATTTTCTGAGAGAGCGTGAGGCACTCTTAGGTTTCATTCTAGGGCACAACAGTGGACTCACACTTCACTAGGGGAGTTGGAGAAATCAAAATTAGGGATAGTGCATAAATCAAGTGATCAGTCCTACTGGTCTACTGGCATGGTACAGTTTTGTACCACTCATGAAGAGAGATCGTTTTTTGCTATTGCAGTGTATGCTCAATTTCAATGATAATTCTGTTGCATTGCGGTGGGACGATCCAGACCATGACAGGTTGTTCAAAATTCAGCCTGTTGTGAAACATATGTTTGAGAGGTTTTTAGGGATTTATACTCCTGGAAAAAATATAGCTATTGATGAGGCAATATATACCGAGCTTGTTGTGTCCTTCTACACAAGGAATCACAACAAAGAATGTACGGGAGCTTGTCCAACCACTCTGTAATTAAAGGTTATAACCTATATGTGGACAACTTCTTTACAGGAGGTTGAGCTGTTCAAAGAGATGTACAAAGCTGGCACTGTGGCATGCAGTGCAGTTTGATGTGCTTTAAAGGATTACTGCATGGGCTTGTTTGTAAGAAGTTCCAAAAATCCCAGAGCACTGCATTGCACTCCAACAATCTGCTTGCAGTCAAATTCTCTGATAGGCAGGATGTGTATGTGCTCACTCTAATCCATGATAGTACTTTCCTGTCACTATTTGGGGTCAGAAAGTTCACAAACCCACCTTTATACTTGATTACAACAAGTACATGGGCAGAGTGGATCAGAATGACCGGGTACTTCAGCCATACAAAGCAAGTTGTAAAGTTCACACATGGTGTAAAAAGCTGAACGTCCAACTGGCAACACACAATACTGCATGATTGGCAGCTTGCCAAATGCATTCTCACAATAGCGAGAAAGACTCGTCTATGTTATTGTTTCAAAGTCTGCCCTAAGCAAGGTAAGAGTCAGGAGGCTTGCAGTTACTGTTCCCATTGTCAATCTCAGCCAGGCCTATGTTTTCCAACGTGCTTTACGTTGTACTATGCAAAAGGAAGTATTGGGAAATTGAGAGAGTTGGTGCTGTCTCTGTATATACATTTAAATGTCTGTGCATGGACACTTACGCTCATGAGTCACAACTTCACTATGCAACAGCACTTCAAATCGTTTCCTCTAGTTAAGAAAATCTTTGATTTGCTTAAAGTCAGTTTGACACCTTTATCACCTTTTATGATTAGTATATGTTATTTGGAACTAGCACTTCTGGAAGTTCTGAAGCCAACCTGCATTACCTGTGAGAGCGCTTGAGTGCCTGGCCCCAGGATAAACATCTGTGTGAGACTCCTTCTACCAGAAGCGGTATCCAACCTTCATCCGGGGAAAGGAAGGTACCACCATTAGCCAAATGTCCGAATTCCTCTACATAAAAATAATGCAGGCCTGCTGAGCCTGGGTGAGTGCTGAACTAAGAGATTATGTCTGGCCCATGAGAACCTTCGTGCCCTGCCTGGGCCTCAGCAAGATGAGGAAACCTGCAATGGAATGAAGGCATGGTACCTAATTAAAGGAAGTGCACCTGTAGCCGGGCAGGCTGGGCAGGCTCATACATGAATGATGGCAGGAGAAGCTAGCTGGTACACAGCTGGGTTGGAATGGACTGATGTGAGTCCCACACAGGTGAGGCCTGACTGTAGGAAGCCAAGCTCATAGAGATGAGGCTGAGACACTAGACTCAGGACGGCTGAAATACTTAGGCCCCTGGACGAGAAGCGCTGGCTTGACGCTACAGGGCATAGCCAGTAAATCATCCCCACAGGAGAGGTACTGAGCAGTGCCTTCACCCTGAGTGGGTGGAGGACCTACACCTGCATTGCCAACATCCATGGTGAGTTGAAGCTCAGAGGTAGCTGCTAACACTGAGTGACACGCTATTCGGTTGCCCGAAATCACTGACATTGCGAAGCACCAGTTTGCAGACAGCAGAAGAAGCAGACTGCATGGTGACCACAAATTAGGAAGGATGACCATAAGCAGGCCAAGCTGCTATTCAACCTAAACCACAGCAGGAACACCACAGTGGAAAGGCCAGAGTCCTCAAGGGCCACCAAGGAGGCAGAGGAGGACAATGGTGTAAAAACACTCACGCAAGGGATCATGGGAGGGATAAGATTGTTTGTGAATGAAGAGGACAACGAACGGTTTTTAAACGATACTTGGCAGGTACGTGCATAGACATAAGAATGAAGAAAGGATTAAATATAATGAAACATTACTTTTTTGTTAAAATGTGAAGCACGGGTGAGCAGAGGAACATAGTGAGTGTCTAAAGAGGAACATCGAGTCCTATCGGTATGAGTGATCGCAGGCTGTTGAATTAGGAGAGGGAGGGCAAGCTATTATTTGAAGGAAAAGCATGCATTGACAACGGGGAGAGGGAGAGGAGGGAACCGTTTAAGGAAATATAAAAATGTTGAATACATACATGTTAGTGTTGGTTAAAACTTGGAGATGTAGGACAATGTACAGATGGGATGGTATTATATCATAATTTTTTTGTTTATCTACAGTGACCCCCGAGGAAGGGCAATGTCAGCCCGAAATGCATTGGGTATTAATTAAACACTGCTTTTTACGAAACCCTGCACTAGTCATGTTCTTGTGGAGAAGTGTGGCTCACCGGTTAGAGGAGGCAGACCCAGAAGCAGAGGTCGGCCCGGGACCAGGGTTCACTTCCTGACGTGGCAGGGTTTGGAGCCCAAATGTCCACGGACCTGATAATTCTCGCTTTGGTGCCTACTTGAATCAGGGGTTCACGCTCTGCAACTCTGGGCAATAGCTTGCTCAATCTCCACTATGGCCCCCGCGGGATGCCTGGCTTTCACCTTGGGGGTGCCCAGCTGGGCTATCCCACAGGGAAAAACCAGGACACGTTCCCAAAGCAAGCGCCGAGATACCCTTTGTGGTGATACGTGCGCTATATAAGAAACTACATTACCATTTCAAGAGGCCCGGAGTGGCACAGGCAGAACATCAGAAACTTGGAAAAAAGCATATGAAGTCTTAAGGGGATGATAATGAAAAATTGCAATAAACAGAAGTGAACAAGGATAAAGAAAAAGTTAAAATGGATTAAAGAAAGCAGCGCCGAAGGTGGCACATTTCGCAGTGCATTTGGTTTGGGTCGTAGACACAGCCCATTTTCATGTTGTTAAACATGCAAAAGAGCCTAACCTTCATTGATGGAAAATTGGACATGCTTACTGTTAAAAATGGAATTTCTGATTGGCTAGGGCTTGCTCCTAAGCCAGGCAGAAACCACCACTCTAATCAGGGAAGATAACCCCTGCTCACCCCTTGGTAGCTTGGCACAAGGAGGCAGGCTTATCCTGGAGGCAATGTGTAAAGCATTTGCGCAACACACACAGCAGCAACACACTAGGCACACTACAAATGAAACTCCACACAAGGTTATATAAAAAAATAGCATTTGTATTATCATAAAAACATTAGCATCATAATCATGCATATACATTATGCCAATTGGCACTTGTTAGTAATTTACAGTGGATTATATACATGACATTATGCAGTTTTGTAGCGCCTTGAGCCATATCATTATCACAAAAATGACCCCAGGCCAACTGGCCTTCTCAGGGGTCCAACATGCCCTCTGTCCCAAATGTCAGGGCTCTTCCAGAACCTTTGAAGAGCCCTCTGGCTGCCAATGCAGAAAAAGCAATGTGTGTAGTGCACTGGGGCAGGGGGGTGAAACTCACCCCTTCCTCATAAGAGAAGAAAAATTCCCCAGTGTTGCAGCTGCCCACTGTACGGCGGGACAGCTGTGGAAAATAGCCATGGCACCGCAGTGCCTCCTGAGTCCCACTCAAGGATTCTAAAAACAATATTTCCCCAAGTTGCAACTGCCCGTGCTTGTGCGGTGCAGCTGTGGCAGACCAAGTGCTGGCTGCCTAGGGAGCCCTATCCATCGGGCTTCTCCTTGTGCCATCTCTCTGCACCAACAATTCTCAGGCTTTAGCCCCACTCACTGGGTTTGTTCGGGGACTTCTCCGGACTCCTTGCTAGGGCCATCGATCCCCGGGGACCCGCCTCTCTCTCCACTGGATGGAGGAGGCGGGAATGGAGCCTGCAAGGCTCCGGCTCCTCCGGCGGCCACACGCAGGGCTCCCACCGGCACACGGGGGCCTTAACTTCCTCGCACCATCTCCGTCAGTGCTGGGGTACACGCTGAGTCATACGGGGGCTTCTTCACAGTCTCAGGCCATGCGCGGGGATCTCACCAGCACAGGAGCCCCGCCTACCTCCAGGCAGCAGGATCGCCTCACTTCCTCCGGTGGCGCTCTCTTCTGTGCCACGCCCACATCCAGGCAGTGGCCTGACTTGTGGTTTTCACGGCGCTCCTCTCCTCCAGACAAATGCGGGTGGGCTCCTGCTTCTCAAGGCTTGCCAATGTGCTGTGGGCTCCCGCTTCAATGAGCCCAAATGTGGGGTAGGCTCCTGCATCTCAATAGTTGACAAAGCAGGGTGGTCCCCCACTTCCTCTGGCAATGTGGGAGAATCCCCACATCGGGATCCCCTCTGTAGATGTTGCAGCCCAGCACTGCAGGCCACCAGCACTCCTCCTGGAGTCGAATCAAGAAGAGCGTTGCAGCGTCACGAGGCGCTAAGCCCCCAAAAAGGTTTCAGGGCAAAGGTTGGGCCCAGGCAGGCCAGCTCACAGGGCCCTCCAGCAGGGAGGCAGTCCCTTGTGGTGGTTTCTCCTGGGGCTCAGCAGCAGTAAGTCTAAAGTCACAAGGAAGCACACTATACATGGGGTCACAGCCCCAATATTTATACAGCATTTCTTCTTTGATCTGCCCTGGCACAGGGCTTGGGGGAATACATCTTAACTGGTTCTGGGGGGTATTGGAGCACTCTGCTTACTGTGCTTCTCTTCCCCTTGTCAGGTGGGGGCTTGGTCATCAGACACACCACAGGGGGCGGAGCCAGCATTCACCCAGGTAGGCAAAGACCTGTTCAGGGTCAGGGAACTACTACTCCCACTACTCAAATTGCAGATCTCCTATTCTGCCTAGCGCTGACTCACCCTACCCTCCCTGGAGCCACACACACCTCACCAGCCCCTGTCACTCCAGAGCCAGACATGCAATACACATCAGGCAGGAAGACACAAAGCACATACAAATGCCAACTTCTAAAAGTGGCATTGCTCAAATAGTGATAATAAATCTGCGCACACCATTGTGCAGCATTTATTATTACTATTCCAAACATGACCAAACATGACCACGCTGCTCGACTCATATCAGGAATAACCACTGAAACACTTATCAGAGAATCCCCAATGCATTCCTATGGGAGGGCAGCCTCAGAGCAGTGAGAAACCCAAATGGCTGTTTGTCACTATCAGGACATGTCACACACTTAAGGTACATGTCTTACCTTTCACCTACAATACACCCTGCCATAGGGCTAGCTAGGGCCTACCTTAGGGGTGAATGACATGCAGTAAAAGGAGGTCACAGACGTGGCGCACGCTTTAGGTGCCATGTCACAGCGGCAGTAACACTGCATGCACAGGCCCTGCAATGGCAGAGGCCTGACACAGGTTTGAAAGGCTACCTTGGTGGGTGGCACAATCAGCACTTTAAACCCTCCAGTAGCATTTAATTTACTGGTCCTAGGTATCTGAGATACCACTTTACAAGGGACTGACAGGTAAATGAAATACGTCAAACAGGTGTAGACCAATCTTACCATGTTTACCACAGAGAGCACATGCACTTTACACTGGACAGCAGTGCTAAAGTGCCCAGAGTCCTAAAACCATCAACACCATGTCAGAAAAAAGGCTAGGAGGAAGGCAAAAAGTTCAGGGATGACCCTGCAAAAAGGGCCAAGCCCAACCCTTACTACCAAAGTGGGCAAGATATCTGCCAAGCTGCACAACCATTAGGAGTGTCTCTCATATGCTGAGACCCAAATCTCAACCCTGGAGGATGATACAGTGAGCCATGTCACAAAGAACAAAGATCTAGAGGCAAAGTCTTGCTGCAAAAACCTTAGCCTGCCCTAATCCACTAATACCGCAAATATAGTGGGGTGCATTGAGTCCCTCCTCAAAGCCCTATTTGGAGTGGAATGCTTTTTGTTCCTCCTGGTAATAGAGAGGGTGCATCACTGGGCCTGATGACCTCCCTCCGAGCACCACTGAGTCCAATAATTGTAAGCCTTCTAAACTATAGGAATCCCGGAACGGTTTTTTTAAAGGCAAGGAAAAAGAGGACCTGATAAACTAAGGAAACATCCTCTCCATCTTCCCCGACTCACCCTGGCAGAGCAGGCTTCAAAACTCAAACTCCAAAGGGCCCGCATCTCCTTTGTCATGCTCTACACAGAACGCCTCAAGATCACGTATCGCAATAACCTGCACATCTTCCAGGATCCGTCCAATGTGGTCCCATTCATGAAGAACATTCTGCTGGTGCCACGTGGTCGGCTTTCTCACCTGACCCAGAGGACTAGACTGCCTGAGTGAGGTGGAGTAGATTTGCCAGACGGTGAGGCAATGTCCCTACTGGCATGGACAAATCTACTTATGAAGCCATGGGACAGACGGAAATGATCTGCATGGTGACTTCCCCATGACACCTCAGGCTAAACTGGTATTGTGCATGAATGAGGGCCACTGGTGGTCCAGCTCTTGACTAGACAGTTGCTCAGAACTCTTTGCAATCTAAAACCTCTCTCCCCGCAATTGCTCTACTTCAGGGCATTAGTATGGAAGCACTCTGGTTTCCTCCCAGGGGGAAGCACCATATGAGTTGGGTTATGTTCTTCTTGATACATATAAGGGAGGCTATGCTACATTGGCCGGCTTGGGTGGGGTGGGAGGTAAATAGTTTGCTAGCAGGTAAGGTGATGTGATGTGGGAGGAGGGAGAGTGGGGTACATCAGTAAATAAAACATTTGTGCAACACTCTACATACATGGCTGTGACACTGCGCACAATTCCTTTCCCTTGGAACACAAGGGGATGAGGGATCGTGAGTGCCATCAAATTGGGGTGTACAGTCCCATACTAACTGATACAGTTACATGACTGACGGGAGAACCAGCACAATAACTAACTTACATCTTCACAGTTGGAATGTCTGCAGGCTCAATAAACCCAGACAAATTAGGCAAATGCTTGCCTAGCTAGACAGACATCACATACATGTGGCACTACTTCAAGAGATGCACCTGTCTCCTAAGCACGCCTTCAATTTCACTTCGGAGGGGTGCACTCATAAGGCAACAGCTGCATACTCCTTATATGCTAGGGGAATGGCTATCCTTATCATACACAGTGTGCCCTTCAGGTTACTGTCTGAACTGAACGATATTCAAGGGAGGTTCAATTTGGTTCAGACAACAATTCATGGGAGGCACATCACGTTAATGAACTTTTACAGCCAAAATACCAATGATGCTGCCTCTGTAGAGCAGATCTGGAACCACTATGCATCACGATCTCTGCATCACAAAATTTGGGGTGGGGATTTCAATTCAGTCCTGGAAGGTAAAATGGACTGATTGAACCCTGTTATTATATCACATCATAAAGTAGTGGCTGCTTTGACTGCTGCCATGGAAAAGGGGACCTGGTGGACATATAGCGCCCCGGACACCCGGGCGTCAAAGATGGGACCCACATCTCTACAGCACATGCCTCTTGGCTGGGGGGTCAGGGAAACATGCACATTGATGAAATGGATTGACCATTTGACTACACACTCTCAGATCATTCACCAGTTAAACACACCTTAACACTCCATGCCCTGGCCCAAAGGCCTTTCACCTGGCGCCAGTCCTTGACAGCCTTGCTGGCTTAGGTATTTAAAGAAGATGTGAGGTCTGAAATGTCACAGTTTCTCTGGACAAAAGAGGGACACGTGGAGTCTACTTGTACAATCTGGGAAGCCATTAAGGCGTGTCTAAGTGGAATATGCATTGCAAAACAACATAGTGTTTGAGAGTCTGGCAACACTCAGATAGAAGAAGTCAAATCTGATCTCAAGTCCCTAGAGGACCAATTGGCAGAGCAGCGTAACTCACATGATTTGGTTATACTGTCGGGGAAAACTAGACTAGTTGGTTGAACTCACTGACCAGGAATAAAAACATGCTTATACATATACCCGAGGTGAAGCTGAACCGCCCAGCAGGACATTGCCTTTATCTCTCTTATTTTTGCTGATCTGCACACTTTACCACTGCTAACCAGTGCTAAAATGCTTACGCTGTATCGTTAAAACATAGTTGGATTGGCTTATACACAATTGGTACATTTAATTAACCAGTAAGTCCCTAGTAGAGTGGTACCATGTGCACCCAGGGCCTGTAATTAATTGCTATAAGTGGTCCTGCAACACTAATTGTTCCTCCCATTTAAGTAGTCCCTCTAAAACATGTCTCAGCCCTGTAATTGAAGACTGTGTGGGCAGTATTCAGACTGCCATTTTAACTTGGCGAAAAAAGCTTTTTGCCAGGCCCAAGCCTTCCTTTTTTAGGACATATAATTCATCCCTTGGGTAGACCCTGAATAGCCCAGAGGTCAGGGTGCAATGTATATAAAAAGTGGGAGATGCATTTTTAAGTTTTACATTTCCTGGTAGTGAAAAACTCCTAAATTCATTTTTTCTACTGCAAGGCCTACCTCTCCCATAGAATAACATTGGAATTACCTTTTTACATTTGATAAGCTGTAGCTTCCAATTGGGAGCATATAGTCTGGTCAACATTGGTGAGCAAATAATTGTAATTAAAAGCCCTCTTTAATGGTAAAGTTGACATTTTCATCACAGGTCTGAAAATGCCCCTTTAAGAAAGATAGTATCAAAAACAATGGTCCAAGACTAACAATCAAGGCTGAATTCAATGCATACTTATAATCATTATTTATGCAACTTATTGAGCCTTCAAACTGATTGGCTCTTTTAGTCTCAATCAACTCAGTAGTTATCGAAAAAGATGCATCAACCTGACACGAAACAAATAATGATCAAAAGGAGTTTAATGAATCACTCCATCGTTTTATTAAAAATGTATTAATTTCTCATCATACATTTTCCTGTACAAAGGAGCGTGGTGCTTCTAAAAATGTGCAAAGAAGGAGTATGCATCGAGTGATAAAAACGGGTGTAAAGATTATAGAAATGGTGACACCATTTTTTTTTTTACAATGAAAAATGAAATAATTTGATAAAGCTGGTCATGTAGTCCCAGCTCTGTCGGCACCTGGCCACGCTTTGTTGTGGTAATACTTTAGATATTATTGATTTTCATTTATGAAGTTCAAGACATGAATTCCTAAGTGACATGTATCATGAAGTTGGATGAAGAGTGGTCCAGATGCAAATTGAAAAGGCGTCGACGTTTCGACCCGACTATGGGCTCAGGGGTGGGTGGGAGCCTCAGCCTGTGGGTCTACTTCTGGACGGTGGGGGCAGCCTTAGTACCGTGGGTGTGACAGGGTCACATACCTGGGGGTAAATTAATGTAATGGTCAGGAGGTGCACAATGGGAAACCTACAAAGAATGGTGAGGGATCCTAGCTGCTAAATGGCTTACCCTTGAATTTTCTGGGAAAGTCTGCTCCTCTTAGTGGTGCCTCTTGGGTAAAAGCTCTCACTGGAGCGGCGTCCTTATCTTCAAGTGCTAAGGGGGGAGTTCAGAATTAATGTTAAATTAGTTTCAAAATGTGTTTAAAAAGCCTACACCGAGACTCGTTTGGGCTGCCATGGTGTACAGAAGGCGGGACAAAGAGCACTTACCAGAGTGTTATGGGTAGCGCGTTCTTAGATTGTCTTCAATCGTCATTCCCAGAAGGGCATTAGTTGCCGCTGCTGTGGGGAAAACGGGGTGTCAGTAATCTATGTGAAGGTCCTTGTGTCTAAATACAGTAGGCCTGCCGGTAAACTGCTTACCTCAATGTCAGTGTTCTACCGGTGTCAAGCGATCACGCGGGAAGGAACTGGCAGAACGAGTGATGTGCGGTGAGGACGTTATAAATGAACGCGTGGGTCGTGATGCTAGGGGTGAAGAAAGATTCCCTACTGTATGATACGTCAGAGGAGGTTATGTAATTCTAGGGGCAGTGAGGAAAGAATGGATATCCTACGCCTACTTCCGATGGAGTGTCTATCAGTGGCAATAAATATGGAGAGCCTCTCCATCGAAAGACACAAAAGAGAAATACAGGCAAGCTATCAGGAGCTATAAAAAAGAGATAAAAGAAACACAGACCAAATTTTATGAGGAAAAAATAGCCACTGCAGCAAACTCTCCAAAAGAGATCTTTCGAATAGCGAAAACTCTGATTAATCCGATTAAAACATCCCCTATTAAAGAAGGAGCCCTGGAACGCTGTAACAATCTCGCAGCGTTCTTCAGAGAAAAAATAGAAATTATATATAATACCTTCCCCCCATCCAAATTGATGCAGACACTCAACATTACATCAACTTAATTGGAGTGCCTGTCCTAGACCATCTGGACCCCCTGACGCCAGAGCTACTCAACATTATCATTGGCAAAGTAGTCTCAGGATCGCCAACAGATGCTGCACCGCCCAATCAATTAAAAACAATAATTAATTCCGTCCAAACTACCATAATGGATATATTAAATCTCTCCCTCTCAACTGGTATAGTCCCTTCACTATGGAAGTGCGCAATGGTGAAAGCATTGATCAAAAAGCCTAGTTTGGATCCCTCCATTCTATCCAGCTATTAGCCAATCTCTCTCCTGCCTTGGCTTAGTAAATTAGTTGAGAAACATGTAAATAACATTCTCACTAATCATCTTGAATCAAACAACCTGTTGGATGATACCCAGACAGGATTTCGAGCTAACCATGGTACGGAGACTGCACTGTTGCTAGTAACGGAAGAGGCAAGGAAATTGGTAGACGAAGGAGGAAGGGCAGCTATCATCCTGTTGGACCTTAGTGCAGCGTTCGACACTGTTAAGCATTCCATCTTAATTAACCGTCTCAGAATGAGCGGGGTGTCGGGCGCTGCACTAAACTGGATCTCCTCCTTCCTCAGTGATCGCCATTTCCAAGTCTTTGAGGGAGATACAGTCTCATCAGTCCAGCGGTTGGAATGTGGAGTTCCTCAGGGCTCGGCATTAAGCCCAACATTATTTAATATTTACATGAAGCCGTTAGCAGCAGTGGTTCATCCCTTCGGCATTAAGATCGTCAGTTGCGCAGACGATACCCAATTGGTGGTATCTTTGGGCCAAGATATGGGCTCGTTTGAAAAGCTGACACCCTGCCTTGAGGCAGTAGCCGGATGAAAGGAGAACTCCTGCCTCCGTCTTAACGGAGAAAAAAACTGAAATCATGTTGCTGGGAAATGTCGCCCCTACCTCCATCACGCCCTTATGGCCCACATGTTTGGGACCAGCTCCACCACCCAAACCACATATAAAGAGTCTGGGAATGTGGCTTGATGAGAAATTGACCTTCAATCATCAAGCCACAATATTATCATCAACATGTTACACCCTGTTAAGGATGATGTGGAAAATTCGCCCTCTCCTCCCTTTTGCAGCACGAAAAATCATGATTCAGGCCTTAATTCTGTCCCGGTTAGATTATGGGAACTCACTATATCTGGGAACTCCTTTGTCCTCTGTTAACAAATTACAAGTGGTACAAAACAGTGCAGCTAGACTTCTCCTCCAAATTCCTAGGAGACAATCGGCCAAACAAGCTCTCCGCCAATTACATTGGCTTTCAATGAATGCCAGAATTCAATTCAAAACATTGTGCATAGCTCACAAAGCCATTTGGAAAACAGGCCTCAAAATTCTCCACCCTTTAATACCACTCTACCTTCCATCCAGGTCGCTTCGATCTAGTAACCATTTTCTAGCCTCCATCAAAAGGATAAAGAAAGTGAGATGGGGAGGCCGCTCCTTCTCACATTTAGCAGCCAAATCGTGGAACGCTCTTCTCCAATCTTTGAGAGAGATACGCAACCTCACTGCCTTCCGTAAACACCTGAAGACACATCTTTTCAACTAATGTCTTCATTGAATTGTCACTTCTGGTCATGAAGCGCTACGAGGCCTCCGGGTAGTATGCCGCTATACAAGCACTCTTTCAATTAAATTAAATTCAATTCAATTCAATCGAAGATAGGCATGTACATTACAAATTCTGATAATAATTAGGAACGCATTACGGGTTAGAGTGCAATCCTGGGGGTTGTACATTGCTGAAAAGTATGACATGGATATATATTACAGTTTCCAGTTGCAAAGATATTGGTATGTACATTACAATATATGGTAACAATTGGGAACGTATTTCGGGTGAGAGTGCAATCCTGACGGTTCTACATTACTGAAAAGGAAGGGATAGATAGTTTTAACCATGGTATGCAAAAACAATGTGCTAGCTGTCCGGTTGCGTGTGCAATACATATCGCTGGATATCTGGTTGTACATGATAAACGGGGTAGGCAGTCAGAGAGAAAAACCTGTTTTGCTTGGAACAACATAAGGAAACTCAATATCAGAGACAGGGTTGGTGTTCGATCATACTCAGACTGCTTGCTCCCAACGTACAGGGTGGAGAAGGTACTAATGTGGTCAACCGTGTGTCTAAGCTATGGGTCATAGGCTGTGGCCACCTGCCGTGTCAGGGACAGCATGGTGTTACCCATTGTTAAGTACTGCTACCTGCTTGCTAATTTATTCGTATTCATTCAAACCTCGTCTGATGGTGTCAAAAAGGTGTATAAATCTACACTCTCATGGTGTTCAAGATGTTATTAAAATCGCCACCCCTGGGGTTGGGTTTGACCTTTTCCAAAACCCTCCATTTTAGGTTGTCCGGTGCGTGCCCGGACTTGGTGAAGTGGTCGACTAGCAGGGCAGTTACATATGCAGAATCTTAAAAACAAAACAAAATGGTTTTAAGTAGATTTCTAAAATGAAGGTGGGGTGAACATTCTCTTAAATATAGGGGGAGGTCATTCCAGTATTGTGGCCCAAGATATGAGAGAGTTTATCCTCCTAATCTTGCTTTTCTGATTTGGGGGTTCTTCAGCAAGTGTTTAGTACTAGAACGTAAGGATCTTGACTCGGGATGATAGAAAGTGAACTTTTCTGACAATTAACTGGGGCCAAGATTAAACACTGCCTTGTGGATAGTGCAACAGACTTTACATTTTATCGGTTGGCAAATGGGTAACCAGTAAAGTTTTAAAAGAATAGGGCGGGAAGATGATCTGGGAGGCATGTTCAGGACCAGTCCTGCCACTGTATTCTGAACCACTTGAAGTTTACTAATCGAGGTTTCATTGGCAGAGATCAATAGAACAGGCGACTCAATATGAGTGCCTGAGTCAAAGTCCTTCGAACAGAGTCTGGGAGCAAAGGAAAGACTCACCGAAGTAGGCCTGAAGTATGGAATCAAGTGCCAACTGTCTGGCCAGTATGTTCCTCAAAGGTAAGGGCATGGTCTAAACGAACTCCTAAGTTCTTAACAGAGGTTTTAGGAATGGGAGGCTTCCCAAGAATAATGGGCCACCAATTAGGCGACCATAATATGGGAGCCTCTCCGAAAAGTAAAATCTCAGTTTTCCCAACATTACATTGGAGGAAGTTATTCCTCATTCATTGTGAGATAGCACTCATGCCCAAAGAAAAGGTCTCCTGGACAGTGGGAGTGAGTTCATCGAAAGGAAAGAGTAGCTGCGTATCGTCGGCATATGATATTGAAATAAACCCATATTTTCATAGAACATTGGCCAAGGGAGCCACATAGCTATTGAATAAAATAGGACTCAAACAAGAGCCCTGTGGGACTCCCTTGGACAGTTCCAAGGGCACCAAACGATATGGGTCTATGTTAACCGTCTTAGATCGACCAGATAGAAAGCTTGACATCCACTGAAAGGCAGAGCCTCTTGGATGTATAAACGTTTCCACCTGATCACATCTCCTGGGGCATAATGGTGAGCTTAATGTACCTATTTTAACTAATGCCATACTGGTATAATATGCTGTATGTAGAATCTTTAGCTGTACTAATTTAAATCATGAATGTATCGCTACCTCCCAAGGGGATGCCAATGCCTCTTGCCACTCTTCATCACTCATGTCCCCTACATCCTCAATCCATTTTGAACGCAGTTTCTCCAACTCTCCGGGTGAGTTATTCAATATCTTCCTATATGTCACATATGTCGCCCTAGTCATCCAAGAGCCTATCCTCTAAAGGTGATAATGCCAGGAGTTCAGTACCTTTAGGGATTGCTTTTTGTAATACGCTGCAAACCTGAAGGTATCAAAACGTGTCCCCTTCATCTAGCTCATGATCTCCCTGGAGGTTACTGAAGGGGACACTCTTCCCTCTTGCCCACAAATCTCCAACCTTAGAAAGCCCAATCAATTCCCGTTTATCGAACCCCGGGAACCCTGCTAGTAGCTCCAGATGCACCGTCTCATTAGTGGACCTGCCTTTGTTATTGTGTTTTTCCTCCCCAGTGCGGCCGAGGCCTTGTGCCATAGAGTGACAATAGTTGAGGTTGGTATATTTCTTGGTTTTGTCAAAAAACAAGGGGACCCACTAAATGGCTCGGGACCATGGGTATCAATTATTTTCAGATAACAAAAAGGTCCTAAGCCTAGAACAATATTTCAACGCAATGTCATATAGACCACAATCGGACACTATATGTACTTTTCTTATACCCAGCCTGGCAAAGAATTTATTTGGAACAATTATTCAAAATATAAGTTACAATCAGACAACAAACATTTGGCGTTTGAAGTAGGGCACAAGCCTGTGCCGTACTAAGAGATAGAAGAAGGTTGTGAGAGAGGGTGCAAACGAGAGGACAGTTTACATCAGGCAAAGAGAAAGTTTGAGCAAAGCCGGATACTGCTTAAAATTCAAATCGGCAGTATTCCCCAGAGTAGTACATACATATACAAATATTCATAAATCAACTGTATGTCTACTGAGAAAAGTCGACGGCGTTTCGATCCCGCGCTCAAAATAATGGGATCATCATCAGGACTTAGTGTTTGCCTGGTATAACAAGAAAAATTGCCCTCGGAGCTGGAATGAGCCGAGTTGCGCGTAATTTGGCTCCGGGGGGTCAGGTGATTGGAGGCTGGATCCTGGTAGCTGGATCCTGGTAGCAAAATCCGAAATTAGATAATGGCGCGATGGTTTGAGGTTGGAGGCAAGCCCCGTGTGGGTGCCCCGTCTAGTAGATTTAGTTCAGCGTTCGATATAATATTCGATCCGCGTTTTGAGGGAAGCCTGTCCGTTGATGCAGTAGGTGTAATACGCGATCCGCTAAAGAAGGATAGTCGGACAGTTGGCCGGTGCACAGGTTCCTCGTACGTAACGCTGCTTCCTCTATCCTCTTCCTCAGGAAGCAGCGTTACCTACGAGGAACCTGTGCACCGGCCAACTGTCCGACTATACTTCTTTAGCGGATCGCGTATTACACCGACCGCATCAAGGGACAGGCTTCCCTCAAAACGCGGATCGAATATTATATTGAACGCTGAACTAAATCTACTAGACGGGGCACCCACACGGGGCTTGCCTCGAACCTCAAACCATCGCGCCATTATCTAATTTCGGATTTTGCTACCAGGATCCAGCTACCGGGATCCAGCCTCCAATCACCTGACCCCCCGGAGCCAAATTACGCGCAATTCGGATCATTCCAGCGCCGAGGGCAATTTTTCTTGTTATACCAGGCAACAACTAAGTCCTGATGATGATCCCATTATTTTGAGCGCGGGATCGAAACGCCGTCGACTTTGCTCAGTAGACATACAGTTGATTTATGAATATTTGTATATGTATGTACTACTCTGGGGAATACTGCCGATTTGAATTTTAAGCAGTATCCGGCTTTGCTCAAACTTTCTCTTTGCCTGACGTAAACTGGCCTCTCCTCTGCACCCTCTCTCACAACCTTCTTATATCTCTTAGTACGGCACAGGCTTGTGCCCTACTTCAATCGCCAAATGTTTGTTGTCTGATTGTAACTTATATTTTGAATAATTGTTCCAAATAAATGCTTTGCCCGGCTGGGTATAAGAAAAGTAACCCTGGGCGAAGAACTACGCTCCGTTCGCGGAGTTTGCGGAGTTTCGGCAACTCCGCGCTCCGCGGAGAACGCGTAGTTGTCGAATACTCCGCAATCTGCTGCGTAGCGTAGTTCTTGCACGCTCAATAACATGTACGCGTGCGCGATAACGTCATTTGGATGCGCGATAACGTCATTAGGACGCGCGAGGATGCGGTGTGAGAAGTTGGCCTGGTACATGATGTTCACTTAGTTAAAAGTGACCACCTTGTACCATGCCAAACAACTCTTATGGTGTGGTTGTAAGTCAACCTTAGGACCAGCTGCCCTAGAGGTAGCGTAGGCTAAACAGTCTTTAGGCTAAACTCGTTTAGGCGTGTTAAGCAAGCTGTTTTACCACATGTAACCCCCCTTTATACCAATGAAAGGACACCACACAGATATATATTGAAAATATATATGTATTTATTACTCAAAGTAACCCCTAGACTCTTTATGAGCACAGGAGCACAAATCGTCAAACAAGAAAGTATCACAATATAAAAAAGTTGCACTTTATATGGACAGGCCCTGGTGGCCGCTCAAACCATATACTAAAATAGTGGTATAAGAACCACGAGTGTGAAAAGGAAAAGGCCTAGGGCCTCTAGAATCGCTGGGCCTACAAGGAGCTAACTTCAGTTAGTGACCAGGAGGTCCACGGGTGCAGTGTGTGAAGTTACACGCGGGCGCCCATAGGTTTACAATGGGTGCGTAAAAGTTATTGGTAATGCACCTAAAGTGCATTGGTATGTACCTAGGGTACATGGAGTCCATTTTAAAGAGAGAGCAATCAGCCTGGGCCCTGATTAGCAGGATCCCAGGCCAACTAAGTCATAAACCAGCTAAAACACTAGGCAAAAAGTTGGGGGCAACCATAGTCGGATATCCACCTTCCTACAGGCGGGACAACCCTCATGGGTAACTTCGCGCGCTACACATCCCGAGCATGCAGGCAGCGCCCCGAACACGAACACCGCGCTCCCGAAGACGAAAAACGGCTCGCGAACGGGTCGAGCAAGCTACTATGCATGCTCGCGGAGCTACGCGTAGTTCGCGGAGTGCAAGTGCAACTTCGCGTAGCTCCGCGGAGTGCGGCTACGCGAACTACGCCCAGGCTTAAAGAAAAGTACATATAGTGTCCGATTGTGGTCTATATGACATTGCGTTGGTATATTTCTTGGAGCATTCTTCCTTCCTCCCTCCATAAATTGCACTTAAATAATTTCCAGGGGTCATGTTATAACTGTCCATCCTGTAGGGTAGTTCTGTTTGGGGCCAGTGTACCCAATGATTTGTCACAAACAATTGAGATGCCCAGTGATAATATTGGATAGCTGGGAGGGGTTTACCCCATCGTACCAGCTTTTCATGAGTTTAGTGGTATACGAGGGATACCATTTTTCCAGAGAAGTGTGCGAATCTCTGATTCTATTGCTTGAAAATACCTTGTTGGTACCAGGTATGGAGTATTCTGCAGGATAAAAACAAACCAGGGGAGGGCCATCATTTTGTACAGGGTGGCGTTGCCAAGAAGTGTGAGGGGCAAGGTCTTCCAGTGTTGCACATCATCTTGTAGTCGACATAGTGGGGGATCCAGGTTTTTAGTATAGAATGTATGTGGCTCTTGCAGCAACATAGATTTCCAAGTATCCAAACCCATCGGTGACTATTTTAACAGCACAGACCTTGGGAAGGTTAACGTCCGTCCCACAGAGAACATATATGAGCGACTTGTCCCAATTTATAGTACACCCGAGTATTTTTGAGAAAGGGTAAATATGCGTAGCACTCTGTGTTTTGAGGAATTTGGTTTGGCTAAATAAAGCAAAATGTCATCAGCATATAGGGAAATGTTATCTTCCTATTCCTCCACCCATTTAAGTCCCTTAATGAGTAGATCACCCCTAATCCCAACTGCCGAAGGTTCTAACACCAATGCAAAAATTAGTAGAGAGAGCGGGCAGCCTTGTTACGTGCCTCTCTATAATTTAAAGACCGATGATCTTCCTCCATTCACTGTAACTTGTGCCGAGGGCTCTGTATATATGATTAAAAAAATCCCCAAATCCAAATCGTTTAAGGGCCTCGATCATAAAGGGCCATTCGATCATATCAAATGCCATTTTGGCATCGAGTGATATTATCACTGCCTCTTCTCTAAGAGTTTCTGCCCCACCCAGAACTCCATTGAGGGGCCGCAAGTTAAGTGCAGTACTTCTACCTGGCATGAAGGCGGATTGATAAGGGTGGACCAATTTGTGCAATAGTGGAGTTAAACGAGTGGCCAAAATGTTGGCCTGAATTTTAACCTCCAGATTTAACAAGGATATGTGTTGATTAGAGCCACATTCAAATGACCAACTTTTAGCGGACCTGTCCTTCTTTTTTAAAAACCCTCAAAACTCTCCTACTCTTACCCCAAAATCGAACCCACATCAAGAAGCCCCTTCAATATCGAGTATTTGGCCTCAATTACGCCAAACCTTTCATTTGACAGTTACCGCTTTAAATTACCACTATGATAAATTAGACACGCAGGTCCACCTACTGAACACTTTAGCATTATTCACAGCAGGGATCGACAACAAACTGGATAAATTGAACAACCTAATCATAGGAGCACAATCATCTTCAAAACTAGTACAGTCGGTTTGTTGCTGCTCACCCATCATTGACTCACTCTCTTCGCTACCAGCTTTCCTATCCACTGTAATGAATGAAGTCAAGCTGTTGAAGGAAGGCAGTCCACCCAAAACCCCTTGCCAGCAACCCCAAAAACCCTCAAATCCGATCTCAGAATCAGTTATCCCCCGACATCTTTTGCAATTGTGACTCAGGCGAGTGGGGAACAAGACTCCCGATTAAGTCAGAGCAACAACCAAATAAAACTCCATCAACCCCAATCGCTCCTAACATCATCAGCGCCGGTCATAGCTTCGGCCCCAAACACTTGGTCAGCAAGTGGGCAAACACACCTTATCAGCCCCAACGTGGCAGGGCTGTCTGTCAGCCTAGCCGCTCCCGCACTCTTCAATCTCGAAACACTGCCTGCCCCCAAGCCATCTTGCAGCAAGAGAGAGCGCAAACGTCAGCGCAAACAAAGAAACAAACTAAGAGCAAATCAAACATCCGTTCCTCCGAAGTTATTTCCTCTCTTCTTAACGGCATCTAATAAAAAAGTCTTAAGCGTTCCACAACCACCACCAACCTCAATAAACGCCTGTCATAGCCAATTAAAGGGGGACTCATCCCCAAGTACCGGTCAAAAGCCCTCTGGTTGTGGTCACGACCCAAAAATGACATCCGCTCAAACCATGGCATCTGAGCTACAGCCTGTCATAGAAAAACTAAGGCCCATACCTAACGAGCCAACCACACAGAGAACTACAGTCATGACAACACAACTTCAACCTGCCCTCCTACCAACTCCACCTCGGCTGGAAAAATTAAACACTGGAATAATCCCTTCAAAAACAATTTACAATCATAAATTAACTTCACTAACAAACAGTCAGACATTGAGTCAAGGCCCTCGACATCAACCCCAACCTCAATGGGGACCAGGTGCTGGTCCCCCAGCCGACAAAACCACCCAGCCCAATCCAAGCTCAAGTAACATGGGGACTAACAGTGATTCAAAATACACTAATATCCTCCTAGCTCCGGAATATAAATCAAAAGGGCAGCATGACACCCTTAACAGGTCAAATATATTAAAACTAGTGAATGGCATCCCGGTTTCGAGGCATAAACATCGGATGACATAGAGTCCATTGAATTCCTTCCTCCAAGAGGCACACAACCATCCGAGGTAACCTTGGTGTCATTTAGGTGGCTTCCAGGGCAGGAGTATTTTTGGTTCATAAGTTTATCTTCCGGGACTGGGGCATCAGAACCTACCCCTATTCTATCCCAGGTTACCCCACAGTGTTATCAAACCAGTCAGGAACTAGGACAAAAGCTGAAAGCCTTACATCTGTACTTAAAACCAGGCCGTACTCAATTTTAAAAAATGCGTTAGGAATAACAGAACCAAACACAACTTCCCCAACTGGTGAACTTAATTCTGATAAAACCCAAGGATGGGGATGGCTCCCGGCTGCCCTGTCTAGTAGAAAAACAGACTGACCACAGGAAGTTCCCCCGGTGGACCAAAATTGTAAAGCACTGGTACAAGCAAGACCCCAATCATCCCCACCTGCAATCGTTACAAACCCCCAGGCAGATTCCACTTTTACACTGTGTTCATGGAACATCAGTGGTCTCCAGCAGAAAATAACCAACTCGGAGACACACACCTCCATATGCGGGCATGCTGTAACAGCCCTGCAAGAAACGTGGGCTATTCAAAGCTGTCCCGTCACTGGTTTTATCGAACTATAGAAACCGGGAAACAGAGACTGCCGCTATAGCCACCCAAAAGGGGGCCTGTCAGTCTATGTTTCAAACAACTTAAAGAGTCCGATTGTGACACTAAACTTTGATGAAGATTGGCTACTTAGTGTAAAAAACAATTCATGGTGCCAAAAACGTTCACTCCTATTTCTTAATGTTTACATCAATCCAAGCACGTGCACAAAAAAGGGACATTTGGCACGTCTATCAAAAATCATGAGTGACCTGGCCGCGGACCAACCCGATTCGGACTGCATCGTCTCAGGGGACTTTAACACCAACCTCTTCCATGGTAAACCTGCAGAACATGAAGGGCTTTTTCCATTCATATTATCTGAGGCAGAAGCACAATCCAAACCCCCAAATCAAGTCCATTGCGGCCTGGGAGAACTCTGCGTGCTGCAATTCTACAGTGCTGGATATCTAGTAATGAACGGAAGATCAACCGATGATACTCCCCCAAAATGGTCCTGGACAAACGGCCATATGCAATCCTACCTGGACTACACCATCTGCAATTCAGCCCTGCTCCAACATCTGGTCAGTTTTAGCATCCAACCGCGATTGGAAAGTGATCACCGCCCCCAGGTCATTACCCTTAACATAAAGCCAGAGTACCATAAATCTGCTCTAACTACATGCACAGGAATCTACACTGAAAATCTGAAGCGCCTTAGATGGAGTGAAGACATTAGCCCCAACATCATGAAGGCAAGTCTGGCTCTCATTACAGGTGGAACAGACCAGGTGGCCTCCCCGACTGTTGCATGGACGACGCTTTGCTCACAACTGGTAACCCTTTTTCCAGCTAAACAGCAACTGCACAAGGCTACTTCCATCCGCCAGTTTTCACTTTCAAACCATTCAAGGGTGCTGAAGAAAACCAGAAACAACGCCTTGCGGGCGCTTACAAAATCTCCAGGAAACAACGAGCTCCTGTACGTGTACCAATCAGCACAAAAATCATTCAGAATGGCCGCACAAAAAGACAAACAAATACATCAAAATCAATTTTGGGCCAAATTACTATGGGAGAGTAAAAGCCGCAACGCAAGAAAATTCTGGGCTTTAATCAACCGCTCTAAATCGCGTCCATCAAGCATCGGGTCGGCAAACATACAAGAATCCGATTGGGCCACCTTCCTGACTGACCATTTTAGGTCTCCAGAGAGCATAGCGCCTATAATAATCTGCACCCCCAAAGAGACAGAAACCACCCCAAGTAATAGCGCGTGCAGGTCTACAGGCTGTGCAGACTCCTGCAGTGCAGATATCCAGATCACCCAAGAAATGGTTACCAAGGCTGTGATAAAAGCAAGATCAGATGGAGCTCCGGGCCCAAACGGCTTACCTCAGAGTCTGTTCAAATCAAATGTAACTCTCTGGTCGGGGCACTTAACCAACCTTTTCAATTTTGCACTAAGAACATCAACAGTTCCGGACTCCTGGCGCGGTGCAATAATCCACCCAATCCACAAATCAGGCTCCTGCGCCTCTCCAAGCAATTACAGACTAATTGCCCTCCTAGACATCGAGGCCAAGCATTATGCAGGAATTCTTTTGAAGGAGCTGATGTCATGGGCAGAGCTGCGCGAACTGATCCCAATGAATCAAACTGGTTTTATTACCAACTCCGGGACTATGACCAATTTACTGACATTGTCCATAATCATCGAGAAAGCGCTTTCAACATCTAGGGCTGTGCACTGTTGTTTTGTTGACTTTAAAGCTGCGTTTGATCGGGTTCCAAGGGCAGCACTATGGGGAAAACCCCCCCCAAAAAGGGGATCCCTGAAAAACTCCTATCCAACTGTATTCACGTACATGGGTTCAGGTGAAGCTGGGGTCTGGCACGCATCTCTCGCGGAAAATCATGACAACCAGAGGTGTCAAACAGGGATGCGTGCTGGCCCCCCTTCTCTTTAACCTGTTTATAGCTGACTTGTCGATCAAACTGGATGAAACAAACAGTCACCCCCCTAAGGTAGGAGGTTTAGCAATAAGTAATCTTCTTTGTGCCGACGATCTGGTTCTTTTCAGCCTCACACAGGTCGGGCTGCAAAGGCTTTTGGACAAGCTACACAGCTATACCACTAAGAACCAACTAGAGGTACATTTAAAGAAAACCCAAGTGGTAACCTTTGGAAGGAAACGCAACATCGGTGGTGGATGGTCATATAACAATACAAGCTTAGCAACAGGAAGTGCATACAAATACTTAGGGGTCCATTTTGACTCTAGGGGTAATTTCACCAAACAGCGCAACGAGATCGCAGTAAAAGCCACGACCCTACAGGTGACTCTATCTAAGCTCTTAATAAAGCTGTCTGGTCCAACTTTATCATTCTTATTGGAAGTCTTGAGAGCAAAAATTAGGCCTACCTTGGCGTATGGCATCGAGATATTCAGGGGTAAACTAAATACCACCTTAAATCAACTTGTGACCAAAATCTATAAAAAAGTCCTCCATTTGCCTAAATCTGCCTCCGCTGCCCAGATCAGGCTACAATTGGGCTTACTAAACTATGAGGCCTCCAACATCGGCACATACTTAAATTTCTGTCATAAACTCAGAAAAGCAGATATAGGCACTTTAGAGTCTTTAGTTTGGTTAGAGATCAGCCAGAAAAACCCAGGGGGCTCGTACGGCCGCCTTCTTTCAGGTTCTATTCGCGAAATGTCGGCAGGTGACCTATGGGCCCTCAACCCTAGCACGACAGCAGTTAGAACCTGTATTAAAAAAGGCGTCAGAATGAGCTTCCTTATTATCGATAAAGCTAATTTTTCCAAACGCAGTCATGCATGGTCAGTTATGAACTCCTATGAGCGGATATCCCCTGATACCTATCTCTCTTGTACTTATTCACTGTATTTAAAACACAGTTTTTTGGCCATTAGAATGGGGGACTGGCGATTCTTAAAAGATTTGCCCCCTTGGCCGCGTACCACGGAAGACTTAACGTGCAGAGGGTGCGGTAAGACAGCTGAAACATTGGAGCATGTGGTCTGCTTATGCCCCGCCCTCATGTCCCAACGCAGACGTAAACTTAAAGTAGAGTGGAATAGGCTGGGTGTTCGGACCTGCAGACAGGCAATTATTACATCTTTGAGCCCAGAAAACATAGTTTTAAACATAGCCTTCACAATCTACATACGGCTAACGCCGGAAGGACCAGCAAACCCCTCCCTACCCTATCTAACTGTCTAATTTAAAACGTATTTTGCTTTTAAGTTTTAAAATTGTTTATAACCGGTGGCATTTTATCATAATTGTTGTTACTGACTAGTGTTCTATTTTAATTCGACTGCATTTTACCATAACTAGTAGTAATTTCTTGAATATGGACTGTTTTTTACAAGTTGAATGTCGTTAACTGTCAGCACATCAAACCCCTTTTGTCCTAATGTTATGCTTTTTTGTCGCTTGGCATACAATGTTTTAATCTTTAATAGGCAACAGAAATTGAACAACACGATTCGGACGACTCTCATTGATCAATTGTTGTTAAAATGTGCTCAAGTCAAGTCAAGCAAGCTTTATTAGACGATTGTCATAAAAGCATATTCCATATATAAAAAGTACAGGTATAAATTTTGATAGAAAAAAGACCAATTTAAAATCTGATTATAAAAATTCATGAAATAAATAAATAAAATCATTCCATTAGCAGTACAAATGTGCATAATATTACTACACAATTATTAACAAGGGTACTTTGCCTACGAGGTTAGATAATATGTTAAGCTTTCATGAGTCGGGCTCTAATCGACCATGCCCATCCTAGAAATTTCGCCACCGCTATGTACACAAACATATTAGGACTGGTGCAAATGATTCTAACTGCAATCATTCCTCTCCTTGTTCCCAGTAACATACACATCGGTCGTAACCACTTTCGTCTCGGCGCCGCATACATTGGGCACTCAAACAGAAGACAGCCAATGGTTTCAGGAACATCTGAGCAGGCCCGACAAGCCACCTTGCCCCCACTAGTCCATCTGTTAGAGAATGCCCTTACTGGAAAGGCTTCCCACTCTTAGCTGGAAGTAGAGCTTGCGGTCAAGGGGCTTTGTAATGGCATCCCAGAAATCCTCAAGTTTTGGACAATCTTTGATTTCTAGAAATAGACCTACAAGAGAGTGTGAAGGGGTGGTACTAAAGATCCTTGTGGCCACAAAGTTCCAGTACAAGGTCTTGAGTACCTTCTTCGCAGGGAACCTGGCATGCAATGGATCTTCCCACAGTTCACCTAGGCCTAAATCAATCAAAAGATTCCGGATATGTCCCAACCATTTGACTTTCCGGGAACCGTCTCTTTTAATCACATCCAACAGCCCCCTGGTGTATGTTTCCAGATCCGGTGTAGTCCAAATCCGCCGCCAATATAAAATTGGGCGCAGAAATGCAATTAGAGCTATTGGTGTTATGCCCAGGTCATAAAATAGGGGATTCAGTGGGGTGCTTTGGGGTAACCTTGTTAGTTTTCTAGAAAATGTATTTTCTGAGACAATCATCCCCTTTAGTTCATCATTACCCCACATTTCCACACCATACAGAGTAGAACTAACTACCTTGCCATTATAAACCGATAACACCGGAGTTATTGGTCTGGTCAAGGACCTGGAATGCTCTATGCTCAATGCTCCTGAGAGCTGGCGATGCTTCAGGGTGGCCAGATCAATCTGCTGTCTCCAGGTCAAGCCCTGTTGGTTGCAGACGCCCAAATAGCTAAATGCCTGTACCCTCTCAAGTGGACCACTACTCATATGTACAGTACCCCTATTAGCATTAGGCACATTAAAAGACATGTACTTAGATTTAAGGATGTTAACTTCCAAACCACGAGCAACACAGAAGTCCTCGAAGATTGTCAAAGCCTTCTGTAATCCGCTCGGGCTCTTTGAAACTATGAGACAATCGTCAGCAAACATTAATATGGGGATTTTACCTCCAGCAAGAATAGGAGCATCAACATTAGACCCAATTAAAATTTTTGCAGCATCATTTATATATAAAGAAAATAACGTTGGAGCCAGGACGCAACCTTGGCGAACACCTGTTTCGACCGGGAACTGAGATGTAACATTGCCAGGACTACCCCACCTAATCTGAGCAAAGTTCTCCTGGTGGAGCTTTCTTATTAAAGACAAGAGTTCCCCTGGCATACCCATGTCATCAAGCACTTTCCACAACATTTGGCGAGGGACCAAGTCAAATGCTGCCCTAATATCTATAAAGGCAGCATAAAGGCTGCCATTACCAATTAGCACAGCCTTCCAGTATAACATGGTAAAATGCATAACCTGATCGATCGTGCTAACGGAAGTTCTAAAGCCAGCCTGTAAGTGAGACAAGATGGTGTGATCCCTTTCCCAAACCTGAACCTTATTTAAAATAAGCCTACCAATGATCTTCTGGGTAGTATCGATCAAGCTAATTGGTCGATAATTTCCAGGCTGGGATTTGTCCCCCTTCTTATATACTGGAATTATTTTGGCCCCTTTCCATGAGTGGGGGATCAGTGCTCCCCTAGCAACCGCATTTGCCAATAATAGTATGTTTGGGCCTCAAGAATCTCTATCTTGTAGGAATAGATCAGCTGGGATGCCGTCAATTCCAGGCGGTCTAACAGGAACAACGTTATCCAATGCCAGCTGAACTTCCCCCAAGGTGAAAGGATCCTCCAGAAAAGGGGTAAAAGGCGCCTCTATGAGAGACTCTTGGCCTGCTGCCAACGCAAACTGGGGTTAGAAGTGAGATACCCATTTGTCCTGCGGGACCCAGTTATGTGGTTTCTCAGAATTGCTATCCACATTCCCCTTGTAGACACTCCAAAACTTTCGGGGATCTTTATGACATCCTGCTTCTTGTAGGTCTGCCCACCTCTGCTCATCCCACAAACGCTTGGATTTAAAGACAGCAGATTTGTACGCTGCCCTAGCTATACGCACATTTTCACTCGGGCCATTTTTAAGGGCTCTACCTAACTCCAAGCGAGCCTGCCTACAGTCTACTGAATACCAGCGTGGAGGGTGGGAGTAACATGGTCCACTTTGTAGGGAAGGCTTGACAAACAGCGTTCGCAGGTCCTTAACAAAGCCTCATGTATCCTGGTTCCACTTTCAATTCCAATAGTTGGGCACTCCTCATTCACTGCACCTTTCAGATCACTTGTTGCCTGAGTAAGCTTGTCAGCTATAAAATCTACATTCTCCTGAATGACTACGACTTTAGACAAGCGGACGTGACGCATATCATTAGTAATGACAATGTCCGCTGGAGAGGTGGTGTCAATCGCCCTTTCCATAGCAACTGGTGATTCCCAATATGATATTTTTGCCGATAAGGGATTGTGATCGCTCTCTACTCTATCTATAATTTGCATGTCCTGTAGATACCTCCACAGGCTCAAACTAACAAGAATATAATCTATTCTACTCTGCCGGGGGCCGTTCTTAAATGTATTAGCCCCACTTTTATCACCTGGTGTTCTACCATTGGCTGATCTAACTCCTTTATTTAGACAGAGAGAGTTAAGCTGAATTGCAATTTGCGTCCATCTTTTGATGGGGACTAAATCCAATTTAGGAACCCCCCACACCCTATCTTCTTCATCCGAAAGGTTTCAGTTGTCATTCAGGAGAGGCTCAAAAGTTACATTAAAATCTCCTCCTATAAAAATATTAGTATGGAGAAGGTTGCTCTCTAAGTGTTCTTCCAGAAGTGTTAAAATTTCCGAGTTCTTTCCCCAGGTACTTCTGGCATATACATTGTATATATAAATAGGGTCTCGCTTCACAAACTCCAACTTGAGGGCCTGAAGATCCCTGTGGTTGGTGGGTATAATTTTAACCGTTACAGCAAGATCTTGTTTGATCCAGATCGTCAGGCCACCTGACAGTCGACCTTTCCCTTTCTTTTCCGCTGGGGTTCCATAGTTAAATACCCCAGGAAATACAACTGCTCCAAAGCCCAGGTTTCCTGTAATAAGCATATATCATGCCGGCTGATAAAAGAAATCCACTCCGGGGAATCCATTTTCGTTTTCAGTCCAGCAATGTTCCAAGAAGGAACTGATCCAGTGGATACAGGAGAATTTATAGATTTAGAAGTTTCCTGGGTGATGTCTAATACTTTGTTCTGTGCAATTAACAACCCTGGGAGCGGATGTTCTATAAAAGTGGAAGTGGGGTCTGTTAGAATTAATGCATGATCTGGGACCTCATCACTACTTGTCTCCATGGGTGGTACTTCTCCATTCTGGGTATGGAGTCAATCGTTGCTGTCCAGTCCCGAACAGGCCATATTTATACTTCTCTCAGTGATTTCTCTAGTCAGTATCCTTCTCTGATAGGGCTGTAATCTCATTTGTATCCAGGAGTTATCTGGGGAGCAAGTTCTATATTCCAAGGCCAGCAAACCCTCCGCTATCTTCAGGTTTTTTAAAACGACCTCAATGCAATCATAAGTATCGCCTGGTGATGTAATTCTTGTAGTTTTTACAATATCCTCCCTGATGACAGACCTACAGCCCCTAATATGCCTAATCCAATGGATTGTCTTGTTCGTTAGGGAATCCGGGGTCTCATAGTCTCGTCCCATAGATATTTTTGGAACATTCACCATATACACAACCTGTGTGCGGTTTTGATGATCATTTTTTTTTATTTTTTTTAATTAAAAATCCTCATACTGCAATAGTGTGTTACTGGAGTTATCAGGGACCCGCTTCTCTGATTTCTGTTCCTATACGACCCTTGGGTAATATGGCTTGGCTTCGTGGTTTTCAGAGTGGAGTCCCCTTATCTCCTAAACACTTTCAAGATCGAACTGGGGGAGCTGACCACCCTGGCCTCTCGCACAAGCATGATGTTGTGTATCTTGTTTTTCTTTTTCCATTGCATAATCATTGGAAATGTGCAAGCTTAACATGTAATGTTCCAAGTGACCTATTAATTTACATATTGTGAACCTTCCCAGAGCTCCCAAAAATTGTATTTCCTACTAGGTCTGCCTTTTCTATCCCATTTATTTATCTTGTTTATAGAGGCCACCCATTCCAAGTGTGTTGGGTCAACCGGTTTTATCCATTTAATGCATATTTCCCTGCGAGCTAATACTATCAGTATAAACAAAAGATTCTGTTCCTTAAGTGTTAAAGAATTCACCCCATCTTGACTATTAATCCCAAAAATAACAAGATCCATACTTACAGATATTGGCCTCTTCAATACAGTTTCTGTGATTTTACTCACTTCCTGCCAGAAGCCATCGATCTGTGGCCACTGCCAGAACATGTGTACATCATTCGCACCTGCTAGTCCACATTTGGGACATGCTTTCATATTTGGACCACTGAATTTGGATAACCTCTTTGGTGTCCAATAGGCTCTGTGAATAGTAAAGAGGTGATTTCTCCTTAAAGCAGCAGATTTCACAATTGCCCAGCATTTACCCATAGATACTTGCCACATGTTTTGAAGATCCAGCGACGGCAGTTCTTTCCCCCAGGTCGCCTCTGGAATTAGGAAGTTCTCCTCCCCTGCTGTAATAAGAGTCCAATACCATGATGCTATTTTTTTTTCTTTTGGGAATTCTTTATCATTTTTGTTTCAATTGTCTTGTTTCCAGTGTTTTTCTCTTTGATTGTTTTTACCCAGCTAGTGAGTTGGTAAAACTTAAATTTTGAAAGAGATGCATTTGTTTTCTTTGATAAGGTTTCCCAGTCAATTATCTTGTTATCCACCATAAGTTGGCCCAAAACTTGGATGCCTGCTGTTTTCAGAGGTTTAGCCAAATTATCCTTGAGGCAATCTGGGGTTCCCCGGAGAGTCCCAACGGTTTGATGATCATTACGGTGAAGATTGAATGGTTTAAGAGAACTCAATCTTGGTTCTTGCTGGCAACTTTCCTTTATATTCTCGTCCATTCTGTCTGTAACCACTGGTATTATGTTTGGTTTTAAGGGCATTCTTTCGGGCGGATTTATCAAACTTTTCCCCTTTATATTCGAATTACCTAAGGGTTGCATAATCCCCCTTTCTTTCCTTACCAACGGACTGCGTATGGGTGGAATGACAGTCAAGGGGGCAGATGGAACGTGCACTTTCCCTCCATCCGTACTTTTGTTCATTGGGCCTGTCGGGCAAGCTTTTGCAAGATTAAGTGAACCTTGCCCAGAATGATTTTTTGGGGTATTAACTGTGACAGTCAAGAGATCAACTTTGACTTGCAATGTCTCCACCAAACCGTAGAGTTGTTTAATAATTACCCACAGGGGATTCTTTGTTAACTCGGGGGACATATGTACATCGATGGTTCCAGACACAGATATGGAATTTTAAATAGGGGGAGGAATCAACGAGACTCCTGTTGCATCCTGGATTCCGGGTTGGTGGCAGCTTCCCGGCGCCATTTTGAGAGAGACTTTACACAAGGGCAGACCTTTGAGAATCACTTTTTAATTTCTATGTACTTGTGTGTATTATTTTATGGCGATACTGGAATTACTGAGTTCAAAGCGGTAATTTTTTTAATTGGATTCTCCTAACGCAGCATTTCTGGAGTGTTTGCATATCAGCGCATTATCCTGAGTTCTGCTTTTGAGGCAGACATATAGCGATTTTCATGCTTGATGTAAACGCACTCAGCGCGATTGACTGATAGCGCCATTTCCTTCTTACCTGCAGATAGCGGCCCCTCTGCCCCGGTCCACGCGGCTCCTCTGCCGTTAGAGTGGAGGGCGGCTCACCTACCGCGGCTTCCTGTGCCGGTCTGGTGGCGAGAACGGGCGCCATATTGGGAGGAGCCAGAGAGCACTGGGACCTGAGGCAGCGGTCCAGTTGCTCGAGGCTCACTCACATAAAACGCGATGTGTTGGAGGGAGCGCAGCGGGCGCGACGGAGGCGCGCCGGAGTTGCGCTAGAGTTAAGCTCGTCTGCGCTCGTCCGCGAGCGTCCGGGGCTAGGGGCTAAGGACTCTGCCAGATTTCATACTTACACATCTGCAGAGCTACTAGCGTTGAGACCTACCCCTATGATGTGCCCTCCCGTACCTCTCAACACGACGAAACGAACATCTCGTCTCGGTATTAGTAATTCCGCCAACCCAATGGCAGACCCTACTCCTAAGTACGCGGTGCTTGCGACTACACCTGGCGCAACATGTAGATTTAGGTGTGTTTACTTAAACACTCGTTCAATGACCAGACATCAGACGGACATATTCCTGCTATTAAGTGATACAAAACCAGATATGCTGCTGCTGACTGAAACATGGCTCACCCCAGACTCTCTACCGGACATTCTAGCAGCTTTACCAGCTGAATATTACATCTTATCAGCAATCCGTCCAGCAGGGAAAACTGGGGGAGGAGTGGCCATTATTATCAGTAAAAAACATCAACTCAGGCAACTACCATCCTTACCTTTGCCCAATACAGAAAATATAGTTGCCAAACTAGACACTGCCAATGGAACACTTGTATTGGTGCTACTGTATCGTCCCCCTCATACAATGGCCACATTTCCCTCTATTTTAGCAGAGCAACTGGCTCTGTTAGCTACAGACCATTCTAAATTACTCCTGGCTGGAGACTTGAATTTTTGGTTTGATAACACACTACTAGATCCTCAAGCAGCAGAGATGAAGGACCTTCTTAATGATATTAATTTAACACAACATATCAATACCTCGACCCATCAGAAGGGCCACAGTCTCGACCAAATCCGGTCTTCGAAACTACCAGTACACTCCATTGACATAAAACCTTGCAGCTGGTCTGACCATTTTAGCATAGGCTTCTCATTCCATATAGATAAAGTCACCCAATTCAAGCTGCAAATTAGCAGGACCATTCGGAAATGGAATTCTGTAGATATGCCAGCTTTTTTAAACTCTTTAAACACCTCCCTTCCCCCACAGAGTACTGATGTGGAGGTAGCAGACCTTAGGCTTAAAGAATGGCTAAACACAGCCATCAATGTCCATGCTCCCCCTATTTGCTTTGGTAGCTCCAGAAGCATGGATGCTCATAAATGGTTTACACCTGAGCTAAAAAAATTAAAACTGGAAGTTAGACAACTAGAGAGTATGGCGATCTAACTATTGCCCACAAGCTAGGGCAGCCTACTGTCTAGCTAGAAAAGCATATAAAAAAATCTTACATAATCACAAGACGGTTTACTTCTCAACAAAAATTTTAAGTTCCACCAATAAGTCGAATGAAATTTTCAGAATTATGAATGAATTATGTAATGACGATAGAACCTCCCCTCCGGTAGTCCCTACACAAACACTCTGCAATTCCCTAAATAACTTTTTTAGCGAAAAGATACTTGCGATTAAACAGAATATATCCAAACTCCCAGTTTGCGCCCCTTTGGATGACAGCTCTTTCAACCCATCAACACTACACTCTTTTCCTCTCATCGACCCAAAAGTTTTTTTAGGCCTATTGACTAGAGTCAAATCAGGATCTCCTGAGGATGTCTGTCCCCCTCACATCATGAGGGAAATTGGTCGTGCCATCCCCCACGGCATGATACCATTGCTCAACAATTCACTCATGTCCGGGACGGTCCCCCGCAGTTTCAAGCAGGCCTTATTAATTCCCCTTACTAAAAAACCTGGTATAGACCCTTTCGACCTCACTAATTACCGGCCTATATCCCTCCTGCCCTACCTATCAAAGATTTTGGAGGCTCATGTCACCAACTGCCTTTCAAACTTTGTGGAAGATTCTGGTTATTTGCAACCTAACCAGGCAGGCTTTCGGCCTGGTCATTCCACAGAGGCAGTGATATTGGCCGTCCAGAACACCTTGAGGTCTAATGCCGACAAAAATCGACATCAGGCTTTGGTGCTTCTTGACTTGTCTGCAGCATTCGACACGGTTGAATATTCCATCCTGGTCAACCGTGTCGAACAGGCCAGCCTCAGAGACTCTGCCTTGGCCTGGCTGCAATCCTTCATATCTGAACGCACCCAGTCTGTTCGGCTAGGGGCTTTCACAGCTTCCAAAATTAACTCCTTCTGTGGGGTCCCCCAAGGCTCCTTCTTGTCTCCGTTATTATTTAATTTATACATGCGGCTCCTCTTGTTTTCCTTGAGAGAGCACAAAGTCACTGCATACAACTATGCAGATGACTTACAGCTAATTTTTACATTAAACTCACCTAATGCCGTTGAAGACTTTCAGGCAACTATGATCCAGATTCAGAGGTGGATGTCCCTAAACCATCTCAAAGTAAACCCGGGGAAAACAGAATTGATTTTGACCGGGAAGAGCGAGATTAGTTGGGGCCCACACTTCTGGCCCTTCAGATATGGGCCTCCCTCCCAAAAAGTCCCAATCAGTAAAGAGTCTGGGAGTGACCATTAATGAGGACCTTGCCTTAAATTCCCAGATCAGAACAGTAGTCTCCTCAGGGTTTTTCCAACTAAGAAAAATAAAAAAAATTGCACACCTTCTTACCCACTCAGCCCTGATTCAAGTAGTTACTGCCCTAGTCCTTTTCCACATCGACTTTTCAAACAGTCTCTACCTAGGTTTGCCTGTAGGCCAACTCAGAAGACTGCAACACCTCCAGAATCAAGCTGCCAGGCTGATCTGTAAGGTACCTAAATGGGAATCGATTAAATTAGGGCTAGAGAAACTGCACTGGCTACCTGTCCTCAGAGAGCCGCATTCAAAGCCGGATGTATCATCTTCAAGGCTCTACAAGGCAAGGGTCCCCTGTTCATAAGACAACTGAAAGGGAGATACACCCCCTCGATCAGCCCACAAAGACCTACTTGAGGTACCTCGGTTTAAGAGAAAGCGACAGGGAGGCAGTTGTTTCCACTTTCTAGCAGCCTCCCTGTGGAACTCTCTGCCTCTGACCCTTAGACAGAGTAAGGACCTCCTTACCTTTAGAAAGGCATTTAAGACCTTCCTATTTACACAGGCCTACTTGAAATAGTGACTCTTGCTGGCATCTCTCTTGTTATGTTTTTTATCTCTCCTCAGCGCCAAGAAGCCCATGGGCGTATGCGCGCTTTACAAATTTTAATTAACATAACATAACATCCTCACTCTCCATCTGGGACAAAACAGAGAACTTGTTGTTGCTAAATAAGGGTTCCAAGCCCTCAGCACTAACGTCTAACTCTACAGATGGATTCGGTTGTTCTAGACATGACTCCTTTTCTTCAGTTATTACAATGTTGGTCCCTACCCCCACAGCAGTTTTATTTAAAAACATATCAGGAATTATCCCCCGCCCCTTATCCTGCCTTTTGCCCAAGCCAGACCCGAATTTCACAGTACCCTCACCAATTTTCTCAACAATTTTTGGAGCTTGGGTAAGTATGTCCCCACAGTCTTGTATCAGATCGTCTATTCGATCCATGACACAATTGGCTCCTGCATGAGTCATCCGCTTATCCGATTGCTTGGTCTTACTTTTTTCGGCTTTTTTCCCACCTTTAGTCACTCCCCCTACTGCTTCTCCAGAATCTTCTATCAGTTTCCGTTTCCCCATGCATCCGGGTAGCTGAACCGTACTGGTGATAACAAAAGACACAAAGTACCTTAGTTGTAAATGTAAGGGATTTGGCCCAGCCCTGCCACTTCCTGTCCCGGACTGTCACAGACTGTCCGCCCTTTGTCCGTGCTTCGTCCGGCGTTGGTCCCGCGCTGCCTCCCGCGCTGCGTGACCCGGAAACTGATTCAATTCCTTTGCTGATTGGGGGCGGTCCTTCAATCAGGTGTGCAGGTGGGCTACCGCGCGGACTCCTGGCGTCCTGCGCTGACGGTGTCTGTGTGCTCCTGAAGTGAAAGAGAACCTTGGCCACTGCTGTCACAAATGAAGTTCCTCGTATTTCCCCCACCTGGGGAAACAGCATTGCTTAACTTGGAAGACCCAAGCTCGCAAAGCGGGACCCACGCCAGCGGGTCTGGCGAGCTGTGATGTAGGGCCGATGGTTGGAGGGGCGGTCCTTCAATCAAGTGTGCAGGTGGGCTACCGCGCGGACTCCTAGCTCCTGGAGTCCTGCGCTGACGGTGTCTCTGTGCCCCGAAGTGAAAGAGAACCTCAGCCACTGCCGTCACAAACGACGTTCCTCGTATTTCCCCCGCCTGGGGAAACAGCGTTGCTTAACTTGGAAGACCCAAGCTCGCTCCTTATTTCATTTAATAACGTGTTGATTTGTGGGAATTACTTAGAAGCGCTTTTAAGGATATCTTTTTTATATCCAAATAAAGATTATTATTATTATTCAGAGCTGAGCAGAACAATTAATGACCCCCAGTGAGTGTAGCGCTAGTCAGAGGCTTCTCAGTGGGGAGAAGGCGAGGAGGCTGAGTCTGGTGGGCTGCGCCGCCACGGTTAACTAGTACTACATGAAGGTAGGGTAACCTTTACAATACACGCGGGGGTTGCACTGAGCTCCCTACTTGCACTCGAGCAGCTGGTGAATGCTGAGCTGGTATCTGATGTATCTCGATTCTCTCTAGTCTTCTTGTGCAGATTAATTGTTTGTGCGTGCTTTGTGCTCTCGCTCGCAGCCTCTGCCTGTAGTGCCAATATCGGCCACACTCACCAACCCTCCAGCAGCAACATACAGGTAGCATGAGTAAGCAGACAAGACAACTTTTGGTGGAGAAAATTGCTGCAGGTTTATTAGCATACCAAATATGCCAACATGGTGGGTTATCTTACAGGCGATCCAAAGGCAAGCCACCATTCGCGGCCTACCACCTGATGGGCCAACATGCATCGTGGCCACCGCAACCTCCCCCAGAGCGATCCTCCCCCCGCTAACCACCCTGCCAGGCCTGGCTTCCCGACGGCCAGGGTCACTGGTGCAGGGGCAGACGACGCACAAAGTCAATCTCTGGGAAAATCGGAGCGACCCCGCCTCTCTCAGGTAGGTCTCTGCACATATAATTTGGGCATATGTAGTGGGAAAACCCGACGGGGTGTCAGGGCGCTAAACTTGCTCCGCAGGATGCTTTTACGCGATCACCCTGTGGGGGGCCTTGCCTAAACCAAACATGCTGCCATATTGGGGGCAGGGGGGGTGGTGGAAAGGGGTCAGCATCGCAAAATTCCAGCAACCCTGGTGCTCCCCCCTCCGACTGACGATACTCTGGGTACAAGGCAAAGGCCCGGACGAGCAAAACTACCCACTACGACGTGGCACAGAAGGCGCTCCTGCCGGGTGAGGACTCTATCGGCCCAGTGCGTACTGCCCCAGCGAAACTGGCCCATCGTCGCGTGGGCTGCAAACCCTGTGGTCCTGCCGCCTCCCCCACCCGGAGAGGGGGAGCGCCCAACCCCTAACACCAGAAACTACCGTTAGGGAATACGGGGGAAATCAGTTGTCTCCCCCGCAAATGAGGCCCGGATGAGCGTATCTACCATGTGCAATACCTAGGCCTGGTGCGCACTGCCCTTGCGGACCGAGCCCAAAGCTGCGTATCCTGTCTGCCCCACCAACATGGAGAGGAGGAGCGTCCTAGCCCCTAACAACGGTAACTACCATGCGGGAAACAGGGACCACAAAATCAGTTGTGTCCCCTGTAATCCCTGACCCGCAACCCGGAGCCCCTGCGGAGCCGGGGGCAGCCTGGCGAGACACCGGGCATGCTCAATGGGTGCTGCTGCAGCTGCTGCCCCCCCAGTCAGCCTCCAGCCCTGGCCGGGCCGCCCTGCCCATGAGGCACCCAGATGGACGCTCGGGTGAGGGGGGGCCCGAGAAATGCTCTCACTGTGCTAATTGATGCAGCAGGTCACATGCGGCACGTCAAACGGTGTCAGGGTGAAGGGACAAAGAGGCAGCCAGGTGGGTGGGGGAGGCAGTTATACCTCTCCCCGTCACCCACCCCGGCCGGAAGTGACGAGCAGGACCCCCAAGGGGTCTCTGAAGACTAGGCTGCCCAGTGTGCCATCCTGTGGCACTGAAGGGGCCGCCCTCTTATGAGGGTCCCCTGCAGTGACGTCGTCGGTCAGCCTGCATTCCATGCAGTTTTCTCCGACCGAGTCCAAGCACAGAAATAATAGTTCCAAAGCTCAATTCAATTTTAGCTCAATTCCACCATCTACAGGCAACAGTTAGTGTAGTAGAATAGCTATTTACCATAGCCAATATTTTGCGAGCAAAGACTGTATTAATTCAAGGACAACTGCAATAGTCAAGTCACTCCGCCAGGTCGGGGAACTGCGCAGAATATCGCAGAGTTTTTTTGGTAATTCTGCATAATTCCGCAAAGCGAAACTCCGTGAGCTATGCCCAGGCTTATATAGTTTCCCCAAGTCTCTCAACAGAAATTGTACCTTGTGTGGGTAGGCTTCGTGCCCACGACAGGAAACAGTGCAAAATGCAACGTGAACACATCACAGTATTCCAATAAAAACTGACCTTTTTTTACCATCTGACTAGCTGTGGATTATGGGCCCTAGCTCAGCCAGCACTTATGGAAAACAATCAAACAAGTACATTTTTGAAAACTAGATTCCTAAGAGAATCAAGAATGGCTAGTGTGGCTCTCACCAGGTACTGTTGCGCAGAATCCCTTGAAAACCTCAAACTCTGTATAAAAACATATTTACCTCATATTTCTGTGATGGAAAGCTCTGGAATCTGTGGGGAGCCACAAACTTCCACACACCCAACAATCTTCCAAGTCCTCAGAAAAAGTTGTACCACACTTGTGTGTGTAGGCCTAGTGCCCGAGACAGGTAACAGCCCATAACTAGGCCTGGGCGGTGAACTCCGTTCTGTTCGCGGAGTGTAGAAAACTCTACTCCATGTAATGCAGCAGAGTTTTTTCCCTGCTCACATGAGCTGATGCTCGGGTGGAATTTCTACCCGAGTGGCAGCAAGACCAGCTCGAACTGCACTTTGCACTGCACTCAGCCACTTGTGGAACTCCGCAGAGGTTATTGGTCACTTCGCAGAGTTCTGCATAGCAGAACTCTGCAAACTAAGCCCAGGCCTGCCCTTATCACAACGTGGACACATCACATTTTTCAAGTGAAAACTGACCCTTTTTTTTGCAATGTGACTAGCTGTAGATTTTGGACCATAGCTCAGGCAGCACCTAGAGAAACCTAGCAAATCTTTACATTTTTGAAAACTTAACACACAGGGAAATCCTAGAATGGGTGAATTGTGTGGCTCTCAACAGTTCTGATACACATAATTCCTTACAAACCTCAAACTTTGAAAAAAATAACATTTTCCTCACATTTCTGTAATGGAAAGTTCTTTGGAATCTGTGGCAAGTCAAAAACCTCCACCCACCCAGCTTTTCCCCAAGTGTCACGATAAAAATGGAACCTCACTTGTAGGCCTAGGCCCCACAACCCGAAAAGGGCCAAATTGCAACGAGGACACATCACATTTTCTATATGCAAATTGTCCCTCTTATTTTACAATGTACCTAGCTGTGGATTTTGTGGGCCCTACCTCACATGGCACCTATGGAAATCTAACAAACCTGTGCATTTACGAAAACTAGTTTCCCAGAGAAATCTATGATGTGGTGACTTGTGTGGCTCTCACCAGGTTCTATTACCCAGATTGCATTGCAAACCTCACATTTTGTAAAAAAAAAAAATACACATTGTCCTCATATTTCTTCTATGATGCAAAGTTCCAGAATATGCAGGGAGCCATAAAGTACCATCCTCCCAGCATTTCTCCAAGTCTCCCAATAACAATGGTACCTCACTTGTGTGGGTAGGTCTTGATCCTGTGACAGTAAACGGCACAAAATGCAATGTTGTCACATCACATTTATCCAGTGAAATCTGACCCTTCTTTTGCAATGTGCCTAGAGGTGGATGTTGGACCCTAGCTCAGCCAGCACCTAGGGAAACCTAGCACACCTGTGCAATTTTGTGAACTACACAGCCAGGAAATTCCAGGATCGGGTGACTTGTGCAGAATCCCTTGCAAACCTCAAACGTTGTAAACAAAGACATCTTTTCCTCATATTTCTGTGATGGAAAGTGCTGGAATCTGCAAAAAGCCACTAACATCCACTCAACCTGCATTCCTCTCAGTCTCCTGATAAAAATGATACCTCTTTGTTTGGGTAGGCCGAGTGCCTCCGACTAGAAATGGCCCAAATGCAACATGGACTGCCGTTTTTCGTGCAATGTGTCTAGCTGTTGATTTTGTACCATAGTTCACCTGCAACCTAGGGAAGTCTGGCGAAACTGTACCTTTTTTAAAACTAGACACACTGGGATATCCAGGAAGAAGTGACTTGTGGGGCTCTCACTGGAATCTGTTACCCAGAATCTGTATGCAGCCAAAAAAATCCATCCACCCATCATTCCCTTGAGGCTGTCAATAAAAATGGCACCTTACGTGTGTGGGTAGGCCTAGTCCCCTTGACAGTAAGCAGCCCAAAACTCAATGTTGACATGTCACATTTGTCCAGTGAAAACTGACCCTTTTTTTGCAAAGGGCCTAGCTGTAGATTTTGGACCTTAGCTCAGCCACCACTTAGAGAAACCTAGCAAACCTTTACATTTTTCAATATACCTAGCTGTAGATGTTGGACCATAGCTCAGCCAACACTTAGGGAAACTGGTCAAACCTGTACATTTTAAAAAACTGGACACCCAGGGAAATACTGGCTTGGGTGAATTGTGTGCTCACACCGGGTGCTGTTACCCAGAATCCCAGGCAAACCTCAAACTTTGTAAAAAAAACACATTTGCTTCATATTTCTGTGATAGTAAGTGCTTGAATTTGCGGGGAGCCTGAAACTTCAACACTCCCAGCATTTCCCCAAGTCTCTCAATAAAAACTGGTACCTCACTTGTGTGGGTAGGCCCAGTGCTCTCAACGGGGAAAGGGTCTAACACGCAACATGGACACATCACATTTTTCCTGTGAAGACTGACCCTTTTTCTTGCAATGCACCTAGCTCTTGATTTTGGACCTTAGCTCAGCATGCACCCATGGTAACATAGCAGACCTGTAAATGTTGGCAGAGATTCCGACTGTTCCCGGTAATGGAGAGCACTCCACCTCCTACTGAGATGGGAGACCTACAGTGGGAACCACAATGTTTCAAATACCTGGGAGTGAAGATCATGTGCAAGAGGGGAATGTGGGAAGAGCGCTTAGATCATTGAATGGCAGTATGACCTTTTGGGGGGAGACTCCCTCTGTCAGTGGCAGGAAGGATCTCCTTGCTAAAAAATGGTGGCTCTCCCTAGACTGCTGTATTACTTTAAGACACTCCCAGTATGGATACCAGGAGCATGGTTTCGGTAATTAGATTTGTGCATCTCAGCTTTTATATGGGGAACAAGCAGAAGGAGGATGTCTCTAGCCACACTAAAAAGGGCACAGCTGGAGGGAGGACTGGCAGCCCTGGACATGGAGGCATATTATCTAGCAGGGCAACTTCAGAGATTTACGCAATGGTTGGAGGGGAGTCTGGCGCCGGAGAGAGAGAAGCTTCCCTTTAACCCGGAGAAGGCAGATGTGCTTGGCACCCTGATGGGAGTGACTAAGCTGCGGCATGTACACACTAATGTACACAGGGCAATCTGGCGATTTTGAAACAGATGTCTGCAAAAGACGGAGATAAAACGCCCGTACTCACCAGAGCTGTCACTTGCACTGCTTGAAGTACTCCCGCATTGGGGGCAGTGGGGAAGGATAGAAGAGTGGGAGCAAGCAGGGGTGACAAAGATTGGAGACTTTTATAGGGATGGAGAATTGCTCACTTTTGAGGACTTCCGCACAGAATCGGATATCCCGCAGGGACATTTCTTGCTCTATGGGGTAGTCACAGGAGCAATGCATAGGCAACAGAGTCACCGACACGTGCCACCTGTGAATACATAGGAATGGCGGGGTGCACCATTAAGGCTGTCTCATGTCTATATAGGACTCTACACACCAGCTGGAGGGACTGAGGACTAAATGGGAAGAGGATCTGAGCAGACCATTAGAGGACAAAGACTAGGGAAACATATTGCAACTAGCCACCTAGGTTTCTCACAACACAAGGTTCAGCCTGATTGGCTTCTACATACTGCATATGGCGTATATTACCCCAGATAGGATCGAATGGTTCTTCATCAGGGAAGATACGGAATGCCCACGATACAGAGAAAAGGGAGAACATTTGATTCACATGATGTGGACCTGCCCATCCCTAGAGACCTACTGGCAGGAAGTGATAAGGGAAGTGGCGAAAATTGCAGAAAGGGAGATACAGCGTATACCAGAATATGTGTCATTAGAGCATTGAAATGTTGGAAGCTCCATTGAAGACAATGCAGCTCCAGAGATCTGTATTCATTGGTAAAGGCCCTCTTATCTGAGTGTTCTAAACTCCACAAGCTGCCAAGAGCAATCCATTCTATTGTTTAAAATCACAGTTAGCTCAACAGTCAAGCCAAGGTGAAGAGCTGAGCAGAAGCAATGGCAAATCCTCTAGGATATGGACAGTTTTGTGAAAAGCCTCAACAAATATCTTTTAATTTATTTGGACAACTTTCCATTGAAGAATGGGTAAATAAATCTGCTGGAGTTCAAATGGAGAAGACTGGTAAACGTCACCAAAACTTTGCTGCACATGAACTGGATATACTTGAAGAGCAGAGGGCTGAAACCAGCACTAGAACAGCAACAAAACGGGCAACTCAAATATTCAGAGAATGGTTGGTAGAAAATGGGTATCAGCCGGACTTTCAGATGAAACCACTGCCTGAACTCTGTAGCCTTCGGAGACATTTTTATGCAGAGGTAAGAAATGCTAAGGGGGAATGTTACAGTAATCAAAGCCTTATATCAGCAAGGGCTGGAATAAATAGACAAATTAATAATCCTCCTTTTAGCAGAGCTGTTAATATCATGCATGATGCTGTGTTTGCACCCGCTAACAATGTGTTAGTAGCAATTTTTAAAAAAACAACGTAGAGAAGGCAGAGATATCAGTAAAAGAAAATAATTTATCTCAGCACAGGACTTGTCATTGATAAAACACTGTGGTATCTTGAACTGTGATGAACCAATTTCACTGCAATACAAAGTTTTTTTTGATACCCAACTACACCTTGCAAGACGTGGCAGGGAAGAATTACGGGAGTTGCCTAAAAATGCTTTCACCTTCCAAATAGATGAAAACAACCAAGAGTATGCAACCTTAACTTTTAACGAACAAACAAAAAACCACAAAGAAATGGATGAGAAATTAAGATACCAAAATAGAGGTCGCATCCATGCCCAGCCAGGCAATTATATGTGTCCTGTGAAATCTTTAAAATGTTATATTTCAAAATTGCCCAGAGATTGCACATACTTCTATGTTCAACCAATGAAACTTACTGTGGAGGATGCTGCAAGTGCCTCTGTTTGGTATTTCAAAAAGCCACTAGGAAAAAACACAATTGGAGGACTAATGAAAGAAATCAGCAAAAAAGCAAGATTAAGTCGCATTTACACAAACTATTCTATGCGCGCTACAGCTGTGCAATTGCTTGCAGATAATGGTCTAGAAGCTCGACAGATTATGGCAGTCACTGGCCACAAAAGCGAAACCAGTGTACAGAGTTACTGGAAAGCTTCATCGGAAGATCGAAATATATGGTCCACTGTACTAGCAAATGCAGGTGACAATACCAAGAAAAAAATATCTGTCAAAAACATAAATGGGCCAGAAACTAGTGCAGAAATAGAAGGCAATCCTTCTTTGAAGATGCCAGGGGGCAGAGCAGATCACAATAAGGAACAAATTATTAAAGATGTTTTTTCTCATTTTTCTCACTGTAACATCACATTTAATGGCAACGTACAATTTGTAATGAAATGAAACCTTATAATTGAAAACTTACTGTAACAAATTATTTATAATGGTTGTCATGCTTTGCAAAGTTCCTTTTTTTCCAAAAGTATTAATGTGCATGTATAACTCCTAAATTTGAAACTTGTTATTCCATGATTTAGTACTGTAAACACTGTGTTGGGAGCTCCATTGAAAACAATGGAGTGCTCTGGGCTTATAATGGCTGGTATAAACCTGGAGCTCCAACATTCCAATGTTTCTTTGTTCACAGCTCTGGCTGTGAACAAAGGGTTCAGGGAGCCTGAGGGGATTCCAATCCCCTCACGCTCCCAAAAGGATTTGTTTTTTTGTTAGAACATTCTGTCCTCTAGTGACAGAATGTTCTAATAGCCTTATAGCCCTTCGTAGATGGGCTATACCGCGCTATTAAAGTCCCTCTCCCTTGTTAACCCCTTCGCTGCTAGGCCTTTTCCCCTCCTGTGCTGAGCCCTTTTTTGGCGATTTGGGGTAGTGCGCGCTTAGGCCCCTGTAACTTTTTGACCACATAAGGTATCCATGCCAAATTTGCGTCCTTTTCTTCCAACATCATGTGGATTCTAAAGGTGCCCAAGGTTTGTGGATTTGCTTGGAGGGGTCCCAGAAATTAACCAAAATATAGTGAAATATTTGTTTTTTTCAGAAAAATGGGAAAAACGGGCTGCAAATGAAAGCCTCTGGGTTTCTCCCTGCAAATGGTATCAAAAAAGGGTTTGTGGGGCTAAAATTTCAATTTGCTCAGCTTTTAGGGAATGACAGTCTTTTGTCAGAGAACCAACATTTTCCACACAGTTTGGGCATTTTTCTGGGACAGAGCCTATTTTTGCTATTTTTAGAGCTTATCACCTCCTTCCAGTTAATGGTAGAAATGAGTTTGAAAGCAATAACAGATCCTAGAAAGCTATACATTTTCGAAAAGTAGACAACATTCTGAATTTGAAAAGGGGTCATTTGTCTAAATCTGTGAAGGTTTCTTTATAGAAACTAACAGTGAAATATTGGAATAATTGAAAATTTGATGAAAAAACAGCCTTTTGTCTCAACATTTGCACCTATAACTTTGTATAATTTTGACATCCCTTGGAAATCAATATACCGTTACATCCGCTAGACCTTCTTGGTTATAGGGATATATAGGACTTGTAGTTTCACTAAGAACCCGACGAACCCAGATCCAAAAACTGACCAGCAACTTGGAATGGTATTTTTTTATTTACTGGGTGTAGAGCACTTTTTTTTGGAAAATGTATACATGGAAAAATCTGTATGAAAGACACCTATGTATTTCTGAATTGGATACAAATTATAGAGTTTAGAAACAGTATATAATTACACATTTTCAAAATTGGGAATACTCATACTAGCATGAGAATTATTGGTCACTTTTGAAAAAGTTTTTTTTTTACACAATGTCTTTCATTGGGAAGGGAGTAATGCATGAAAACTCAATTGGTAATAACAGTTGATTTACAAATCTGAATTACCCTAAGTCTTGCAATAAAAATGGTACCTCACTTGTGTGGGTTGGCCTTGTGCCTGCGACAGGAAACGGCGCAAAATGCAACGTGGTCACACCTCAATTTTGCAGGTAAAAATTGACCCTTTTATGGCAAAGTGCCTAGCTGTAGTTTTTGTACCCTAGCTCTGCCGGCACCTAGGGAAATCTAGCAAACCTATACATTTTTGAAAACTATACACCCAGGGGAATTCAGGATGGGGTGACTCGACTGCCTCCCACCAGGTTCTGATATCCAGAATCCCTTGCAAAAATTAAGAAATTGACAAAAAAACGCATTTTCCTCAAATTTCTGTGGTGGACAGTTCTGGAATCTGCAGGGATCAACAAATTTCCACCCACCCAGCATTCCCCCGGGTCTCCCGAAAAAAATTCTATCTCACTTGCATGGGTCTGCCTAGTGCCTGCGACAGGAAACTGCGCAAAACGTAATGTGGTTGCACCTCAATTTCGCAGTAAAATTGTGCCCTTTTTGGGCAAAGAGATGACCTTTTGTTTTTGAACCCTAGCTCTGCTGGCACCTAGGAAAACCTAGGAAACCTATACATTTTTTAAAACTAGACACCCAGGGGAATTCAGGATGGGGTGACTCGACTGCCTACCACCAGTTTCTGTTACCCAGAATCCCTTGCAAATCTAAGAAATTGTCCAAAAAAAGCATTTTTCTCATTTTTCTGTGGTGGAAAGTTCTGGAATCTGCGTGGATCAACAAATTTCCACCCACCCAGCGTTCCGCCAGGTCTCCCAAAAAAAATGCTACCTCACTTGCCTGGGTCTGCCTAGTGCCGGCGACAGGAAACAGCGCAAAACGCAACGTGGTCGCACCTCAATTTCGCTTTGAAATTGTGCCCTTTTTGGACAAAGAGACTACCTTTTGTTTTTTAACCCTAGCTCTGCCGGCACCTAAGGAAACCTAGCAAACCTATACATTTCTGAAAACTAGACACCAAGGGGAATCCAGGATGGGGTGAATCGACTGCCAACCACCAGGTTCTGTTACCGAGAATCCCTTGCAAACCTAAGACATTGACAAAAAAAACGCATTTTCCTCACATTTCTGTGGTGGAAAGTTCTGGAATCTGCATGGATCAATACATTTCCACCCACCCAGCGTTTCCCCAGGTCTCCCGAAAAAAATGCTACCTCACTTGCCTGGGTCTGCCTAGTGCCTGCGACAGGAAACAGTGCAAAACGCAACGTGGTTGCACCTCAATTTTGCAGTAAAATCTGGGTGGGGAGGATGGCTACTTATCTCTTAGGTGTAGGTGAACAATACAATGGCTGCAGACTGCCTCTCGGCTGGTGTGGAGTGCTCCATCCCAATGGGGTGTGGAGCAAGGGGCATGGCGGGAGTAGTAGTGCAGGCCTCCCCCCCCCCCCAAACAGCCCTCCCAAGGAAGATGAATACTTACCTGTTAGTTTGCTTTGGGTAATGTAATGGCTGACACATGCTTCTGGGTGGGGTGGGCGGAGGGCTCCATCCTGCTGGGGTGTGGCACAAGGGGCATGGTGGTAGTAGTAGGGCAGGCCTCCCTCCCCCAAACAGCCCTCCCAGGGAAGATGGCTACCTACCTGTTAGTTTGATGTGGGTAATGTAATGACTGACACATGCTTCTGGGTGGGGTGGGGAAGGCTCCATCTTGCTAGGCTGTGGGACAAGGGTCATGGTGGGAGTAGTAGGATGGCCTCCCTCCCCCAAACAGCCCTCCCAGGGAAGATGGCTACCTACCTGTTAGTTTGCTTTGGGTAATGTAATGGCTGACACATGCTTCTGGGTGGTGTGGGCGGAGGGCTCCATCCTGCTGGGGTGTGGCACAAGGGGCATGGTGGGAATAGTAGGGCAGGCCTCCCTCCCCCAAACAGCCCTCCCAGGGAAGATGGCTACCTACCTGTTAGTTTGATGTGGGTAATGTAATGACTGACACATGCTTTTGGGTGGGGTGGGGAAGGCTCCATCTTGCTAGGCTGTGGGTCAAGGGGCTTGGTGGGAGTTGTAGTGCTGGCTACCTGTACACATGGCCCCATGGTAATGTTGCTAGCTACGTTTGGGGGGAATGGGAGGGAGTGAATGTTGGATCTGTGAGACATGTTTTTCAGAGTGTGTGGTACAGATGAATGGAATTTGTCCTTGGAGATGTAGCTTTGTAATTGTGGAAGACAGAATATAGCAGTGTGGTGGAAGCCATTTGTTTGTACTTACCAGCCTCCACTCCCGGGGTACTCCTGTGAGGCTCCCTGGATGGAGTATGGCAAGCACCTTCTCCTCCCATGCAGGGAATGTTTTGGGTGGAATGGGAGGGCCACCGCCAGTCCTGTCAGCCAGCACACGATTATTGCTCCTCTTCTCTTTGACAATCCTCTTCAGGTCATGCCACTGCTTCATGATCACAGGGTGGTCCCGACTATCCTTGCCCATATTTGTGTTTTTGTGGCTAATGGTCTCTGTTGGACCAGACTTCCAAACAGTTGTGGTCCCACTCTGACTATCTTATCTACCATGACTGTGAACTCACTCTCTGTGAATTATGGCATTTTATGTGATGCCATGGTGTGTGGTGGGGAGAGTGGCTGTGGGTGCAGGGATGTGGTGGTGGGTGTGGTAGTGATGTGTATGGTGTGTGCTGTGCAGGGGGTTAGTAGTGCAGGTGTGGAGGTGGTGGTGGTGCTGTGCTTGTTGTGGATAGTGATGTATCCTTTGCCTCTCCTTTCAGATGTGTGGTGTGTCCCTTCACTTCTTGAGTATTGCAAGTGATTCTGGTCAGGGAAGGGGCTGGTTTTATACTTAGCTATGTGGGTGTGTCCAACTGGGGGTGTGCTGTCAGGTGTGTTGTGTGGGTTGTCCTGGGATTTGTATTTCTCTTTTTGCCATGCGGTTGTGTCATTGTGGTGTGCTTTGTGTTTTGGGGTGTTGCTAGTTTGCTGTGTGCACTTAATGGCCTGATTGTGTTTTTTTATTCTGCCGCCATATTTGTCACACGGCGTCCACAGCTGTGGCTATGCTGCAGCTCTTCTGCCGGCTCTCCCATTCATCAATGTTAGCAGCCACGGCGGTCGGAATCAGCGGAACGTACCGCGGGACCGGTGGGGATATCCTAATTTCCTGTGCAGTGTCTCCGCTATACTTGCGGCGGGTTGGTGTTTTTCTGCTGCGTTTCCGACCACCATGGATGGGTTTTAGCCATCTCCGTCTGCTTAGGGCGTTTTTTCTTGGCCCTGTTCCGCTGCAACTTTTTTGACAGTTGTTCCAAATTTGTGCGCCGGTTTATCCATGGTCCCGGTGGGCGGGTGTTTTCCGCTTCCATGGCGGTCGGGGTGGTTTTCTGACCGCCAGGCTAATAGGCCCCTAGATTTTTACCCATGCATCTGTATTTATGGATTAAAATTGTGGTATCACCCATGTTTCGATGTATGTGGGTATATTTGTAGGACAGTGATTATCATTGCTTGCTCAAAATCTAATGTGATTTTGGGGATTTCATTTTTTTTTCTTCAGCTGTTGTAATTTGTTTTTTTTGCCCAGACTAAGGACCTCATTAACTAGAATTTGAGGCAGGGCAGTGCTGCAGGTCACTTTTCTGTATTGCCCAGCATCAAAAGAAAATAGTAGTAATGCGCTGTACCTATGAGATATGGTGTATTCCTGTCCTCTTGAAACTGTGCTGATGCACAAATTGGTACCTAGCACCAAGGCGGGCACCCTTGCACCATGATGCAAGGTTGTCTGCATTGAAATCAGATTGTTTTGTGCAGGAAGGAGCACCTTCCTGCACAGAAACAACCCTTTGCCAGCCCTGGGGAGATGTAGGCTTATGACGCATTACCAGGTTTTCAGCATGTTGCAAATCTGGGAATATGTCAAATGCCATGGGTGTTACGTAGGAACACCCAGCGTAATACTCATGGCACTGCTCTCTATTGCAGTGTGAGGTAACGCAGCAACTTGTTCTGCGTTGCCTCACATTTCATCTACATCTACAAGGCCATGAAAAGCCATGCAGGGTTGCTTTTTGTGGCCTCGTAAATATGGCTAAGCCATGTGTGTCTCTGGAACATCAAAAAAGTGACACAGGGCCCGTAATGAAGCTAATGTATTCCTACCTATGTTGGTGTATTCTCATACAACCCACTGCAGCCTAATTCTTTTCAACCTTCCAACTTTTTGATGGAACAAATCATGCATCATGCACCCTATGACCAAGGACGTCGCTCTAAAAATGGCTACACATACACATGTAATTGCTTTAAATGGGTTTCTGTTTAGAAAGTTTTAATTTGGTGGCACTTTAATTGAGGCCTCAGGCTGTGCCTGGGTTGTCAATTATCTGACATTGTGTGGAAAGGTGAATTTATACACTGATCTACAATGTAATGAAGAATGTATCTGCTTTATGACTACACGGTCATATTTCCTAAATGACATGATTTCTATTTGCACAGGACCAGACTGATTTGCATATGGCCATGTCTGAACTGGGGTGGTGGAGTGAGCTAAAGAATAATGATGGATTAAACCCAGATCAATTGACTTGGGGTGAGTGTTTGATGTGTTCAAACTCTTCATCCATCATCCCCTTTGGTATTACTTTGTTCGCCCTAAGTTGGCAGGGTATGTCCAGACGTGGGTCCCTTGCTCACTTTGCCACCCGGATTCAAGCTAGCCTGGCTGATTAGCTAGAAAACGGTCCCAGGATGCTTGTTTCGGTCCAGGGAAGACATGGCTTGGCAGTTCGGGCTGGACTGGTCCCATGAGGCACAGGGTCAGACTGATTTGCATATGGCCATGTCTGAACTGGGGTGGTGGAGTGAGCTAAAGAATGATGATGGATTAAACCCAGGTCAGTTGACTGGGTGTGAGTGTTTGATTTGCTCAAAGTCTCCGTCCATCATCCCCTGTAGTAGGGCTTTCTATTTGTGTACATCAGCAAAATCAGAGAGCTGAAATCCAAAATGATAAAATACTTATAGGTAAATTAGAAATAAATAAAGAAGTTAATAGTTTAGCCAGAATGCAAAAGAGGCACATATTAGAGAAATCTAAGGGAAGAATTCTGCACTTTACAACCTGAGGCCGAAATATGAGACCATACTTGTGCCTAAAAGTATAGCAGTTCTATACCAGCAATCGAGCCAAGCAAACAGTACAAAATATTGTTTTTGCACTACTCAGGCAGTGGAATATTGTTCAATACAAAACAAACATTGCAGCTGAAAACAGTACGGAAATGCTTTACATTATTTGTTGTATATCCCCTTTCATTGAAAAGCAGAAAAATCCCAGATTCTGTTTACAAGAAAAAATTCAAAAACATGTTGATTGTTAACTTTGTTCAGCTAAATCAGTCACAGTCACGATTTCGTTTTTTGTGCACATTTTGAATCTGCTGCTACCAGCTAAACCTGCAGACTGTATATTTATTATAGTATCACGAGAGGAAACAGTATTCTGTGAGACTTGCATCATCACATCGTCAATCATCTTGCTAAACCTTCATATCTGATTACCCACTTTTGTGATTAACATAATCTTAGCCCCCACCTGTTGCCTCTGAAAGGCAAGGATCATTTTTTAGGATCTTTGATTGAGGTAATTGGCTGTTAATACTGGAGCAGAAGAATTTCTGACTTTCATACGGCCAATCTCTGTCTATAGTAGACAATGGACATGAATGTAGCTCCGAGTAAATAGCAGTGGCTGAGAATATTTCTAGCATTCCCCCTTCACCCTTTTGATTTTTTTCTTAAGGGAACACAAGGCGTGCCGTACACACAGTCCAGTGCACCTATCTGTTAACTTGTGATGTGCACCTGTCACGCCCATGGAAGGCCCCATAAAAGCAAAATCTGTGTATGCCGAGATGCATGAGGAAAACCCAATTTGCTGGCTCAAATCACTTAATGTGCATGCTTATGAGCCCTCTATATATTCATGCATGTGAAAACGTGCCCTTGTGAAGATCTGGAAAATGGGCTCCTGAATCTGGCTCTAAACCCAAAATGTAATTTGTGACTGTATTAGCTAAGAAGATTAAATGAACAAACTACACCAGTACCTATAACAACTCCAATGAGCCTGGTGCTAAAAATACATGTTCAGCCTGTAGCACAGCAGTTATTGGCTAGCTCTAAACTAATTCCTTACAATGTAAACCAGGAACAACAGAGATCCTGCTATTTGGAGTCGTCTCTCTGCCCGGATGGATAGTGGCATGGCCATCAAGTTGTACTACTCTCCCCAGCTCCCCACTGAGTCCGCCAGGAACTGACTGATACTCGCCTATCGCTCCAATCCCAAATTGCAGCAGTTTTTAAATCTGCATGCTGGATTTTAAGGATGCTAAGGAATGTTCTTATTCTCCTACCATGGAAGGCCCAGAAAACAGTGGTACAGGCATTAATGCTGTCAAGACTGGTCAATGCCAAAGTCCGATGTATAGGACTTCTGGATTACCTTAGAGTCAGACCGTGGCAGTCCAATTCTATTCAATCTTCGTAAGTATGCTCTGATCACCCTGTACCTCTTCCAGCTACACTGGTTACGAGTAAATAAAAGGATTACCTTTAAGGCTCCGACTATAGCACTCTTGGCTATCGCTGAAAATGATCCCTCATATTTGTATAAAATCCTAGGGGCATATTATCAAGGGGGTTTATCTTCGCTTTTTTGGCTTTAAAAGCCAAGAAAGCGGAGATAGAATTATCTCCCTATTACCTAGCTGTCGCTAACACCAGTCAGCGACAGCTGGTAGGAGATAGCGACCATCTTGGGCCCCGCTTTGCATATCAGTGATATTTATCACTAATGACATGCAAAGTGGGCTTGCCAAGATGTTAGCGACTGGAAACAGTCGCTAACATCGCTATCTCCTATTACCAACTTTTGGAGATATTTGCGCTAAGCGCGATTATCTCCAAAAGCTAACACCTGCCCCTGAGCAGTTCTTAGCCATGTTATCTAATGGTAGGTGGTGAATAACATGGTTAAGAGCATTAGCTTGGTAATGCATGAATATCACTGACTTTTCAGCGATATTCATGCATTTCGGCCGATTTTTATCGCTTAGGAGATAAACCTTGTTAATAGCAAGGTTCCTAAGCAATAAAAATCGCCGCAGCTTGGCGATAAAAATATTGCCGCTAAGCCATCATAGCGATAATTATCGCTAGTTGTTGGTAATATGCCCCATAGACTTGTATTGACCTCAAAGATTCTCATGCTCTCAGTCAGCCCGTCTTCTGACCATCCCCTTCAACAAAAGGAAGAAGTGGGGTGACTCTGCCTGCTTGGTTCTAGCAGCCAAATAGTGGAATGGCCTTCCTCTACCCCTCAGATGCATTTCTGAGAAAAACAGTTTCAGAAACAATTGGAAACTCATTTGTTTAATGATTAACTGATGCCTTTTTTTGGCCGTTTTTTCGGTGCTCCGGGACACTCCAGTAGTAGCTGCAAGGTGTACAAAATACTTCATTCATTTGTTTATTATTCGCGTGCCACATGCATATGTTGCTCACCCGGTGATGTGCATTACTGCGAAAGGAAATTCCATTACTGATTTTTATACAAGCGGCTACTCCTTTCCGACTCAGCAGAGAACCAACCATCTCCCCCTTGTATATTTATGTTAGGCATAGAGAAAGTGCTGCTGCAGGAAAAGAGGAGAGGGACGGGGTTTTCACTTTTCTACTAAAGTGTGCAATAGTGAGCGGAATGTTTTGCTCTGCCCTACTACTAGATTCCCGAGGACTTAAGTAGAGGAGTTTGATCAGCGATATTGTGTCTTCTACCTTAGATTACTCTCTCAATGGCTGAGCCAATGACTCTAGACGCTCCACTTCGCCTAAAGAATCCTTTGAAATTCCTTTTTTACACAACCATATCAAGCTGCTGTCAAACAATTTTCACACCGTACTGTGTCTACATTATGCTATAATTTTATTATAACTTAGATATTGCACACAGAAGCATATGACCACTGTCTTCCTCCAGTAGTTATTCGTCTGTAAACCACCTGACTTTTCTTTCTTGACAGGAGACAAGAGGCTCTTAACAGTACTTTATGATTCACATCCTTTGAATTGCTTTCATATCCTGATGCAAATGACCACTTGCATATTGCTCTGTATTCATTTCTATTACTAGGGTGTGTCCCTTTCTTGGAGGAGGTAAATATTGAGAAAGGCAAAAGCTGAAGTGCAAACATTCAAAGCTAATTCAAAACTAATTAATTGTGTCTCTAGATGTCACTCACATTACCAGAGAGGTGATCAAAAGTAAACACACAATAAAGTATAACTTTTGGTTACTGAAACAAGTATATAGATGAAACAGACAAACGTTTAGCAATAAATAACATGAACAAGATTGACTGGGATTTAAATTATCTTAACCACATCTTCTTTATCTTAAAGGGCAGGGGATTGTTTCTTGCTTTTTCTAAGCACAGTTTGTGTCAAGAGCACAAGGTAAGTTCTTGTCACCTGATACATGGAAAGTATGGCCATGGTCGTCACTTAGGGGTCACCAGGGGTTGCAAGTGTGACTTTGAAGCCACCTGCTGCGTCCCCTGCCACCTGCTGCGACCCCTGCCACCTTGCTTGCAACCCCTTGCTGTTTGTCAGATTTGGCAAGCGCTATGATGGCATCAATTAGCTGCAGTGTAAGCAGCACTTGATTGCACGGTTGTCCTGAAATTCTGCCTGCACGGGCATCAGGATAGCGTGGGCAGTGAAAATAACTCATCTCACTCATTGCTATTGTGGCCATGGGCCTGACCTGCCAGTGCAGTCCTTGATTTGATACATTGTATGCATCGGCAAGTGGCATGCGCCAGGAAGCTGAGCGAGTGAGCACAAAGTACGCGCAGCATGGCTGGGCATAATTGGACAGTGACTAAGTACATGTGCTGAAGCTAGCAGAACGTGTGTGTACGTGCAAGCACTCACCTGCTGTACCTAACCCTAGCTGAGGACATGGTGCCTGGTGCGGTATGTGTACCCCCGTGTTTGTAACCACCGACCAGGCCCCAGGACCATCAATTTAGTAGTGAGCGCTACCAAATGATGACAGCCACTGCAAAAATTATTGGCCGGCTCCAGGGCAGCAGAAGAAGCCACACTTACGCGGCGCTGGCTCGGAGTTGAGTTGAACTTATGCCTGCTGCGTGGGTGCTGTGTGTCAAGACTCTAGAGCAGGGGTCTTCAAACTGTGGGGCGTGACGCAAAGAAGTTCACAGTGTCACTTCTGCCCTGGCCTCCAGGGCTTCAGCCCCCCTCCTCCCCCATCCTGTGTCTCAGCACGGGCTGCTGCAGTGCAGCTCCTGCTCCTGGGGCCTCAGCTGGGCAGTGTCTGGAGTCTTATCTCCGGCCCGAGTTTTTCACAGGTCATTAAAGACTGTTAGCATATTTACATGCCTTTGTTAACTGATTACCAAAGCTTAGTTTTTTATGGTTCCAGTACCCCCTGGGCCCCCACATTCCTTACATTTGTATTTTTACACTTACTGCTGTAGTGTGAGAATGCATTTAATATAAAGAAATATAAAGTTGAGATGCCAAAAGAAACAAGCCTGCTATGTGTTGTTTAAAGATCCTGCAGAGACCTGCTCTTGACACTAAATTGAGTTATAAATAAAAAAGTATGTATTAATTAGTGATGTGACTTTTCTGTCTTTATGTTCTTTAATTATTAGTCATGGATCATTGAGGCATCCCTAGAACACAATTAAAAGTGCTTTCTATTTATATTTGCTGTTCTAAGTATTCACAGATAAGTGCAAAAAAACAGCTGTAGGTGATAACGAGCTGGTAACCCTAATCCTTAGACTGGAAGTTTGTTGCAGGATCAGCACATTATTTATTTCCTCCACCCTCGAACCCTGATTAATGCCATTATAGCAATAGTTGAACCCTACGCTTCAAGTTTCTGGGAATGCACCCTGCTTTCAAACTACTCACTTCTCATTCTCACCTTCACTTTCACGTTCACCCTGCACTCCCAGCGATCACAATGCACTCCCACTGATCACCATGTACTCGCACTGATCACCATGCACTCCCACTGATCACCATGCACTCACACTGATCACCATGCACCCATAGCGATCACAATGCACTCACACTGATCACAATGCAGTCACAACATTCACCCACTCACCCTGCACTCACAGCGATCACAATGCACTCACACTGATCACAATGCAGTCACAACATTCACCCGCTCACCCTGCACTCACAGCGATCACAATACACTCACACTGATCACAATGCAGTCACAACATTTACCCTCTCACCCTGCACTCACAGCGATCACAATGCACTCACACTGATCACCATGCACTCACACTGATCACAATGTACTCACACTGATCACAATGCACTCACACCATTCACCCGCCACTCACAGTGATCACAATGCACTCACACTGATCACAATGCACTCACACTGGTCACAATGCACTCACACTGATCACAATGCACTCACACTGATCACCATGCACTCACACTGATCACCATGCACTCACACTGATCACCATGCACTCACACTATTCACCCACTCACCCTGCACTCACACTGATCACCATGCACTCACTGATCACCATGCACTCACTCTGATCACCATGCACTCACTCTGATCACCATTCACTCACACTGATAACCATGCACTCACACGATCATCATGCACTCACACTGATCACCATGCACTCACACTGATCACCATGCACTCACAACATTCACCCGCTCACCCTGCTCTCAGTGATCACTGCACTAAAAATTCGCTTGCATTGTTCACTCATTACCTCACCCTGCAGTCACACACGCACACTTCACGACCTGCACTCATGTGACACTCCACTCACCTGTCCCCCCCTTACTGCTCAAACTTTAGCTCACTCAAACAAGGCCATCACTAACCATGCACTAATTCGTCCCACTCTGCACTTACAGCCGAACCCAAATTCATATGGTCACCTCACTCACCCTGCAGTCACTCCTTTTACCATACTCTCACACTGTTGCATTGCTCACTGTGCAGTCACATAGGCACTCTTGTCACCCACACAGTGCAGAAGGTTAAAGTGCCTGGTACAAAGAAGATGTACCATGCACATCAGGTGCTATAGAGAGATGAGGTGTATTGTTGGTGAGTGGTAGTGAAGGAGTTCATGGAGAAGGTGGGAAGACTGTTGCACCGTGTGCGACCAGTGCTTGGACAATCCCTGGCTGGGAGTGTTAACCCCCGCACCCGAAGTTCGGGTCTAGTGGATGCCCTGCTTCTGCCTATTATTTACATTTGTAGTGCGCTACTGTTACCAAAAGGTGTCCTGGGGCTAATAACCATCTGCCTGTAATGTGAGAGAGAGATCCGGGGTTGGGAGAGGAGAGAAGAGAGGGATGGAAGGAAGGGGGTGAGAGGAAAGGGGCATAGGTAAACTGCTTAACTCGGCACAAGGCTACCACGGTTTGAATGCACGCTTGCTGCTCCCGGCCATGGCCAGGTGAGCTTCTAATGTGGCAGCGCCTATTCCTGCGATTGGGAGGCCCTTCACAGAGGTTGACTAGTCATCATTCTGATGTTAATTGCTGTATTTTGGTTATAAACTGGTACTTATGGGGTGAAATCTTTCCTCAGTATTACTGTGTTAAAAAAATTCTAAATAATAAAGCAATGCTACCCCAAAATACGCAGCATCACAGACCATTATTTACATTTTCTACTCACAGAATTTAGTGAAGTCTGTCGCATAATTTGGTCCTCACCGTCCTCATATCCTAGAGGTTTAGAAATTTTTGTCAGGAGGGGGTCCTTATTCTAGGAAATGTTGACAGGGGGGTCTCGGCAACCAAAAGTTTGAAGACCTCTGCTCTAGAGTGACTGACTAGATTCAAGACAAGTTCAGGACCTGGCTGTGAGTGAATTACTTCACTTAATTATCACTCTCTGATTAAGTTAGACGGTTGGACCATAGGCAGGCCGCAGGGCATGTGAGGTCATTTGAGAATGAGACGGACTGAGTCATCGCATCGACTCGACTCTCCTACACCTCTTGTGTGATGGTGTCTGCCGCTGTGAGTCCTGTGAGCTGTGGGCCCTGGCAAACCTCTAATGGAAGCAACAAGTAAAGTAAGATAAGATTATCTGTTTTTGAAGTTGGCACACGATTTTCAAATGCCCTGCAAAACGTTAGAATTGATTGCTAAGGAACACACTTTTCAGGTTCAACACTTCCAGTGGTCTAGCCATCGTTTAGGTAATATAAATAACATATTAATTGGCATTATTCTCTGTTGAATACTGCATCCATGTAGTCATGCTGGTCAGCGAGTTCTAGTGTTCTGGCCAACAAGCCAATGTCTGTTTTAAACACCACCAAGGCCAGAAAGTCTGTACCGGGCATCGGGTGACAGGTGGGCATTTCCCTGGAAGGCTCGAAGGATGGAGGGGGGTTTCTTAGTGAGGGCCTGGTTTGTAGCAGTGCAGCAATTTTAAATGCACTGCAAAGTTTGGTGTATATTTAGCAGTTTTAGGGCAATCATAAAACTGTCAAGTTAAATCTTATATGTATTGATGTACCTGCTGGAGAGAGATGGGTGTTTTGTCTAGTGGCAGTTTTTACTTATCTAAAGTAGCACAAAGGATCAATATGCATTCAGCAAAGAACGTGTACCATGCATCTCAAAAGAAATATATTTTATGTGGATAGGTCAGTGGGTTACTTCTTTTGTCTCAGAATTCTTTTTGTTACTGAGCAGTTCATAAGTTACATTGGTAATCTAGCACAGTGAGCTATGAACTGCTGTCTAGATGGTGCAGGTTAGAAAGTAAAAGATTTTTCCCCAGACTTTCTATCCTGATGTTACTAAGTAAGTTTTGTTTGCATAGAAATACATTCCTTTCATTAAATTCAAGCCTAACTACTGTATTCCGTCCTGAATCCTGAATTTGCGCTTCTCCATTTCAAGCACTCTTAAAAAGTGCCTACCCATATGGATGACATGAATCCTGCACCTTGTAGTCTCTGTTGCCTTATGTAACATTTTCTACACACTGATTTACACACCTATGATTCATTGTCTCCGTATGTGTGTGTGATGGATTTTAAAAATGTGGAAAGGTTTGCTTTATGAGCTGTGAATAATGGAGTCATTTTTAAATGCAGACTGTAACATATGTGTATGTAAGTAAACGTTCATGACTTTTGGGCATTCTGGCTGTTAGATAAGATGTTTGTTGCTGGTAAGGTAAGTTCTACACAAGATTTCCTATTAGGCACACTATGTTATACCATCTTTAATTCTGACTCACTGCTGTTTCACCGGGCGGATTCCTGATTGCTGCTAGAGACTCACCTTCAGATTTCGACAGGCGCGGCTCCCGCTCCACGGGCGTGCCGCTCTTCCTGTTTGCACCACTGCGGAACTGCGAGGCAGGGACTGGACACACCTGCAGCCTCTTCCCGCAGCGGCTACGCCCTCCTGCCTGGCTGTCTATAACTTTTCGCGGCACCCGCTTCGCGTGTGCCACTCACTGCTGTTTCACCGGGCGGATTCCTGATTGCTGCTAGAGACTCACCTTCGGATTTCAGCAGGCGCGGCACCCGCTCCACGGGCGTGCCGCTCTTCCTGTTTGCACCGCTGCAGGACTGCGAGGCAGGGACAGGACACACCTGCAGCCTCTTCTGGCAGCGGCTATGCCCACCTGCCTTGGAGTTATAAAACTACCCAGCTCATTGCGGGACGCGCGCGGGACAGAGCACGGGGCGGAGCACGGGGTGAAGCCCGGGCAAAGGGGGGGCCGTTTGAGGCCGTTAGAGGACGGGAGAGACCTGGACCGGGCCACTCCCTTTGCTTTGGCTCTACCGTGTATCCGGCACATCTTCATACAAAGATTGGCCCAAACTCCGTATCAAGATGACCACCAGAGAGACACGGAGTAAGAGCACTTTGGCTGCAGCCAGTGCTGCTCAAGGTATGCTGGAAAACTTTTTTGCTAAAGCTGGCACTCAATACATTGATGAAATCACGGTCCTAGAGAGACGCATTTCACAAGAACTAGACAGGGTAAGGAGATTTTCCATGGGCCCTCTGGCACATGCCAAGTCCCCTGCCAACAGAGCCGATCTTACACCAAACATTGAAAACATTGACCCTAATAATGAGACATTGGGCGCTGTCAATTCTCCTATGAATACGGATACCTTAAACTCTACCTCATTTAGTATTGCAAAGGACCTGAATGAATATATTGATATGAGCATGTTAAACTTGCCGCAGAGCCAACCACACTCCATCACACCTACCACTGTAGCCCTCGTTCCAGATGTAATTATTGAGAAAGGTATACCTAATAATCCTTTGCAGGGGGCTAGGGAAGGAGCTATTCCTAAAAGGAAAACAGAAGCCCAAAACAAAGGGAAAAAGAAGACAAAAACTACCAAGCTTAACCCTAGCCCCGAGACTAATAGACCTGGCTCAATCAACACAAAAAACAGACCCATTGACACAACCGAGACAATATCTTCGGAGGTATTGCTTGTAGAGGCAATAGAACACAACAACACACAACTTCTAGATACCTTTAGCGAGGACATCACACTAGCAGACATAGGTGCTCTCATGAGATCCCTTCTAAGCCCTCTAGAAGCACGGTTAATAAAGATGGAAGCTAGGCTAGTAGCTATAGAAAAATCGACTGTCCAGGTAGCTGACAGTCTAAAAACAGATGGCGGGGGCGGCAGAGGGGGCACAGAGTCAAAGAATAAAAGGGATCCCCCAACAAGCTCAACAAAGGATAATAGGGCAGTCCCTTTGGTGCAAATGGCCAAATCAATCCCTCCCCCAAGCACGACTAACCAATCCAAGGACAGGGCAGATAATTCCAATCCACCCACTAACCAACAACTATCGAATCCCCACCCCCAGACTAACCCCAACCATACTAAGGATAATATCCAAGCCTCAAATGAGTCACACAATGCTCACAAATCAATACCGCCAATAGTTGAGGCTCCTGGGAATATCAAGAAGTTTTGAACAGCGTACTTACCTCCGGAGGCGAGCCCCTATACAGTGATTTTAACAGGGGTTCCTGAGCTGAAAACCACCTTCAGGGAATCAACAGCTTCCTTGAAGAATAAGGTGGTTAGTTGGCAATCAATGTACAGACCTTTACCGCAAGGTATAACTGGTGAGGTCCTGATGGTCAGAAGGGTTACATGGGTAGGCAGTTTAAAGAAAACCATCCATGGAGATTGTGTCCTCATTAACTTCAGAGATCCCAGGACCGCCTCCTATATTTGTGAATGGCACCCGGACGACCAAGGGACCAGCATCAAGTCATTACCCCTTTCTTTCTTCTATCCCCCATCGAACTACGAAAGGGATGTGGAGAGATGGGGTAGTTTCCCAGAGAGGGGGGAGGTAGGGATCATAGAGAGAGAGCGAATTTCAACCACCCCAGAACCCAACAACAAGCGATTTTCACACCAACTTTGGAGGAGGAGGGTTGGGAAACCTATCATGGTAGGGGAGGCGGCTGGGGTGGAAGAAATAGAGGAGAATGCCGTCCCAGAGTCCATCACCCAACATACTTTCCCACATTTAATAGATACAGCGAACTAGAAATGGTGGATTGATAGGTAAGGCCCCATGGCAAGGAGTATCTCCATTGCCATAGAGAGGGTCTTGAGGGAAACACCACACCCTGTAGTTCTACAAATGAAGCAATGACAGAGACTAGGCAGATTGAAGAAATGAATAGTAGGGATGCAAATAAAACCATAATTAAGCTCCCCAATAGTAACAGGGAAGCAGGAGAAGCACGAGGACTTTTGACCTCGGCAACAACGCTTATGGGTATCATAAATGACCATGCCCCCTCTCCAACATCACCCATAAATCCCAGGCCTCCCTCCCTGAAAATTATCTCATGGAATGTGGCAGGCCTGGGAACCAAATGGGACCAACCGGATTGGATATCTTTCATTGACTCTAAAGACATATGTCTTTTCCAAGAAACCTGGGCGAGAGAAGAGTACTTCCTTCCTTGCTTTGCAACACTTTATATCCCCGCGATATGGGGGGCAGGGGAGCCAAAATATATTAGCTGTCCAGCTCGATTGAACAAATTCCCGTAGACTTGTCTTGATAAATGTTTACTCTAGATCAGTAAATACAGCACGAGAATCGACCACCATTGAGGAACTTACAGCTTTCCTCAATGAACTACCCACAGGAATCCCAATCGTGGTGGGAGGGGATTTCAACTCACACTTTGAGCCTCTTGCTGGCCTCCTGAATGGGTCCTCACTAGAAGAGGATGCTAGATGGTCAGTTCCTCCAATGGTCGCCCCTCCCCCTAGAGCATGGACCCCACTTGCCCTACAGATCACCGCCCTAACTCTCAAACATGGTCTCAGGGCATGCAATGGTCGCACTAAATCTGACAACCCAAGTAGATTTACTTTTAATAGAGTGGGCAGGGAGTCAAGAATAGATTACGTTTTAGTTCAACTGTCCTCTTGGCAACACATCATTGATTTTAGAGTACTACCCAGAACAGACAGTGATCACAGCGCCCTTGAATTGGACTATGCCGTCCCTGGCAAGGAGGGTAGGGATCATGCCATGGTGGCGGTAAATCCAGATCCAGGCCTCCTTCTTGAGAACAATAGAAAGAGAGTAAGGTGGGAAAAAATGGCTAATAGTAGGGAAAAATTATCCAGCCTTTACATGACAATAATCCCAATACTAGAAAAAGTCAGTCTCCTTAGTGTGGAACCAAGTTTCCAGGAAACCCACAAACTACTCGGGTTGTTACATGAAGAACTTGTTAGGACCTTGGCGATAGATCTTTTTACCAAGGCTCATAGTAGAGGTGTTGCCTACCACCGGTCAACATGGTATAATGCCACATGTCGCAAGGCAAAGGGGGATCTTGTCTCTTCTATTAAAGAAGGCAAAAGTAGATCAGAGATACAGACCAGAAGACAGGCATACAAGAAAATGGTCAATAGTGCTAAGATGGAGTGGGATCAGAACAAATGGGAGGAACTATCCTGTTCTTTAGCTGCTAGGGATTCCTGAAAGTTCTGGTGCATCGTTAACACGGGTTCCGAAGACCTAGTACCTGCAACAGAACCCAATATTGCACCAAGTGTTTGACAGGAACACTTCCAGTCCCTCTACACATGGGAAAATGGGGCCAAATGTTATCCACCCCCATCTGTCACCAATCACTTAGAGGGGGACTTCTTCACAGAAAAGGATGTGAGATCAGCCATTGCGGGCCTACCACTGGGCAAAGCGCCAGGGTTGGATGGTCTTCCAGGTGACCTGTTTAAACAGGAGCCTGATGTATGGGCACCATACCTATTGGTACTATTCAACGCAGTTCTGAGGGGCATGGATGTGCCTTGTACTTGGCTGGGAGCAGAGGTTGTTCCTATATTTAAGAAGGGTTCGCCTCTGCTCCCATCCAACTACAGGCCCATAAGCCTCATAGACGTGTCCCAGAAGCTTTTTGGTAGGCTCATACTAGATCGGCTACAGAGCTGGATGGAGGAAGGGGATATTCTGAGCCCATACCAGGCAGGTTTTAGAAGGGGGATATCTACCACTGATCAGATATTCCGTCTGAACCTCATTTATTGGAAGACTGCACTAATCGAGGGCGGCAGCTTGTACACGGTGATTGTGGCCTTGCGAGCGGCCTTCGATCTGGTGCCGAGATCAAAACTGTAGACCGTATTGGAAGATATGGGTGTCCCAGCAGATATCCTATCCATCCTAGACAAATTACATCAGAATAACTTTGCACGTGTCAGGTGTGGCAGGAATGGGGACCTTACAGACAAATTCCCCGTTGACAGAGGGGTGAGACAGGGCTGTGTGCTTGCACCGACCCTGTTCTGCCTCTTTGTGAATGGGGGAATCGCCCACCTGTCCAGGATTAGTGACATTGATGCCCCTAAATTGGATGGCAGCAGGGTGCCCGCCATCATGTTTGCGGACGACACCCTGCTGCTGTCCAAATCCCCCATGGGAATCCAAAAGGTACTGGATGGTTTTCTGGAATTCTGCACCGAAAGGGGACTTGAGATCAACGCCCTAAAAACAAAATACATGATCTTAAACCCCACCCCCTCAACACGCCCTACCCCCATGCTTGGTGCAGTCCGCTTAGAGAGGGTCTCCACGTTTTCGTACCTGGGGGTAACTCTAAATGAGAAAATGACCTGGGAAACACACAAGATTAAAGCCAACATGAAACTTGTACAGCTAGTGGGTGGCATCTCAAGGATGGTGAAGAACTCTATATACCGTCCACTGGGTCCAGTCATTCAAATTTATAAATCACAGGCCAGGGGGGCAGTCACATACGGGGGCGAACTGTGAGGTCACACCACTGCTCAAAAATTGATGTACACAGAAAACAAATTTATCAGGCAGATGGTAGCTCTCCCCACAAGTACGCCGATGCTTCCTTTGAGACTGGACCTGAACATTAGGCCAATCGCAGACAAATTGGGACTCAAGCCATTAACTTTTTGGTGACGACTCTGGAGCAGTAACGATCTCACCAAATACACGACTGAGCTCCAGGAGTTTCTACATACACCAAATGCAAGTCCTATCCCATGGCTAATCTATATAAAAAGCTCATTTGAGACCCTTGGCTTATCAGAACTCTGGACTGATCCGGAATATGCAAGCACCAGGATCTCACGGAAAGACTTATCAAAAGCTTATTACGAACGAAAGCTTACTGTCGCTGTGAATGAGACGTGGGTGGGCTCCCTGACAAACGTATTCATCCAAAACAAAGACCACTATTCTTTCGAATGTGTTTTGGATGGTATGACTCCCGCGCTAACCAGGAAGCTCTTTTTGCAGTGGCGCTATGGTACTCTACCACTAAGGTCCTTTACAAGCTCATGGTCCACACCCCCGGGTCCTGAGCGCTGTCCAGCATGCACGCATCCCCAAGAAAATCGCTCACATGTGGTATTTTTTGCAAACCCTACCAAAAAATCTGAAAATACTGGCTTATTCCCCTTCTTAAAAACATGGGTTTTAGAAACTTTTTACCTGCGTACAGAATTCTGAAAACTGATCCCTCCCCACAGATAGTGTTCGCAGTGGCGAAGTACTTAACGGCAATGTGGCACACAGGTTCACGCTTCCTTAAGCTGGACGCGGACTCTTAATTCCGTTTTATATAAATTGCATTTGGTTATTGGTTTTGAGCTCCCATCGTGGACAATTTGACTTATAGTGATGAGACCAATTTTTATAATTATTGTTTTTGATGCATTGTACAAATTTTATGTGATTGTGATGTGTGTACATCTTTTATGATCTTATTAGTCGAAATAAAGATTTCAAACAGCAAACAGCAATTCTGATCAGCTTTTGAGGCACCTTATTTGTTGAAGAAACTAAGGGCCTGAGTTAGGGTTTGGCGGCTAGGATATTCTGTCAGAAACGTGACGGATATCCCGCCCACCTTTTCACAAATTCATTAGGGGGGAGTATCATATCCACCAAGGTGTGGTGGGGCAGCACAAACAAAGAAGGTAAGGCAGTGTCTGACAAAGAATAGGAAGTTGAAAATGCACTGGACAAAGTTTAACATCACACATTTCATATGAATGCATGATGATGCAGAAAGCTCAATAATGTCAGTTGCATGAAAGCATTGTAGTGTAGTTTCTATATTCCCAATAGGCTCAGCACATTGGAATAATATATCCTATAGATTTGACGTAGGACTTATGTCTACTAGGTCTCTATCAAATATACTAGACTTAATTGTGAGTGCCAACTAGCTCAGAGGTAACTAGAATCTTTCTCGAATAAACAATAAGGGATTTGTTTCTGACAACCGCATAAACATGACAACTTTCTTTCCCCAAGATAAAACGTATCTTCAGAGTAGTGGAAACAATAAATAGATATTTCACTAAGTCAATCATGCATGCTTCGCTTCGACAGAGTTGCAGAGAAATAGAGAGACGGGCGTTTTCAATAAAAGGAATTATTAAGCAGTCTTCTTTCTCTTGCAAGTAAAGTGAACTGCTACAATCGTAATACTGGTTGCAAAGTATAATGCAGTACAGTAAGTAGAGTATTATAAAATAATACTGTAAAAGCATGGTATGGTTTCTAAGCCATAAAAAACATACATAAATAAATAAAGACTAAAAGTACTAAACTGGTGCTTCTAAAATACGCCTAGCCCGATATACCTAACCAAAGTCTAGTACAAGGGAAGAAGTAAGTGTGGTATAGCATAAGTTTAGTATTCTTTTGCCAAGAATCTAACCAAGATTTCTCTTAGGGTCTAGCGGCTCCGTACCTTGGTTTTAGAATGAAGGAGGTCTGGTATCTCTCTGTCCCAGGACTCGATTTCCCAACACCCCGCAAGGGGAGCTTGGAAACACCGAGAGCTGGATTTCTCGGCGAGAGGAAAGACAGTGTCTCTCTCAGTGCTCCAGCTGGAGGGTCGGCTTCCTTCAGCACTTGCTGTAGCGAGCTGCATCGGGCAAGTAGATAGTTGAACTCCTCCAAACCACTGTGTGTTTGCTAGGGCAAGTGTGGGCAGATTTATACCTTGAAGGTGCAGAGTTTGACGTAAAGTTGGACGTAATAACATCACCAAAGATTGGCAGTTCTTTGAAAACACCATGATTTTTAGGACAAACCAATATTCAAGCAAGGTGAAGTCCCTAACTGCTGAAGCCGAGTTTTCCAAGAAATCATTGTGGATTTTTGGAACTAGTGGAAGTAGCCATGCCTGTATTTGGACTGGATGGGCTATGTCTAAATATGGTTATGATTTCTATGCCTATATAAGGACAAGGTGATTTAAACCTATATCAGGGCATGAATCTGGAAAATTACACTAGGGTCCTAAAACTCTATGCAACACCCACTCCACTTTTATTATGTTGGGCATTACTAAATTCTAAGCATTTAAAACATATCTAAAAGATGTATTTACAATCCCACCAAAAATACATAAAATGCATTTGAAATGGTTATACACGGAAATTAGTATTAGTGCTGTACGCATTTTAAAAGCAGTGTTTTCATTCAAAGCATATAGTATGACATCTGAAATGCTATCAGAATGAATCATTAAATAACATTTAAGAAATGGCTCTTAATTACAGAAGAAAAAAGTCGAGACCATTCCATGACAGAATATATAAATACTGTTCAGGTTGTGGACAAGATCAAATATTCCAAAGTTAGAAGTTTTGTTTTGAAAAAAGTGAAGGGCGAATTCAGAGTTTATAGAACACTGTGTGCTACTGTGTGCTACTTTCAAAAGCTATTCTCGGTGTCAGGAGAAAACATTAAATCTTCTAAGCTGGCCAATAAGTCGTTTACCACAGTAGGTGAAAGTTGAACCACTTCATTATGTAGATCAATCGTATACAGATGAGAAACATCGCCGTCAGCGTCAGTCGCATTAGCAATGTTCACAGTAGATGGTACCTGTGTGCCTGTTGGTCCACGTATCTCACCCTCAGCTGGAGTTGCTGGAGAGTCCTCAATGAATGCGGTCATCAGGATTGGTAGCCGATGGGGTCAACACAATGCATGAGCCGTTACCGAACCAAGCAAAGCGTCAACATCCGTTGGCAGTGCTGATCATAGTGTCAGACAAATATCACATTCCTCTCAACAAAGCAGGCATTGTAGAACAGGTAAGATGCAATCTTGCCAGATTGGTCTGAATGATAGGAACCACGTGGTATTCAGATCTCTCAAACGAGCCAAGCCAAGAATCTGTATCATGCGCTCACTACACTGCATTGCCAGAAGAGTGTTCCCCATGGTAATCTGGGTATCGCTGGTGACTGGACTTGCCATATTGGAGCAGAAGGAACAAGAATAGTATTCCTGCTACGAGTCCCAAAATGAAAGGCAGGCCGCAAAACACAGAGCGCACAAAGTTTTGGAAAAATGCCTAGGACTGCTTCAAAGGGTGCTAACAGTCCTGAAAAAATTGTCTTAAATACATGTACAATACCACTGGTATCAGACATGTTTAAGATACGACCTAACATTTCTGCAAAATGTATGGGGCAGTTCGTTGATAATAGGGCATGTATCTCTGCAGAGGACCTTGCAACTTGCAGATCATACGTCTCTTTGAATGAGGTCAGTGGCACAGTTTGTAAAAGAATGGCTTTCATTCTGCTTAAAATATCAATTCGAGTAAAAGAGATGTTCAGTGAAGGCTATAACAGAGACTCCCCGTCTGTCTTACTTTTAGGAAACAATACTTGCATACAACAAATGACCCTGGCTGACACACTAACGAGATAGTCTATTCCTGGCATCATTCCACAACAGCTGTGATCATTCAACATTATATAACTCCCATTGGAAAGCTGCCTAAAAATTGGATCTATCACTGCTGCCACTGCTTGCCACCTACAAGGAGAACCTTGCAGGTGGCAGGATAAGTTGGTCGAAGAACCATCGCAGGCTCTGTGTTAATTAATACCCTGACATAAAAGAGTACCGCTTAGTGCGTTTTTACAATTCTTACCACTAAGAAACACCTCCTTTCCCCCACTCCAACATTTGTGTGTGTATGGTAAATCTCAGGTCGACTTTATGTATTCTTTACACAACATTTCATACAGGCCTGCTGGTATGTGTTTCAAGCAATACTGAAACTGGAAAATGGTCACTGGCATCGTAATGATGCCATATATTATCCATTCTGCGGCTGGTTTCTCAGAAACTGTTAATGGTAATCGTTCCAGTTTTTCTATGCTCAGCACCGTATAGTCTGCTCCCCTTTGTGCCCAAGAGATTTGTTTATCTGTAAGGTTAAACCCAGTAAACAATGACGTGGTGTTGATTAGACGCCAAGGCACATAGCCTGAACAAAGATTTTGTAACGTCCAGCCTAGCAACATAACAGAACGCAATTGAGACTGGCCATGTTGTAAAATGAGAAAGTCCTGTTCCATTATGTCTAAGGCAGAGGATACTATGCTGTCCAGAGAATAAATTCTGGATGACAGAGTCGTTAACCCATTGTCAACTACAGAGAGAGCTTTCTCTAAATTAATACGATCAATTTCTCATATTCTTTCTGCAGTCCCCACTTGCGTGATTTTCCATGCTTCATTATTAGCAGCATATATACCGGCATATTTGAAACGTTTATGACGTGGTTTACGAGGTCCTTGTACGAAGTCTCTTAAATCAATGCCATCTTTAAGAAAAAGTTAAGTGTTGTTTTATATCTGGAAGTGCGGATTTTTGTAGCCACTCAAGGCACAGTTTTCCTACACTGCAAGTTGTTATTATCCCTGGATGTTGTCTCTGGACATATCTTGGATCTGGCCTAGTTACTGTAATTCCTTGTGTCTTGTTCAGGAATCTATCTTGACAGTTATTCGTGTCTGTGGGCCAGATTAACCATATTCTCCAATCCGGATTAGTTCTGTTTTGTTGTAAAATGTAGGTTACGTCTACCTCCTCATCTGTAGTGCCATTACTATCAGGTGTGGATTTAGGTATGGATGGTTTGTTTAAATCTTTTATCTTAGCCAGGCCAAGACAAGATGTCTGTTCAACAGTGTCATTTAAAAGCATCATTTGTTCTGGGATTATGCAGGCTCTGAATAAGGCTTCTAAACCTTGCACCTGCCAGTCTTTTGTGCCCCAGACAGTTTTCGTCTCAATGTTGTCTTTCCAAAAGTCAAAACCTAATATGGAGAATTGAGCATAAAAGCCCGCAGAATAAATGTGCTTAGTATTAGTCAACATACTTTTCATTCCTGTCTTATTAACATTTTTAAAGTAAAATGTTGCTGGATTTGTGACAATAAAACCTGAGAAGTATGGACATTTTTCATAAAATGTTTTTGAGCTACCCATAGAAGCCTTCGGACAATGTTCCCATTGATTGTAAGTAAAAACATTTTTAGGGTTTGCAGATTTGTGCAAATAATGATGACCATAATGATTAAAACAATAGATTTGTTCATAATTTGATGAACCTTTTAGGTATTCATATTTTGTAAATTTTGCTGACATTTCTAAGCCTGCCTTCATGTTATTAACAGTCTCAAAGTTCCAATCATCAGAAAATGTGCTGGGTGAAACAAAGTGACTCAAGGAAACTTTAAATTGATGTGGAATCTTCAGCAGCTCTACAGGACCATAAATGTCATAATCAGTTCTGTCCCATGCTGTACCACCAGGTATAGGAATAGCTGTGATGTTTACTGATGACAGTTCTCTTTGTTCATGATGAGATGATTTGTGTGGCTTCAGGAGTAAGTTGATGTTCTTACTTGCTGGGTTCATTTTACTATATTTTCCATCCATCAGCATTCCCAAATTTAATACAAGGATTAGCCAAAGCAGGAGAAAAAACACACCTAGCTCAATCCAAAATTCAACCCATGGTGAGACTAGATAAGTCTTTTCTAGTTGATGGAAAAGTTCTGTTACTTGGTCTTTAAAACTTTTATTTGCTGGTTTTGTTTTGGGCACACTGGGATCATCAGAAAACGTATCAAAGTTGATGAAATAGCCAGAGGCAGTTCTGTCAATTGTTGGTATTGCATCCGGAATACTTGAAATCATTGGAGCTGCTTGATCCCTTGTCATATTAGTATAGTCAGAGGCTATATCATTGTAAGCAGGAGTTTTTTGACAAACTGTTATTTGGATTTCAAGAGGCACAAGTTCAATGGCTTTGTTGCATAGTCCTTCTTTTCGCACTGCAGATTCTTCACAGGTGATGAGACTTTCAGTTTGAACCTCTTGGATAGTAGCAAGATTTGGTTGTCTGCTACATCTTTGGAGCCCACTGGGCCTACTACTTATTATCGTCACATGGTGTGGTTTCACCAGGTCGATTGATACGAACCGATTCTCCTTTCTTCCAGCAAGGGGCGGCAGTAACACTGTTCTTGATCCATGTATTGCTAGGACAGGTACTGGTTTTCTGTAAGAATGCCCAAATTCCTTCTTGTCCGCGATTTTTTCTCTGACTAGATCACCAACCTTTGGAATCCAGACAGGTCCTGCTGGGACAGGTGGTTTTTCTTCAGTGGTCGTTGGCTTCTTTAATGTGTTGCTTAGACTTCTTTGTGTTGTATTTAAGTCCTGCAAAACAGCCAAGCGGTCTTTGATATCAAAGGGTTTTTGTTCTACCACTGAGTATGACGATTGAGGTCTTCGACAATCATTCTAGTACCAACGAGAATTTCATATGGAGTGATTCCACCCAGAGAATTTCTTGGCAGAATATTTAAACTATGTTGGACTCTTATTAGATGTTTGACCCACCGTCACCCAAGCCTAATACTCTAGCTGTTATAGATTGCTTTATATCCCATTTTTTTCTTATCACTACCGAATTTCCCTCAGGATGGAATGAACTTGAGTACCACAATGCAACGCCCAGATTGGCCATGCCCTCCTTGTAAGCTCGAGAGCTAAACGCCGGACCCTGGTCAGAATGTAGCATGCCAATTGCATATGTGCCGATAAAGACTCGCAAATCTTTTATAACAGTTCGAGCGTCAGCCAAGCGCTGAGGCCACATCCAAATTAATCTGTCCTACTAGTTGTGGGACCGCTTGCGACTATGCGGACGTCTGCGTGTAGATAGTCTAATGCTGTCTAACAATGGTGTCTGTACTGGGCTGGCTACACTGTAGACAGGTATCCTGGCGGCGTTCAATGCTGCGATCTCTGTTGCAGTCATGGCAATTATTGTGAATGTGAGCATTCATCCCTGGTCACCAGTATGTCTCTCTTAATTCTAGTATAGATTTAGAGATCCCTTGATGTGTCAGACCCTCTCCCATGTGTGCTTCCTGTATCAAAGTTGCTTTACGTTTTCTGTTTGGAATTACTCCATCCCCCACTCCAGGGATTCGAGCAAAATAAACGGAGTTGGCATCAATTATGTATGAATATTCGAGTGGATATTTTAGAGGTAACGATGCACCACTGCCTTTGCTTGTGGCATTGCCAGCTAGCATTGTTTCGCCGTCTATTTTTGTTTATCAACGAGTGATTGCAGCTACGGAAGCTGTTTGCACAGCTGCCTTCGCGGCTTCATCAGCCAATGAATTCCCTGCAACGTGAACGCCATCACGTTGATGACTCAGTGTATGAATCACATGAGTATTTTGTAGTTCTTTCTGTAATTGAACTACTTGTTTTCAAAGCAATTTATGCTTGATTGTGCCTTTTGTGTCTTTGAAACCATTTTGAACCCAGTTCTGCAAGTATTCATTGTAAGATTAAATGCAGTAATACGAATCGCACACTATGAGTGTGGGGAATTTTTGATCAGTATTTTCAAGCGCCATCTTGAATGTCTGTAGTTCAGCTCACTGAGCTGTACAGTCTCCTAGAGATTGAGTTTTTGTGACCATAGGTCGAAATTTACCATTGCGCCAGCGACCTTTAACAATTGCGCACGCAGCACTATAAGCTTGTTTGCCCCCAATTGCGGGCTGTGCTGATCCGTCTGTTTAAATTATACATTTGTACTGTTCTAGAGGCAGAATCTCAATAGGCAGAGGACATTCTTGTTCGTATTGGAGAAATTTGTGTGTTTTCAAGTAGGGGTCGAAAACGTATTCAACTTCTGTTGCAGTAAGAGAATTAACCCATTGTATCCATCTCGGATGTAAAACCTTTGCATTTGGAATGCTCGCTTTTGTCACTGCCTCTAAGGCAGGTACAGGAGTAACGACCATTATGCATTTCCCCTGTGCCAGGGCGCTCTCTTTTGCTAGTGCAGTTTGAACCACTGTTAGAATTTTTTCTGTTGAAGTGAATTTCATTTCAGCTTATGTGTACTAGTGTGATTTATAAGCTATTGGTACATTTTCACCTTCATTAAAGGTTAAGTACGTAAATCTGCATCTTCCTGGGATGACTTGGATTACAAGGTTGCATACGTTTACGCGTGTCTGTAAATGTGTTGTTGCTAACGTCTGTTTGCACCGAATGCAACATTTCTGTGTGTTTTTGAGTACAATTAGTTGTTTTGAAATCAGGTTTGATTAGTTTGTAGAGAGGTTTAACCCTTTCTGCGTAATTAAGAATGTAAGTTCTTCAGAAATTTAGTAAGCCTAGAATTGACTACGTTTTTCAGTGTTTTTGGAGGTTGGAGCAGCGCACACTTTTCTAATAGGTTGGCTGCCAGGCTTTTGCCTTCACTTGAAAGTTTATATCCTAAGAATAGGACATTGAGGTGGGCATTTATTAATTTTTTTAAGTTGAATTTGTACCCTTCAGATGCAAAGCCAAGTATTATGGTGTTCTCTCTGTTCAATTGCCCGTCAAAGTAATCGTCTGTGAGATAGATGTCATCGACATAAGATAATGCCTCATCATCATACGTTTGTAGTAACTCTGTTACTCTGGCTGAAAATAACCCTGGACTATTCTTGAATCCCTGGGGGAGACAACAGAAATGACGCTGTGTCCCCATGATTGAGAAAGCGGTCAAGTACCTGCTTTCAGGTGCGATATTTTGACAGAAGAACCAGTTTGAAATATCTAATGTGGTTTTATATTTTTTACGCACAATGTTATTCAATAGTGCTGCACTGTGTGCAATTTGTACTGCAAATGTTTTGCAACAAGAGTTTAAATGTCTGTTGTCCAAAACTAGACGATATGTATTGTCTGGTTTGGAGACAGGAAACAAAGGATTGTTCATGGACGAGGTGCATGTTTCAATCACCCCTTAGTATTCGAGTTGATCCAAGATCTCCCTGACCTGTTTTTTAGCTTCTTGCTTAACTGGATACTGCCTCTGAGGAGTTGCTTGGTTTTTTAACTGGATCTTATGGTGAGGAGAATCCTCATCTCATCCCACATGATTTTTATATAATGCAGGAGCGTGGGCTACTGCTCATTTTCTGGTGTATTTTTTATGAATAGGAATATGATTTGAGAAGGCTGGCATAATCATTTCTTCGCCATGTGGGCACTCCCTGACACATTCTGGTGGCCAGTCTTTTTCAGCTAGAAGGATGTCATAACCCTTTGAGAGCTTCTCCCAAAAGAGTGCTCTTATTTTTCTAGTTATGTCCCCCTCAATCCTGAGTGTTATTTCATTTAACTTATGGGGTACGCTAACCCTGGTGTCGGCAGTTTCAACTTGAATGTACTCATTCAAGTCCACCGTCTCCAGATGATCCTTCAGGATCTTGCGAGCTATGGTAACTTCTGCTGCACTGTCCAGCATTGTCTGGGCCCACTCCCCGTTCTTGAGTTGTGTCCTCAAGATCTTCGGCATGTCTGATTTTGAGACCTGCTACCTTCTTTTTGGTGAACTGGGTTTTCTTATTTTTTGGAATGTGTTGATCGTCTTTGGACTTCACACGTTCTTCTTTCTGTTCTGATCGTCCTCTTCATTCCGATTTCTGTGAGGAAGTCTGAAAGGGACGAGAGGAACATGTATCAGTGTATCAGTATCTTGATATCTATCAGGTTTTCTCAAATTATCCCTATTCCTGAGGTTATATCTCTTCGCAGAGGGCACCTTTTGAGGAGACCTACCTTGGGATTGAGATTGCTTCTCTTTAGAAGTTTCTTTAGTATTTTCCCACTTCTTTTTAGGAGTAGTGAGAGTGTTTTATTGATGACCTTTTCAGGACTCTATGTTAGTTGGGGTTTAACTGGTTTCCCACCCAAACTATCTCCACCTAGTTCTTCATAGGATTTTTCTATTATTCTGGCTAGTTCATATGGTTGCTCAGTTACATCAAGTTCTTTTAGTTTTTGGTAGATTGCCACGGATGCTGCCTCACCTTTAATATTTGCTAATATTATAGCTGACAAAGATAGAACACCAGCGCACATCACAAAAATTCAGTTTTATCCTTGTGCAGTCAGCACTTATTTTCCAATTTATGTGCTTGTAGAAATACTTCTTATCCAATCCAATCCAATTGTGTCACGCTGTGTAGAAAATGCTGTTTTTATTTCTTTTTTTAAAACACAGAGCTCCACAGCCGACACGCGTTTCGCCCTTTGCGGGCATTCTCAAGGCTAATTCGCAATGTATAACACTCTCCAGTCAATAAAGCACAGTCTTGCTACTGTGCGTGGTTCTTACTGTGAATACACCACAAGTATAATCAGCAATGTCCAAGCACTTAAATTGTAGGCAGAAATCCTCGTTATTTTATAATCGTGGAGCAATGATAAGTTCCATCGAAAACACTCAAAAGTCTCCACACATCAATACGGCCAGTTCTGCTGCAGTGTTCCGCCTCCGTTTCTACGTGCACATGAATTGGAAAAGAAGTGCTGACCGCACAAGGATAAAAGTGACTTTTTGTGATGTGCGTTGGCGTTCTATCTTTGTGAATGTGACAATCTGCAATGCTGTCGCCGGGCAGAGAGTCCTTTTTTGATGCTTGAGGTGGATAAGCATCTAACATGAAGGTTGCACTCAATATTCAAACATTTTTTCATTAAGGGGACATGGTATGATGTGCAGATCTGAAATAGCAAATCCACCTTCTTGTAATTTGTGTTAATATTATAGCTGAGACCTGTTTGAAATCTTTCAGTAATTTTATACCCAGATTTAAAGCATGCTCTGCCCCGTATTCATTTTGAATCTGTTTCAGGACGTCTGGTATTACCGCCATGGACGGAACACCATGTGTTTTTGTGTAAATTACATCAAAGACTGTACCCCAAGTTTCACAGTCCTCCAGGTGTGGTGCGATCCCCATTGGTAAACAGATTGTTAGAATCCTGTGTTTCTCATGAGGTGTACTATCTGAAAATACGGCCTCTATTTGAGTAATCTTTTGAGCTAACCAGAATGGAATTTGTTACCTTTTTGCGGGTAATTTACCAATGACCGATTGTATAGTCTGTGGTGTAATTTTATTTGTATTTCCCTGGTGTGGGGATTGCTGTGGATTCCTGATAGTCGGTTGGACTGTTAGAGTCCGCATGACATATTGAACCAATTGTCTATGTATTTTAATTAATTGTTTTAGTTGAGCTCATAGTTCTGGACCTGTCATTCGTTCAATGGCAGGATGTGGTGTATAGCTGGCTAGTACCGGCCATGTTGCTCCTGGTCTGCCTAGTGGACTGAGCCTGATAATGTGATTTTGATGTTCTAGGGTGCCTTTAAACCAGAGCTGGTGCTCTTGGTATGTTAATGGAATTTCAACATCCTCGAAAGGACTGTATTCCGCTGGAGGTTCCTCTATCTTGTAGTAGTGGAACACATGTGTTCTTGGATTTGCTTCAGGGAAGATAATCCAGGAAGAGAATACCTCTGTCTGCCGTTATTCGTGTGCCTCTATGACAAAAATTACCCTACCACCTCTTGGTGATAGGCCATTTGCTATAAGCTTCATAGTAATTGTTTTCCTCAAGTTTTCCGGGATGATTATAGAATCCGCGTCGGTTTCATTAAACCCTGTAACGTCAAGACCTGGTTGGTTTGCATTTACTGCAGCTCCACCGGTTGTGTTGTTGCCTGTCGGATCACCGTTCTCTGTGTCGCTATCCGACATTTTGTTGAAAGTCTTGCAGAGCAAGTCTCAAGGAAACAAAGATAAGGTGCACAATATTTTGGAACACTGTATCCTTCAACGTTGAACAAGCCAAAAACTAAAACATAGGATTTTTGTCCTACTCAGTTATGGCGGATATTTTATCCTTTTACCCACTCCTTACGTCTATTGGAGTATTTTATGGGAAAAAAGGGGTCTCTGTGAAAAGCACGACTGAGTTGCTCTAGTATCTAGTGTTAAATTAGTGCCTTACCAAAAGTTGGGCTTCATCTAGTGTAGTTCCTATATTCCCAATAGGCTCTGCCATTGGAATAATATAACCTATAGATCTGACGTAGGACTTATGTCTACTAGGTCTCTATCGAATATACTAGTCTTAATTGTGAGTGCCAGCTAACTCAGAGGTCACTAGAAACTTTCTCGAATAAACAAGAAGTGATTATTTTCTGACAACTGCATAAACATGACAACTTTGTTTCCCCAAGATAAACTGTATCTTCAGAGTTGTGAAAACAATAGATAGATATTTCACTCAGTCAATCGTGCATGCTTCGTTTCGACAGAGTTGCAGAGAAATAGAGAGGCGGGCGTTTTCAATAAAAGGATTTATTGAACAGTCTTCTTTCTCTTGCAAGTAAAGTGAACTGCTAGAACCATAATACTGGCTGCAAAGTATAATATGTACAGTAGGAAGAATATTATAAAATAATACTGTAAAAGCATGGTATGGTTTCTAAGCCATAAAATAGATACATAAATAAATAGAGACTAAAAGTACTCAACGGGTGCTTTTTAAAATATGCCTACCCCGATGTACCTAACCTAAATCTAGCATGAGGTAACAAGTAAGTGTGGCATAGCATCAGTTTAGTAATATTTTGCCAAGAATCTATCCAAGATTTCTCTTAGGGTCTAGTCAGCTCCGTACCTTGGTTTTAGAATGAAGGAGGTCTGGTATCTCTCTGTCTCAGGATTCGATTTCCCAACACCCCGCAGGGGGAGCTTGGAAACACAGGAGCTGGATTTCTCGTAGAGAGAAAAGACAGCGCCTCTCAGTGCATCAGCTGGAGGGTCGGCTCCCTTCGACACTTGCTGTAGCGAGCTGCGTCAGTCAAGTAGGTAGTCGAACTGCTCGACACCACCGTGTGTTTGCTAGGGCAAGTGTGGGAATATTTATACCTTGAAGGTGCCGAGTTTGACGTAAAGTTGGACCAAAGAATCGCAGCTCTTTGAAAATGCCATGATTTCTAGAACAAATCAATATTCAAGCAAGGGAAAGTCTCTAACTGCTGAAGCTGAGTTTTCCAAGAAATTGTTGTGGCTTTTTGGAATTAGCCATGCCTGTATTTGGACTGGATGGGTTATGTCTAAATATGGTTATGATTTCTATGCCTATATAAGGACAAGGTGATTTAAACCTATATCAGGGCATGCATCGGGAAAATTACACTAGGGTCCTAAAACGCTATACAACAGCATTGAGGGCTGATGCTCATTGGACTAACTCTGGAATGTTAAGTGGTGTGCATGTTGACACCTTGCTACGGATTAGAGCAAAATGTTGTACTTTCACTGGAAATGACATGTATCATGCAACAAAAGGTTGTACATTTCTTTTGAATTTTTTTTTATTTTCTAGTATTAACAGTTTAACAACTCCCAGAGTAGAAAAAAGCTGTAATCTGCCTTATTTGTGGTGTTTGTTCCTTGTTTAGGCTAGGATTCATTTTGTGGTATGTATTGGATTAAAAAAAAGGTGCTTGAGGGGGCAGGAAGGATGTGCTGCATCAACAAAGGAAACAAATACAAGGATATATTTTTCTGCTGCACCCTGTTGACCCCTAAAGTTCAGAGCAGAGGTAGTCCACATGAGTATGGTTTTTGAGTGGTGTGTGAAAGGCCCTCTGTGTTGCCTCACTGTTATTTGTAGTGTACCATGCCATGCCCTAACCCTTTTTTCTGTACTTTTGACATTTTAGCGGTAGAATTGCTGGGTTCAGCTGCAAGCAAAGGAACACAAAAAATATCTATTTCCTACTAGAAAACACAAAGATACAAAACAAAAATCAATATTGCATTTTTTCACTAAAAAAATGGAGTAGGAATACGGAAGACCCTCCTGCAAGTTCTAATGAAGGCAAAAGAGTAAAAGAGGTGTGTGATGCTGCTCTATCTAATACTGTGGGCATATGTTCACATTCCTATGACTTCCCTGAAACATCAATTGCAGCTGCGTCTCCTTGTGTTGTTGATAGTTCTGCCATTTTTTACATTAGTGATATTTCATGGCATGCTGACAGTGCCGAGTGTTCATTTCACACTGAAGTTGAAGATTCATCTTCTGTTGGCAGCTTAGAATGTACTTCCCTGGCTGGCCTTGCTGACAGTTTATCATCCTGTGATGACAATACAGCCAGCTCATTTTTTGGGAGTGACATAAAAGAAGCACCTCAAAGAAACAAAACCCATACTTGGGTAGAACATGTAGTCCTTAAAGATGCTGTTTATTGTTTTAAATGTAGGCATTTTAGTGCTGTTACTGTTGGTGGAGGAGGGTGTGAACCTGGCAATGTTGCATTTATTGATATTGGCTTCAGTAACTGGGAAAAGCTTATCTGTTCTTTGTCTAAACATTCACAGTCAGAGAAGCATAAATCATCAGTTATTGCTTGGACTAACTTCAAAACATTACAGCAGCCTACACACCATCAATAGTCAGTTTCTTCCATACTAGTAACAGGTGCGGATGAGAAATTCAGGAGAATAGACAACATGAGCAGCAGGTGTTTAAGATAGTATGTTTCCTAGTCTATCAAGGGCATGCATTTCATGCCACTGACCAAACTGATCGTTCTCACAGTAGGGGAAATTTAATGTTGTTAGAGATGATTTTTTATAAAGATGAGAGGTAAAAAGCAAAATGTCCTGAAGTTGGGGGCACTATGTTATCTCTCTTGATTAACAAAATGACATGATATCTATGGTGGCAGTGTTCGTCCGTGTGCGCATTGTCAAACAATTGACAAAATATTTTGTGTTGCTAGTTCACGAAACCAAAGATGTTTCAAATGAAGAGCAGCTGAGTTTTATTATCCGCTTTGTTGAAGGTGAAGGAATTGTTCAGGAGAATGCACTAGGGTGTTACCATATGGAGAAGCTAAATGCCACCAGGCTTGCTGAAGCCATTATTAAAGCAGTACAGAATGCTGGACTTGACTGGAAGAAATTTGTTGCACAGTACTATGATGGAACATCCATTTTGAGGGGTTGTTTTAATGGTATCCAAGCAAAAATAAGAGAGATTGCATCCCAAGCAATTTATATTCACTGCCATGCCATGCCCATGCCATGCCCATCGCCTAAACCGGTTAGTGCAAACAGTAACTAACATACAACCAGTAAAGCATTTGTTTTCAACATTGCAACATTGCAAGCAGTTTATGTTTTTTTTCACAAAGTTCACCGAGGCATGAGCTCTTTGTGAAAGCTCAGAATGACAGTAGTCTGTATGTAATTGAGCTAGAAAGACTCTCAGGTATGAAGTGATTTTACTGGCACTCCTGTGTTTGAGAAGTACAGATGTTTTCTATTATCACTGATCTCCATGTAATAAAATCACAACAAAGAGGCTAGTTCAGGAGCCACAGGAATTCTTAATGACATTGAAAACTTTGGGGTTTTAGTTATATCGCAGTGTATGGAGCTCATTCTCCAAAAGATTTACAGTCGATCTGAAGAACTACAGAGCAAAGACTTAACTTGCTGATAGCATGTGACCTAATTAAGTCAACCAGAAGTGATTTAGTTAAACTCCGTCCTATAATGTGGACAAGATGTGGAACGCTCTCCCCCAACATCTAAGGTCCAACCCCGATCTCACCTCATTTCGCAAGCAGCTGAAAACGTTCCTGTTTAACAGTCAGTAGTCGGTGGATATCTTTTCTTAAGTAACCAAAGTCTCAGATGTAATCTTAGCACTTGGACGCCTCAGGGCAGCTATGTGCGCTTTACAAAAATCATTTTCATTTCATTTCATCTCAAGATAGTCAGTGGACTGAATTGCTAATTCAGGCTAAGGACTTAGCAGAGCAGTGTGGAATTGAGATTCAACAAAAATCCAATCTAAGGGCTCTACCTGTGAGGCACCATAAATTGAGTAACAACTTTAATGATTATTTTGTCAGTACCTCTATAGGGAAAAGATCCAGCCATTTTGATGTCTCAGAAAGTCAAACTACACTGTGTGAGTGCCTAAAGAAGGATGTTTATTTCTCTGATTTGGATAGATTTTTAAATGAGTTTGATACTTGATTTACAGACAACATGGGTCTCATGTTTGCTGTCAGAATGTTCAGACCAAACGTTAGATATTTTTGGGACTTTTCCTCTGCACTTGTTATTAACAAATATCCAGAGGCTGCAGTACACCCAAGTCTTCTGCAATCCGAGCTAAAAAAACTGCAAAAACGTATCTTTCAGACAAGAATGTACCAGATAGTCACTCTGTCAGGCAGTATCTCATGTATCCACCAGAAGCATTTCCTTAGGTTTTGGATTTTTTAAATCTAGCTCTTACATTTACTTTTACTACTGCTACAAATGAAGGGTTCTACTCCTGTATGAAAAAGGCAAAAATATTATTTGCGCAATAAAGGTGAAGACAAGACTCAGTGATTTAATGATAATGACTTTCGAACCTAATGAGGTTAGGCAGCTAAATTTGAATGAAGCCCTTGACAGATTTACTGACATGCACCACCTGAGGTGTTGTCTTAACCCCTTCGACACTCATGACGAGCTCAGCTCGTCATGAGGTACACCTCTCGTACACTCATGACGAGCTGAGCTCGTCATGAATAATGGGATTTATACATTCTTCAGCGCAGGAGGGGAAAACCATAAGCGTTGATGGTGTTAAAAAATTAGCTGGTCCTTTCCTCCTTCATAGAAGTAGCTTCACATTTTGTATTCTATTTAATCTTCTCATTGAGGAAATTAAGCAACATCGGTACTGCTGCAACCAGTGCAACAACAAGTGAATATTTAAACCACATGTATTACTCTGCGAGGCACTATTATCTTCCTTGATTTTCAGATCTACAACAGTTGCTTTTGAGTTTGTTTCCTCTCACATTGAGGCATATGCCACCTGAAAACATCTGCCAGCAATCACAGACGCCAATACCATAAACAGGAGCATGAAGACAGCATCTACCACTCTGCCATGCAGTATCAGCCTTCTGCTGATGGCCAGGCAAACAACAGTTACTCCTCAATCAGTCTCCATTCCCCTTGAGGCCTATACCACCAGAAGAAATCTACCAGTAAAATCACAGAAGCCAGTACCCTGTGAAGGGTCAAGAGGATAAAACTATCACACTGCTAAATAGTATCAGCATTCTCCTGATGGCTAGGTAAGCAACTGCTATTTCCCCGTCAGTCTCTTTTTATCACCTTAAGCCATATGCTACCTGAAGATATCCACCAGTGATCGCAGGAGTCAGTAATATATGCAGGGGCACACAGACTTCAGTTAACATGCAGCAAAGCATATCCACCTCCTTAATATCGCCAGGCAAGCAACTCCTGCTCTCAAGTCAATCTGTTTTACCTTGAACCTTTTGCTGTCTGAAAAATCAGCATGTGATCACAGAAGAAATTATCCCCTGCAGGGGGAAGAAAAAGGCATATACCACACTGTCATGCAGTATCGGCCTTCTCCTGATGGCCAAGCAAACACCAGTTACTCCTCAATCAGTCTCTATTTCCCTTGAGGCCTATGCCACCTAAAGATATCTACTGGTTGATAGCAAAAGTTAGTAACCTATTCAGAAGCAAGAAGAGAGCAGCCACCATCCTTCTAAGCCCTATTGGCAAAGCACCAACTTGCTGTCCATTTTGTTTCTTACTGCCATTCTAGATATGCAGCCTCATCACATCAGCTTGTCGTGTGTAGAAATATGGAAACAGTATTACAACGCATTGTTATCCACCTTGATTTCCTGCAGCCAAGCACTTGCTAACCAACTATTTGTTCTCTCATCAAGACTGGCTATTATCAGTACAGCAACTATTATTTGTACCAGCCAGTATCCTATTCAGAGATCTGTATACTGTATCTGTGGCAATGTCAGCACATGCTGAGTTTCATTTTAGTTGAGCAACAACTTACCCTCAAGTCAGTCTCTACATAGGAGGATGCTCCAAATGATCACTAGAACTATCCAATAGAATTGTAGATGGTGCCATGTGAACTATTGGGCTCTTTCTATCCTCCCAGTGTGTGTCTTCCTCATTTCAAGGTCCTGAGCAGCAGCATTTCTTCTTATCAGTAATGCAGTATCAGCATAACAGTCAGTATCTTCATCTGTGTGAGTAAAATCTGCCAAAACGTGTTTAACAATCTCTAAACATGCTAATGCAGAACAAGCATATTATTGATCAGCACAAGTACTGTATCAGTGATTTGCATGTTTTCGGTAGAAGTCATTATTGATAGTCAACCTCAAAATGTTCATTGGCTCCACAAGTTTAGACGCGTGTATATCATGTTATGGAAAGGAAGGTTGCTGGGAGAACTTGGCCTGCATTAAATAGTACTGTTGCCTACGTTCGAAGACTGAGATTTAATTACATGGTGCTCTTAGTTTATTAAACAAATAATAAAGTGAACCTGTTTTGAACAATATAGGCCAATAAACCTTCCAATTTTATAAGTTATTTGCTATTGATAATGGCTGATTTCAACATGACTAACATATTTTCCATTGTTGTACACTAATTGATAGATTCTTAATCAATGCTATTTTATCTTAATTATTTATCTTAAGATGCTACCTGAAACAATGTATCTAGCTGCATTTTCAATAGGATTTGAAGTATGTCTGTTTACGGGGTACTTCTGTTGTATCAGCAGAGATTTTCCAGCCTCTGTGTGTGATTTAAGTAACCAAAAGCTGCAATAGCACCAAGCCGGAGGTCATACATTGTTGCTACCTTTGACTTTGTGGGATCAAAGGTCAGACAATGTCACTTCTTGTGATGTTACTCGGTCAGACGTAAAGGGATGTCACTTTTTGTGAACTCAGGCAGGGGTAACATGGCATGAGATGTCACTTCCTCTACCCCTGGTATTTTGATGAATCGATGTCCATAGATGGCTCGCTATCCAGCCACTGAGTCTCTGTCACAACAGAGACTGGTTAACTAACTTTTAAAGCCGGATACAGCAGGAGCGATGGAAGATGCTAGGTAACCCTTTCCCCCTATATGGAACCACCTGAGAGCATGCATAAACTCACTCTGCAGATCATAACACAGCAGGGGAAGGGGAAAAAAGGGACAAACAAAACGATAAAGTTGCAGCAGTGAGAACACTCAATGACAAGGTAGTCTGGAGTTGTAGTCTTCACTCCTATGGTAGCCCTGTGTTCCCTGTATATGAGACACAACACAACACACATGAGTTTCCACCCTAGCCCTTATATAATATCAATGTCAAAATGTGTTATACTGCACTTACATTTAATGCTACCACAATAATCCTGGTATAAAAAGGTAAAAAAGGTAAAAATAAAGAAAGGAAATCAAGGCTGTTCTTCACCCTAGAGTTTTAAAGTAATGCACACACTGTAGCAAAATGAGACTGCATAGGATTCAGCAAGCAGTCACAGTAAAATTACTTATCTTACTTAGATCAAACGTCTGGTAATGGTGAATATCTCCTTTCAGGGTTCAAAGGATGTTAGTTTCCAGTAGCACACATTTTCAGCGTGTGCTAGAGCAAGCGACTAAAACAAAGACATCCAAAAAATGAGTAAATGCAATCCGAGCCTCTTAACAGCTCATTGAAAAATATTATACCCAGGATGACTCGTAGACACTTTCCAACAAGTGACAACCACTGTGGGTTGCTCCCCAAATGATCTCGTTGCAAAGTGCTCCAGCGCCTCCACAGAAGGCAAGGTAAGCACAGAGATTGCCTTCACAATCAGCCTGCCAGGAGACGAGGGGGGCGATAACACGGTTGCATTCCAGCGTGGCAGCCTGGAATCCGTTGGATATTGCTTTTTACTCTACGGGACTTGAACAAAGAATGTTTCAAGGCAAATGTTTTAAACTGACTTTGAATTCAGGTGACAAGTACCAGGTGAGTGGAGGGAGGAGCCTAAGTACCGAAAGATAGAAGTGGTAGGACAAGGAATTACACTCTTGGCATTCTGGGATATGTAGTCCCAAGTTTCACGCTCTTCCATATCGCCTCATACAGAGGGGAAGGAGCATTTCCTAGTCACTCCCCACACTACCTTTGACTTAACGTGACAGAACCCCCTCTCAACGACCCATGTCTCGGCGTTCCACCAGGCTTAATGGGAAACCAAGTATGGAAATGCCGCAGGAGTCCAGGGCAATGAATTTTGGCACTTGGTTCTCAAGAGCGATCCTCGGGGCCATACCCTTTCCACTCAATGAGGTAACGTACCTGTCCCCTAATGCATTTGGAATCAAGGATTTTCTGTACTTCGTACTCTTCCTCCACTTCTATCTCCACAGGCCTTGGTTTCTCAGGCACTCTGGTCCCAGGGAGACAGGGCCGTAGGAGGGAAACATGAAACACCGGGTGGATGTGCCAAGTGGAAGGGAGCATTAGCTTCATGGTAACAGGGTTGATTACACTTTTAATCGGATATGGACCCACCTATTTAGGTTGTAGCCAGGTGTACCCCTTAAACCTCAGATGTTTTGTGTTAAGCCACACCTATCTCCTACCTTATATGATGGATATGGTGTCCTCTTTTTTTCTGCATTTTGCTTATCTCTGGCTCTGGCTTCTTCCAGGTGTGCTTTGGAATTCTGTAATACCATTTTGAGGTGTGCATGGTGTTCCTGGATTGTGGGATGTTTGGAGACAACTGGCTGTTCAAATGGTAGCATGTTAGGATGATATCCATTGAGGCACAAGAAGGGTGAACAACCCAGTGAGGAATGGTCTGCATTGTTATATGCGATCTCCACAGTCCATAACAGTGTTCTCCATTCTTCGCAGTGTTGTAATGTAAAACATCTTAGGTACTGCTCTAGGGATTGGTTCAGCCTCTCTGTTTTGCCGTCAGTCTGAGAATGGTAACTCGTAGACAGTCGGGCATCGATTTTCATGACGGCACACAGTGCTTTTCAAATCCTTGAAGTGAATTGGGTCCCTCTGTCGGTGATGATTACTGAGGGAATCCCATCCAAACATACTATGTGTTGCAAGAAAGTAGTAGCCAGTTCCCCTGATGTGGGTAGTTTGGTTAGAGCTACAAAATGACCCATCTTGGTTAAATGATCAATGTCTACAAGAATGGTGTTATTACCTAAGCTGGGAGGCATTTCTACAATAAAGTCCATAGACAAGGTGTGCCAAGGGGCTGGAGGTAGGGGTATGGGTTTGATTAATCCACTGGGTCGTTGGTGCTGAGCCTTGGCATGCGTACAGATAGAACATTCTGAGACATACTTTTCAGCGTCTTTTGAAGAGCTTCCCACCAGAAGTATCTAGGGATATTTTGTAGGGTCTGTTGTGTTCCAAATTGTCAACCCAAGGCGGAATTGTGCGTCCATTGCAGGACCTGCCTTTGCAGTAGCCCTTCAGGTATGTAAAGCCATTTGTCATAAAACAGCAGATGGTTCACAGTAGATCGGAGTTGCAGTTCCTTGGTAACCAATGCATGTTCATCCAGAGTCTCAACTTGCTTCTTTACGTCTTCTAAGAATCTGGAAGACGTTGTCACCACCATTATTTCCATTGGAAAGGAAGCCTTTAGAAGGATAATAGTTCTTCTCCTAGGGATAAGCTGGTTTCAGGAATTGGCATGGGTCTCGAGAGTGCATCAGTCTTTCTGTTTTGAGGTCCTGGTCGGTTTTTGATCACAAAGTCCAAGAAAAACTGACCAGCGGAGCTGCCGAGGGGTCAGAGTTCTCGCACTCTTTAATTAAAGCAGATTCCGATGGTTGGTGTATATTTCCACCGTGTGTCTGGCCCCCATTAAATGGTGTTTTCATTCCTCTGACGCTCTCTTTATTGCCAACAGTTCATTGTCGGTGATGCTCTAATTCACCTCGCACATAGACAATTTCTTGGAGAAGAAGGCAACTGGATGGAGCTGAACTGTTTCGGGCGGTCTCTGGGAAAGGATGCTTCCAATGGCGAAGTATGAGGCATTTATTTCCACCACAAATGGCTGACTAGCATCAGGATGCCGTAAGATTGGGGCACTCGTAAAGCAGGTCTTTAGCGTTTGGCAAGCCTGTTACGCAGAGTCAGTCCATAGAAAAGCGGCTCCTTTCCGTAGAAAGTGTATCAATGGTTGAATGATTCTGGAGAACTCCTTGATAAACCTCCTCTAGGAATTCGCAAAGCCCAGGAAACTTTGCAAGGCCTTCACACTAGAGGGAGATTTCCATTGGGTGACGGCATGTATTTTCTTTTGGTCCATGCAGAGACTGTTTGGTCAGATGACGTAACCCAAAAATTCAACTTCTGTGGTGTGGAACAGGCATTTTTCTAGTTTGGTGTACAGAGCGTACCGCTGAAGGCGCTCTAGTATCGCTGACACATGGGGGACATGTTCCTTCAGGGAAGCTGAGTATATTAGGATGTCATCTATGTACACAATACATGGGACATTCAATAAGCTCTTTAAAAATTAATCCATAAAATACTGGAATGCGGTGGGACGTTGCAGAGGCCAAAGGGCATCACCCGATACTCATACAGCCCAAATTTGGTACAAAAGGCCCTTAAGCGCCCTTCACGTTTCAGAATGAAAAACAGTGGCGAGGAAGCAGGGGAGGACGACGGACGGATGAAACCGGAGTACAGCAATTTATCCAGGTATTTTTGCATATATACGGCTTCAGTCTCAGTGAGGGTATATGTATGGCTATAGGGTATGCTGGTACCGGGCTCCAGGTCTATCATGCAATCATAATCCCTGTGTGGGGGCAGCCTGTTTGCTTCTTGTTCGCTGAACACTTCCTTGTACTGCTTATATTCCTCCAGAAGCATGGAGATAAGGCAAACACTCTGTGTACTGGGACTACTGGCAAGCAGTGCAGCTTGATTTCCCGTCTGTTAAGGCGTTTGGACTCTGGCGCGGGTGCAATGTTCTGAAAAGTATGAGGAATTCATGGTGGCTGTGCTGGCTGCTCATTGCACAAAGGGATCATGTTGTGTTAGCCAAGGCATCCCCAAGATGAGTTTGAAATGAGGGGTGTCAATGAGATCGAAATGTAGGTTCTCGTAATGGGTCATTCCGACCTGCATTAGAATCTGAAGGGTATGAAAACGCACCAGGCCTGATGGTAACGCAATTCCATCCACTGCCTTCAGAGGTTCCAGAATCCTTTTTCTTATGCAGGGTACTCCGAGTTCTTGTGCATATTGCTGGTTGATAAAATTGCCCGTGGCCCCAGAATCCAATAGAGCATGCACCACAACCGGCTCCAAACCTGGCCACTCCAATGTAACACACACATTCATGTGGGGCATTGAAGTTTGCACCATATTGGCCACAGCAGGAAATACCTCTTCAGCTTCAGGTCTCAAACAAGGGGTCTTTAACTTGTTTGAGCATAGCAGTTTCCTGGAGTTTCTGGTAGATACTCCACCACAGGCACGTTTCTAGTTCCTTTGCTGTCATTGTATGTCACCGTGGTCTTTGTTTTACAATCCTTAATGTAATGTCCAGGTTTTCTGAAATACGTGCACATCTTTGGCTGCGTCTTCGATTCCTCCCGTCTTGGCTCAGTGGACCACGCACGCCACTTATATGCATCAGTGCCATCCCATCACTAGTTTGCCGGTGCTCTACTGTTAGTGGCTTTGAGTGGGGAAGCAGGAACCTTGCATCAGTACGCTGTTTATCTCCCTTTCTTTCCTGGAGCTGATGATCCAGTTGTACCGTAAAGTCAATAGGTTCTGCGCAGGTGTAAGGCATATGTACCACCTGGGCTAGTATGTCCTTCAGTTCGCCTTGCAGCCCCATTTAATATAAGAAAGTTCTTTTTTCTACTGGCCTATCAGTTTCTATAACAGTTTCTATAACAAGTCTGTTGAACATGGTTATGTACGTCAATAGGTCTTGTGAGCCCTGCTTAAAGGTAACGAGTTCCCTATCTAGGGAGAACTGGTGCGCCTTTCTATCGAATAACTTGAGCATCTCCTCACAAAAGGCAGAGAAATTAAGTAATACAGGACCGTTTCTCTCTATTAATGGGAAGGACCAAATAGCTGCGTTCCCTCCCAGATAAGACATAAAGAATGCCGTCTTTGCCTGATCGTCAGGAAATACTGCAGGCTTGCACATGAAATGTAGCTTACACTGCCCCAGAAAAATACCAACAGTTTTTGGATCCCCAAAGAATCTCTCGGGAGGGGCTAGCGGCAACTGTAGGGGCTGCATCACTTGGATGGTGGATGATCGTACTCTCCCTCCCTGATGCTGCGCCGTGTTGGGGGATGTGGGTGGTGGTGGAGTCCAATTCCTAATGTATCTAATGCAAGAGGCCCCCCTTGTACCTGTATGGATAGCACAGGACAGACCTGCATCTTCTCGTCTCATGGTGCCCATCTCATTTCTCATTTCCAGGTTTTCCCCCCGGAAGGCATCTACCTCCATCCACAAAGAGGTCAATGTTTCCAGCACCGAAGTAAGAAAAGTGTTTATATCCATCGCTCAGGCTGTAGGCAACCGTGGGCTTGTCACTCTGTCACAACGAGACTGATTAACTAACCTTGAAAGCTGGATACAGCAGGAGCGATGGAAGATGCTAGGTAACCCTTTCCCCTTATATGGAACCACCTCCGAGCATGTATAAACTAATTCTGCAGATCATACCAAAGCAGGGGAAGGGGGAAAAAAAGGGAAAAACAAAAAAAAAAGTTGTAGCAGTGAGAACACTCAATGGCGAGGTAATCTGGAGTTGTAGGCTTTATTCCATTGGTAGGCCTGTGTTCCTTGTATATGAGACACAACACAACACACATGAGTTTCCACCCTAGCCCTTATATATTATCAATGTCAAAATGTGTTATACTGCACTTACATTTAATGCTGCCACAATCATCCTGGTATAAAAAGGCACAAAAGGTAAAAATAAAGAAAAGAAATCAAGGCTGTTCTTCACCCCAGAGTTTCAAAGTAAAGCACACACTGTAGCAAAATGACATTGCTTAGGATTCAGCAAGAAGTCACCGTAAAAGTACTTATCTTAGATCAAACGTCTAGTAATGGTGAATATATACTTTTGGGGTTCAAAGGAAGATAGTTTCCAGTAGCACACATTTTCAGCATGTGCTAGAACAAGCAACTAAAATAAAGACATCGAAAAAATGAGTAAGTGCAATCTGAGCCTCTCAACAGCTCATGGAAAAATATAATACCCAGGATGACTCAAACACTTTCCAGCGAGTGACGACCGATGTGGTTTGCTCCCGAAATGATCACGTTGCAAAGCGCTCCAGGGCCTCCACAGCATGCAAGGTTAGCACAGAGATTGCCTTCACAATCAGCCTGCCGGGAGACGAGGGGGGCGGAAACGCCGTCGCGCTCCAGCGCAAACACTAGTATTGACTTGCTCGTGGCAGCCTGGAATCTGTGGGATATTGCCTTTACACTACAGGAAGACTTGAACAGAGAACGTTTCAAGGCAAACGTTCTAAACTGACTTTTTATTCAGGTGACAAGCACCTGGCGAGGGGAGGGAGGAGCCTAAGTACAGAAAGATAGAAGAGGCAGGACAAGGAATTACACTCTTGCCATTCTGGGAGATGTAGTCCAAGTTTCACACTCTTCCATATCGCCTCATACACATGGGAAGGAGCATTCTGTAGTCAGTCCCCACTCTACCTTTGCCTTAACATGACAGACTCTATGATCAGATAGCATCTGTACATGTAGATAACAGCTCCATCACCAGAGCTTGAACTTTGACTGCAAGATGTAAAATAAAAATATTAATGGCATTCAGTGTTGCATTTCAAAATGATTACCTGCCCTGCAGATTGTAGTGAGTGGCCACTGAGGAGCCCATATCTTACAGATATGCAGAGGCTATAAGCTGAACGGTGGCCCCATAAGGGACTGACTGCAACACAGGGACTACTGTGGCCTCCATTATGCCTCTAAATGCAGTAGATCTGACTGGATACTGAGATGTATCTGAAACTTTGGGAACATCTGGGGCGATATCATGATGGGCTGTGCTGAGTCATTGCTGAGATGATTGCCTGTTTTTTTTATGTGTCCGCAGTGAGTAAAGTGAATTGATTTAACCCAATAATTCTCTGTTAGGGCTTAATTTTTTGACATTACACCTGGAAAACAGTGAGCAGGGTTTCTTCCTATCAGTTTCTGAGCTGCCCTGTCTAAAATAATGGATGTCCGAAAAATATTGGGTAAAACAAATTCAGTTTAAACTTGTAGATCCATAAAAAGAAGTGCTCAGCTCTGCGCTGAGCCACAATAGCCTATCATGATACGGTTCTAGGCATTCTAAATTCATGTGGGAGGGATCAGCATCTCACGTCCAACATCTGGGGCATTACATGTGCAGCATTATGGATTATCTCAACAAGGAAAGGGCGATTACTCCTGAGGTGCGTAAATCAATTCAGAGAATACCATCCTCAAGACACTGTTATGCCTTAACTATGTATGCCATTTTCAAAGCAGACTATTGCTTAGCTTCAAATTTCTCTGCTGCCAAAACACAGGATTTTTGCGATGCCGTCTGATGAAACTAGGAAAATTAAAACATTATTTAGTTGTTCAAAAAGGATGGTTTCTCACAGAGTATTGGCTTTTCTGTCAGCTATATAATGTATTTCAGTGGTATGCAGTTGGTCGTGTTGAGCCTCCTGATCACTACTTGTTTCTCTTTTAAATAAGAAATGTGAATACAAACTCTGACAACAAAGTATTTAACCCATACAATGCAGTACAGTACACTCCTATGATCAATACAAAAAGGCAGTTTCCTTCCTCACAGAAGCACATAATTCTCTTTCTTTTTTGATTTAAAAAACTTTTATTGGTTTTACAAAAGCAATACAAATAAAGAGGCAAGGCAAAGGAACCAAAACTGCAGAAACACCTCAAAGGTCAGATCGGATAGAGGAAGTAAATCTGATAGTGCCCTTGGGCACTAGTTTTCACAAATGGTACAGTAGCGTTGGCAGAAATAACAAACCAAACAGATAAGAATACATAAGATTAGCTGTCTGTTACAGTCAGGGTACAAATAGCGCAGTTGAGAAGATAGCGATAGCTTACCAAATAAGATAGGTGTACTCATGTTGGCATTTCTGTTGCAGTCCCGTGTCCATCATGCCCATTGGGAAGGTCTAAGTAGTGACATTGGAGACCGATGTACCAAATGTACCAGTTGTACACGTGGTGAGAGCATGTAGCACAATATTTAACATTCCTGGTAGGTAACCCCATCCTTCTTCAAACATAAAAAGTATAAAGCGTAATAATTATCACATGTCTTTAGTACTTTGCTTTCCCTATCTAGTCGTTCAAGGGCATGACAGAAATTGGTTCATCGTGAGGCCGAAGTACCGGGGTCTGGCAATCAGCATCTAAATCTCACTCATTCACCGCATGCGGGGAGTTGGTCCCATCTTCCCTGTCCATGTACTGTACTTCTGCCAGCATAATATCCCAATGCTGCGCAATGAGGTATTTGCGCAATCCTGCTATTTCCTCCTTGTGTAGTACTGTGCTCTCTGCTTTAGCCCATACTGCAAGTGAGTTTTTCCAGATACTTAAAACAGGAGGTTCTGCATTTTTCCATCATTTCGTTATTGACCTTTTGGCCACTATAAGGCCTAGATCAGTGAACCTTGCTGTAACTTTGTGTTCCTTTGATCTGGGGTAAAAGCCTAGTAAGCATTCTTACCATGATTGTAAGGGTGGTGTTCTGGTGTACTTCGCTAGCACTTCTGTGATTTCCTGCCATTACATGTTTAGGGAGGCGCACAACCACATCATATGAAGAAAGTCGGCATTGATCTGTAGACAACGGGGGCATGCCGAGGTGGTCATATTGAAATATTTTTCAATTGGTCTGGTGAGAGGTATGCTTTATGTGTGATGTATGTTTGTATTAAGCGGAATTTAGAAGTTTGTGTATGTATTTGGGGTTAGCTAGTATACCCTCCCATTCGCGGACTGTCCATGGGTTTCCCCTGCCATCTTCCCATTTCAGGCGCAATGCTGTCCTAGGTCTTGTCAGATGCGTTAGTAGTGCCTCCACCAACCAGTGTATTATGTGGGATCCATTGTCCATTACATGCAAATACTGTATCGAAAAATGCATCTTGGGCTCTACATTAATGTCTCCCCATGCTGCTGTAAGCGATCTTTTAATGGAGTTGTATAGCAGGAATTGTCCTGCTGGTGAGCGGTATTTCTCTGCTAGGTTCTTGAATGGTATCAATTCCCTATTAGCATACCGGTCTCCCAATGTTATGTAACTCGGCTACATGCCATTGTGTAAGCGTCCCATCATATGTACCCACCTTTCCTCTGAGAGTCCCCAAGAATGGGAGCAGCGGGGCATAAGGCACCGTACTTCTGGTAAGGTATAAGCTTCTCCTGCAGCAGCGATGAGCAAAGTCAAGGCATGCCTGCAAGGGGCTTGCAGACCGAGCAATCGGGTGGAACAGGTGACATATCTGAGATTGGGACCAGGGTGGCTGCATCATGGTTGTGTCTTCTAGGCCATGTCCAGCGAACCATGTTGTTACCCATTGTAGTTGGGCTGCTAGATAATATAGTTCTAAGTTGGATACTGCCAGGCCTCCCCACTCAGTAGGGGCATAGAGTTTCCATAGTGCTATCCTGGGACGGCCTGAATTCCAGATAAGCCCTCAGATCATCTGCCTAAGCTCTCTAAATACCTTGGCTGGGACATAAACCGGAAGGTTGGAGAAGTAATATAATCATTTGGGTAGCACTACCATCTTGCTCAAAGCTACTCTACCCATCACGTTCAAAGGAAGCACCCTCCAAAATTTGATTTGCGCTCGTATGGCAGTTACAGCCCTGGTCAGGTTTCCCTCTAATAGATCCATGGGTTCCTGGTATATAAATATGCCCAAGTATTGTTAAGTGTTTGGTTACCAATGGAGAATCAAATCATTAATGTGGAAGTTCAGATCCATTGTGTATTCCTGGAAGGGGTACGGACATGATTTTGACCAGTTTACTCTAAGCCCTGACACCTTCTCAAAGCTTCCAGGGCTGTTTGCTAAGGAGGGGGTTATATTATGTAGATCTTTCAGATATATTAACAGATCGTCCGCATAAAGTGAGACAGCATGCATACAATCTCTCAGCCGAATGCCCCTGTCTGCACCCTCCTCATGGAGTCGAGCTGCTAGATGCTCCATTACCAGCGAAAAAAGGAGCATCGAAGGGCAGTCTTGCCTGGTCTCTCTATTTATTGCTATATTATCCTATAGGAGATGCCCTGTCCAGACCCTGACGGAAGGTTGCATATCTAGTAGTCTGATCATATGTAGGAATGAGTCTCCAAGATCATATCCACATAATACCGCAAGTACGGTCACTCCAGGATCTCGAAGGCATTTTCTAAATCCAACACCAAGCATCCTGAAAGAGACCCGGCATCTGTAGCATACTTCTGTACCCTGAAGAGTCTACGGATATTAGGTGACGCGTTTCTGGTGGGAACGAACCCATTTTGGACGGTATGTACCAGAGACAGTACCGGTGGTGCTAACCTTGCAACTATAATCAATGCCAGAATCTTATAGTCAGTATTAAGTAACGCTAGCAGCCTATACGATCCTAATATTAATTGGTCTCTGCCTCACTTGGGAAGAGAAATAAGTAATGCTTCTTTTTACGTAACAGAGCATAGAATCAGTTAGTGAGGTATCATAGGCTTTCTTAAGCTGAGGTGCCAGTGTTCCTACATATGCCTTGTAGAACTCTGCCGGTATGCCATCTGGCCCAGGTGTTTTGCCCATTGCTAGTGCACTGATACTTGCCCTTACTTCATCTAGGACAATAGGATCATCTAATTTCAACTTTTGTTCGGGCATGATCTCTGGTAGTCCAATGACTGCTAAATATTCTTGAATTTCTTCTGGTGTAGCTACAATCGCGGACTTATAGAGTGGAGCTTAATGAGTCATAAATTCTCAATGTATGTCCCTTTGGGAATAAAGGGTGGTCCCTTGCGTGGAGCGGATTGAGGTGACCTGGTAGGCAGTGTCTTCTGCCCAGATCAGCCATGCAAGGAGTCTGCCGGCTTTTTTCCCTGAGTGATTTGTACGCACAGAATGGGCTGCATAATTAAGGCAATGAAGCCTTTCCAACAATCGTGCATGTGTCTCCTTACTGTCAGTTAAACGCTTGGCCAGTCCTGCAATTGCGTTGTTTTCTTGCATTGCCAGTCCTTTCTCTAAGGCAGTAAGCCCTTTTTCCAGTTATTTGCGTATGCTGGCTACTGTGCCTATACAGTGCCCTCTAATAACTGTTCTGAATGCATCCCATTCTATCAACGGTGATGATTTTGAGCCGGTATTTACCTCAAAATATAGTTCTATCACCTCCCCCACCAAATCTTGTTACATCACATCCATTAATGTGTCTGACTGTACCCTTCATCTTGGAATTGGTGGTGGGTCTACACACCAGTGTAATTGTAGAGTATGTGGGTTATGGTCCGAATGGGTTCTCACTAAATATTGGGGGTCTGTGATAGCTGGTAAGAGTTCCTCAGACACTAGTATCGGATCTAGTTGGACGTGTAATCTATGTGCCCCAGAGTAGAATGAGTGTACCTTATCATGTGGATTGCTGTACCCCATGCCTCTTCTAGGTGCCATTGGGAGACCCATCTGTGTAGTGCCTTCATTGCGGCCGTTGTGGGCATGCCAGGTAGGGGGGGGGGGGGAGGAGCTATCTAGGGTAGCATCTAACACACTATTATAGTCCCCACCAAGGATCATGGGAATTACATGCCAAACAGCTAATTTATTTGACAGGGTATCCAGAAAAGCTGCCTGTTCAGTGTTGGGTGCATAGATCAACACAATGAGGATTGGTTGGCCGTCTAGTCTGCCCCTTATTATAACTTCTATGTCAATCAGTGTTTCCTCTATGTGAAGAGGAGTGCCAGGCCAAACCTAAATCAGCAGAACACTGGCATAGGCCGAGTAAATCGTGGCATGTAGCTGACTCCACCTCCTTTGTAAGTTCCTGACATTGGTCCCTGCTAAATGTGTCTCCTGGAGAAGTGCAACCTGAACGTGATGTCTCTTGAGATATGAAAAAATTAAGTATCTACTGGAGGGGCTATGTATTCCTCTCACATTCCACATACATATTTTGATTGAGACCATGGTGTCGCTACGTACGTGAGTTTACGGCGTGTACGCTACACAGGGATCATGCTTGGAGTGAGGAAGAAACTCTAAATAATGTTGCTGATCTGTCTTGTATTTAATGAGATAGTTGTGACGACTCAGCGCACGTTGGATGGCATAACTGTATCTAAATAGAACACATAATACCAAAAGGGCGAGAATACAATTAGCAATCGTCCAAACTTTAGATTTACCAAACGACATTCTAACAATGTCTAGGGGATTGCTGCACAGGCGGAGTATGTTTACACTACAATACAAACAGGTTCATGTTACCCCTTAAAATTCCCAATATTAAAGACATATACCGGGACAATCACTACAAATGTAGGTTGGGTCCTTGTGCTTAACTTTGCACCTGTTTATGGATAAACACAAGTCTTTAAGTCCCATCCTCTCTACACCACTTTGAGCAGTGCGTAGCGACCTCAACAAAAACTTTACAGAACATTGGTACATTGTATTCGTATACTAGGTCATATGTACTTGCGTGTATGCCGGCTTCCTCACAATCGGCACATTCTGGAAGTATTGAGACAAAGATTAATGTACATCGTCTGCGGTTTGTAGGGTGATCTTTGGGAGGTCTTCTGAGTCTTATGAATATCCTGTACGCAGGATTAAGACAAAATCTCTCCTTGCATCCCAACAATTTCCGCTGCTGCCTGTAGGGCACTTCATTGGTTGTGCCTCATCTTGTTCTTTGTTTGGTCTAAGGGGCTGTGGCTTAGGGTTTTGATGCGTTTCCTGTCTCTTCTACTCTTGCAGGTCTGGCCAACGGGATGTGTTTCTTTTGATCCAGTTGAGACTGGTGTGTTCCCTTCGGATTCCCATGTGTTGTACTATTCGCCTGCTGCCTACAGGGAGCTGAAAAAATGTGATTTGCCTTGCACAATCACCCTTAGTCTAGCTGGAAACAGCAAGGAGTATTTAAGGTTTTGCTGCCGGAGCCGATGTTTCACAGTCATGAAGGACTATCTTTGTTTTTGGACCATTGCCTTGAAGTCTGGAAAAACAATAGTGCTGATACCCACTTGCACTCTTTGCAGCTTTCTGGTTTCCTGGAGGATGGTGTCTCTGTAGTTCAACACGCTGTTCAGGAGTGGCCTAGGGTTAGCACCTGGAGGCGGAGGTTTGGCCGGTACCCTATGTGCTCCCTCAACGACAAAATGGGGGGAAAGTGCTTCAGTTGGTATCAGATCACGGAGCCAGGACTCAACATATGCCACTGCGTCTCTTCCTTTTTCTCCCTCCAGAAGGACCCCTACGAGCACATTATTGCACCTCAATTGCCCTTCAGCATCCTGAGCGCAATTTTCTAGGTTATCAACGCGGGACTCGAGGTCTTTAATGCATTTGTCCATGGCCGCCGTTTGGTTTGGTAAAACTGCCACGCAGAATAGAAACTAGAACCTCATTTGGAATGGTGCACCAATAACCCTCTTATCCAAATATGAAGAAAATAGTTGTAAGGATAGGTGTTCCTTTTTATTTTTCTGAACTTTTAATTCCATACAAACGTTTTGTTCAAGTGGATAACTTGAACTTCATCAGGGCTGTAAACAATGTGTGTGTATATATATGTATAAGAAAAAGAAAATGGATCTAGAATAAAACTTTGGTGTCGTTTCATAGATGACCTATTCATCATATGGGAAGGAGACAATGACTCACTTCAATCATTTATCGATTCCTTGGAAGAAAATGAATACAATCTACATTTCACTTCAACCACCAGTGCCACAAATCTCATCTTCCTAGATGTGGAGATATTTGTAAAGAATAGCAAATTGTGCTCCAAGATCCATAGGAAACCAACATCATGTAACAGCATCCTCCACGCGAACAGTGGACATCCTGTGAAACTAAAGTGGAGTATTCCATATGGACAGATGCTACGGGCAAAAAGAAACTGCTCAGAACAAATGGATCTAGAAGATGAAATAGAGAAAATGAGCAATCGGTTTTTGGAGAGGGGTTATCCGGAGGAGGTGATATCCTCTGCAAAATCGAGGATGGCTGTCAAAAAGAGAGTGGACCTGCTCGTACCAAGAAACAAGAGAACATCCCCGATAATGAAACTGATCAAAAGACTGAAGTGACAAGATTGATCATTGATTTTGACAACCAAAGTGGAGAAATGAAAAGAGCATTACAAAAACATTGGAAAATCCTGCTCCTAGATGAAACATTAAAAAGTAATTTAACTTCATATCCAGGCATTGCTTATCGGAAAACTCGATCTCTAGGAGATATCTTGACACAAAGCCATCTTGAGTTAAAAGAAACAAACAAACCAACTTGGCTAACAGCTCCAGGATTCTGAAAGTGCTTCAAATGCAAGGCATGTGACCATGGCTTGAATTACATCACTCATGACATAGTCAGTGACATCACTCATGACATCACTGATGACTTCTCAAATGACATCACTGATGACATCATTGATGACATCAGCCAGTGAATGTGTGTCTTTCTGAAAAAAAATATGTTTTACATATGTGTACCTAAACGTCTATGGAAGAACAAATGGTTAAATAAGTGTCTAAATGGATGTTTTTTTTAATTGATTGTATAAATGACTTATTAAGTGTATCTTACTAAATACATGTATTAGCAATTATTGTTTAAATTTGTAAATATCTATATCACTGTCTCCCTTTATCTATAGATGGCTGCTTCGGATGGTGGGTAGCTACATGAGTGTCTATATGGGTTATTAGTTAGTTTTTTGAGTATTAGTATGAGTGTCTGTATGGTTTGGTGGGGGGTATTACTTTGTGCATAGATGAATGAATGAGTGGCTTACTGTTTGTATATGTTTTAAAGACAGCATGTGTGCAGGACTTTATGGGTGGATGAGTGTGTGTATGGGTGTGTTAGTGAGTGAATGACTGTCTCAATCATATCTTTATGAGTAACTACATATGTTTTAAATTAGTATATGTGAGAATTGATGCATATAGGTAAGTATGTGTGAGAGTGAGAGATTGTAAGAGTTCCTGAATAAATAAGTTTTTGATCTTATAAGTGATTGTTTTAGAAAAAAATTATGTGTATGTTTCTGTAGAAGTATAAGGATAAGTGCTGTATGTATAGCTGTATAAGCAACTGAATGGTTGTTTTATAATTTATTTGCATGTTTGAGTATGTGTGTGAGTAACTCTAAGGATGAGTGTCGGTGTGTAACAAAATCTATAGGTGAATGAGTACATATGATGATTGAGTATGTGTATGAGTAACTATATAGACATGTTGGTGAATGAGTGAATGTGTATGTAGATTTTGCAATTTCTGAATAGGTTGTTGTAACTGGAACTAGTTTCTCCATTGTTTTGAAATGTTTTGATTCTATTTTTCACAATGTGTATCAAAACTTATATTACACTGAGAGAGGGTCTGCCACTCTTTCACAACGATGATGTCATCAGTGATGTCATCAGTGATGTCATTTGAGATGTCATCAGTGATGTCATGAGTGATGTCAATGACTATGTCATGAGTGATGTAATATGTGACGTCATTAGCAGTGCATTGCGGGTGCGCCAGTTATAGTGAGTACAACTACCTATAACGTGGGAATTTCAATGGTTTTGTATGAGTAAATTGCCCAGCTAACTATAACTGGTGTGAAACCTATGGTTTTTTCAGTGAATTTCAAAGGTTTTTTAAATGCTAATTCCTAACTATAACGAGTGTAAAACCTATGGTTTTTTCAGTGAATATATACACAGCTCCTCAGCTCCACATGGCGAGAGTTCCACGGCACCTCGGAGGAAAGAGCCCACAGGTAATTTGACCAAAAGAGTGTTTATTTAGTACAGCATTTGTGCAAGCATGGACAGTCAACGCGATTCAGCTCCTGCCTTTAACTGGACCATAGAGTGCCACTGTCTAGAACATCTATTTAAAGTGAACATGTGCCTTTAGATCCCTTGTTTGTTTCCATAATTTCCATTATTTCCAATATACTAGTCTGCTGACCCCATTTTTATCAAAGGCAATGGCATGTTTATCAAAGGCAATGGCAATTCATGGCTGTTCATTCTTTACTTATATTTCTAATGGGAAAGTACCATTGTTACAAGGCAGTAAAAAACAATATTTACATAAGTTCATAGTCGCTCCTTAGAGGTAGTAAAGCATTTCTAGTCATTATATATATATATATATATATATATATATATATATATATATATATATATATATATATATATATATATATACACACACACACACATATATATACACATGACACCGGATAGACTTACAAAGTGTACAGCATAGATAAATACTCGTACTGGACATACTGTAAAGTAAGATCATTTTTTTATGAAAAGCAAACTTTTACATATATATGACTGGCACAGACTCTTTTTTTTTTGCTTTTTAATACAGACACACATATTTACAAAACATGAATGGTCACCAAAGTAGTGTGATTGGAAGGTTGACTACATCACTAAAAACAAATCACAACTCACAACTCTTTGGACAAATATAATACAAAAAATACATACTACAGACCAACAAACTGTAACAAATAGACATGATATCCCAAAAACAAAGAATAATGCTACAGAAATGTATAATAAAAAACCTGTAAAAGAGGCCGAGGCATGCTCCTGATAATAATGTTCATAGTGCAATGCTAGTGAGTACACCCAGTTATAACCATAGTAGTGAAAAATAAAATAAAAAACACTGAGAGTCACAAACATGTACTAGTGTGAGTGGTAATAAAGCATGCCTTTCAAAGTATCACTGGGTTGTTGGAATATTCGGAATAAAATGTGTATGACACGTTCATGAAATTTATCCTTTATGTATGGGAAGATAAACCTTCAATGAAACCGTCATTCAATAATAACCCATACAAACGGCCACGGTGTGATAGACCGTCAGATGTGCCTAAGTGAATACACTTAGGGGCAGATTTACAAGCCACTTGCGCCACTTTTGCGTCACTTTTCCCATTTTAACAGTGACGCAAAAGTGGCACAAGGGGCTTGTAAATCTGACCCTTAATGTTTAAATGAAAACCCAGAGCAAGGCAACAAAAATGCAAAAATCACTATCTGTATTTTTATAATGTTGTCTTAATTCAATAAGGGGGCATTATGATGATATAAGGCAACCCATAAAAATGAGTCCATCACAAGGGTCAGGGTATAAATCCTTATACCACCCAGGACGTTAATGCTATATCAAATAGCCATATAGCAGCCTTAAAAAAATGTTAACTCCTATGAAAACCAATGAACCATATTTGGCACAAGCAAACTGATCCAATGAGGCAGACCGAAGGTAAAAAGGTCAAGGAACCTACATAATATACAACAGAATATTATTCTATTTTCGTTTCTGTCGACAGATGAATTTAATATCTTGGAAAAAATATCAGTATGTGAAGTTCTAAATGTGGGCACCCATATATATCTGAAACAGACTCATACAGGTAAGTCATCCATGTGAGTGGGCAAATAGTCCTACCAGCTCGTTTGGGCTTAGTCATAGAGAATACATGCCCATGAGAAGTAAGTATTGAATATGTGTGCAGCCAATGTATAGAATAGATGAATAAAAAAGACAAACGTTACGGGCACCTATATTAATATGAATACAACATATAGAGGTGAGTCACCCATGCGAGTTGCCAAATAGAAATGTCAGTTCATTAGGACAGAGTCATAGAGCGTGCATGTAGATATCAAATATGCATGCAGCCAAAGCGTAAAACGTGCCATAGAGCTCATACTAAATATAAACAGTATCCCTTACCTCAAATCCGCAGCAAGCCATCACAATGCCAACTGTGTAGAAACCAACTTGACAGTTGGCACCAAAAGCCGAAAAAGAAAGATGCTCATAGGTCAGCGCTGTTGCCAATGGTGACCAGACACTGGAAGTGTCAAATTGCCGAACGGAAGTATCGCAGAGGCAGTTTTGTCCAATGGCGCCAAACAAAATGAAGTCAACAGGAAATACAGAAATTGATTAGTCTGCACTGTTGACCATGGTGACAACGTACGGGAAGTAAGAGAGGAACTGCAGCCATGTTTAAATGGTCTGAAAGACAGTATTTTCATTAGAATAGGACCGTTCCTTATGCTCACAGCGCTACGATATAATACACACAGGAGAATAATATGATTTGAAAACAGTCAAATTATCCAAAGTAAATAGAAAGGATAATGATCATACTGAGGAGGCAGAAATGTTGCGAAAACAAGCTATGCCGCAAAATAAGAATGTATGCGATGCAGATACCTGATAGGGACGATCGTCGATGTAACCACACAATAAGTCATTGTTGCAAAGGAGAGTAGGCTAGAGGTGATTATTATTCAGTCAATACCACAGCCACAGTAAACACTGTAGAAAGCATGGCGGCCATGATGGAAAGGTCCAAAATATTTAAAAATGAGATCTGGATACATTCAAATCATGAATAATGATCCAGCTAAACCATCACGATTTTCCCCAGGCACACTAACGTACTTAGAAGCTGACTGTAGACCAGCCCCATTCATCCAATCCATGCTGCAGGTATAGAAGGCTGCATAAATACCTACTAGCAGTGCCAGATGTCCAATGGAGGCCAAAGCGAAAACGTCAAGGGTGTTAAAAAATGTGTAAATGCTGCCCCAACCTTTAGAAGGTAAAACCACTATTCAGGAACCAGGGAAAGGCACCTCATAATGCGTGCATGTAGACTACGAAATTCTATTATGTGGTTAGCCTAAGGAGTAACACAACATCAATGAACGCCTTGAAGGGTAACCCAAATGTGGTAACTATACACGAACACCAGACCAAACAGACTGCCACCAATCATCTAATGACTTAATCTCAGAAAATAATGGAACTCATTGTCTGTGTTGTGACCCTGTGAGACAGACCGTAATCTGCAAATCCATTGAGCTTCAGTCTGTCTCAAAATAAGTTCTCTGTTGCCACCTTGTGTATTGGTAGTGATGTGGTCAATACCAAAACACCAAAAAACTGAATCTCCTGCATGTGCTACCCTAATGATCAGTCATGGGATAACTAAAGTCCAAGTTAAGTAAGGCTCTGCGCTGCTCCTGGATCCGGGTCTTGAGAGTACTTGAAGTACTGCCCACATATATCAAATTGCAAGCACAGTCCATGATATACACCACGAATTGTATGTTACAATTGATAAAATGCCTAATTTTGTGGACATTATTGGTGTTATAGCTGAACTACTTTTGCTTGTTCTGACCATTGTTGCAATTGTAGAAACCTAAGGGTCTCAACGGTAGCCATGATTTCTTTACAGATCTTTTCGTGGTTATGTAACTAGTACACAAGGAATCCGAAAGTGTATGTCCGATCCTGTACACTATTGTGGGGTTATTATTGATAAATGGTCTTAATGTAGGGACGTCCCACAGCAAATGCTAGTGTTTTCTAAATGTCTTGAAAATCTTGTCACTGTGTAAAGTATATTTGGTGTAAAATGCCAATTTTCTTGTAGTGTATGCCTGCCCAGCCCTTCTGGTGTAACGCGTTATTTGCTGCCTTTAAGTGTATCGGCTCTAGGTAAACAAACTACTCTCTGCTCTGCTTCCGCCAATATTTCTGTGTCAAACCCCTGGTGATGGAAACAATGCTTGATGTTCAATATGTTCTTTCTAAAAGTAATGTCCTCACTGCACATACACCTAGTTCGAATCATTTCACCATAGGTAATGTTTTTGGATGACAGATTTTACATGCGTACTTGATGCTTGCAGGACACTGTTACATGCAGTTTGCTTGCGGTACATTGTGCTGTGGACCAACCCTTCTTGAATGTAAAAACAAATGTCCAAATAATCAATGTTATCCCTATGGTGATGCATAGTAAGTTTGACATTGTAGGGATTATCGTTCAGATACACCAAGTAGTCCAACAGTGAGTCACTAGGACATGCCCAGAAGGAAATGAGGTCATCTATGTATATCGCCCGGAATATGATGTATTTACTCCAAGGGGAAGGCACTTTTGCCCCAGGCATGCTCCCTCTCATCCCAGCCCATAAAGAGTCTAGCATAAAAGGGAGTAAAGAGGGAGTCCATGGCAATTCCCTACAATTGATGATACCATTTCTCATCATACTTTGAAATAATTATTAGAAAGGATTAGATCTATCATATCTAATATCATTGCATTGTATGCATAATGACCAGGCCCATCCTTACCCATCTATTACCATCAAGTTAAAGTTCTTCTGGATACACGTATACAAACTGACCACATCAAACATCAGAAATTGCATCTCTTCTGACCATGAGAAATCATTGAACTTAACCAAAATGTCTTTAACCTTCCATCCTATCTCAGGGACAGTGGTTACATGTTTCTATAAGGTAATGTCCAGGAATTTGGATAGTTGTTTGTGGGTGAGCCCACCCCAGAAATGATGGGTTATCCAGGAGGGAAATCCCTCCCCTTTGTGCACTTTCAGTAGAATCTATATATATAAGGGAATCTAGCATTCTCATCATGTAAATATTGGTATTCATCATCCGTGGGCAAGCATTCATCTCTCCATTATTATAGTCTGCCGTTGATAAAGGTGGTGAGTTCCAGAATTGGATTTGTCATAATCTGTTTATAACACTGCTGATCACTCAATTGGCAGGAAATCTCACCCATATAATCAATCCTGTCCATTATTACCACGTGTCCGCCTCCCTGATTGCAATGTCTGCATTGTTCTGCAGCCTACGTACAGCTTCTCTCTCAAAAACACCTGATAGATTGAATTTAGGTTGGAGGCCAAATTTGTTGGGGATCTCCAACAATTGCAATTCCTGTGTTACCTTTTCCCCAAACTCATTGATGTTGGAATGATAACCACTGTACAGGATAAACCTGGATTTAGGCCTGAGCCCAGTGTCAATATTAAGACACTCTTTAACATTTTGCATTTCTACGTCACCATCTTTTTCAATTGATAGTACATTTCATACACCATGTATATCACCAATAGTTTGTAATGCTGGTAACGGTTCACACACATTAAAACAGGTTTAATTACTTGCTGTGAAAAATGCTCCTATTTTCAATGAACGCAGAAATTCTAACAAATCTATGTGAACATCAATCAGATCCCCTCATTGTATAGGACAAGACAAGACCCCTTTTTAACACACTATTTTCATGTTCCTCTATTATTCTACTAAAGAGATTGATGATCTGGAGATCCAGCATAGTGGGTATTGGTTCTGACCCATCTGTAACAATGTCCTGGGCATCAAACCTTTCATCAATTTCTAACAGTGTGGATTTGAGATTTTCAGGGCCTACCAGTCCTAGTTCCTCTTTGAGTACGTTAGCATAGTGTGACTGTCTTGTTTCCCTTTTCCTTCTCCTTCCACCTCTCCTTGACTTTTTTGTCTCTTTAAGCGCTGTCTGTCGCCGATATGAAGTCTCTCCAATTTCTTCTGAAAATTAGAGGCTCCTTCCCCTAAAGGGTTGTCTGACTTGCTGCGCGGATATATTTTTTCAGAGATATTGAGTTACTAAGGACCTTATTGCAAGTACGGTGGTCCATAGAACTGCTGTTCTCACTTTGGCAGTCTGGCCACTGCCACACTGTGAGCCCGTCCACAGTGTTACGAGTGTGGTAGTTAGACAACCAAAGGACCAGTGCACCCGCCGTGGACCCAGGATCCTGCAGCAGTTCTTCAGCAGTCAGGGAGCTACAATATGCTGGTGGTGCAACTGCGGCAACGCCGAGATTACTACAAGTGACCGGTCAGCCTCACCTTTCATGGCGGTAAGCCTGCCTTGAAAAGAGTGGTGGAGAGGCAACAAAGGGGGTTCTAACAAGGCCTCCAGCTGCTCCTGGGTCTGGGGGTATATGTGGGGAGCACAACATGTGCCCCCTGCATTTGCACCCCCAGTTCCTACACGGTGTGGCATGCATTCCACACAGTACAGGAACGTGCAGTCAGTGCTCACATGACGGCAGTACACAGGTTAGTCTCTGCCACTCAGTCTGGTGGGTGGGCACACCATGACTTAGCGGTCTTCCAGGGGATGGCACGGTGGTGGCACCAATGGACGACCACCAAACTTGCATTGGGTAAGTATTACATGGGTGGAGCATGGGCATTTCAATTCATACACCGATGTATTTAGTTGCAAACCCAGATTTAAAAAGAGCTGTAAACACCTGGGTTTGCACCAAAGTTCCTCTTTGTATGTGTGCTCCATTTTACAACAGACATAGGTAGTGGAATATGGCTAAAAGGATCGTTGTTGTACAGGACTGTGTTCCATTCTGCACCCAAAAAAGTTTTTTCGCAACACAGGCTCTCTTGCAGTATTGTGCACGGATGCATGCGTAGGCACTAGAGAGCAAGAAGTATGCCAGTGCTAGAGTAGAGCAAGGAGAGACAGAAATGCACCTCATCTTTGTAAGTTTGGAAAATGTCTCCTGTCTCGTTTTCATGTAATGTAGGACAGCCATTTCCCTTGCTTTGCTGTGTTAAAGAATAGTAAATCTACCCCTAAACCATTAGATAATGCCTTTGATTGAGACAATTCTGCTCATATCTCACACGCAGACCAACATAGTTGGCTTAGTATCTAGATCATGGTTCCCTGTGAAGTAATTGTTTCATAACTTTTTATTGCCTTCTTTCCTTTAAATGTTTCAATTTCATATCTCTGGTTAACCTTATTGGACTTTTCTATTTTGGTGTAAGTTCGCTTATTATATTTTTCCAATTTGCATAAATTGGAATGAGGATTATATTTGTTTGTCTTTTGACCTTTAACTGTCTTAGTACTTCTAAATGATTTATAAATGTTCTTTAAGTTATTCCAGATTGCTTTGTGCCATAGGAACCAGGGGATGAGCTCATGTTTAAATTACTGAATATTCTGCCTGAACTTAAGAGCATAGCGACTCTATTATTGTGGTGGAATACCATCCATCCCAATTAATAATTCCCTTTCTTACTCTCTTCAACATTACTGCAAAGTCTGGAAATCCTCTCAGCAAGTGGCTGTCTATTGACAACAATAGTCCAACAAACATTAGAGGCTGCTCATGTGCCGAAATGTATATCATATACAGAAAGGTCTACTGATAGAAAGGAAGGAAAGTAATCATTACATTTAAGCTTGGATACTTCTAAAAGCTTGTATAGCAGTTAATGCCTGGTAGATGTAAACATTCATTTCATGTCCACAAAGAGAACACTCAGATTGGACCGAGGACTCACCTTTTCTGTCAGTGAGCCCTGCTTATATAAAAGATAAAGATAAAAGAACCACAAGTGACTGATAAAAAAATCATATTGTGCCATGTCATACATTCCCTTGCTTGATATTCATATGCAAACAGTTACTCTTCAAACAACAGATATTCAGCCCAGCACCACTTAAATAAGTTTGTTTATTATCTGCATAAAACTGAAACTGTGTAATTCTGCGTGTGGCCATGCTACTTCCTGAAGCTATATGCTTTACGACCTACACCCAATGACATCAGTTGGAATTTTTCTAACTGCCGCTGCCTGACATCTGCCTCAATAATCTTAGACCTGTTTGCTCTGTTCCTCTGTTCATATTGATTTATGCAGAAATACTCAGTTATTCACACCTTCCCTATGTATCATTCATGTACCTATATTCTGGCCTCACCCTCACCCTAGGGGTGAAAACATGGCTTTCTCAAATGTCACCTTTGGTATATTCAGCTGCAATTATACCCTAATGCCCTTCAATGTTTTCACTGCTCTTTCTTCCCTCTTCCTTATCAAATGTGTCTCCTACATTGTTCATTTCCTCTGGTCTGAGAGGGATTTGTGACCAATTTGTGATATAAATGTCACATGCCTCCACCCTACTGGAGAACCAGTTTCCTTTCTTTTCACACAAAAGAAATTACCTCTAAGTACACACCCCTCACTAAAATAGTCAATATGATATATATTATCCATTCCAATATGGTAGCTAAAAGCTCAATCTGCAAGCTCCTTTCATCTCCCAAACTGTTTCTTTGCCATATCGGTGCAATATATGTATCAGCTCTCTTAATTACCCAATTTAGTTATGATGTTGACATTGTTTTCTGAAAGATGGACGCTGCATTCTCCTCCTATCATTTCCCATCCCTGATCAATGACATAATATCGATGCAAACAGTTTTCAAACAAAGCAATATCAGAAATTAAATAACAATAAGACAATGACTTCCTATACTTAAATAGTAAAACCAAAAATTTTCCAGAACACACATATCTATTTTGGAAAACAAAATATTGGAATAGATAGACTCAAAATATTGCTTACACATATTTAAATTAAATATTAATATATGACATCAACACAATATTTACCATTCGTCCCAATACATTATATAAAGAAAGTATTAATACAATCCTCCCAACAAATATCACTAAATACAAACATTTAAACAGCATCCTACATATCAATAAATACACACACACATTATATAAAGTTATATTAAAAAGTATATATCACACATCAAAAATAAAACCTACATTAGCATTTACCAAAGATGGACTTAAAAGTATATAACTAAAACTAAACCAACCAATTTGCCAACTAATTAAATATAATTATAAACAACTTTACCCAATAAAATTATCAAGTAAATAAACAACCTAAAAGACACTAATTTAACCCCTTCCCTGCGGCGGCTATTCCGCCGCAGCGCTAAAGGGGCGGGGCGGCCGCGCGGCCGCCGCATGCTGGTGACAGAACCGCTCCGTCACCAGCTACAGTTGAGCTGTGCTGGTGACGGAGCGGTTCCGTCATGACCCGCCCCGCTCTTTAGAACGCCCGCGCAGGCGCGAAATCAGCGCCGCGCAGGCGCGGCGGCCGGGCCATGACGGAACCGCTCCGTCATCAGCACAGCTCAACTGTAGCTGATGACGGAGCGATTCCGTCATCAGCATGGAAGGGGTTAAACAACAAAATAACCCAACAACGACATGCATTGCAGGATGAGAAAACTCTGCTAGATTCTCTCACCAGACCATTAAAGAAGAAATATATATATATATATATATATATATATATATAAGTCGAATGCAGAGCCCGTTTTCGGAAGGAACCACACCGGACATCACTTGAGGCTCGATTCATTTTAATGACAGCTTGCCAGCAGAGAATGTTTCAGGCGAGTAAATAAGCACATCTTGCCAAACGCGTTTCAGGGATTTTTTCAGGGATTGCAGCTGGTGCTGCAACGAGCGGAACGGACACAACAGGCTTCTCTGCAGAAAGAAGTCGGTTAAGCTCGCATGGCAGCTAAAAAGCGGGGCAGAGGCTTGTTCAAGTGTTGAGTGCAAACAATTATTGGACATTAAGACTTTTGGAAAAGCACCCACTGAGGTAACAATATGCGCAGACTACGACTCCCAGGAAGCCGTGAGGCCACGCCCATTAGGGCGGGATTAATGTATATAATAGTAGTCATGCGCTGAATCACGCTTTTCCCTCAGCCATCCTGAAGCCACTGAAGAAAGGAAAAAATCCCTGAAACGCGTTTGGCAAGATGTGCTTATTTACTCGCCTGAAACATTCTCTGCTGGCAAGCTGTCATTAAAATGAATCGAGCCTCAAGTGATGTCCGGTGTGGTTCCTTCCGAAAACGGGCTCTGCATTCGACTTGTATTTAACGGCCTGGCCCCAGGTCGTGGGAGGCACCCACTACTCCGGTGGGTCCGTGACAGTACCAGCTGGTGCTGCAACGAGCGGAACGGACACAACAGGCTTCTCTGCAGAAAGAAGTCGGTTAAGCTCGCATGGCAGCTAAAAAGCGGGGCAGAGGCTTGTTCAAGTGTTGAGTGCAAACAATTATTGGACATTAAGACTTTTGGAAAAGCACCCACTGAGGTAACAATATGCGCAGACTACGACTCCCAGGAAGCCGTGAGGCCACGCCCATTAGGGCGGGATTAATGTATATAATAGTAGTCATGCGCTGAATCACGCTTTTCCCTCAGCCATCCTGAAGCCACTGAAGAAAGGAAAAAATCCCTGAAACGCGTTTGGCAAGATGTGCTTATTTACTCGCCTGAAACATTCTCTGCTGGCAAGCTGTCATTAAAATGAATCGAGCCTCAAGTGATGTCCGGTGTGGTTCCTTCCGAAAACGGGCTCTGCATTCGACTTGTATTTAACGGCCTGGCCCCAGGTCGTGGGAGGCACCCACTACTCCGGTGGGTCCGTGACAGTACCAGCTGGTGCTGCAACGAGCGGAACGGACACAACAGGCTTCTCTGCAGAAAGAAGTCGGTTAAGCTCGCATGGCAGCTAAAAAGCGGGGCAGAGGCTTGTTCAAGTGTTGAGTGCAAACAATTATTGGACATTAAGACTTTTGGAAAAGCACCCACTGAGGTAACAATATGCGCAGACTACGACTCCCAGGAAGCCGTGAGGCCACGCCCATTAGGGCGGGATTAATGTATATAATAGTAGTCATGCGCTGAATCACGCTTTTCCCTCAGCCATCCTGAAGCCACTGAAGAAAGGAAAAAATCCCTGAAACGCGTTTGGCAAGATGTGCTTATTTACTCGCCTGAAACATTCTCTGCTGGCAAGCTGTCATTAAAATGAATCGAGCCTCAAGTGATGTCCGGTGTGGTTCCTTCCGAAAACGGGCTCTGCATTCGACTTGTATTTAACGGCCTGGCCCCAGGTCGTGGGAGGCACCCACTACTCCGGTGGGTCCGTGACAGTACCAGCTGGTGCTGCAACGAGCGGAACAGACACAACAGGCTTCTCTGCAGAAAGAAGTCGGTTAAGCTCGCATGGCAGCTAAAAAGCGGGGCAGAGGCTTGTTCAAGTGTTGAGTGCAAACAATTATTGGACATTAAGACTTTTGGAAAAGCACCCACTGAGGTAACAATATGCGCAGACTACGACTCCCAGGAAGCCGTGAGGCCACGCCCATTAGGGCGGGATTAATGTATATAATAGTAGTCATGCGCTGAATCACGCTTTTCCCTCAGCCATCCTGAAGCCACTGAAGAAAGGAAAAAATCCCTGAAACGCGTTTGGCAAGATGTGCTTATTTACTCGCCTGAAACATTCTCTGCTGGCAAGCTGTCATTAAAATGAATCGAGCCTCAAGTGATGTCCGGTGTGGTTCCTTCCGAAAACGGGCTCTGCATTCGACTTGTATTTAACGGCCTGGCCCCAGGTCGTGGGAGGCACCCACTACTCCGGTGGGTCCGTGACAGTACCAGCTGGTGCTGCAACGAGCGGAACGGACACAACAGGCTTCTCTGCAGAAAGAAGTCGGTTAAGCTCGCATGGCAGCTAAAAAGCGGGGCAGAGGCTTGTTCAAGTGTTGAGTGCAAACAATTTTTGGACATTAAGACTTTTGGAAAAGCACCCACTGAGGTAACAATATGCGCAGACTACGACTCCCAGGAAGCCGTGAGGCCACGCCCATTAGGGCGGGATTAATGTATATAATAGTAGTCATGCGCTGAATCACGCTTTTCCCTCAGCCATCCTGAAGCCACTGAAGAAAGGAAAAAATCCCTGAAACGCGTTTGGCAAGATGTGCTTATTTACTCGCCTGAAACATTCTCTGCTGGCAAGCTGTCATTAAAATGAATCGAGCCTCAAGTGATGTCCGGTGTGGTTCCTTCCGAAAACGGGCTCTGCATTCGACTTGTATTTAACGGCCTGGCCCCAGGTCGTGGGAGGCACCCACTACTCCGGTGGGTCCGTGACAGTACCAGCTGGTGCTGCAACGAGCGGAACGGACACAACAGGCTTCTCTGCAGAAAGAAGTCGGTTAAGCTCGCATGGCAGCTAAAAAGCGGGGCAGAGGCTTGTTCAAGTGTTGAGTGCAAACAATTATTGGACATTAAGACTTTTGGAAAAGCACCCACTGAGGTAACAATATGCGCAGACTACGACTCCCAGGAAGCCGTGAGGCCACGCCCATTAGGGCGGGATTAATGTATATAATAGTAGTCATGCGCTGAATCACGCTTTTCCCTCAGCCATCCTGCAGCCACTGAAGAAAGGAAAAAATCCCTGAAACGCGTTTGGCAAGATGTGCTTATTTACTCGCCTGAAACATTCTCTGCTGGCAAGCTGTCATTAAAATGAATCGAGCCTCAAGTGATGTCCGGTGTGGTTCCTTCCGAAAACGGGCTCTGCATTCGACTTGTATTTAACGCCCTGGCCCCAGGTCGTGGGAGGCACCCACTACTCCGGTGGGTCCGTGACAGTACCAGCTGGTGCTGCAACGAGCGGAACGGACACAACAGGCTTCTCTGCAGAAAGAAGTCGGTTAAGCTCGCATGGCAGCTAAAAAGCGGGGCAGAGGCTTGTTCAAGTGTTGAGTGCAAACAATTATTGGACATTAAGACTTTTGGAAAAGCACCCACTGAGGTAACAATATGCGCAGACTACGACTCCCAGGAAGCCGTGAGGCCACGCCCATTAGGGCGGGATTAATGTATATAATAGTAGTCATGCGCTGAATCACGCTTTTCCCTCAGCCATCCTGAAGCCACTGAAGAAAGGAAAAAATCCCTGAAACGCGTTTGGCAAGATGTGCTTATTTACTCGCCTGAAACATTCTCTGCTGGCAAGCTGTCATTAAAATGAATCGAGCCTCAAGTGATGTCCGGTGTGGTTCCTTCCGAAAACGGGCTCTGCATTCGACTTGTATTTAACGGCCTGGCCCCAGGTCGTGGGAGGCACCCACTACTCCGGTGGGTCCGTGACAGTACCAGCTGGTGCTGCAACGAGCGGAACGGACATAACAGGCTTCTCTGCAGAAAGAAGTCGGTTAAGCTCGCATGGCAGCTAAAAAGCGGGGCAGAGGCTTGTTCAAGTGTTGAGTGCAAACAATTATTGGACATTAAGACTTTTGGAAAAGCACCCACTGAGGTAACAATATGCGCAGACTACGACTCCCAGGAAGCCGTGAGGCCACGCCCATTAGGGCGGGATTAATGTATATAATAGTAGTCATGCGCTGAATCACGCTTTTCCCTCAGCCATCCTGAAGCCACTGAAGAAAGGAAAAAATCCCTGAAACGCGTTTGGCAAGATGTGCTTATTTACTCGCCTGAAACATTCTCTGCTGGCAAGCTGTCATTAAAATGAATCGCACCTCAAGTGATGTCCGATGTGGTTCCTTCCGAAAACGGGCTCTGCATTCGACTTGTATTTAACGGCCTGGCCCCAGGTCGTGGGAGGCACCCACTACTCCGGTGGGTCCGTGACAGTACCAGCTGGTGCTGCAACGAGCGGAACGGACACAACAGGCTTCTCTGCAGAAAGAAGTCGGTTAAGCTCGCATGGCAGCTAAAAAGCGGGGCAGAGGCTTGTTCAAGTGTTGAGTGCAAACAATTATTGGACATTAAGACTTTTGGAAAAGCACCCACTGAGGTAACAATATGCGCAGACTACGACTCCCAGGAAGCCGTGAGGCCACGCCCATTAGGGCGGGATTAATGTATATAATAGTAGTCATGCGCTGAATCACGCTTTTCCCTCAGCCATCCTGAAGCCACTGAAGAAAGGAAAAAATCCCTGAAACGCGTTTGGCAAGATGTGCTTATTTACTCGCCTGAAACATTCTCTGCTGGCAAGCTGTCATTAAAATGAATCGAGCCTCAAGTGATGTCCGGTGTGGTTCCTTCCGAAAACGGGCTCTGCATTCGACTTGTATTTAACGGCCTGGCCCCAGGTCGTGGGAGGCACCCACTACTCCGGTGGGTCCGTGACAGTACCAGCTGGTGCTGCAACGAGCGGAACGGACACAACAGGCTTCTCTGCAGAAAGAAGTCGGTTAAGCTCGCATGGCAGCTAAAAAGCGGGGCAGAGGCTTGTTCAAGTGTTGAGTGCAAACAATTATTGGACATTAAGACTTTTGGAAAAGCACCCACTGAGGTAACAATATGCGCAGACTACGACTCCCAGGAAGCCGTGAGGCCACGCCCATTAGGGCGGGATTAATGTATATAATAGTAGTCATGCGCTGAATCACGCTTTTCCCTCAGCCATCCTGAAGCCACTGAAGAAAGGAAAAAATCCCTGAAACGCGTTTGGCAAGATGTGCTTATTTACTCGCCTGAAACATTCTCTGCTGGCAAGCTGTCATTAAAATGAATCGAGCCTCAAGTGATGTCCGGTGTGGTTCCTTCCGAAAACGGGCTCTGCATTCGACTTGTATTTAACGGCCTGGCTCCAGGTCGTGGGAGGCACCCACTACTCCGGTGGGTCCGTGACAGTACCAGCTGGTGCTGCAACGAGCGGAACGGACACAACAGGCTTCTCTGCAGAAAGAAGTCGGTTAAGCTCGCATGGCAGCTAAAAAGCGGGGCAGAGGCTTGTTCAAGTGTTGAGTGCAAACAATTATTGGACATTAAGACTTTTGGAAAAGCACCCACTGAGGTAACAATATGCGCAGACTACGACTCCCAGGAAGCCGTGAGGCCACGCCCATTAGGGCGGGATTAATGTATATAATAGTAGTCATGCGCTGAATCACGCTTTTCCCTCAGCCATCCTGAAGCCACTGAAGAAAGGAAAAAATCCCTGAAACGCGTTTGGCAAGATGTGCTTATTTACTCGCCTGAAACATTCTCTGCTGGCAAGCTGTCATTAAAATGAATCGAGCCTCAAGTGATGTCCGGTGTGGTTCCTTCCGAAAACGGGCTCTGCATTCGACTTGTATTTAACGGCCTGGCCCCAGGTCGTGGGAGGCACCCACTACTCCGGTGGGTCCGTGACAGTACCAGCTGGTGCTGCAACGAGCGGAACGGACACAACAGGCTTCTCTGCAGAAAGAAGTCGGTTAAGCTCGCATGGCAGCTAAAAAGCGGGGCAGAGGCTTGTTCAAGTGTTGAGTGCAAACAATTATTGGACATTAAGACTTTTGGAAAAGCACCCACTGAGGTAACAATATGCGCAGACTACGACTCCCAGGAAGCCGTGAGGCCACGCCCATTAGGGCGGGATTAATGTATATAATAGTAGTCATGCGCTGAATCACGCTTTTCCCTCAGCCATCCTGAAGCCACTGAAGAAAGGAAAAAATCCCTGAAACGCGTTTGGCAAGATGTGCTTATTTACTCGCCTGAAACATTCTCTGCTGGCAAGCTGTCATTAAAATGAATCGAGCCTCAAGTGATGTCCGGTGTGGTTCCTTCCGAAAACGGGCTCTGCATTCGACTTGTATTTAACGGCCTGGCCCCAGGTCGTGGGAGGCACCCACTACTCCGGTGGGTCCGTGACAGTACCAGCTGGTGCTGCAACGAGCGGAACGGACACAACAGGCTTCTCTGCAGAAAGAAGTCGGTTAAGCTCGCATGGCAGCTAAAAAGCGGGGCAGAGGCTTGTTCAAGTGTTGAGTGCAAACAATTATTGGACATTAAGACTTTTGGAAAAGCACCCACTGAGGTAACAATATGCGCAGACTACGACTCCCAGGAAGCCGTGAGGCCACGCCCATTAGGGCGGGATTAATGTATATAATAGTAGTCATGCGCTGAATCACGCTTTTCCCTCAGCCATCCTGAAGCCACTGAAGAAAGGAAAAAATCCCTGAAAAGGGTTTGGCAAGATGTGCTTATTTACTCGCCTGAAACATTCTCTGCTGGCAAGCTGTCATTAAAATGAATCGAGCCTCAAGTGATGTCCGGTGTGGTTCCTTCCGAAAACGGGCTCTGCATTCGACTTGTATTTAACGGCCTGGCCCCAGGTCGTGGGAGGCACACACTACTCCGGTGGGTCCGTGACAGTACCAGCTGGTGCTGCAACGAGCGGAACGGACACAACAGGCTTCTCTGCAGAAAGAAGTCGGTTAAGCTCGCATGGCAGGTAAAAAGCGGGGCAGAGGCTTGTTCAAGTGTTGAGTGCAAACAATTATTGGACATTAAGACTTTTGGAAAAGCACCCACTGAGGTAACAATATGCGCAGACTACGACTCCCAGGAAGCCGTGAGGCCACGCCCATTAGGGCGGGATTAATGTATATAATAGTAGTCATGCGCTGAATCACGCTTTTCCCTCAGCCATCCTGAAGCCACTGAAGAAAGGAAAAAAACCCTGAAACGCGTTTGGCAAGATGTGCTTATTTACTCGCCTGAAACATTCTCTGCTGGCAAGCTGTCATTAAAATGAATCGAGCCTCAAGTGATGTCCGGTGTGGTTCCTTCCGAAAACGGGCTCTGCATTCGACTTGTATTTAACGGCCTGGCCCCAGGTCGTGGGAGGCACCCACTACTCCGGTGGGTCCGTGACAGTACCAGCTGGTGCTGCAACGAGCGGAACGGACACAACAGGCTTCTCTGCAGAAAGAAGTCGGTTAAGCTCGCATGGCAGCTAAAAAGCGGGGCAGAGGCTTGTTCAAGTGTTGAGTGCAAACAATTATTGGACATTAAGACTTTTGGAAAAGCACCCACTGAGGTAACAATATGCGCAGACTACGACTCCCAGGAAGCCGTGAGGCCACGCCCATTAGGGCGGGATTAATGTATATAATAGTAGTCATGCGCTGAATCACGCTTTTCCCTCAGCCATCCTGAAGCCACTGAAGAAAGGAAAAAAACCCTGAAACGCGTTTGGCAAGATGTGCTTATTTACTCGCCTGAAACATTCTCTGCTGGCAAGCTGTCATTAAAATGAATCGAGCCTCAAGTGATGTCCGGTGTGGTTCCTTCCGAAAACGGGCTCTGCATTCGACTTGTATTTAACGGCCTGGCCCCAGGTCGTGGGAGGCACCCACTACTCCGGTGGGTCCGTGACAGTACCAGCTGGTGCTGCAACGAGCGGAACGGACACCACAGGCTTCTCTGCAGAAAGAAGTCGGTTAAGCTCGCATGGCAGCTAAAAAGCGGGGCAGAGGCTTGTTCAAGTGTTGAGTGCAAACAATTATTGGACATTAGGACTTTTGGAAAAGCACCCACTGAGGTAACAATATGCGCAGACTACGACTCCCAGGAAGCCGTGAGGCCACGCCCATTAGGGCGGGATTAATGTATATAATAGTAGTCATGCGCTGAATCACGCTTTTCCCTCAGCCATCCTGAAGCCACTGAAGAAAGGAAAAAATCCCTGAAACGCGTTTGGCAAGATGTGCTTATTTACTCGCCTGAAACATTCTCTGCTGGCAAGCTGTCATTAAAATGAATCGAGCCTCAAGTGATGTCCGGTGTGGTTCCTTCCGAAAACGGGCTCTGCATTCGACTTGTATTTAACGGCCTGGCCCCAGGTCGTGGGAGGCACCCACTACTCCGGTGGGTCTGTGACAGTACCAGCTGGTGCTGCAACGAGCGGAACGGACACAACAGGCTTCTCTGCAGAAAGAAGTCGGTTAAGCTCGCATGGCAGCTAAAAAGCGGGGCAGAGGCTTGTTCAAGTGTTGAGTGCAAACAATTATTGGACATTAAGACTTTTGGAAAAGCACCCACTGAGGTAACAATATGCGCAGACTACGACTCCCAGGAAGCCGTGAGGCCACGCCCATTAGGGCGGGATTAATGTATATAATAGTAGTCATGCGCTGAATCACGCTTTTCCCTCAGCCATCCTGAAGCCACTGAAGAAAGGAAAAAATCCCTGAAACGCGTTTGGCAAGATGTGCTTATTTACTCGCCTGAAACATTCTCTGCTGGCAAGCTGTCATTAAAATGAATCGAGCCTCAAGTGATGTCCGGTGTGGTTCCTTCCGAAAACGGGCTCTGCATTCGACTTGTATTTAACGGCCTGGCCCCAGGTCGTGGGAGGCACCCACTACTCCGGTGGGTCCGTGACAGTACCAGCTGGTGCTGCAACGAGCGGAACGGACACAACAGGCTTCTCTGCAGAAAGAAGTCGGTTAAGCTCGCATGGCAGCTAAAAAGCGGGGCAGAGGCTTGTTCAAGTGTTGAGTGCAAACAATTATTGGACATTAAGACTTTTGGAAAAGCACCCACTGAGGTAACAATATGCGCAGACTACGACTCCCAGGAAGCCGTGAGGCCACGCCCATTAGGGCGGGATTAATGTATATAATAGTAGTCATGCGCTGAATCACGCTTTTCCCTCAGCCATCCTGAAGCCACTGAAGAAACGAAAAAATCCCTGAAACGCGTTTGGCAAGATGTGCTTATTTACTCGCCTGAAACATTCTCTGCTGGCAAGCTGTCATTAAAATGAATCGAGCCTCAAGTGATGTCCGGTGTGGTTCCTTCCGAAAACGGGCTCTGCATTCGACTTGTATTTAACGGCCTGGCCCCAGGTCGTGGGAGGCACCCACTACTCCGGTGGGTCCGTGACAGTACCAGCTGGTGCTGCAACGAGCGGAACGGACACAACAGGCTTCTCTGCAGAAAGAAGTCGGTTAAGCTCGCATGGCAGCTAAAAAGCGGGGCAGAGGCTTGTTCAAGTGTTGAGTGCAAACAATTATTGGACATTAAGACTTTTGGAAAAGCACCCACTGAGGTAACAATATGCGCAGACTACGACTCCCAGGAAGCCGTGAGGCCACGCCCATTAGGGCGGGATTAATGTATATAATAGTAGTCATGCGCTGAATCACGCTTTTCCCTCAGCCATCCTGAAGCCACTGAAGAAAGGAAAAAATCCCTGAAACGCGTTTGGCAAGATGTGCTTATTTACTCGCCTGAAACATTCTCTGCTGGCAAGCTGTCATTAAAATGAATCGAGCCTCAAGTGATGTCCGATGTGGTTCCTTCCGAAAACGGGCTCTGCATTCGACTTGTATTTAACGGCCTGGCCCCAGGTCGTGGGAGGCACCCACTACTCCGGTGGGTCCGTGACAGTACCAGCTGGTGCTGCAACGAGCGGAACGGACACAACAGGCTTCTCTGCAGAAAGAAGTCAGTTAAGCTCGCATGGCAGCTAAAAAGCGGGGCAGAGGCTTGTTCAAGTGTTGAGTGCAAACAATTATTGGACATTAAGACTTTTGGAAAAGCACCCACTGAGGTAACAATATGCGCAGACTACGACTCCCAGGAAGCCGTGAGGCCACGCCCATTAGGGCGGGATTAATGTATATAATAGTAGTCATGCGCTGAATCACGCTTTTCCCTCAGCCATCCTGAAGCCACTGAAGAAAGGAAAAAATCCCTGAAACGCGTTTGGCAAGATGTGCTTATTTACTCGCCTGAAACATTCTCTGCTGGCAAGCTGTCATTAAAATGAATCGAGCCTCAAGTGATGTCCGGTGTGGTTCCTTCCGAAAACGGGCTCTGCATTCGACTTGTATTTAACGGCCTGGCCCCAGGTCGTGGGAGGCACCCACTACTCCGGTGGGTCCGTGACAGTACCAGCTGGTGCTGCAACGAGCGGAACGGACACAACAGGCTTCTCTGCAGAAAGAAGTCGGTTAAGCTCGCATGGCAGCTAAAAAGCGGGGCAGAGGCTTGTTCAAGTGTTGAGTGCAAACAATTATTGGACATTAAGACTTTTGGAAAAGCACCCACTGAGGTAACAATATGCGCAGACTACGACTCCCAGGAAGCCGTGAGGCCACGCCCATTAGGGCGGGATTAATGTATATAATAGTAGTCATGCGCTGAATCACGCTTTTCCCTCAGCCATCCTGAAGCCACTGAAGAAAGGAAAAAATCCCTGAAACGCGTTTGGCAAGATGTGCTTATTTACTTGCCTGAAACATTCTCTGCTGGCAAGCTGTCATTAAAATGAATCGAGCCTCAAGTGATGTCCGGTGTGGTTCCTTCCGAAAACGGGCTCTGCATTCGACTTGTATTTAACGGCCTGGCTCCAGGTCGTGGGAGGCACCCACTACTCCGGTGGGTCCGTGACAGTACCAGCTGGTGCTGCAACGAGCGGAACGGACACAACAGGCTTCTCTGCAGAAAGAAGTCGGTTAAGCTCGCATGGCAGCTAAAAAGCGGGGCAGAGGCTTGTTCAAGTGTTGAGTGCAAACAATTATTGGACATTAAGACTTTTGGAAAAGCACCCACTGAGGTAACAATATGCGCAGACTACGACTCCCAGGAAGCCGTGAGGCCACGCCCATTAGGGCGGGATTAATGTATATAATAGTAGTCATGCGCTGAATCACGCTTTTCCCTCAGCCATCCTGAAGCCACTGAAGAAAGGAAAAAATCCCTGAAACGCGTTTGGCAAGATGTGCTTATTTACTCGCCTGAAACATTCTCTGCTGGCAAGCTGTCATTAAAATGAATCGAGCCTCAAGTGATGTCCGGTGTGGTTCCTTCCGAAAACGGGCTCTGCATTCGACTTGTATTTAACGGCCTGGCCCCAGGTCGTGGGAGGCACCCACTACTCCGGTGGGTCCGTGACAGTACCAGCTGGTGCTGCAACGAGCGGAACGGACACAACAGGCTTCTCTGCAGAAAGAAGTCGGTTAAGCTCGCATGGCAGCTAAAAAGCGGGGCAGAGGCTTGTTCAAGTGTTGAGTGCAAACAATTATTGGACATTAAGACTTTTGGAAAAGCACCCACTGAGGTAACAATATGCGCAGACTACGACTCCCAGGAAGCCGTGAGGCCACGCCCATTAGGGCGGGATTAATGTATATAATAGTAGTCATGCGCTGAATCACGCTTTTCCCTCAGCCATCCTGAAGCCACTGAAGAAAGGAAAAAATCCCTGAAACGCGTTTGGCAAGATGTGCTTATTTACTCGCCTGAAACATTCTCTGCTGGCAAGCTGTCATTAAAATGAATCGAGCCTCAAGTGATGTCCGGTGTGGTTCCTTCCGAAAACGGGCTCTGCATTCGACTTGTATTTAACGGCCTGGCCCCAGGTCGTGGGAGGCACCCACTACTCCGGTGGGTCCGTGACAGTACCAGCTGGTGCTGCAACGAGCGGAACGGACACAACAGGCTTCTCTGCAGAAAGAAGTCGGTTAAGCTCGCATGGCAGCTAAAAAGCGGGGCAGAGGCTTGTTCAAGTGTTGAGTGCAAACAATTATTGGACATTAAGACTTTTGGAAAAGCACCCACTGAGGTAACAATATGCGCAGACTACGACTCCCAGGAAGCCGTGAGGCCACGCCCATTAGGGCGGGATTAATGTATATAATAGTAGTCATGCGCTGAATCACGCTTTTCCCTCAGCCATCCTGAAGCCACTGAAGAAAGGAAAAAATCCCTGAAACGCGTTTGGCAAGATGTGCTTATTTACTCGCCTGAAACATTCTCTGCTGGCAAGCTGTCATTAAAATGAATCGAGCCTCAAGTGATGTCCGGTGTGGTTCCTTCCGAAAACGGGCTCTGCATTCGACTTGTATTTAACGGCCTGGCCCCAGGTCGTGGGAGGCACCCACTACTCCGGTGGGTCCGTGACAGTACCAGCTGGTGCTGCAACGAGCGGAACGGACACAACAGGCTTCTCTGCAGAAAGAAGTCGGTTAAGCTCGCATGGCAGCTAAAAAGCGGGGCAGAGGCTTGTTCAAGTGTTGAGTGCAAACAATTATTGGACATTAAGACTTTTGGAAAAGCACCCACTGAGGTAACAATATGCGCAGACTACGACTCCCAGGAAGCCGTGAGGCCACGCCCATTAGGGCGGGATTAATGTATATAATAGTAGTCATGCGCTGAATCACGCTTTTCCCTCAGCCATCCTGAAGCCACTGAAGAAAGGAAAAAATCCCTGAAAAGGGTTTGGCAAGATGTGCTTATTTACTCGCCTGAAACATTCTCTGCTGGCAAGCTGTCATTAAAATGAATCGAGCCTCAAGTGATGTCCGGTGTGGTTCCTTCCGAAAACGGGCTCTGCATTCGACTTGTATTTAACGGCCTGGCCCCAGGTCGTGGGAGGCACACACTACTCCGGTGGGTCCGTGACAGTACCAGCTGGTGCTGCAACGAGCGGAACGGACACAACAGGCTTCTCTGCAGAAAGAAGTCGGTTAAGCTCGCATGGCAGGTAAAAAGCGGGGCAGAGGCTTGTTCAAGTGTTGAGTGCAAACAATTATTGGACATTAAGACTTTTGGAAAAGCACCCACTGAGGTAACAATATGCGCAGACTACGACTCCCAGGAAGCCGTGAGGCCACGCCCATTAGGGCGGGATTAATGTATATAATAGTAGTCATGCGCTGAATCACGCTTTTCCCTCAGCCATCCTGAAGCCACTGAAGAAAGGAAAAAAACCCTGAAACGCGTTTGGCAAGATGTGCTTATTTACTCGCCTGAAACATTCTCTGCTGGCAAGCTGTCATTAAAATGAATCGAGCCTCAAGTGATGTCCGGTGTGGTTCCTTCCGAAAACGGGCTCTGCATTCGACTTGTATTTAACGGCCTGGCCCCAGGTCGTGGGAGGCACCCACTACTCCGGTGGGTCCGTGACAGTACCAGCTGGTGCTGCAACGAGCGGAACGGACACAACAGGCTTCTCTGCAGAAAGAAGTCGGTTAAGCTCGCATGGCAGCTAAAAAGCGGGGCAGAGGCTTGTTCAAGTGTTGAGTGCAAACAATTATTGGACATTAAGACTTTTGGAAAAGCACCCACTGAGGTAACAATATGCGCAGACTACGACTCCCAGGAAGCCGTGAGGCCACGCCCATTAGGGCGGGATTAATGTATATAATAGTAGTCATGCGCTGAATCACGCTTTTCCCTCAGCCATCCTGAAGCCACTGAAGAAAGGAAAAAAACCCTGAAACGCGTTTGGCAAGATGTGCTTATTTACTCGCCTGAAACATTCTCTGCTGGCAAGCTGTCATTAAAATGAATCGAGCCTCAAGTGATGTCCGGTGTGGTTCCTTCCGAAAACGGGCTCTGCATTCGACTTGTATTTAACGGCCTGGCCCCAGGTCGTGGGAGGCACCCACTACTCCGGTGGGTCCGTGACAGTACCAGCTGGTGCTGCAACGAGCGGAACGGACACCACAGGCTTCTCTGCAGAAAGAAGTCGGTTAAGCTCGCATGGCAGCTAAAAAGCGGGGCAGAGGCTTGTTCAAGTGTTGAGTGCAAACAATTATTGGACATTAAGACTTTTGGAAAAGCACCCACTGAGGTAACAATATGCGCAGACTACGACTCCCAGGAAGCCGTGAGGCCACGCCCATTAGGGCGGGATTAATGTATATAATAGTAGTCATGCGCTGAATCACGCTTTTCCCTCAGCCATCCTGAAGCCACTGAAGAAAGGAAAAAATCCCTGAAACGCGTTTGGCAAGATGTGCTTATTTACTCGCCTGAAACATTCTCTGCTGGCAAGCTGTCATTAAAATGAATCGAGCCTCAAGTGATGTCCGGTGTGGTTCCTTCCGAAAACGGGCTCTGCATTCGACTTGTATTTAACGGCCTGGCCCCAGGTCGTGGGAGGCACCCACTACTCCGGTGGGTCTGTGACAGTACCAGCTGGTGCTGCAACGAGCGGAACGGACACAACAGGCTTCTCTGCAGAAAGAAGTCGGTTAAGCTCGCATGGCAGCTAAAAAGCGGGGCAGAGGCTTGTTCAAGTGTTGAGTGCAAACAATTATTGGACATTAAGACTTTTGGAAAAGCACCCACTGAGGTAACAATATGCGCAGACTACGACTCCCAGGAAGCCGTGAGGCCACGCCCATTAGGGCGGGATTAATGTATATAATAGTAGTCATGCGCTGAATCACGCTTTTCCCTCAGCCATCCTGAAGCCACTGAAGAAAGGAAAAAATCCCTGAAACGCGTTTGGCAAGATGTGCTTATTTACTCGCCTGAAACATTCTCTGCTGGCAAGCTGTCATTAAAATGAATCGAGCCTCAAGTGATGTCCGGTGTGGTTCCTTCCGAAAACGGGCTCTGCATTCGACTTGTATTTAACGGCCTGGCCCCAGGTCGTGGGAGGCACCCACTACTCCGGTGGGTCCGTGACAGTACCAGCTGGTGCTGCAACGAGCGGAACGGACACAACAGGCTTCTCTGCAGAAAGAAGTCGGTTAAGCTCGCATGGCAGCTAAAAAGCGGGGCAGAGGCTTGTTCAAGTGTTGAGTGCAAACAATTATTGGACATTAAGACTTTTGGAAAAGCACCCACTGAGGTAACAATATGCGCAGACTACGACTCCCAGGAAGCCGTGAGGCCACGCCCATTAGGGCGGGATTAATGTATATAATAGTAGTCATGCGCTGAATCACGCTTTTCCCTCAGCCATCCTGAAGCCACTGAAGAAACGAAAAAATCCCTGAAACGCGTTTGGCAAGATGTGCTTATTTACTCGCCTGAAACATTCTCTGCTGGCAAGCTGTCATTAAAATGAATCGAGCCTCAAGTGATGTCCGGTGTGGTTCCTTCCGAAAACGGGCTCTGCATTCGACTTGTATTTAACGGCCTGGCCCCAGGTCGTGGGAGGCACCCACTACTCCGGTGGGTCCGTGACAGTACCAGCTGGTGCTGCAACGAGCGGAACGGACACAACAGGCTTCTCTGCAGAAAGAAGTCGGTTAAGCTCGCATGGCAGCTAAAAAGCGGGGCAGAGGCTTGTTCAAGTGTTGAGTGCAAACAATTATTGGACATTAAGACTTTTGGAAAAGCACCCACTGAGGTAACAATATGCGCAGACTACGACTCCCAGGAAGCCGTGAGGCCACGCCCATTAGGGCGGGATTAATGTATATAATAGTAGTCATGCGCTGAATCACGCTTTTCCCTCAGCCATCCTGAAGCCACTGAAGAAAGGAAAAAATCCCTGAAACGCGTTTGGCAAGATGTGCTTATTTACTCGCCTGAAACATTCTCTGCTGGCAAGCTGTCATTAAAATGAATCGAGCCTCAAGTGATGTCCGGTGTGGTTCCTTCCGAAAACGGGCTCTGCATTCGACTTGTATTTAACGGCCTGGCCCCAGGTCGTGGGAGGCACCCACTACTCCGGTGGGTCCGTGACAGTACCAGCTGGTGCTGCAACGAGCGGAACGGACACAACAGGCTTCTCTGCAGAAAGAAGTCGGTTAAGCTCGCATGGCAGCTAAAAAGCGGGGCAGAGGCTTGTTCAAGTGTTGAGTGCAAACAATTATTGGACATTAAGACTTTTGGAAAAGCACCCACTGAGGTAACAATATGCGCAGACTACGACTCCCAGGAAGCCGTGAGGCCACGCCCATTAGGGCGGGATTAATGTATATAATAGTAGTCATGCGCTGAATCACGCTTTTCCCTCAGCCATCCTGAAGCCACTGAAGAAAGGAAAAAATCCCTGAAACGCGTTTGGCAAGATGTGCTTATTTACTCGCCTGAAACATTCTCTGCTGGCAAGCTGTCATTAAAATGAATCGAGCCTCAAGTGATGTCCGGTGTGGTTCCTTCCGAAAACGGGCTCTGCATTCGACTTGTATTTAACGGCCTGGCCCCAGGTCGTGGGAGGCACCCACTACTCCGGTGGGTCCGTGACAGTACCAGCTGGTGCTGCAACGAGCGGAACGGACACAACAGGCTTCTCTGCAGAAAGAAGTCGGTTAAGCTCGCATGGCAGCTAAAAAGCGGGGCAGAGGCTTGTTCAAGTGTTGAGTGCAAACAATTATTGGACATTAAGACTTTTGGAAAAGCACCCACTGAGGTAACAATATGCGCAGACTACGACTCCCAGGAAGCCGTGAGGCCACGCCCATTAGGGCGGGATTAATGTATATAATAGTAGTCATGCGCTGAATCACGCTTTTCCCTCAGCCATCCTGAAGCCACTGAAGAAAGGAAAAAAACCCTGAAACGCGTTTGGCAAGATGTGCTTATTTACTCGCCTGAAACATTCTCTGCTGGCAAGCTGTCATTAAAATGAATCGAGCCTCAAGTGATGTCCGGTGTGGTTCCTTCCGAAAACGGGCTCTGCATTCGACTTGTATTTAACGGCCTGGCCCCAGGTCGTGGGAGGCACCCACTACTCCGGTGGGTCCGTGACAGTACCAGCTGGTGCTGCAACGAGCGGAACGGACACAACAGGCTTCTCTGCAGAAAGAAGTCGGTTAAGCTCGCATGGCAGCTAAAAAGCGGGGCAGAGGCTTGTTCAAGTGTTGAGTGCAAACAATTATTGGACATTAAGACTTTTGGAAAAGCACCCACTGAGGTAACAATATGCGCAGACTACGACTCCCAGGAAGCCGTGAGGCCACGCCCATTAGGGCGGGATTAATGTATATAATAGTAGTCATGCGCTGAATCACGCTTTTCCCTCAGCCATCCTGAAGCCACTGAAGAAAGGAAAAAATCCCTGAAACGCGTTTGGCAAGATGTGCTTATTTACTCGCCTGAAACATTCTCTGCTGGCAAGCTGTCATTAAAATGAATCGAGCCTCAAGTGATGTCCGGTGTGGTTCCTTCCGAAAACGGGCTCTGCATTCGACTTGTATTTAACGGCCTGGCCCCAGGTCGTGGGAGGCACCCACTACTCCGGTGGGTCCGTGACAGTACCAGCTGGTGCTGCAACGAGCGGAACGGACACAACAGGCTTCTCTGCAGAAAGAAGTCGGTTAAGCTCGCATGGCAGCTAAAAAGCGGGGCAGAGGCTTGTTCAAGTGTTGAGTGCAAACAATTATTGGACATTAAGACTTTTGGAAAAGCACCCACTGAGGTAACAATATGCGCAGACTACGACTCCCAGGAAGCCGTGAGGCCACGCCCAATAGGGCGGGATTAATGTATATAATAGTAGTCATGCGCTGAATCACGCTTTTCCCTCAGCCATCCTGAAGCCACTGAAGAAAGGAAAAAATCCCTGAAACGCGTTTGGCAAGATGTGCTTATTTACTCGCCTGAAACATTCTCTGCTGGCAAGCTGTCATTAAAATGAATCGAGCCTCAAGTGATGTCCGGTGTGGTTCCTTCCGAAAACGGGCTCTGCATTCGACTTGTATTTAACGGCCTGGCCCCAGGTCGTGGGAGGCACCCACTACTCCGGTGGGTCCGTGACAGTACCAGCTGGTGCTGCAACGAGCGGAACGGACACAACAGGCTTCTCTGCAGAAAGAAGTCGGTTAAGCTCGCATGGCAGCTAAAAAGCGGGGCAGAGGCTTGTTCAAGTGTTGAGTGCAAACAATTATTGGACATTAAGACTTTTGGAAAAGCACCCACTGAGGTAACAATATGCGCAGACTACGACTCCCAGGAAGCCGTGAGGCCACGCCCATTAGGGCGGGATTAATGTATATAATAGTAGTCATGCGCTGAATCACGCTTTTCCCTCAGCCATCCTGAAGCCACTGAAGAAACGAAAAAATCCCTGAAACGCGTTTGGCAAGATGTGCTTATTTACTCGCCTGAAACATTCTCTGCTGGCAAGCTGTCATTAAAATGAATCGAGCCTCAAGTGATGTCCGGTGTGGTTCCTTCCGAAAACGGGCTCTGCATTCGACTTGTATTTAACGGCCTGGCCCCAGGTCGTGGGAGGCACCCACTACTCCGGTGGGTCCGTGACAGTACCAGCTGGTGCTGCAACGAGCGGAACGGACACAACAGGCTTCTCTGCAGAAAGAAGTCGGTTAAGCTCGCATGGCAGCTAAAAAGCGGGGCAGAGGCTTGTTCAAGTGTTGAGTGCAAACAATTATTGGACATTAAGACTTTTGGAAAAGCACCCACTGAGGTAACAATATGCGCAGACTACGACTCCCAGGAAGCCGTGAGGCCACGCCCATTAGGGCGGGATTAATGTATATAATAGTAGTCATGCGCTGAATCACGCTTTTCCCTCAGCCATCCTGAAGCCACTGAAGAAACGAAAAAATCCCTGAAACGCGTTTGGCAAGATGTGCTTATTTACTCGCCTGAAACATTCTCTGCTGGCAAGCTGTCATTAAAATGAATCGAGCCTCAAGTGATGTCCGGTGTGGTTCCTTCCGAAAACGGGCTCTGCATTCGACTTGTATTTAACGGCCTGGCCCCAGGTCGTGGGAGGCACCCACTACTCCGGTGGGTCCGTGACAGTACCAGCTGGTGCTGCAACGAGCGGAACGGACACAACAGGCTTCTCTGCAGAAAGAAGTCGGTTAAGCTCGCATGGCAGCTAAAAAGCGGGGCAGAGGCTTGTTCAAGTGTTGAGTGCAAACAATTATTGGACATTAAGACTTTTGGAAAAGCACCCACTGAGGTAACAATATGCGCAGACTACGACTCCCAGGAAGCCGTGAGGCCACGCCCATTAGGGCGGGATTAATGTATATAATAGTAGTCATGCGCTGAATCACGCTTTTCCCTCAGCCATCCTGAAGCCACTGAAGAAAGGAAAAAATCCCTGAAACGCGTTTGGCAAGATGTGCTTATTTACTCGCCTGAAACATTCTCTGCTGGCAAGCTGTCATTAAAATGAATCGAGCCTCAAGTGATGTCCGGTGTGGTTCCTTCCGAAAACGGGCTCTGCATTCGACTTGTATTTAACGGCCTGGCCCCAGGTCGTGGGAGGCACCCACTACTCCGGTGGGTCCGTGACAGTACCAGCTGGTGCTGCAACGAGCGGAACGGACACAACAGGCTTCTCTGCAGAAAGAAGTCGGTTAAGCTCGCATGGCAGCTAAAAAGCGGGGCAGAGGCTTGTTCAAGTGTTGAGTGCAAACAATTATTGGACATTAAGACTTTTGGAAAAGCACCCACTGAGGTAACAATATGCGCAGACTACGACTCCCAGGAAGCCGTGAGGCCACGCCCATTAGGGCGGGATTAATGTATATAATAGTAGTCATGCGCTGAATCACGCTTTTCCCTCAGCCATCCTGAAGCCACTGAAGAAAGGAAAAAATCCCTGAAACGCGTTTGGCAAGATGTGCTTATTTACTCGCCTGAAACATTCTCTGCTGGCAAGCTGTCATTAAAATGAATCGAGCCTCAAGTGATGTCCGGTGTGGTTCCTTCCGAAAACGGGCTCTGCATTCGACTTGTATTTAACGGCCTGGCCCCAGGTCGTGGGAGGCACCCACTGCTCCGGTGGGTCCGTGACAGTACCAGCTGGTGCTGCAACGAGCGGAACGGACACAACAGGCTTCTCTGCAGAAAGAAGTCGGTTAAGCTCGCATGGCAGCTAAAAAGCGAGGCAGAGGCTTGTTCAAGTGTTGAGTGCAAACAATTATTGGACATTAAGACTTTTGGAAAAGCACCCACTGAGGTAACAATATGCGCAGACTACGACTCCCAGGAAGCCGTGAGGCCACGCCCATTAGGGCGGGATTAATGTATATAATAGTAGTCATGCGCTGAATCACGCTTTTCCCTCAGCCATCCTGAAGCCACTGAAGAAACGAAAAAATCCCTGAAATGCGTTTGGCAAGATGTGCTTATTTACTCGCCTGAAACATTCTCTGCTGGCAAGCTGTCATTAAAATGAATCGAGCCTCAAGTGATGTCCGGTGTGGTTCCTTCCGAAAACGGGCTCTGCATTCGACTTGTATTTAACGGCCTGGCCCCAGGTCGTGGGAGGCACCCACTACTCCGGTGGGTCCGTGACAGTACCAGCTGGTGCTGCAACGAGCGGAACGGACACAACAGGCTTCTCTGCAGAAAGAAGTCGGTTAAGCTCGCATGGCAGCTAAAAAGCGGGGCAGAGGCTTGTTCAAGTGTTGAGTGCAAACAATTATTGGACATTAAGACTTTTGGAAAAGCACCCACTGAGGTAACAATATGCGCAGACTACGACTCCCAGGAAGCCGTGAGGCCACGCCCATTAGGGCGGGATTAATGTATATAATAGTAGTCATGCGCTGAATCACGCTTTTCCCTCAGCCATCCTGAAGCCACTGAAGAAAGGAAAAAATCCCTGAAACGCGTTGGGCAAGATGTGCTTATTTACTCGCCTGAAACATTCTCTGCTGGCAAGCTGTCATTAAAATGAATCGAGCCTCAAGTGATGTCCGGTGTGGTTCCTTCCGAAAACGGGCTCTGCATTCGACTTGTATTTAACGGCCTGGCCCCAGGTCGTGGGAGGCACCCACTACTCCGGTGGGTCCGTGACAGTACCAGCTGGTGCTGCAACGAGCGGAACGGACACAACAGGCTTCTCTGCAGAAAGAAGTCGGTTAAGCTCGCATGGCAGCTAAAAAGCGGGGCAGAGGCTTGTTCAAGTGTTGAGTGCAAACAATTATTGGACATTAAGACTTTTGGAAAAGCACCCACTGAGGTAACAATATGCGCAGACTACGACTCCCAGGAAGCCGTGAGGCCACGCCCATTAGGGCGGGATTAATGTATATAATAGTAGTCATGCGCTGAATCACGCTTTTCCCTCAGCCATCCTGAAGCCACCGAAGAAAGGAAAAAATCCCTGAAACGCGTTTGGCAAGATGTGCTTATTTACTCGCCTGAAACATTCTCTGCTGGCAAGCTGTCATTAAAATGAATCGAGCCTCAAGTGATGTCCGGTGTGGTTCCTTCCGAAAACGGGCTCTGCATTCGACTTATATATATATATATATATATATATATATATATATATATATATATTCACAGAAAAAACCATAGGTTATAGTCCATATATTCCATATATAGTTAGGAATTTGCATTTACAAAACCTTGAAAATTCAATGAAAAAACCATTGGTTTTAGGCCATATATAGTTAGGGATTTGCATTTAGAAAACCTTATTTTACTCGCATAAAACCATTGAAATTCCATATATAGTTATAAGCGTTAACTATATATCGCGCACCCGCAATCCACTGCTGATGATGTCACATATTACATCATTCATGACATGGTTAGTGACATCACTGATGACATCACTGATGACATCTCAAATGACATCACTGATGACATCACTGATTACAACATCCAGTGACTGTATGTTTCTGTAAAGTTAAAATATGTTTTACATATTGAAGAATGAGTGGATATATAAGTGTCTGGATGAAGGATTTACTAGGTGCATGACTGACTGATTGAGTGAGTGATTAAATGTGTCTCACTGAGTGCATGGGTTAGTGACTAAACTGTTTTAATTTGTGCATCATTATATCTGTTGTTCTACAAACTGCTGCATATGTTGATCAGTAGCTATATGAGTAACTGTATGGGTTATTGATTGGTTGTCCAAGTATTTGTATGGGAAACTGAGTGTGTGTGTATGGGTGGCTGGGAGGTGTGTGACTCTGTACATAGATGTGTGAGTAGTTGATTCACTATATGTATAGATTCAAAAGTGCATGTGGAAACAGCTGTATGGGCGGTTGACTGTGCATGAGTGTATTAGTGAGTGAATGGATATCTCAGTGCTACATGTCAAATTAAGTACATATGTAAAACACAGTACATGTGAGAGTTGACATCTATAAATAACTGTGCATAAGAGCCAGTGAATGTGTGAGTGGCTGTATGGATCATTGTGAACATGTATCAGAGATTGTATAAGAGAGTAAAGTAAATATGTGTTAGTATATGTTTGAATAAGTAAGGTGTGTATAACTGTATAGTTGAGAAAATGGAGGTGTGATTGATTTTTGGCATAACTGACTAGGTGTGTAAGTAACTCCATGGATGAGTGACAGTCTGTGGCTGTCTGTTTACACTGATTGTATCTAAGGTTATATTAGAGTCTGAAGAGGTTCATGGTATTATCACATGAATGATATCATCAGTGATGTGATCAGTCATGTCAAATGAGATGTTATCAGTGATGTCATCAGTGATGTCATTTGAGATGTCATCAGTGATGTCATCAGTGATGTCACTAACCATGTCATGAATGATGTAATATGTGACATCATCAGCAGTGGATTGCGGGTGCGCGATATATAGTTAGCGCTTATAACTATATATGGAATTTCAATGGTTTTATGCGAGTAAAATAAGGTTTTCTAAATGCAAATCCCTAACTATATATGGCCTAAAACCAATGGTTTTTTCATTGAATTTTCAAGGTTTTGTAAATGCAAATTCCTAACTAAATATGGACTATAACCTATGGTTTTTTCTGTGAATTTCAATGGTTTTTTAATAGCAAATATCAAAAGCTGTCAAATGTCAAGTACGTGATAGGTAAAAACGTTTTCGTGTTTATGCACGCTGATGTGCTTTGAACGCTGCCCCCCCACCCCACTCCCCTCTTTTCTCTTAGTAGTACTCTCTCTTTGCAGATAGTGAACGGTAGTTAACGCAGACCTTTACCCCTGTTGTAATCCGTCGTACCTGCTTGTCTCTCCATTTGATTGATTATTATCCAAGCATTTACTGTTTTACAATTGGTTCTCTTTGGATCATTCTCTATTTACAAACAAGCACAAAGTCGCAATACTCTGTTTAGTCTTTGCAGATAGTGAAAAATCGTGTAAAAAAATAAAAGTAATCGAGCAAAATCAGTAGACCACTAATTCGATCTCTTTTTGACCTCGGTAAAATACAAACATTAGGAACAACCCTTCATGAGAAATACGAAAATAGTGAAATGAACTGAGCTCCACACCATGAGGGCTGCAAGACAGCTCGACTCCGCCACCCACACCGCCCAAAATAACGACAAACCCTATGCAAATATTATAAATATACACAACACACCAGCAAAGAAACAGAGTAAAACATTTTATTAAATAACTATTTACATAACTATTTTATACTTTTTATTGCCCGATCCGGCTAGCTCAATCGATCGAGCATGAAACTCATGCACTGATAGCAAGCGTTGAGAGTTTGTAGAACGATGGCTTCAGATTTTCCACATACGGTGTAGTGGCGCGAACTGGCAGGGGGCGTTTGGATTCTACCCCTTCCCCAAATAAGATTTTCATACGTGAATGTTCGTTCATGCTTTTTGTCCCTGAGTTGCTTCCATGTCACTGCCTTACACAAATGGCATAAGTCCTGGTTGTTGAATGCCATACTTCAGAGTTCTAAGCAGCTCTTGTAACACTGTTTAAACCTTATTTGCACCTGCTGCAGCTTCACTATTCAAAGTAAGTGGGGTCCATTTGTGGACCTGACTGCATTGGAAAACAATGTGATACGGTGCCTCCCTAAACCGCTTGACGGAGGCCCCCGAGGGGCGGTGAGATGGCGCGGACTGAGAGGGGGCGCTTGGCTCCTGCCCCCTCCCCAAGTCGTGTTGCCCTGGTGAGGCCTGAGATCGCCCCCGGCATAGGCGGCCGGCTCCCGGGGTCCGGCGGAATTTTTTCCCTTTTGAAGAATCTTCCATTCTGGACCTTGTCCCACAATCCGTTTGACCTGAAGACACGCTGTCGTGGGGCCCCCCTTTACCGTTTTAGTTGCCATTCCGCCCGCTTTTGGTACTCTGTGCCTCTTCCGCCATTCAGCTGTTTACCGCCCGCTCTTGCGACTACAACGTCTCGCTCACCATGTAGTTGAGTTGCTCCCGCTCTTAAGATTTAACCGAACTTTTTGGACTGCTGAAAGCGGTTGTATTCCGACTGCTGGTTGGTGGAGACATTTTGACTATATTCTGGACCTGCATTGTCGCGTAATGCGTCATATGACGCGACGCGTTAGCGCACCCGGAAGTGCTCCGGTGCGCAAGGCGCAGCTTCCCGGAAACGATCCAGAGCGCGCCGCGCAGCGCGTAACGTAAGCATAACAGGTCATGTGACTTCTTAATAAAACTTTTCATTGGTTCATTTTACTTTTCTTTTCCTAATTATGTAAGACTAGGTCATGTGACCTAAAAATAACACTTTTCATTGGATTAAAACATTTTTTTTCCCAAATGATGAAAGCCCCACCTTGTTTCTGGATGTTTCAGACTGAAGCTGGCGTCACCATGAGAGCACCACCATCTCGTAGCTCCGTCATGGCCATTCCGCAAGCAATCATGGCAGCCGCTCCCCACGGGAAGCCTGCGGGAGTCGACGGCCCCCAAGACTTTTGTACAATCTTCAAGGCTGAGGGGACGCTTTCGAGAATGGAACCCAAGCCCTGGCAGACAAGCGTCCGAGTTCCAAGGTGTCCCAGGGCCATTTTACTGGACCAGGCCCAAATCCGAAGAGCCAGCCGCCATTTTAAGAGTCCTGTGGAAGCCGCCTATCGCTGCACCGCAAGAGTGGGAGCAACTCAACTACATGGTGAGCGAGACGCTGTAGCCGTAAGAGCGGGCGCTAAACAGCTGAATGGCGGAAAAGGCACAGTGTAGCAAAAGCGGGCGGAATGGCGACTGAAACGATAAAGGGGCGCCCCACTACAGCAGACAAGCCTCCGCCATGTGCTTCAAAACTGCATATGTATCTCGTGATATCAAGGTTGGGCAACCAGTACACAACAAGCAGTTACGAGTCCCATTTACACCGGCGCCGGCCGGGCAGATCCAGGATCTACTGAAACATAACAAATGAGGCTGACGTCTCTGAAGCAGTTGACGAACAGCAGGACATAGCAAATAAACATGAACTCTCTAAAGCTGTTAACTCACTGCAGGACAAAACAAGTGAACCTGAAACCTCTGGAATAATTGTCGCTCAAAAGAACAACACACAAAACTCTGTAGAGCCTGAAGAAAAAAAAACAGAAGGGCACTGTAGTTTCAGACACACTTAACACTAATGACTAAACAAAGATATCGTCTGTTTATGAAGCAGTTATCATCTTGACAGAATTGACAAAGAAGTGTACAGACACCAATGCTATTAAGAAACACAAGGAAATCCTAACGCATCAGCATTCTCAGAAGAGGTTGACACAGATAACATCTTAAGGAACAAAGAAAGACCTGTTCACTCTTGACACCCCAGGTGCTGTGTATGTTGCACTATAGTGCTGCATCGAGAAAACGGACAACCCTATTGATGTGGATTTTTCATTATTGATTATTGTAAAGAAATGGCGACTCCCCCCTTTAGCAGATTAGCTAAATGTTTGCGTAATTTAGGCATAAAAGTTATATTATTGTTGTTGTTGTTGTTATCGTTATAGTTCTGGTTAATTTCAAAAAATGGTTAAATATATTTACAGTTTTTGTTGCGTTCGTTATATTTAAATGTTAATAAAGTTTTAAAATCTAACTTTGTTGGAGTGCTATATATGTTTAAAAAATCGGGTGAATGGGGCCTTGAATCGGGTTATTGTCATGTGTGGGCTTTGCAAGTGTACTGCTACAAGATCGGACATTTCAAACTCAAATGCACGTTCTTTTTCTTACCTTTCCGAAGCATGGAGCGCAATAGCAGGCAGAGAAAGGGTGATGCACGTGTTGAACACTGCCTGGCCTGGCAAGTTGCTGGCAGTGCCCCCCCGCCCGCTCCTGAAAGAGGGCACACACACACCGCCGCCCCGAGTACTTCACAAATCTTTAAAAGACCATGTGCTTGTTCATGAGGCTTAAATGGTTTATCACCCCTTCTAGAACCCCTGCATCGACCCTCTGACGTTTCCTGGAAGAATTAGCACGTAACACAATACCAAGCCCTGTCAGCTGAAACCCCCGAGAAATCATGGGGCATATTATCAAGGGGGTTTATTTCCGCTTTTTTGGCTTTAAAAGCCAAAAAAAAAGAGATAAAATTATCTCCCTATTACCAAGCTGTCGCTAACACCAGTTAGTGACAGCTAAAAGGAGATAGCGACCATCTTGGGCCCCGCTTTGCATATCAGTGATATTTATCACTAATGACATGCAAAGTGGGCGTGCCAAGATTTTAGCGACTGGAAACAGTCCCTAACCATCGCTATCTCCTATTACCAACTTTTGGAGATATTCGCGCTAAGCGCGAATATCTCCAAAACCTAACACCTGCCCTGAGCAGTTTTAGCCATGTTATCCAATGGGAAGTGGATAACATGGCTAAGAGCATTTGCTGGATAATGCATGAATATCGCTGACTTTTCAACGATATTCATGCATTGCGGCCGTTTTTTATCGCATTTGCGATAAACCTTGCTAATAGCAAGGTTTATGTGCGATAAAATTCGCCGAAGTGCGGCGATAATTTTTGTCTCTAAACAAGTTAGAGACAAAAATTATCGCTAGTTGTTGGTAATATGCCCCCGGGTTTTTCCTTGCAGGAATCGGGAAGCGAAAGACTAGCACTGAAATCAGTAGTCTCACGCCTGAATCGGGAGGGTTGGCATGTCTGGATACTCTACAGCTGGGGCCATAAACTACATCCGCAGGGCTAGGTGATAGCCTAGGTCCGGCCTGGACAATCGGACACAGAGGAAGAGGAGTGTCAGAGGGTGCGGTAGTGAATAGGGTGAAAGGGAGGTGTCGGGCGGGCACAGGGTGTGATTCTCAGAGAAGAGCAGCGCAGATGGGGGGAAGTATATGGCCCATGCATGAGAGAGAGAGCGGGGGTGACCAGTGCGTGGGGGAGATGCTTGCGAGGGTGGGGAGCCATGCTGAGGATCGGCGGCGTGCAGAGAGTGGCCCTGGTCAAGGCATCTAAAATGGCTGCCGTGCACGACAAAATTGTGGCATTGGACAAAAACGCAAGATGGCGCAGACAATGTTTATCAATAAGGATTCATTTATAACAAAATATTTACTCGCAGTGACAAAATGGTGGTCAACACTTCCTGATTTCCATCGAATCGAACGTTAACAAACGTCACGCAGCAAAAAAAAAAAAAAAGCTCACGCACAGAGCAGTTTTTAGCCATGTTATCCAATGGAAGGTGGATAACATGGCTAAGAGCATTTGCTGGATAATGCATGAATATCGCTGACTTTTCAGCGATATTCATGCATTGTGGCCGATGTGCGGCGATAATTTTTGTCTCTAAACAATTAAAACGAAGCACAAAATGGCGAATTCCCGTTTCGCTACCAGTTTGCGGCCCAGTTTGCGGCCCGTGAAGCGCTTCTACCGTGAAAAATCATTTTTTTTTTATTTTCCCCACGGGACCCTTTAATAACCCCAACAACATTCCTAGGGGGTCAAGAGGGGTATACCTTGCCCCCTTTCAATAAATTCCCCCTTCGTTTTTCACCTCTTCTTCTCTCTCGATCCTACCGAGAGATAAGATGGCGGCCGCTCCGGACTGTTTAGAATGTTGACAGACACCGGAGAGCCAATCAGCTTTCTGCGCGCAAAGTTCCGTTTCGCGAAAAGTAAGCGGACCGGAGCGCAGCCCGGAGCGCTGTTACAGATATATATCTTGTTTTGAACGTTAATTTCTCAAAAACTACTGGAGCACATATATTGAGACCTAGCAAAGGCACATCGGGCTAACAGTCCCTACAATTTTGCCAAGTTTCGTGCAAATCCATTCAGCCGTTCGAGCTAAAAGTGAGTCCAACCGCCCTATGGAAAAATGAATGGGAAAAACGCGTTTTGGGACCCCCCTTTTTTCTCAGCCCCCCCTTGACGAAACCCCCCGAAATTTTCAGCGGCTTCTCAGAAACAAAATGTGCCATTTTCCTGAAAATTTCAGCCGATTCCGTCCACAAACGCCAAAGTTATTAGACATAGAATTTTCAAAAATCCCATAGGGAATTAATCCTAACTATATATACCTACTGGCGATAGCCAGTAGGTTATATATATATATATATATATATATATATATATATATATATATATATATATATATATATATATATATATATATATATATATATATAACTACCTAACCAAATAAGTAAAACTTCTATTTCTCCTAAAATAATTAGTTATTAAACTTTAAAATGTAAAATAGCAAATCAATATTAAAACACTATCCAACTTCTATCGCTTTACATAGACTTTGTGAAATAGGAAAACACCATGAAAAACCAATAAACTGCCAGGAAATAACTATCACAAACCAGCAAAAAGATATAAGAAAGTAGGTATACATAAATTAATGAAAGACTATAAACTCACCCAAATAACAACCAAACAAAATAATTATCCCATACTCTATACACTAGAACAAATTAACATTTAAAATGCAAGTCCTTTTTTTCAACTAACAGGAAAGAAAGCACCTACTACACATTAGAACACCCTCAAAGCAAAAAATGCAAAATCATGTGAAACATCTTCACAGAACATGCATGCAACTAAACAAAATGAAAGAAGTTGCATATTTTTACATGTAAATAACAATCATGCACACTTTAAAATATTTCACTTCTCAGAAAGGAAAGCAGTTACCAAATTACATGTGATACACCTCCAGCCAAGAATCTGCATTGTCTGAAAACACAAACGAGAAATATATTAAACTTATTCCAATGCATGCATTATGTGTACCAATTCTAACCAGGGTTTTTAATATGGCTTCGAAGACAAAGATTCAGCCCACATGGGGCACATCGAATATAGTTCCTATTTTTAAGAAGGGCAACAAATTAGACCCCAAAAATTACAGGCCTATATCTTTTAAAAAAAAAAAAATTATTGAGGGTTAAGGTGCAATACAAGGATTAAGCAGTTAAATAGACACAAATAGAGCATTAAAATGTTATACAGATATACAATAGCAAGGACATAATATTCAAGATATATATAAACAGATGTACAATTCATGATGTGGGAATAAAATTCATTTACACTCAATTAATATACCCATAAAATACTGACCCCAGATCATATTCTAGCCTCCCTCCATTTCAAAACGGGAGCCCAGAGACGTCTTCCCATCTCCCGCTTTTTAACTCCTTTGAGTTCATATAAGCATGACTCAATATTATGAATACCCAGGAGTCTCGAGAGCCACATCTGAAAGGAGGGTGCAATTACATCTTTCCAACCAGCTGAAATCAGTATTCGCAGCACGGCTACCGACATAAAAACCAGAGCTTCCTCATCCTCTTCCAAAGCCAATTTTGAGTCTGTACCCGTTAATACCAGCATAGGGGATAGATCGATCTTATGACCTAGCAGCCCCTCCCAAAATGTCATTGTCTCATCCTTAAGTGGGTCCGCCTATCGCAGATGACGAACATATGTACTAGGTCTGCTTGAAGTGAGTTACATCTAGGGCAGCAATCATCAGACCTAACACCCCATGCAAATAATTTAGCCGGAGTATGGTACAAATTAAAAGCTGTTTTATAATGCTGGGCCCGTAGGTTAGAAGCCCGGAAAAGCTTTTTGTTCAAATCAAGAGCAAGGTCTAAATCGACATCGGAGTTGCCCAGTTTAGTAGCCCAAGCACTTTCCATTTTCCTGATATCATCCTGAATCCTCAATACCAAATGGTCAATGTGGCTCAATGGTTAGAGCGGCAGACCCTGATGCAGAGGTCTAGCCTGGGACCAGGGTTCAATTCCCCACCTTGGCGGGTCTTGGGCTCAAAATTCCATGGACCTGACAATTCTCACCTCGGTGCCTATTCTAATCATAGAGTCCCACTCTGCAACTCTGGGCAATAGCTTGCTTAATCTCCACAACAGCCCCCACAACACAAAATATGCCTAGCCTTCACCCTGGGGTTGCCCAGGAGTGGATGCCTGACAGGGAAAGCCAGGACGGGTTCTACAGCGGTATTCGTACAAGCGCCTTGAGACCCTTGTGGGTGAGTAGTGCGCTATACAAGTATCAATTTACATTTTTTTTTCTTACTTTATAAATCACTTTAATCTTTCTACACCCTCTAACCAGGGCCTCGACAACAGGAATATCTATTTTGGGCTCCAGTTTAGGTCTTAGGGCCCTTAAAGTGCGGGCAATTTGTTCATAAAGGAACCAGTGATTAGCTGGAATGCCAAACCGCTTTTGCAGGTCCTCGAACCCTATAATTTTATCCCCCTCCATAACATCTCCAATAGTCTTAACCCCCATTCGGTTCCAATCCTGAAGATTTCTATCTGTCCTAAATTGTGGTAGCAAACATGACTTTTCCAGATGAAGATAGAAGTTTACTTTCGGGGCATTAAAGTGTTTCATGATAGTTTTCCAGACGGACCAGGCCCCATATAAAGTCTTATAGCGTGCCTTTTTATAAAACCTGCATTCGACTTCACGTAGCAATAGACCGGTGGCTTTCCCCCCCAACAACATCTCAGAAATTGGGGGTGGTCCCTGGATCCCAGAATTTAAATTTTCCCGAGTGGGTCTAACATCAATTTGAAACAAAATAGACATTTGGATCAGGAGGCAAGACCAATGGTACAATCTAAGATTCGGGAGTGCCATACCACCCCTTTCCCTCGGCAGTGACATAAAGCTAGTAGAGCGTCTAATCTTGCCGTACCGCCATATAAACTTTATAAAAACGGACTCCATCTTATTCATTATTTTATCGTCTATAAGAAGGGGTATAGCCCTAAAGAGATACAAGACTCTGGGGAACATTAACATTTTTAGAGCATAGACCCTGCCTACCAAAGAAAGATGCAGTACATCTATTCTTTTTAATTCGGCCTCTATAGATTTAATTAAAGGAAGGTAGTTCTCTTCTACTATTCTATCAACTGATGCATTAATTCTTACCCCTAAATAAACCGCTGAGTCCACAAATCTAGAATCGGATTTCACAATATTTTTTGAACAGATTATCTGTGTTTTAGATTCATTTAGGAGATACCCAGAGCCCTCACCAAAAGCCTTCGACATCTGTACTAGAGCCGGTAATGCCTGCTGGGGGTTCGTTGTAAGTATAGCAAGGTCATCAGCATACACTAATAACTTATTAACATGCCCGTTGAAAATCACAGCAGGAATACTTGGGCTCTCTAATATTCTCTGGATGAGGGGATCAATATACAAAGAGAAGAGGATAGGGGAGCAGGGACATCCCTGCCCTCACCACGTCTTCAACAAGGCCGACGCTGTCATCGCACCCCACCTGCGGGACATCATCAACACCTCCTTCGACACCGCCACCTTCCCCGAGAGCTGGAAGCACGCCGAACTCAGCGCTCTTCTCAAGAAACCTACAGCAGACCCCACCGAACTCAAAAATTACCGCCCAATCTTGCTCCTCCCGTTTTCAGCCAAAGTCATCGAGAAGACCGTCAACAAACAGCTGGCCGCCTTCCTCGAGACGAACGGATCCCTCGACCCCTCGCAGTCCGGCTTCCAAGCCAACCACAGCACCGAGACCGCCCTCATCGCCGCCACCGATGACATTCGAGCCCTGATGGACAACGGAGAAACAGCGGCCCTCATCCTCCTAGACCTCTCCGCGGCCTTCGACACTGTCTGCCACCGCACCCTAGTGCAACGCCTCAGCAACGTCGAAATCCAGGAGAAGGCGCTGGAATGGATCATCTCCTTCCTCGACGGAAGAACACAGAGAGTCCGCCTACCACCGTACAAGTCAGAAGCCACCGAAGTCATCTGCGGTGTCCCTCAAGGATCCTCGCTGAGCCCTACCCTCTTCAACGTCTACATGAGCCCCCTCGCGGCCATCGCACGCCAACACAACCTCAACATAATCTCCTACGCCGATGACACCCAGCTGATCCTCTCCCTGACCAACGACCCCGCCGCCGCCACAGCCAACCTGCACGAAGGGATGAAGGAGGTAGCCGAGTGGATGACGACCAGCCGCCTGAAACTGAACTCGGACAAGACGGAGGTCCTCATCCTGGGCTCCACGCCCACCGCCTGGGACGACTCCTGGTGGCCCCCCGCCCTGGGCACCGCACCCAAACCGACTAACCACGCACGCAACCTGGGCTTCATCCTGGACTCCTCCCTCTCCATGACCAAGCAACTCAACGCCGTCTCCTCGGCATGCTTCAACATCCTGCGCATGCTACGGAAGATCTTCTGGTGGATCCCCATGGAGACCAGGAAGACCGTCACCCAGGCCCTCGTCACCAGCCGACTGGACTACGGTAACGCCCTCTACGCCGGAACCACCGCCAAGCTCCAGAAGAGACTTCAGCGGATCCAGAACGCTTCAGCCAGACTCATCCTCGACATCCCACGTAACACCCACATCTCCGGACACCTGAGAGACCTGCATTGGCTCCCCGTCAACAAAAGAATCACCTTCCGCCTCCTCATCCACGCACACAGAGCCCTTCACGATCAAGGCCCGAGCTACCTCAACAACCGAATCAACTTCTACGCTCCCAAACGCCACCTCCGATCAGCCAGCCACGCCCTCGCCGCCGTCCCACGCATCCGTAGAGCGACAACAGGAGGAAGGTCCTTCTCCTACCTGGCCGCCAAGACCTGGAACTCCCTCCCGGCCGACCTGCGCCTGACCCAAGACCACCTCTCCTTCAGGAAGAAGCTCAAGACCTGGCTGTTCGAGCAGTAATGGCACCCCCCCCCTTTTAGCGCCTTGAGACCCTACGGGTAAGTAGTGCACTCTATAAATGTCTTTGATTGATTGATTGATTGATTGGACAGCCCTGGCGCGTCCCTCTCTTTATAGTAAATTTATCCGACTTTTCTCCCAAAACCATAACTCTTGCAGTCGGATTCGCATACATGGCTTTGAGCGCTGTGATGACTTTCTCCCCAAAGCCCCTTCCTGCCAATATCCCCCAAAGAAAGCCCCAATCAACGCGATCGAACGCTTTCTCTGCGTCGAGCAGGATCATGGCAATCTCCCCCCCCCCCCCCCCCCCCGTGGCATCCTGGGCATCAAATAGGGTTACAGATCTACATGTATGGTCTGTTGTGCCCCGTCCTGGAACAAACCCATGCTGCCACGGGGAGACGAGACCGCCAATGATCCTGCCCAACCGCTTGGCCCAGATCCTTGAATAGAGATTTGTATCGGTGTTAATCAGCGATATTGGCCGGTAGGATCCTGGTTTCTCTGCTGGTTTCCCCTTTTTGTGAAAGATTATAATGTTGGTTTCCTTCCGCGAATCAGGTACAGCCCCTGAGTATACAATCCCATTAAACAGGTCAACCAACATTGGAACAATCTCACGTTCCAATGCTTTGTACACCTCCAGGGGGATCCCGTCTGGGCCAGCGGCTTTTCCTGGCGCTAGCTCCCGCAGTGCAGCCAGGAACTTGGCATGTGATATATCTTTATCAAGGTCCGCTCTGGTTACACCATTCAAACAAGGACCGTTATCTGGATACTCCTCCCCCTGGTTGCTCTCAGTCACTCCCCCATCATACAGTTTTTTATAAAAATTCTCAAACACCCTCAGCACATCCTTAATTTCCGTATAGGTATTTTCATTTCCTAAATGCAGGTGATATGATTTTTAGATTTTTCCTGCCTTAGCCGCAGGGCAAGGGCTCTACCGGCTTGCTCTCCTGTTTCGCATCTTTTTGCCCTGGAAGATTGAAAAATCCTTTATTGCCCTTTGTGTTACCTCCTTCTGCAAGGCCGATTTAACTGCCACCAAAACATTATGGCTTTCCTTGCCATCTCCACCGGAGGCAATATCTCTGATATGCTGTTCTTCCGCGGTAGATAGCTTGCCCATAAGTTTCTCTACCTCCGCCCTATCCTCTCTTCTAAGCCTGGCTGAGCAGCTAATCGTCTTTCCCCTTAAAGCGGCTTTAAAGGCCTCCCAGACCCCATACCGTGATGTGCTATATCTATTTGCTGCAAAGTATTCCCCCACCCATTTATTCAAAAGATCTGCAAACCTGTCGTCTGCCAACAATCTCCTTTCAAATGTCCAATATGACTTTGACCTCTCCACTCTTCCCAGATCATATATTAGCAACAGCGGGTTATGGTCTGAGATCGCTCTTGGGAGTTTAATGATCTCCACCTTCTCAATTTCTGAGGAAGAAATAAAAATATAATCTAGTTTTGAATACTTCTGAACAGGGTTTGAGAAATATGTATAACCAGGATTCTGGGGTTCTTTAGTTCGCCAAACATCCTGCAGCCCATGCGAGCTGATAAGGGCCTGGACTGATCTAAAAACTCTGGGTTTCCGTCCCACGTAGAATATTCCATTACCCCAATCTGATGAAATGTTTAAATCTCCTGCAACTACTAAGGGGGTAGGCCAACTAGCCAGCTCTACTTCTAAGAAGTCAAAAATTTCAGGATCATCATCATTCGAGCCATATATCCCACAGATTGTAAAACCCAGATCCATTTCAGCAATTACCCATCTACCATTACTATTCGTTCTTACTTTCCTGGCCTTTCCCAGGGTAGTTCTTGCTAGAATGGCAACTCCCCTAATAGTTGAGGATTGTGTTGAGCATGCCACCAGTTCAAAACCTTTTAAAAGTAATAGATTTCTCTTAGCCCAGGGGAGATGGGTCTCCTGAATGACAGGCCTATATCACTCTTAGATTCCATCAGTGAAAGTGATGGGTAACGTTTTGCTAAAAAGACTAGATGAATGGGCATGGGATTACTCTATACTTTCACCTGTTCAGATTGACTTCAGGAAACGTCTGGGGACCACAGAGCAATGTGTGAACCTTGATCTACTCTTAGGCAAATACACCTGTGCCTGCTGATCTGAGCAGCGCCTTTGACTTAGTAGATCATACCATCCTTTGGAGTACTCTGCTTGCTATGGGGGCACCCAGGCCAATCATCTATTTTCTGGCCAGATTATATGAGGATCTAATGAGTAAAGTCCGCTATGGCCCCAGGGGGGAATGCATCAATAACTTTGCAGTTAAGCAAGGTATTCCACATTGCTGTGTATTAGCGCCAATGTTGTTTTTCTTGTTCATTAATGGGGTAGATGAGACCTTACAAGCAGTGCCTGCCGATGTCCCGCAAGTGGCTGGGCACCCCATACCAGTAGTTTTGTACGCAGATGATGTCGTCCGGTTGGCCAGGACTCTAGTGGGACTGCAATGTTTAATGAAGGCTTTTAGCGTTTTTCTTGCTGCCAGGAAATTCATTATTAATAAATGTAAAACTTATACTATGGTCTGTGGGGCACGGGACAAACAAAGTAGAACATTTGTTATGGATAATTAGCCTGTGAACCCGGTTGATACCTTTTGCTACCTGGGAATTACTTTTTCAGGTAACAGGTCGTGGACTTGTGAAATTACCAATGTCAGGAGCAAAATGGCTAGGAGTACCAATGGTATTTTTAGATTTTCAGCAAAACCGGGCTCTAGGCCGGTCAAGGAGATGACAACTATTTATAAGGCAAGGGACCTATCAATTGCAACATATGGGGCTGGTATTTGGGGCTATCATAATTGTTCTGTATTACAGACAGAGGAAAATAGTTACGTCAAACGCCTCCTTAGTCTGCCCACCTCTGCATCTTCAGAGATTATACACTAAGAAGTGGGGCTACAGTATCTTATAGATATAGTTGCATCTCACTCCTTATTGTGAGGACACACCTTCTGGTCTAAGGAAGAAACCAGTTTTACAAAGTCACTTAATTTAAACTGTTTTACCCTGGATAATGCGATGAAGATTCCTTGGTTAAGCTATATCAGTTCATTGTACAGTAAATTATTCAAGATGTCAATACGAACTAATCCTACTAAACTATCTTCACTCAGGAAGTTGGCCATTAGAGAAACCTTTATGAGCCACAGGAGGGAAGTCCGGCTTGATTGTGAATGTAGAAAACGAACTGTAAAATTGTATTTATCACTTACCTCCAATGCTGTCTGCCAAGAATACTTAACATACATTCCCAATCTTATGCACCGTTTTATATCAGTCAGATTTAGATTGGGAATCGCTCACTATTTAGTTGCTTTCCCTAATATGTAAATTTGTCCTCCAGCCATGAGCCTTTGCCCATGTGACGCACATAGCAGACAGAGCACTGTGCACTCTATGGTGTTTTGTGGTTTTGACACAGGTTTTAAAAAGTACTACTTAAAACCACTTTTACTTGCGTATGGCAGTGGTTCAAATCTTGCTACATTAAAATACCTGTCCGAACTAAACGCCATGGTTTGCCTCAATGTAGCACTTATTATAAATGTTTTTAATGCACGCAAGAGTATTGTTGCATCGTTTTAGCAACGACCCCCCCAATGAATTGAGAATTTGTGCTGTTTTAAAAAAAATTAAGTGTTTTAAATGTGATTAACTTTGGCCCATGTTGTAGTCCACGCATCATGTGCTCCGTTTTATAATACCTGATTCTTTTTATATGTAATGTATTTAGTTTTAACTATGTACGTTTTCAGATGTGATCAATGCACACTGGATGCCATGTCTTGTTTTTTCTCCGTTATGCAATTAGTTTTCAATGTATGTATACTTTTATGGTTCAATACATACCGAATAAAGCTTTTTAAATGAACGGACACACTCATTTAAACTAAATACCCTGAAAAAGAAATGCACTGCAATATGAGGAAACTAATAGATTCTCTCTCCAGACCAGTAAAGAAGAAATTTATACATCTAAACAACTACCTAACCAAGTAAAAGTTATATTTCTACTAAAATGTTATTGTTATTAAACTTTAATAGCAAGTCAATAATAAAACACTCTCCAACTTCTATCTATTTATATAGACTTCGTGAAATAAAAAAACACAACATGAAAAACCAATAAACTGCAAGAAAATAACTAGCAAAACAAAATAACGATCCCATACTCTATACACTAGAAAAATTAAAATTTTAAATCAGTCACTTTTTCAACTAACAGTAAAGATAGCAACTTCTCAGCCTTAAAACACCCCCAATGCAAAAGATGCAAAATCGTGTGAAACATCTACACAGAACATGGATGCAACTATACAAAATGGAAGCAGTTGCATATTTTTACATGTAAATATCATACACACTTTACAATATTAATACTATTACACTACTTTCCGATGCAATGTCAGAAGCTGCAAAATCTATCAGTTCTCAAAAAGGAAAGCAGTTACTAAATCACACGAGCTACACATCCAGCCTAGAAAGTGCATTATCCAAAAATACAAACCGTAAATATACTAAAATGTATTCTAATGCATTCTACGGGAGGGCAACTACAAAACATGATGTTGTAATTCATGTAAGAAAGCACTACCACACCCAAAATGTGACAGAAATATAAATAAGGAAGATATTCGAAGATATAAGAGATGCAAGCACTAGCCCCCCGGAATCAACAACCAAAATCCTTAAAGATATACTTCCTAAAGTCCCCGAACAACTATCACCTAAGCCAGAAGTAGATGCGAGTAGCACCAGACTAATGCTAGTAGGACTGTTTTCAGCACAACTTGTAACCCTCAAGTACCACACCAGGCTCCTATTAATCATTGCCCTTCCAACTCAAATGCTGCACTGTCCTTTAGCCCCGATCATCATCGACAGCTGAGGGTAATATCTTGGAATGTGGCAGGGCTAAACAGCAAAATGTCACTCCCTCATTGGAACGCTCGAATTGAGTGACATGACATTTGCATTTTTCAGGAGACCTGGAGCCTGGTCCCTCTATTTAAATCTGTCTATGCATTCTACTGTTCACCCACAACTACACTATGGAGAGGGCGTCCGGCAGGGCGGCTGATCATATGGGTGGGCATCGCCTTGGGATGCCTGATCACCCTCCTGCCAAGCAATAGCCCTGGGATTCGCATTAAGGGAGTCGTGGGGGGATACTCCAGTGATCTGTTCAATGTCTCCCGTTCTCACACTATTGGATGAAAGTCTAGCTAAATGTCCAACCCAACCAAGATTAATGGTAGTGAGTGACTTCAATAGAACTTTTGAGCCTCTCGACAGGGAAGACCTAACAGGTTTTGAGGATGACTATCTCAAATGGACTGTCCCCCCCAGACCTCCCCCCAGTTAAAAAGTAGACACAGAGGGCCCTCCAACGTAAAGCCCTTAATGTCGAGCACAGACTGAGGGCTCAATCAATCAATCAGGGGTTTGTGAAGCGTGCTACTCACCCGTGAGGGTCTCAAGGCGCTGGAGAGGAGGATGGTGCAGCTCCGGGTCAGGTGAAGAGCCAAGTCTGAAGGCTTGCAGGGTAGGCGATCGTCTGATGTTGACTGGGAGTTTGTTTCAGGCTTTGGCTGTGATGTGAAAGAAGGCCCTTCCTCCTGTTCTGGTTCTGGGGATGTATGGGGTGTTTGCTATGGCGAGGTCGGCGGAGCAGATGTTTCTTTTGGGTACGTGGAAGGAGATTTGTTTGTTGAGGTATTTGGGTCTGATGTTGTGGAGGGATTTGAAGGCATGGGTGAGTATCTTGAATGTTACTCTCTTCTCGATAGGGAGCCAGTGGAGGTCTCGCAGGTGTTGGGTCATGTGTTTGTGTCATGGTGTGCCGAGGACCAGTCTGGCTGCAGCATCCTGGATGGTCTAGAGTTTGTGTAGAGGGCGTTTCTGTAGTCTAGTCTGCTGGTTATGAGGACATAGGTTACGGTCTTTTTGGATTCAGGGGGGGGGGATCACTTGAAAGTCTTGCTGAGGGAGTTGAAAAAGGTGTAGGTGACAGCGATTTGATGAGTCATGGTGAAGGAGAAGTGTAGGATGAGGCCTCGGTTCCGTGCGTGGTCCGTTGGGTTAGGGGGGTTCCAAAGGAAATTAAATGAAATTTGATTTGTAGAGCGCATGGCTGCCTGAAAGCGTCCCAGCGCTTGCTTAGGGAACCCGTCCTGGTATTCCCCTGCGAGATAACCCATTACTGGGCATCCCCAAGGTGAAAGCCAGGCATCCCTCTGCGAGGGGCCGTTGTGGAGATTAAGCAAGCTATTGCCCAGAGTTACAGAGTGGGACTCCATGATTGGAATAGGCACCGAAGCGAGAATTGTCAGGTCCGGGGTAATTTGAGCCAAAGACCCGCCGAGGCGGGGAATTGAACCCTGGTCCGGGCCAGACCTCTGCATCAGGGTCTGCCGCTCCAACCACTTGAGCCACACTTCTCCACTTCTCCAAAGGCCGAGGGCCACCAGCTGTTGTCTCACACGGTGGGGGATGGTCCCAGGATGAGAACCTCATTCTTCTCTGCATCTAGGTTAAGGCAGCTGTTGCTCATCCAGGCTGCAATGTCTTTCATTGCTTCCTGGAAGCGGAGTCTGGTGGCTTCGAGGTTGTTCGATAGGGAGAGGATGAGCTGTGTGTCATCGGCGTAGGATACTATGCGTAGCCCATGTGGACTATGGCAGTGAGGGTGGCCATCTAGAGGTTGAACAGCGTGGGGCTGAGCGAGAAACCTTGAGGCACTCCACAGTTGATCTCTGTGGGTTCGGAGAGGGAGGGTGGGAGTTAGATCCTTTGGGTTCTGCCTGCGAGGACGGGGCGGATCCAGTTGAGGGCGGTTCCCCATATGACAGTGCCATGGAGTCGGGTTGCGAGGGTGCTGTGGGAGACAGTGTTGAAAGCTACTGAGAGGTCTAGCAGGATGAGGGCCGCAGTATGGCCCTGGTAGAGTAGCAAGCAGATGTCATCGGTGGCGGCGAGGAGGGCGGTTTCAGTGCTCGGGTTTCTTTGGAAACCGGACTTGGAAGAGTCGAGGATGGCGTTCTCTTCGATGAAGGTAGTCAGCTGGGCGTTGACCAATTTCTCAGTGACTTTGGCTGTGAAGGGAAGGAGAGAGATGAGCTGGTAGTTTTTCATGTCGGTCTCGTCAGCCGGGGGTTTCTTAAAGAGGGGCTTGCCTTCTGCCCGCTTACAGTTGTCAGGGAAGATTTCGGGTTTGAAGGTGACATTGATGGTGTGTCGTACTTTGAGCACTATGGTAGAGGCAGCTCTGTGGAAAATGTGAGGTGGGCATGTGTCTGTAGGGGCTCCTGAGTGGGTGTTCTTCATGGTCGTGTCTTCGGTGGGGACCAGTGTCCAGGTAGAAATGGTGGGCTGGCCATTGTTGCTAAAGGGGAGGGTGGTTTCTGCGGTCTGTTCATTGAAGTTGTTGTAGAGGGGCTTGATTTTCATGTGAAAGTAGGTGCTGATCTTGTTGCAGAGGTCCTGCGATGATGTAATGTCAGTGGCTTCGCTGCGAGGCTTGGTGAGCTGCTGGATGAAGTTGAAGAGTTCCTTTGAGTTGCTGGCGTTGGTGAGTATTTTGTCCGGATGAAGGTTCTCTTGGTGGTTCTCAGAGATGGTGGTATTCTGTCAAGGTGTGCTTGTAGGTGGTCTGGTCTTTGATGGTTTTGCTGTTCCTCCAGTGTTTTGCAAGGCATCTGCAGGAGCGTATGGCTTCTAGGAGGTCGTTGGAGAACCAGGTAACCTCCGGGAGGCATGGTCTGTCTGGGTGTCAGAGGGGGGCAAGCTTGTTTGCGCAGCTGGTGATCCAGCTGGGGAATTCCGTGGCTGCAGCATTGGTTGTGGCAGTGGGGGGGAGGTCGTGCATGAGGGTGTAGTTGAGGTGTTCTTCCGTGACCTTGCTCAAATTCCTTTGTGGAGGGCATGGGGTGTGTGTGGGCAGTGATGGTCTTGAACGAGAAGTGAACGCAGTGGTGGTCTGTCCCGAGGGGCTGTGAAGTGTGGCTGAAGCAGATGTTGGTCCTTCCTGCGAAGATGGGGTCGAGGATGTGTCAGGCATTGTGGGTGGGGGTGGTGACGATCTGCTTCAGTCCGAGGTCTGTGAGGGTGTCCAAGAAAGTGGTGGAGTTTTGGGTCCCTGTGGTTGTCTAGAAGGAAGTTCAGATCTCCAATGAGTATGAAGTCTGTGGAGGCGATTGCGTGGGGGGCAAGGAAGTCAGCAATGTTGGTAGAAAAAGAGGCACAGGCCCAGGGGGTCTTCAGACGAGTGTGCCGCGGAGCGTAATTGTGGGGCTGGGCTGGATCTGGAAATGGAGGTGTTTGTGTTGGAGATGGGGTCGATCATGCTGGACGTGGTGAGTCGGAGGGAGCTCGTGTGCGATGGTGAGTCCTCCTCCTGGGCCGTGAGGGTGGGCCTTCCTCTGGAACCTATAGCAGTCAGGGGTGGAGGAGGAGTTTGTCTGGGTTTCCATTAAGACGTTAATGTCTGGAGAGAGGGTGTCATGGAGATCCCAGATCTCTATGGAGTGTCTGTGTGGGGAGCGCACGTTGAGGAGGATGCACTTCAGGTCTTTGGTGGGGTCGTCGTCCGGCGTGGGTGCTGTTGGTGGTGAAGGAGAGTCAGCGGGTTCGGCAGGAGAAATGGCCCTGGGTGGTGTTTGGCGTCAACAACTGGCAGTTGTTCCTTCCGGGGCTGAGTGCAAGGAGGGAGGCTGGGTTGTAGCAGTGGATTGTGAGAGATCCAGGCTTCCTAGCGCTGGCTGTGTCGGTTCATGGACGGGCGCAGAAGGGCTTGCCTTTGGCAAGCCTTGGTGCTCCAGCAGTGCGGCCACCACTAAATAGGGAGGGAAGTGCAGCTGGGAGGTGGAGCGGGAAAACCGACATGGGGAGGGGGCATGGGGCAGCAGCGGCGGGACACTAGCACGAAACAGTGCAGAACCAAAGAGGGTAGAAATAGAGGAAAAGGCACAAAAAGGACACAGTAAAGCAAAAAGACAGAAAACAGACAAAAAACAAGAAAAAGGCACAAAGACAAGACAGGCAGCAGGAGAGAGCAGGGCTCTCCCACGGGACCACCAGAGATGAGGCGCGGGTGGAGGGAGTCCTCAAACCCCTACTTACTGTGACTAGCAGTGCTCAGGGCAGTGGCACTTCACAGCGGAGCTGCAAGGGAAGATATCAGGTAATTGACCACGAGGGCTGTAAATGGAAGAACTTCCTCAGATAGGCAGGGTGTGAATATGTATAACATAGATAATTGTCCATCTCGCATCGACTACATTCTCCTCAAAGTGAGGCTCTGGAGAGACCGGATTGATAGGAGTGTGGGCTTTGCGACAGACAGCGATCACAACCCCGTTTGCCTTAGTATGAACCCTCTGTGGGAAGCCCCCAACCACCCAAATTGCAACTCACGCCCAACCTACACAAAGGAGGTTTATCCCTTCAACAATAGGCTCTCTCTCAAATGGCAAAAGATGGCTATGCAAGACAATAAGATCAAGGCCTTACAGCACGACCTGTCAGTAAGTATCTGTGAGCTCAAGTCTTTGGCCAAAAGTTAAAATGGAGTGGCTGATGTAGGCACGGCCCACTCTCAAACCTTTGACTGACTTAGTTCTTACTTTATAGCCCTGAGGTCAGATAGAAAGCCTAGTATTCATACAGGAGCGCACCCGTGGTACACAAGGAGTGCAGATGCGAGCGCTTGATCTTAGCCTCAGCCATCAGAGCCAAAAAATGTGCCCTTATTGAAGCTTCTAGGAAGTGATACAAGGCAATCTTGTGATTATCACTGGCAGCAGGTTAAGAAAGCAAGTGCAGAGAAGGCACCAAGTCATTTTGGTCCTTGGTTACCTGGTGCAGTATTTCAGGGGCTCAATCATCCCCCAACCACATCACCGGCCAGGAATAGTACAATCACTTCTGTAAGCTGTACCCAACCTCTGGGGACAAGCATGCTGTGGAGGTGGCTGTTTCTTATAGCCAACCCTCGGAATAAGGAATTCTTTGCCCTGGGGGAAATCGAGGCCGCAATAGGTTGAATAGTGCCATCTAAAGCTGCAGGGCCAGATGGCATCCAGGGGGATCTATTTTTAGCTGACATCCCAAGGTGGGTCCCTATATCTTGCCTAATGCAATAGCTAGCGGTCCCCAAGTCCCAGGGTCCTCGAAGAGTGCAGAGGTGGTCCCAATTTACAAAAAAGGAGATAGAGATGAACCCTCAAACTATAGGCCCATTAGCTTGATCGATGCCATCCAAAAGGCTTTCTGTAGAGCCCTCCTGCATAAGATCCAGTTGTGGGTAGATGACAACGCAATTCTTTCTCAATATCAGGTATTTCACCTTCTACTCCTCTATTGGAAGGTGGTAGTGATCAGCAAGGGCAGTCTTTATTTAGCCTTTATTGATTTAAAGGCTGCCTTTTACTTAGTCCGTAGGTATACATTTTTGATTGTGCTTGAAGACATGGGCATCCCGCTATCCATTCTTAACTTGGTAGTCAGGCTGCACAAATGGAATTATACCCAGATCAGAGGGGGGGCCCAGGGCCAACTGACAGCGCGCATCCCAGTCAGCAGGGGAGTCCGACAAGGCTGTGTTCTGGCTCCCACTCTATTCTCTTTGTATATGAAAGGAGTGGTCAGCTTTCTGCAAAGTGAACCAGCCGATGCACCAATCTTGGGATAGGACAAGGAACAGACTCTTGTTTGCAGAGGACACCCTCCTGGTGTCAATGAACCCAGCAGGGCTGCAGCTCCTTCTTGATAGATTCCATCTTTTCTGAAAAACTGGGGGCCTGGTCTTTACCACCTCAAAAACTAAATGTATGGCCTTTAACACCCACAAGTCTCAGAAAGAGTTCCAAATGCTGGGGGAAACCCTTGGAGAGGGCTGGCACCTTTGATTACCTTGGTATCCGTTTCTCATGTTGTGGAAGCCCCAACTAATTAAGATGCTACTGGGCCATAAGCGAGTAATGGGGTTGTGAGGAAAGAAACATCGTTCTTGACACACTAGACCCGTAGCTACAGCCCTCCAGGTCGATCCAGAGGACACAGTTAAATTTAAATAGGCCCTGAAAGTCCACTATTACAGAATTTGTGAGGAAAAGAAACTCTTTCTCCTCTAAAATTGAGCTAGCAAGCAATAAGAGTAAGGAAGTCTTTAAGATTGTCAAAGATTTTGCTTTCCCTCTTCTGCTTTGGTAAATCATATTGCAGACTACTTTCATAATAAAATCTGTACCATTCAAAAGTCTTTTATGACTACCTCCTGTGAAGGCAGGCAGTGTGGGACCTCTTAGTCTGGTGAGCCCTGGTACTAGCTCCTCCTTCACTCAATTTACCCCTATTTCTCTGGAGAAATCTCCTAAAATTATGAACTCTTTAAAGTTGGGTTCCCCGGTCGGACCCCTGCCCTGCAAAAATACTGTCTGCCATTGCAGAGACCCTAAACTCAGCCATCAACATGGTTTTGAATTTGTCACTACAAGAGGGGCTGGTCCCTATTTGCTGGAAAATGGCCAAAATTATTCTCCTACTCAAGAAACCCTCTACACATCCGACAGAAGCCTCCAATTACAGGCATGTGTCATTATTGCCATTCTTTTCTAAAGCTTTCAAAAAGTATGTTAATTTCCAACTGACGGAATACGTGGAGGCCAATCATACACTCCATGACAGTCAGTCTGGTTTCAGACCCCATATGAGCACTGACACTGCACTATTGGAAGTCTCTGAAACCATAAAAGAGCAACTAGATAGAGCGGGCAGTGCTGTCCTGATATTATTCTACATGTCCGCGGCTTTCAATACTGTGCCCCACGACCGGCTCTTACAAAGCCTGTCAGACTGTGGCATCGGGGGCACGGTACTTAAGGGTACACCTTTCTTTTTAACAATCGTCGCCAGGAAATTTGGTCTCCCCCTTCGCTGCTTCCATCCTCCCAATGAGGTGGGGGGTCCCACAGGGGTCTATCCTGACCCCGGCATTATTTAACATTTATATGGCTCCTCTTGCCCTCCTAGCTGAGTGCCACGGTGCCAGGATAGTGTCATATGTGGATGACACTCAATTATTGTTTACATGCAACAAAGTCTCTGGTTTTAGAGGCAAGGAGATCAATGCCTGTCTTACGGAGGTTTTCTCTTGGTTGGGGCTTAATCAACTAAGTGGGACCCAGAAAAATCGGATTATCTTTTTTAGTTGCCCACCTTGTGAATCATGGCACCAATGCTGGCCTTGGGACATGTCCCCTCCTATTGCTCCTGTCAGCATTGTGAAGAACTTGGGGGTGAAGCTTGGCACTACCCTAACAATGAAAGGCCAAATCCAGACCATGGTGGCCTTCTTCGGCATGTTGAAAATGTTTAAAAACATTCTTCCTTTGCTACCCAAACCCTGATCACATTCAGGTTGGATTAAGTTAATATCTTGTACCTGGGCCTCCCTTAACATTTATTGAATCGTCTGCAGGTGGCTCAAAATGCAGCTAGAGCCCTTCTTATGGTAGGGCCCAGAGCACATATGACTATCCACCTGAGGGCCCTACACTGGCTTCCGGTATGTAAGAGGATCCAATTCAAAGCGCTGGTCCTAGATTTTCGCTCCTTTCATGGCACAGGGGCAGTGTATTTTAGGAGAAGGGTACAACCCTACGTGCCACAACTGGCCTTGAGGTCTTCTGGCCAGTCATGAATGCACATACCCAAGTTTGCCCACTCTCTTATAGGCAGTCGTTCTTTTCGGATCTATGACAGAATTTTGACAGACAGAATTTCGACCTACACATATATCGACGCAATTATATCGATGGCAAGAATATCGATGCCCTATCTAAAACATAGTAAGTACCAAAATATCGAAAAAATAATATCGATGTTAAAAATATCGTTGTTAAATATATCGTTTTTTTTCTGTTTAAAAAAACATGTAAAATAATGTAAATAATACTTATAAATTAATTAAACATATTTAAACATATTTAATAATGTTAAAAATAAATAAATTATACATATTTAATGAAAAAATAAATACAAATTAACAAAACATATATAATATATACTTACTTAACAATATTTTTTGTTAATTATTTTAATTATTTATAATTTTAAAAAAAATAATATAAATTACTAATGCTTTTACATACATAAATTAATAGAATAAATAAAAAAATATATATTTAAAACATAATAATTAAATAATTCAATATTTTTAACGTTAATTAAATACAACATTACCTAAATTACTACAAAATATATAAAATACATAAATAAATAAAACTACTATTTAAACTATAAAAAGAACTACAGTAAGAAAAACATTGGATAGCGTACATTGTAAAATTTCTATTCCCAATTAAGAAAATTAAATAGTAGTGAAAACGTTAAATAGTGTAAGGGTCAAAATTACTATTTCCACTCCAGTGAGTGCAACAGTGGGGAAAGCGTTGGATAGGGGGTGGGTAAAAAGTACTATTCCCACTCCAGAGGGTGCAACAGTAGGGAAAGCGTTGGATAGCGGGTGGTTAAAAATAACTATTCCCACTCCAGAGGGTGCAACAGTAGGGAAAGTGTTGGATAGCATAGGGGTAAAAATTACTATTCCAACTCCAGAGGGTGCAACAGTAGTGAGAGTGTTGGATAGCGTAGGGGTAAAAATTACTATTCCCACTCCAGAGGGTGCAACAGTAGGGAAAGCGTTGGATAGCGGGTGGGTAACAATTACTATTCTCACTCCAGAGGGTGCAACAGTAGGGAAAGTGTTGGATAGCGTAGGGGTAAAAATTACTATTCCCACTCCAGAGGGTGCAACAGTAGGGAAAGCGTTGGATAGGGGGTGGGTAAAAATTACTATTCTCACTCCAGAGGGTGCAACAGTAGGGAAAGTGTTGGATAGCGGGTGGTTAAAAATTACTATTTCCACTCCAGAGGGTACAACAGTAGGGAAAGTGTTGGATAGCATAGAGGTAAAAATTACTATTCCAACTCCGAGGGTGCAACAGTAGGGAAAGTGTTGGATAGCGTAGGGGTAAAAATTACTATTCCCACTCCAGAGGGTGCAACAGTAGGGAAAGCGTTGGATAGCAGGTGGGTAAAAATTACTATTCTCACTCTAGAGGGTGCAACAGTAGGGAAAGTGTTGGATAGCGTAGGGGTAAAAATTACTATTCCCACTCCAGAGGGTGCAACAGTAGGGAAAGCGTTGGATAGCGGGTGGGTAAAAATTACTATTCTCACTCCAGAGGGTGCAACAGTAGGGAAAGTGTTGGATAGCGTAGGGGTAAAAATTACTATTCCCACTCCAGAGGGTTCAACAGTAGGGAAAGCGTTGGATAGCGGGTGGTTAAAAATTACTATTTTCACTCCAGAGGGTGCAACAGTAGGGAAAGTGTTGGATAGCATAGGGGTAAAAATTACTATTCCAACTCCAGAGGGTGCAATAGTAGGGAAAGTGTTGGATAGCGTAGGGGTAAAAATTACTATTCCCACTCCAGAGGGTGCAACAGTAGGGAAAGCGTTGGATAGCGGGTGGGTAAAAATTACTATTCTCACTCCAGAGGGTGCAACAGTAGGGAAAGTGTTGGGTAGCGTAGGGGTAAAAATTACTATTCCCACTCCAGAGGGTGCAATAGTAGGGAAAATGTTGGATAGCGTAGGGGTAAAAATTACTATTCCTACTGCAGAGGGTGCAACAGTAGAAAAAGTATTGGATAGCGGGTGGGTAAAAATTACTCTTCCAACTCCAGAGGGTACATTAGTAGGGAAAATGTTGGATAGCGTAGGGATAAAAATTACTATTCCCACTCCAGAGGGTGCAACAGTAGGAAAAGTGTTGGATAGCGGGTGGGTAAAAATAACTATTCCCACTCCAGAGGGTGCAACAGTAGGGAAAATGTTGGATAGCGTAAGGGTAAAAATTACTATTCCAACTCCAGAGGTTGCAACAGTAGGGAACGTGTTGGATAGCGTAGGGGGAAAAATTACTATTCCCACTCCAGAGGGTGCAACAGTAGGGAAAGTGTTGGATAGCGTAGGGGTTAAAATTACTATTCCAACTCCAGAGGATGCAACAGTAGGGAAAGTGTTGGATAGCGTAGTGGTAAAAATTACTATTCCCACTCCAGAGAGTGCAACAGTAGGGAAAGTGTTGGATAGCGTAGGGGTAAAAATTACTATTCCCACTCCAGAGGGTGCAACAGTAGGGAAAGTGTTGGATAGCGTAAGGGTAAAAATTTCTATTCCCACCCCACCCTATTCCCCTATAAACACACAACCCGCTCCAGTACCAACACATAACATTTAATTTAAAATTAATTATCAATTAAATAATTAATTTATCAATTAAAATAATTATTTGCCAATAAATTTTTATTTAAAAATTAATATATACATAAAAATATAATGAATTATTTGTAATTAAATCAGTTCCCGCCCTATTCCCCTATAAACCCACAACCCGCTCCAGTAGTAACACATAACATTTAATTCAAAATTACATTACTTACCAATTAAATTATAAATGTATCTATTAATATAATTGCCAAATAATATTTTATTACAAAATACAATATACATAAAAATATAATTAATTAATTCCTATTAAATTACTTTCCACCCCATTCCCCTATAAATCCACAACCCGCTCCAGTACTAAAAGATTACATTTAATTCAAAATTACAGTAATTACCAATTAAAGAATTAATTTATCAATTACAAATTTTCATTACCAATTAATCATTAATTACAAAATAAAATATGCTTAAAAAATATTTAATTAATTACAATTAAATTACTTCCCACCCTATTCCCCTATAAACCCACAACCCGCTCCAGTAGTAAAACATATAATTTACTTATAAATATACATTAATTATCAATTAAATAATTAATTTATCAATTAATATTTAATTACAAAATAAATTATACATAAAAAAATATTTAATTAATTACAATTAAATTACTTCCCACCCTATTCCCCTAAAAACCCACAACCCGCTCCAGTAGTAAAACGTATAATTTACTTATACATATACATTAATTATCAATTAAATAATTAATTTATCAATTAAAATAATTCATTGCCAATTAATATTTAATTACAAAATAAATTATACATAAACAAATATTTAATTAATTACAATTAAATTACTTCCCACCCTATTCCCCTAAAAACCCACAACCCGCTCTGGTAGTAAAACATATAATTTACTTTTAAATATATTTATTTATATAAAAAAATTTAAACACATATTATAACAATTAATTTAAATACTTAACAAAAATTTATAACACATATTAGGAAATCGAAATTACTTACATCGATTTATATGCTATCGATATAAGTAATTTCGATATTACTTACATCAATATATATGCTATCGATATAAGTAGTTTCGATATAAGTAGTTTCGATATTACTTACCTTAGGGTCGATATTCTGTCCAACGATATTCTGGACATCGATATTCTGTCCCTTCGATATTAGCAACTCGATATAAGTGTAGGTCGAAATTAAAGATTCGATATTTTGACTGAGTACCGTTCTTTTCAAGTGCTGGCCACCTGCTCATGGAACGGACTGCCTCTGTATCTTAGGCAGGTGCAGGACCTGTTGACTTTTAGAAGACAGCTTAAAACCAGGCTTTTCCAGCTGTAGATCTTCCTGTGGCCGTGGCCTGTTTGCTAGCTTTGTTTCTGTCTGTCTGTGGTCCATTGTCAGTGCCTGGACACTGTGGAGTAGCCGTGCACTTTACAAGTACCTATTTTCATTTCATTTACAACTCAAAAACAGTCAGCACAACTCTGTATGGAGCAGCGCTGTGGGGTTTGATAGGACTCCCAATCATTGCAGATCTGAGCATAAATTTCTGAGGGACTTTTTGATGCTGCCCTAAAGCACTCCGCTTACTTCCTTAATGCTTGACATGGGTAGGTGCTCCACTGGTGACATCACAAGGCTCTGCCCTTTGACTTTCTGGGCTCACATTAGACGGACTCCGAGCTCCTACCCTTTGCGGAAGCCCTATCTGATGTTATCATTGAGAGAGCGCCATGTTATTTTGAAATTGTGTTATTTTGAAATTGTATAGGGGTGCATTATAATCCCAAGTAGTCAGCACCCACATATTTAGAGGACCTGTTAGAACCGGCTGTCTCTAGTTGGCAGAGGTATACACTTCTGACAAATAGGGACACACCTTTTCTAGTCAGGGCAAGGGGATCACACCCTTCGATAACCCCTGCTCACCCCCTTGGTAGCTTGGCAGAGCAGACAGGCTTATCTCAGAGGCTGTGTGTTAAGCATTTATGACCACATACAGTAATAACGTGAATACACTACAAATGGACACGACACAGTAGTATTATAAAAATAAGTATTTTTATATAAGACTTAGCACAAGACCAAATAACGACAAAAAATGTACACAATCGTAATAAATACTCTGGGAAGGAAAAAGGGATAGTTCAAAGGTAGGTTCTTCTTTAGCACAAAAGTCTTTAGTATCAAAGCAAATCTTCTTCTTGGCAATACAGTTCTTAGCAACAGGATAACCCACACGGGGCTACACGACGTTGAGGCAAAGTTAATACAAAGGTTCGGCGTCGACCGCGAGGAGCGCTACGTCGAGCCCGGAGTCACACGGACTCCCAACAACACAGTACCTTTGAAAATGAAGCACACGATGATCAGCGGCGTCAAGAAATCCGGCGTCGCGTCTTCGGTGTCGATCAGGCCTCAGCAGGCATCGTCGATGATGCGGTTGCACAGAGTGAGCAGCGCTCACGGCGTCGAGAGGGCACACGGTTGATGCGATCAGCAGCGGTGCAGACACGAGGTCCCTTGGAGCTAGAGCCGTACTCCCACTCACTGGCGGTGCTGCTGGCGTCGGTCGGGCCCGGCGGCCGGTTGTCGAGGAAGCGGGACACTGGGGCCGTTACCCACTGCGTCGAGCTGGATTCGGCGACGTCCGTCGGCGTCGAGATTGCTGGTTCTTTCAGAGGTGCTGGATTCACGATTCCAGCAAATAGCACTTTAGCAGATGAAGTCCTTTAGCCCTGTGACTTCAGCAGGAGACTGGCACTCTTCCAGTCCTTGGAGATTTTCTTAGCTAGCGTGAGAGTACACACCCAGTTCCTCTCTCCTGGTTCCTTGGCAAAAATAAAGAAGCACTGCAGGATTCCTCCCAGCAAACAGCACACTGGCAGAAGGGGTAGGCAAGTCCTCAGATCAGCAGGCCTCTTGTCCTTGGTTACAGGGTTCCTTGTCAGAAGTGATCTAAATTCTTGGTTCAGGGGTCCTTCTTTTATACCCCTTTCCGGCTTTGATCCCTTTGTCCATGCAGGGGAATTTCCCAACATCCTGGGTCTGTTGTGGGCGGAGCCAGGCAGAAGCACCTGGCCTATTCACTGAGCAGGGCTGGGTCCTCAGACGCCCAGCAGGAGGTGGAGCCAGCATTGACACTGGCAGGAGCAGAACTATCGGTCTCCTGGCAGGAGGTGGGGCTAGGATCGTCCATGGCAGGCACAGAGCCATCAGCCGCTTGGCAGGAGGTGGAGCCAGCATTGTATCAGGCAGGGCAGGCTATCAGCAACTACTCTCCCCCTACTCTCAACGCAAATGTCCCACTCATCCCACACTGACTCATCCAGACCTGTGGAGCCACCCAGCTCCTGTCACACACACGCAAGACCAGCAGAAACCAGAAATGGTTAGACAAGAAAATAGACACTTTCTAAAAGTGCTATTTTCAAACCCAGAGTCAAAAAACCATCCACACCAACGGATGCGTAATTAAACCCCGAGTTCAGGGATACCAAACTTGATATTGCACCATGCTCCCCGAGCCAGCTAGGATCATAGCATTAATAATCCCGGTGGCCCATTCTACCCAACGGAGAGCAGGCTACCTCGCAATAGTGAAGAATGAAGATGGCGGTAATTCACTATTAGGACATGCCAACTTGGTCAGGCGTGTCCTACCTTATACTTATAATGCACCCTGCCCGTGGGCCTACCATAGGGGTGACTAACATGAAGTCAAGGGAAGGTTTGAGGGGCTGGCAAGTAGGTATACTTGCGCAGCCTGCGTGACAGCACTAGGCTGCACGTGGGTCTCGCAATGACCGACCCGTAGACATCATTTTACGAGGCCGCTCCTGTGGGTGGCACAACACGTGCTGCAAGCCCACGAGCGGCATTTGTATTTACAAGCCCCGGCACTCCTGGTGCACTAGACTAGGGACTGACAGTAAACCAAATAAGCCAAACATGGATACAATAGATACATCAATTTAACATAGGGAGCACTTGCGCTGTGGCACTGATCAGCAGTGACACCGCGCCCAAAGCATATACCAGCAAAACATCGTAAAACAGTGGAGGCAAACAGAAAAAATGGAGGAGAGACTCAAGCCAATGATGTCAGGTCTAACAGGACCTTTTTCTAATGTTATGTTTGTCTGCAAGGCCTATGCTAAACCTAGGTCTAAATGGCTAAAACTGATCTGCCAGCAACTGGGCACACAGAACCATCGGGATGCCCTGCATATCCTAAAATCAGATTGTAGGCCACTCTTTACCTGTGGGGTGGCCAGGTATTTATGTCACATCTGGATTATAAGGAGGAAGGTTTTGATAGGAATGTCATAGTATCTAGCAGGACGACCCTCATGCACAGTTGCAAAAGGGCCAATGATGGCAACTTATCACACACTCAATTGCTATGCACATGCACTTTACTGTTTATAGTTACCTCGCATCTATGTCCCGATTGGATTGTAAAAGCAACTAAAAGATTTTCTGGGCATTATGCATCAGGATCAACTAATATTAACCCATAGTATGAAAATACTGTGACGCCATTTCTTCCTTTCCTCACTGTCTTAAGTATGTTATTATTGTAATATCTTGACAATTGCTTTTTATTATCGATTTGTTGAATTTTATCTTACTCCTTTGCTGTAGCTGTGAATCATGAAGAATAATGTTGTTGTAAGTTACTGTAACAAGCTGCTGTATGAATTATTTTTATACTTTATCTTTTTTTATATCTGGTGCTTTTATAGCTTTTATGACACAAGTTGTCAAACTAAAGCTTATACAACAATACATATCCCCATTTTAAAACATTTCATTGCATAAACGAATAAACTACCAGCGATACCCCACCTCCCCCTAGAAGATACCAAGATATACACATACATGAACATTTAACAATTACACTTAATAAGAAACCTTTCACATGCCAACCTAATTAATGAGCAAAGAATCTGAATATTCTCTACAGCAGATATGACTCACTAACATTAAGCCAATGACAAACATGGGTAATGGATGGGACTTTAAAAATGTGTCTAAAACCCTTTACTCAGATGTGCATCATACATGGTAAATATCATAAAACACATTTCCTGTTTATGTGTGCCCTACTACCAAATAAACAAAACAGCACTTCCTCTGACCTCTTAACTTATAAAAAACATAAAACAAATAACTACTACCCCAAAAAAATAGTCAGATTTTGAGAATACAATGATTCAAAACATTCAAAAAATTACCCCCACACAGTCATACAAAGCTGTTACTATCATTTCAGTCAAAGTATATGGACACTCCTCCTAAAATCTGCAATAAGTGTAGAATTCTCTACAAACAGCCTATTTGGTTTAGAAATTGAGGATAATGAAAGCACTAGCCTGTTTCCCTTTCTTTCAACTAGATTAAGACAATTTTAGTCCCCTGATGGACTATTTCAAAGACACTTGGCAGACTGCATGCAGTTGGATTGGGATAAAAAAATAGCCCAGGCACCCTTACATAAAAAAAAAGTGTTCAACATTTCTGGATTGTTCTTTTTCACAAAACAATGCTCCTGTGTTTTAAGTATTATTGGGAGGGGGGGTCTCTAAAAGAGGCATGTTTTCTTAGCTTTGCAGAGATAAAAAAAAAGCAAATGTTGCCAGGACTATTTGTGCAGAGCTTAGTTCACAGTTGAACCGGACTATAAGTGAGGCCACTTCTACTCAGGCCTGCCCCTGCTCAATCAGCATACATTAATGGGCCAGCCCAGTACGAGACTGGGAACTGCACCTTTACCCAGTTGGTAAAAGGGAGGTAATTGAGTCATATCTGCCTCGAGAAAGGCTGCTCAGGCCCCCACTGGGCCACTGGCAACTCCTGAATAGCACAGTCGCCGCCCAAATCGGATAGCATGCTGGCCAGAAAAGTGGCCCAAAGCTGCAACTGGGATACCAGCCCTTCATACAACTACAATTAATACCTGGGGGTACGAAATAATATAAGTGAGTCAGACAGATTGGATCACAAAACCAGGACTACGCAAAATAACACCAGTGAGGATTAGTTAGTAACTGCAGGCCTAGTCAAGGCTCAAGAGCACATGGAGAAAAATAGTTCCCATCAGAAGCCACACTGTACCGCCCTCTTTGTCATCATTTGGGTTCTCCTTACCCAGGAGACGAAACGGCCGGTCAGTTGTTACCGTGACCGATAAATGTGATACGTGGGAAGTACAGAGATAAATGCAAATGGCTACTGAAAAAGCAGTGTATAGTGATTAGGGTGAAAAGTGAGGGGTAATAATAAAATTAGGTGAACTGGGTAGAAAAAGAAATTTATTAATATCTCCCAATCCCTAAGATTAAAAGGCAGGTGTGAGTGCGGGTTTGAATTAATAACCACACTTTATAATGGTCAACATGTTTCTGCATTACATAGAACAGAGTTTCTAATGCATTCTTCAGGACCTTGTTGGAAATACACTACTGCTTTGTGAATGATAATGAAAAAATATCACCTGAGAGTCCCAGGCGTACTCAACCGTATACCATGTATGTTGGTTGAGAGGCTTCACCCCACCTGGCTGCAGCGCAGGTAAAAGGAGCACCGCTCTTTCCGTCGGTGTCTCCGGGCAGTCTTCAGTACTGCTTGGGGGGGCCCCCCCAAGCAGTACTGAAGACTGCCCGGAGACACCGACGGAAAGAGCGGTGCTCCTTTTACCTGCGCTGCAGCCAGGTGGGGTGAAGCCTCTCAACCAACATACATGGTATACGGTTGAGTACGCCTGGGACTCTCAGGTGATATTTTTTCGGTCACGGTAACAACTGACCGGCCGTTTCGTCTCCTGGGTAAGGAGAACCCAATGATGACAAAGAGGGCGGTACAGTGTGATGGGAACTATTTTTCTCCATGTGCTCTTGAGCCTTGACTAGGCCTGCAGTTACTAACTAATCCTCACTGGTGTTATTTTGCGTAGTCCTGGTTTTGTGATCCAATCTGTCTGACTCACTTATATTATTTCGTACCCCCAGGTATTAATTGTAGTTGTATATTGTGTTTGGGGCATATACCTGGTCGGTCGGTAAACCCGCCCTTAGACCCTTCTCAATTGTTTGTTGTATGTATACCAGCCCTTCACCCATTGCCCACCTTACCAATCCGAACCTAGTGTCCTGACACAGATGGCAAACTAAGGGGCCTTTTACGAATTCAGGTAGTTGGAATGCCAACCTCTTTTGTGGCTGTCGGGTGACTACCTGAGAAACAGTTGGCAAACCGACTGCCCAATTAAGATTTGATATTACAGTGCATGGATGCCGGTGGTCTCTGCTTCAGAGTAGGCACTTGGTGTCCCACAACACTGGGGTGTAAGGAAGAGGAGTTCAAAGGCAGCTCCTCCTCCGCTGCCCTCTGAAAAGCAATGTTCCCTCCCATGAAGTGGGACGCATTCCAGTGTATTGGTGACGGTGGAGTCTGCATCGGAGGGGAGACTTGGTGTCCCACATTGTGGTGGTGTAAAGAGGAGCAGTTCCCAGGCCGCGTTCTGAAAAGCGTTGCTTACCTCACGCGGCGCTGTTGTCAAACAAACATTATAAGCTGCTCATGTGCTGAAATATGTTAAATACCGATAAAAAAGGAAGGAAAGTAACCATTTAATTTAAGCTTGCATACTTCTAAAAGCTCATCTAGCATTTAATACATTTATTTCATGTACACAAAGAGAACATTTAGAGAAGGAGAGCCCTTGGTCCAACTATATCTCTGCTTATAAAAAAGATAAAGCTAAAAGGACTACATGTGACAGATAAAAGAATCATATTGTGCCATGTCATACATTCATAAGCTTGAGTATTCATATGCAAACAGTTACTCTTCAAACAGATATTCAGCCCAGACCCACTTAAATAAGTTTTTTTTTATCTGCATAAAACTGACGCTTCCTAATGCTGTGTGTGGCCATGCTAGTTCCTGAAGCTATATGCTTTTCGATCTACACCTAATTACATCAGTTAGAATTTTCCTAACCGACGCAGGCTGACATCTGACACATTCACCTTAGACTTGTTTGCTCTGTTCCTCTGTTCATATTTAATTATGCAGAAACAGTTATTCACACCTTCCCCATGTATCATTCATGTGCCTATATTGTTGCCTCACCCTCACCCTAGGGGTAGAAACTTGGCTTTCTCAATTTTCACCTTTGGTATCCTCAGCTGCAGTTATGCCCTAATGTCCATCAAAGTTTTCACTGCTCTTTCTGCCCTTTTTATTGTCAAATGTGTCTCCTCGGTTTATTTCCTCTGGTCTGTTAAGGATTTCTGACCGATTTGTGAAATAAAAGTCATCTGACCCCATCCTAATGGAGAACCACTTTCCTTTCTTTTCACACTACAAGAAATTACCTCTATAAGTACAGACCCCTCACTAAAATAGCCAATATGATATATATTATCTATTTCAATATGGTAGCTGCAATCTCAATATGCAAGCTCCTTTCATCGTCCCAACTGTTTTGGAGCTATAGGTTTGCAAAATATGTATCAGCTCTCTTAATTACCCCGCCATAGTTATATTGATATTATTTTCTGGAGTATAGTCGCAGCCTTCTCCTCCTAACATTGCCCATCCCTGATCAATGACATAATATAAAAGCAAACAATTTCGAAACACTTCAATATCAGAAATTAAATAACAAGTAAAATTATGACTTTCTATACTTAGTCAAACCAAAAATATTGAGAACAAACATTTCTATATTGAAAACAAAAATATTGTAATATTGAAAACAAAAATATTCTTTCCTTTAACCTCATAGATGCTATTAAACATTCCTCCCCAGTGCTGCGCTGTCCATTGGAACTAGTGCTGAATGGACGTCCAATGGTCGTGCGCAGCACTGGGGAGGTAGTGCTGCCGTCGGCCAATGCACCGAGGCAGCACTTAAGGGGTTAAATAAACACACATGTCAAAAACATAAATGTACACCATATCCAATACATTATTGCCAAATATTTAGTCATTAATAAATATGTAAAAAGCACTTTACATAGAACAGTAACTTCAGATACTCAAAATATTGCAATACACTTATTTAAATTAAATAATATATTACATCAACAAAATATTTACCATTCGTCCTAATAAATTTAAAACCAAAATATTAACAATACAATCCCCCCAACAAATATCATCAACTGCAAACATTTAAACACCAACCTAAATATTAATAAATACACACATCTATATTACCAACTGGTAGTCACCAGTAGATAGTTCTAGGTAGGACCTTGTTTCCATAGGAAAAGCAATTTTGATTTGCCAATATCTTTGGGGTCATTTGATAAATCAATACGAGATTTTCAAAACTAATGGGTTCTTCATGTCAACAGATGTGATGAAAGTCTCAGGCTGATCAGTCAAGCGGGGGTAAAGAAAATTGAGGGGAGACCCAAAATGCATTTTCTCCATGTTAATTTCAATAGGAGACTTTAGACACTGCTACCGCCTGAACTGCAAAACGGACTTACACCAAATTTGGCAAAAAGGTAGCTCTTGGTCCAGGAAGCCCTTTTTTTGCTCAATTGTGTAAATCCACTCAGTAGGTAGGTACATTTCTTTACATATATATTTAAAAGAGAAACACTTTGACAATTCGTTACATAGTCAGTGAGGGTTACATTCAGTTACTTAAAACGCACCAACGGCAATAATCGTTTCATTTAAAATGAGGTAGTCCAGTTTCCTTCCCCCCTCAGTTATCCTATGAACCTCTTGTCTCTCTTAATTTCAGTGTTAGCCTAAGAAAGCTAGTGATGGCAAGCAGGGTAAGATGGTCCTGAGCCAATTGTAAGTATAAAAGGACAACCCTACACGTCTGAATTTAATTTTCTTTAACCAATTTTTTTAAAACAAACGCCTTGGCAATTGATAATATGGGCTAAGTAATACAAAATGAAGGGTGTCCTGCGGAGATCGATGATCGCAGCCGCAGGGCCCCTTTGACTCTCCAGAATTTATAAAACTTGCTGGCTCAGCTTTAAATAATGTAAAATGTTGAGTCTAAAACGTGTTATTAAAAATCTATCCCGAGCGTTATGTATAAGTACTAGGTATGGTTCCATTTCTTCACAAGACCTGACCAAACTATAGGCTCTCACTGACTGTTTCCCCCACACTATCTCCTCTCTAATCGCTATCTTATAATCGAGGAACTTCTTCTTCACACTAGCCTTATCCCGGACTATTCCCCTGTTCCTGAGAAATGTAAATATTTAAAGCAAACACAAGGAGATGAGGGACGGAGCGCTGAAACTTTTCAGACAATCATCCCCAGTCACAAATCTGGGTTGAATCCATCATTGTTTTTAAGCTCACTTCACGACTTCAGTTCACACCCAGCTATATGCAAATTAGTCTTGAACCTGTGCTTCATGGGAACAGTCCAGCCTGAACTGCCAAGCCAGGTCTTCCCTGAACCAGAAAAAAGCATCCTGGGACCGGTTTCATGGTAACACCCCTCATCAGCCAGGCTAGCTTGAATCCAGTGGCAAAGTGAGCAAAGGACCCACGTCTGGGCATACCCCCCCAACTTAGGTTGAACAAAGCAAACACAAGTAGATGATGGATGGTGCACTGAAACTTTTCAGACACTCACCCCCACTCACAGATCTGGGTTGAATCAATAGTAGTTTTTAAGCTCACTTCACTACTTCAATTCAGACCCAGCTATATGCAAATCATTCTTGATCCTGTGCCTCATGGGAACAGTCCAGCATGAACTGCCCGCCAGGTCTTCCTTGAACTGGAAACAAGCATCCTGGGACTGGTTACGGGGTAACACCCCTCATCAGCCAGGCTAGCTTGAATCCAGTGGCAAAGATTAAATGTAAAATATAAAGTATACATTTAAATATTTCTCAGATATACAACTGGGGACATGCAGGATCCACAAACCGTCCCGATCTATTGCCTGCAATCTGATTGGCTGCCAACACTTCAAACCAAGGACTGTTCGCAGCCATCTTGTGACTCTGTTGAACCGAGTCTCAAGAAAAAACATAACAAAAACCTAAAAAACAAGTAAAGGGGGCATGGTAGAAATACCCTGAACCCCTAGGACTGCTCAGGGGGCGCCACAGGGACTCCCAGGCCAAACAAAAACATTTTTTTTAAAACAATTTGGCTTGATTCACTGTGGAATCGTGAATCCGGACAAAATTTGTTAAACAATTTGCTTCATTTACTTCAAGACCACGGATAGGCCAGGTGCCAGGGGGCAATTAAAAAATGAGTTGTGGCGGCCCGCATGCCCCGTGGAATACCTCCTCCCTGGGGTTTATAGATTGAATGCAGGGGGGTGGGGGGCTTTGCGTGATTTCAAAGAGACAGAGATTTTGATAGCATATAGAAACTCAAGCGTTCTACAGATGTAAGCTTATGTACAGCAAGCTCTAGGCCTAGTAAGAAATACAACTCTTGTGATGTTACAGTAGTTGGATAACACAACTTAGTATAATCTAAATAGAAATATAATGTAAAACTACTATTCCATAAGAGCAGAGTAGTAGCTTTCCAGAGCATGATCTCAGAGAAAATTCTAATTGTTTGAGCATATGGAAACTCAAGCATTCTACAGACGTCAGCTTGTGTAAAGCAGAGTCTAGACCTAGTAAGAAATGCAACTCTCGTCATGTTACAGTAGTTGGATAACACAGCTTAGTATAATCAAAATGGAAATATAATTCAAAACTGCTGTTTCATAATCAAATGTAGAATAGCTACATCTCTGAATTGGTAAAAGCATTATACCTTGCACAAAATATTTGGCGCACCAATTTCGAGTGGTTAATACTTCCAAATATGTCCAATTTTAAAGAAGCACATACTAGGCGGTACCCAAGTCTTGCCTACAACACCCTTGAGCAAACTTAAACACCAAAGCTTGCGTAGGGATCTATACATGCCATTGTAAAGTGATTGCCCACACAACAATCATATAAAGTGATCAAATTGTAAGTATGTTAACTCCACAAGAGACTGTAAGTTTTGATATCACCAGCGTGTTATGTCTATTGACATTGTACACGTTAGTTCTGGGTGCGAAGATTTAAACAGGTCATCACTTAAAGGTCAATGGGCATTATAAACATCAGGGCTTGGCGGAAAGATTTAATCACGCCATCTTCAAATGGTTAATCGCACAACAAAGATTAAGAAAGCAAACACTATCAATTCATCTCATAAGAAGGCATCAGAGCTTGGTGCAAGCATTTAAACATGCCAACTTTAAATGGTTGTTTTAACAACAAAGATTTAGACGCGCCATCTATGAATGACTTTTGGCAAAATAAACATAAGGACCTAGCAATAATGCTTAGCACGAGGACTTGAACGCACGATCTTTAAATGGTTGTTTTCACAACAAAGATTTAGACACGCCATCTTTAAAAGTCTAATGGCAATATAAACATAAACTAATCAGATGGTTTTCAGCAACCGGGGCACATTGTAGTGCCTGAACATCGCGGTGGTTTGACAATTCGCCACAACAAACTTAAACAATTACTATGTCCATGCGGAACCCACTGTGGGTCATGATCAAAGGCAGAAAAGACTCTTAATCCCAGAATGCACCATGAGGGATCACGTGCTACAAAGCGCTTGAAGCTGCTCCTACTAAAGACTACGGAAACTGCCTTACAATGCAGCATTGCCATATTCCCCTAGAAGGAAGTGCACACAGCACTGAAACGCGTCGGGATGATAAGAGAAGTAACGGGAACTGCACTACCCTGAACATGAAATAAATGAAGGTTTTTTGTACCTGCCTGCTGCCGAGTGATCCTTTTGCTGCAGAGCCTTTGAAATGAACAAATTACGTAGTTAGGACTTTGCAGAATTGGTGCAGTGCACATGGCCTGCTTCAGGTCATCAAATGCCTTTTGACAGCTGACTGTCCCCTGAACTTTCTTAGGCATTCTTTTTTAAGTTAAGTCATTCAGGGGTGTCACAATGGAACCATACCCCTTGACAAATCTTCTGTAATACCCAGTCAGGCCCAAGAAAGCTCTGACCTGAGTCTGGGTGGTTGGAGCAACCCAGTCCATGATGTACACAACCTGACTCTGCACTATCCTGTAAAGAGGCTGGGGTTGTCTGCTCCTTAACGTCTGGGCGAAATTATACACATGGGCTTTGCCTTCTGTCAAGTTTACAAGCACTCTTACCTGTTGGATGCTTGTTAGAAGATTTCACAGAGACGTTATGGACCAACTTCCCTTGGCTCTAAGTAACACCCAGTGATGTATTATTTAACACTAAGGGTATTAGGTAGAATTTGGGGAGTAGGGCTGGATCGGGGACGCTACTTGTTCCTTGATTGTCGACCAGCGAGGCAATAAGGAAAGAATATTATAACATTAACTCCCTTTTTGACTGTTATCCTACACTAAGATTTGTACTCCTTTTGTGTAAAACTCAAAGTGGAACCTACCTGCGACTTCAGAATTTAGGGGTTGCGCCCGTGTTGCGTTGTGAAGTAAAACGGAGTAGGTGATGATGGTCTTCGTGGTGATCAAAGGGATAGTCTTGTGAAGGAGTTTGTATTCCTCCATGAAGTTACAGATTTTTCTATACCCAGGAACTATTGATTCAATGCCAAATATCTAAACATTCCCACACCTGAGTCACTTTCTCTTTTAACCCTCTTGATGTCCTTCCTTCACAACCTGTATTTTTTGTGAGAAAACATAAAAAGAAACAACACATACTAAAGAATATCAAAGATCAAGATACCAATGTTCTCTATAATGCACTAAATTGTTCATCTGCTAAAGTCTTTAAATCTTTTCTCTTTCAGGACCAAAAGGATTATTCAAGCAAAGCTTCAAATGAGCGTCTTTGAATTATGCTAAGTAAGTATCCTTTTGTAGTTGTTGCTTGCTTGCAGTGGGCGCCTGCATTAGGTTTAGAAAAGTGTTCACTTAGCTTTCTAATTGTTCTTTTGTTGCAGCTTCATGGTTTTCCGAAGATTCCAGCTGACTCCAGGGCGTTGCCTCGTCGATGAAAATTCTGGACGGAACCAGCCGGTCAGGTGAGTCTTCGGGCGTATGACGGAAGCAAAGCATCTCTGTAACGTCGGGTGTGGCTATTTATACCTGTGCCACACGCGAACGGGTGCTGACGCATCGCGCACATTTTCTTTACGTGCGTGCGCGTTAGCGATTTTGTTTAGCTGGCAGTGTGATGTGTGAATGAAGTTCTCTTACATCCGTGACAGTTTTGGCATAAACCAACGTTTTCCCTTATTTAATATTCTTCTGAGTCAACTTACTTGGCCACAAATCGATTAATCTTTTCTGTGGGCATTTGGGATTTGAATATGCTCTAATACCAACAAGAAGTTATAAACACATAAGTAAACACCACAATACACAATCAGTATGCAGAATGTATACATAAGTCAACACCACATTACACTATCGGTGTGTAGGATGCACGGGACAGGGTTGGGTTTCTAAGTGGGATAAGCTCCTTCAGGCACACCGCACCAAACTACTGGATGGTGTAAAGGGTGTCATGAGACATGGGACACCAGGAGAGTGGTAGTGCTACAGAAGTAGAGGGAGTTCCTCCTAACTTTGGCTCATGACATTCCCCTAGCTGGACATCTGGGGCAAACAAAAACTTGGGAAAGGCTAGTTAGTCACTTCTACTGGCCCCAGATGCACCAAAAGGTGAAGGAGTTTGTTAGCTCCTGTGTTACCTTTCAGGCCAGTGGCAAGACAGGTGGCTACCCAAAGGCCCCCCTGATACCACTGCCAGTGGTGGGGGTGCCCTTTGAAACCGTTGGTGTGGACATTGTGGGTCCACTTGAACCTCCCACAGCCTCAGGGAACTAATTCATTCTAGTAGTAGTGGATCATGCTACTAGGTACCCTGACGCAATTCCACTTAGGACTACTACAGCTCCTGCAGTAGCCAAGGCCCTCCTGGGTGTTTTCACCAGGTTAGGGTTTCCTAAGGAGGTGGTTTCAAACAGAGGTTCTAACTTTATGTCTGCATACCTAAAGCACATGTGGAAGGAGTGTGGAGTGCAGTACAAGTTTACTACCCCATACCATCCACAAACCAATGGTCTTGTTGAAAGATTCAACAAGACATTAAAAGGTATGATCATGGGACTCCCTGAAAAACTCAAGAGGAGATGGGATGTCCTGTTGCCATGCCTACATTTTGCTTATAGAGAAGTGCCACAGAAGGGAGTAGGGTTTTTCCCCTTTGAACTTCTGTTTGGTCATCCTGTAAGGGGACCCCTTTGTCTTGTGAAAGAGAGTTGGGCGAGACTTCTATAAGAACCCAAGCAAGACATTGTAGACTATGTACTTGGCCTAAGGTCCAGAATGGCTGAGTACATGGAAAAGGCATCCAAGAATCCTGAGGCCAGCCAGGAGCTTCAGGAGCAAAGGTATGACCAAAAAGCTGCACTGGTTGAATTTCAGCCTGGGCAACAGGTGTGGGTTTTGGAGCCAGTGGCACCAAGGGCTCTCCGAGGCAGATAGAGTGGCCCTTACCCTATCCTAGAGAAAAAGAGTGAGGTCACTTACTCAGTGGACCTGGGCACAAGCAGGACACCCAAAAGGGTTATCCATGTGAACTGCCTAAAGCTCTACAATGACAGGGCTGACATCACCATGCTGATGGTGACTGATTAACAGTAAGCATCCCTGATCTCCTCTCATACAGCCCAAAAGATGAGTCAGTAGATGGGGTTGTCTTTTCAAACACCCTCTCTGCCCAACAGCAGACTGACTGCAAGCAAGTCTTGCAACAGTATGCTAGTCTCTTTTCCCTGACCCCTGGTCTGACAAACTGATGTACCCATGATGTGGACACTGGTGACAGTTCACCTGCCCAAAACAAGATCTATCGCCATTCAGACCAAGTCAAGGAAAGCATCAAGGCTGAAGTCAGCAAGATGCAGGAGTTAGGGGTCATTGAACCCTCTGAGAGCCCCTGGGCTAGCCCAGTGGTTCTGGTCCCCAAACCTCATCAACAGGGTGAAAAGAGAGATATGAGGTTCTGTGTCATCAAGACAGATGCTCACCCTATCCCAAGAGCAGACAAACTGATAGACAAATTGGGGGCAGCCAAATTTCTCAGTACCATTGACTTAACTGCAGGGTACTGGCAGACTGGCATGGCCCCAGGAGCAAAAGAGAAAACACCATTCTCCACACCTGATGGGCACTATCAGTGTATTGTAATGCCTTTTTCATTAAAGAATGCCCCTGCCACCTTCCAGAAGTTGGTGAATCAAGTCTTTACTGGGTTGGAATCCTTTAGTGCAGCTTATCTTGATGACATTGCTGTCTTTAACTCCGCTTGGCAGGATCACCTGATCTACCTTGGGAAGGTTTTAGAAGCCCTGCAATCTGAAGGCCTAACTATTAAGGCATCCAAATGCCAGATAGGGCAGGGCACTGTGGTGTACTTGGGGCACCTTGTGGGTGGAGGCCAGGTACAACCCTTACAGCCCAAGATCCAGAGTGTCCTGGACTGGGCAGCTCCAACCACCCAGACCCAAATCAGGTAATTCCTTGCCTTGACTAGGTACTACAGGATGTTTGTGAAGGGATATGGGTCCATTGTGACTCCCCTCACAGAACTCACCTCCAAAAATATGCCCAAGAAAATTAACTGGACTGTTAGTTTCCAAAAGGCTTTTGACACCCTAAAAGCAGCAATGTGCTCAGCACTAAAAGCCGCAACGAACATAAAGAGTCGGAAGGTCTGTTAAACTACGTAGCTGAGTTTATAAGGTCCTACTAAAGTGACCCTTTTGGATTGCACTGAACCAGACCAAGTGGTAACATGACACGAAAATGTGTTAGATATCCTATCAGCCCACCCATCTGGCGGAGCCTCGTCATGTAGGACGTCTAACCAGGGTGGTGAGTCCAAGCCCAGATGTATTGGCCAGACACCACGCACTACTGGTTCATCATGTAAACGTGTCCGTGCCACAGAATGGTGCTGAGAAAATGCAGTGCAAAACAGGGAGTAAAGAATAAGTGATCTTAAAATGACGGTCGAGGCAAAGAAAAAGTGTTTTTATTAAAGATATTCACCAAGACGCCAGATTAAAAAGGAGTGTAAAACAGTGTGAAATAATCACTGTGATGCTTGGTTGTGTTATGGATCAGGCCAACATGTTTCTGCCGAAGGTGAAACTACACCGGCATTCTTCAGGGCCAAATACACAAAGGTGTTGCTACTGCAAAGATACACTCAGGCAATTAATACAAAGTGCAAACAAAAAAAGGACAGACCAAATTATTTGTTAAAGAACTGTCCAAACTACTGGTGTGGTCTTGTAGACCATCCTACCATATCCTCCAGATCAGTAGTTAATAGAGGTAGAAATCCTAAAAATGGAAACAAAAAAAGACAACAAATATTGTTCGTTCTGCCATCATAATGGACTAATCACAATATCAGGACCAACATATAAACTCAGCTGGGCTAGTCCCTATTAGGACGGCCACATGTTATTAAGGTTTCATATTCAAGTCAACCACCAGACATTGCTGAACATTAATTATGAACAGTATATAAAAAAAGACTTACCCAGCAATATGTGGGAGTCGAGCCTCACCTCACCCGTCAACGGCTCGGAGATTGAGGCCCCGCTCTGTGCACAGAACATAAAAATATAACGTGTCATCCTGAGTTGACTCAGAGGTCTGTAGTCAGTGACAGGTTGTACAGTCTGTGCATATAAAAACTGGTTGTGTGACTGTCCTCACCGAACGCTGCCCCATGGAGAACAAGGAGAAGGACTGGCTGTCTGACCAAATCAGTGTCTAGTCCCTGGCTAGTACAATGACCCTGGAATGAGTACCCATATTCATCTAGTGCCCATTCAGTGGTAGTACAGTCAGTTGTACACACCCACCCTCCCTGAGCCAAGAAATAGATGTAAATAGTCTGGCTCAGGAATGGCTATTTCAGAATAATGGGTCTAAGTGGGAAGACCCATGTACTGTGCTCATTTAGAAGAGTACATGGAATGAATAGAGCCTGGACCTATCCCCCTAAACTGTGAGTGAAGAAGGAATTAGTTATGTGCTCAATATTTAAAGTTTAGCTACAAATAGCGTCTGCTTCAAATGAGTATAACTTAAAAATAAGCTATGTATGAAAAGGGGGCCACAGCAAGACCTCCAAACCTAGCAATGCGCGTTCCAATCAGGCTCCTCACCTCTCCGTCGGTACCTCTAGGCTGACACCTAAGCCGAAGGGGAGGCAACGAGGAGAGGTGAGGCTAATGTATTTATACCCCTTCTGATTGGGTAATCGGCACCAGCTGTGCTCCTATCGCTGCTGCCGATGTAGCGATGATATTTCTTATGCGCATGCGCGGCAAAGTGGCACTGCACAACGCTGTGTACTAGATCACGGGCATGCGCGATGATGTAATCCCAGCTCCTCCATGCCGGCGCCGGAATTGGAGCAGCGCGCGCGTTGAACAGAAACGGACTGCTCGCAAGAATGATTAGGAATCCTCGCTAGTGTGCGCATGCTCTGTGTTGCATACATAATACGCGTTGCCAAGAGTAACCATTCGGCAAGCGGAGGGTATAGCGGTATTATACTTGAATAACCCTGCCACTCGAGACTATCACGCGAGGAATGCTCAGAAGACGGCCACATTGATAACACAGTGCATTCCAGCTCTCAGTACGAGCGTAGCTATATATGCTTTTGTCCCTAAAAAGACATAATGCATCCTAAGGGGACAATAAACACCAAATTACTGTGCTAATAATGGCAGTGGTGTAGTTAGATACAGACCATAATCAATCAATGTACTTTGTAGATGTAGAGAAAATGGGTGTAGAAGTGCGCTAAATGCCAGGACCAGCAGCCATATAAAGCGGAAAGGTCCAAGACACGATAGATGTTGTCACTATAAGGCAAGGGGATTCCAACATATAGCAATGATCGCTGGCTATACTCTAGGGTGAATCTACCAGGAGCATAGTAGAAGGAGCTAACAGAATCTAGCCTGATACTGGTGTCATGTTGGAAGTGGGATAATCCATTTTCCGACGTGTGCTACATTATGTCTAGTTACTGCAGTGGGTCTGCATAATGTGAAGTATGAGTGAAGCCATCTAATAGTGTATTGAGTCATTAGTAGTAGATGGCGTCCCCAGAGGCTCGCAGCTGGTCAGATGGACACCCAAGGTATGTTATCATTCAACCCTGAGATGTCAGTTTTCAATTTAAAAATCCAGCGTTGTTCCTTGATGAAAAGAAACCTTGAGATGTCTGTTATATGCGGTGGGATGAATGGTTGTTCCAAAACAACCCACCTTAGGTTTTCAGCTTTATGCTTTTTGATCAAAAAGTGGTTTGTTAGACAGGTGGACTGTTTATTGCACCGTATTGTGCTCTTATGCTCGCTGATACGGGACTTCACTTTCCTGGTGGTATGTCCAATATAAGCCAGACCACACGGGCATGTGATCCTGTAGATCACTCTCTCCGAGTTGCAGTTGGTATGTTTCAACAGCTTCCACGGTCTAGCGGTTCCGATGTCAACGGAAAGTGTCTTGCAGGTCTGCGGGCATGACGCACAGTTACCACAGGGGTGGTGCCCTTGAACCGGAGTGGTATTCCAAATGGTGTCAAGGGTGGTGGTAATTTCCTTCCTTGGTGTCCGTGGTCTAGTGTGGACCAGTGTATCCCTGATGCTGGATCCTCGTTTGAAGGCAAACAGGGGCCTGGGTATTCCCCCAGAAACCGTGTACAAGATTTCCCAATGTTTCAGGATTATCCTCTTGACCCTGTTGGATCTGGTGCTAAAGGTATGTACCATCGTGATCCTTTTGGAGGGTGTCTTCCTATGTCGATGTTCGATCAGTGCCTCCCGGTTGTTGTTAAAGGCTCTCTTGTTAGCCCGACGTATCAATTGTTTAGGGTAATGCCGCTCCTTCAGGTTGCATGCTAATTCCCTCGCATGTTGTTCATATAGCTGGTTAGAAGAACAGTTTCTCCGCACCCTGAGAAATTGGCCCACTGGCAAATTGTCACCTAGTGACTGTGGGTGAAAACTCTGGTATGACAAAAGGGAATTGCGTGCCATTGGTTTCTTGTACAATCGGCTCCGAAGCCCTCCCTCTTCAGGAAAAATTAGAAGATCCAGAAATGGTAGCTGCTCTTTACTATACTCCACTGTGAAACGGAGATATTGGTTCCTGGAATTAAGCCATGCATGGAAGTCGGTTATCTCCTCACAGGTGCCTCTCCATATGACGATGATATCATCTATGTACCGGCGCCAAAGCAACACCTTACAAAAGTAAGGGTTGCTGTTGTTCAGGACATGGTCTTGCTCGAACTGATGCATATAGAGGTTCGCCAGACTGGGGGCGAAGACGCTCCCCATTGATGTCCCCGAGACTTGGAGATAAAGGTCATCCTGGTACTGGAAGTAATTCTCCATCATAGCCAGCCTGGCACACTCCATGATGAAAGGTATCGGAGTGATGGTCTCTGGTGGTTTAGATTCCAGTAGATGTCTTATGCAATCAAGGGTCTCCTGCTGCGGGATGCATGTATACAAAGACTCAACGTCGAAACTCACCAATAGGTCGGTCTCGACGTTGAACTTAGTCCCTGCAAGAAGACGAAGGACATCACCAGTGTCCTGCAGATACGTGGGAGTCTCTTTAACCAGAGGTTTCAAAAAAACATCCACAAATGTTGAGAGCGGCTCCAGTAGAGACCCAATCCCCGATATTATGGGGCGACCCGGAGGTGGTCTCTTCTCCTTGTGTATCTTAGGGAGGCAATAGAAGTAAGGGACCACCGGATGGGCCGTGGTCAAATACCTTGCTTCTTGAGATGTAATCCATCCCTCACAGGATGCTTCCTCAACGAGACTCTTAATATCGTTGGAAAGCCTCATGGTCGGGTCTTCAGTGAGTCGACGATAGGCCTTCACATTGCTCAGTTGTTGTAAGCACTCTCTGTGGTAGGTGTCTGTGTCCTGTATGACAACGGCACCGCCTTTGTCAGCGGGCTTGATGGCGATACTGGTGTCCTTAGACAGGGTAATGAGTGCCAATTTCTCTGTTCTAGTCATGTTAGAAAAGGACTTGTTGTTTTCACGGTCTGCATTCATGATATCATGAGTAACAGCCTGCTCAAAGGCAATGACCCTTGCTGGCACCTGATGACTGAGAGGTGTGAAAGTGGACTTTGGTTTTAGGCCAGTATTGTGATCTATCGGGTCCACCGAATCGTTGTTTTAATTGGTTAGTTTGAAGAAAAAATGCAAGCGGACCTTCCTATAGAAGGACTCCAACTCACACCTCAAATTGAAAGGGTCTCCTTCATTTGTAGGGACAAATCCAAGTCCTTTAATCAAAACTGAGGTCTCCATAGGCGTGAGTGTGCGACTACTGAGATTCACTACTAAGTCGCTATCTCCTTCTAAGACTGTTCCCCTCTGCTGTTTGCGGGGTCTGGTGCCCAATTCACTGTCTGTTGACCTCTTTTTCTCCCCCGACTCCTGCCTCGGCCCTGCCATAAAAAAGACTGGTCGTAGTAGAAGTTAGGGTTTGGTGGGTAATTAGGCATTTGATGACTCCCTAGTGAAAGGTTAGTCTCATCACCTTTCGTTTGGGGGGGTTTGTGTGAGAAAGTGCCATCTTTCTTGCATGGTCTGCCCCCACCTTTTGCTGAACTGCTGATGTACTTTGACTGAGTGTGGCCTGGGCTCCTGCCAATCAGGTGCCAAGGGCCTGTGTTCCCTCTCTAAAACTGTGTTGAAGCTAAAACCCAATTGGCATCTCTGGCTACATGTCAGCCCCTGGTAAATGGTACCCAGGGCATTGTGACCAGAGAAGACCCCTAAGGGTTGCAGCACTTGTTGTGCCACCATTAGGGGCCCTGCACCCTGACACAAACACACTGCCTTTGCAGGCTGAGTGTCCTAGTGCAGAATTAAATAAAGAGTAAACATGGCACATATCCCTATGTGCCATGCCCACAAACCCACTGCCCTGGCATACATCAGTCACCCCTCTAGGTGGGTGCCCTATGCCAGTGGTGTGGGCACAGGTGCATGAGCCCTGTGCCCCTACAGTACCCAGGGCCTCCTGGGACTCCGATGAGCAGTGGTTCTGCTCAAACAGCAATACCCCTGGTGCCAGCCAGGAACCGTGAATCGAGCACACTCTGCACCCGTCAAGCCCAGCCTCTGCCTGAGTGAACAAAGACCCTGAGGTAGTGCAACCTTTGTCCTAATCCACTTCCCCATTTGCCCTGAGCAAGTGACCAGTACTTACCTAAAAGCCGATAACTCACTTTTCTTCCATAGGTTAACATTGACTGGTTCCACTTGAAAATTCTTCTAAGTGTGGAGTTTTGGAACTTTAAAATATTCATCTAAAATCAGCCGAACAACAAATTCTGATTTACTCACCTGTTATCAGGAGAGACCTCAGTGCTGCATCTTTTGAATTTGAATTTAAATTTGAATTTAAAAACATTTATTGAGCGCACTTTTACCACGCGGTTTCATGGCGCTTTTCAGGTTACAACCAGCAACAGCAACAAGAGGAGGCTAGACATCGAAAACTCGGGAAAAAAGAAAGGTTTTGAGGTTTTTACGGAACTCTATGTAGGAAGGTGAGGTGCGAAGTCGCACAGGGAGAGAGTTCCAGAAAGCTGGGGCAAGGACCGCAAATTTTGCTCCACCAGCTTTCTTCTTTTTAAAACGGTGGGTGGCCAGGAGTGCCATATGGGTGGAACGGAGTTCTCTGCCCGGCAGGTAGGGCTTAATGGCTGAGCAAATAAACTCAGGAGCGGTCACCATCCTGTCCTGAAAGGTGAGGCAGCCAAGTTTAAATAAGGCTCGCTCTCTCACAGGCAACCAGTGAAATGCCTGCAGCAGAGGAGTAGCGCGGTGAAATTTGGGCAGGCCATGGATCAGGCGAGCGGCCTGATTCTGCACTAGTTGCAGGCGGTGGATGGCGTAGGCCGGCGCGCCATTGTAGATTATGTTACCATAATCAAGGCGCGAGAGCACCATTGCCATCACGATGACTTTTAATGCCGGGAGGGAGAAGAAGCGGGAGATCTTCCGGATTGTCCTAAGGGAAAAGAAACAGGAGGACACCACTGAACTAACTTGGGAGTGAACAGAAAGTTGTGAATTGAGAAGAATCCCAAGGGTTTTAACTTTGAGGACCGGGAGTGGGAGAACACCGAGTGATGGGTAGGCATGGGCGGAAAATCCGTTCCGCTCGCGGATTTTGCGGATTTTCGGGAAATCCGCAATCCGCGAAATTTGCGAATCTCCCGCAAAATCCGCAAATCCGCGAGCAGCGGATTTTGCTCGCACTGCTTGCACTGTTCGCGTGAGTTCGCGTGAGTTCGCGCTCCGCGAATAAGTGCAAAATTGCAGAAATACGATTTTAGCAAAACTGAAAGTAACTACTTACCAGGTTCAAAAGTTCAGGCTCATCATTAGTAGCCATTTCCTGTAGTGCTTCCTGAGGGGCCCCTCCAGAGTTCAGTTGCCAGTTGAAACTATTATGTGACCCTGCTCTGAACCTCAGAATAGTTACACATATGCCACAAAGGTCCTGAATTACAGCTAAGGGAGACAAGCAGGAGCCAGGCTGGAAGTTAAAATCCATTAATCAGCCCCTAATTCATTATTGTCAGTTGGGGCAGGGCAGATGTTGTAACTAATTTTGCAACAATGAAAGCACTTAGCAAGTGCAAAAGATCACTAATCAGGGCGCACTAAGGAAGCAGGTGCCAGCTAAAAAAATATTCTGTGACACATTAATCAGCCCCAAATTAATTCAGGTCACTTGAGGCAGGGAAGGTGTGCTTTGCTTTGCCGAAAATAATGTACACTGGACAACCAGAGGGTGTGGTGATGAAACAGAGGGTGGCATGGGTGGGCCAGAGGGTGGCATGAGTAGTCAGAGAGTGGCAGTGGTGACAGAGAGTGGCAGTGATGAAGAAGAGTGTCCCAAACAGGCTGGACACGTAGAAACAACAAGTTCGCGAAACTTGCGACCCGACAGGTAAGTTCGCAATTTGCGAAAGTGTACAAAACCCTCGCGAACTGGCAGAAACACGGGCGAACACAAAAAAAAAAAATCCGCAAATTCGCGGGAATTCGCGGATTTTGCGGATTGCGAATCCGCAAATCCGCAAAATTCGCGAACGCGAGATCCGCAAAATTCGCTCATGCCTAGTGATGGGGGCCAATAGGAGGGAGACCAGGGACTGCAACCACCTCCGGTCAAGACCAACTCTGTCTTGTCCGGGTTTTGTTTGAGGTGGTTGCAGTTCATCCAGTCCTGAATGAACAGCATAAGTGTTTGAACATTCTGGGCAGATGAGGGGGAGTGGGAGAGGTTGAAAATTAGCTGGAGGTCATCGGCGTAATTGAACACCGTGACCTTGAGCTGCTGCAACATAAAAATGAGGGGGTAGATGTATAAATTAAACAAAAGAGGGGAAAGTGAAGAGCCCTGGGGAACACCACACTCCACCTTACGGGAGGCAGCAGTGAAACCGGCAAGGTGGACCGCCTGAGCCCTCTCGCTCAGGAAGGACTCGAGCCATGAAAAGGCTAGGCCCTCAATGCCCGCCGCCCTGACACGGGTGAGGAGGATGGAGTGGTCCACCGTGTCAAAAGTGATGGACAGATCTAAGAGGATGAGGGCTTGCGAGAGGTTGGTGTCGATGCCTTCACGTAGCCCATCCATCACTGAGATCACCACCTTCTCCGTGGAGTGGAGGGGCGGAAAGCCCGTCTGACAGGAGGAGAGGCAGTGATTTGTCTCCACGTGGGTACTCAGGGTACTGGTGACATGAGTTTCTAAAACCTTTCCCAAATAAGGCAGGAGGGAAATGGGGCGATAGTTAGAAGGGGATGAGGGATCGGCGCCAGCCTTTTTTAGGATTGGGATGACAACCGCTGATTTGGGATGACAACCGCTGATTTGTGAAGACTTGGAACAACACCATTGCTAAGTGAATCGTTGAGGAATGTGAGGGGTGGGGTAGGACAAGCTAAAAAGATTTCTCTAAGGATGTGAGCGGGGCCAAAATCTGAGGGGGAGCCCGACTTCACCCGTTGGAGCAGTGGGAGGAGTGTGTCT